>NC_135306.1:73833066-75300566 GCF_048772815.1 Callospermophilus lateralis | reverse complement strand
AGTAGTGCCTTAACATTGCCTGTGTTTATAAGGAATAATGGTGTCATTCACTGCTGTACTGTAGTTTGTTTCTGTTCTATTAGCTTTTTATCCTTTTCAACCAGGTAAGTAAGTAACACCTCATGGTATTTGCTTGTCACCTTTCATTCCCATATTTTAAAATGTAGATTTGTCACTGTAACTCATATTCCAACTTTGGATTGGCAGTTACGTATTTGCTTTATATTGACAAAAACATATTTCAGCAGTTTGTGCAAGACTACCATATGAAACTTAGAGCAAAATTTCAAGAATATTCAAGAATTTGCAGGTAGAAAAATATCCATAGCTCTTTACTACAGAATAATCTTCACATTAATCCACATCAATCTTGTCTTTCAGATGAAAAAAACATATCAAATCCTAGGCCTTCACAAAGATCCAGCTCTATAATGTTTGGGTGGGTAGCTGCTATGAATTTTAATGTCTTACATTAAATCCTCCTTCTCCATGCAGGGCAGGGAATGCCTAACATGTCTGAGTTTTTACTTTTTGGTTTCTTTCAGTAATGCAGAAATGGATTTTGGCATCAGACTGACTGGTTCAGTTTCAGGCTCTCATTATTTAGTGAGTGACTTTGGGCATGGTACTTAACCTCTATTGCCTCAAATTTCTCATATGTAAAATGGGGATAATAATAGAACATGAAATACAGAATGTTTTGAGGACTACATGAGACACTGAACCTAAAATGCACACAACAAATGCTTCATGAATGTTGTGTGTTTTGTGGGACAGATCACTGTTGTATTTTTACTCATTGATCACTAATTGGGAAAGGTTAAAAGTGTACCTATTAAAATTTCAATTTCATGCTCTTAAGATGACTTAGATGTATAATGTCATACCTGAAAATTCTGGGATGTTCTTCCCTCATTGAATCTTGTGTCTTTCTCTCACTGAATTAATCTACCAGAAGCACAACTTCGAGAACACCACTTGTCTGCTCAGAAGTTTTCAGTAGCGTCTTGGAACTGCCCTCAATCAAGTACAAATCCCTTAGTGTTATATTCAAAAAGACCTTCTACTATTGGGTCCCTGGGCCTACCTGGAAAGGCAGATTCATCTTCTTACTTCTGCTCTTACCAGACAAGGTTAATTGCATGTTTTTCTTAATGCATAACTGTTTTTCCCCCTAATTTTACTCATATGAAACACACATACCTGCTTTTGTCTCCCTAAAGTCTACTCATTCAGTAATCAAGACCTCATTAAAAAACTGTTTCCTCCATGAGGAAAGATCCCTCTCATCTCTTCTACTTGGAATCATCTCAGTCCACTGAGCATCTGGAACATGCTGTTCATGCTTCAGTTATATAATCACAACCTACCTTTCTTGTTATTGTACAAACTTTATGAAACAAGGGATCATTTCTTATCCATATTTTTATTTGCCTCAGTGCTTAGCATAGTTATTCAGTGCTTTCCAAACTCTCTTTGGAGAAGGACTAGCAATACAAAAATTGCAATCTATATCAGACTGAAGTGTTTGTAAAATGAAATAAAAACGAATTAATTAGAAAAATAAAAGAGCAGATTTACAAAATATAGACCCAGACGTCTCCTTCTTACAGTCAATAGACATATAATTATTGTTTTAGAGTGTTATAAATATATCTAAACACCCAAATTTTGGACTTTTCTCAGTGCCCACTGGCAACAGTTCATGCTCCAGTGGAACTCCTACTTATGCCCTGAGCTGCAAGGCATTATGCTGCTCTGTAAAGATCTTATTGAAATAAGTAAAACCATGGAATAAAGAAATGTTTTGAAACAGCTTTTCTCCTGTGGTTTTCAATTATTGTTTGTCTCAGGGTCCATTCTTTAAGAATTTAAGATAATTAATTTTTAATAAGTCATGATGAAATTTGCTCACATTGGCTAGATGATTTGTGCATCTTGTTTTGATGCATTTAAACAAACCAACAAATCAATACAATTTTCTTTTTTGAAAGATAAAAATAATATGGGAAAATTACTACATACCAGAAGTTCAGAGATGTTTCCAATTGAAGAAAAAAAAATTAAAAACTCACTTCTAGGCTCAGTGTTCTGCCTTAAATAATTTAATTTCAAAAAACATCTTCTCAATTGAAGAGAAATACATCACACAATTTACATGGTTAGTCAGGAATTACACCGAAAGTTCATTAAATCACATCTAGGGAATTTAAGTGAACTCAAGTAAGTAAATTAAGTGCTGAGTTAATTAAGTTGTTAATTAGTTAATTAACTTATAGTTTTAAGTGATGCCATTAACAAACTGACATAAATTTCAGTTTTCCTTTCCTATATTTAGAAGGTCTTCAAGGAACTGTAAAAGCTTGAGGGCCTAATTCTTTTCACAGAGTTTTGAACCAAATACTAACATATTTATAATAAGATTTTTATTATTTAGGGTTGCAGGCATTTTAAAACAATTTGTCTAATTGCTTTTTTTTTTGCTTCTATAAATCAGAAGGTACTCTCTTCATTTGCTTTTTCTTATATAAAACAGAAAATCTAAATGAAATAATCATAAAAATATTCATAGTGCATAACCAGGTTGATGTATTACACCTGTTGTGGTTTCAATGTCCCTCAAAGGCCATGTCTTGAAATTTTGGTCACCAATGACCATGGACTGAAACCTTATAAACCATGAGCCATAGTAAATTTTTCTCCTTTAAGTTATATATCTCAAGTATTTTGTCACAGTGACAGAAAGTTGACTAACCACACATCACATTTAATTTTTATATTCTTTTTAGACAAGAAGATCTTAGAAAGGTGGATTCCAGTTGTTTGCTACAAAACAAAGCGTATCAAAACTTGTTAACTTAAAATACTAGCAATTGTTTATTTAGTCCATAGAACTAGAACTTTAGTAGGGCTAAGTGAGGACTGCTCATGTGTCCTGACTGGGAGTAGATGAGTCACTTCTAAGGTGGTTCACTCACATAACTGGCAAGGTGGCCCTGACTTTTGGCTGGGAGCTCTGCCGGGGCTGACTCCCAGGGCCTTGATTCTTCTCCTAGTGGTTCTCTTCATGAAGCTACTTGGGCTTCATTACAGCCTAGCAGCAGGCTTCTAAGAGTTAGAATGCACTCTCAGAGGCCTGGATAGAAGTTGAAAGGGTTCTTATAAGCTAGCCTCATAAACTGCAGAACCTACTTTTGCAGCTTTATATTAGAAGCAAGTCACCAATGCTAGCTCAAATTCAAGAGGAAGGGAATAGCTTCAACTCTCAGTGTGTAAAGTAGCAAAAATAGAAAAAAAAATAATTCAGTTGAGTAAGTTAAGGAGGATAAATAAACTCACATAGTAGGCTCTGTTACTGGCAAAGGGAGATCTCAATTTTTTTCTTACTTAAGGCTGCTCCATAATGAGCTGAAAATTATGAGCAATCTCATGAGCAAATAATGTAGGAAAAGAAAAACTGGATTTGGACAGAAGAGGTGAAATTGAGTTGAAGTTCTTTTGTACTATTCAAGAGATTCTAAGAACTTTTAAAAAAGCTTTTCTAAGATTCTGTTTTCTTGATTTTAAAAGAATAATAATTTCTACCCAATTGTGGTATATCTCAGAGCATTTGAAAAGTTTGAGTAAGTTACTGTATTGGAAAGTTTATTTTAGCTGCGAGATCAAATTGCCCACGCATGACTGGGTATTTTTACTGCCAGCAAATACCCATCCATACTCTCTTCATTGTACACATCTGTTTTTACACGAATGTGTACTGCATTTTTTATTTGTGTGTAAGAATCACCCCAAATTCTTGAGTTACTATGTTCATTGAGAATCGTGACCCCATAACTTCAAGCAATCTGCTTTATAAATTGGGAAGATAAAACCAGGAATGTAGGAGAGGGAGCATTTTCTCACTGTTGGATGTGTAGACTTTGGGAGGAAGTGGAATTGTGGAGGAACAGGCACATGACCTGATGTTGACATGATACTTGTGAAAGAGTGCTGATAGGCCAACTGGGGTTGACTAACTTTCTGTATTCATCAGGCTGTACATCTGGAAGCCTGGTTCATGGCCCAAGAGGCTGTCAGTGCCTGCTAAGTGGTTAGAGTGACCATGACTGTGGTTGATTGGGTGAGCCACAATGATCTCAACTGGTCCTAGTGAAGTCTTGTCATTGGTGAGCAATGCCAGGCAATTGACTATTCGAGAAAAGCATTAGAGATTAAGATAGTAGAGGCGTAAATTAAATTTAGCCTAAAGAATTCCAGTTGGAGATATTTGGTGAATAGGACTTCGATTCCTAAGAAGACAGCAAGGCAATACAATGCTTTCCTATGAAGATAAAACAAAGTGGAGTATCTGAGCTAGCCACTGGGAAGGAATGGGCCTTATGAACTCACGCTTGTTCAAGTCTTACCAGAAGCGAAGAATCTATAGACCTTCCACCATAATCTTCTCTGTACCTTTCTTTCTTGTACATCTCATCTTTTTCACTAGGCATGAAGTCTTCAGGGGTGAGTCCATGCCCTAACAAAATCAGGGGCTTTAAAATATTTGGTGAATTTTATTTCCAAGTGAGTCTAAGATGGGTTGGATACAAGAAAGATCTTATTGCTTCCTTCTAAAAAGTACTGTCTTCCCTAAAGATTGGAAAAGAGAAAGTGGAGGTTTGCCACCCTGGGCAGTCCGTCTGCTACTTTTATAATCTGTTTGGTGCATTTGTGCTGACTGGCAACACTGATGAGATTGTCTGGATTGTGATGTCCAAAATATACAACTACAGATTTGGGGGTGTGCAATATGTGCTTTGTAGAAGTGGAATTCTGCTTGTGGTGGCAATGTCCTTGTTTGTTCAAGATAGCATTTGAGATTGATGTCTTCAATAGTGTGTGGGTAGAAATGGAGACAAGACGTGAACAAAACGAACGTTCCACACAGTGCTTAAAACATAGTTGTAGCAACTGAAGACCACTTTCTCAAAGCAAGAGATCAATAGATGCAATACAATATACAGTTTGGAAATAAAGGACTTATCAAATATTCAGGATTATAGAATGTTCCAGAAATGAGTAAACCCGGACTACCAGGGATCTTAAAATAAATGATAGCATAAGCTAAAAATGATATGAAAAGACCAAGAAAACAAAGGTAAAGTTACCAAAAAGGATACTCTGAACATACTTTGATCTTTTGTTTCCCTTCATTTTTATAATTCAAAGTCACATACAGCTCTTTAATGCCTTAGGTTCAGATATCATGTAGAAATTCTGGTAATACAAAGCTTCATTTAACCAAATGCCACTGGTGAGGGCTTAGAGTGGTCTAACAGAAATTGGCCATTATCAACTCACCAGAATAACAAATGCACTCGAGTTCTCTGTGAGACACACTGACTCATGCCTTCTGCAGCTGGTTGAGTGGCATTTAATGCAATTATCGGTTGTGTTTCTCTCACAATTTCTGTACCAATTGTACTTGATCCTTTAATTATATAATTTATATGGTTTATATGTTATGTGGTTTGGTAAATTTATGAAGGGAAAAGAAAAAGTTTCCTTGAAAACTAAGTTAAATGCTCAGAATAGTTATAAAAAAAATTTCCATGAAAAATTCACTTGTGGGGAAGACAATTTTAATCAGAGAGAAAATATGTAAAGACACTGCTATCAGATTGTTCTGGATGGATCTTTTAAAAATAGTGCATATTGAATGTGGTCTCTTCCACCCCAAATAATCCTCAGGGAGCTCCAGAGTGGACCCAGAAGTAAAAGGACTTAGCCTTATTTCTTTTAATGCCTTGAAGCAAGAATTGTTCTTGGCTACTAATAACAAAAAAACAGAACTAAAACCTAAAATTGGTTAATACATATGTATTTAAATGTTTTAGTTGAAAATAAATGTTTAAGGTGTATACACTTTTTCCCAATTCTCCATTCATCAGACAGTTTAAGGATTGATGAGAACTTCTGCTGTGTGAATAGAATTTATACTTAGTTCAGGAATGTTAGATAAAGGAATGGAGCTCTGAGGGGGCAAAGCAGTTATTTAGGTTCCAGGAGGCAACCGAGACATCCCTAATCCTATGCTGCCTTGTGCCACCGGGGGGCAGGCATTACTCATCAATCATCCTCTTCACCTGGCTTCTATCAAGTATGGAACACCAAGCAGCTACTACCAATCCATTAGAGGGCCCATGAAATGAGTTCTTCTTGTCTACTATGGTTTAGAGGAGGATAGTGACACAGACATGGCTTGGCATGTTGCTTGAGGCTGTGCAGGTTGGAAGTGTGTCAGGAAGGTATGTGGGGAATTTGGCCGGGACTGGTCACCATCAGATCAATTGCTAGGATCCATCTGGTCCATTTCCTCTCTAGGCAGGGATCCCTCCTGTGTCACTCCATTGGTGCTTCATTAAGAGTTATATTGTAGATGCAGAGGATGGTCTTATTGGAGAGTGAAGCTTCTATCAGGATGTTCCTCAGAATCACTGTGGTGGGATCACCACCCTCTGCAGTGTGGTGTTATTGCTGGATCTTGGCAGCAGCACATCTAGGTTTTATAACAGAGTCTACTTTATGCTTTGAGTACAGACCTTGTTGCTCAACCACAAGTAGCTTATATTAAAACTGACCTCCTCCCCCATTTCTTCTTCCTCCTCTTTCCTTCCATAATAGACAAGGAAAGAAGACTAACATTTTTCTTGTCCCAGGCCAAGGTAACCTATCCTTCACTGTCTGGAAGAGTGTTGCTTCCCACAATATTAAACAAACTCCAAATATGAGAACTGTAGCAACACTCTCTCAAGAACGGATGCTAATTAATTATATCTACTGATAATATTTGGATCCCAGTCCTTGTATTCCTTTGAAGAACCGTGAGTGCCCCTTGGCCGGGAGAAGTACAGCCTCTGGGACAGGAGTCCCTGTATTTCTCCTTTGCTAGCAAACCAGTAAAACGTTTTCCTTTTTCTCAAAACTTTGTTCTTATTATTTGACTGGCTGTGGAGATAAGAACCAGGTTTTCAGTATCAGTTTGCCTCTTGTATCACCACTCTCTAGCTATGAATATTGGAAGTTACTTAACCTTCCCGTGTTCCTGTTTTATTAATGCTGGTTTATAAAGATTAAATGTAATAATGTGTGAGAAGCATAAAGGACTGTTTTCCAGTACTTGAAACCTTCTATAGCAGGTTTTGTAAATGCCAACCTATGAACTCTTTAAAATCCTGTGCACTTTTGTATCCTCAGGTTCCATGATTTTCTTCCTACAGTGTGGAGAGACACTGTGACATGGTTACTAAAAGCATGAGCTGTGGAGCCAGGCGGCCTGAGTTTGCTTTCTGGCTTTGTCCCTTTTATAATGTTGGTCACACTGCTGAACTTCATTCTGCCTCAGTCTCCTCATCTGCAAATTGTGGAGAGGAGCAGTGTCTCACTACTAATTGAATGAGTTAAAAGGTTTTATAACAATGCCTACAGTGAGTCTTCTGTAAGAACCAGCTGTTAGTTTATTTATCAGTTTGTGAGATCACTCCTAGTCCCCAGTGCCATATCCTTAGCCCTCAGAGATGTCCTGGTGTTCTCTGCATTGCTTCATGTTCAGAGCAATGCCTTCCAATGACATAGGAGTCAAATAGATTTGGAGACATAAAATCTGTCTTTCTTGGGGAAATAGATACAGTTGTCCCTCAATAACTGTGATTGGCTGCAAGACCCTGCTGATACCAAAATCTTTAGATGCAGGAGACCCTTGTGTGAAATGGTATAGTATTTGCATAAGACCTAGACGAATCCTTCTGTATACTTTAAATAATCTCTAGGTGGCTTATAATACCTAGTATAATATAAATACTGTGTAAATAATTATTGTTTAGGGACAACGACAGAAAAAGTTTGTACATGATCAATATGCATAATATACATGCATTTTTTTTCAATCATAGGAAAGTTGAAGCTGTTGATATGGAACCCAAGGATGTGGAACCCACACATATGCAGGCCCCACTGTATAGTAAGAAAAAAAATCACCAATTTTTCTACAAATCACTTTGAATACAGAATCTAGAACTATTCCCCCCCCCCACTCCAAATTCAAAGACACCATGCACTTGTAGTATTAATCATGGAGGAGTTCTTATGAAGAACAGGAATCAAAGCTGGCTCACAATGCAAGGTAGGTTGTTAAACCAGAAGGAGTGAGTCCTCCAGTTAGACAGGGAACAGGAGCTCCAGGTCACCATACTGTCAGGCACTGGAGCACCCAGCCTAGGGCACGCGCTTTGATCAGGGTCTGAGCGCTGAGGATGCACTCAAGTTTCTCTTGCCTTGGTCTCTGCCATGTACAGCTTGGTGTCACCAGCTGGCCAGGCTAACGAGATGAGGTGGGCTCAAAGGAGCTGGCTGTATCGATACCTATGAAAAGGGCCAAGAAACCACACACAAACACGAAAATACCTTTTTCTCAATTACAGGGATCAGGGATGGCTCTGCGACCGCAAAAATCAGCTCCCATGCTGGAAAGAGGGCACGGGGAGCAAGAGAGACAAGCAAGAGAGAGAGCACACCCTGAACCCTTTTATGGGGGAGGGAAAGACGGAATCCGATAAAATGTTCCACCCAAAGAAGGCAAGGGATTCCGTTTCGAAGGGTGGAGTCTCGCTTGGTGATGTCTTTGTGGTCAGCAGATTGATTGACATCTTGGCAAGTTATGCCCATCTCAGGTGCCGGGTGGGATCACAGGAGAGAGAGAAAAGGCACACGTTTGTCGCACAGTCCAATCAGCTTGCAACGTCAGACCAGTCGCCCCATATGCGCGTAGCTCACACACACAGCCCATGGATGACTGGTGAGAGCCAGGCCCGCAGTTCACCTGTGGACAAGGGCGGTCTAGATGCATGAGTTTGAGATGAGGAAGATGCTCCCATGCAGCTCTGCTCATGGTATAATTTTATTTCTTCTATCAATGTGTTGTCTTTAGAACTTCTCCTCTGAGAGAATGTGTGGAAACAATGATTACCCTCCCCAGAAGTGCCTTTGGAATCTAGGAATTTATTCTTTTTCAGGAAATCAAAATTTATGGCTAAATATGGAAGCAAGAGGATTTCTGTTCATTAGTATATTTTTCCTCTTTAAAAATGAGTCCAGTATGTTCAGATTGAAAGAACAGGTTAGAATTTAGGACTTGACTAGTATCTTAGTTTTTTTTGCTACTGTGACCAAAAAAACCTGACAAGAACAATGTGAAGGAGGAAATGTTTACTTGGGGACTCATGGTTTCAGAGGTCTCAGTCTGTAGATAGCCAGCTTCATTGCTTTGGGCTCAAGGTGAGGCAGAACATCATGGCAGAAGAATGTGGTGGAGGAAAGCAGCTCAAAACATGACAGGAAGCAGAAAGAGATAACTCTGCTTACCAAGAACAAAATATATAGCCCAAGGGCATGCCCCCCGGAACCCATCTCCTCCAGCCTCACCCCACCTGCCTACAGTTACCATTCAGTTAATCCCTATCAGGAGATTGATGCACCAATTATATTAGGACTCATGACCCAATCATTTCACCACTAAACTTTCTTGAGTTGTCTCACACATGAGTTGTTTTTTTTTTTTTTTGAGGGAAATCTAAGATCCAAAACATGAAAACAAGTGAAAAAAAAATTTCGAATCAACTTTATTGAAGCACAATTTACATAAAATAAAAATGTGCTATTTAAAATGTATATATTGCAATGAGTTGTTGTTGAGAGCCACAGCCGAAGGGGCTCCAGCAAACTTTCAGACTGCCAGCTGATGATTGGCTCACAGCGGCCCCAGCAACACCTAGCTGATTGGCTCCTCTGTGGAGATGCTCATTGAGCTGTTTCCCTGCCCTTTCAGACTACCAGCTGATGATTGGCTCACAGCGGCCCCAGCAACAACTAGCTGATTGGCTCCTCTGCGGTGATGCTCATTGGGCTGTTTCCCTGCCCTTTCAGACCACGGAGCTGCTCATTGGGGGACTTTTTTGGCTCCGCCCATGCAACCCAGCCAATCGGCCTCAAGAGCAGGAGGATTGTGGGAAGAAGAGGTTGTTGGGTGTGTGGCTTGTGGGAAGCCGGTGGTGGCAGTTGGGCTCTGAGGGTTTTTTCCTGAGGAGCTGTTTTGTTTATCTTGTGTGGTTCTAAAAATAAAGTTAGTTTCTTTTGACAAGTGGCTCCTGAATTGTGCCCAGCCAGACTGCGGCATTTGGTGGCTCGCACGGGGAGCGACTGAGGGTAAGTAAACCGCTCGCCCCTGAGGGCAGGGTGAGAGGATGGGGAGCCATTTTAAGATTCCTCTTTTGTTTTGCTTCATTTTTGTTTTAAGTTGCCTGTCCCTGGAGATGAGTGAGACGGAAGAAAAACCGCTCACTTCTGAGGAAAAACTATTTACGTCTGAGGAACAGATAGGGAGAAAGGACGGATGCACATGTAAGGAGGATAGAAAGGTTATAATGATTTTGTGTGGTTCCATTTTTATTTCATTCTGTCTCGGTTTTGTTTGGCGTCATCTTGTTGGGTTGTATTATAGTAGAAATATGGGATCAGAAATTAGTAAAAAACAAACCGAAAGAGTGTTAAGTAAATTGTTAGAGGAAGGAGGCATCTCAGTAAAATCAAGAACAGTCAGGGCATACGTTGATACAATGCAAAAATGTAGCCCATGGCTTTTTAAGGAGGAGTTGTTAAATATATCACAATGGAACCATCATGGTGAAGATTTAAAAAGAATAGAAAAGAACAGCCCAGGAACTCTGCCAGCTGGCACATTGGCATTGTGGGCATTGGTATCTGGTTTTCTTAGTCCAAAACCTTCAATTCAGACAAAGGTAGAGGAAGGAGAAGATATATTGATTCAAGTAAATGAGGAGGTCTCTCAAGTTAGTCAGAAAGAGGAAAAGATTCAAGGAAAAGAGAAGGTCTTTCGAGCTAATCAGACAGAGAAAGAAAGTTTAGAGCAGAAAAAGCCATCAGGGGGAAAGTTACAAAAGGAGACTGCTACTAAAACCTTTCTATCACCAGAGGGCTTAAGTGTCCAACCAACAGCACCACCTCTACAGGAGACTGCTACTAACACCTTTCTATCACCAGAGGGCGTAAGTGTCCAACTGACAAGGCCACGTCCATATGCTGAGAGGCCCCCAACCCCCGCAGTGGATAGTTCAGATCCTGAGACAGGATCTCAAGTATTAACATGCCCTGTATTTGAGGTAGGAGGGCAGCGAGTTTACCATACTTTAAATTTCAAAACAGTGAAGCAGCTAAAAGAGGCTGTAACAACCTATGGTCCTCAAGCACCCTTCACTGTAAGCTTGGTCGAATCCATTACCAACTTGAACATGACGCCAGCAGATTGGGCTAATATGTGTAAAGCTGTGCTAAATGGAGGACAATACCTGTTATGGAAGGTTGCCAATGAGGAATTTTGCAAGGAGACGGCTAGGCGAAATGCAGCAGCTGGTTATCCTCAGAGAAATCTAGATATGTTGTTAGGAAAGGGACCTTATGAGGATCAGCAGCATCAAATTGCATATGATCCTGGTGTATATTTACAAATTGCTGTAGATGCAGTTAAGGCATGGAAGACTTTACAAGGACATGGAGGTTTACAAGGTCAATTATCTAAGATAATACAAGGAACTAATGAATCTTATGCTGAATTTGTAGATAGGCTTATTCAAACAGCTACCAGAGTTTTTGGGAATACAGAACAAGCAATGCCATTAATAAAACAACTGGCTTATGACCAAGCGAATCGTTGGTGCAGAGATATCATTAGACCATGGAAACATGAAGATTTAAACACATATATTAAATTATGTAGAGACATTAATGAACAAGAGCAAGTCATGGCAGCTGCAGTAAAACAGGCTTTAGATGCCAGAGACATTAATGAACAAGGGAAAATTGTGGCAGCTGCAGTAAAACAGGCTTTAGATGCCAGAGACATTAATGAACAAGGGCAAATTGTGGCAGCTGCAGTAAAACAGGCTTTAGATTCCAGGCCAAGAACATGCTACAATTGTGAACAAACAGGACATTTTAAAAGGAATTGCCCCATAGGAGGAGGGTTTAACAAAACTAGGTATCAAAGGAGTAGAATACCGGGTATTTGCCCACGATGCCGTAGAGGGAGACATTGGGCTAATGAATGCCGTTCTCAAACCACCATAGAGGGTACTCCATTATCAAAAAACGAACAAAGACCAAGTGTTTATCCACGATATCGTGGAGAAAGGTACTGGGCTCCATTGCCAAAAAATGGACAGGGGGGCCCAATGCTCCGGGGCCCAAAACCACAAATATACGGAGCACTGGAGGAACCCAGCAACCCCATCAGGGTAGTGCCCAGGACACATTGTCCATCAGATCCCTCATCAGACAAACCAGAGGGAGCGCAGGGTTGGACATCTGCGCCTCCGCCAGATCAGTACTAACTCCAGAGATGGGAGTTCAAATCATTCCCACAGGGGTGAAAGGACCTCTTCCCAAAGGAACAGTAGGCTTATTATTGGGACGCAGCTCTTCTACTCTAAAAGGACTTATGATAAGTCCTGGGGTAATTGATCCCGATTATGAAGGTGAAATAAAAATTATAGCCAGTTCTCCAAATGGTATATCAGTAATTTCACCAGGAGATAGAATAGCACAGTTACTAATAATACCAAGCCTACATGATAAATTTTCCAGTCGTGCTATAGAAAGAGGTTCCAAGGGATTAGGCTCCACAGGTGTAGATTGGGCTATGCTGTCTTTAAATTTAGATTCTCGCCCCATGCTAAAACTAAATATTCAAGGACATGAATTTAATGGGCTACTGGATACAGGTGCAGACCTTAGCATCATCTCTCGTCAAGAATGGCCAAAACATTGGCCATTACAACAAGCCACTCAAACGCTTCGAGGCCTAGGAGTGGCGACTAATCCCCATAGAAGTGCAATGGTATTAGATTGGAAGGATCCTGAAGGATGTGAAGGAACTATACAGCCATATGTATTGGATTATCTTCCTATAAATTTATGGGGACGAGATGTCCTAGATCAATTAGGTTTGACATTAACAAATAACATCAACCAAAATGCACCCACTATTATGACTAGACAAGGTTTTAGGAAAGGAAAAAGATTAGGAAAACAAGAACAAGGTATAGCAGCACCAATACAAATAGATCAAGGAACAGACAGACATGGGTTGGATTTTCAGAAAGGGCCACTGAGACAATAAAAATTACTTGGAAATCAGAAAGACCAGTATGGGTTCCTCAGTGGCCCCTGACTAAAGAAAAGATACTAGCAGCCCATGATCTGGTCAAACAACAATTAGCAGAAGGACATATACAACCTTCTGTATCTCCCCATAATACTCCCATTTTTGTCATCAAAAAGAAATCTGGTAAATGGAGATTATTGCAAGATTTAAGAGCCATTAATAATGAGATGATTATTATGGGACCTGCTCAATCGGGGATTCCTCAATTGTCTGCTTTGCCAAAAACTTGGTATGTTTTAGTTATAGATATTAAAGATTGTTTTTTTTCAATTCCAATTCATCCTGAGGATAGTCCACGTTTTGCATTTACTATCCCTGCACTGAATCATGAAGGTCCTGATCAGAGATATGAATGGAAAGTACTCCCTCAAGGGATGGCTAACAGCCCAACTATGTGTCAAATTTATGTTAACAAAGCAATCCAGCCACTTAGAAATCAAAATCCTGAACTACAAATATTTCACTATATGGATGATGTATTATTAGCACACAAAGCTAAAAACACATTGCTAGACTGTTATGCCACACTTACAAACTTATTAAAAAATTATAATCTAGAGATAGCAATAGATAAAGTACAATTAAATTTTCCAATTAATTATTTAGGAGTTCTATTATCCTCAACCATGGTCCGTCCACCAAAAATTCAAATACGAGTAGATCAACTCAAATCACTTAATGACTTTCAAAAGTTATTAGGAGACATAAATTGGATAAGGCCTTATCTAGGTATACCAACAGGAGAGTTGGGACCTTTATTTGATATCCTAAAAGGTCCATCAGATCCAAATTCACCCCGAATGTTAACGCCTGAAGCAAGAAAGGCATTAAAAATCATTGAAACATATATGGAAAATATGCATTTGGATAGAATTGATATAAGTTTGCCTTTATTATTTATTGTACTACCAACAAAAAATATTCCTACAGGAGTATTTTGGCAAGAAGGCCCATTATTATGGATACATTTATCTTATTCTCCTAACACTATTCTTACTAGGTATCCTGAGGCTGTAGGACAATTAATACTCAAAGGAATAAAAGCAGCGAAGGGAGTGTTTGGAATTTCTCCCAATAAAATTATTACTCCATATACTATGAATCAAATTGATGAGTTAGCGAATGAGTTAAATACTTGGGCAATAATCATGTGCAAATCTAATGTTTCATTTGATAACCACTTACCATCTAATCCTTTATTGTCTTTTTGGTCATCGCATCCTGTAATTTTTCCAAAAATGACAAGAAAAACACCTATCGGGAATGCTCCAAATATATTCACTGATGGATCAAATAATGGTACAGCAGCAATAGTTACACCTGATCAAACTTTTACATTTTTAGTACCCAAACAATCAGCTCAAAAGGTAGAGCTTAAGGCAGTATTACAGGCTTTTGTGATGTTTAAAAATTCTGTATTTAATTTATTTTCCGATAGTCAGTATATAGTTAATGCTATAGTATCCCTTGAAGATGCTGGTAGGATTTCCCCTTCCTCCACTATTTTCTCTTTGTTTTCCACTATACAAAGTCTAATCTGGGACAGAAAAGATCCATTCTTTATAGGACATATCAGGGCACATACAGGATTGCCTGGAGCCCTTAGTTTGGGCAATGATTTAGCAGATAAAACTACACATGACATACATATTTTCTCTACACTAGAAGAAGCTATAAATTTTCATAAAAAGTTCCATGTCAATGCTAATACTTTACAAAAGCGTTTTAAAATAACTAAGGAACAAGCTAGACAAATAATAAAACAATGTCAAAATTGTGTGACCTTTTTACCACAAGTTAATCTTGGAGTCAATCCTAGAGGATTGATACCTAACCATATTTGGCAGATGGACGTCACACACTTGCCAGAATTTGGAAAATTAAAATATTTGCATGTTACAGTTGATACTTCTTCTGGATTTTTGATGGGCTCCCTTCATGCCGGAGAAAAAACTAAAGATGTTATAGCTCATTGCTTACAAAATTTTGCCACTGTGGGCGTTCCAAAACAGTTAAAAACAGATAATGCCCCTGGTTATACTTCTACCTCTTTTAAACAATTTTGCTCATCATTTGGCATTACTCATATAACAGGAATCCCATACAATCCACAGGGACAAGGCATAGTTGAAAGAGCTCATCAAACTATTAAAATGTACTTATTAAAGCAAAAAGAAGGAATTGGGAAGGGGTATATATTCCCCAAAGATAAACTTAAAATAACCCTTTTTACTCTAAACTTTTTAAATTTGGATTCATCAGGGCTTAGTGCTGCGGAAAGGCATATGTGTCCAAAAAATGTATATAAGCCCAAGGTACTTTGGAAGGATATTCTAACAGGACAATGGAAAGGTCCTGACCCAGTAATTGTCTGGAGTCGGGGGTCTGTTTGTGTGTTTCCACAGGGAGAACAGCAGCCGATTTGGATTCCAGAGAGATTAACTAAGGTCCTGACCCAGTGATTGCCTGGAGTCGGGGGTCTGTTTATGTGTTTCCACAGGGAGAACAGCAGCTAATTTGGATTCCAGACAGATTAACTAAAGCGATTTCTACAGACCAAAAAGAAGATGTGATATCCAGAACTCCAGTTTGGTTATTCTTACATCTGCGACAGAACCAGAATGCTTTTTTCAATATCTATTTTATTATTGCCCTTTCCCATATTTTTTTTTTTTTTTTTGAGCTCATACAGACCTAGGTTAATGTTTTGCTGATCAGTTCTATTTTTTGACTATAGAGTTTTTAAACATTGCAATGGAGATTTCACCTGTAAAAAGTTATAAGGCCTTTACTATTATGTTATGTGTCATATGTATTATGTGTGCACACTTGTGTTTTGTGTTTGAATGTACGTATGTCCATATGTCATATATGATGAGCACTCATAAAAAAATGGATCCAAATAATTTTTTTTTTATTCACGTGATTTAAATGGTTTAATTTAAATTGGGTAAACAGCTGTTGAAGATTGTTTTAAAATGTGAACAAAAAAGGAGGTTAACAGATCTGTTTGTTTACTTTCACCTTTCCTTTTCATTATATTTAATAATTCTCTTAAAGATAATGTAAATTGTTAAGAAAATTGTTTTCTTTTAATGCCTTCTGGAACGTTACATAATTTTTTCTTTAGCCATTATTGCCAAAATTCCTATCTTCATCCCAGTGCCGGTGAAGACAATGTAAATTGTTAAGAAAATTGTTTTCTTTTAGTGCTTTCTGGAATGTTACATAATTTTTTCTTTAGCCATTATTGTCAGAATTCCTATCTTCATCCCAGTGCATGAAGACAAAGATAAAACCAATCTACAGCTTCTGCAATAGCCATCACTGAACTGCTTGCAGAACTTGCCTGGACTATGTATCACTTATATGCATTGTGAACTCACTTGTATGCATTGTGAACTATCTGTTGGTACAGCAACTTCTGGTAGTGTTGGGGTATTTATGCTGATGGTGTCATCGGTGGTACAATTTTTCCAAAAGGAGCCGTCAGCTGGCTTGGTGTATCTTCCTCCCTTCTGTTTGTCATGATCGTTCAGCTAAAATTTGGGGGCCAACAGAGGTGAGGCAAAGAACCTCACCCCCCCGCTGGTACGAAGACCTCTACACAGGTGTGGCTGTATACTGGACTGGTAGTCAATGACGGGTAAGATCCAATTACTATGGTATCAACCTAAGACAGGAGGCTGACGCCTTGAGGTCAGCTCATCCAATAACGGGTAAGAACCATATGTACTATTGGACAACCTAAGGCAGACACAGTCCCTAAGCCACATGCTTCTTGTTTAAACAGAGAGGGGGAGATGTTGAGAGCCACAGCCGAAGGGGCTCCAGCAAACTTTCAGACTGCCAGCTGATGATTGGCTCACAGCGGCCCCAGCAACACCTAGCTGATTGGCTCCTCTGTGGAGATGCTCATTGAGCTGTTTCCCTGCCCTTTCAGACTACCAGCTGATGATTGGCTCACAGCGGCCCCAGCAACAACTAGCTGATTGGCTCCTCTGCGGTGATGCTCATTGGGCTGTTTCCCTGCCCTTTCAGACCACGGAGCTGCTCATTGGGGGACTTTTTTGGCTCCGCCCATGCAACCCAGCCAATCGGCCTCAAGAGCAGGAGGATTGTGGGAAGAAGAGGTTGTTGGGTGTGTGGCTTGTGGGAAGCCGGTGGTGGCAGTTGGGCTCTGAGGGTTTTTTCCTGAGGAGCTGTTTTGTTTATCTTGTGTGGTTCTAAAAATAAAGTTAGTTTCTTTTGACAAGTGGCTCCTGAATTGTGCCCAGCCAGACTGCGGCAAGTTGTGACAAATCTGTGTGCCTGTGTAACCAGCACCACAATCAAGATCTAGAACATTTCTATCACCTGAAGTGTCCTTATGCCCATTTGCATCTCTTCTTGCTCCAGGCAACCACTGATTTGCCTTCCATCACTAGAGAGGAGTTTGGTCTGTTCTGGACCTTCCTGTATATGGAAACTTACAAATGTATTATGTTAAGTTGGACATGTTTTGCTCAGCATGTTTTTGAGGTTTTTTTGTTGTTGTTGTTTACCTCACTAGTGTCAGTAGCAAAATAATTTTAAAAAACTACTTCGCTTAATTCTGTCAACATGTTGACCACTATGCGTACATTGTAAACTTATATATGCCTTTTTTAACTTTTGTAGCACAGCAACTTACAGGTTATGAGTACCACTAAATGCTGAGATTGGAGTGGCCATGAATTCTTTTGTACTGATGAGGGCTGTGTGGAGCAGTGGGGAGACTGGCCATAGTGTGGACCCTGTCGCTGACTTTGTGAGTCAGAGCAAGTTCCACCACCCACTGGGTGTAGTTTCCCCACTTGCACCTTCTTTGCTGCCTCTGGAGGTCCAGTGTACCTCTGACACACATTTTGGGATGGTCACTGAGCTGTGGAGCCAGCAGAGGGAGCAGGAGTCAACAGATGAATTGCAGAGCTCTGAGGAACATGCCTTCCGGGTCGCAAGGCCAGTGTTCAAGAGCTCAGCAAGTTCTGTGGTGGACGGAATTTTGAAGTGACTTATGATTCCAGATATGATTTTGCTAACAGATTTCTTGGATTATAAGAGATTGTAGATTCTCCCTTCCTTTTTCTCTTTCTTTTCCTTCCTTCACAAAATAGATGGGATATTACTGCAAAAAGGGAGACATAACCAAAAGATCTCTGTGCTATCTTTTCTCATTTTTTAATTGGTACTGGGAATTGAACACAAGTGTGCTTGACCTCTGAGAAACATCCCAGTTCTTTTTATTTTGAGACAAGAGTCCTGTAAAGTTGCTTAGGGCCTTGCTAAGTTGCTGAGACTGGCCTCAAACTTTTCATCCTCCTGTCTCTCAGCCTCCTGAGTCAATGGGATTACAGGCAAGTGCCACTGTGCCTGACTCTCTGCAATCTTATAAGCAAATAAAAATGATTCACATTCAAATTTTATTTTAATCAACCTTCAAAACAATTAAACGTTTAATGTTTAACACCCTAGAGAAAAATTGTTTTCAAAAAATGTTCAAAGGAGGGGGGGACCCAGCATGGTGGCAGGCGGGGAGGCAGTGCTTTCAGTACCTCCCCAATAACGGGGTCAGAGAGACGTATTAATACGCTCAGATTCGACCTGCTGAGAAACTTCTAGCAAAATTCCGCTGAAGTGAGACCTGCCGGAGAATTAGTAGGATTATTGGAGGTGACAGTTTGCCCCAGACGAGTGAATCTCTGCCACGCAGCGCGGAGGTCCAGACCCGCCACCCGCCACTGCTGCACAGCGACCAGCCTCCAAGGGGGCTCAGCAGGCGCGGCGCAGGGACCCTATGAAGAGGTCTCTAACCAAGCCTTCATGAAATAGGGAACCCAGAACCAAAACCAACCGAGACTGGGTCAGACCAGAGACAGACCAGTCCCACCCCTCCCTTCAGACACTCCAGCAAGGAGCCTGGGGCCTGCCATAGCAGAGAGGTGACGTCACCAGAGTTCGGCCGACGGGATTCCTTCCCAGAGGAATCTGCTTTAGCAGGTGTGTGACTCCCACCCCCACCAGATACATACAGCCGGGAAACCTCAAAAATCTCCCCATGGGTGTGACTGTAGGGGCGAAGGGAAGCAGAGGGGACTCCCAAACCCCAACTCCTCCTACCGCCAGCGGAGTGGACGTGACTGTAGGGGCTGAGGGAAGCAGAGGGGATTCTCCATCCCCAACTCCCCTTACCACCACCAGTGACACCCAAGGTCTTAGCCACCAGTTTCCGAGGGCGTGCCCACCAAAGGGGTCCCAAAAAATTAAACTGTTGGTTCCAGATCACCGCTCCACAGCACTGGGGCTTAAATGAATGACAGAGAGAGTGCTCAGTCGTTCTGGAAATAGGGCACGCAGTGGGGCTGCAAGTGTAACCAGATCCTTGGGGAACGCCTCTGGTGAGCGGAGCCTGGCTGGCTGGCAGGAGGAAGCCGGGAGGGGCCGGAGAAGTGAAACGGCTCTGGACTAACAGGATTGAGAGACTCCCAGGAGCCGCCTTACAGGGATCGCTGTCGGCACATAGAGGGCAGAAGCTCAACTTGGAGGGCACAGCTCTGCCTACTGAAAGAGAAGAAAATGGATCTCTAAGACTTCATTTTTTTAAAAATTTCTATTTTATTAGTTTTTTTCTCCCCTTTTCCTTCTTTCTTTCTTTCCCTTTTCAAGTTTTATTGTTCTTTCCATTCTCCTCTATTCTACCTATCTCTCTCTCTCTCTTTCTTTTTAAGAGCACCTTCCTTCCCCTTCCCCCCAACTTTCATCCCAAGCATTATGTCTTCCATTACATGTAATTGTCTAAATGCAAATAGGTGAATGTTTCGAGGCTGTCTATAGGGTTCCTAAATACCTAGCTATTACCAAACACCCTGATCCAATCACCTGTTAATATCCCCCTTCAGTAGAGCAATCATCCAAAGTAGCCAAGACATACTAACTCTCATACCATCATAGCACCTAACCTAAACATAAAGTCCTAAGACCAAATAACAGATCACTAAATGCATACAGAATCTGTAAGCCTTTTATGAATTGAATGAATCAGCTTTAAAGTACAATAAAGCCCAACATTTCTAGGCATAGTCTCCCACCACAAAGGAGAGACCACAGAGATATACAAAACCAAAACAAATTTATAGGAGAAAACAGAAACACAGCAGTTAAACCGAGTTGGAAAGTAACGTAAACAACATGAAAAAACAAGGGAAAAAAGGATTACAAACAATGCAGGACAACTTAAATCTACAGGAGAACCTAGATGCATCAGAAAAATGGACAGAGAAAGAACTCAAGGCATACCAGACTCAGATGGAATGGAATCTTAGAGAAGTCATTAGACAGCAAGTCAAAACAATGAAAGAATACTTTGAAAACGAATTACATAAGCAAATTCAAATTGCAAAGAATGAACTCTACCAGGAGATAGAGATTTAAGAAAAAAATCAAACAGTAATCCTAGAAATGCAGGAAACCATAAACCAAATTAAAAACTCAAACGAGAATATTACAAATAGACTAGATCAAATAGAAGTCAGAACATCAGGTAATGAAGACAAAGTTTATCAACTCGGAAAGAATATAGTCAGCGCAGAAAGGATGTTAAAAAAAAAAAAAAAACGAGCAATGCAACCAAGAGATATGGGATGTCATAAAAAATCCAAACTTGAGAGTCATTGGGATAGAAGAAGGTATAGAGGTTCAAACCAAAGGAATGAACAATCTGTTGAATGAAATAATCTTAGAAAACTTCCCAGATATGAAAGATGGAATGGATTGCCAAATCCTGGAAGCCTACAGGACCCCAAACATACAAAACCGTAATAGACGAACTCCAAGACACATAATTATGAAGCTATCCAACATACAGAACAAGGAGAGAATATTAAAAGCTACGAGAGAAAGGAGGCAGATTACATTCAGGGGTAAACCAATTAGGTTAATGACTGATTTTTCATCACAGATGTTGAAAGCAAGAAGATCCTGGAACAATATATTTCAGATGCTGAAAAATAATGGATTCCAACCAAGAATACTGTATCCAGCAAAATTAAGCTTCAGATTTGACAATGAAATTAAAATATTTCACGATAAACAAAAGTTAAAAGTATTCATAGCCAGAAAACCAGCACTGCAACGCATTTTGAGCAAAACACTACAAGAAGAGGAATTGAAAAACAGGACCCAAAACTAACAGTGGGAAGTATCTCAGTAAAGGGAAGAAAAAATAACCAAAGAGGAAAAACTAGCCAAATTAAAATAAATAAATAAATAAGCATGACTGGAAGTACAAACCATATATCAATAGTAACCCTAAATGTTAATGGCTTAAATTCACCAATCAAGAGACATAGGCTAGTAACCTGGATTAAAAAAACAGATCCAACAATATGCTACCTTCAGGAGACTCATATGATAGGAAAAGACATACATAGGCTGAAGGTGAAAGGTTGGGAAAAAATCATACCACTCACATGGTCCTCGGAAGCAAGCAGGAGTGGCCATACTCATATCGACTAAAATCAACTTCTAACCTAAGTTAATCAAAAGGGATAAAGAAGGACACTATATAATGTTAAAAGGAACCATTTACCAACAAGACATAACAATTATCAATATGTATGCACCAAACAATGGTGCTGAAACGTTCATAAAACAAACTCTCCTCAAGTTCAAGAGTCAACTAGACCACAACACAATAATTATGGGTGACTTCAACACACTGCTCTCTCCATTGGACAGATCCTCCAGACAAAAGCTGAATAAAGAAACTACAGAACTCAATAACACAATCAATAACCTAGACTTAACCGACATATATAGAATATATCAATCATCATCAAGTGGATACACATTCTTCTCAGCAGCACATGGATCCTTCTCAAAGATAGACCATATATTATGCCATAGGGCAACTCTTAGTAAATATAAAGGTGTGGAGATAATACCATGCATCTTATCTGATCATAATGGAATGAAACTGGAAATCAATGATAAAAGAAAGAAGGAAAAATCCTGCATCACCTGGAAAATGAACAATATGTTACTGAATGATCAATGGGTTACCGAAGACATAAAGGAGGAAATCAAAAAATTCTTAGAGATAAATGACAATACAGACACAACATATCAGAATCTATGGGACACAATGAAAGCAGTTTTAAGAGGGAAATTCAGCAAAGTGGCAGGATATAAAATCAACACGCATAAATCAAAGGCATTCCTGTATATCAGCGACAAAACTTCTGAAACGGAAATGAGGAAAAACATCCCATTCACAATATCCTCAAAAAAATAAAATAAAATACTTGGGAATCAACCTAACAAAAGAGGTGAAAGATTTATACAATGAAAACTACAGAACCCTAAAGAGAGAATTAGAAGAAGATCTTAGAAGATGGAAAAATATACCCTGTTCATGGATAGGCAGAACTAACATCATCAAAATGGTGATATTACCCAAAGTTCTCTATAGGTTTAATGCAATGCCAATCAAAATCCCAACGGCATTTCTTGTAGAAATAGATAAAGCAATCATGAAATTCATATGGAAAAACAAAAGACCCAGAATAGCAAAAGCAATTCTAAGCAGGAAGTGTGAATCTGGTGGTATAGTGATACCAGATTTCAAACTGTACTACAGAGCAATAGTAACAAAAACAGCATGGTACTGGTACCAAAACAGGCGGGTGGACCAGTGGTACAGAATAGAGGACACAGAGACCAATCCACAAAATTACAACTTTCTTATATTTGATAAAGGGGCTAAAAGCATGCAATGGAGGAAGGATAGCATCTTCAACAAATGGTGCTGGGAAAACTGGAAATCCATATGCAACAAAATGAAACTGAATCCCTTTCTCTCACCATGCACAAAAGTTAACTCAAAATGGATCAAAGAGCTTGATATCAAATCAGAGACTCTGCATCTGATAGAAGAAAAATCTACATATTGTGGGGTCGGGCTCCAAATCCCTTAATAGGACACCCATAGCACAAGAGTTAATAACTAGAATCAACAAATGGGACTTACTTAAACTAAAAAGTTTTTTCTCAGCAAGAGAAACAATAAGAGAGGTAAATAGGGAGCCTACATCACGGGAACAAATCTTTACTCCTCACACTTCAGATAGAGCCCTAATATCCAGAGTATACAAAGAACTCAAAAAATTAAACGATAAGATAACAAATGACCCAATCAACAAATGGGCCAAGGACCTGAACAGACAGTTCTCAGAGGAGGACATACAATCAATCAACAAGTACATGAAAAAAATGCTCACCATCTCTAGCAGTCAGAGAAATGCAAATCAAAACCACCCTAAGATACCATCTCACTCCAGTAAGACTGGCAGCCATTATGAAGTCAAACAACAACAAGTGCTGGCGAGGATGTGGGGAAAAGGGTACTCTTGTACATTGCTGGTTGGACTGCAAATTGGTGCGGCCAATTTGGAAAGCAGTATGGAGATTCCTGGGAAATCTGGGAATGGAACCACCATTTGACCCAGCTATGGCCCTTCTCGGACTATTCCCTGAAGACCTTAAAAGAGCGTACTATAGGGATACTGCCACATCAATGTTCATAGCAGCACAATTCACAATAGCTAGACTGTGGAACCAACCTAGATGCCCTTCAATAGATGAATGGATAAAAAAATGTGGCATTTATACACAATGGAGTATTACACAGCACTAAAAAATGACAAAATCATGGAATTTGCAGGGAAATGGATGGCATTAGAGCAGATTATGCTAAGTGAAGCTAGCCAATCCCTAACAAACAAACGCCAAATGTCTTCTTTGATATAAGGAGAGCAACTAAGAACAGAGCAGGGAGAAAGAGCATGAGGAAAAGATTAACATTAAACAGAGACGAGTGGTGGGAGGGAAAGGGAGAGAGAAGGGAAATTGCATGGAAATGGAAGGAGACCCTCACTGTTACACAAAATTACATATAAGAGGTTGTAAGGGGAAAGGGGAAAAAAAACAAGGGAGAGAATTGAATTACAGCAGATGGGGTAGAGAGAGAAGATGGGAGGGGAGGGGAGGGGAGGGGGGATAGTAGGGGATAGGAAAGGTAGCAGAATACAACAGTCACTAATATGGCATTATGTAAAAATGTGGATGTGTAACCGATGTGATTCTGCAATCTGTATTTGGGGTAAAAATGGGAGTTCATAACCCACTTGAATCAAATGTATGAAAGATGATATGTCAAGAACCTTGTAATGTTTTGAACAACCAATAAAAAAAAAGGAAAAAAATGTTCAAAGGGGCTTTGGAGTTTTCTTTGAAGGAAAAAAAACCCACAAAATAAAATTAGAGTCATCAGAAATATAGTTTGTAGAATTGCCAAAAAATAAAATATTTTATAACATGCCATTATCTGAAAGCGTATTGAATTTTTAAAAGCAGACCAAATGATTTTGCTCTGAGGTCAGATCTATATGAGCACAGTAAAATGGACATTGCATGCTATGGAATCCCCCTAATGTACCAGCCCTGAATTTTCAGCTCCCAGAATTATTTCTGTTTTCTATTCATTTCACTTCAAAAAGCAAAAATGATGCTGCATAAAGTATTTATAGCCTTATATTTGGTCTCCAAATTCTTCTCTTTGTAATATTGTACAATATTAAAACCAGAGATAGGAATTAGATTGGCTGTGGCTTACTGAAAAACAATTTTACGTTTTCAAACATCCTCCCCACCACTACAAAACATTGGTTTGAAACGAACACTTTGATGGAATTTTTGTCATTTTCAAGCTAACATAAACATGTATCAGTAATATAAATTACAATGGGCTTCAGGAGACAGCAAAGAAGGCACAAATGCGTAATAGTGCACATGCAAATAGGAAAGGTAAATATTCTGTGCATGGCGTTTTCCGGGTAATTTTAGAGGAATATGTTAAAAGGAAGCTCTAGCTGTGACTTGTGGGAAGGAACAGCAGGAAGGAGGTGTTTTAGAATGCTTTTGTCACTAATAATACAACAGGTGGATAAGTTATAAAGAAAAGAGATTTATTTTAGCTTGTGATTCTGGTCCAAGGTTGAGGGGCCACATCTGGTGATGGACTTCTTGCTGGCAGAGTCCCAGGATGGCAAAGGATATCACATGGCAAGAAAGAAGCAGAGTTGGAAGAACCTAGCTAGCCAAACTGGCTTTATAGTAACCTACTCAGGAGATCCTCATTGGCCTATTAATCCATGAGTCTATTCACGGAATGAGTGCATTAATCCATTCCTGAGAGCAGAGCCCTGACCACCTCTGAAAGGTCCCATCTGGTCCTACCTCTTAATGTCTCATAATGTATTTAATTTCAACGTGAACTTTGGAAGGCACAGACCATAGCAGGGGGTGAGGGTAGTGAGAAGAAAGTAAAGCGTGGACGTTAATGAAGCCTGTGTGTGTTGAGATAACCCAGAGCTACATCTGTGTGAGAAAACTCCATTTCACTTGGCAAAACTTGACTTGACCAAACCTGTGTGGAAAAGATGAATCTGATATCCACACTGTTATCACATATCACAGAGAAAGAAGGAAAGTGTCTCAATTTTTTATTAGGCTAGCATAACAATGATATAAAAACCTGACTAAATCATTGTAAGAAAGAAAATCATAGATTAACCTCACTTTAAGTTCTTGATGCAGATGTCCTAAGTATCAGCAAACAGATTCTAATGGTACAGTAGAGGAAAGTACACAGTAACCAAAGGAGCTTATTCTAAACATTCAGGGATGGTTCAACATTAGGAAGTCTACACTACCAGCCATTGGAAAAAGCAACCTATGGGATGGGACAAAATGTTTGAAGATCATGTCTGATAATGATCTGATATTCAGAAAAAGGAAAAGAAAACTTTCAACTTAACACCAAAAAGACATATAATTAGAAAGTAGTTAAAGGATTTGGATAGCTCTTTCTCTAAAGAAAGCAAATTGCCAATAAATACCTGAAAAAATGTCCAACATCAGTAGCATTAGGAGAATGCAGATCAAAACCCCAATGAGATGATACTTCACACACATTAGAGGAACTATCATTAAAACAAAAATGGAAAGTAAGCATTGGCAAGGATGTGGAGAAACTGGAGTGCTGATGGGAAGGAAATATGATGCAGCTCCTGTGGAAAACAGCTTGGCTGTGCCCCAGAAAGTTAAGTATAGAGTTACCATTGACTTGCACGGATGAACGATTAAACGAAGTGTGATATATTAACACAATGGAATATTCTTTAGCCATAGAAAAGGCAGGAAGTGTAATGTATGCTACCACACAATAAACCTCAAAGGTACTATGATAAGTTAAAGAAGGCTGACATAAAAGTTCTTGTCAAATTCAGTTTATATGAAATATCCTGAATAGATAAAGGGATAGTGTCAGGAAGTCAGGTAATGGTTGCCAGAGGCTAAGGAAAATCCCCCCTTTCCCTAGATGGAAAGTGACTACTGAGCAGGTCTGGAGTTTCCTTTTGGGGTAAATGAAAATGATTCAGAGCTAGATGGAGGCAATATTGTATGCTATCATGAATGTCCTAAATGCCACTGTTCACTTTAAAATCATTAAGTCAGGCTCAGTGGTGCGTGCCTGTGGTCCCAGCAGCTCCAGAGGCTGTGTCAGAGTATCACAAGTTCAAAGCCAGCTTCGGCCATTTAGTGAGGCTCTGGGCAACTTAGCAAGACCCTGTCTCAAAATAATAAATAAAAAAGGGTTGGGGATGTGCTTAGTGGTTATAAGCGCTCCTGAGTTTAGTCCCTGGCCCCCAAATTAATTAATTTTATGTTATATAGATTTTACCTAAAAAAAGTTGCCTCGTCTATGACTCCATGTATATGACACTGTGAAGAGGCAGTACTACAGGGCAGAGTGGTCAGGGGTGGCTAGGGGATTGGGTCAGGGTGATGCATGATGACAAAGGATCAGCCCAAGGGAATCTGGGGTATGTTGGGTCGTGGTATACCTCCACAGTGGTAGTGGGCACATGCTTCCTGCTCCTGTCAACAGCACTGCACCTTTAAGTAGGTGAAAGTCACTGTATGTAAATAGAAATATTTGAAATAAAACTTAAAAACAAAAGCAACCAACCACTGAAAAACACTGTACCACAGTCAATGAGGCCAATGAATGACTTGGTAAGAAGGTCAAGGGACTGTTGGCATTGAATTTTCTCAACCGTTAGATGAAGCTTATCACAGTACCTGCCTGATAGGCTTGTTATGAGGTTCTGCCTAGCACACTATCTGGCAGAGTGAGATTTCACTAAATGCTAACCATTGTAGGAATAAAATGTAGCCATTAAGCACAGAAACGCTGGAATAAGAAGGCCTAAATCCTAGTTCTGGTTCACCCCCTTACAGTTGTGTGGCCTTGGACGGCCTTAAGTAAGTCATTTTTCTTCTGCTCCTCCGAGTTCTTTCTGTCACCTCTTTTTTCCCCTCAAGTACTGGGGGGTTGAGCCCAGAGATGCTCTACCACTGAGCTACATCCCCAACTCTTTCTGTTTATTTATTTGTTTCGAGACAGGGTCTTTCCAAATTGTGAGGCTGTCCTCAAACTTGCAATCCTCCTGCCTCAGCCTTCCCAGAGTTATTTTAAAAAGTACCAGGATAGTGGTACTTTCTTCAAGCATTACTGAGAAGGTTAGCTGAGCTAACTGTGCTAGAAAAGGAAAGGAGAGATGTGCAGAAACAGAGTGAGTGGGAGAAACTCCTGAGGTGCTGATCCCAGAGGGGAATGAAACAAGCTGAGTAGGTAACTGTGTGTGTGTGTGTGTGTGTGTGTGTGTGTGTGTGAAGGAAGGTTGGGTCTTTCTTGCTGTTACCTAAATGAGTTGTATAGCTAAGTTGAATAGAGAAAAAAGGGCAAAGGAAAGGCAAGTCAGCATTTCTCAGACTTTTCAGGAATTATTTCCATTTATGGCATAAATAATGGGTTTAGGATCTGGGCAGAAACAGAGTGGCCAGAGATCAGGGAACTAGGAGAGAGTTTAACGTGGTTTTATGCTAGGGTAGTATTAAAAGCAGGTTGAATTAGCATTAAAGAAGTGTGAAAGTTTGAAAGAAAAGTAGGGTCATGAGAAAAGAGAATTAAATGGACTTGGGAGACTTTGTTTAATGATTTAAATCTCAATTAACCTAACTGAATACACAGAGGCTGTTTCTGTGTTTGTATGGCCACAGTCATTGCTATAACTACTTAGGTCATCCCCAGTGGGCTGCCTTGCCAAGGGCTACAACAGTGAGAGGAATTGGTCAGCAGATGTTCACTGCCTCAGTGATCCTGAGTCATGCCCATTCACTGGTGGTTTGGTAGTGACCACCTGGAGTAGATGGCCCCTTTCTTGGATCTTTTTCTGGGGGGTGGGTGGGTACTAGGGATTGAACTCAGGGGCACTTGGCCACTAAGCCACATCCTCAGCCCTATTTTGTATTTTATTTAGAGACAGGGTCTTTCTGAGTTGCTTAGCATCTTGAATTGCTGAGGCTGGCTTTGAACTTGTGATCCTCCTGCCTGAGCCTTCCGAGTCACTGGGATTACAGGTGTGTGCCACTACGCCTGGTCCCCTCTTGGATATTTCTTGCTGGTCTGAATTCTAAGATTGCACTGGTCCCGAGGAGATGGAGAAGATAATAATTTAAGGAAACAAGAAAAAACTTTATCCATTTGTAAAGCAAAAAAGGCAGATATGAGGCTGTGCATTTGGATATAATTGGTGACCCATACATAAAAACAGAAAATAGTAGTCTCTGGGTGGGACTGCAGATGAAATAACTCTTCTTTATATCCTGTATATTTTCTATGATAAAAATATATTACTTTTGTAATTGGGAAAAAGAAGAAAAAAATTAACTTAAAAAATAGGTTCCTTCTCCGTGTTCACAGCCCTACATATCACTCAGAAATTTACCTGTCACTTGGTACAAAAAGGGCAAAATTTAAAAAAAATACTGTCTACATTCTCTAACCACTAGAAGAATCCCAAAGCATCGTAACCTTATTTCAGCTCCAAGAAAGGGACACTCTGATGTGGTTCAAGGCCACAATGGCGTCCTTAGAAACACACCCTGAGTCAGAGAAGGTAGAGCTTGAAGAGGGAGAGAGAGAGATTCACACCTCCCTCTTTCCAGAATATGGAGAAAAGGGAACACTTTTACATTGTTGGCGGGACTGTAAATTAGTACAACCACTGTGGAATTCAGTATGGGGGCTACTCAAAGGACTAGGCATGGTATCACCATATGACCCAGCTATACCACTCCTTGGTATTTATCCTGAAGAACTGAAGGCATCTTACCACAGTGATACATGCATATCCATGTTTATAGCAGCACAATTCTCAACCAAACTATAGAATATATAGATACCATGGTAAGGCCTAGGTGTCCATTGCCGCAGTCTGGCTGGGCACAATTCAGGAGCCACTTGTCAAAAGAAACTAACTTTATTTTTAGAACCACACAAGATAAACAAAACAGCTCCTCAGGAAAAAACCCTCAGAGCCCAACTGCCACCACCGGCTTCCCACAAGCCACACACACCCAACAACCTCTTCCTCCCACAATCCTCCTGCTCTTGAGGCCGATTGGCTGGGTCGCATGGGCGGAGCCAAAAAAGTCCCCCAATGAGCAGCTCCGTGGTCTGAAAGGGCAGGGAAACAGCCCAATGAGCATCACCGCAGGGGAGCCAATCAGCTAGATGTTGCTGGGGCTGCTGTGAGCCAATCATCAGCTGGTAGTCTGAAAGGGCAGGGAAACAGCTCAATGAGCATCTCCACAGAGGAGCCAATCAGCTAGGTGTTGCTGGGGCCACTGTGAGCCAATCATCAGCTGGCAGTCTGAAAGTTTGCTGGAGCCCCTTCGGCTGTGGCTCTCAACAGTCCATCAACAGATGAATAGACAAAGAAAATGTGGTATATATATACACAGTGGAGTTTTATTCAGCCATAAAGAAAATTAATTAAGTTATGTCATTTGTAGGAAAATGGATGGAACTAGAGACCATCATGTGAAGCAAAACAAATCAAACTCAGAAAGTCAAGTTTTTTTCTCAACTGTGGAAGCTAGAGAGGAAAAAGGGGGGATTGCATGAAAATCAGAGGGAGATCAGTAGAGGAAAAAAGACTAGGGACTGGGAGGTGAATAGGAAGGGGATAAGTGTTGGGGAGTGATGCTGGTCAAATGATATTGCTATATTGTGTGCATGTACGAGTATGTAACAACAAATCCCATCATTACGCACAACTATAGTGCACCAGTAACAAATGTGGAAAAAGTATAAAAAAGAAATCAACACACAAAACCTCTCTCTTTCCATAGAACATTTCCTTGGAGATCATGTTTTGTCACTTTGCTTACTTTTCTCTCTTAGTTACTGTAATAAGGCAGGGGTTTGTATTGGTTTGTTAGTACTATTTTCTCACAAATTTAAGGCTAAAAGTCCAAGAATCAGGGTCCAGCAGGGCCCTTTCTTCTGAAGCCACTCTCCTTGGCTTGTGTCTAAACTGTTTTTTTTCCCTATGACTTCAATGGCCTTCCCTCTATGCATAACTGTGTCCTTATCTCTTTTTCTAGGTAAACTAATCATATTGGATTAGGACCCACATTAATGACTTTGTCTTAACTTAATTGCCTATTTACAGGCTCTATTTCCAAATGCAGTCACATTCTGAGATACCATGGTAAGGGCTACCATTTCTTAGGAGGCCATGTCTTGACTCACAGAAAGTTAAGAGACAACCAAGGTAGGGCTTAGGGGAAAAGAAGTGGGAGTAGGAGGAGGAGGAGAGAATTTGCCTAATCCTTTTGGATTTGGCACAGCCCACCAGCTTAAAAAACTCCCAATCTGCATTTTCCAGGTTCCTTCTGGATACAATCTCAGTACCCTTGTGGTTGTGTGAGGATCTGAAATCTTGGTCAACTTCTCCTGAAAACATAATGAATGTTTCATTCCATTCAATTTATCACCAAATTATTGGATGTTTCTACAAAAGTGAAGTCAAGTTGAGAGCAGAGATGTAGGGTAGAGGATCTCTGGAGAGGTGGCACTGTAAAAATGATAAGTGTATTTTGGTCACACCACCTTTGATAGGCTGGTCAGCTTTCCCATTTTCTGCTACCAACAAGAAGCATTCTGATAACTCAAATGGGATTTTAATGAGATGAACTGAAAGAAGTTCTCTTTTTTCACTACTCAAGGTATAAACATAGCTTGCACTCTGACCTCTTCCTGATCACAGAGATGAACCCTGAAAGCTTTGTAGTGTGGAAGCAGTTCCCTTGACCTAGGAGAGTCTGTCTACGAATTCTGCCTTTGCCCAGCCAGCAGATGGTGCCAGTTTTTCAGAAGATTAAACCAGATTCAGCTTGACCTGCCGTTTGCCTTCGCTGCTGTAGGCCCCATGCTCACAGCATGTTGTGTGGATGATCGGACATATCCAGTTATGTCACAGAAAATTCTAATAGTCATACCTGCAATTACACACGGAAATCTTCAAGCTCCCCAGTTTAAGTAAAAACTTTAATTTTTCAACTTAGGGATAATTAGAAAAAAAATCATAGTATATTCTTTTAATCTTAGGATTTTATACTTTTTTCCTCCTCTCCTCCCTTCCTCTAGCATGCACACACATGCGTGTATGTACACACACACACACACACACACACACAATTCTTGCTTCAACTACTAGCTGAAATCATCTCATTTTTTTTTCTTTGAAAGACTCTCTCATGGTCTTTCACTGTTATCCATGGTGGTTGGACTGAATTCTATAGCATAATTATATATTTTAAGAAATTAATAGTGCAGAGTAACAACTTCACTTGTGGCAGGTAGCTGTACATTCATCCTTTAACGTGAAAATACTTTTCTTCCAGTATATATGAAATATTTGGAACCCAGCTACAGAAATCAAGACACATTAGCCCTAAATATTCAGCATGTAACTCCTATGAATAAAGAATTTCTTTTTGTTAGCTGTTTAACCATAATTATATCCAAAAAAAGTGACGGTAGTTTTCAAGCATTATCCAACATTTAGTTCATATTTAATATTTTCTAGTTATTTCCCATATATCTTTTACAGTTTTTTTTTTCTTTCAATTGGATCCACATATGACATTGGGTCATTTTGTCTGTCCAGTCTCTTTTAGTATAATCATATACATTCCACACATGAAACAATGATTTCTTTTAAACATGTCTAGGCCTGTTGTCATTTATTTTAATTCTAAATTTGTCTGATTGCTTTTTCGTAGGGTCATTTTATTTTATTGCTTTTGTTTTTGCAGCACTGGAGGTGGAACCCAGGGCCTTGGGTATGCTAGGCAAACACTTTACCAGTGGGCTACACCCTCAGCCCCATAGGGCCATTTTCCACTTGGGTGCCTTGGTAAGTGAGCTTTTGGCAGGCTCATGTGCTGCAATTGTTTTCCAGCGTGAGCCCTAGGGAGTGGTAGGGTGTACAGTGGGTCATAACACAGAGGAGGGAGGTGAGGCAATGTGAGGGTGTGTTTTCACACTATCCACTACCTAGTATTAAACACAGTGACTACTCTGTCTTTTAGATCATCTGAGACAGTGTGAAAATGAATGTTTCTTAAGATATCCTGTCTGTGGCAGACAACAGAGAAGCATTTATCCATTGGCTTTAATTCCACTAATGCAAGATTTACCTTTACCCCATAGAGTTTCAATCCTGGTCTCTTTCAGTTGGGCAGGAGCAAGCGCAAAGCTGATCAGATTCATGCCCCTGTCTACAGAGAAGTCTGGGATCAGAAGCTGCATTAGAGATGGCTTTTCTGATCACCATTTGACTATCCCACTCCTCAGTTTATACCCCAAGGACTTAAAAACATAATTCTACAGTGACGCAGCCATATCAATGTTTATAGCAACACAATTCACAATAGCTAAATTGTGGAACCAACCCAGACGCCCTTCAATAGATGAACGGATAAATAAAATGTGGTATATATACACAATGGAATATTACTCAGCAATAAAAGAGAATAAAATCATGGCATTTGCAGGTAAATGGATAGAGCTAGAGAATATCATGCTAAGTGAAGTAAGCCAATCCCCAAAAAAGCAAATGCAGAATGTTTTCTCTGATATGTGGATGCTGATCCATAATGGGGATGGAGGAGGTGTGGGGGAGCATGGGAGGAATGGAGGAACTTTAGATAGGGAAAGGGGGAGGGAGGGGAAGGGAGTGAGGTAGGAAAGATGGTGGAATGAGATGGTGCATGTATGAAGACAGGAATGATATGACTCTACTCTATGTACAACCAGAGACATGAAAAATTGTGCTCTATAAGTGTACTATGGATTGAAATGCATTCTGCTATCATGCATAACAAATTAGAGTAAATAAATAAATTTTAAAAATACAAGAAGAGGAGGAGGAGGAGGAGGAGGAGGAAGGGGAAGAGGAGGAGGAGGGCGGTGGCTTTCCTGTATTCTGGCATAATAAGATACTTTTACTTGCCCTGTACTTTTCTTGCCCTAGACTGGAATAAGACCTTGCTCTGAGAAACTTTGCTTTGTTTCATCAGGAAGTGGTATTTAGAAGCTGAGATCCAGATGCAAATTGTGCTAGTTGCTGCTGGGGTTTTGTCATTTCCAAATCTTTCAAGGGTCAGAACTAGAAGATCTTATTTCATAAATCACAAATTCACAATCCTAGTTCTAATCCAAATTTAACATTTATAGCTTATTCATCACTTTCCTAGACTTTATATGGCATTTCTTTTTCTTACACTAAAAATATTAGTAATCACACTATCAAATGTATTTATTTGCTTACCCTTCAACATTTACAAAGCACTAGTATTATCAGTACATAAAAACTAAATAAATTTTAAGGTTTTTTTTTTGTAATTGTTTTGATCTTTATAACACACCTAAGGGTTATAGCAGTGTACTGAGCTTACTCCCTTGAGATAATTTTTTCCTTTCTGTGATTATGTGAAAAATTTGATATATATTTAAGGATTATTTTTCCAGCACTGGAGATCAAATCTAGGACCTTAAGCATATGAGGCAAATGCTCTTCCACTAAGCTACATTCCCAACTCTCATTTTGTTTTAAATTGAGCATTTGCTTTTTAACTCTTTTCAATTTATTTCATTTTTGAATTACATAAGCATTTATATGACTTCAACATCAAAATTATATAAAGATATATATTCAAAGAAGTCTCCCTCTCTTCTATCTTTATCCCTTCTACTTGATTACTCCTATGTTGCATTGGATTAGTTTCTGGTTTATCTTTCCATGTTTATATTTGTAATAACAAGCCAGTGCATATCACTCTGCTGTTTTTTATTAACAAAAGTAGTTATTATGAACACTGTTCTACAATTCGCCCTTCTTTTCTTCTTCTTCTTCTCTCTCTCTTTCTCTTAATTATACAACCAGAAGATGTCCCTGTCTTGGTATAAGGAATTATTTTCCAAGGTATTTTCATGCTGTATAGTACTGTGTTGTGTGGATGTATCACATTTGCTTTATCCATTTCTTTACTGGCAGATAAGTGGATTGTTGAAAAATATTTTTTAAAGATTTGGATGAAAGTTTAAAAACTTCTTTCTTACTACAATGTAGACAGTGTTGTTTTTTCTAAATGTCTCAAATTCTGAACAGTTTTTGTGCGTATTTGCTTTTGTTTTGGATTTGAAAACTAGATCACTAAATTTGTTATAATTACCTATAAAATAGGAATGAGCAGACATGAGCCAGGCTCATAGGTAAACTGTCCTATTCAGATCATTTCAGAAACATTCTGAAGGTCTTTATGCCTTATTTTTCAGTTTTGTTTGATTTAAAATGGTTTCTTAATGAAATCACTACTTTATACTTCTAAACTAATTTTAGGTCACTAGAGAAAGGTCAGCTTTTTCTTTTACATATTTATTGATTTCTGGAAGTTGGATCATGTGTACTTCTAAGACAGGGGAAAGGGTAGGAGGTTGGGTAGCAAAACTATACCCACTCCAGAGGTAAGTTAGATTTAGTGGAAAGAGAGAGTGAGAAGTAGAAATGCTGTCTGTGGAGACGGTCAGCACATATATGCAGCAATAATACACTGCTAATATAACTCCTGTATAAATCTGTAATTCCTGAAGATATGTAGGTAGTACCTGATATATTTTTCTTCTTTTATATTTTACAGTATAACTCAGCATTATATTTAAGCTTTTTTCTATGTTTTAAAGAACTCTACTGAATGATTTTAAAATAGCTGAAAATAATGCATTGATTGTATAGAGAAGAGTATTAAAAATTCCCTTTTATCAGGGTGTCTCCTTCTATTCAATTGGAATACTCATTGAAATTCCATAAATGGTTTGGACATGATGCCAACAGATTCATTAGGTAGTTTTGGTCAGCATATTTTACTTCCTTGTAGCTTTTTCTTGTTTTTCATTGCTTCTTGGAATTTTATTGTTTCCTCTATGCCATGTGCTTCTCCTTCACTGTAGCTGAGACTGCCAAATTCTGAGCTTTTCAAGGCTCAGTGGGATGGATGGATCCTTTTTTCTTATAAGTACCCTCTTCACACCCACTGTGTTTCAGCTTCTTTCAGCTTGGCCAACTTAATTTTCACTTTTCTCCATCTGTTTTGAACTCCTAAACTTTTGTGAAAACATTATATCCACTATTATTATCCTTTATATGCTTCTCTTTGTCCTTGATATTTAGTCTTCTATTGTTATTTAAATGAAATTTTAGAAGCAAGCAGAAGCATATGTGTCCAGTCCTACATATTTAACTGAAATGTATTTCCAATCTTCACTGTTTGGGAAAATGTATTTTGTTTTGAAATAAGTGAAGAGTCCCTAGAGCCTCACCATGGCCCTTGGTATGTATTGTACCATAACTACCTAAACATTACCCTAGTGTGGAGCATTTAGATGCTTTCCAATTTCATATAATAATGACACAATGGTCATTTTTATACATGAATTACCATTTGTAGTTATGTTTATTTTTCTGTTTAAATTATTTAAAATTATATTGCCTCACATGTATTTTTCTCCTATAATGTATTAGAGATTTGCTTTTTCTTTTGTAAGATTTTATTATGTCATAATAATTAGGTTATATATTACTGTTCACATATCACATATATTGTGCATATATATATATGTTACAAAAATATGTTTTACATAAACTGATGCATAATATTTATATGTGTAATTTGTTGTGCTTATTGCAATATTTTTCTGTTTTGTAGTTTATCTTTTAGGTGTAGATATTTAAAATTTTTGCACAAACAACAAACTTTTTCTTAATGATTTCTTCAATCACCTTTAAATTTTAAAAATCTGCTGAAGATATTTAGTACATATTTCTGATTTTGGAGATGATGGGAGAATTATTAATATAGAAGGCAGAATTTTGAGACTGTAGCAACTCATTATGGGAAAAACAGAGAGAGAGAGGAGTTGCGTTAAAGGGGACAAAAACAGAGGTCTGGAAAATGTTCATGGTAAAGGGAGAAGGAGAAAGTGGTGTGTTGAAAAACAGGCAAAAGGGTGTGAACATTATTAAGTAGCTGAATTGCAAGGTTATTGTTTCTTAAATAGAGATTTAGTTCCCAGACTACAGTGTGTACCTTGCACTATCACATGTGAACAGAAGCAGCAAAATTTGCCATGGTTGACTGTGAACTACGATTTTTCAAATTGGATATTTTGATTGTGCACCTTCCAATTCTTGGACCCATTTCTGGTTATTTTCCTCCACTCATTTCCATTTAACATTGCCACTCTAAAGGGAACTCTATGCTACTGTTTTTCAGTGGTGACTCCTAGAAGAAGCCCACCATATTTGGGGAGAGTGCTTAGAATGTGGAAGTAATTCATGCTGGATTTATGAAGGTGAGATGAGGAATGGACCACAGGCTACAAAGGTTTGTGAGCCACATTTTTGTTGAAGATAATATTTTCTCCATCATTTACCAAACATATATAGTTACTACACAAATATTTGAATAAAACTACATTTATATAAGATATTAGAGACTATTCAGTACCTTTAGTTCTTTGGCCTAATTTTTGATAGCATCGCTCTTTGGTATCTACTAGATTCCCACTGATTTTTTTTTAGATCAGTGATGATAAATACATGCCTAATAGTATAGTTTTTCATCTCTCAGGGTCTAAGGGAAGAATATTTCCCACAAAATTACCTCAGTGATAGTTCCTTGGTCTTCTAAAGATTTTCTTTTCTTTTTCCATATTGGGGATTGATCCCAAGGGTGCTCTACCACTGAGCCAGCCCTTTTCATTTTATTTTGAGACAGGGTCTTGCTAAGTTGCTGAGGCTGGCCTCAAACTTGTGATCCTCCTGCCTCAGGCTCTGGATTTGCTGGGATTACAGGTGTGCACCACTTAAAGATTGCCTTTTGTGAACAAGTTGAACACATGTATTTCTGTGGTCTTAAAATCAATGCCAGTTGAAGTGACCCAAGCGTTAATCTTGGCTCTGGGCTTTCCATTCTAATGAGAATTACTGTGATGAAAGAGCGGTGATTTGAAAAAACAAACATTTACAGAGTACCAACTGTGTGTGTAAGACCTAGTGATGCTGTTCTTGTTGCACTATTTGAGTAAAACACTATGTGTGCACCGATGCAGGAAACAGAGGCAGGCAGGGTACAGGAAAGCTTGGAAAGTTTTCAAGATTAATTAGCACAAAGGTGGGGCATTTGGGATATCTGGCACCAGATAGTAATCAACAGCACTAATTATACTCTCATATTAAATCAGTTATGGTGGATGGGTTGGAGTGGATCAGCAGCGTGGTGAAGGATGCTGCAGCTGTTCTGAGCTGCTCTTCAAAATATATTTACATATGCTACACAATTTCATCTGTTGGTGGATTTATTTTATTTTGCTGGATTTTTCTTAGAATGATTCCCATTTTTTTTCAGTTGTAGTAGAAAAGTGAAGTATAAGAGTAAGATGTGCAAATTTAAAAATCACTTAGGATGGCAGATCCCCAGTCGACACTGTGTAGTCCCTGCTTTGAATTTCAGTTTTTTGGTAAGTAGATGAGGGTAGTCATAGTACTACATGGCACATATGATGGATCTGGGAGCATAAGTTCTAAATTATGTTGCTTCATTGTTAGGAGAAGAGTCTCCAAGATGTTCTATTTATTGCTATTGCTACTGGGAAATTAAGCAGCATCGGTGCTGAGGAGACTGCATGGTGGGATCAAGCTTGGGTGTTTTGCTCTCTGAGCACGTGCACACATCAGCAGCATCTTTCTGGCAGGTTCAGGTGAGTGGCATCTGAAGGCTAGCATGGCCTTCCTTTAGTTTGACTGGGGCTGTTTTTCTCTAGATTAATCACACTGTAATTGGGCTTTAGCCCTGAGGGCACTAGGAAGATATTTGTGCCATTTTGCAGGGAATTTAATTCAAATCCACTAAATGTGTTAAAGGTACATGATTGGCATTCAACACATTTACTATTCAGCATCCTAGAATTAGACATAAAAATGAAAAAAAAGTACAATCTCTATTTTTAGGGAAAAATTATCTATGATTAAGAATGTTTTTAGTAAGCAATTACATATATTCTCATAAGATGATGCCTTATAGAGGCAGAATAGTCTTTTATATTTTCTGTAAATTGGTACTTAGATCTACAGTGTGTTAATTCAAGAGTATCAGTCAGTTTGGGTTAAATTATATTTAACAACAACACTTCCTTGGGTGGTAGTGAGTACACTACAATAAGCCATAGAATGCTTAGTTGACTCTCTTTTGTTCTCTTAGCAGTCACTGATGATATTTCCTTAAATCCTTTAACTCATTAGGATTTTTAAAAATTTTAAAATTTGTTTTAATTAGTTACTCATTAGGATTTTTAAAATATCATTTTAACTTCATTTTTATTTCTTCTTTTGTTAACTGGAATATTTCTAATAAGAAAAACTTGCCTTTATCAATGATTTTGTTATCCTGAGATACAGTTTATTCAGGAAAGTCAGGATAAATACTTAATTAGGAGGCTGAATCAAGATGAATGTTTTTCCAAACTAATGAGATAATATCTTTGCTTAAGTAGTCAATTATATTTTAAGAAATTTAAAAATATTAAAATTAATAAAGAGCCCTTATATTTACCTATTTACTTGGGGGTGATAATTGTTTCTTATGGGTCAGAGCTTCCCTATGGTATAATATACCTTCAGTCTTCAGAAATTCTTGTAATGCAGGTTCTTGCAATGAATTCCTCAGCTTTTGCCTATTTGAACATGTCTTAATTTTACCATCATTTTTGATCTACAAGATTTTGTAGATACACAATTCAAGACAGATGTTTTTTTTCTTCCAGCACTTTAATGATATCATTCCATTGTCTTTTGTCCTCCATTGTTTCTGGTGGAAAGTCAGGCATAACTTGTGTCATTGGTTTCATATTTAGTTTGCAGATATTTGACTGAAATATCAATAGGCATTTTAATTTATTATTTTATTTTTATTATCTTATTGAGGTTTGTTGATCTTTTTGTATTTATGTGTTTAATCTGTTTTGTAAAATAACTGGTCATTACCCCCTTAAATATTTCACAATTCCCATTTTTCTCTCTTCTTCTCTCCTTTTGGGACTCCAATAGCACCTTTAGTAAAATGTTTAATACAATTCCTCAGATTTCAGGTATTCTATTCTTTTCCCATTATTTTTGTATAGTTTCTATAGACCTATACTCAAATATTTAGTTCCTTCTTGTTTCAGCATTCAGTCTACTATTAGGCTCATGAAGTGAATTCTTCATTTCAGATATAATTTTCACTTCCAGAATTTTAGCTGTTTTTTTTTTTTTATAGTTTCCACGTCTCTTCTGAAAATCCCCATGGGTACATGTGTGTTGCCACATTTCCCAGTAGGTGCTTTAACATATTTATCATTTTAAAATCCCTGTCTGATAACTCCTCTATTTGAGTCTGTTTCCAGTTATTGTTTTCTTATTTACCTATTCATAAGTCACATTTTGTTGCTGCTTGTAATTTTTGATTTTATTACAGTCATTTTCTTTTTTAAAAAAATATTTATTGTTTAGTCATAGGTGGACACAATGTCTTAATTTTACTTTATGTGGTGCTGAGGATAGAACCCAGTGCCTCACGCATGCTAGGGGAGTGTTCTACCTCTGAGCCACAACCCCACCCCTGCAGTCGTTTTCTTTAAAATAATAGTAGAGATTAAAATAAGAAACATTTAATCCCATAAAAGGATATATTCTTCTTTCATGTTAAGAAGAAAGCACTAATTTGTAATTGATTTGGGTCAAGTCTTTGTTGCTGCTTTAGGTTGACTTAGTTCTCCACTGACTCCAAATGTTTTGAGAACAAGATTAGAACTTTCTCTTCAGGAAGGATTGAAATTGAATACTGGATGGGTTTCAAGTATCTCTTTTTGCTTTATAGATGAATTTCCTGATTTTTAACCCATAGGAGTTCTCTCCTTGCTTTATAGCCTGCTGTCATATTTTTGAGTCTTTGGGAATTTCTGTTTGCTTTGCAGTTCTCCTTTCAGTGTTCTGTGTTGGAGATAACTTCCCTGGTCTTTGGAAGGCTGCTGCAGTAGACTAAAGAAGACTGGAGTGCCACAAAGGGATTTCTTTCCATTATTCTTCTCCAGTTCTAGCCTTTGAAAGAATCTCTAGTGCTTGTTCAAGGACCCCAATATGGAACCCTGCCCCGCTGCCACACATATCATAGAGATCACTCTATATCCAAAAATTTCCCTGTACTCTTTATAGCCATACGCTACTTTACTGTGTGGATGTAGCATAGGTTATTCAGTCATTTCTTTTTGGACAGAGGTTGTTTCCAGTCTTTTGCTGTCATAAGTATTGCTATAATGAATAGTTATTAACATCTTTATAGCCTGTCAACCTTTGAGATAGAGTCCTAGAGGTTAATTACTGGGTCAGAGAGTAAAGGCATTTATAATTCTGGAAGAGTTTCTTAAGGGGAGAGAGAGAAGGCATTTTATGAAAGGGGAACAGTGTAAAAAAAAAGCCATTAAGGTGGAAGCACCCCAATTAGTTCAGAGGTCTATGAGACAACTGGTCTTGTTGGTATGAGATATATGGATTGAGGGGAGGCAGGGAGATGACATCAGTATCCAAGATATTCATTAACATAATAAAAACTTGGCCTGATTTTGACCAAGAAAGTAACATGCTCCAATGACGTTTTAGGAGACAAAGATTGTCCAGTTGTCCACGGTCACTGGAGAAGTGTTTTGATCAAAGGAAACTGACTACGAAATTGTTGGAATATTCTAGACACAAGATAAAAGCTCCCATTGAGAGAAGCAGAGAAAATGGCCCAAGTTCCCTGAAAAATTCTTCACGTGTTTGAGCTGCTTATATTCATGAATCCATCTCCTAGAAGCTTCAGGCACTCATGTGTGCTTATCTTTTTCTCCATGAGCTACCGCTTGTGACTTACGAAGGAAGAAACATATGGGGCATATTATGCTACCACACAGGGAAATTTTACTCAGAGATAACCAACATATTAAAATAAAATTCAACACATCACTTTCATCAGTATAAAGAGAAGCAGAAAATATCCATAGAAATCTTTTGCTAGAACTTCATTAAGATTAAAGAGATTTGTTGAGGGCTTATAAGTGTGTAGCAATGACAGATGAGGATATACTCTAGTAATAAATAACTTTAACAAGATTTCCATGGAATAAGGAATCAAAACTTCATTTTTTTCCCCTCATACTACATGTTCATTTTGGGATAAATGGAGAAGCTGATTGTAGACCCTCAGGGGCTGAGCTAATGGAACTGCTGTTATTTTGAAAATTGCTAACCACTATAATATCTATTATATAATAGATATAATAGATAAATGTTGTGAGCTCTGATTCTTAAGAGCTTCTGTCTAGAAGTGTCACAAGTTACTTAAGTCCCATATATGAACTCGACAAATCACATGATAATATCTACTTCTTGAGGTGGAGAAATTCTATCTTCCTTTGGTCCAGAAGGAGAGAAACCAGAAGATGTGTGATCAACCCTAATCACAAAATCATATGAATGATCTTATTAAAGCTATGAACTCTTCCTTCCCCAAAATACAAAGATGTAAATATTTGTGGTACAATTTCAAATGGTTCACAGTGATCCTGAAACTCAAACACTGGATCTATAAAAATCTAATTACAGAAAAAGAATCTTAGTTCTTAATTATATATTGGTAATTTCTCTTCTGATACTGATCTAAGATATGCCCCCTTATAAAAAAATTGCAGTTATCTCCATCTACTATGTGAAGTACCATGAGGATCCAAATGGTACTAGATTCTGGGGATATGTCCTGGGGTAGCATAATCTAGCACAGTTAGTCAAGCTTTCACTTGGAAATACTGTCATTTTTTAGCAAAGTGATAGGGGCAAGTTACTTAACATTCTGCATCTCAATTTTGACTCCATGAAAATAAAAAACCTGCTTCACAGGGTTGTTGAATATTTAAAAGTATAGACATTGATAGTTCAGGGCCATTATATACTTTACCCATAACAACTTTGCAAAGATGGGTGGCATCATACATATATGAGATTGAGAAAAGTGGTAATAATTGTGGAACCTAAAGAATTATGAGAAAAAGGTCATCTTGCATAATTCCCAAAAGAGATATAGGCGGGGCCATCCTGTTGATTTAAGGTCTATTTGCAGAATCAAGGAATATGAGAACATTGAGTATTGACAGTGGGGTGGCTGGCATGGGTAAATGCCAAGTGATTACTTTAAGAAGTAAGTGCTATGAATTCAGTTTAGGAAGAGCTTGCTGTGAGTGGAGAGATCATGGGAAGACTTCACAGAAAAGGTGAGATTTAAACTTGAGGAATGGAATTTATTTTGGTGGAGTAGAGGAGGCAGACATTTTGGTTGGAAGGACTGATGACACAAAGCCATAGCATTACATGAGATGATACATGTGAACACATATGAGTTTGTCAAGCACCTGTGAAAAGCCTAACAGGATTATAATCCAGGTTCAGACCAGAGAATCGAGAGAAGGGTGGTTAAGCATTGGGGCCCTTGGAATGGGCTCACTGTAGAGGAAAACCCGATTCTAGGTGGGTAAGGGCCTGGGGCTAGTCCTAGGCAATTCAAAAATTGACAATCCAACTCAATCTACCCCCTAATCAATTGATACTACTGTTCCTCAGAGAGCCAGACCCCCTGTGAGTTTTTCCAGGTCTTTTAGTGAAACCTAACAAGCATCTGAAATCCACCAGTCCAGGGATTTTTTTTCTGTCTTTTTGACAGTGTTGGAGATTGAACTCCAGGCCTTGTTCATGCTAGGCAAGCACTCACCCATTGGGTCATATCCCTAGCCCTGGGGATTTGCATTTTAATGGGAACCAAAATAGTAAGCTAAAGCCCATAGGTATCTAAATGATGGACAAGTGAATTATTTTAAGGAGTGACAGAAGTCTGGATAGCTTTCCAAAATTATGCCCCCTGTTCACAGTTGCCTTCGTTAAAGTTGCCCCATACTTCCTTGACATTCTGACACTGGCTCCTCCATTGTTGGATAAAGAATCAAAAGAGGACAAAGAGGCAAACGTTCCCACACTCAGGTGAATTGAGTGCTTGCCATTTTTGCCCTTTTTAATAGTCATGGTTGCTAAGAAAGCAATATTGAACAAAGTGCGTTGGGTCACTAACTTGGTATTTTTTTCTTCTTTAAACTCGTGTGTAGTGGTAGTTTAAAAAAAAAATCATTTAGTTCCCTTTGCAACTCCAAATCAGGCATTTTTGTCAAAGGGGCAATCTGAGGACCAAAAAGTTATTATTGCCCTTTCTATATAGGATTTCTCCCTAATGGTTATTGTTTTATTGTCTCTATTCTTGTATCTTATTAGAGGGAAATAAATGAGGCTTATAGGTACCTATAGGTATATTTCTACAGCTAAGTTACCTATAAAGGTCTGTGAATCCTGGTAGGAAAGTCTGTTAGCTTTTAATGTAAGAGGTAGGTCCCCCCTTTGATTTTTCTATTCCATCTATAGGTCTTCCCAAGGAAGCCTTAAATGAGAGGGTGGGCAAGTTTTCATGTATTTTGTCTTCTTACAAACAATTTACTTCTTTAATAAATCTGAAAAATAATCTCATCTGCCCTTGCTTTTTTTTAAAAAAAAAACTTTATTTTTTTATGTGGTGCTGAAAATTGAATCCAGTGCCTCACATGTGCTAGACAAGTGCTCTACCACTGAGCCACAATCTCAGCCTCTGCCCTTGCTTTCTTCTAAAAAAAAAAAAAATATATATATATATATATATATATATATATATTTAAAGTTGTTGATGGGCCTTTATTTTATTTTTTTATATGTGGTGCTGAGAATTGAACCCAGTGCCTCACACAGGCTAGGCAAGTGCTCTTCCACTGAGCTGTAACCCTAGCCCTGCCCTTGCTTTTTTTAAAAAAATATTTTTTAGTGTTAATGGACCTTTATTTTATTCATTTACTTATATGTGGTGCCGAGAATTGAACCCAGTACCTCACACAGGTGAGGCAAGCACTCTACTACTGAGCCACAACCCCAGCCCCTGTTGCCCTTGCTTTTTGATAAGAGTGAACACTGTGCATTCATATGATAAATCATTACACTTTCTTTCTGCTTAAATGGATCTGATAGAATTATTAACAAGATAAGTTTGTTTTAAGTAAAGATGAGGTTGAAAAGTATTTTGGCCATTGAACTACAAATTCACATCAAGATTAAATGGTCCCCACCAGTCTAGATGAGGTTGAAAATTCCAGTGATATCCTTCAACTAGGAAGCTGCATCCTTCCCTAAAAGCATCTCAGTTTCCCATTGGGGAACTTCTCCTCTCCTGTGAGTGAATGAAAGTTTGGCCAGTGGGTGCCATGCTAATGGAGCCTCCTTTATGTGGGAGGAAACATCAGGGGAGGAAAATGTAATCTAACTCTACCTTTCTCTCTATTACTTGGACTACTCCAATTCTTCCACCTTTCCAAACTCATTCTTGCTTCTGGCTTTTGCCATTGCTGTTAACCTTGGAGTACTGGTTTCCTGGGTGGTCCTATGGCCCACTCCTTCATTTGCTATGGGTCCTGGTCGGATGTTGTCTCCTCAAAAGTGCCTTTGATGATCATGATACCTGTAGTAGTCACAGCTTTCTATCTCTGAACCTGCATATTCTTGTCTTTCTTTACTGTCTCCCTCACTGATTTTATATCTGACTCCCCCACCAAAACGTGTATGTGCCATGAAGGTAGAGATGTATAATCTATGGTTGTATTCCAGTGTCTCAGAACAGTGCTGAGCTGTTATGGTTTGGGTGTGAGGTATCCCCCAAAAGCTCATGTGTAAAACAATTCAAGGAGGTTTAGTGGTGAAATGACTGAGTTATGAGAGCTTTAATACAATCAGTGAATCAATACCCTGATAGGGATTAACTGAGTGCTAACTGAAGGCAGGTAGGGTGTGGCTGGAGGAGGTGGGTCCCTGGGGGAGTAACTTTGGGGTATATATTTTATATCTGGCAAGTGGAGTCTCTTTCTCTCTGCTTCCTGGTGCCATGTTCCCAGCTGTTCTCCTCTGTCACATCCTTCTTCCATGATATTCTGCCTACCCTGGGGCCCTGAGGAATAGAATTGTCCATCTCTGGACTAAAACCTCTGAAACCGTGAGCTCCAAAATAAACTTTTCCACGACAAAATTGCTCTTGTCAAGTCTTGTAATCACAGCAGCAAAAAGATGACTAAAACACAAGCTTTTGATTCACAATCAAAAAAAAAAAAAAGCTGCTGAATGAACGATCTCCCCCTCCCCCACCTTTTTCTAGTACAGTTAGAAGCAGCATTGACCTGTCACCCATCAGATGCTCCCTCCTGGGATTTTGACTTTTGACAAAGCAACCTGGAAGGCAGATGGCACTGGGAAAAACTGCCAAGGTCCAGCGATGCCCTGTCCTACCCAGGCTGAGGGTTTGTCTTGGCTGTGTGACACCCTGCAGGCTCCTTCCTCCAACCCAGTTCCCCAGCCCTTGTCACTTCTCTGGCATACCTGATTGTCCTTCCTGTGAATCCCCTTTGGTCTGAGCTGGAGAGAGTCCTCATTTCTTTGAAGAAGAACCCTCAGTGATACTTATATGGAACACACATTTCTCTAGTTCTAGACATAGCACACAGAAGGTGCCATGAGAATTTATTGATATGCTTCTTGTGTTTGGCTTATGGAACCAGCCACACCATTTTATAGCCTACAATTAATGTTTTATCTGTTTAGGTACCACCTGAATGTAGAGGGAATATTTAATTATAGGTAGTTTCCATCATTCTCTTTGCTTACCCCACCATTGCTTTGTGGCTTGTTACATATCCCTACTTCAAATTTTTGGTAATTTTTTGTTTTTGCCATGTATATTCTATTTCCTTCCTCAGAAAAAAAAAACCCTGTTTAATGTGCATGCATTTTAAAAGTAATTATATTTTGTACTATCATTTATAGTTAATAGCAACATTCAAATATTTTGCAGAAATAAAGGTTGAGAATGGCTGGTGTTGAAGCACAGATTTGGGTTTTTCCAACACTCATGGTTATTGGGAGAGAAAGCACTCAGTTGTTACATCTTAAATATTGTATCTAGGCTGAAGGGGAAAAAAAAAAGCCACATTGTTGTAGAAAAATCAGAGGCTAAAAACCCTGAATTAACTTTTTAGGAATATATACTTTGAACAGTAAAAAGACTTCCCTCACATTAGGTACCTATGAAAATGTGCGGTACCAGTAAACAGTAACATTTTGTTTAAATATTAAACTTTAAAGTGCTGCATCAATTTTTAATGTGCAAGCTATCCTTGAAAGGCTCCACTAGGTTGCTTTTCCCCATCAGAAAAAACACTTGAGGGTCATTAGCCAAGCTCTCAGGTTACAAGGAAAAGGCCTACCACACTGCAAACCTTCTTCAGAGCCTCTCTGGAAAGCCGATATGTGGGAGAGGCTCTGAATCACTTAAAGCCTCTATTTCCAAAACTGCTTTAACCAGTCATATTGTCAGGAAGTTGCAACCCCAGGAACTTTTGTCAACAGACATTAGGCGTACCTCTTACAAAGAACTGCTGATGGGAGAGGAATCTTCTAGAGCATGCCAGTGCAGCAGTTTTTATTCATGGAATTGGGGGCTCTAGTGAAAATGGATTAGAGGGATAGTTGGCTTTGTTTCACCCAAACTTGTCATCTGAGAAGTCACTGTAAGATTTGAACAAGGAGCTGTTGATCTTCTGGACTAACTGAATTTCTGGGTTAAATGTTGTCATAGATAGGTATCCCCATTCTTTATCCTTAATGTGATTGAAATAAAGAGTCGTATGGGAGTGGGGTGGAGATGTGTAGAGGGCAGGTATAAGAGAAAGATCAGGACCAAGATGCCTGGGTTGGTTCTCAAACAGGAATATGCTGGTGGTTAGAGAGGGGATGAGCACAGTATTAGCTCTGGTATTAGCTCTGTATTACTATAAAAAAACCTGAAATAATTAATTTATAAAAAGTTTTATTTTTATTTATGACTTTGGAGGTTCCAGTCCAAGAACAGGTGGCCCCATTGCTTTGGGCCTTTGACGGGGCAGCACATTATGGTGGAGAAAAACCCTCAGTTCATGATCCAGGATGAAAAGTGAAGCAGGAAGAGACCAGGGTTCCACAGCCCCCTTCAAGGTCATGTTTCCAATGACTCTGCTGCCAAAGTCCATTGGAATCTAAGCCTGACAAAGAGGATTCAAAATTCAGAAATAAAAGTAAATGCAATTACCTGAAAGCTGGCTATTTGAGCTTTGAGAACAAGGGATTACATAATGAATTACAGTTTGAGTGCAAACTAAATTATGAACAACACAGAAAGGGAAGAAAACTCTGTTCTTTACGTATTAGGAAAGAAGTTATATGGCTTTGGATTTGAGACTTGAATCTTTATTTAACTATCCAAAAGGAACCAGAAAATCTATGGCTCTTAAACTATTCGACCCTGTTATCTTCACTGTCTCTATCAACATATGAATATTTGAATTAAAATGAAATACAATAAAAAAAACACTTCTTACATTAAACACATTGAAAGTGCTCAGTAGCCATGTGTGGCTAATGACTATTGCTTTGGACAGTGCGAGCATAGAACATTTCTATCATTGCAGAAAGTTCTACTAGACAGCACTGTAGACAGTAAAATGGGGTTTAGAAACTTGGGCATATTACTAAATGACCTGCCCCACTTCCCTCAGTAATTGCTCCAAACCTCAGCTCACTCAGGCTTTGTAACCCATCACCTTCTTCCTGCTTTCAATAGGTGGTTGAGTCTCTCTGCACAAGAAAAAGAGAAAATATTAGGTGTGGATATTTTCACCCTTTGACCCTCCATCCCACAACCTACTTTGCATCTGTACCTGTTTTCCTATTCTTTCTCAGAGGAAGAAGCATTGTGCTTGTCTCTTGTGAATTCTTCCACCTATGTAGTAGTACAGATTCTTTTGCTATTTTAGGAACAAGTTTTAGCTGTTATCTGTTTTATTTTGCTTATATATTTATGAATCCATAAATATATTTTTTATAAATTTAATAGATTCATTGAACTTTTTAAAAAAATGTAAAGGGGATTCTATGTACCTGTCATCCAGTTTTCTTCTCCAATGTTAATAATTTGTGCAACTATAATATAGAATCAAAACCAGGAAACTTACATTGGGGCAATTCACAGATATTTTTCTGATTTCACCAGATGGGATCATTGCATTGAGTTTCTAGTTGTATTCCTGCCTTCCCATCTTGCCTACAACAAAGCCATTTTCCATGTTGCTGCAGAATGATCTATCTAGAATGCAGCCCAATCATCTGCTTTAAAAGATGCTTAGTTTACCATCTTCTCCAGAGTGAAGTTCAAATTCCTTAGCATCATGTACATATTCTTTGGTATGTCCTCCTTAACATCCTCTCTCCCTATATCTCCACACCAGACATTAGCTCCAATCATTCTAATCTACCTGCAGTTGCTCAGATGTATTATGCTTTCTGGATTCTTTTGCTTTGCTTAGAATGTTTTTCAAGGCCTCTCTGCTTAAGGTTTCTGCTCTGTACTCAAGAGTCAATGAAAGACCAATTCTCCCATGGAGATCCTTTGCCTGCTCTGTAAGTAGCTTCTTTGCTCACAGAACATTCTGTACATCACTCAGTCCAGGCAGGGACTATATCTGCAGGTCTGTATTTATTTCTACAGCTTAATAAAGTATGTGGCCTGTATCTCACAAATATTACAGAGTAAATGAATGAATCTTAGTAATTAAACCTCAAAATCGACAGCATTTGTTTGTCCATTCTCTCTAAATTGTAATCTCTTGAGGCTTGGAACTCTCTCTAGTCTCCATCCACACAATATTCACCTCACAGGACATTCTCAATAAATCTTTGGTGAACAAATGAAGCAAAGCATACATCTCTGTAACATGGTGCACTTTAAGTTAATCTCTCTTCCTTTGCTTATCTCTAGAGGTGAGCGCTGAGACTACCTGTGAAAAAGTGTGGGAAGGAACAGAAATTATTGGTGGTTTAAGACATTCATATGGCTGAGTGGGCACTTCTGGCTCAGGTACAGTTGTATCTTCCCTGAGCCGCCACAGGAAGGCAGAAGGCTACTTATGTTGTTCATAATTTAACAAGAGCATACTGACCTTCCCACTATTGGACAGCCACTGAGTGACAAAACAATATATCCTCATCTAGCTTAAAGTCAGATCCTGCTTTGAACTACTGTTGATACCAAAGAGATGCTAATCTCCTGGGCAATCCTTTCTAAAATCTATGAGGTTCTTTATGGTATTATTAAAATAGCTGATTATGATAGAATCAAACTTATCTAACTAATTTCAATTCTAAACTTCTCATAGTTGCACCTCAAATCCAGTGTGCAGTATGTGAAAACTGGCCAGGTGCCCTTAAGTCTCTCATTCTCATCATTTCTCCCGTAGGTTCTCTCTTACCCTCTTACCCTTGTCACAGAAGGGTCCCTGCCATCTGCTTGCTCCCTGGCTCTTCTGAATGCCACATAATCCTAGCATCCTGGAATAAATAAGATTTGTTATATATATAACAATATATTATATTTATATATATATATGTTATATATATAACTATATATATTATATATATAATTTTATATATATATATATATATATATATATATATATATATATATATATCTCATATGATAACACCACATGCCCCCTCGCAATCATTCATTTACTTACAGTGAAGGAACTGTGGACAAAAGAGGGAAGGATAGGCTATAAGGGATAATCTTGAGTCTCTTGGGATCATCTGTGTAATGATTAACTTCATTCCAACTCAGCTACTTTGTCCCATGGTCACAACTTGGACCTTGGCATTGCCAGCAGTTGTTCGATCTGAAGTCTCAAATCTGAAGTTTTCTGGCAGCAATCTTTGGTTTTTCTAGATTGTTTGTTGGTATAACCCATGGGTGCCATCTTTGATGTTATTTGGACAGTCAATCCATTGATTGCCCATCATTTTCTTCTCACTATTTTTCTTTCCATCCAGGTAAATTCCATGGTTCAATACAATCACTCCTTTGCAGATACCATCAACTTTCTTCCCTTCTCTGTGATATTCACCTGAAAAAAACCCCAGCCTTAGGAGAGCAGTGCTGTCTCTTCTATGTGCCTCCATCTGAGAGGTTCTGTGTTGCTGGACAGAATAGCCCAAGCAAATGACCTGTGTTCTCTGTGAATTCGTGATCTGAGGCCTCAACTTGGCACTAATCCCACTTGGTAGACTTCTTCTTAGTGTTAGTTTCTTCTTTCTTTTTAGAGGTCCCATGGCCCTTCTTCCAAGGTCATTCTTAGCTGATACCTCACCCTTACCTTAGACTTACAGTCCCTTATCTCATCAAAACCTGCAGTCTGGCCTGTATTGTACTTGTCTTCTCTTTATGCCCTTGGAGACAAGGTCAAGCCTTCCCCTTGTCTTTGAATTTTATCCAAATCACTTTCAATTTCTCCTGTCTTCAATATACCAGGAAGAATTGTGTTAGCAGTATGAAAAGAATAACATCATAAACATTCCCTCTTAATATAATTGTTCATTTAGATCTAATAGGTTCATTTTTGTATTGATTTTTTTTCCTGCAGAAAATTATACAGACTACTTCCAGAAAATTCATCTGCCCATTCAACTACAGTGTCTGATTTTCTATCATGGTAAATTTTCACTTTTCTGTATGACTTTAGAATATTTCATTTTTTAGTCTGATTTCCAACCACATGATACCCCAGTTCCTTTAGTTAGGCATGTCTCCTCACTCTGTCTTGACATGCCTTCATTAATGTCTTCTCTTACCTAAACACTATTTCTTGTTCAGCTATTACGTGGCAGAAAGTAATTTCATTTAAAGAATATTAGATACCCAAACCTCCAACACATATGTGTTTTATAAAATTATTGAAATTTAAATAATATCTATTTTATTTTATACTATTAAAAATAGATCACAAGCCAGGCATGGTGGTGCACACCCGTGATGCGGTGACTCGAGAGAATGAGGCAGGAGGATCATGAGACCCTAAGTAAGCCTCAGCAACTTAGCGAGGTCCTAAGCAACTCAGCGAGACCCTGTCTCTAACTAAAATATAAAAAAAAAGGTCTGGGGATGTGACTCAGTGGTTAAGTCCCTCTGGGTTCAATCCCTAATACCAAAAAAAAAAAAAAAAGAAAAAGTGAAAATGTCACAAAATGTCTTACTTTAAAACATTCATTAAACTATTTTAACTTTATATCATGAATAATTTTAAACACAAAAGTCTAATTTAACATAATGAATATCTAGGTAACCATCACCAAGTTTTAAAAATAAACATTTTCCCATCTTTTTAACTTACTGCACTCTGTGTGTATAATTTTTTTATGAATTTCAAATGATATCTCAGATGTCATTTTTAAAAATTCTTGAATGTTTAAATATGCAGATCTAACCAATAAGATAGGTGATATCTCACAGAAACACTTGCCTTAGTTCCAGTCTACAAGTTGTTTCTTTGCATACCCTGTTTTTCTCTCATAGTCACCAGAAGTAGAACAAAGAAATCAGAGAACACACCCACATGTGAAAGAAAATCTCAAATTCAAAGCTGAGTGCACTTCAGGATCATTAAATATCTAGAAAATACGTCTGCCGTCAAAGACACCTGATGGCTTTAAAATTCTGAGAAGAATCAGGAATAAATTCAAATATTTCAATACTCACAAAAACTGATTCTTGGAAAAGATAAAAATTGAAATAAAATTGTTGCTGTCAATGAAAATCATGTCTGAAAGAAAATAACACAAATGTTGAAAATAAAGAAAAATGTGCTAGCTAAGTTCAAATAAAAAGAAAACAAATAAGTCAAATAAAAATAATAAATAATTGATATGTGCAACTCACTAAAACTTAATAATATTGAAAATTTCATCACCAAAAGCATAGGCTCTCTACAGAAAGCAAAAACTCATAAAAATACCAAGACAAATAAATTATAATTTGCAGGAGACTTCAGAAATTATCAGATTGAGAAAATAAGATTTGGAAGTTTTGAATAAGATAGCTAAGAAACTATAGATATAAATATTTAATTATAAATGTAATTTTTGTATTTGTGATCTTGTATTTATAAAGTGGCAAAAAATTAAAAGAAAACATAGATAGGGCATTCACAAATATTCACCAGTAGTTAGATTTGAACAAAACATATCTCAACATATATTCTGAGAAATCAAATTATTCAGTCTATTTTCACCAGATACGACATAAAAATTAGCAATGAATATAAAAACTTCCAAGAAAATTTTTATTTTATTTGAAATAATAACATGCTTCTTTCTCTTATAAAATGACAAATATTGTTTCTTTCAGAAAAACAATAAAAGGGGTAAAACTTTGGCATATCTAATAATGAAAAGCATTATCTTACAAACTTCATTGGAAATAAGAAGTATAATTTAACTACAGACCTGGAGAATATTAAGATTATATGATGAATTCCTTTATTCATTAATATCTATTAATCACCTATTTTAATATGCTATTTCTTAACATAAATTTCAGTATTTAGGCAAATTGTTTAAGTTCTTGAAATATTACTCAAAATTAACTCAAGAAATAGAAAATCTGAATAGGTAAATAAAACTTAAGAGATTAAAAATGTAATCAAAGATCTGTTTCTCCTTTAAAAATTTTTTTTTTAGTTGTAGATGAACACAATATCTTTATTTTATTTATTTTTATGTGGTGCTGTGGATAGAACCCAATGCCTCACACATGCTAGGCAAGTGTTATACCACTGAGCCACAACCCCAGCCCAAAGAGACCTATTTTTTAAAAAATCACCAGACCTGGGTGATACCTACCAAATTTTCATGGAACAGATAATTCCTTTGTTATTTAAACTCCACCTGAGAATCTAAAACCTGGAAAACAATTCTAACTTATTCTGTGAAGCCCGGGTGATTCTCATGTAAAAATTAAATAAAGATTGTGCACAGAGAAGAGAAACCACAGGCAAAAATCACTAAAATCTTGAAGTGCAGAATTCCTAGGTAAAAGCTAACAAATAACCTAGGCTTTAAAAAAATAGCATTAAAAAGTTAATTAAAGTAGATTATGACCAAGTAGTGTTTGCAAAAGAAACAGAAAGAGGTTTCAATTAAGTTATATATGATAATGAAGCACCGAAGCCTTTCTCTTTACTCTGGAAAAGAACATACGGATACTAATCACCACTGTTTATACTGGAGTTTCTGGCTAATGCAGTAACACACAGAAACAAATATTTGAAGGGAAGAGGGAAAAAATTCTATTATTACATTTGCAGTTCACATGGCTATCTTCCTAGAAGACACAAGACAATGAAATAGCACACTGCTAGAATTTTTTTGCTGCTGAAGCTAATAGATAAAAGATTAAAATGCAAAAAGCAATAGGTTTTTCATATACAACCATAATCGATTAGACCATCTAGTTCACAGTACAAAGGAAAAATATGAAATGGTTGTGAATAAGTTTTAAAGTATCTGTGCCATACTATCAAAGTAGCACAAATTATAACAATGAAAATGTTATTGAATGACATAAAAGAAATGATGAGAAACGTCATGTTCCAGAATTGGAAAATGCGATGTTTTGGTCCCAAGAATGAACCCAGGGTGTTCTAGCATTGAGCTATGTCCCCCAGTTTTTTAAAAACTTTATTCCTTTAAGTTTTTTATTTTAAGGTAGGATTTCACTGAATTGCGGAGGCTCACCTAAACTAGTGGTCCTCCTGCCTCAGCCTCTCAAGTTGCTGGAGTTAAAGACATATGCCACTGTGTCGAGCTGGAAAACACACTATTTTGTGAAGGACGGTTGTCCTCAAATATATTTTTACCATCAATTCCAGGCAAATCTTACCAAATCTTACCAGTTGACTATAAAAGTCATCTGGTCTTGTTTTAGATCATTTGTATAAAAATGATATCTTCATTACTCTGCTTTTGGAAATCATCCCAAAGCAAAAATAACTAAAATGAAACAAAACAACCCAGGGAAACAGAAGCACTGCTTTTGATGTGAGATACATCTGTAATTCTGAACAGTTCAGGAGAAACAGTAAACAAATTCAGTAGAATGTAAATAGGGATACAGAAAGATGGCAGGAATTCAAATGAAACTGGTAAAGCACCATCCTACAAAGTAAGATGCTATACCTGAGAGGAAAGTCAGCAAAGCTGATAATGCCAGAAGGCATTCTTGGGTTCCCTTTGCTCTATGTGAAGAGGGTGATTGAGGCTGAACACAGAGTCACTGAGGCCAGCTGATCTCAAGCAGGCTTTCTGCCAGGTGGGCAGGGTAAACGATAGGGACTCCATGAACAGCCCCAAAGCTGTCGGTTTTTATTTTCTGATCCATAAATTGAGAAAGAAGGTGAAGATAACTGTTATTAGGAATAAAAAGAAAGACTATGCAAACCCTAAAAAATAAAAAGGATACTATGAACAAATGCATAAGTTTGAATTTGAAAATTTAGATGAAAGAGAAAAATTATTAAGAAAATAGAATTTACCTAAAACTGTTAAAAGAAATGTAAAATCTGCACAGTTCTATATCTGTTGAAGGGTTTGGATGTGTAATTTAAAACTTTTTGCAAATAAAATCCCTTCCCTTAAAGAAAGCTTCTTAAAGAAAAATAAGAGGAAACTCATTCACAGGTGAATTCTATCCCTCATCAAATACCACTAAATGGTGGTAATGCAAACTCTTCTAGAGTACAGAGAAAAAAGGAAAATTTTACAAATTTTGTGATGTTTATAGAATTTTGACCCCAAAATATGCAAATAATATATTTGTGTGTATATGTGTATATATACATATGCATATATATGCATATCTGTGTATATATATACATATGCATATATATGTACGTACATATATATAAATAAATATATATGTATATATAATATATTTGTGTGAATGTGTGTGTGTGTGTGTGTATATATATATATATATATATATATATATATATATAGAGAGAGAGAGAGAGAGAGAGAGAGAGAGAGAGAGAAAGGAGAGGGGATAACATTTTTCATGAGTACTGAAGCCAAAAATCCTAAACAGATTATTAGGAAATTGAATCTAATGATACTTAGAAGGCTAATAGATCATGACCAAATGTAGTTTATTTAGAGAAGGAGAAACTGGATTAGCATTTAAAACACAGTAGATAATGGTTTCCAGAGGCTGGGGGGAGAGGGTGGATTGGAGAGATTCAACATCATGAGTATGTCAATTCTCCCTAAATTAATCTGTAAATTTGACATGATCCCCTCCCCAAATAACCCATAGGCTTTTTATTGGAACTTGACAATCTGAAATTAAGTAATATATGAAAGAATAAACAAGCAAGAATGGCTAGCAAAAAAAAAAAAATTAAAAAAAGGTTAATGGAAGGTATTTGTCTTATCAAGCATTAAAATATAAAAAAAATCATCAAAAGAGTAATAAGTAGTACTTATACACATACAGTAGTTAGAAATATGATAGATAGAATTTCAGATCATTTGGGAGTAAAAGATCTGCTCTTTTGATTGGCAAAAATTAAAGATTTTCAGATCATTTGGGAGTAAAAGATCTGCTCTTTTGATTGGCAAAAATTAAAGATTACCAATATCCAGTAGTGGAAAAGATGCAGAGAGAAATATGTTAGGTATGTAAACTTGCATGATTTTTGTGGAAAGCATTTCCTTAGGACCTCTTTTAGAAATATGCATATGCCTTAACCCCTTAGGTGTTCTTAAATATCTCTCTTCGGGATTATCGTAGCAGACTATTCCACATTTAGGTAGTCAGTCTAGAGAAACAATTGGACATATGCATAAAAGGGTCTTGGAGAATTTTTGAAGTAGGAAAAAAATAGATTATGATCCATGCATCTTTTAAAATAAAAGTGCTTTATATCTATATTGTTGAATACAATGCAGCAGTTAAAATAAACAAAGTTAAAAATGAGGAAGATCATATAAGCAATATGTAGCATTTCAAGGACATATTTTAAAGTTGAAAATAGAATTGAGGAATAATACACACTAAGCTAAAAAGTCTCCTTTATGTGCATATGCATTGGGTGATGTTGTTATCTGAAGTTTCTCAGTGTACCAATAAGGAAACTGAAGCATACAAAGGGAAGAAGGGAAAGATGGGTTTCTGGAAGACCATCTGGGGGAAAGAGCATTTCAGGCAGAGAGAACAACCTGGTGTAGAAGCGTGTTATGTTGATTTGAGGAAAAGTAAGGTGGGGTGAGGTGAATGATGCGGGATGGTAAGATATCAAAGAAGCATCAGATCTTGTAGAAGATTTTGGTTTTCATTTTGAGAGAAATGGAAGCCAACTCTGTGGTTCTGAGCACCAGGGTGACACGACTTGACTTCCATTTTAAAATAATTTGCTGCCATCTTGGAAATTGTAGAGAGAAGGGTGGAAGTGGGAAAACCAGATATGAGGCTGCTGTAATAGTCCTGATAAGAGATGCTGGTGGGCCGGACCACAAGCAGTAGGAGTGTTGGGAAGAAGTCAGATTCTAGATATATATACTTTGAAGACAGAGTCAACAGGAATTTATGATAAATTGAATGAGGGAATAAGAGAATGAGAGAAGACATAGGATTTGGCTTTGAGCACTTAAAAGGGGAGAATTATCATTGATTGAGACAGAGAAGAACAGGAGCTAAGTTTTTTGACATATTAAGAAATCTTTTAGACTTTGAAATAGATATGTGAAGATGTGAATGGATATAAAATTCTGGAGTTCAAGAAGAAAGTGGACATGTAAATTTTGGAGTCATTGGGATACAGATGTTGCTTAAAACTGTGACACTGGGTGAGGTTACCAACAGAAGTGAGAGTGGACACAAGGTAGAAGGCCAAGTCATGTGGGTGCCCAAAAAGGGAGAAGCATAGGACTCAGTGGAGGACACTCAGAAGCAACCAGCAGTGTGTGATGACCTGGAAGTCAAGTGAGTGACATAAACCTAGGAGGAAGGACTATTCAACTGGTCTAATGTTGCTTTTGGGACAAACAAGGTGAGGATTGGGGATTAACCTTACATTTTAGCAATGCTGTGGTCATCGTCTACTTTGACAAAAGCATTATTGGTGACGATGTGGGAGGAAGAATTACTGGAGAGAAATGGGGAGAGAGGAATTAGAGACAAGCAGAGACAGCATAGCAGGTTTTCCTAAGGCATTACTTAGTTGTGAAGAGAAGCAGACATATGAAGTGGATTCTGGCATAGCAGGATGTTGACGATGGTTTGGATGATTGTTATTTTGTTGTCTTGAAAGTGGCAAAATTATAGCAAGTCTGTATGCTAAAGAGAATGAGTCCAGTGACTGTGGACAAATTGATAATGGAGGAGAGATCAAAGGAATGCTATTACTGACAGCCTTGAGATTGACTGTGTGTATATGGGAGGAGCTGGCTTTAGCTAGCACCATGAAGTATCTATCTAAACAAACAGAAAGGCAGACAGTATGTGTAAAATATGACTCAGTATATGAATTTGTGATAATAGGAATACAGGGAATTTTTCTGTGGATTGCTTTGGTTTTTCAGGGGAGTAAAAAGTAATATCTTTAGCTGTGAATGAAGATGGGGAAGAGGCATTAGAAGCTTGAGGCTAAAGGAAAATAAGTGAATTAGCATGAAAAAGTGAAGGGGCCAGGGAAATATAATAGGACTTAATTGTGATATAGTTAGAGAATAAACACCTCTTACGGAGAGTAGATCTGAACCCAAATAGGTTTTGCCCTTTCTCTGGAGAAGCACGACCTATGGGTTTTTTGAGTTTCTTTCTTTGGTTTTTATAAAAACAAACTGCATGCTGTATGCATGTATTGAAATATCACACTGAACCCCATTATTATATACAATTAATACATGTAGATTTAAAATAAAATTTTAAAAAGCAAAATGTAGTTCTGAGTTGGAAGACATGAGCACATAATTAAGAAGACTCAAGGCACTTTACAATTTCTGTCCCAGTGTTAGGAAGCTCAGTTTGTTCCATGTAAGAGGACATTCTTCAGAGAAAACTGTCCATCACATCACAAATTTATGATGTGCTGACCTATCTTTAGCCATACTTTTGTGACTACAAAGTCATTGCTGCATATGGGTAATGACAGAACAACCAATCTGTTTCTATCATGAAATACCTGAAGCTGGTTACTTCATAAAGAAAAGAGGTTTTAGCTCAAAGTTCTGAAGGCTTAAGCACATGGCACCAGCATTGGCTTGGCTCTCATGAGAAACTTGGGGTGAATGGCTTCACAAAGGTGGGAGTGTGTCCAAGATGGGGAGATCACACTGTGAGACAGGAAGTCAGAGAGAGACTGGGGCCCTAGAAAACTAGTTAATCCCTTCCAAAGCCATGCCCCCAGTGAGCTAACCACCTCACACTAGTTACCACCTCTTAAAGGTCCCCCACTTCTCAATACTGTCACACTAGGGACCAAGCTTTCAACGCACAAACTCTTGAGAAACATACCACATCCAAATGATAGCAATCCTCATCGTTCAAACTAAAGCTGCAGTAGGGCGCTATTGGCAAGATGGGATGAGAGTAAGTGCTGCTGCTATACACTCTGTTCCTGCCTGACATAGTGTGATGGACTGAATTACTTTAAGTAATTAAATAAGGTAAGATGTTCCCAGAGCTATCCAGTTACAGTCAGTCCCTCAAGGTCCTTGGTTGCTTTATGTCCAGTTTTATGACCTCTGTGACCTGATTTTTTTCAACAGCCTTATTATCATGTCCTTGTTAATGGACAATGACTAAGCTATTAATTTATTTTGGCTTAAGATTTGGACAGAGTTGTGCTAAGAAGCTAAAACTGCAAGTATTTTGAGATTAGGTATGAACTTTCCAAAGAAAGTTCAGTTCCTTGGATGTCACTCCACACCGCCGTAAGTGAATAGTTGGGCAGATTTATTCATAAACAGTTCATATTTATGCTTTCCCTAGTATTCTGACTACTACTCTTAACTGGTACTTGTTTTTCTGTCCTGCCACATAATTTGTTGACTTGATCTCTCTTTTTTTCTTTTTTTCTTGTCCTAAGGGATTGCGTTAATCTGGGTCTCTGAGGAGCAGTGCCATGATGGTGGTATACGTTCAAGGGATTTATTGGGGAAAATTGTCTGAGAAAAAATGGGGCTGAGGTTGGTCAGAGAGCTGTCAGACTGCTGAGGAGCAGAGAGAAAAGGAAGAATCGTAGACTTTGGTAAGGTTAGAGAGGGCACCTTAAAGCCAGTATAACTCATCAGAGGAGTCCTGCCTCTCCCAGGAACAGGTCTGCTTATTGTCACTGTCATGTTCAGTGACCGGCGAGGAGCAGCCGGTGGGAAGAGTAATCTTAGCTCCATCATGGAGATGGATTTCAGAGTACAGTAGCTGGGCTGTCAGTTATTAATTATACTAATATTAGTCTGCTTAGGCTGCTGTAACAAAATACCACAGGCCAGGTGGTTTTTTAAACAACAGAAATTTATTTCTGGAAGTTAGGAAGTTCAAGATAAAGGTGCGAGCAAAGTAGATTTCATTCTGAAGTCACTCTCTTGGGTTATAGATGGTCACTGTATGCTCGCGCATAGAGAGAGTACATCCTGGTGTCTCATATAGGTCAGTAATCCTGTGGGAGGCTCCAACTTTAAATACAATCACACTGGGGCTAGGGTTTCAATACATGAAAGTTGAGGGGGACATAGATATTCAGTTCATGACAACTACTCACAGAGATTTGAAAGGTGCATCTTTTGAAGAGTGTTTTATTGCAGTGTATAATACAGAAAATTGCACATATTTTATTTTTATAGCTCTTTTGTGTGTGTATGTGTGTGTGTGGCACTGGGGGTTAAATCCAGAACCTTGCATGTGTTAGATATGTACTTTACCATTGAACTATACTCTTAGAATCCTTTATTTTTTTTTAATGCTAAGAAAACTTCTTTTGAGTCATAATTTATATACAAATTTTAAGTATGTAGCTAAGGTTTGTATCAAGTGTATCTACTTGTTTAGCCATTACCCATGTCATATAGGACGTGCTCATTTGCTCCAGAAAATTCTTGTGTGGACCATGCTGCCCCATTAAAGACTCTGGTTATCAAGGTTCAAGAGGAGAAGGTTATCAAGGTTCAATCAGGGAAGCCTCTCTATTCAGGGGGGTCTTGCAATTATAAATATAGATACATACAGCAGTTCCAGTGTGCTGACTGAAGTACTTTTCAAGTAAAATGAGGTTGCAAAATTACACCTCTTAGTCCTTTCATTCTTTGACATGGATGTGTACGTGAAATTCTTAAGGAACTTACATTAAATAATCTTGTCCTTTCACATTGTAATGAGACAACTAAAACTTCCTAAAGGATGGATAACTGTTCTTACGGGAAGCTTTTTGAGCTTCCATATTAATATTTAATGGATGGAAAAGTGCATCTGTAGGATCTGTTCAGATTCTCAGAAACAGATTTACTTATTCATACAAACTTTTATCGAATTTATTTATTTAATAAACATTTGTTGAGCACTTACTATGTTCTGTGTTTTAAACTCAGCCCTGACAGAGAGAAAAATTAATAAGGAATTGTAAGATCTCAGAGTTAAGAGTCAGGGAGGCAGAATTGCTAACTGTTTCTATTGTGACTGGAAAAAGTTGAAAATGGTGGTGGGCTACAGAAGACGGGAAGATGGTGCCAGCTGAGAGGGAAGAACCCAAGTTGATGTAACTAATGTTTAGCAACAAATATGTATTGGAATAGTCTTAACCACTCAACATAGCACTAGGGCTATAGATGTAACACAGCATTTAGATAGGAGGAAAAAAAAGTTCAGTCCTTTTCCCAATGGTACTAACAATGTCCAAGGAACAGAGGAAAGTAGAGTCAGCTCTAGTCCAGAGCAGATCTTTAAGGAAGTTTGACCTGTGGGGGATTGAATGGACTGTGATGCTGGGGACTTTTTACTGCAGAGGTCCTCAGATGAATGTCAGCCCTCGGCTTCTGCCAAGGCTACGAGGACCATGCAAGGACCAGTGCAGCGAGGGCTGGAGTAGAGTAGGAGTGAAGGGAAGATTGTGAGTGAATCCACCCCAATATAAGACTTGATCGGGCCTAGATAAGAATGTAAGATACTGTGATGTTAGGGCATTACAAATAGGCTCTGATCATAACAAGACACTGCAGTGGGGAGTACAGCCAGGACTCTGCATGGAAATCAAGTCGCTGACTGACCACCCACCTAGGATACAGGAGGAGGGAGAAGACTGGCAAGCAGGTAGGCTGCAGCGCTCTGCTCTCACAGGGCATGACTCAGGCTGTCTATTGCCTAGACTTAGAGGGACAGCTTTTACTCACAGGGAGATTGCTTTTTCATATCCTATCAGACTACACAGCATTTGAAGCCAGCTGAGTCAGCTGAGGTATGGGTTGGGGCCCACATAGGCAGGAAGGCTTAGCAGAAATAACTAGCTATAAAATGTGAGAAGGCTGTAATGGAGCAATGTATAGAGTATTACTGGGGCTCAGTGGAGGAAGAATTAGTTGCTGAGGGAGCTGGGCAGGATTTCATAGCAAGCACATTTTTTTCCCCTCTCATTGATTCTTTTCTTTAGAAATGCTTTAAATCTTTTAAATATGTATTTTAAAAAAATCAAGTTGTACTGAGGTATTATAACCCCAAGTAATAGTCCTGAGTACCTATTACAACTGCCACCCCAGTCATACTCCCTGGGGTATGACTCCCTGGATTATTTAACTTTCTTGGCTACTTTTTTAGTATTAACCTATGAAACTAGAAATGTAGCTCATTGGTAGAGCAGTGCCTAACACTGGTGAGGTTCTGGGTTTAATCCCCAGCACTCAAATAAGTAAAGTTTAGTACTGATGTATGTACTTTTTAAGATCATACATAAAATGATACTTCTTATATCATTTTGATATTATCTATTGATTACAGTTAGGATAGTTGAAGATTTTGCCATTCTCAATGTCACATGCTTTTCTTTTTTTTCCATGTTTATAGAAGGCTTTATATTGTCAAGATGGCAGTTCTCAAATTAATCTATAAATTCCAGTGCAATATCTATTAAAACCTCAAGGGGATGGGGGTGTAGTTCAGTGGTAGACCATTTGCCTTCCATGTGTCACACGCTTTTCATTGCCCATCCTTCTGAAGTGTTCCTTGATTAAATCAACATTCAATGCTTCATTACTCATCATGTAAATATTGTTTACAACAAAGCCAAGTATTATAAAACACTCCAAAAAAATTATGAGAGCATTATAATTATACATAATTGTGGGGGTTCATTTTGATGTATTTATAAAGACATATAACACAGTCTGTTCTATTTCAATCTCTAGTACTACTCTCTTTCTTATCCTACTCCTCCCCATTATTTCCTCCCTCTATGCTATTGGTTTTCCTTCTACTAATTTATTTTTTAAGTTGGTGCATTAATTATCATTATACATAAAAGTAGATTCATTGTGATATATGCATTACATAGTATAGTTTCATTCTGAAGTTCCTTCCCTTTCTAATCCTTCCTCCCCTTGACTCCCTGGCCCTACTTCATGTTTTTCCTTCAATTTTCATGAGATTCCTTTTTTTAAAAATCCCTCATTTCTCTGTAGTTTTTGCATATAAGAGAAAATATTCGACCCTTGACTTTCTGATTCTGGCTTATTTCACTTAGCATGGTGTTCTCCAGTTCCATCCACTTACCAGCAAATGACAAATTTTATTATTCTTTATGTCTGAGTAAAACTCTAAGTGGGTATACACCCCATTTTATTTATCCAATCATCTACTGGAGGACACCTAGGCTGGTCCTTTAACTTGGCTATTGTGAATTGTGCTGCAATAAACATTAGTACGCATGGATCACGATAATATGCTCATTTTAGTTCAAAGCCAAGTATCTTTAAATGTTTGTTTATTAGTTTTTGAATAACATTTTATTTTTCCTAGAGTAAATTGTTATTATTATTATTATTATTATTATTATTATTATTATTATTATTTGCAGTGCTAGATAAGATCATTAACAACTTAGATTTAACAACTCGCATGTGTCTGGGCATATCCCTATTTTCCCTCTAGGTAAATTTATGTCTCTCCACAGATTTTGCCCCCTTCCACATGTTCAAGTACATCAAGTGGTCCATAAGCATCTTCTTCCTCTTGGAGCCCTCCATCCTTGCACTCCATCCTGGAAAGTGAATTGGTTGCTCTTTAATTGACTACTCAACAGTCATCTTGGGACATTATGCCACCATTTTCCTTCATGCAATCCCTGATTTCTTGGGTCTTTTGTCTTTCTAGGCTTGGTTCATTCATTTGTTTTTCTAGCACCTATCTTTAGCAAGTACTATGGGTTAAATTGTGTTCCCAAGAAGATATGTTGGAGTTTAACCTATAATACCTGAGAATGTGACCTTATTTGAAAATAGGGTTGTGTAGACATAGCCAGATTAAGATAAGTTTATTAGGGTTAGGCACTAATCCAACATGACTAGTGTCCTTATAAGAGGGAAGAAAAGAAACACAGGCACATACAATACCACTGGGCAATGGAGAGATTGTATTTTTACTTCCCAAACCCATGAATGCTATGGATTGCCAGCAACCACCACAGTGGAATGACACACTGAAGAGATTCTCACTTTGGGCTCCTAAGAAGGAACTGACCCCAATGACACCATGAGTTTGGACTTTTGGTCCCTAGAATCATCAGAAAACACAGTTCTGTTGTTGTAAGCCACTTAGTTTGAGCTATTTTGTTGTAGCAGCCCAACAAAGGGTACGTAGGAGGCAAATAGAATCATGGCAGCTCTGAAAATATTTTTTATTATTCCACTTTTATTCTTGATGCTTTTATATTGGCCCTGTCTTGATTCTACCAGATTTCAAGGGAGAACAATCGGGTCTTCACTCTACCTGACTGACAGTGACTGGAAGGCACGTTCCATTCTTAAATATTCAAATATGTGAAAAATTAGGGTCTTAATAATTAAAATAGTGTATTTGGGCTGGGTATAGAATTTTTGCATCAAAATTTTAAATTTTCTTTGTTGTTTTCTAAGTTTTAGTGGTGTTTGAGAAGGCTGATGGTCATGTGGCTTTTTCATCTACTAGAAGATTGTAGAATAGGCTTTGCGTTTTCAATTCTACTTGTATCTTTCAATTCTGGATGACTTTCTTTTACTATTTTAAAAATAAATGCTTTTTTAAAACATTTCTTTTCTCCCTTGTCTAGTGACATTGCAACCATCATTTTGTCATAGTATGACATGTTACTCTTGTATTTGTGGTGATGCTGGGGTAAATAAACCTACTGCTAGCATATAAAAAAGTATGATATATAAAAATATCTACATAATACTTGATGATAATAAGTTACTATGTTACTTTACTGGTTTAGTATCTATCATTTCTCGAGTGTACTCCTTTTACTTGGTTAAAAAAATTACTGCAAGATAATATGCTGTGTTATGATGGCAGTAGCCTCATTCATCCTGTGTTTGCCATGTCTCTTGATTGCATCAATAGGCCACACTTGGTCACTGACCTGTACCATCTAGGTTTGTGTAAGTACACTCTGTGCTATTTGCACAATGATAAAATTGTCTAATGACATAATTCTCAGAATGTATCTCCACTGTTAAGTGCTGCATGACTCTATTTGAAAAACAGCTCATTTTAACAGATTGAAACGAAGGCACCCTGGGTGATGGTGAGAATGCAAAACTGCCTCTGCCTCCCTCTGTGTGCCCAGTCAGACCAGGCATTCTGCAAAGCTGCCTCCTGCCTTCTCAGATCCCAAGTCCTGGGGATGCCCCAAACCTCAACCCAAACACAGAGGACACTCCTTTCTTATTAACAACAATTCTAATGGAAAAAGATAAATATCACTAGTTAATAATGAAAAATATATCCAAGGGTGTGGAACAGTGCTAGGGATGTAACTCAGTGGTAGAGTGCATGAGGTGGTAGCATGCATGAGGACCTGGATTTGATCCCCAGCACAAAAACAAAAACAAACAAACAAACAAAACCACAAATCAACCAACCAAACAAAAAACAAAACAAAATAAGAATAAATAACAAGAACAACAACAACAACAACAAAAAAAAAAAACCATAAGTATTTATCACAGATTTTATTACAAAATCTTCAGGCATTCCTGGTATAAAATCCAGTTCTAAAAACAGGTTTGTGAGATTTCCATTTCTATGAATATTAAAAGACCAGATATTTTAAAATGATCTACCACCACAAAAACACTCAAATCATGGATAAATTAGAACAAATATACTTTTAAATTTCTTGCTAAGTTCAAAGGAGAACAAGGAAAGTCCCAAATTAAAAAAAAAAATTAAATTAAACTAAAACTAAAACAATGATCCCATACAGTTTGTGGTTCCAGATGTGACCCTGGGGTAGGAGTGGGGAAAACAACCAGTACTATTCTAACATCTTCGTGAGGAAGATGCATTTAATTTCTTTGTGTCTTATATCATTTAACCTGCTGCATATAGATAGATGAAAGGGCAATGCATTTCCCCCATTATCAATAAAGCATTCCATAAGTATGAGGGGTAACTATTTCTCTTCAAGGACATCATTCCACAGAACTGGGGCTTCATGTTTCTCTTATGTCTGGTATAGAAGTTCTAGAAGCTGCCTAGCATTATTTTTTCTTGTGGATAAATAAGGCCTTCTGAGTAAATATTGTAATTAGGACCATAATTATACATTTTGATTGCTTTTAATAAATAACACTGACCAAAATTGATTTTTTGATATGACACTAATGATCATTAATACCTAAACTGTTAGATTTACATCATAAATTCTTGGCTGAAAATCTGTGGGAATGCAAACTACAATGCTAACAGAGCAGAAAATGAGTGTAAAACTTTCTAAAATTCTCATTATCTTGTAATACCTTGAAAGATTCATAACGAAAAATGTGCATGGAGCTAGATGCTGGTACAGCTCCGCAGGTATTTTGTGAAGAGAATGTGGATAAAACTGTGCTAAAGAGAGCAGGATTGAAAAATGGTTAGCAAGCCTGGGCTCTGATCACTTCTTATTTTTAGGAAATGTTAGTAAAATTGGGGTAAAAATAAAAAGTTGGCATTTGTATGATTTTAGAACCTGAAGCCATCTATTGAGTTAACTTAAAACTTCAAGATTACAGAATTTTTATGGGGTTAGAACTGATGGTGGAATGTGATGGACATTATTATCCAAAGCACATGTATAAAGACATGAATTGGTGTGAGTATACTTTGTATACAACCAGGGATATAAAAAAAATTGTGCTCTTTATGTATAATAAGAATTGTAATGCATTCCACTGTCATATATAAATTTAAAAAATTAATTAAAAAATGAAAACTGAAACTCAGAAAAAAAAGATTATAGAATTTTGCTTTTTAATCATCAAAGTGGTCAAATAAAGATGGCTCATGGTGATATGACAGAGCTGTGACTCATTACTCTTTTTATCCTGACAAAACTTAAAAAGATGACAACACTGCTATTTATTTGCAAATTGCCCTTTCATTTTTCTTTGTGAAAACTTAACCTTTACATTTCTTTCACTTTCTTGAGATTTATTATGAGAAAATTCTTTATGGTCTCACAATTTATTTTAGCTTTCTGTAAAAAAATAAATTGGGGCTGGGGTTGTGGCTCAGAGGTAGAGTACTTGCTTAGCTTGCATGAGGCACTGGGTTCGATCCTCAGCACCACATAAAAATAAAATAAAGAAATTGTGTCCACTTATAACTAAAAAGCAAATATTTAAAAAAAATGGTATTTTAATTTCTATCTTGTCCAAGGCTGTCTTTGTTGATTTCCCAAGATTTTCAGTGGTGACACTGTTAAGCCTGTGCCAAGGAGAGGCTAAACCATTGATGGCTGCTGTTGAAGCTCACAAGTCCCTATAGCTTCAGCATCAGGAAACATCTGTTCAAACTACCCCCACTTCTCTGGACATTATGGGTTGTGGCAATATTGGGAAGTAAGCTGTTGTCTTCACGACCATTTCATCACTCTCCATGTTGGTCATTGTCTCTGTGTAGTTAGTATACCTGGCACCATACCATCCTCTCTATAGCCCCTGTGCCCAGCAGTCAGCATACCCCATTCTGGGTCTGCACATTCAGTTACTCAATCCTGTTCATGTGGACCATGCTCTGGCCATTGTCTTCACCTTACTTTTCTGGGGAAATTAAAAAAAAAAATGACATTGAACTAAATAATGAGCAAAAATCCATAAGGTAGACATGTGGGGAGATAGTGCTTGTTAGAGGGTGTGAACAAAACCATGGAGGTCTGCAACTCCCTGAAACTCGGGGAAAGGCAAGTAGTCTCTGAATTGACTGGAGAGTTTATGTGACATTTGGAATCCAGTTTGCGGGTAGAAGGAGGAAGAGATGGACCTGGAAGTGGAGGCAAAAAATACTAGGTAGAAAAGACAGAAGAAAAATCATTCCTTCTCTCCCAGGAAACACCTCCAACCTGGCTCTATAACCAAATCTTGATCATAGTGAGAATTTTAGGGTAAGTTGGAGGGGTTAGAACCAGGTTTATAGAAGGGGTTGGCAAATTATGGCCTTCAAGCTAAGCCCAGCATACCAACAAATAATGGCATTTATATTTAAAAATGGTTGATATGTGTCGACAGAAGATTAGTATTTTGTAACATATGAAAATTGTATGAAATCTAAACTTCAGTGTTCACAAATAAAGTTTTACTGGAGCACAGCTCTGCATCAACTGCTTTTTCCCTCCAAGGGCAGACTTGAGTAGTTGTGACAGAGATCATGTAAATGATCAATGTGGAGGCCTGTGAGACCAAAAATTTGCCTATCTGACTCTGTTTGGAAAAATCTTGTCCTGTTTATATCCTTAAAAATGAAGGAGTAGAACACCAGTCAGGAAGTCCAGGTCAGGATGGAGCCCTAGAAAGAAAGCTTAAGTTTTATGGAACTTAGGTCACAAATCACTAAATTCATTAATTCCAGCAACTGTGATTTCCCTACCACTTATTCTTCTGTAGCATACTTAGAAATTATAATAAATCATTTTTTAAAAGTATGAGATAGGTACATTATTATTTTTTTAATTCAAAATGATTTCTGGGAACTCTGGACACCTATGTTGAGAGTTGTGGTTGCCATACATTTTGGAAGCATTCATGTGGTTGAAGAGTCATATAAAAAAAGAACATATTTCATAATTGCAGATCTAAATCAATGTAAGTAAATTGCTGAAACCTTTTCTAACCTTTTTAAAAGTCATCTCTCCTTATGAGAGCAGCAATAAATGTGCTTTATTCTTGGAGACTGCCAATCACATATTTCTTCTTTAGTGTGGGTAATTTAAAAATTTCTTTCATAGGGCTAAGAGACATTATAATACCTTTAAAAATTTAAAAGCCACCCCTAGTTCCTGGACTCACCAAAATTATAATAAGATATTGATCTGATTTCAGAGGAAAACTCAAAATTGCGAAGGCCTGATTAAAGAAAGGTGACTCAAGGATGTAATACAATGGTAAGAGAGAAACGTTGGTTGGTCATGAGCCAGTGGTAGAATTACTAGAGTGGCCTGTTGGTTGGCGCTCAGTCTCTGAGATCATCAAGGATTCCCAACTGAGAGTGTCTCTCTTCTCTGGGATGGCTTAAGAATAGAACATGTATTAGTCAGGGTCCTACTGCACCAAAGAGCAACAACTCTAGTTATTGTAAACAGATAGTGGTTTAATGCAGAGAATTAGCTGCATAGAGAATCAATGGAAGTGCTAGTGGAGTATGGTCTAAGTCGAGCCTTCAAGAGACTTCTAGGACACTGCAGAACTTAACAGTTAGGGGAACAACTACCTCTTCCATGAAGGTAAGAAGTCAGAAGACTGCGTCGGGACTCGAATCCACATTGCCTCCTTCTCACAATTGCCTCTTGACTCCTGTGAAGCTGGGAGTTGAGAGCACCCTGCTGGAATGCTACTGCAGAAATATATCTCTACAAACTCATTTCTAGCAAAATTCAGCCAAAATCAACAGAAAAAACCCCTCTGCCTCACTTCTACCTTCTGAAACTTGCCCAAATGAATCTAACAGGGTTAAGTAGTTCCTCAGAACCCTAGCTGCAAGAGATGGTGGGAAATGTAGTTTTTGGATTTCTAGCCTCTACTTTGGGGAAGGTACACAAGATGTTAAAGAGAATGCTGAGGCTAATCACCTGTATTTTTTTCCTATTTCAATTATAACCACTTTAAATACACTTAGTGGCTTAAAACAATACACATTTGTTATCTTTCAGTTCTGGAGGTTAGAAATCTTTTATGGTTTTACAAGTCTAAAATCAAAGTGTCAGCCTGGAAGCTCTAGGGGAGGATTCATTATTTTTTGCTTTTCCTAGCCAATATATATATATATATATATATATATATATATATATATATATATATATATATATATTCCTCATCAAATATGTTATTCCTATTACAAATGAGAAAATGAGACTCAATGAATTTTAAATACTATCCCACAATTCAGTGAAAAAGAAATGAACTAGTAAGCCATAAAAAGACTATGGGAACGCATATTCATATTGGTAATTGAAAGAAATCTGAACAGGATACACACTGAATGGTTCCAACTGCATAGCATTTAGGGAAAAGCAAAATCAGAGAGAAAATTAGGTCAGTGGTGGCTTGGATAGGGGTGAATGGCACAAGGAAGACATGAACAAGTGGAGTCCTGTTACTGTATTCATGAGCAATGGGTTTTTTCAAATATTTGATATTGTAAATGACCTTGTGGCAAATATTTTTGGATGTATCTCTTTTCCCACTATTTTTTTGATAATACATGCATAAGGTAGGTTTTCTGAGTCAGATGATAGGCACATCTCAGACACTTTTCATGTTTTCTTGGAAAGGGTCAGTAGCATGCTGGAACTGACTGGCAGCTCTCAGGACAGCTGTCTGCCTCTCCTCCCTAGTTTGTGTTCATTGACATCACTTTGGTGTCTTACAACTGGCTCCCGTGGGAGTATTTACTCCGTGGACATCAGCAAATGATACAAATCAGACCTTTCTCTCCTTCTTCTGGAGAACCAATTATTAAACATTTGCTAGCACACTATTGGAAAATGTGAATTAATCTCTAGCTCTCACAGTTTATATGGATTCTTTATTTTCACCTATAACTTCATAATGCTTAAAACAGTAAAACTTGCTAGTTGTAATTTGTATATTCTAATGTTGATAACTTTTAATGTCTCTTTTAATCTCTGGCTTTTCTTTTCTATATTTTCTTTAGATGTTAAAAACAACTTTAGGTATATTAGGGCATATTTTGTTCTCAACCAGGTCAGTATGATCCATTAAGGACAATATGGTTCGTTAAGGGCAACCAAATTTTGCTGAGATTTGGCATGATTATGTGATAATTCCAAAGAGTGTCTGCACTTTGGAAATTTGCTGTTTAGAGAAACCTTTTAAATAATTATTTTGGCACATATTGTTGATCTGCAAGGAACATCAAATTTGGTGACACACAGAGAGGAAAGGAGAGTGAAGAGCATACCCAGGAGTCCTTTGTCTACATGATCATTCCCTACCCTCCACCTAAGACCACTGGTGGGGTTCTTCTTTACCTTGACCTCCACCTCCACCCTAGCAGCTAGTAAACTGCTGTATTAGTGCAATTGTGTTGCAGTGGAGTCAACGTTTGGGCTACCAAGAAATCTAGTTCTTAGAAGCTATAATTATATGAGAATTGGTGAATGAAGAGGAGTCAACTTGTCATAATGAAAATAGCACTTATTGAGAGTCAAGATCTCCAGAATTCTGGGTCCTACTTTTCCACTGGGCTATACAAAGCATCTGATAGCCTCCTCTATCAAATCTATACTGTATAGTTTGATTGGCTGACCAAGCCATAGAGTACATCTCCATTTATACTTATACTTCTCTGTAAGTCTTTCCTGCAAGTACTTACAAAGAGCAACTCTTAAGAAATTCCCATGTGGAAGAATAATATTCTTTGACCTGATAAGAGGATAGGAGTAGCCACTTCATCTCCAGCTAATTGTGTGCTATTAAACAAGCCTCCATTTTCTCCTCAGAAGAATGAGAGTGTGTATATGTGTATGCAGAGGGAGCTACATGAGGTTCAATATGTAAGCCTGAAGTTCAGTGGTTCTACAAAACAAATTCACCTGCATATCAAATGTTGAGGCATCAAAATAGTCCTGTCCATAGAAACAAAACACCCTTAAAAGAAGCATTTGATCTAGCTTTGAGAGACTGGTATATAAGAACATGATGCTAAGAAGTCATATTTTATTGTATGCATAATTTGGTTCCCAATGGAAAAGAAGAGAAGGTCAGGAAGACATACCTAGTTTTACTGTTTTCTCAATTTCCAAGGGCTCGTATTTTGGGGTAATGCATTCTAAACCAACATCCATCTTCTTCCACCCAAAGTCTCTGAGTCTGCATGTTACATGCACATCTCAAGAGCCTATAATAGTGTCTGGGATGTAGTAGGAGCTTTAGAATCATTGTCCCTACATACAGGGCTTTGCCATGGAAATTTTTGTGAAGATCAACAATTCCTTGATTCTTTTCTCCTTCTTTTAGGGGTCTTCCCTACAGTTGGAGTTCTCTCTTTTCAGAGCAACTGGGGTCTCTCAGTCATTACTAGGCTTCTTTGTCACACAATAATATAGGTTTCCTGCACTCTCTCCCTCCCACTCCTGCCCATTGTCTCTACTCCAGGCTTCTTCTGCTTGTGTGCAACGTTCAACGGTCTGCCTCCATTTTAATTATTCGGTGTCGAATGGGCACATTTGCATATACAAATATTTGAGAAATTGAAAAGACAACCAGCAGATGTATATTTGAGATTATTTAAAAATATCTTTTAGTCTTCCTTTGTTTCGACTCTGTGGCTCAGAAGTAATTCTGGTCTCAGTGATTTAGTTTCTCCTCATCTGGCTTATTTCTAGGTCTGCACTAGCCTTAGAGTTTTGGAAGATATTGCCTTTTAACACAATTAAAAACCATCATTTGATCTGCTGGTAAAACCTAATAAAACATTTTTTAAAAAAAATCCTGCATGTCTTTCTGTTTTTGCGTGGTCAGTGAGCCTCTCTTCTCTAAGGCTTCAGAGGACTGGAGAAACATTTATTATTAAGATCACTTGGGGCCTGTTGAGAAGAACACAGTGCTGGGTCCAGTGGGAGGATTCTGAGGGGCCGACCAGTTCTTTGGAGTCTTATAGCTCCCCAGGAGGGAGAAGATGTGAGGAGTTACAACCTGAGAATGGCATGTGGTGAATGACACAGTGTTTGACACAAAACATCTGCTGTCTTCAAAGCTTTCAACTGTTTCTGGATGATTCTGGTTATTTCTATGACATTTTCCAAAAGACCAATGGCTTTTGTCTTGTGATTTATACATCACGAAAGTCTTTAATTAACTAGATTACCGGAGGAAAGGGATCTGTGTAAATTTATTGTTAAATAAGCCAGTGGGCAAATTGGGTTCATATTGCAGTTTGGTAGTGATCATAGAACAGCTTTCTCCGATTGCTGAGTTTTTAGAATTTACTTTTTCATTCAAAGGAGAAAGGCGGTGGGTAGAGGGAATATGAGGGGAAAAAAAATCCAGAAACCAAAATAGGTAGAATCTGCTCCTAACTTAAGTTTCTGAGCTAGGTCTCATGGAATCTCAACTTAAATGAATACTTTAGAGGAGCACTCAGAGGGCAGCATTTCCCAGAGGGCCTTAGTCCCAGGTGGTGTGACTCAAAGGTGGGTTGAGGAGAGTTTGACAGAGATGTTCCTTGGGAAGTAAATTCTTTGTTGTGATGGCCAGGCTGAGGAAAACACAGCACAGAAGACAAAAGCTGCAGCTGGACACTAGGGCTCTGCGTTATTGGACTGGGATGTACCTACTCTCCTTCTGGAACTTTGGTGATTTGAAGATGCAGAGATTCAGAGTAGGAAAATGCAGAGCAAATACTTGTTTTTCTTTCTTTTTTTTTTTTCTTTCATTGAAATCAACAATTTGCGGGGCTTTAAAAAATATCCTTTTCTATTTTACTAGCTTTACGTAATATTATTGGAAACACATTAAATGCTGAATTTATTGTTTTTCTTAGTGAAATAGCATTATATGAGAAATCAATGATCTTTAAACAACAATTAAGCAGCACCCTTCAGTCTGAAATTTGAGTCCCCTCCCACTTCTGTCATGAACAGACAGTGCTTCTGAAGACATCAGCATCTGAAACATTAGAATACAAACACCTTCCACAATTCCTGCTAGCTAATTTTTGTCTTTTCAAACTTGTCAATTTACATCCCTTAATTACTGAGCTTTAAACTGATGTTCCTTAAAATACTTGACTTTTTTTTGGGGGGGGGGCAGGTAAACTTTTTTAGATGATTTAAATGTAATCTGAGTTTTACATAAGCAAATAAAGTCACAAATATTCAGACTTTTAAAAACTGATGATAAGACTCATTTTTTAAAAAATATTCCTTGTGGATCTAATGATTGGACAATTCAGTTTTGTAAATCTTAGAATTTTAAGGTTAAGAATTTATATGCACTCAAGTGTCTCCTTTTCACTAGGACACAAAGACCAGGACACTTTAAAACCACTGTCCAGAGGACTAAAACTTCAGCCTTGGATCATCATTAAATGGTATGTCTGCACTTTATGAGAGATGGGTTAAGGGAAAGTGGGGAGGAGGTGTGAGGATAAGGACCGTGTAAGTATGTATTGTGGAAAAGAAGCAATTGTTTAGCTGAGCCATAATCTACATAAGGGATTTTAAATGACTTATAAAACTCATGTTTCTGAGACTTTCACCCCTTTTCTTTTGGTGGTTTCTCTGTTGTATATGCAAACAGGATGTGTGAGGTCTATGTGGTTGAGCAGTGCTGGGGAGGTGAGCCATTCCCAAAGTGTGGAAGAGCGCTTGAAAGAGGAGTACCCTGTCCTTATTTCTCCTCCAATCTCCATATTTGAGATGGAGGAGAAATAAGAATAGGAGGAGAAATTTCTAGGTGAGCTACTGGGCAGTGGATGGCAGTGAACATGCACTAATATAAAGCAGTTTAGGTCTTGGACTTCGGACTTTGTCACCTGAGATAGAATTCTGGTTTGGCTAGTACTACTTGGATAGGTCTGTGAAAATGGCATTTTTTTGTGCCTCAGTTTGCATATTTTAAAATGAGGATAATTGCGGTACCTGCTTCATATATTTGTTATAAGAACACAATGGCCATAATTCATGTAAAACAATACATGTAAAATGATATTTCATGCAAAGCATCTGTTTAATAAGATTAGCTATTTTAATGAAAAGGTTTGGGACTTTGGAATCCAGAGTCTGAATTTCAATGCTCATCATGTGAATAAACAATTAGAGGCTTCAGATTATCTCCAAACTAGAGTCAGTTGTAGTTCCCATGTGTTTTGCCTTAGAGGATTGTTGCAAGGATAAGAGATCATGTTGGTAGAGTTTCAGGATCTAGGCATTATTAATATTCTACTCTCCTTGACAAAAACTTTCTCACTAGAAATGCATGGTGGGACCATAAGTTAAAGTTCATACTATTAGTCTGTTTTCTGTTGCTGTAACAAAATATCCAGGCAGAATACTTATAAATATAACAGGTTTATTTAGCTCAGAGTTTTACAAGCCCAAAAGCATGGTTCTGGCTTCTGTTCTGCTCTACTGAGGACCTCATGGCAGATAGCAATCATTGTGGTGGGAAAATGTGTGGAGAGATCACAAAGTGACACAGGAAGCCAAAGACCTGCAGAGGGAAGAGTCTTGCTCTTTCATAACAACCCTCACTCATGGGAACTAAATTACTCTGTGACAACGTTAATGCCTTCTAGGGGAAATGCCCTAAATGAGCTACCTACCTCTGACTAGGCCCCAGCTCTTCAACGTTCTGCCATGCCTTCATATCACCACACTGGATACCAAACTTCCAACACATGGGACTTAGAGGGACTCAAAACATATCCAAACCATAGCTTAGTATAATTGGAAAACATGCTGTTTTGTTCTGAAGGGAACTGAGATGACTTTCTGCAGGAGGAGAGTGTGTAAAACTTGAATCACTCATTCTTAAGAGTACAGTTTGAATCTGGGTGCGGTGGCGCATGCCTGTAATCCCAGTGGTCCTGGAGGCTGAGGCAGGAGGATCATAAATTCAAAGCCAGCCTCAGCAACTCAGTGAGTTCTTAAGCAACTCAGTGAGACCCTGTCTGTAAATAAAATATAAAAAAGGGCTAGGGATGTGGCTCAGTGGTTAAGTGCCCCTAGGATGGATGTGTGTGTGTGTGTGTGTGTGTGTGTGTGTGTGTGTGTGTGTGTGTGTTTGAGAGGAAGGGGAGATTTTAAGGCCATCTCCCTCATCTTTCAACAGGCTGCAGAGCTGAATGTAGCGGGCACTGCCTCATTATCCTGATGACTCATGGAGCCAGAGTACTTCCCCTCTCCTCTGCTGTCCTTTCAAATTAAATTCATTGCTCTACAAGATGTCTGTGGTTCCCAGAAATGATGCAAGTGGTATATGTTCTGTTCACAGCCTGGACATTTGACACGCAGGACATTCTCCCAAGTAAGCTGGCCCCTGTCACTGACAATTCCAATAACTCCTCTTCCTTTCTTAAAAGAAGCTGAGAAAGGATAACAATTAGATGGATTTTTATTTTTTTAAAGTATTACAAATCTTACCTTAAAAAATTTGGATATCTTTGCCAAAACACATTAAAAAAAGTAAATTCCTTTTAATATTATTTGACAAAATGGGTAATATTTGACTATCCACATGGTGAAAAGCAAACATTTAATAGTTGCTTCAAAGCTAAATGAGAGGCATTAGCTAATGCATATTAGTTGTGTTTCTGCCTTTCCTCCTTGAAATAAGAGCGAATGCTTTTAAATCTAATTCAAGTGGTACATGCAGTTTCTTAATCATCTTTTGTCACAAAAAATAATGTAAAAATACCCTAGAGAGGTATACCATAGAGAGGTATAACAACAAAAAGAGTGTCCTTATTTTTTTCCAGTTTCCATGTTTACCTTTCCAGGTGAGCTACTGGGCAGTATAAGGTATTAACAGGCAGTGATGTGCAAGACTTTAGTACATGGGTTCTGGACCTTATTGCTGGCTTTGGAATTCTGGAGGGGAGGGAATTGAGACACCTTTCTGAAGTGAGGCATCTGGCATTGAAATATGCCCAATGGTGACTCAGCAACTGCCATGCCAGTTGCATTTATATCTAAAAGAATGACATGTGTTTGACTTTTTTTTTTTAAACCAAGGGATTTTCCCATTATTCTCCCTTCCATGGTAAACATTTTCCAATATATGTAGAGATCTTAGCATTTGATTTGTAGTAAAAATCCTGTAAAGAATGGGGGCAGATATTTCCCCCATTTTGTGGATAAAAAAATTGGATGATCAGAGAAGTCATTAACCTGCCCAAAAGCACACAGCAAGGCATCATGTTCAGGCTTTCTGATTTGCTGGTCTGGGCACAGGTTGAACTGGCATTTATAAGAAAAATTTCAGATGCTCTCATAGTGGAACCAACAGAAATAAGAATATCTTGAGGTGGGTACAGTGCCACAGTGTCGTTGTGAGAGCCTGTAAAGGAAAGACCCAGTGACCAGTGGTAATTTGGGAATATAAAACACACAAACTAATTTAAAATCTACCAGTGAGGAATACATGTAGATATATTATTGCTGAGAAACAAATGCAATATCTTTCTCTGAAACAGGTATATAAAGCTCATGTTGCCAAAAGTTTATAACCTTAGGAGGTATGATTTGGTGTAGCATAGGCACAAATTGTGATCAGGTCTTTTCACATTCTTGGTGACTGCTGATCCATCCACAATCTATCTAGAGTGTCCTCTTTTGTTGGGTTCTTTTTGTGGAGACCCTTATTTCTACTTGAGGCTATTGCACTGAGTTTCTCCTCTCCTTAATGAATTCTTGGTAATGACAGAATGACAGCTACTGATTAGACATTGGGCATGTTGCATATGTTATTGTTTACTCTTTACAATCGTAAGATGAATTTTTATTTATAAATTAAGATATTAAAAATCAGAAAGAAAAATTTGCCTGGTTTCTTAGCCTGTAAGTGGTCAGGTGTTCTGCTTACATGTTACTGCATAACAAATTACCCAGAAGTTTAATGACTTATAATACCATCATTTTATTATAATCCATAATTTTGTGAGAAATTCCATAGCTCTGGAATTTGGGCAGAGTTCAGCAGGGATAAGTGATGATTGGGGATGGAGAATCTACTTCTAAGTTAACTCACCTACCTGGCTGGCAACTGGGCTGTTACCCAAGGTCTCTTCTGGTAGGTGTTTGGGCTTCCCCCATAGCTTGTATGCTAGGTTCTAAGAGCACATGTTCCAAAAGATAAAAGAGGATGCCAATTCCTTAAGGCTTGGTCCCAGAAATGGACCTGATATCACTTTCACTATATTTTCTTGCCCATGAAGTCATGGAGCCCTTTTGGATTCAGAAAGGGAACATAGTGACACTCCTCTCATTGGGAGGAGTGTCAAAGAATTTGCAGCCATATTTAATCTACCATGCAGAGCAAAGATTCCAGGTCTTAGTTGCCACACCATATTGCATCTCCACTAATACCATCCCTGATACATTTCTCAATTGCTGCATTTATCCTTTGTATTACAATGATTAACCTGTGAGCTCCCTGAGGGCAGGGTCATGGCTTATGCATCTTGGGTCAGACAGAATACCTACTTGGTCATAGTCCATATTCCAAAAATGCTGAAGGGAGGGATGAAAGAGAGCTGAGCTTCAGTCCCAGCTCTGTTTCTCACGAGCTCTGTGGGCCAGATCAGGACACTGAATAGCTCTGGGCCTTGACACCCTCTCAATAACATGAAGGGATGGGATCAAATGGTCCCTAAACTCTCTTCCTTTTCCCTAGCACTAACATTGAAAGAGTCTGCTTAATTTGCTATGATAAAATGCTATAAACAGTGTGCCTTAAACAATAGACACTTGTTCGTCTAAGACCAAGGTGTTCAATGGTTCTGGATGGGTGCCATCTTTCCAGCTTGCATATGGTCAACTTCTTGCTGTGGCAGTAGGGACAGGGAGAGATCTGGTGTCCTTTCCTCTTCTTATAAGGACACTAATCCTATTATGGGAGTTTTAATCTCATGACCTCATCTAAACTTAATTAGATACCAAACCCCCATCTCCTAACGTCATCACGTTGAGGATCAAGGCATCAGTGTGAGTTTTTGGGAGGCAAGCATTCAGTCCACAGCAGCCAGTCTACTAATATGCTCAAGCCAATTAGCTACAAAATAAAGAGAGCTCCAATAAAGATCCCAAAGAGAGAAGTTCAAGAATCAAGAAACCTGAGAATAAAAATAAAGGACAAGAGGAAATGGGAGTGCTCTTTGAACAAGTGCAAATGACTCTGGAGAGAAGGAGCTCATGTATCAGACAATGCAAAAATTTTCAGAGATGAAATGATTAGATTATGAGAGGCATAACCCAATCAGTGGATTAGTTCACTGATATGGAATAAATAGGTGGAACTTCGGTAGGCAGATAGGGTGTGGCTGGAGGAAGTAGGTCCCTGTGGATATACCTTTGGAGTTTATGTTTTGCTCTTGATGAGTGAAGCAAGATCCTTCCACCATGATGTTCTGCCTTACTTGGGCCCAGAGCCGTGGGGTCTATAGACCAGGGACAGAAAATTCTGAAACCAAGCACCCCAAATAAACTTTTCCTCCTCTAAACTGTTCCTGTCAGATATTTTTGGTCACAGCTACACAAAAGATGACTAAAACAAGAAGGTGAGCATTAGCTTCAGATACAGATATTTAAATTATGATGATAATGCTTAGAATAGAGAGAAAAGAAGTGGAACCTTCCTTTTATTTATTTATTTTTATGTGGTGCTGAGGATCGAACTCAGGGCCTTGCACACGCTAGGCGAGCGCTCTACCACCAAGCCACAACCCCAGCCCAAGGAGGCCTTTTTTAAATAGTGAAAACATTGGATTGGGGACTATTTGGTTACAGGGGGTGAGAGAAAATATAACAAAGGGGACTCCATGTTTTGTATCTGGGTGACAGGGGACTGCACATTTATGTAACATTGGTAGAGATACCATGTAGGTATGTCTGGACTCCTCTCGAAATCTCTCAATTCAGAATTTCTGGAGATGTAGCTTAGAACATCAATATATTTCAAAGTCTTCCAGATAATTTTATTATGTTACGAAATTACAGAAAACTGAGAACAAAAAGCTGACACCAATTTACTTAGGTTATGAGATGTGTTACTACAGAATAATGGTCTCCCAGAGGTCTAAAACCCAATCATCAGAACTGATCAATGGATTAGGTTTCATGTCAGAGGGGAATTAAAGTTTAAAATAATTTAAAAAATTATTTATAATAGCTGTATAATAGCTGCTGGGAATGTTCATAATCAAATGTCAGAAGAATAAAACAATATTGTGTGATTGTCACTAAATTCCCCCAACAAAGTCAGAGGCAAGGATTTCTCAGAAGTTTTTCTCAGTAATGTTACTTGACTTGTGTGCACCTTCACAGATTTAAAGGCTGACAAAACACTTGTTTTACCTTGATGGTTTTAAATTACTTAAGTCAGCAAAGGAAGCAGATAGAATCTGCAGCTTCCACATAGCTCACCACCTGAATATAACCGGGAGCTTAATGTTCCTATCACTCTCCTTTAATCAGATCTGTAGACCCTGCTGACTTATTTTCATTGGATTTCTCTGAATAAGGAATAATTTGATCATGAGAAACATAGTTACACACTCATGTGCGGAGATATAGTCAGAAACACAGACTCAAGAGATGGCAAAGAAACTCCGTCTTCCCATGTGTACATTTATTTTCATGAACAAGTATTTATTGTTATATGTTATATGTTGCCTGAACATATGTCGTGTTAGGGATCCATCAATGAATGCAATAGGAAAGGTCTCAGCCTGGTGGAGAATAGAATTTATAGCAGAGTAGAAAATACAAATCTCAAAGTGTGGTACCTGGATCCTCACTATCAGCAAACTTTGGGAGGTTACTCCAGATGAAAATTCTCACACCTGGTAAGCCAGAGTATGAAACATGGAATTCTGGGGAAGAGACATAGAAACCCATGTTTTAACAAGCCCTGTGAGTGATTCAGATACATGCTTCAATGAGAACCAGAATCTCTCAACAGGATCATTTTTATATCAGGTTGATGCTTCGACCTCACACCCAGAGATACTAATTTAATTGGACTGGGATAGAGCCCAGGTATGAGCATTTTTAAAGCCTCGCATGATTATGATATGATTTTAATGACAGCCAGGCTTAAGACCACTTATTCATGCTGACACTTGAAGCATAAGTTAGGCACTGGGGCCTGGGGAGAGGGCAAGAGGGTTGTTCAGGCAGATATGCAAAAAATCAAATGTAGGAGGGAGTTTGGTAAGGTTAGTGAGTACACACAAAACTCCATGAGTTCAAATAGGTGCATAACTGCAAATTGAAGTATTTACCACAGTGCTTCTTAAACTTTAATGTACATAGACATGATATGAGGATCTCGTAGAAACACAGACTCTTTTTTAGTAGGTTGGGGTAGGGGACAGAATGGTTCCGCATTTCTAATGAGCTTGGTGGTGCTGATGTTACTGGTCTGCGGACCACACTTTGAGTAGCGAGGTTCTATTGCCTCAACCTTCCCGGGGCATAGGAGAGAGTGGATAGGGACTGCAGGAGGATATATCTGTGCATTAGCCCCAGGGCCAACATAAGGGCATCCAGTTGGAAAGAATGGCGGACATCCGTTGCTGATGGGCATATTTAGAGGGTAGGTAAAAAAGATGCAGCCTAGAACAACCTCCCCGCCTACACTTCTGATCATTACCCATCAAGGTCGTACTGCTTTTAGCTCAGCAGTACCTCCCCCGCGCCCTCCCCGCGCCAATCTAGCTGAGTGCATCCCCGGTCAGGCCAGCAGACCAGCTCATTAAGTGACCGCTGGAGCTCTCTGTACCGTGCCAGCCAGCCAGGGAGGCGCTGGCCGAGGACAGGCGCTCTCCTGGGGCCTGTCTCCCTCTTCCCACCTTCCCTCGCAGGCAGCGTGGTGCCTGCGGCAGAACCTCCCTCTGCAGCAGCCCCTTGCACTTGGCTCTTACTTCTGGGCGCTGTCCGTGGTTGCAGCATCTTTCGGCTCGCCACGTCAGGAGGCCGCAGTGGGGCCCTGCGATTGGCCGAGGAACCCCTCGCCATTCCCCAGCACCCCCCGCCCCGGAGCACCGGCCCCTAGAGGCGCGTGCCAGCGAGCGTGCGGGGCGCGCCCTGGGGCTCCCGGCGGCACACCCACTTTCCTTATTAGGACTGAGACGGTAGCCCAGAGCTGGCGGAGGGGCTCGGGGGTGGGGCGGGAGCCCTGGGACGAAATAGCTCAGGGTGCAACCACAACCTGAGCGGCCTCCGAGAAGCCGGAGGTAGCAGCCCACAGCTGCGCCCCGGTGGACCACTTTCTGGAGACCCAGCTCATGTCCCCGAGACCGAGGTCTTCCTCTGCGCCCCCCTCCACAGGGTACCTCTGGTTCAAATCCCCAGCAAAGACATGGAAGAATTTTTGCAACGCGCCAAATCTAAACTGGTAAGTCAAGGGAGCAAGGTTGTGTGTGTGTGTGTGTGTGTGTGTGTGCATGTGTGTGTGTGTGTGTGTGTGTGTGTTTGCGCGCGCGCTGATGGAAAGGAAAGGGTGTCGCAGCAGAGGAGGAAAAGACAACTTTGTCACTTAGTTGGCAGGGTGTTAGGGCTGTACTCCGCCTTCCCCCGCCTCCCCCCCAATCTCTGGAACGCTGGTTCTTAAAGTGATAAATCTGCCTCGACAGCCTTCCAACCACAGCCATATAAGTTATAGAACTGGCGGGGGTAGGGGTTGTGACCCAGCTGAAAGTGGGGTCACATGTGTCCAGCCCTGGTACCTTTGGTCTGATGTTGGAAATTCAGCCAAAACTACAGTTTGCTCCTGAAGGATAGGGGATAAATGGGTGTGGTCCTCCTTGGGAAAAAAAGAGCCTGGTCTAGTGCAGATGCGATATCTGTTGTTGAAAAAGGAAGAACAGAATTCCTGAGGACTGGTACTTCAGCTGGAAGTGGCAAAACCCCAGTGAGGAAGTCAGGAGATAATTAGGGAGGATTCTGCAAATGTTCAGTTTATCCTCAGAACAGTGCTTGCTCTGTGCAGGAATAAGGGATATCCTAGTGTATATCGTGTCCCTAATCTCTGTTCACATCTGTAAATTGGGGCCGAGGCAGAAGGGGGAGAGTCCCAACTGTTGCTGGCGATGTGAGGTTTGCAGACTATTGTTCTCCTGGGAGGAGACTACAGTTGGCCTGGTATGTTTTACTGTATTGCCAGCTAAACAGTGACTGATAATTTCACTGTGTATGTTGACAATTGCTACACATTCTGGAACAACAGATTCTAATACTTTCCTAATTTCAAACTGTTTTGGTTCTTTAGCCTAGCATTCACAAACACAATAGAAATGTTTCTGTTTCAGCACTTAAAAAAAAAAAAAAGCCTGTGCTTGTTTAGAAGCAATCTCTTTAATGAACAATGAAAGCACTTTTTATGGGCCTGGCATAGAAGGAAATGCATAATTTATGATGCCTTTAAACCATCATTGAAGCCAAAACGTAAACTCTGCGTGAAGGTGACGTCTTACTCTCAAGGCAGGATATTTGGGAGTTTATTACTGAAACTCATTTACCTTGGCAAAACAAAGGGAGTGTGGGAAGGGAGGGCCCGAAGATACCCAAACCTCCATTCCCAGCAGAGAGGAAAGTGGGGTCCTTATAGCCATCTAAACTGTAAGTATCTTTAAAAGAATCATTAGTTTTGATTAGTACTTTATAATTACTTTGGTTTTCTACCTTAAGCTTCCCAGAGAGTTAAATGTTTGTGGTTGTTTCAGTATTGAGAAGCTTTGTGACCATTTCTGTGTTTATTGACCTCCATATAGTTTTACTAGAGCAGGTGAGCAAAGATACTTATTGCAGAAACTCAGTAACTATTTTGCATCTCTGATGGCATTGGTACATGCTCTGTTCTTTACTGAATAATGGGCAAGAAATATTAACAAATTTAAGTGAATTTTGGCAGGTGTGTGTGTGTGTGTGTTTGTGTGTGTGTGTGTGTGTAGGATGGAAATGAATGGTGATCAAGGATAATGCAGAGCTTTTCACTGCACCTGTGCTCTATTCCCATCACGTTTACTTTATCAATATTTTAACAATAAGCATGTGTTTATTGTGGGGGCTGCTGCAAGCAAGAGGTTTGTCTCATTTCTGAAGAGCAATTGCTGGGATGGAAATTTCCCTATATCAGAGTAATCAGTTGAAAGTAATGTGTAATTTATTTACCGAATCCCTTCATTAGACGAGCAATTGCTCTACATCATTAAAAAAAAAAAAAAAAAAAAAGACAGGGAACAGAAGCTGTTGTTTGAAATTCTCTTACCAGTTTCCTGCATTGGCCAGAAGAACAATTAAGCTAATTTTATCTTTTCTTGGAATGGGTTTCTGGCCAGAAATTATATTCAGCCTTTGATGTTTAGCTACAGCAAAGGTGTTTTGGTCATATTTAGTCTCATATCTTTCTTGACAAGTTACATTTTTTTTTTATAAAAATAAACCTTTTAAATGAAAAGTTTTAAATAAATTTTTACCTAATGTTCAATATTCAAATATAGTAGTGGTAACACTCTAGAGGATCAATAACCTTTTCCTTGGAAAAAAAGTTTAGTCCATAATTATATAATTCATTTGTGGAACTTTATTCATAGAAAAAATGATAGGATTTTAAAAAAATTGGCTAATCCTTGGAAAAGCATTTTAAGGAGAAGAAATTTATTGTGATGGTTTTTACACTTAAGCCTTATTAGAACCAGAATTAGAATTTAGAAGTTATGTATAAGTTGCTTTCCATTAGAAGTTTTTTAAAATTAATTAATTAACGTATTTGTTATACATGAAAGCAGAATCCATTTCAACTCGAAGTACACAAATGGAACACAATTTTTATGACTCTGTATCCATTAGAAGTTAATATAGATTTTTCTCTATGTTACCTAAAAAATGCCTAATTGCCAGCATCCTATATTTATTTACTTGTTGCTTTGATATTCTATAGAAATGATATATGTCTTTTAATGATTTGAAATAGAGATCCTTCTGAAGTCCTAATATAACCTCATGATCATCTGGGCTTCCTACTTTCAATAGACAAAGGGAACTATAAATTGAAATGAACTATAAAATGCAAAATTATATCTATTGTCCATAGATATAATTTCTAATAATCAAAATTTTGGAGAAACTGTGTTCTTTTTTTCTGATGAGACATTTGATATTCATCTGTCTCCACGTGGAGAGCAGCTTTCCGTTCCTGGCCAGGCCCTTGGATTGAACAGAAATCTTTGATGAGAAGGGGTGTGTTTGAATTTTTATTAGGAAGTGAGGGGTTAATTATTGTTAGAGTTGGGCAACCACTGTCTTAGTTCTGTTTTTTAGCAGAGTCTGGTTCTTAATTTGAGGCAGATTCAATGACATAATCCTGTCCTGTGCTCTTTTTCCCAAAATCTTCCCTTCCAAACTATATATGCTTCGTGGGGAATGCTCAATATTTCTCAGAAGTGGCAGAAGTAAACTCTAAGTGTGGCCTAAGAGGGATCACCTCTGCCAGAGCTTGGATCCACCTCCAGCGGACCAGCTCCTGCCTGGTTAGAGAGGGGGTGGGTGGCTGGAGCCAATTCATGAAAACAAAACAAAAAATCTTTAGTTGAAGGTGGAGGGTAGTAGGGAAGGTAATTACTCTTTTCAAACACAGTATCCAGAAATGGCACCTTCTTGACAAATACAGAAAGACAGCTATGGAATTGACACACAATGACTGTTTGGGCAATAAAGAATAGAGCAAGCTGAGAACTCCGAGCTGTAGAGACCGGAATCACAGGGTGATGCCTTTTAGCTGGGCTCACTCATCTGGTTGTGAGAACCTGGCTACTTTTCTGATCTGGATACTCATGGAAATGAGAATGAAAACACATTTTCTTTTTCTCCTGCCAGTGCCCACCTGGTTTTTCCTGCACTGCTCATTCAGCATTGAAACAGGGGCAGAAATCAAATCATACAATTCCAGATCAATCTTTAAATATCAGCCTGGCTTTCCATTTTAGTTTCACCATGGTAAGAGAAATTGAAGGGTTGGAGAGTGAGGAATTCCTGCCTTTGTCTCTGATTTGGAAAATTCCCTATGACTTCATAGCGTTCAGTTCAGAAAAGTGTTCAAGAACAAACTCATCGAAGTACATGGTTCAAGTTCTCTTGAACGTTGGAGCGGGCTGGGAGGGGGAAGTGATGTAAATGAGAAATCATCTGGGGATGAATAGAGAGCCATGGGTAAACTGGTGGCTGAGTCTCCCTTAACACCCAGAAGCCACCACCTGATGCAATCCAAACAGCTGCTGATGGGTGGGGACCACTGGAGCCCACATACCTTCATGAGCCTGCCTTGGAGGGGGGCCTGTCAGCTGCTGCTGGAAGAATACAACGGCATGCCAATGTCCCAGGAATGATTTTCAAAGAGAAAGTGAGGATAGAGTCACCACTGCAGGCCAGAGGATGCACCTGCCCTCAGCAGTGACAGCTGCGGATGAAGGGCTCATGTCTGCGTTGGGTGTTAGTCAATACCAGACTTCTAGAGGAGAAACATTCTGGATGACCTAAATGTTTTCTGTGCTCTGTGGTCTGTGGGATAGGGATGAGAAAAACACATCTAAAACTTGAAATGTACAACCGTATTAGAGTGGACACAGCATAGGGGGGTTTTATGTTGGAAAAAAAAAAGGAAGAAAGAAAATACTGCAGCATGTCTGCAGAATAATCACCTTGATCAGAAATTAAAGGAAATTATTCTTCCTGCGTCCTATATGGGAAGAAGGTGCATGTCAATGCAAGGATGTTTTGAAAGTATCTTTTAAAGGACCACTGTGGTAAAGACTAGTAATGAAGAGAAGCTGGAGAATGGTTTCATCTGGGTTGCTGAACTCTCCATAGCGACCATGGGACCAGCTCCAGCCCCATTGCAAGCGAGGGCAGGTACTCTTAAGTCAGTGCCTCATGCCAGATCATTATGAGCAGAAACCTTGGGAGTCCAAAGCATTTCTGTGAGTATGGTGCCACCCGACTTAGCTGGTGGGGAATGGACCCTTGACTGCTGTAGTCCTGGAGTCGGCTCCATTTCTCACTGCCTTAGCATCCAGGCCAAAATCTGGGGGTTGTCTATAAGTCTCAGTACTTTAGGAAAAGAACCAGACTGTTCCAGTATAAACAGACCTCAGAGTGGATTACTTTGTCTCCAAGGAGAAAAGACAGCAGTTTGGATCTTGGAGGACCTGTGATCAGCTGAGCAAAGGCACTCTTTAGTCTGTGATTTGGGGAATATTTAATGTCAACTAAGTAAAAAGCCGACAGCATTGGTATGACTTGTTTGCTTCTGTGCATCATTTTATTTGAGCAGATATTGGTATCATTTGGGGTATGGTGTACAAGTCTGGGGAGCACTTGCAAGCCAAGGGGGCTGCATGACGGAGACTTTATTCTTCCCTTATATCTACCCCTCCATGCTACCTCTTGAGCAGAATGAGGAAAGAATACCTAGGACTGGATGAGGGCTGCAAAAGAGGTGAGACCAGAGAGATAAAGGGCCTGATGTAGTCTTAATCATTGTTTCCTCTTGAACCCTGGGATTATAAGAGAGTCATGGAGTTTATAGTCTTTTCTTGAAAGGAAACTAGGAAAGAGCAGGAATGTTGTATTCAGGAGGCAACATTCATGTGTACTCTGATATGAATGGTACACTCTGAATCTGTGCAGAGTATACAACCTGCACAGTCATAAATGGCTGCCCTGTCAGAGGTCATAAAATAGGCTACTCAGAATCTCTGGCATTGCCCCAAATCCCTTTCTTTCTGAGCCCTTGGATTTTGGACTTTGATCTTCAAGAAAAGGCAATCTTTCTTCCTGAGAGCTTTTATGAGGCTAATAGGGCTCTAGATGACCCTGAAAAGTCAGACCCAGAAAGTCTGGGTTAGAAAACTCAGGCTGTTCACAGGTACTGTATTCCAAGCATCACTGAGCCAGCTGGGTAATTGCACCAGCCAGCACACTTTTCTTCTGCAAACCATTCTCATGCAGCTACCAGGGAGCACAGAAAGCACTAAGCACTCAATATTGAAACCACTGTTCACAGCTCTCTTCCACTGCCCCTAAAACCACTTTGCATTGCTTCTAGAAGGATGGACAACACTCTTAGTATGACCCTGTTGTCCATTTCTGCTCACTTCTAAGTCAGATTTTAAGCAATGATTTTAGATCACTTATCTCAGTTTGTCATTATTTCCTTATGGGGCATATTTGACTAATGCCAATTCAGTGAGAGTAGGAATCAAGGTCTCTGTATGGTTCTGCTTCCCTAGTGCAGTGCCTGAGGCTCTGTAAGAACTTGTGGAATGCATGGAGCCATGAAGCAAAAGTCTTTTTGAAACTATAGTGTCTAGAAAAATTGCATGTCTTTGGTTCCATGCATTTTGTGTTCTTGCTTGGGCTGCCAGGAAGTTCAAAGCTATGTTGGTGCTAATTTTCCTTAGCCTAGTATTTTTGAAATAATTTTTCTTTCTTAGTTTTTACCTCTTGTTTTAATAATTTTTTGCACTTGTTTTAATAATTTTTTGCTTTGATGTACATGTGTATTTTATTATAAGTGGCTTATCTTTTTGGCTACTGGTAAGAGCACATAAATACATTTTATAATAATGTATTTGATCTTGAATATATTTGGCAACAGGTCTTGTCTAGTTCAGGGTTCATCTACTCATATTAGAGAATTAGCTCTTTTAGTAATAGAGAATATCATGTGGAGGCTTCAAAACAAGTAGCCCAGGGTAAATGTCAGCACAATCAAGTTTATCTGTCTTCTCATCCTTGATAATTGGAGCAATAATAGCCACATGTTCCTAATTTAGAGCCCAGAAACTGGGAATCATGAGGTAGCCCATGGTAGAAGTCACCTTCCCTGAAACAGATTTTAAAAGATTTTCAGGGAACATGAGTTTAGTGTTTGGAAGAAGCTCAGGAGAGCCTTTGTTCTCCCCACTTCCTGTCTGCTGAATTGCAGGACAGGATGGTGGTTGACAGTGTGGGTTCTGGAGCCAGGTCTGATTTCAGATCCTGACTCAGCCTTTCCTTACTGGACACAAAATCTTGATTACTTGGGCCCCTGAGTCTTAGCTTCCTTGTCTGTCAGATGCAAACAATAATAGCATTCTTGTCCTCGGGGTATTGCAGGTTGCATATACTGACAGAATAAGACCTCCATCTACAGTATTAAAATGCAAAAAGGACCACTGGTGGACAAAAGGGCCAGGGAGCTCTCTTCACAAGTCATAGAAACAGGGACAATTCTCAGCTCCCTTTAGTTTAACTGGAATTGATTGAATATCTGTCTTAGCCTTAGCTCTAGGAGATACTTTTTTTTTTTCTTTTAACTCTCACAATGGTCTTATGAGGTAGAGATTAGTCTTTTCTTTTTTTTCGGTTGAAGGAACTGAGACTCATTGAGGTAAGAGGTTTGCCCAAAATGCACAGCTGCCAGTCAGGAACAGAGCAGCGTTTGCTCCCCAGTCACCTGACTGCCATTCCAGGAGCCTCTCTTAGTCTCTCAGTGTTGGTTCCCATAGAGTCTCCCGCAACACTTAATTCTCTTTAAACTACAAGTGAACAACTTGGCAGGTTTATAGTAATGTTTGGGTGGTAAATTCATGAGACCACACATAGGTCTTTCCCTTTGATCCAAGAGGGGTTCATTTCTCTGTGTTGCCTGTTTTATATGAAACCCTTGAACAATCAAATAATCAACCAATATTATTGAAAATATTTTATGGGAAGAATATGGTGTTAGGCTGTTGAATAAATTGTGAGATTTTTCTCACTGTATGACCAGTTGAAAGAAAAAGAAATGACCTTGATCAACTACTTGGACGATAGGGTATGTGACTAGTTTTCAGAGTAACCAGAAATATTGTGAGCATTTGGTAAATTTTTCATAAGAAGAATGCATTCAAAAAAGAGTTTTAGCCTGGCATGGTGACACCTGCTTGTAATCCCAGCGTCTCAGGAGGCTGAAGCAGGAGGATCTTGAGTTCAAAGCCAGCCTCAGCAATGGCGAGGCACTAAGCAACTCAATGAGACCCTGTCTCTAAATAAAATATAAAATAGGACTGAGGATGTGGCTCAGTGGTTGAGTGCTCCTGAGTTTAGTCCCTGGTAACAAAAAAAAAAAAAAAAAAAGAAAGAAAGAAAGAAAGAAAAAATGAAGATAGCTTAAAAGTCAAGGTTGTTCACAGTTTTCTTCATTGTTGCTACTCTCCTGTTGGAGTCCTTCAGGATTACTTTGATTGACTGATTGATTGATTGGATGTAAGATGGGGTGAATGCACCTCAGGGGACACAGCTGGGAAGGAGGAGACATGGGATCAGAACATAGCTCTCAATTGTGCAGAGCTGATTCTGGCTCTCAAGTCTAGTTTCACAGTGTCCCAGGAAACTGTTGGCTCTGTTTAACACACATGTAGGAGTGAAGAAATGGGAGAAAGGAAAGAAGGCAGCTGGAGGCAGGAGGGATAGGAGAAAAGGGAGGGACCAGAGGATTCACAGGGCAAGCAAGTTTGAAGAGTGGTGAGGTCCATAAGAAAATCCAAAATTTAGGATGCGATGAGTTGTAAGGGCAACAGTTTCTATGTCTGAGCTCACTTCTCCGGCAACAGAAGTCCACCCAGAGTCATCTGAAAACAGGGAATTAGGCAAAGGCAGCTCTCCTTCAGGCACCTGGAACTGTTTATTGAAACCCCATCAATATGTTTCTCACAGAAAAATCCCCCACACTCTTATCTTGCATAAGATAAGACTCTTATATTCATGAGATAATATCTGAAAATTATTATGAGCAATACCAGGAACACAGCAAAGATACACAAATGCCAGTTACCATTATTGGTGTTATTATTTCAAATGTACTTTGACACAATATTCCCAAAGTTGCTTTTCTCAGAAGCAGATGATAGAAATGGAGGTGTAGTTGCTGCTAACTTGTGAGAGAATTGCAGAAACAAAACCAAAATCAAATAGGCCCTGGAAAAAGCAGATGGACACCCCCAACAAGTGCCTCTGGGTTTGTTGTAATGTACAGAGTGCTAGATATCTGTGCAGCCCTGGATGACACACCATCATTGACTCCAAGTATGTGTTTCATGTTCATAGTAATTGCCCTGAATAAATGAGGAAAAAGATTGTTCAAGGTGTGGCATGTGAGCGATTTCAGAAAATTTTCCAGCTCAGATAATTAAAATAGAAAAAGGAGAAAAGAAATAAGAACTGATGTAGAGAATAACCTTTGGTTGTTTGGCGAGGCCTCTTGTGCCTTATTCTTGAGCGAAGCCAGGTATGTCATGTTTTATAACAAGTGATCATGAGTCAGGATGGAGGAGGATGACGGTGCTAAAAATACTAGCCTGATGTGTGGCAGCATAAATAGGCCTCGACATGTACAAGATGTGCACACCCCGCTCCCCACTTCCATCCTGAGACAAGAACTAATTTGGTTCTGGACTCCAGAAGAGCTGTGGCAATGACCACAGGTATGAAAAATAAGGTCCCCAAGAAAAATATCAAGAAGCGGGGTGGACTGCAAGGAAAAACAGAAAAAAAAAAAGGGAAAAATATCTTTTGTCAATTAACAAAGAAGTACAAAAAGAGAAAAATTCATGCTGGGTTTTTGTTCTCCAAGGAGGGTGGAAGTGGAATTTTCACCCTTCATGTCCACGTGTTTTGCTTCCTCTCTGCATTCTACATACATATTTTCTGTAGCAAGTGGTCAGAGGTTCTGACCAGACCAGCACCCAGCTCTAAGAAGACAGAAATGTCACAGCAGGTGGACAGATCAGCTGTTCACAGCCACAGGCATGTCTGAGAAAACAGAACACGGGCCCAGTGGCTCCCCTAGGGAAGCAGTGTCCCTGGTCTCCTCTCTGGAGCAAGGGGCCATATCTCTCTTCATTTCCCATTCTCCATCCTTCACACTTCCATCTTTCCCCTGCTCCTTAGCAAGCTGGTGTGATTTGTGTGCTACATCCCTTGGGAACACAGGGTAAGATTATTTTGCTCTTTGTTGGTTATGACAAAAACAGATTTCGAGGGTCATTTCCTTTTGGAGAGCTGTATTCTTGCTGAAAAAAGAAAGTGGTCTTTCAGCTGTTTCTTATGGATCAATACAAGCCTAAACTTTGATTCAAGTTTTTATCTTTTAAGTGTTTACCAACATCTTTCTGTGATATATTTGTGTGTGTGTGTGTGTGTGTGTGTTTCTTTAAATTGTAGGCAAACCACAAACAAGGTCTTAGGAAATGCGTATAGCTCATAGAAAAAGATAAATAAGAGGGAAATATCTTATTTTCTAGCTGAATATTTCTTCAGTCATTTTATTGTTAGTCTGCTTTGTAAGACTCTAAGCATGAGGCAAAGAAATTTTGTGGCTCTGTAACTGATCGTGTGCTTGCCATTTGGCTGACACCCCTGGACTGTGTCCTGAAGTGCCATTACTCCTGGATCCAGCCTCTAGAAAATTCCAGACATACACTCCCTGTGGTGGATGCAAAGCCAAATGCCATCCCAAAACTGGCTTTTAAAACGTTTTGAAAAATTTATTATTCTTCCAAATCATTAGGTCAGTTTGAACCTTGTGGGGGAAAAATATATTTCTCATTTCTATGGAATTATTTTATACCAAAAATAGCCTTCTGACCAAACCTGACATCTCTATAAAAACCAATTCCTTTAGAAGGGTTTCACATGCTAACATTTATGTAGACTACTTTGATGAATCTTGTAAACACTGAGCCATACATTCCTACTGACCCCTTTGTTGGTATTCTGCTCTCAGCAAGATGGCTATTCAGCTGCCTTGATTGCTATGTGTCCCACTGGACACTCCCTGACCCTTCACTTCAGGGAATGATGTGGAATCCAGTGGTCAGGATTCCTCAGGTTTAAATACAACATTCTATTGCTGTCATCTTTTATTTATGCTCTCTTGCAGCATAACTGTTAGTTTTGTTAAGAATTCCAGAAGCACAGACCTTTACATTTGCAACTATTATAGAATCACAGAACTTTAACATTGAAACAGATAACTTTAGCCTTTGTCTCGACTTCCTTTATTGTGTTGCAGGTTTGGTTTTTTTAAAAATAACGAATGTACACTAAACCAAATCTGGAAAATAGAGGACAGCTGAAAAACTACCCATAAACAGAAAAATAAGAATTAAAGATAAAAATTGTCCACCTTCATTGAGACATGACTGTTGATAAGGTTTGAGCAAGTACGTTTTTAAGTCTTTCTTCTCTGTGCACAAGTTTTGAAAGAAGATGCTCATACATTTTCCTATTTTATTTGATATTTTCCTATGTTATTATATAGCATTCAGGATCAACATCTTAAATAATAGAATACAGTTTAGTAAAGGTGACTTACTAGGATTAAACATTCTGTTTGTCCTTTTTATTATTATTAATTATAGCATAATAAATATCTTTGTATATAAAATATTTTACTCTGTTTTAGAATTACGTTCTTAAAATGACTTTTCAAATATGTAATTATTGGGACAAAAACTTAAGCTTTGACTTTTTGATAAATAATTCCAAATTGACCTTTGGATGGAATTCCCCAAATCAAAACTGAGAGAGATTTAGAAAGGGTAACTAGGCCCATAGTACATCACAACAGAGCCAAACATAGGTGCCTGGTCTCTTGAAACCTAGGTCTATGCTATTGACAAATTTGAGAAGCTATACAGTATATCAGGGGTCTAGTATGCTGATTTTGTAAATCATGGATCTGAGCAAGTAAACTGGAGCTTGCTCAATTAAGACTTGGCTGCTAAATCAAGAAAATCAACACAAAATGTGCTGTGCCAGTTACAGCTCTGCTACTTGAAACCCTGAGGTAGAATTTGACTAGGGCAGTCACCTCTTCTTCTTCTTTTCTCTGTTTCTTTCAGCTATTTCAAACAGACTGAGCTTCATGGGGTAACAAGCTAGTGGCTGTGACATAGTCAGCTGTCCACGTGTATAGTATCATCGTCAAATGTCACCTATTCATCTGCCATCTTGTAACATTTCCATCTTTACTCTGCTAGTTTTAGTCACTGGGATCCTGAGTGCACTGTCATCAAACACAGTTGGCCCACTGTATCTCTGGATCACACAACTGTGGATTCGACTATCCTCAGATCAACAGTTTAAAAAAATCTGCATCTGTACTGAACATGTACAAACTTTTTTCCTGGTCATTATTCCATAAACAATGAAATAGAACAGTTACTTATATAACATTTAGTGTGTAGGTATTATAAGTAATCTAGAGACAATTTAAAGAATGTAGGAGGATGTCATAAGTTGTATGCAAATGCATACCATTTTATAGAAAGGACTTGAGTATCTGTGGAATTCATCATTAAGAGTTTCCTGGAGATATTGAGGGCTGACTGCAGTTGGTGGTGATTTGAAACACAGTATCACACTTTGTATTTTCTCTCACCTTCATCTCATTTGATCAAACTCGCATGGGGCTCATGTTGTTATCTTTTTGTCACAGATGAGAATAAGACCAGAGAGCTAAAATCTAGCTTTATCCAAGGACACACAGCCAGTTAATTTAACAAGAGAGCTGGGCATAGCATCTGTGTCTTTTGATTCCCAAGCATCTTTGGGAACAAAAAATTGGTCCATGCTTTGGAGATAATTGGAAGTTCTTATTGAGAGTTCAGTAGTTTGTATTCTCCTGCATAAAACAGTGGAGGAGGAGACTATCTTGTGGTGAACTCCATGCATACCACAGTTGGGTTTTCCTCTGTGCAAGTGGACACAAGCCTGTTCTGAGTTTCATGTGATGGACTCTGATGTACAGTTTGCAAGTGTGAGATTAATGAATGTGTCATTGGTGGAAACATGATGGGCACCCCAGGCTCAAGAGAACCTGTGCCATGGGTAATGGGAAGGCAGCTCCAGAGAGGCAGGTCACTGTGGGAACCTGTGAGCATTATCTGACATACCTGTAATGGGCAACATGGATGTCACTTACGTTGATCCAGCTCGGATTTCCATGTGGGAAAAGAAGTTTAAATGCCTGTTAACACAAGCCGTTCTGCTTACAGAGGAAGTGTGATTCCACCAAATTTTCTTTCTCTCTTAATTCCAAGACCCCTCCCTGACTATTTCTTTATTTGGATCCTATTAATTAACTGTCTCAAAGCCTGAATGAATCCTTCATGGATGCAATAGGGAGTCGTTTATTTTTTTTTTAATAGCCATACCATGGCAGAGGTATAGGATTGTTCATTCAAGATGTGCAAAGATGAAGATGCATCAGAGACTTTGACCTGTCCATGGAACTGATGAGTTCCCTGCGATTGCCTTTAAACCTTTCTGGGGGTTGGGGAGAATGTGCTGCAGACAGAACCCAGGGCTTCATGCTTGATTAGTATATACTCTACCACTGAGCTACAATCCCAGACCCCTCAATCTTTTTTAAGAACTTGATTAATTCACATTGGTGGGGGCAGGGAGAGGAAATATTTAAACACAACTGAAAAAAAATTTAGGGAGGTGGAATTCAAGGTTAGTCTAGGTGTGACCTGCTGTATTAGTGGAAATTTTAGGTTTATAGTTGCCCCAATGCCTTACATGATTTTCTTTGAGATAATTCTTATTATCTAATGGGATGATTTGTACACAGTATGGTAATTCATTTACAGATGCCGTGTTAAGAGGCTTTAAAATATTCTGAAGGAAATATGCTTGGGAAGATTTTTTTTTATAAGTGTTGGGTGGGAGTGGAAATCACAGACTCTGAGAGACTCTGCAGTGTAGCTGTTAAATCATGCACATCTGTTAAATAATTAGCTTGCTGTGGGGCAGGAGGTTCTGAAAGTAAATCCTTGTGTGTCAAAACTCCTAGCTGTGGAACTCCTTTCTAAATACATTTCAGCTTTTTAAAAAGACAGGAGCAACCAAATTAAGCTAATGTTTTGCCATGCCTAGTATCACTTGCTAGCTCTTTTCTCCTGCCCTGGTTGCCTCAAACTGACTTCATCCCACATCTCATCCCTGCCACTCACCCCTCAGCAAAACCTGCTTCTTGTCAGCAAGCAAAAGTTAGCATCTAACCCTGCAGCTTCTTATGTGATTTCCTTTCTCCTTGACCACAGTCCTCTGAGACAGGCATCATTATGCCCAGTTTCCAGAGGGCAAATGGGGCTCAGAGACGTCAAGTAGCTCGCTCTAGCACACATAATTCATGAATTTTGGAGCTCAGTTTCTAGAATGCCGTGTCCAAGAATCTTAGCTTATATGTCCATCTCAACACATTCCAGGGACATAATAAACTAATTTCAGGATGAGTGGTCATTCCAGAAGCACCACTGAAACTTTCATGAGGGTGGGAGTCATCCAGAGACTCTAAAGCACATTCAGTACAGATTCTGGACCTGTGATTCTATCAAGCTCCCAAGTGATGCTGGTTCCACTGCCCCCCTCCCCCGCCCCAGGACACAATTTGAGGATCTAGACCATGGATTTGCCAGGAGACACTGTTCATGTCCCCTTTCAAGGGTGCCTGAGAATTTGCAGGCTTCACAGCTAGGAGAATTGCAGTGCTTCCCCAGGAGGTGATGCCTCACTGCAGTCCCACTGCAGAGAGACGCCTAGGTACCATGCGTCTTCTAGGATGTTAAAATCTAAGCCAGAGGAACAAATCTATAGCTATCCTATTTCAGGTAAGAGAAGAATTGGTTTGGGAGGAAAAAGAATCTGCAGTTACAACAGAATCCATCAGCCATTGGTTCTACTTACATGTTTCTAAAATGTGTTGAACCTCATGTTCCTTATTCTTGCTCATACAAAACACATGGTCTTGTGGCTTCATGGGGCCTGGCAGCCATGGAGGGGACCTAAATATGTGACCAGGTTTAGGGAGGAAGTGGGAGCAGAGGACTCCAGGGCTGGCCGCCTTGTGGGAAATGGAGGGCTCTTGGCGGTGTTCTTGGGATGAGCCTGGGCGCAAGACCACATCAGTGGCAGTTCCACAGGACTTGCTACTGGAAACACAGGGTTGGATGGAGCTCTTTTTTCTCTCAGAACTGTTCACAGTTTCCTCAGCAGGGTTTGGCCTCTCCTTATCTACATTAGGTTTTCTCCATCTTTCAGGCAGCGCTTTTGTCATCTGGATGATTATCTGCTCCTGAGCTCCTGTCCCATCCTCCCTATTGTCCTGGTGCCTGTTTGTACATGATGCTGTGTTATTTATGGTGTTCCTTTATTATTCATGTCCTCCTTCCTATGTTGACGGCTTCTGCTCATTCACTCTGCTGCTCTGATGTGTTCTTCCTTCACACTTCGTTTCCTATAGGCCCTTTGTGCTTTCCTGTTCCTTTTCCCTCAACATAGAATTTTGTTTCTCTTAACACAGTGGGAGCTCAGAGTGGCTTGTGAAACCTCCTGTAGTTTGTTGACCAGCAGATATTTTGCAGCTTTTCAGGATCATTTCAGGTACCTCTAGGTATCAATCTGCTTTCGCTGGGTTATGCTGTGGTAGCAGAGATCCCCAGTGTTGCTGGCTGTCAACAACAAAGATGGATTTCCTGCTCCGGTTACAAGTTGCTGAAAGTCGGCTGTGGCTCCAAGTGCCACCTGCGTTCTGGAATGCGAGCTAAAGGAGCAATAGAGACATGGGCTATGCTGCTCTATGGAAGGGGCATGTAAGAGAGCTGGGAGGATCTGGCAATGGTTCTTACAGCTTTTTCTCAGACTAGAAAGAGCCATTTCCATGGGCACTTCCTCCGTCAAAGCAAGTCACAAGGTCAAACCCAATGGCAGTGGGGTGTTACTCTACCAGTAGGCAGGTACTACAAGTTGCACGAGGACATGTTATTATTCTTTTGTAGGAAGGAAAGCTAATATGTAGGAATATATTGCAGTCTGCTTATGCTGTGAAGCTGGAATTCATCCTCTTGGGTCGACCTGGACAGAACCATGCTCACATTATATTAATGATCATATCAATAGGTAGCTTGTCACCCAGTAAAAACATTTATTAAGAAACTTGGGCTTGTTAGGCAGTTATTCATATTAAGAATCAGTAGTACATAAAGCCTTCAGATGAGGTTTGGGCAGGGTTTGTTTTCATGGACACATTTGGGATGGATGACTTCAGGCTGTATCTGCATTCCAAGAAAGGGGTTTGAGGAATCTGGGCTGATTTCTTTAGATCAGCAGGGAAGGATGTGTGGAGTAAGGATTCCTGGAAAGACCCTTTAAATTCTCCGTGCCTTGGTTTCTTCATATGTAAATTGGGAAGAATAATTGAATTCCTCTTGTAGGAGATTTTGAAAATCAAATTAAATAGTATATGTAAAACTCTTGGATCTATACTTGGTACATAATAAAAATATTTAAGTGTGTGCTTTGATGAAGATGATGATGATGGTGATGATTTCTCCTTTTTGATATCTGAACCTCTGGAAAACATATTGAGGATTTCAAAACCATCAGTTTTAGAGTCAACAGACAATCAGAATTATGTACTTGAGTTTAAGAGTTACTTATTCATTAATAAAATAAACATTAACATAGAAAATAAGGGCTTAAATTCCTGGTCTCCTAACAAAACTAGCCGAAATTTCTTAGACAAATTAATGTCTAAATGTGTGCTTGCCTCCTCCTGTCTTTGTGTGGAATGCAAGTCCTTTGAAAGTTGCTACCTGGTTTATTACTCAACCACTGTGCATTGGCCTTGTGTGAGTGGGGATATTTGCATGGACAGCTGCACAGTTTGCTGGGAAATCCTGAGCAAAGCCTGAGAGGAGAAGCTTGAGGAAGCTGGTGGCTTGACCCCAGGGGACAACTCTGGGTGGAAATGAGTAAAGATGTGCAGGTTAGTGCTGCAGAGAGGAGTTTATAAGGGATATAATGAGGTTTTGTTATGCTCGAATTCGGAACCCCCAAAGACCACCAGAGACCAAGATCGATGTAAGCAGCAAAGAGGTGTTTATTGCGAGCTAGCTCAGTCCTCCGAGCACACACAGCAACTGGTGACACTGAGAGGCCCCCTGAGCCCAGGGTTTGCAGCAGTTTTATACATTCTTTGGGGAAGGCAGGGACTTCACATACATCATAGCATCTCTTATCAAATCATCACACACCGCGGGAAAATCAAACAACTCTTAACATTGATTAGAACATTCACTGGTGGGAACAAGTTGGGTAGGAGGTGATTGGTTACTTCAAGAGGGGGATTCCTTTGAACTGATTGGTTTAAGCCAAGAGGGGTGTTCATGCTGAACTACATGGTTTCCCAACACGTTATCAACCACCATAAACTACCGGGAGGGTCATCTGGCATCCCAGGTATTTCCCTGTCTCATGCTGATTGGTGGCTGCTAGGGGGTTGCTATGGATCCCCACCTAGCCTAACTGAGTCAGGGACACCTGGCACAGCAGATCTCTCCTGTTATTTGTAAATAAACAACTTAGCAGGGTGGGAATGTGCCTAGGAGTGCTCTGTGGGTCTTTCCAAGGACAAAGGTCATGCTCCTTCCTTGGACAGGCTTTGCTCTGAGGTAGAGGCTGGTTTTTCAGTTTCTGGCCTGGAGGCTGCTTCTACCTGGTATCCTCTCTGCTAAGTCTGTGAGCCTCAGGTTGACTGAAAGAGAAAGAGTCAAGGAATCCGAACTTCAAGTTTGATTACTTCTCAGTTGTATAAACTTGGGGGTACATTCCTTAACCTTTTTGGGCCTTGACTTATTAATAAATGTTAATCTTATGTAATACTTATCCATTGTGATCATTCACAAGAGCATTATCTAAATTCTTTATTTACAAAATAGTATTATTTTCACAATAATACTAGTTAATTGAGCATTGTTATCTCTGTTTTGCACATGAGAAAACTGAGGTAGAAAGAGGTGAGCAACTTGCTGGACTCACACAGGCAGGAAGGCACAGTCAGGTTCTGAACCTAAGCCAACCCAGCTCCAAACTCCACGTTCATGTTCATCATGCTTGGCTGCTTCTTGATGTAGTTGGCTCTGTGTCTGGAATTGCTACTGTGAAGATTAAATCTGTTCATCTCCTCTAAGTCCTGTTTCACTGTTTGTCAGGTAAAAAGTGGATACTCAATAAACATTAATGGTCATTTCCCTTACTCTTCCTTATTTCTTTTCAGCTGTTCTGGTAGACTCCAGGGAATCAGGACGGGTGAGTGCCTAGGAATGAAATAAGAGATCTTCAGTTCTAGCCTTCCCTGGGCAAGGTTTTACCAGACTTTCAAACTCACCTTGCCTCCTTTACTGCACAAAGCTTGCTTTCACATTGCACCAAGCTAGAAGGTATTACTTTGTTTTGTAATGCAAACTCAAAAATTAAAAAGAATAATGGCAAGTTTGATGTTTCTTCCAGTACACTATCAGATTCCAGATGAAACCTCCTACTATGGTAATATGCAAATAACTGTTAGGTATTTTTGGATGTCATCTATAAACATTCATTTGATCTTCCCTTTTTATTCTACCTGGTGCCAGAATGAAGACCTTTTCACTCCTTCCCTTGGGGTAAATAATCACTAAGCCAAAAAGGTGTGACAGCTACAGAAGAGGTGCCATGAAGACAGACAAGCTTCCTCAATGATTCTCTTTTCCTAATTCTGTTTCCTTCTAATGGTGATTTGGTTTCAAATTGTCCCTGTGATAAATACCATGTTCCAGAGACAGAATTCTATAGTGGCAAAAACAGTGGCTCCAGGAAACAATGAGATGCAGATTTTAGTGCCTTCTCTTCTAAGTAGGAGCAGTGTGACCTTAGCAAAACACTGACACTTTCTGGAATTCTCTTTCTTCAAATGCAAAATAAGTAGTAAGGTTTAGTTTAACTGTTCCAAATCAGGGGATCTAGTACTTTGAGATCCTCAAAGCAGGAAACTGTTTAGTATTTCAAAACTAATGATGCTGTGGAATGGGTAAATAAACACTTGCACGACATGGAGTCCGCAGAGGAAAGAAGGAATGGAAAGGATCTTTAGTGCTAGAACTTTGGGGAACAAGAATCAGTTCTTGTTTATTTTTCTTACAGCACCTTCCACATAGTTAATCAAGCATAATATTCACATCTGCAAGCCTTGGTTTTTTTCATCTGTTAAATATATAATCTTATTTGGAGTTCAGGAGGTTACTTGGAAGATAAATGAGATGGTACATGTGAGGCATTTAGCCATTGGTCCTCAATATGTTTAGTTGTTTTTCTAGTTCTTGAGGGTGCAAACAAAATTACCCAATGGAAATGGTTTAAATTAAACTAGCCCCACCAGCTTATGTCATAAATACTGTGAACTCTAGGGTGGACTTGGAGTTCTTTGGATTACAGTGAACCCAAGGATGGGCCAGTTAATTCTCACTTCCTCAGGAAGTATTAACCAAATGTGCTGTGTGCAGGCCCTTCATCTGGGCCTGCTATCAACTGGTAACATCTGGACCCAGCCCAAAGTTGGCAAGTGAAGAGAGGGGAGGAGAAGGATATGGGAGGAATGCAGACCAAAGTCCCTGAAACAGGGAGCCACATTCCTAGTGCATGCTGCTTACTGCATACATACTGTCAATGTTTAACCAGGACTTACTATGTGTCAGGTACTGTGTTAAGTACTTCTTATAGTCTTTTCATTTTCTTAGCCACTTAATGAATTCTTATATCTGTTAGTCAAAGTGAGTCACAGGTCTGCTCAGATTTAAGGGATGGAAAAATAAATTTCTGGTCTTGGTGGGAAGAACAGAAACATCACATCAATGGGGCATGGAAAAGGGAAGGAATGTTTTTGCACTTGGCAAAGTCACCATAGAAGAGGTAGTACAGAGAATGATTCATTTACAAGGAGTGATTTCTGCACCCCAAAAGAGGGAAGTCAAGTGTCAAGTGCCTCCTTATATCTTCAATCTCTTTTATTACAGAGAGAATCCAAAGGCGATAAATCTTAAACGTGGTTCTGTTTTTTTAATGTACTCAGAAGCCATATTGTAACTTTTTGAACAATTTTATAGTTTTTGAATTCACTTGGTTCTTATGTTCAAAGCAAGCCTGTAGCTAAGAATGTTACTTGTCCATTATCTCAAAGCTCTGCCAAGTGCTACATGGGTAGTGTGTGACTCAAAGCCATAAATATTTTCACTAGCTTTTCCAGAGGAGAGAGAATAAGTAATGAATCCTAACTTTTAGAATTAATCAAATCCTCAGCTTATCAATTCATTAAAATATTTGCTTATTATTATAATCCAAAAACTAGGACATTTTTGTATTGTACGAATAAGACAATATAATATAAATTCTTTGAATGATTTGAGGTGATTCATTCTTTTTTTTTCTATTAGCAAGTGGCATTGGCTTTCTATATTTATTGGTAATAATATAATACTTTGGAAATAATTTTGCTTATGTATTAGTCAATTAAAATGTAAGCAAATTAGAGGTGATCAATGGATAGGGCCCAGGTCATGAAGATGGGACGTAATGACTCCTGCCATAGCATGGTGGTTGCCTAATATTGTGAACACTCTAAAGGCCATTGACTTGTTCTCTTTAAAATAGTTAATTTTATGTTGCGAATTTCATTTCAATTTAAAAAACATGTGTGCACACACATACATCCACATATGTGTATACATGCACAAAAATAAATACGAGTCCATGGATGGCTTTGTTATCTTATTATAATAGTGCTTCTCAAACTCTTCGAGAAAACATTTATACTTTTGAAAATCAGCCAGGATAACCAAAAACTTGTCTCTGTGTGTTTTCTATTTATCAATATTTATCATATTAGAAAAAAATGGGGAAAAGTTTAAATATTTATTTATTAATTTATTAAAAATATCATATTTTCATTACATGTTAACCAAAGAACACCTTACCAAAAATCAATATATTTCCCCAAATAAAAATATTTAGTGAGCAGCAGCTAATTCAGCTCACAACTCAGTCTCACAATTGCTTTCCTTCTAGGCGACCATCGGTCTTCAGAATGCAGAAGGAATGCTGTGTGCCTACTTCCCATTTTTATCACAGAGCACTGAAAAGGATATGTGTACTTGAGCCTTGATAGTTAATCAACTGAATATTTTTCGCTGTTTCATGGAGGACATTCTCAGTGAAGGTGGCAGTTTTGTCCCTGGCAGGTCATGGCTGTGAAGATTACAGTGACTAATAGTGCCAATGCCCTGATTCTTGCCAAGGCTCTGAAAGTTTTAGCTACCACAGCTTTTGTGCAAATGTCTGTGAAGTGAAAATCCATCAGCGCAAATGTCTACACAGCACAAAATTTAAAAAAAGAAAGAAACAAACAAAAAAAAAAAAAAGGAAAATAATATTTCCCAATTTTCATGAAAATAGATTTAAATTCATGAAGTCCCTGAAAATGTCCCAGGGATCCTACAGGGTTTGAAGGGTACAAATTAAAGACTTGATTCCTACAGTGAAGTAGTACCAGACTGGTGAATTATGTATACCTAAAGCATGCATGGCTATTGGCCAACTTATATTGTTGTATAGTGTACATGTATGAACATGTAACATCAAATTAACACGATTAGGTACAATTATAATGTTGTGGCACAATAAAAATATGGAAAGGAAAACAAAATAAAACACTGTATTCAATTAAAAAATAAAATACTTTATATCTATCCTTAAAAAAATACCAATTTCAATAAAAATAAATGTAAACAAAAAATGCATGACTTTAAAAAATGTTAGGCCTCATAAAAGACTAGTGTGTAATCTTTACAATTACATTTAAAAACAGGGCCTTGTTTTAGTCCAATTTCAGATCCCTTTCTCTGATGTGCCCTTGGGTCTTTGCCGTACCCTTTCCTCAGCATGCTTCTCCTGCAGCTATATGGTAACTCCCTCCCTTACTTCCTTTATGTCCTCAGCTATCCCTTGAGGGCCTTCTTTGGCCACTTTACTAAAAATATTGCCCCTTTCCCAACACAGGCTTATAAATATGCATGTTCCCACACACTCGCACATATACATACACACGGTGGGTATTTACACAGTGGGTAATGTACATTATCCTTCCCTGATATTTTTTCTTGACTTGTATTCCTATTTGAGTAAATACAAATTGTATAAAATTACATGTAAAATTAAATGTAAAATGTGTAAAATTACACATTTTACTCATTGATTTATTTTCTTGCTCCCCATTAGAATATAAGCTACAAAAAAGCAGGAGTTTTGATCAGTTTTAGCACCTTCTAGAATGGCGTCTAATACGTTGATGTTCAGTAGATGTTTTTCAGATGTTGATTACAGCGTACTAAAATTTTGACATAGACATTTTTTCATGTAGAAAGTGGTGAAGCACAGACAATCCCAACATGCATTCCATAAGCTGTGCAATGGAAAAAGGGTTTTATGATCAAAAAAGTCTGAGAAGCATCTCATTCCTCTCTCTCATGTACATGTATACATGTGGTAATTTACAATAAACTGGTGAAGCATCTGAGAGGTCTTGTGATATAATCATGTGTTTAAACATTGTTAAGCGCAGTATTTTCCAAACTTTTTACTGTACTATTATTTACCAGAACATATTTCAGAAAATGCTTGCCTGTACACAGCCTTCCTGGCTCCCTTTAGCATGCTTATGAGGGACCCTTGAGGTAAGAATTATTCTGATGTAAGATATTATCACTAGTTCATTCAAGTGGAAAGTTTTATAAAAAAAAAAGTTTTATTTTATAATTCTTAATTTTCCATGCCAATACAACATTTTGAAAATATATTTATTTATTTTTTTAATGTAGTGGTGAGGATCAAACCTAGTGCCTCAGGCATGCAAGGCAAGCACTCAACCACTGAGCTACAACCCCAGCCCCAATTCAACATTTTGACTGAGATAAAAGTCTGTGTATTTCTATATTTTAAAAGATATACTTTGAAACAAGAGTGATTCCATATAATTCAGTTTGAATTATCAGGAGAATTAACCCAGTGTGGTAGGAAAGTCATGAATCCCTCTTATTGACCCAAACATCTCCCAGCAACCCACAAGGGCAATCTAATTTCAACCTGAGTTTTGAAGGGAGAAAACCATATTCAAACCACTAGTGATTTGCTTCCTCTGTAAAAATCTGAAACAGACAAAGCATTCATTTTTATGGGTTTAGTTGATTTCATGATAGGTATCATTAGAATTACATCACTTTTTAAAGCTCTCTTCTAAAATTATACAAAGTCTAAATACTCACCCTGATTAACCCTGGACTCTCACTGAACCGAATTAATTACCATGAGAGTGGCTATTATGAAACAAATCTGCCCTTCATGTTTTCTTTCTTCCTCCCATGCCCACTTGCCCTTCTGACTTCCTCCCTGTTACCAAGCAGCACAAAACCCTCACCAGATATAGGTACTTGATCTTGGATTTCCCAGCCTCCAGAACTGTGAACCCAAACAAATCTCTTTTCTTTATACATGACCCAGTTTCAGATAACTCTGTTGTAGCCGCAGACAACAGACTAAGTAAGACTACATAGGAATCTTACTTCTCATCAGAATCCCTTATTGTGTTCCTAATAACTCTTCTAAAGTGGATGATCTATCCTATATCTCTTAGAAAATAGCCAAGAGAGCTTTGCTCTGGGGATTCAAGAGCTCTCCGGATTCTGGGTTATTTGTGGTCCTCTCTGAGTAGCTTTTGACTTTACAGCTCGAAGCTTGTCTAGACTCTGAGTGAGAAAAATGAAGCCAAAGGTCCAGCGCTTTTTCATAACAACATTATGAGTCATTTTCTTGCTCATGTCACTCCTGTCTCCTCCAAAGATCCCCAATGCATGTCTCTTGCACACCCCTGTCCTTTAAGAGTAGACTGTTCCATCTGCCCCTTCCCTTTCTCTTCTCTTTAGCTGTTTTTAAAGAGAATACCTGGTTTTCTAGCTGGCTGCCCTGTCCTTGAAGTCAGTCTGTGTTCTTACACTGAGTTTTGTCAATACCTTGACTCTCCAGTAGCCTCAAGGACCATCTGATTGACCACAGTGCTGATCTTTTTTTTTTTTTTTTTTTTCCACCAAGGACAATTTCTGAGAAATCAGCAGGATCTTCAGTGTCTTGCTGATGCGGCTATTGATCCCTATCTGTTCCTTGCTAAACAGCTTGATCAGCCCCAGAATCTGTCAATAACAACACCACTGTTAAATCCCCATTTCCTGCTAAGTCTAGATTCTGCATCTCCCCTGCTAAGGGTCACAGTATATCTTACACTATACCTAGGTAGATTTTATTTTCTGTCGTGGGTAAGGGTATCCCCTAGAGAGGTTTTCTTTCCAAATCTCAGCAGCTGGAGAGGATATTATAAAAGGTAGCAGTTGTCTGTTCTTGTAATCCGAGAACAAGTTTATTCTTCAAATAGCAGATTATTCATTCACCCATTCTTGGTTACTGCACTCTAACATCTCAGTGTTTCTTAAACATTAATTAAACAAGCCTCAGGAGAGAGTCTGTAGCCAAGGAAGATTACTTTTGGGTAGTATGACTGAATGGGTTCTTAGATGTCGACCTCAAACTCCAGTGCAGCAGTGCCTGGAGTTCCAACCTTTAGATACTATTCCTTTGATTTTTTAAAAAATAAACATTCTAGGGGAATTTTTATCATGTGCATGTATGAAAATGTAACAACAAATTCCACTATTGTGTATAATTGTAATACACTAATAAATTATATAAATTTTAAAATAAGAGAAAAATGAAATAAAAATTCTATAGTTTATAATGCATTTCTTCCTGGGATTCCTCTTCTTACACCCATCTTCTTTTGAAGACTTATTCTAGAGCAGTAAAGCTAGAAGGGATTCTAGCAATCATCTGGTCCAGCCTCATTATTTTATAGATGAAGAATCTGAGCCTGAGAATACAGAAGTGTCTAGATCAAGGTCTCACAGCTAGTTAGTAGTAGAGTTCGGCTCTGTATCCTGTGTCTCCTGCCTCTTTACTAGAGCGTTTTATGTGTCTTATGGCATCCTGAGGAGACAACTTTCTTTCAAATGTGTCAACCTCTATTAAATTATGTGCCTAAAAATATTTCATTTAATGCAGTTTGATTAGCATTTCTCTGGAGTCACTGTAATTCTGGAGATGGCAGGCATTGGGGTAATTATATATAAAATTTCCTCTCAGGTATAAGCCTCTTCCAAGATCCAATGGTTATTTTAAAACTAGTGTGTAAAATGGCATGTTTGGGTAGCAAGGAGATTGAAACAGAAGAGTTAGAATGATTGACATGTGCTGATGATTTTTTTGTCAATTCCACTAAAAATGGTGGAGTAGCCTCAGGGCTCCCTCCCACCACCTCCACCAAGTATAATAGGTACATATGTATGTGAGAGAAGGAAGAATAAATCAAAGAAAGAAAGACAAATTTAAAACCCTCTTGTTTGTGGAGGTGCCTCTGCAGAATCAGTATCATCCATTTCCTGTTGTGGCAAAGTCTGAAAAAGTCCTGGAGAAACTGGCCCAGGAAAGGGTCCTGATGTGGTCAGGAGCCATCCTGTTTGCATTCTGCCTGGCAGTGGGTCGTGGGCATAAAGTGCTCTTGTATTCCCAAGCAGAGCATACTATTCCTTGCATTTATGGAAATATCTTTGATGGTTTATTAGTAACGAAACTCAGTCAAGTCCATGGAGATTTTGAATCCAAAGTATTCATTGAATATTTTTTATTTCCATTTATCCATTCAATTAGTGTTTTTCTCAAATCCAAGACTGTTCCTTTGTGTCAGACTAAATCATTTCTCTGGAAACAGGTTTTGCAAGCAGATTTGCAGAAATAATTTTGTCTACTGTATTTCATTACATAACTGTTGCAGATTTTTTTGCAAAAAAAAAAGTGTTTTTCAAAAAAGTGTGTGTGGGGGGAGCCATTAAGTGAACCTCTTTTTTTTTTGAATGGTACCAGTATTTCTTAAAAATAATTTATTACTAAACTGTCTTTGGTGCAAGATTAGAATGCCTGGAATACTTATGAATATCTGTTAAAACTGAATAGTCCCTATAGACGCACATCATTTCTTCTTGACAGTCTAGTGAACATTTTTACAGTCTGGAAAAAAGTTAATGTTTGTTGTTACTGATTTGTGCATTATAGTCAAAATATTACATTTCAGAAAATTTACTACAGTATTGTGAGATATGGAGTTTAATCTTCTGTATCTGAAAATTCTTCACTACCATCATTGGTTTCGATATGTGATGACCGGTCCTTGGCGCCACTCATACAAACTGTGTTAGGACTGCAGTGCTCTAAACAAACCACGAAAGGCAGCTTGAAATACATTGACAATGCGCATGCGCTGAGCACTCTAGACGCAAGGCTAGCACTGTGAGGGAAGACGAATGTGCATCCATATGCCACTGGTGAATACATTGCTGCTCTGATTCTCTTTTAAGCGGCATGATGAACACAATTATACCATGGGACGATTATTCGATGAGAGGTTATAAACCTCTTTAAATAAACCAGTTTTTGAATTAGAAAAACAGGGTGCAAGGATTATGCAGTAAGAAATTACTTCTTCTAAATTTAGAATTACTACTAAATCTAGTTACTAGTTCCACATGCACACTCCTACTTTCTTGTCAATGATTCCTACAACAATTGTGTTTAAAACAAACAAGATTGAAGAAGGAGGAGGAGGAGGAGGAGGAGAAGGAGGAGGAGGAGGAGATGACAAACACTACTAAGGTGCAAGATTAGAATGCCTGGAATACTCATGAATATAATTACTACTAAATTACTACTAAATCATGGAGGCTTGATTCTTACATTTTGATGTGTATTACATTCACCTGAGGAGTTTGCTAAAAACACAAGCACACAGGCCGGACTCTAGATCCAGCCGATCAGATGTAGCAGAGTGGAACCTGGGCTACGTTAAAACAAACAAACAAACAAAACAAAACAAAACAAACAACAACAACAAAACAAAAACATAAACAAAAAACAGTGTTTCTGGGTGCTTTCTGCACTCACGCTGTGATTTTGATGTTCCCCCATGTTTGGTATACATGTCAGAGGGACAAAGATGGGAAAGAAGATGGTTAGCAATGACATGGCTTGAGTGATGGGATAGTCCCTATACCCAAATTCCCATTCATTCATTTCTAAACATTTATTTAGTACTTCTCTGCTGTCTGCTCAGAACATTGCAAGACTTTGGACTCACAGATGACTAAAACAGGAATCTTGCCCTCAAGTTGCTCACAATTTATGCAGACAGACATTTACAATTTGGAAATCTCTAGCACTGGAAGGTACCAAAAGCCCTGACGTTCTGAAGGTGGGGTAAACAGGAAAGGTTTCACAGAAAGGGTGATGGCTAAGCAGAGCTTTAAAAGAAGAGTCAGTTCACTGAGTAGACAAAGAGGAAGGAAATTTTAGGGAAAGGGATCCACCAGTGCAAAGACTTGGGGGTTGAAAATCAGGCAAGTGTGGAACAGGTCAGGGGCTCCCTGGATGGCTAACACTGAGGTGTGTGTAGGGAAGAAAAACCTGGGAAAAGGCCTTAGTAGTGTTTGTCATCTCCTCCTCCTCCTCCTCCTCCTTCTTCAATCTTGTTTGTTTTAAACACAATTGTTGTAGGAATCATTGACAAGAAAGTAGGAGTGTGCATGTGGAACTAGTGTTTTCAAATTTGTTACTCATATTTTGGTGCTAATTTATTATTAATTAATGTAGTCCCAGATGCCATACTACACCAGTCCGTCCTTTTCCTGATCTCATCCAGTATAGTTAACAGATTTATTCGGCTATAAACTCTTGTTACTCTTTTCCTTTATGTCTTCTTTTATATTTCATGCATGCTCTGAATCTGGGGGCATTGCTTGAGCCTGCAAATCCTAGCATAATTCCTGTGGTGTTTGAACCAACTTGTTAGAATGTATATGTCTGAGTCCTTTAAATGTTAATTCTAAATTAAGTAATAATGGCAAACAAAGCTTCAGTTATGGGATGGAAAAGAACACTGTCTTTTACCTGTTAGACCGAACTATGAATGTAGCCCAGATTTTTTTTTTTTTAAGTTTTCATCTCTTTTAATGTCAGGAAAATTTAATAAAGCTGGTTTGTTAATGGTTGTTAGAATCAGTCTTGATAGTTTCTCCTTTTGGATGGTCTGCATGTCTTCTTTTCATTTATAACAAGAAAAATAAAACCTGACACAAATTCCATGCTTTTGCTTACAGTTTTTTAAGTGGTTTACCAAGAACCCTGTGGATTTCATAGAATAATATTATTGTTAACCTCCCAGTGTAACAGTTGAGACACTTAGAACATAGACTGACCAAACATTTGTTATAATAATTATACTTTTGATAATTAATACAACTGGTATTTTATGTGACTATTTGGAGATAGTATGCTCTCCTATCTAAAACAAAACGGCACCACCACCATAGCAAGCACTTGAAGTAGTGGTATGCCTTTTGGTATTCATAATTAAAATAACATTTATGTGTACTAATAATTCAGTATCACATCTCCCTAATAGATGTACTGAGCAAGCACCGTGGTGACAAGATAAGTTGCCCTGTTTTGTTCCATATGTCTGTGTTCTAAGTATTCCATAGTTTTAATTGGTTCCCCGCAGAATAACATTTACAAGCATATGGTATGGAAAATGCTGACTGCCTTTGTTATCATGTGTTTTAGTACTTGTGGTGGCCCCGGTTCACTTAGCCTACAAATGTGATTATGAGGTTATTTAATGCACTTTATGGTGTACTTTTTCCTAACCTGTCTACCAAGTGTCAAATTCTGTCAACATGGTGTATCCAGTAGTCCATTCATATTTGGGCAGGAAACTAATTCAGGAAAACTTCCCTCGTGGGTTTGTGCTGCAAGCTCTTCCTTTCTCTCCTCTCCCCATGTGCGGGTTTCTCAAGCACTGCCAGGCTGCTTCAATTATGCTGAAGAGGAGGATACACTGTTGGGGGCCCCAAAGAGCCAAGAGGCACAGGAGAGCTCTCTGGCGCCTTGTTTAGGAGATTTACCAGTGATTCCCTGAAAGGGGATTGCAGATTTGAAATTAGACTCATGAATTGAAGAAGGGACCAGCTGTAGTTTTGGATATTAGAGGTACTTTGGTACTTGGGTGGTTTCCTCCGGGAACACTGTGGCAGAGTACAGCTGAATTATTAATGTTTTTGAGACCATGTGCAATGCTTCTTTTTATTTTTTACTTTTTATTATAGAAAATTTAAAACATATACAAAAATGGAAAGAATAACATAATTAACCCTTAATGTACCTACATCTTAGTATTTTAATTTCCTGGGACTGCTGTATGGACTACCCCAAACTGAGTGCCTTAAACAGAAGAAATGTGTTGTCTCACAATTCTGGAGCCTAGAAGTTAAAGATCAAGGTGGTGACAGGACCACACTCTCTCTGAAGATGCTCTGGAAGAATCTGTTCCAGGTCTCTCTCCCAGGTTATGGTGGACTTGAGATAATCCTTGGCTTGAAGATGGGCTTCCTCTTGTGTCTTCACATCATTGCCCCTCTGAACATGGCTTCGTGTTCTAATTTCCCCTTCTAGGGTCTACCTAATGACCTCTTCTCATTCTATGAATGACACCCCTGGAGTTTTGTGACAGTGAAGTACTTTGCATTCACTCTTGTTATGCACTGGTTGTTGTCCCTTGGGTTAATTTCTCCAGTTAGCTGGGACCTGCCAACCAAGTAGTGGGAAGGACAACCTCCTGACCTGTGGCTCCAACCTTGCCACACCTCGTCTTGGTCTCATTCTTATTTTAATATCAATACTCCTCTACCAGCACATTCAGAAACCAACCCATTGAAGTTTTTTTTTTTTAGCATCTTCTCCCTTCTTTCCACTCTGAGACTCTTAATGAATTAAACTATGAGTGAATTTAAAAGTTACTCCTTATTACAAAAAAAAATACTGGGGAATCTCACTGTCTTATTTTGATGAAAATTCATATTTAATATGATCTGTGGGGTCTTAGTTGCTAGAGGCTTCTGAAAAAGAAACACAAACCAACCAACAAAAACAATTTGGGAGGGGGGGCACAGGGCAGGATTTCTTAATTTGAGATCACTGCTAAAATGTTATTACTCCTTCTGGTTCTCAAATCATGGATTCACTTATCCAATTGCTATTTAGAGAGTGATTGATGAGTATTTATAATATGGCTATTTGTTTCTATATGGTAAAAAGGCTTCCAATCTATCCCATATATAGTGGGTTTGCATTGGCTGTAAGATGGAAGTGTTAGGTCACTGATTGTTCCAAATACTGGGAATTTTTAGAGTAGACACCACAATATCAAGAAATTGATGTATAATATTCTCATTGCTGTTGGGATTCTAGATTCCTGCTAAGGAAATTACTTAGAAAGAGCCCTATCTTAAGAAAAATAAAATGGTAAGGAAATTTTGAGTCTTTAATTCATTATTGAACAGAGCCATCAGCCCTAATGAACAAAGATTTATTCTACAAAATGAGTAAAAAATTTAAAATGTCATGTATTTAAAAGATGCTTATTACAGAGAGAGCTCTTAGTGCTCTGATGCATTTTAAATATGTGTTATTAAGGTTTCTATAGTATTTTAAAAATTTTCTCATTTTTTAAATCTCTAGATGTCTTTTTAATTGGTAGTCCAATAAAATATTTTAAAAAATCTTCCTTTAATAGATTTCTTTTTTCAGGTAATTGATTCATTTAGAACATTAAAGTTGAAAAGCTTGTTCTAATAATTGTGTATTGAAAGTATTTTACATAAATTTAATTGGCTAATTATCCACCTTCAAGTTTAAAAAATAACCTTCAAATTAATATTGAAAATATTCCAATTGAGAAGCTCTGTTTGGAACTTCAAGCAATTCTCTCGATAGGAGAGAGCAGATAAAGGGAAAATGTTTGGATGACTGAAAAATAGGTTATTTGCTGCTTAGAATCATAAAATCGTATTATTCCAATATGGAAAGGATATGATCCTTAGTAGACTTGAAACTTTTATTGGGAAGGTTTGTTATTACCAGAACATGGTACTCAGTTAATGTCAGTATGCTTATGCTTTTAAAATATCATGTATGTATTTCTGTATTTTTCATCTTTTTCTACATTCTATTACACTTCCTGTGTTACAACATGTGAATTTTAAGAAACCTTCATTGAATCTTTACTGTATGCCAGGTATTCTTTGGTTTTAAAAAGTGTTTTGCAGTTTGCAAAATAATTTGCAAAAACATATATATATATATATATATGTGTGTGTGTGTGTGTGTGTGTGTGTGTGTGTGTGTATGTGTATACACACACACTCACACACATAAAGATGTACATATAAATAGAGAGAAAGAGAGAGAGGGAATATGAGCATTAGAGGTCACTTGGAAGGTGAGAGTTCTTCTGTCACTGAAAAACACACAGTGTAATAAATAATGGCATCATTAAAAACTGTCATCTTTGCAGAGTACAGTAATGGCCCCGAACATCCCTTACACATTTCCCTGTGAACCTGCCTAAGTGCACCAGACTGGAAACTCTTCTCCTCCTGCCTGCTTCTAGCCGCTTATCTGTTCATTACTGTCATGTCTGAGTGGGTTTCAGACACGCCAGGTGTGTGGTGTCACCGGCCTGACGTCTGTTCGAAATACAGACATTTACACTCGTGAGTATTAAAGCAATAGATCTTCAGATGACAGCAGAAAGCTGACTGCAGGAAAGCAAAGCTTTGGGGAGAGTCTTCGGAGCTCATCTTGGCTTGTTCAAGGGGAGAGAAGACCTGACTAATTAGCTCCAGCCTCCTAACCCAAAGGAGCAGAAATAATTAAAGTAACTGGAGCAACCTGTGTCACATAGTGAGAGCCACAGAAGGGACAGTGCACCTAGATTCTGATCTTAACCCTGCTCATGGAAGAAAGTGCTGGAAACTTGGTAAGAGTAGCAGAAGACTTTTTGTTTTTGTTCTTGCACAAAGATGCATTAAAGAAAAATTCTGGTATTTATAAATCACAATATTTTCAATAAAAATAAAAATAGAGGGAAATTTCTGCAATTTGTACCAACTTTAGAGAAAAATAACAGCAAAAATTGGAGTTGTTTATTAAAATATTAAAATCCAGGGTACACTTAAGAAGTAGTATGTACATATTTTTCTGATTGTTATTATGTTTTGAGTCTGGGGAGTTGGCTGTTCCCCAACCCTGGCAGAAGTCCTTGGTCTGAGGATGCTGCTAGGATTGTGTAAAGGTGGGTGGGCTTCTGTCTTACGAAATTCCCTAATAGGTGTTCATATTAATATTACTTCCTTTGTACTCCTTGTATTGGTCAGCTTCATGTCACCATAACAAAAACCTAAGACAATCAACTTATAAAGAGAAAAGATTTATTTTGGTTTATAGTTTTGGAGGTTTCAGTCCAAGATTGGTTGGCCCCGTTGTTTTGGGGCCAGTAGTGGCACATCATGGCTGAGAGTGTGTGGTAGAGTGGTGCCACTCATTTCATGGTAGGGACTCAAAAAGAGAGGAAGAGGAAGGGGCTGAGGTCCACTATTCACTTCAAGGGCGTGCCCTCAGTGACCCAAAGGCCTCCCACTAGGCCCCACCCTCTCGCATAGCACTACCCTATGGGGACCAAGCTTTTACCACATGGACCTGGGGGACACTTAAGAACCAAACTACATAATTCACCTCTTTCCAGGAGTTACTAGTAAGGGTGCACGCCATAACCAGAGCTGTGCACAGACCCAGGAGCACGTTGGAACACTACAAAGCATCTATCAGCACACATCTGCACAGAGATGAGCCATTTCTTTCTCAGAAGTTTCTGAATTCTTAGCAAAGGACCTTGAAATTGTGTTTGGAAGGGTGGAAAAAGATGGGTAAATTAAGGAAGTCTGAAGAGCATGAAGATTTTGTTATTTTGTATCACTTTGTTTCTGTTCTTGAGTTTGTGTAACAGTCCTTCATAGACACTAAGTGTAGATCACGAATACATTGCTTCATACTACCTTGTCTATTGATATATAATTTTAAAAAAGCAGGCATAGTTGTGCACGCTTGAAATCCCAGTGGCTTGGGAGACTGAGGTAGGAGGATCATGAGTTCAAGACCAGCCTCAGTTACTTAGTGAGGCCCTAAGCAACTCAGCAAGACCCTGTCTCTAACTAAAATATAAAAAAAGGGCTGGAGATGTGGCTCAGTGTTTAAGCTCCCCTGGGTTCAATCCCCTGGTACCAAAAAAACCCAAAAACGTTTTATAAGGAACCCTGTATATAGGGTGCATTTCTTTTACATAGAAGAAAGTGACAAGCAGAAGATCTAAGTGCTGTAGTGAATCAAGACTGAAATCAGAATTGGGGCTATTTCTCCACCCATTACAATGTTTTTTTTTAATTTAATTTGTAGCCAGGATAAACATTTGGAGACATGTACTGAAATAACATTAGGCTGTCAAGATTAAGAGGGGGAAAGACGAAAGCATAAGAAAAGCCAAGTGAAGCTCAAATTCTTGATTTTCCTCAGTTATTATTATTATTTTTTTTTAATACTAAAGCAACCTGGTAGCCCTTGGAAGTAAGTTCTAGATCCACTGAGAACGTTTTTTTTTTTTTTTCTTTTTTCAGAGATAACATAGGGGACTCTGATTGGATTATATCAGGGTGGAAGGTGACAGCTCTATGGGGCCTGGGACTGCTTTTGTTGTGTACTGATGGCATCTCTCAAAAGCTCTTCTCTTCACCTCTTTCTGTAAGGTGAAGGATGAGCACCCCACCTCTCCTACAAGCATGAGAGTTTGTGGGAGGGCCTGGAGTCTAGGCCTGAAGGAGAAGGGCACAGGAGGTGGGAGGCAGACCCTTGACCTACTCTACTCCCAGCCTTGCCTACAGATGCCCAGGAACTTGGAGTCTGGGCTCCTGTTTATTGCCTGGATTTGTTCTCTCAACAAATATTTAAGTGCATCTTTTTACCAGGCACAATCCTAAGTGCTGATTCCACTCTGTAGATTGAAACCAAAGACTCGATCTGAACAGCTGCCAAGGGTGTGTCCTCAAGGGCCCAGGCTTGGCATGAAACCTCGGCGAGAAGGGGTTTTCTCCCTCCTTCCCAGTCCTGCCTTCCTTCCTCCAGTCTGTTCTTTGCCTTTCCTTCCCTCTCTCCCTCCCTTCTTCCCTTCTGTGAGAAACATGCTCATCTGTCCAAACCTAAAGAACTCAGAGACACAGGTACAGCATAAAAGCAAGGCTTGACTTTAATGACAGTCTTGCAAGATCTGATGCCTGGTGGGTGGTCAGGCACCCACAGGGTACAACACCTCTTATCCCCTAGAGCTCAAGATCCTCCCCTGGTTCCTCACTGGCTGAGTACTATGGAGTGCAAAGATCCTCTGGTTTTACTGTCTCCTATTGGATTATTTAAAGAAATAGACTTTTGGCTGTCTCCACCTCCCCGTGGCGAGATGTCCCCTGAGATTGGGTGCCTTTTGGTGGTACACAGTTTAGCTCTGTTGGTTGGGTTGTGTCCCTTCCTTCTCGCTTTCTTTTTTGTCAAGAGACTGTGAATCCTTATGCTCCCATGTTAACTGCTTGTGACTTTCCACCCTGCTCTCCCATCCAGCTGCCTTTCTGAACTTCCAAGTCATTTTACATTTATAGCTAAATACCGCATTCTGAAAATGGACCACTGGACTTTGTATTTCTCCCATTTTCATCCTTTTTCTTTTCCTCTTTCTAAAACCTCTTTGCTCTGCACCACCACCCCCCCTACCCAAACCAGGCTCTCTGAGGTAGGTGTTTTTTTTTAAATTTAATTTGAAAAAAAAAATATATATATATAAAATATACACCACAGAGAGGTCTCAAAGGACTCCATATGCCCATCTTCCATCTTCAAACATTTTGAAGAAAAGGGCTCAATGTGAATTGAATATTCAACAACTCTGGGCAGTGAAGTTGTGTGTCTTATTGTCATCCTATTCAACTGTATGTAGGAAGTTATTTGAACCTTACAACACATTTCCCACATTTGCCAACTAAGAGACATGCATAACTGTAAACTCTCCAAGACGTCATGGGAAGCTCAGAAATTCCTTAGAAACCACTGTGTGTAAAACGATTGCCTGCAGGTATAAACTCTAGCATCTCTGATTATTAATACAGTTGATGTGCTTGTTGTTTTGAAATTATTTAAAATTGAATTTTAGAATTGCTTTATACTGGGCATCCATTAATCACCCAAATATTGGGGGACAGAGGTGAGTAACACTTGTTGTCTAACTACAATTATGCCCTTCTAAGGTGGTTATGGATGTATACCTCTGGGCCTAGGTTTTACATACAGGTACTAATGGCAAATCACATTTTGATTGAATTTAGAGCATCCCTGTTCACATTGCTTGAGACATTTAAAAATAAATTATTACAACTGTTATGACTTCAGAATAACTTATCTGTAAGTTTGAATAATGGCCAGATTGAGAAGTCAAGTATCTTAAATTTTGACAGGAAAGAGGAAAATATGCGATGACATAATATTCATGCAAATTCTTTACTTTATAAAACCACTTGAGGCCAGAGATTCAGCATCAGAGATCCAGTTCCACTAGCTGGTGGCTCCTTTGTGATCACAGCTGGAACCTTTGTCCCCAAGACTTCCTACAGCAAGCAGCGTTCTGGACATTGTAGATGCTCAAGTCAGCATTGTTAGTGAACAACAGTGTCAGATACAATATGGGGGCAGAGGAGAGTTGTCAACTTTTCTTCATCCCTTTCTCATGTTCTTAAAAATAAAAGTTTTGTGGAATAAAAAATATTAAGTAACCATTTCCCTCTCACACTTAATAGACTCTCATTTGGTGGTGGATACGCTATTTCCCTAAACATGCACACACACACACACACACACACACACACACACACACACACACCAGAGCACTGTGACATGTGTTCTGCCTACCTCATGGTGTGAATTTCTTTTGGAAACTCTTTTTGAGTGCATTCTTTCAATATATGTATTTATTTATGAATTTTATTCATGTTTACTATACTAGCATATAATACACATTTTAAAACATATTCTAAAAAAAAGAATACTTTAAAGAACAAGATAAATCAACCAGGCATGATGTCACATGCCTGTAATCCCAGTGGCTTGGGAGGCTGAGGCAGGAGTTCAAAGCCAGCCGCAGCAAAAGCTAGGCACTAAGCAACTCAATGAGACCCTGTCTGTAAATAAAATACAAAATAGGGATGGAAATGTGACTCAGTGGTTGAATGTCCCTGAGTTCAATCCCAGGTACCAAAAAAGAAAAAAAAAAAAAAAGAAAGAAAGAAAAAGATAAATCAGAGTTGTTTCTTCACTCTGAGGTGTCTTAACTACTTCACTCTGGAAGTGAAGGGTTGTTGAAGGGTTTGAACTCTACTAACTTTAAACTTCAATAAATCTGAATATTATTATGTTAGCAATTCTCTCTGAAATTGTACTTGGTCTAGAGCACATAAACAGTCCTTTCTAAAACTCAATTTCAGGAATTTTCTTTAGTGAACAGGAGCCCCATGGTCCTTACTTGCTTACCCTGAGTTCTCTTTGGGGGGATGTTTCTGAAACTTGGCTGCTCGTGAGAATCAGGCTTAATTTCTTGCTAATCTGATGGAGAAAACACTATTTTATTGTTGGTTTTATTTGCAATTCTATGACTGGTAATATGGTTAAATGCCTTTTCCTGTGTTTATTTCTTTCTGATAATTATCCCATTCACATATTTTACCTATTATTTTCATAGGTTGTTTGCTTTTTTAAAAATCAATAGATACAAACTTTTTGCATGTTAGAAATGTTGTCCTTTAAATAAATGGCAAGAAGGTGCAAATATTATGCAAATAATATCTTCCATTGTGTTGTTTATCTTTTTTCATTCTTTTGCTACTGCTGTCCTAAGGAAATTTCACTATGTTTTAAAACTAATAATTTTATATTCAACATCTTACATTTAATATTGCTGTTTTATTATTTTGACATGAGGCAAAACAGAAGAATAAATTCATTCCAGTCAAGAGCTAGCAGGGTCTAGAATGCATTTTTTGAAACTTTGTCCAGCAGCAGAGTATGTAGATTGTGGAAAATATGGCACAGAGTGTGCCCAGCCCTTTAGTACTCAAAATGATAATGCCATATTAAATAATGCATACTTATTGCATCTTAATGTAATCTATTGAACAAGTTGTTCCATAGATGCCCAAGGCCAGAAAACAAAGTAGTGAATTATTGACATTAGCAAAGTTGAATGTTAGTAATATTTAATAGTTTATTCAGCAATAATAATAGGATTAACATCCTGAAAGGCATGTAGAAAAAAATATGAAGACAATAAATTTTGGGGAGTGGTACCAGGGATCTAACTCAGGGGCACTGGACCACTGAGTCACACCCCCAGCCCTGTTTTGTATTTTATTTAGAGATAAGATCTCACTTCATTGCTTAGTGTCTCACTTTTGCTGAGGCTAGCTTTGAACCTCAGCCTCCCGAGTGGCTGGGATTACAGGTGTGGGTCACTGTGCTCGGCTGAAGACAATAAAATTTTGTGTCCATATGAAAAAAAAATAATCTGAAGCACTCATTTTAAGCAATCATAATAAATACAAATCAAACAACATTAAGATACTATTTTACCTCTCAACATGATAATGCTTAAGTTGAAGATTTGAGAATTAAGTATTTCTGTGAGTGAGAATGAAAATTTCTGCAACCTTTCCTGTGAGCATTAAAATACTAGCATTTTTTGACCTAGAAATTTAAAATTCAAGAGTTTCTTCTGTAGAAATAATTAGGAATGGACACAAAAATATTATCTTCCAACTATCCACTATGGCCTTATTTATACCAATAGAAATTAAAATGAATCTCTAAAAATTGGAGATCAACTAAATAAAGTATGATGATCCACATTAAGTAATAACATTAAATATAATATTTATTAATTTTTTCATTCATTGTTTTTTGGTAGTTACCCAGCCTGAACAGTGTGCTAAGCACTGACCTGGTGACTGGAGTTATTCAAGCAAAATAAATTACCCCTGGCCATTTGATATTTATATTTTAGAATTTTAACAGAATAGAATGTTAGTAAGTTTATAAAGAGAGTTAAACTGTATATAATACAGCTTTGCAAAAGAATACTCATATAGGACTTTTTAAAAAGATTAGAAGGAATTCATTAAGTATTCATAGTGATTAACTGTGGGAATTGAGGAATTTTCCCTTTGTAAGTTTCCACATTTTCAAATTTCCACAATTTCATTTCTAATGTGCATATTTTTTAGTAAAGTAATTAATGTTAAACCTTAGGTGATGTTATGGTTTAGGTATGAGGTTGAAAGACCCTCAGGTTCCCTGTACAAGAAAGACGCACGAGACACTGGCTGCAAAAACAAGAGGCAATTTATTGATACACAGGTGCCTGCGGGTGCTCAGCAAAACCTCAGCCGGAGCTTTGGTGAACTGGCACACCGGGCTTTGGGGTACAGGTCTTTTATAGGATAAAGGGGCAGGTTTTGCGCGCGGGCGGGAAGTAACAGGTTTCTTATTGGTTATTTTGAACCCAACATATAGATTACCTAAAGGGCAAAGTTGTTTTTCACTTTATGTTCCTGGATAAACCTCATGACAGTTACATATTAACACTCTGGTTTTTCTGTTCCTGCTTATCATTATCAGTTCCTGTTTGTTCAGGCATGCCTTGGGATCTGTTTTTCTGTTCTTTCTCAACCATCCTGTCCTCTCACAATAGACTACCCTTAACTGATTAACAGATAGACCTCTCTGGTGTTTAGTGGGTTAGCAACACGCCCTGATGGTTTCACAATGGGGCCTGGGGTTTCTGGGCTGGGGTCTTTCAAGGTATCCCCCAAAAGATCATGTGTAAAAGAATGCGAGAATTTTCAGAGGTGAAAAGGATTAGATTATGAGTTGTAACCTTATCAGTGGATTAATTTACTCGTATATTAACTGGCTGCTAAATGTAGACAGGTAGGGTGTGGTTAGAGGAAGTAGGTCACTGGGGGTGTGCCTTTGGGGTTTATATTTTTTTACTTTTTATTTTTTCAGTACCAGAGATTGAACCCTGGAGCATTTAACCACTGAGTCACAGTCCCAGTCTTTTATTCTTCATGGAAGATAAGGATTTGGGGGTCCAGCCCTGACTTTTGGAGGATGAAGTTATAGAGGGAAAAAATATTTCTGACTCCAAAATTGTCCTTTGAGGCCACAGAGAATCTTCAACAAAAATATGGAAAATTCAATGTTCTCAGTAAAATAGCAATCCTTACCCATGTTATTACTATGATCCAGAAGAAATATAAAATATAAACCATATTTGAGGTCACTCCATTTGCGAATATTTTGTTCTCAAGATTGGCAGTAAACAGGCCAGGAAACATGGATTCAGCTGAGAAGCAAAGGAGTGGTTGGGTATCCAATATCCAGGGCTCCAGGAAACACCTGGCCTGAAGGAAACTTGGGGCCCACCCAGCTCATCCAGGAAGGGCCTCAGGCAATACTTGGGTTAGGCTTTGGCTTCCACATCACCCACCCACAGTGGCCTCTTGCATGTGAAAATACAGAAGGAGACCCAGGGCAAAACACAGATGATAACTGGATTTGGTTAGACTGACTCCCATCCCTTCTTTCCCAAGTAGGAGAAATTGAAAAAAATTAAGAGAAGGCATTCTTCGGTTTGGCAAAAAGAGGCTGAGGAAAAAATACTGAGTTTGGTTGGAAAGGTAGTGCTAAAAGTTCTGAGGTGTCCTAAGTTCAATTACAAGGGAGGAGGATAAAGGAGAGCAGCAATAAGAAACATTCACAATTTTGGGGTGGAAGCAATAAAAAGATTGTGTCACATTCCTGAATGTATGTTGGAACCTTAACTTAAACCCCTCATAGCTGACTACCAGGACCATGCTGCCCTGTTTATGTGCAGACCCTCAGGGCAGCAAGTACCTGTTATAGACAGTCCTCCTAACCCCAAACCTTCACTGCCTCATGTATCCTGTGCCTCCTGTCTGTAGCCAGTGTAAGTTTTGTGTAAACAATTTATGCTTTTCTTCTGTGACTTTACATCTTGTAAACACTGCTGGCCCTAGACCTGGGGGACACATTGCTAACTGCTATCCACACCTGCTCTTAGTAGTCTAGAAACTTGTTCGAGGACCTGGTCCTTTTCTGGGTAGCATCTGAAACAGCTCAATCAACTCTGTTCTTTCAGAGATTCCTTGGTCTCAAGAGTTTTGGTTCAGTAGTGTTATGGGGAAAGATGATAGATAGGCAACATAAGTCTATCCGAATTGACTAAGTTTCAGTTTTTATTAGAAAGTAAGACAATTCAATTACCTCATTGTCCTTTTCAGGCTTATTATTGAAAGCCTTTGTCTTTTCCTAATTTGTTTGTTTATATTCATGTACTAGGTCACCATTACATTATGACATTTATAAGAAAATTCAATATAAAACATCTCTGTCCCAAATTTATAGATTTTGGTAAATGCTTTTGTTTTTACAAATGACCTGAGGTACATCTCTCAGAAGAAACCGATTATGGTATCCTAGTCACTTATTATTGTTTATTGATTAACTGTTAGAATGAATCTCAATGGGGTGGTCAGGGTCAGAGCACCCTATTTGACATTATAGGGATTTTTTTAAAGGCACCTATGCTGTTTCAAGAAATTCTGTTATACACATATTTGTGAATGCACAATTGTCACTATTATTAAAATTGTTCAAGGCAAAAGGTTAAGTCTCTAAAGGGTAGAAAACAGAAGCACCCAATTTTTGTAAAATATGTGTTAGTATATATGCATGAATTATAAAATGTGCCATAATCAATAATATGTTAACAGTAGTTAGTTATCTTTTGCATTACTGTTTTTGTTTTGTTTTGTTTTCCTTTGGGTACCATGGATTGAACTAACAGGCACTCAACCACTGAGTCACATCCCCAGCCCTATTTTGTATTTTATTTAGACAGGGTCTCACTGAGTTCTTAGCCCCTAGCTTTTGTTGAGGCTGGCTTGGAATTCAAGATCTACCTGCCTCAGTGTCCTGAACTGCTGGGATTAACAGGTGTGCACCACCGTGCCTGGTGCTTTATTGGTTTTTATTGCACCTAATTATTACAATGGCATATATTGCTTATCAGAAAAAAATTTAAAAATAGGGAATAGAGAATAAAATACAAGAATTTCAAATGGTACAGATATTGCTGTATTCTGGGAACCTCACATGAAGTGTTTCCTTCTTTGCCTTTTAAACTTTCAGTTGATGTCCTTTGATCCCAGCACTATCATTTCTCTCTGGGTCCCAGACGTTCTCCAGGTAGTGATAAACTTAGAAATTCAGGATATCAGGAGTTATCAAAATCATCTTAATCCAAGAGCATCTTGTTTATTTAAGTGTGTGACTTTATCTGTATGCAAAGAGCTGATCTGAAGCACTGGGCATCTCCACCGCTCTCTGTGGTCCTTGCTACTCACTTGACTGTGTAAATGTCTCATGCCCTGTCTTTCCTGGGGACTGTGGCAGGTGTGTATCTGGGATCAACAGGTTGTAAGCAGCATGTAAGCATTCCTACAGCCCATTCTTTGAGTCTTTTGATACAGAATCATGGCAGTCACAGCTGCATGGGTCTCCTGGGGAAGAACTGATGCTTCTCTGTTCCACCCCATAGTAAGCCGCCTGGAGCAAAGACGCCCTCATTGACATAGAGTTAGTAAGTTCCTAAGGGAGCACTGGCTCAAATGCCACTCTTATAAGCCTAGCTTTCTTTGGAGGTATCATCGTAAACATTTGGGAGGCTTCTTTTTCTCTCATTCCTTTGGTTATATATTAGATATGAGGGACTAAGAAATGTGCTCTGCTTTAGTGAGTGAGAAAGATGTTCTCCAACTTCTGTGAGGTTTGTCTGCAACGCTTTTGAAACAAAATTCATTTCAATTAATTCTTTTTTAAAATATTTATTTTTGTTGCAGTTGGACACAATACCTTTATTTTATTTATTTATTTTTATGTGGTGCTGAGGATCAAACCCAGGGCCTCACACGAGCTAGGCCAGTGCTCTACCGCTGAGCCATAGCTCCAGCCCCTCAATTAACGCTTTTTGAAAAAAGTCCATAGAATTCTTAAGAAGGGGGAGTAGGGAAGATGTATTTGAGAAATCATAGTATAACTGTATAGCAAGTGCTCTTTGATTAAAACATTTATCATAGGGCGTTAAATGTGACAAGTTATAGGCAAAAGCAATTTTTTTTTGAGAGTACAAAATTATGAAAAAGCTGATTCATTGCAGGGCCCTGGAAGCCTGCTTTCTAACCAGTTCTTTTTTCTGTGGGTGAGTTTGAAAGTGCTTTTGCCTAACAAATGCAGCTCTCTTGAATGAACAGTTAAATCTGAATGTGTAGGCAATTTTTAGAAAGAGATCTGAACTTCATTTTATCAACACATAGGATTACACTCTGAAAACATTAAAATCATGATCTGCAAAACTGGCATGTTCAATATATTTTTAATTTTAATTTTAATACATTGATTACGGAAGATTCTGACAATCCACTTGGAAGTGTATCTAGATGGCAAAGCAGTGCAGTATCTATTTCATCCATTATTAGTGTTTTATTTTTTTTGGGGGGGGTACTGGGAATTGAACTCAGGGACACTCGGCCACTGAGCCACATCCACAGCCCTATTTTGTATTTTATTTAGAGACAGGGTCTCATTGAGATCTTGCCAGGCATGATGGCACATTTTAATGGAGGCAGGTGGTAGGAGAAGACAGTGTTGGAGCCCTGGAAAAGTGGCTTCCACTGCCATTGGCAAATGTGGACAAATGGCATTGGAAGAGGCCATGATATGAACTATATGTGAGAAGAAGGGCAATTGGAAGAGAATTGAGAGACCATGAACATGTGGCACCAGGAGAATCTTCAAAATTTTGCAGCAGGATCTGCTATGGCTCTGACCTACAAGATGATATGTATTTTCTTTTTTTCATTAAATGAAGAGGAATAGATCATAATATTCATAGAATGTTCCTGAGTTGTAAGAATTGTATTAGCTTCGGGCCCACAAACCTTACTTAGCTCTTTTGTTATCCTAAGTAATAAGTGAGCTTGGGCTTGGAAATGGATTGTGACACAAATTGCACCTCCCCTGCCCCACATCTTCTTTTGTGAAAGTTAGGATTGAACACGGGTGTGTGGGGGAATGATCAAGCCTAGATAAGAACACAAATAGGTCAGTAAGTTTGATGCTGTAAAGGTTTGAAGCCTTGCTGTGTTTAGCATGCATATTTAGCACTCTCTCTTATCACTCAGTTCCCACACTCACTCACCGTGACTTTGCTGAAGTCACAGTGGCCTTGAGGAGTGGTTAGTGCAGGACAGAGGAGACCCCTGCTGCAGGCCAGGGGTTCTGGAAACAATGCTGGCCCCAACACAGACTCCTCTGACCTATAAAAAGTGTTGTTGAACTGAACAACAACAGATGAGGATAGAGAGGGAAGATGGGAGGGGAGGGGAGGGGGGATAGTAGGGGATAGGAAAGGTAGCAGAATACAACAGTCACTAATATGGCATTATGGAAAAATGTGAATGTGTAACCGATGTGATTCTGCAATTTGTATTTGGGGTAAAAATGGGAGTTCATAACCCACTTGAGTCAAATGTATGAAAAATGATATGTCATGAGCTTTGTAATGTTTTGAATAACCAATAAAAAAAAAAGAAAAAAAAAGTGTTGTTGATCTTCTTACTGTCTGTCTCATAAGATTTGGGAGGAGAAATGACGTAATGTCTACTTAGATCTCTGAGCTTCTCGGAAGAACAGCATTTACAGTAATATGATTTCCTAATGCATTTGTATGTGTCATAATGGAGTATGACTCCATTTACCTAAATTTCTTTAGGTGCTCCTAGAATATGTGACTCTTGATTTTGAGAGCTGGACCCAGATTAGAACCCTCACAGGATATTCAGCCAAGTGAGTCGGCTACACATTTATGATGTCAGAGAAGGAAGCCGGGGGATGTGGGAATGGGAGCTAGATTTGGTGGTTAAGAGGGACAGTTATAATTATCTTCAGAAAATTTATCCCATACTTTAAATCATGGTGGGGATTTTTTTTCTGAGAACCAAGATCTTAATATTTTTAAAAAGTGTTCTTTAAATTTGTAAATATGATATATTGGGTGACTCACGGCAGCATCCATCCTGAATCTTAGCTTATGACACACTCTAATCCAGCCTTCTTCCAGATTTACCTTTTGTTGCTTAGGCCAAAACCTAGTTGTTTAGTAACTTGTTTCTGACTCTGATACCAGCAATTGCATATACATACTAACAAATTTCTAGATTTATTTATAAAATACCTAGTAGCTTATTAAATCATGCTTTATTTTTGTTCTGTACATAAAAAATTAAGTCTTTTCTATGAAAGCGGTCATGACCAGTCTAACCTTTTACATGAACTTTTGGAGCTGTATTACAACTAGGTTGGTTTTCTAGTCCTTCCTAAACAGAGAGGTTAAAACAAATGGTGAGAAGTGAGGGAAGTATTTACATGTGTTGTCTCTAATATACTATAAAGATATTAAATTATGGTATAACTGTCCATATTGAGCTGTTTCACTATGGAATTTTCTAGAATCAGTTGGTTCTTTGAATGTTTCAAAAGAATGCCAGCCTCCTGTAAAGGAGTTTTAAGTAACTATTGAGTTAGTTGACCAGGAAAAATTCCGTATCTGTTCACTTACAGAGAGGGATTAAATATACTTCCTAAGAGTAGTTACAGTGATTTGTGTATTTTGAATGATGATACTAATCATATTCCTTTTTCTGAGTGAGGAAAGTGTTATCTTCACTATTCTGCATAGACAGTATCCTGTCACCCAAAACGTGACATGAAAGTGTACCTCAACAGCTTGTGTGTTTGATTATGTCACATGCCAGGGATATATATATAAAAGTAACTGTGCTTTTTTCTTATATCAAGAATAATGTCTAGGGTTGGGGATGTGGCTCAAGTGGTAGCGCGCTCACCTAGCATGCATGAAGCACTGGGTTTGATTCTCAGCACCACATAAAAATAAAATAAATATTGTGTCCACCTAAAACTAAAGAATAGATATTGGAAAAAAGAGAATAATGTCTAATATAAGGAAATAAAAATGGAATTCTATGCAATTCTTCCTAAATGTATAGGATCTCTTAATAAATGTGTAATGTATAATGATCTTTTACTAAAAAATTATGACTCAGAAATAGACTTCAAATGAAGTGAAATTGTGGGTAATCATAATAAAGCTACACTTTCTTATCCTGACAATTTATTGGTTGGAATGAACATTTTGGAATGTTGAGCAAGTTGTACAGATTTTATGCTCCCATGTAAGAAGTCATGGTAAATCGAGACTTTCTGCCATAGTATATGAATGTAGATAAAACATACTTAAAAAAACTGAAGTTTTTCCTCTTTCTGTTTACTTCTGCAAGTTAAATTGTGACATTTTATTTAAATTTGTTTCAGAATCGAAGCAAACGCTTGGAGAAGGTTCATGTGGTCATTGGCCCCAAATCATGTGACCTGGATTCTCTCATTTCTGCCTTTACCTATGCTTACTTTCTAGACAAGGTGAGAGGAAGGAGAATTATGTCTTTTATACTTGAATTATTATGTACCTTTAAAGAACATGCATTTTCTAGGAAAAAAAGGGAAGCTATTAACTTAATTTTCTATGTTCTGGCTTATTTTTGCAGAGACTGAGGTATTATAATCCACAAATGAACAACCATTGAAGCAGCACCATCTATATGTTAACTATTGTTTTAAGTATTCCTTACTACTATCTTCATAATACCTTGCTTCAGGTTTCAAATAAAACCTGCTTTCAAATAAAAAATTAAAAATGTTTATAATAATCTATAACTTTTATAGGAATTCAGAACTAACAATATAAGGACCAGATTTTTTTATTTTCTTTTGTCATCCTGTCGGATAGTCTTACCCTTGGAGGTAGAAAAATATGTATGAAATAACTTGCATGAAGATTACATGAAGTGCAGAGAATACTGGCTGACATTTCTAGAGGCAAAAGGATTCCATGTCAAATGTACATTCGATAAGTCCTTGTTCAGTTTTGCCTTTTAGACCTGATTTTGTACACCATGGTCATCCTCAGTAAAGATGATCTCTCTTGAGGGGGCATCTTTTTCCTCTATGAAACACAAACACACCTGGTAAAGTGGAAAAGACCTTTCAATAAATTGTTTTAAAATTTTCTTTCCATAAAATTCATCAGCTCCTGATACTCTTTATTGCCTTAAAGCCTGTTTGGATGTTTGGATGCTATTTCCAAAAATCTCACATAATTTTTAATTTTCCAGAGTCTGGTTTGTTTTATTCCAATTTTGTTTGGATCCTTGGCCCCTGACAGTATGCATAGCTGATCTAGAGTGATTTAAATTCACATGAAACCCAGTCTTCCAGAATGAGCTGTGGGTGGCAAGAACTGCTTTAGGGCAGCAGCTGATGAAAATGATGGGTAAAATATTCTGATCTCTACATGTGGGCTCTCTATCAAATTTGTCTTAAAATTTGTTGAACTTTACAGCAGAGATTAATTGGTATGAGGAGATAAATGTGCCTGTGTAAGACATGCAGTTTTAAACACTAACTTTATTAACTGTTTTTTTTTTTTACTTCTAAAAAAAAAAAGCCTGTCACTTGTTTAAAGAACATACAGTTGACTGATGTTTAGACTTCTAATGGCATGGATTTTTTAAGAAAATTATATAATAATAACACCACCACTAGTAGCTATAATGTTTTGAATGAATATAATATCCAACGAAAGAAGTGGGAAGAATAATTGTGAGAGATAAGATAGATATATAAAGAGACTCACTATTGTGCTCTTCTTTGAAGCCTTGCCACCATAGGAACAAATGTGAAATCACCTAAGAGACTGATACTGGGAATTCTATTGTGTTTCTCTGCATTGTCTTAGTTTACTGGGCCCAGGCCCTAATAGTGGTCTATACCTCCATTAAAATTTTCCTGAGATCCTGATACTCCCTCTCAGAGTGTTAACATTTGGCATAAATGTAGGGCTTTGCAGCTTCCTGTGTATTATCCCATTTATATCTTTCTCACTCTGGTAAGTGAGCCCCACTCTACAGATAGGGAAAACAGAGGCTTAGAGGAAAAAGGCTTTCTCCAATTCAAACACCAGAGGCTGGGGCTGGAACCTAGTTCTTCTGACTCCAACTTCAGAATAGGTACTTCTAGGATAGGCTCAGGCTACATGCTCTTGACTCATATATTGGTTCCTTTCTCTATTTCATTATTAGGAGTTAGAGATAATTCTCAATGAATTAGAAAAACTCATTTGCCATTCATGTATTGCTAATGATTATTATCTTACCTGCAATAGGTAAGAAAACCCCACTTTTTTGGAGCAGGTTTGTGTTTTGTGTACTATAGTCGTGGTTGGCTCCTTTGTTTCATTTAATGAATGTTTATTAGATGTTTACTAGAGCCAGACTGTTTTATGTACTGGAAAGCATAATGGGACAAAGCAGTCCAAAAGTTCTGCCTTCGTAATGCTAGAAAGGGGAGACAGATGACAAGCTTGTGACAGAGCTGGTGAGATATAAGAATAAAGACTGCAGAAATCTGATGTTACCAAGCCCTACATGCTTCTAATGATAATGATAAGATTTATTGCTCTTTACTTGTAAGATAACACACCTTTATTTTTTAAACATTCTTATAAAAAACTAAGCTTATTATTGGGAATCTGGAATTCTCTAAACTCCTACCTATCTCCCGTTTCCCCTGATCGACATAAAAGTTTCTATGAGGTTGTGAACAAAAGACTTTTTTTTAAATATAATATAAGAAATCAGTAAAGATCACAATCTTTAGTTAGTGTGTGGGCTGAATCTGGTTCCTAATGTTTTCAGTAACTTATATAGTGTTTCTTTTCTTTTTTTTCCCCAGTGCTAGGGCTGGAACTCAAGGCCTCATGGGTTTAATCATGGAGGGGTTGAAGTGAGACATAAACCATTTCAAGTAGGTTATAAGAAGTTTCAATAAGAGTAAGGAAATTAGAACACTTTAGAGGCCCCTTACCCCTAAGTGTATAATGCTCTACTAATTGTATTCAGGAAAATTTGGTTCTGAATGTTGAATGATTTGGTACTGCCAAAAGACTTATATGCCTTTTACCAATTACCCTGAAGCTGCAGAAAATGTCCTTGTGTCTTCCCTCCTGCTGTTTTGGTGATTTAGTCAATCTTCTCTTGGTAGGTCAGCCCACCTGGGGTTCTCTGTTTACCAGTGCTGAATATTCCAAGAACTGAATTCAACTACTTCACTGAGACAAGGTTTATTTTAGAAGAGCTGAATATCTCTGAATCATTCCACATATTCCGAGATGAGATTAACCTGCATCAGCTAAATGATGAAGGGAAGTTGTCTATAACACTCGTTGGCAGCAACGTGCTGGCAAGGTAAGACTTACTGTGAAGTTCTGGAGGTTTGGCCCCTTAATGACGGTCTTCTGGTCAGTCATCACCTTGCTCAGGATAGTTGTGGTTTGGGCAGATGTCTTAAAAACTGAGGCTTTGGGCTGGAGTTGTGGCTCAGTGGTAGAGAGCTTGCCTAGCATGTGCGAGGCTCTGGGTTGGATCCTCAGCACCACATAAAAATAAATAAGTAAAATAAAGCTATTGTGTCCAACTACACTAAAAAATAAATATTAAAATAAACCAAAAAACAAAAAACAAAAAAACTGAGGTTTCCAGGTCAGATCAGAACCAGATGAATCCTGCTTATCTATGAAATGCAGTAATACATCAATTGGACCTATTTCCCAAATGCAGGGTGAACCTTCTGCTATATAAAGATGTAAAAAATGGTTGAGACTTGAGAAAAAAAATGGTGAACCTTCTGTTATATAAAGATGTAAAAAATGGTCGAGACTTGAGGAAAAAAGCCAGGAAAGGCACGAATTAAAGTATATCGATAAGTCCTATATGATCATGGATCCATTTCAGATACTTTGGCAGCAAACAAAGCAGTTTGCCTCTACATGCTGGAGAGAATGAAGATGAGAACTCTATCTTCTGCATTTATTTTCAACCTTTTCCCAAGTAACACTGGGGAGGGTGAAGAAGCCATTTATTCTGGAGCGAGGAGGTTGCAGTAGGGGTGGTCTTTGATCTAGACCCTGAAGCAGGAGTTCAGCAGACAAGGCCTGGGGAGAAGGGTGAGCAGGCAGAAGACAAGCATCAGCAGAACAGTAGGAAGCCCACTTGGAGGCCCAGACTGTCCAGAGGATTTCAGAGGCTTCAAAAAAAAAAAAAAAAATTGTATCTCAGCAAATGGTGCTTTCATGTTTAATTGTTTACCTCAAAAAGGAGCAAAACAAGTCAGGAATACCTAATATCACTAAGTAGAAAGTCAACACATTTCTCTGAAAATTCTTCCTGAAATAACAAGTATTTTGCAAGGCAAAAATATATATAAACTATCATCACAAGAAGAAAGGGTTGGGACATTGAATGATATCATCGGTAGAATATCAATAAAGATGTTTTCTAAAATGTCAGAAATATTAACAGAAAAATATTTTTGTTATTTTTTGGTACCAGGGATTGAACCCATGGGTGCTTTACCACTGAGCCACATTCCCCAGCCTTTTTTTACATTTTATTTAGAGACAGGTTTTTGCTGAGTTGCTTAGGGCCTTCCTAATTTGCTGAGGTTGGCTTTGAACTCGAGATCCTCCTGCCTTAGCCTCCTGAGCCACTGGGATTACAGGCATACTCCACTGAACCTGGCTTAACAGAAATTTTCAGCATTAAAGAAAACATTGATTTTTTTTCTTTCTTGATTATAAAATTAATATATGTTCATTATAGGTTTTTTTTTTTTTTTTTCTTTTGCCTGGGGCTTGGGATTGAAATCAGCAGGGTCTTGTGTCTGCTAAGCAAGCACTCTTCCACTGAGCTACGCTTCTAGCCCCTGTAGAAAAATTTAAAGCACAAAATAGAAAAAAGGGAAACAAAACAAAACAAAGAAAGAACCACTTCTAGTCTTGCATTTTTATTATTTTTAATAGATAGTTACTGTTATTATTTTTGTTGTCATCTAGTTTTCTATTTCTATTCAAGCATATTTTATTTTTATATAATTGGAACAAAAAATTGCCAACAGTTAAGAAAAAAAGCAGAGGTCATTCAGAGAAAGGGTACCTTCCTTTTTGACAACATTTGGGTTATTATGTCAACTCTGCTTTTACTTTTGCATTTCAAATATGACATCTTTAAGTAGAAAGTCTGCAAATTGATCAAAATCATGATTTTAAATCATTTCAAATACTTTCTTATAGTAACACAACAGACTTATGAACTAATGTTAAAAATAGGAAGTGAAAATTGAAATGAACACTAGATAAAACTGAAAGTTTCTTAAGAAAAAAAATCTCAGTAACGAAATGGAAAAATATGTAGAGAGGGGCCATGAAAATCATTTGATCATCAGTTTGTTCATTCACAGCACTTTATTCTATAAGAGGAAAATGGATTTTTGCAAATTCATGTAGTTCAGACTTCTTATTTTATGGAGAGGTAATCTGCAACCCAGTGTCAGGATGACTTGCCCAAGGTACCATATGCAGTTAGTGGAAGAGTTCATGTTAGAACTTGAATCTTTTGCCTCCTTCAAAAAGTACTTAAGAGCTGCTAACTAGTGCAAGTATCTAGAGGTACATAAAGAGGAATAAGACAAATACTCTGTCTTCAAGGATCTTATAAAAATACCCTTTATATATATATATATTGTTGTAGTTGGACACAATACCTTTATTTTATTTATTTATTTTTATGTGGTGCTGAGGATCAAACCCAGGGCCACACACGTGTAAGGCGAGTGCTCCACCACTGAGCTGCAACCCCAGCCCTAATGATGCCATTTTGATAGACTTTCTGCTGCTACTGAATGAAGTGTCACTAAACACCTCCATCATTTGAGATGGTCATCTTTTATGTAATTTGCCAGTTCTCTAATTGTTCATGACTTGCACCAGTGTATATTGATCTAAGTGTACATGAAATAAAAACTTTTTTATTTAATAATTTTTAAATTAAACCATTTTGGGAGGTGAATACATAGGCATTAATATATGGTAATATTAGTCCTATTTCATTTACTTATAAAGAGTTTTGAAAACAATCTTATTCCCATGCCATTTGAAACAAATGAAATTCTTTTGAGTAACATGTAGCAATCAACTGTTGACAAGGGGCTACAAGTTTAGTTATTGGTTGTATTAGTCAGCTTTCTGTCACCATAATGAGATATCTAACATAGGTTACTTATGAAATAAAGAGAAATAATTTCGGCTCATGGTTCTGAGGTTCAAATATAAGATCAGGTGACCCCATCATTTTGGCCTCTGCTGAGGATGGCACTTCATGGTGGGAGAATGTGTAGGAGTCAAATGGTCACATCTTAAGCCACATCTCAATGGTCCCACAGAGACTGTTCCCATAATCCTTTAAAGACATGACCCCAATGACCCAAGGAATTCCCACTAGGCCCCACTTTTTAAAGCTTCACAGATTTCCTAATAACTCTACCCTGGGGACCAAGTTTTCACATGTGAACCTTTGGGAGATGCTCACATTACACCCAAAGCAGAGCTTGATATTTAGGATAATAATATGCTTGGCTAAATTTATGTGTTAACTGTTTCAAAATGGAAAAAATGTATGCTGATTTTGAGATTGAAATTGTGATCTCTGACTTTGGAATTGTTTATGAAACAGTATGTTTTTCAATAATAGAGATTCTCATTTCCTATTGTCACCTTTTTTTTTTTCTGACAGAAAGAATACAGTTGGTTCTATCTGTAGTTTTCTTCCTATATTTGGTAAAATCCACCCCATCTCACATATAACAATGATGATTGCATCATATAAGCCTAGGCATTTTTTTCATCTAAACCAGAGAGACTAGATGTGCAAGTTTTGGAGCTGGATTGACAGCTTAAATACTAGCTAGTCTGTTCACTAGTTGTATAACCTCAAACACATTTTTTCACCTCTTTGTGCCTTAGTTTTCCTGTGTATCAAGCAGGGATTTTACCAGCACCTATTTCATAGGATCATTTTATAGATATGATAACATACTCAAATGTTTATAATTGAGTCTGGCCTGTATTGGAAGCTCACTCTGTGTTAGTTATTATTATTATTTCCCAACAATGAAACATGAGATAGGGTTGCTAAAGTATGAAGATATTCTGGTAATCTTGAGGAGGTACTCAGTAGACATGAAATGTGAAGACATGGAGTAAGACCCTACTCTTGAGAGCTGTCTGAGTTTACTCACAGTGTTGACTATTGAGAGGAAGTCATTATTTGTAAGGGAGCAGAGAGTAAATAATTCCAAAAAGCGAGAAATCATTCCCTGTATCCTTGTCTCCCTCCCTTCCATTTGCTCTGCAGTGAAGACAAAACTTTGGAATCAGCAGTTGTCAAGGTCATTAATGCTGTTGAACAGAATGACACAGAGTTTGAGATCCGGGAGTCTTCCTCATCCCTCGTGCTGAAAGAGCTTCTCCAGGAGGCTCCCGAGCTCATCACTGAGCAACTGGCTCATCTCCTCAGAGGTGAGAGACGGTCTTTCTAGTGAATACTGGAAAGCTTAATGGGGTGTCTCTCAACCTGCTCATGCAGAAAGACTGTGATCCATTCTTGGGTTAACAATCCCTTTAAAGACCACAGGAAGCTTCATCAGAGAGGCAGGGAGTAAAGAGTTTGTTAAAGAGTAACATTATATTGGATATTAAAAATGTGCATTTAAAAATAAGCACGAAGGGGCTGTGCTGTTTCACTAGACAAGAATATTAAATGGCACTGCTGCACCTCTGTTGGAGAGCTGGAATGGCTCCTCTGGCCATTTTAATAGCTTCCAGAGGTGATTCTTGCCTTGCAACAGTGTGAATGTTGACCAGCATTCCACGTTACTACCTTGAAATATCTCCTGACACTTGTACGTGCTTGGTTTGTATAATATTGTATGGATGGCAAAAACGTGAACTTTTTATTTTGATGATATCATGTCAGGTCATTCACCCCCATCTGTAACACACTCCATCTTCAGCCCATTTTAGGCGCTGAGGTCAAAGTGCCCTGTTATCAGGTACAGTTGATCCTCTGGATCCACGGGTTCTACATCCATGGATTCAACCAACCTCAGATTGAAAACATTTTTAAAAAGTGCGTTTGTACTGAACATGTACAAACAGACTGTTTTCTTGTCATTTTCTCTGAACAACACATTATAAATACTATTTGTTAAACACTTCCATTTACAAGGTATTATTAGTAATATAGAGATGATTTGAAGTATGTGGGAGGATTATTAGGTTATATGCAAATACTGCAGTATTTTATGTATAGAGTTTGAGAATCCACAGATCTTGGTGTCTACAGCAGTCCTGTAAGCAGTACCCCAGAGATACTGAGGGATGACAATATTCTACTAATTTCTTTCATCTCCGTCAGTGGACTCTGGGGCTTCCAAAGAGTAACTTTCAAGTCTGGAAATTAAAACCACAAAAATTCACTTCTTTTCTCATGGAAGACACTGGTTTGGTTTTGGTGTAAGGCTTTTATTTTATTTCAATAATTTATTTTGGACCTGGTAAACACAGATTTTTCTCAGAAGTGTTTAATTCGGGAAATTTCAAAACTGAGGAATAGACTGAAAGAATTTTAAAAGGAGGAAGGCCAAGAGTATGCTGACTTAGCTCTCTTAAGGACTCTGCTCTACCACAGGGTGGTACAGGAGTTCCTGTAAAGGTTCTACATCTAAGGGATCCAGTAAATCTGCTTAAATATTTTCATGGCAGTGGATGTCTAAATGTTCTAAATGAAATTAGAATGTTCTATGGGAGATGAATTCAACTATCCTTTTTCTTTTTGTGATAGAGCAGAAGTAAAATAAAGGTAATTGGAAATCTAAGCTTAAGGTTTTTTTCATGTAAACTAAGAATTTTAGTTTATTATTAAAAATACATGCTATTTAGTAGGAAATAAAGTTGTCCATGAATTGTTTATTATTATGATATCTTACAAATAGCAAAATAATAGAAAATGAATACATTAGTACAAAGATACAATTTGTGGCTGCTGCTGCTGAAATTCAGAAAATTAGAAGGAATGCAGACCATTGTTTATTTGTTATCTTTATCTTAGTTTTCAGAGTTATCAAGACAGAGCTATGATTTAAAAAAAAAATCTTGTTTGTTTTCTTGATATTGGAGATGTCTCATAAGGTTAGGCTTGAAGTACCATTGGGAAGCTGACGGAAAGTGAACATCATTTCCTTATTGCTTAGAAATTAGAATGTGAGTAATAAGAATTGTAATGCATTCTGCTGTCACTTATTTTTTAAAAATCAATTAAAAATTAAAAAATAAAATAAGAATAGAACACATGCAAAAAAAAAAAAAAAAAGAAAGAAATTAGAATGTGAGGGGATGAAAATTCTCTACCTATGAGGGCTCCCTCTATAGATGCTGTCCTGAGAGAGAGCTTGGGAGGGAGAACACAAAGGGGACTATTACAGTGGAAACTGAGCCCTGGAGACCTTTGGCCAAAGAGTACATGTATACGTACATGTTTCTATGTAGGTGGGAGGACATGAAATGTCACTGAACAGTTTTGGCAAGAAGGATGGTGATCCCAGAAGTCTGACTTTAATGTGACTCATATATTCAGAGGTAAAGATATTTGAAAGCAATGGGTCAATTTTTATAAGCTCCCAGATCTTTAGTAAATATAAGAAAGAAATTGAGTCTAATTTTGCTGAATTCACTGAGCTCAAATTTAGATTTTATACTTTCCCAGTCAAGTATTAACATCACCAAATCTGAAAGGACTTGTTTTCTTTGTTCTTATAATTTCAGCATTCTTTATTTTCATAATATAACTAGTTCTCTTTCAAAGCAGCTATTATGTTACTTTGTATTTTGGGGTATTCCAAATAGTTGTTAATTTGACATGCATTTCTAGAATTTATGTATTCTTCTAGGTCTTAAAAGACTTAATTTCCAATGTGCTCCTTAGTGTGCAAAAGATTGCACCTGCTCTTTCTTAACCTTGCTTTTTAGCTCCTCTTCTGCTCAACTTCTAAGTATCAGAGTACCCTACAACTTTGTCCTGGACATCAAAAAAAAAAAAAAATCTATGCACTAGGTGACATCATTTACTTCCAAGACTTTTAAAGAATACACAGCTATTTCCAACCATGATCTCCCATATCTCTATGACCTCTCTTTAGAATTCCAGATTTGTGTCCAATGCCTATGTGACATGTTCACATGCATGTCTAATTCATACCACCTTAGCACAGCCCTAATAGATCCCTTTGATTCTCTGTAACTCCAAACTTCTTTTATTCCATTTTTCTCATTTCAGTAAAAGGCCTTGCCAGCCACCCAATTACTCAAGCCTCAATCTAGGAGTTATACTTGATTCTTTCCATTTACTTCCCCTCCATATTGATCCATTAGCAAGTCTTGCTGACTCTACATCTAGAATATAACTGGAATTCATCCATGTTTTCCATAATCACTACTAGTGTCCCAATCCAAGCTGCCATCCTATCTCTCCTTGACTACTATAATAGCAACTTATAGTCCTGTTTCCTCCATCATATCCATCATCTATGAAGTGGTCTGAATGACTTTTTAAAAAATGTAAATCAGGTCATCAATCCACTGTGTAAAATTCCTCATATTCAAAATCTAAGCACTCCACTCCTGCAAACCAAGGCATCATCTTCCCTCTGCCCTCTCTGATGTCACCTAATGGACATCTTCCCTCCCCTGCTAGGTTCTGGGGGAAAAGGGCCTTTGGCTTTTCAGCCATTCTGAACTTTCTACCTTTGAGTATTGACACAAGCTATTCTGTCCTCATGGATTGCTTGTTTCCATCGGTCTCATCTCTTTCTTTCTAGCCCTAGGCTCCTCCTATCTCTGTTATCTAACTCCAGGATGTAAGCTGCATCAGAAGGCACCTGTGTGCTGTGTGCCCTGCTTCACTGTTGTGCCTCTGGTACCCAGAACCATGCCTGGCGTATAGTAGGCCCTTAATAAAAATTGATATAAAATGAATTTTGCAAGATTGTTTATGCCTTATCTGTTTTCATGACTGCATTGATTTCATCAGAGCTATGGCATTTCAGTTCCCATTATATTTCAGCCATCCCTCTAATAGTCTTAATTGTCAATGTCTAGAATTCAGACATTGTTCTTTCCAGTCATAAAGAGTTCCATTTTTTTTTCTTTTTTTGTTTTGTTTTTAGAAATACTAGTAGAATTTGTTTTGGTGTTTTGCAAGAATTTGTTTTTATTTTCATCTTTTATTTGTTGTTATATATTTATTTTAAATTTTGTCTGTAATTTAGATTCTTTTGTATAATTCATGTAGACTATAATGTATGTACAGAAAAGAATATCAGATATGTCTATAAAAACATAAATAGACAGCTCAGTAAATCACCACAAAGGAAACACTTTAAACAGCTGCCAAGATTAAAAAAAAAAAGAAAAGAAAAAGGAATAGAAATAAGACCAGAAGAGTAAATAAATGGGAATGGAAGGAATGGAGGAGGAATGGGATAGGGAAAGTCAGAGAAAAGAATCTGACCTACCTTTGCTATGTACATATATGAATACACCACAGTAGAAAAGAACCAATTTAAAAAAGAAAAGAAAAAAGAAAAAGAAAAGCAATAGAACAGGAAGACAATTTTTGTTCACCTTTCCATGATTACCAATTCTCTTCCAACTAAAGGTGATGAGTATTCTGATATTTATGGCATGCATTTCTTTGCCTTTTAAAATCATTTTACCACCTGCATGTGTACCCCTGACATTACACACAGGTTTTGCCTGTTTTTGTACCCTACATAGGGAATCATATGGTATACACACTCATTGTCCTTAGATTGTCACATGTACAGTAAGTGTAGGATCTATTTGCACAGGTCAGTTATCTACCATCATTTGTTTAATTTATGCTCTTCCTTTTTGAATAAAATATTTGAGATGACTTACAAAAATGCATGTAATACAAATAAAACAGGGAAAAGAAGTCAGGATCAAGAAAAAGAAAAGGAGTGGAAGAAGGAATAAAATAAAAATAGAATAACAAATTTGGAGGTGTCAAAATAATATTCAGTTTGAAAGTTTGGAAATTAGCTTTCAGTTGTGAATGAAAACATGGAAATGTGATCGATATTAATATTCGTATTATTATTGAAACAGATTATATGCAAGCTCCTCATTTTAAAAATGCACAACTGAGTCTAAAGGTTTTTCCCTTGCATAAGTTTTCTTGAAAAGACACCTAACAATACTATCCATTCCCCTAACTCTGGCCCTTTCTCACATGCAATCTGGGTTTGCACAGGGATAGTGCACAATGTGTCAGAGCCTCCCTGCTCCCCAGTCAGCATCTGGGGATTCCTGTAGTAACTTTTATTTTTTAATCAGCTTCACCTCTAGTCTAATAACTGTTATTTTCTGCTCCAAATTTCTTTTTAATACATGCTGATATTTTTATCTAAATGCAAGAAATACATATTTAAGTCAAATCATATTTGAATCTTTTTAATCTTATAACTGTTGCTCTCAATCCAAGTGTTTGCATTATGGTATACTATTTTATTCAAATATTGAAGTAGATACAGTGAATCTCACTATCATGTATACCACAAGACACTAACTATAAAAACCAATCCTATAAATAAAAAGCATAAAAATCATATAGTGAAGGGAACAGAGGGAGAGAAGAGGAGAGGGAAAAGGGAAGTACTGGGGACTTAATTAGAATAAACTATATTTCATGCATTTATAATTATATCAAAATTAAACCTAATGTTATGTGTAACTAAAAAAAAACAATAAAAAATACAACCCCCCCAAATATTGAGGTGAGACCTGATTACTGTGGATGTTGTTAAAGAGTTATTTTTATACTAATTTAAAGGAGGTATCAGGTTGCCAGCATAGAAATAATTGGCTTGTGTTTCTCTGATAATCTCCCGTCACTGTATCCTTTGGGACCTGCAGGACAGTTTTGGATAGATGTCAACATGTGACTCAATGTGACTTTTTGGAGATTTTAACAAAATTGAAATAATTTGCATTTTCTTTCTTTTTTTAAAAATATCAATTGATCTCTATTTGTTAACTGACTGGATTACAAAAACACCATGGTTGATACCATACTTTATTCTTTTAATTAGCTTGTTGATCTAGTCTTCCCTGTTGCTAACTTCCTCAGCCTTTTACAAAATAGGTGGTCTTTTTCTTCATTTCACCTCACAAAAAAGATAATTTAAAGGACTTTGGGAAGTTAGTCACTTCTTTTAATTGTTTTCAACAGCATAAATCTCAAGAATCAGGTCCTTCAGGCAGATGATGCTTTATCTACCAAGAGGTTCAGCAAAGAACTATCTGCCCAGGCAATTTGTTTCTTACCACTTTTGCCATAACCACACTTGCAGATTGGTATGTTTGCTGGACTCATATATGAGTGTTCCTATGCCTTTTTAGGAACTCTCAGCAAGTTAACTGAAGCCTGTTAAATAAACTTTTTTATTTAACAGGCTTCAGTTAACTCTCTGCTTTTGCTTGTGTGGTTCTTCTTTTTTCTTAACAAAGGTGGTTTTGACCACATGGAGAAGGGAAAGAAGCTGCCACATCTTTCAGACCTTGCCCTCTCAACTTTGATACCTCTGATCCTCAAACCAATTTAGGTTCTGCAGGTATGTAGCAGTTGCTAGCTTTTCTCACAATTCCTAGTCATTCTGTTCTCAGTTCTATACATCTGACTATATTCCTGTGATGGTGCCTAGCTTTTTCATAGATTAGTTTCCTCATTGCCTATCAAAGCCTCTTTGGGGCAAACTTCTTTCTCAGGTCCTTGATCTTCAGTTCTACAAAATTCCTGCACTTTTCCTTAGGGGTTTCTGGAATAGCAAGAACCCTCTTTTCCTTCTCTTTAACATTTTTTATGGTTTCCATTAGCAAAGAAGATGCATTTTCTTTTTTAAAAAAATTTTTTTAGATGTTGATGGACCTTTGTTTTAATCATTTATTTATATGTGGTGCTGAGAATTGAACCCAGGACCTCACACAGGCTAGGCAAGTGCTCTACCACTGAGCCCCAGCCCCAGCCCAGAAGATGCATTTTCTTAAACTGAAACTTCTTGTACAGCCAGGTCTTATTGTCTTTTTAATAGATCGTACTTCAAAATTTGGACATTTCAGGATGCAAATCATTAGCATCTACTTTCATCTGAAAAGGCATGTGTTTATGTAGACTTTATTTATTCTTTTTCTTCCATAATTTAATTGGTGCATTATAATTTTTACATAATGCTATATATAGATTCATTGCTATATATTTGTATGTGCACACAATATAACAATATAATTTGGCTGATACCAATATTCCCCCTTTCCCTTTCCTCCCTCTCCCTAGTACCTTTCCTCTAGATCTCCCTTCAATTATCATGAGACTTCCCCCTCTCTCTGCACCTTTCTGTCCACATATGAGAGAAAACACATAACCCTTGACTTTCTCAGTTTGGGTTACTTTGCTTACCATAATAGTCTCAAGTTTCATCCATTTCCCTGCAAATGACATAATCTCATTCATCTTTATGGATGAATATATCCCACCTTTTCTTTATCTATTCATCTATTTGTGGACACCCAGGCTGGTTCTATAGTCGGGCTGTTGTGAATTGTGCTGCTCAAAACATGGATATGCATGTACTTCCATGGTATGATGACTTTAATTCTTTAGGATAAATTCTGAGGAGTGGTATAGTGTAGAATTACTTTCTAATTATTGTGTAAGAAAAGAAAGTGCTGATGGCAGAATAAGATCATAAATCACCTTGATTTTTGGAACTGTGTCAAATTTTTGCTTCTTTCTTCCCCTCCCCATCTCTGCTTTTGCTTGTGTGGTTCTTCTTTTTTCTTTTTCTTCTCCCTCTTTTTCTTTTTTATCTCCTTTTCGTCTTCCAGTTTTCCCATGTGGTTCTAAGTTCTTTTTATTGTTTTTGAACATGTTGCAACTTGAACATACCTAAAAGTCACACTGTACTGTCAGATGGCCTAAAGTTGGTTCTGGTTATGCCCTGGATTTGTGCCAGAAACAATGGTTGTAGAATCACCAGACTCCTCAACCTGTGTTCTTTTATTTCCCCAGAGACGAACAGTATAGGACTACTGCCAAATCTGAGACCCATTAAATTGCCAAGTCAGCACATTGGGGTTTGTGTGTGTGCACCTGTGTATTTGTGTATGTTTCTGGGAACCATCTGGCAGTGAGATTTCAGCCACTGATTGCTAGCATACTTGGATCAAGTCCACACTTTGCCTAAATTAAATGACTTACCACATTTATTTGTATATGGCCTTGACAGCAGTCACAGGATGAAGAGTGAAACTGTTAACAGCAATTGTACTTAGTTTAGGACTAAGTGGAAAAACTATGCTCTGGGATTAAAAACAAAACAAAACTCTCTCCTTTCTCTGGTAATTCCATTTGACCTTTAATAAAGAATAGTTGCTTGCTATTTTAGTAGCCTGGATTAACAGACTTCAAAAAGATCCTTTTAAGGAGGTCAAATAGGAAAGGAACGGAGCCAGGTTTTTTGTTTCCACCCCCCCCCCAGTCTCTCTCTTGGCCAGAGAGTGAATCATCTCTCTCCCAAAATGGTTATAAAGTCCAAAGGGAGTTACGTTGCCTGGTTGCCTGTCTTGCTTAGGATGAAGGAAGGCTGTGTTGCTTAGGAAGATGTTGGGGGTAGGGGAAAGCTATGACTGTTCCTGCTAGATACAAAACCAAAACGATTCTTCAAACTCAGTGTTACTTCTTCAGTCATACAAAGATAAGCCTTATTCTTAAATTTGGACATTTTCAATTTGTAGAAATAGGAAGCACTTGCTTCATTTTTATACATTTCTAGGCAAAATATATGAGCTAAATTATATTTCATTTTTCTTCTTTGATTTATTTTTGTATGAAAAGAAACATCAATCCCAGGTGAAACAGAAAAGAGGCTTAAGTTCCTTCTTTTTTTTGCTAAGAATTTATCATGCAGAATATGCCTTTACTGTGTTGGATGTTTTCCCCAAACAACTTCTGACTCCAGTAGATCATGTTTAATATTAATGTGCTGCAATTGCTTTTGGCAAGAGGCCCTGCACATCTCCTTTTTTTTTTGAACAAAGAATATTGTGATTGATTTTTTCCCTAATAGAATGAAATGTTTGTTACTATTTGATTATAATTGTTTTCTTCATTACTTGCTGTTAATTCAGCTCTCCTCCCTATCAGCCTGTGAGTCACTGAGATACTTTGGGGTACAAGTTTATTGATATAAGTATTTCCTTCTGCAGAATTTGCTGGAAGTTAAGTCAACACTCATTACAAAAACAGGTTTGAACACGCTAACAGGTGTCTTTGGCTGCTGTACCCTGACGCTGATATTTAAACTAAGTTTATAACTGCTGAATGGGTTTCTTTCCTTCTTTCTTTCTTTTTTGTTCTGTTTAGATACACATGACAGTAGAGTGTATTTTGCCATATTATATATACATGGAGTAAACTTAGGATCCCATTCTTGTGGTTTTATATGATGTGGAGTTTCACTGGTTGTGTATTCATACATGAACATAGGAAAGTTATATTCAATTCATTCTACTGTCTTTCCTATTCCAATGCCCCCTTTATTCCCCTTTGTCTAATCCAATGAACTTTTACTCTTCCCTCCCCCATGCCCTTATTGTGTGTTAGCATCCACATATTACAGAGAACATTCAGCTTTTGTTTTGAGGGATTGGCTTATTTCACTCAGCATGATAATCTCCAGTTCCATACATTTACCTGGCATCTGCTGTAATTTCAATCTTTTCATGGCTGAGTAATACTGAATGGGTTTCTAATGAGTCCCTGGGCTGAAGCTGGGCATGGCCTGTCTCATCCTGTAAAAACAACTCAGTGTATGGTGAGCATCTTTTTTAGTTAGATTTTACTGCTGATGTTAGTACATCAATTTCTTTCTAATTGTTAAGTTAAACTGAATCATAAGCCAATGTCAGAAGCCTCTTTTCATTAAGCTGTTCTGAAGGAATTTTTTTTCCCTGAAAATGTCTTTATTTCAATTTCATTTTTTTTCTTTCTTTTTTTTAGGGGGGGGGTCCTGGGGATTGACCCCAGGAGCACTTAACCACTAAGTCACATCCCCAGACCATTTTTAAAAATTTTTATTTAGAGACAGAGTCTTGCTGAGTTGCTTAGGATCTGGTTAAGTTGCTGAGGGTGGCTTTGAACTCATGATCCTTCTGCCTCAGCATCCTGAGCTGCTGGGATTACAGGCATGCTCCACTGCACCTGGCATTTTTTTCATTTTATATTCGTATTTTGAAGTGTAGTTCCATTGTCTTCTTTCTTTGCATTAGTCAAGAAGTTCATCTCAATTTCATTGTGGTTCTCCTGGTTGCAATGTCTTTTTTTCTATGGTTATTGTTTTTCCTATAATTAAAAAAAAATTCTGTCATGTGCCTATGGGTGTTTTTCTTTCTATTAGTGCTGATTTGTATTCTTAAATTCAGTTATTATATTTCATTTGATTGTTTTACTTATAGAGTCTAATTTTCTACTATAATTCTCCAGCTAACTTTTAAATTTTCCTTTGGATGTTTCCATTCTTTTTCCTCATGAGTTTTTCCTCTGAAGTTTTTAGTCATTTGGTCCTATTTCTTTTATACCAGGTAATTTTTTTATTGAGGACTGAATACTGTATATAAAAATGTAGACATGATAAGCAGTGAATAATGTAATTCTTTTGCTCCAGAGAGGATTTACTTTTACACTTCAAAGGAATTAGAAAAGTGGCAGATAAACATAATCTATTCTGTGTTTGAGATGGTACACATCAGGATTTCAATCTTCACGAAAACTGTTGTTTTGACTTCACTCTTTTCCTTACATGAGGGTAGCAAATGTTTTCAGAATAGGTCAGATAGTAAATATTTTAGGCTTTGTGGATCTACAGTCTCCATTGCAACGACTCATCTCCAACTTCATAGTACACAAAATCCATAAACAGCACTATAAATGAATGGGCATGGCTGGGCTCTGATAAAACTGTCTATAAAAACATACAATTAACTAGATTTGACCTTCAGACCAAAGTTTTCCAACTCTCATCCTCTTGTGTAGCTCTTCAGGTGTCCCATGTCAAAATCTGGGCTATTAAGACTGCTTCTCTGTGGAGGGCCTAGACTCTAGTTCTAGCCTCCAACTCCTATGAAACTATTGTTAGATTTTCTAACTTTCTCAGCTCATTGGATACAGCTTGAAATAGCAAATACCCCTCCAGGAATAGAAACTTGATGTTGGCTGGGTTCCCTTAGAAGTAAGTAAGAAAGTACTTACTTTCTCCCCAGAATCTTGGCTTCTTAGAGTGTGTCTCATGGCTAATCCTGTAATGGATTTTAAAAATTTAAAAATATCTTGCAGATATTTTTTAAGTATTTTTTTATTTTTAAAATTTGTTCTTTTTAGATATACATGACAGAATAGTGTATTTTGACATATTATACATTCATGGAGTATAACTTATTCTAATTAGGATCCCATTCTTGTGGTTGTACATGATGTGGAGTCGCACTGGTCATGTATTCATATATGAACATAAGAAAGTTATATCCAATTTATTCTACTGTCCTTCCTATTCTCATTCCCCTCCCTTCCCTTCATTCCCCTTTGTCCAATCCAATGGACTTCTATTCTTCCTTCCCCTCTGCTTATTGTGTGTTAGCATTCATGTATCAGAGAGAACATTTGGCCTTTGTTTTTGGGATTGGCATATTTTACTTAGCATGATAGCCTCCAGTTCCATCCATTTACCAGCAAATGCCATAATTTAATTCTTCTTTATGGCTGAGTAGTGTTCCATTATGCATATTTACAACATTTCATTCATCTGTTGAAGAGCACCTAGTTTGGTTCCATAACTAAATGATTTTTGAATTGAGCTACCATAAACATCAATGCGGCTGTGTCACTGTAGTATGCTGATTTTAAGTCCTTTGGGTATATACCAAGGAGTGGGATAACTGGGTCAAATGAGGGTTCCATTCCAGGTTTCCTGAGGAATCTCTATACTGCTTTCCAGAGTGTTTGCATGAGTTTGCATTCCCACTAGTAATGTATGAGTGAACTTTCTCCTACATCCTCATCAACATTTGATACTTGTATTCTTGATAATTGCATTTTGACTGTAGATAAAAATCTCAGAATTAGAGATATGTTTTAATTTACATTAAAACATAATTTACATTAAAACATATCTCTAATTCTTGCACTTTTTGTTGTTGCTATTGTTGATATAATTTCTTGTTCTTGTTCTTGATACAAAATATTCAATCCTAGCCAGAAGCAGATGGGGATCTTTTTGAATTTTACGTCAGCAATTGTCAGACTACAGGATATATATATACTCAAAATATGTTTGGCCACATTCCACCTTTAAATGATCATTCAAATTGAGTTTGTCCAGTTCTTTGTTTGCTAAATCATTCTTTTCTTACTTCTTATATATTAAAAAAAAAAAAACCTGCTTACTGACCCTACCAATATTCCTTTTCTGATTTATTCTCTACATGCTAGCCAGAATGATTCATATAAAACATGAAATTGAGCATATTATTCTTCCTACTTAATGTTCTCCATTCCCCTTAGAACATAAAAGATAAGTTTCAGGATGATTTGTAAGGCCCTTCATGATCTGGCCTCTGATCTTATTCCCTGAGGACTGTGTTAGCAAATTACTTTTAATACCTGTGATTCAGACGTGGCTCGTGAAACCTTATAATTATTAGATCATAGTAAACTACTTCAAACCTGTGCCTGGAGCTTGAAAGGTCAGCAGTAGACTTCAGGTGAACCACCTTGTCAGACTCTTCAGTTACTGATGGTGCAAGTTTACAAGCATTTAGTTATGAAAAGGAGGAAGTTCGTATGTAAAATGGGATAAGTGGGAACAATATTCTCTGTGATTGCATAAAGCGATTAGTGTGGACCAGATTCTTAAGTAGTTCACCACTAATTACCATTTTGAAATAATTTCAAGCTGAGGTGTGATCACTTGCGTGTGTTGTGTGCGGTAGGGGAAAGGTATACATGTTGTTCTTTTATCCATAAACTCTGTGCCATGGAGCATGCAGGGGTCAGTTAAGTTGCAGAGATTAATACCTGGAGAACAAGGACATCGCTTCTCCTCCCCTGACGTGGCTGGCTGAAAGTTCAAGGGCATTTTTGTTCATGCCTTTCAGGCAGCATCCTTTTCAAGTGGATGACCATGGATCCTGACAAGATCTCAGAGAAGCAGGAAGAGATTCTTTCTGTCCTGGAAGAAAAGTTTCCTAACTTGCCTCCAAGAGAGGACATCATCAACGTCCTGCAAGAGACCCAGTTCAGTGCCCAGGGTGAGTGACTCTGTCTCCTATGGCTCCCACCGCTTCCAAGTAGAGACAGTTTCTGTGTAGAGCGTTGTCAGGCCTGAGTAGGTGAACTTTCACCTGCCTTCTCTCTTTTCTCTTGCCTTGTGCTTGTAAAAGACTTTTCAGGCTCAGATGTTGGCTCACCTGGAAACAGGCAGCCTGCCCTGTGGCCTCTCCTCTGAGGCCTTTGTGTCTGGATGTGTGGTTAATTCATGTGCCTAATGAACACCCCAGATGCATCATTACCTGAAATCCTTGTGCTTACAGAGTTCTATTTTGGGAATGAGGCAGAAGCAATGTCAAGCACAATGGGATTTCAAAAATCAATTAATGTTAGCAAGAAATGAGAGAGAAGATGGCTAAGCTGATAAAATCGCTTTCTAAATCTAGGCTTTATCAGGACAGTAAATTCCAGGATCAACTCTTTTATAATAACAAATAACTGTAATTCAGTGAATTCCTAACTTATGCAAGGTTCTGATGGTCTAACACTGCAAAGATGATCTTCCTGAATCCTTATACAATCAGGTGCTTCATTATCTATCCTCATCTTGCAGATAACAACACTGAAGCACAGAAAGGCTTCTTTGCTTTCCCAACATCAGACACACATCAGGAAAGTGTCCAGGCCAGGATTTAAATCCAGACCATCGAATGCAAACACTAAATGATATAACTTTCTCCTTTACTTTGGGATTTCCCTGGGGCAAAGCAGTTTATTTGGGAGACCATCCCAGCCACACTAATAGGGGAGTAGAGTGCTTTCTTAAGCGAGTTAGTTTAGTGGAAAAACAGAGGTGAAGGCCACCAGCAAACCCTGGGAAAGAGTGTGTAAAATTATACCCAGCTGAGGGTTGCAGTGGTGCAGGAACATGCTCACTCTGGCTCCAAAGGCTGGTGGTTAAATTTGGAGGAATTTTGTGAATTGATCGATGTTGAATTGGTTGTGCAAGATCAGCCATGGTAGAAGTGTTGATGCTACAGAAACTGACAAACATTACAAATTAAGTTTGGTTGCTGCCTGTTAAGAATTTATCAGTAGGCCCACAGTGAAGGCCACCTAGTCCAAGGGGTATTAATTCCCCAGAATTTGTTCTGGTGACTGAAAAAAGCCTTCAGGAACAGATGCAGGTGCTGGTGGTGGAGCATCTTGCAAGGCACTCTGAGCGGGAAGGTCTGACGAAGTATGGGCGAGGCACTGAGAGCAACTGCCACGCCTTCAGTTACCTGTGTGCCAGGCGGGATGTGAGTGTATGCATAGCTGCAGGATGGGAATGCATTTTCATTCATTTTCAAAACAACACCAGACTTTTAATGTCACATGTATTCTACAAATCAATCTTCTAGTTAAAAAAAATATTTAATACCCGTTTTTCATGATGCTGTGATTGACAGTACTATAAGTGGATAGGGTAGGCAATCCAACTGTAATGTCTTTAGCAAGCAGCTGGGAAGGATATCTGTGCTTTACTAAGCTTTATTGTGGATCTTCTTCTAAGACAATAAGCCTAAGCAGACATAAGAATGTAGTGTGAGGATTAAATGTTGGGCCAAACCATTTCTTGTTTTGCTGTGATAGTTTTCATTGAAGTACATTGGTCAATTGACTACAACTATGTAGTTCTGGATAATTTAGCCATTCTGGATTACTCTTCCCATCAATTAAGGAATTCAATAACCCCTACTGCTAAAGCCCATTACAAGGGCAGCCAACTCAATTATGATAGTTTTATGTGTTACATTTATAAAGTGCATTTTGAACACAGTTATACTAGAAAACATAGGGACTTGCCTAAATGCACCCTGAAAGCAAATCTTGGCCTTGTTGGCATGATTTGACTAGTTTGCCTGTTTTTCTCCATTTTCCTACCTCCACCCTTGTCGCAGTCACAAGGGAAGGGAAGTAACAGCGGTGGTATTTCTTCCCCACTCCCTTCCTGCTTTGGTGCTGTTTCTGGCAGCATCTCTTCTCCAGTTCCAGATTTCTCTTTCCTTCCCTTGTCCCTTTGCTGCTCTGTAGATGCTGCACCATCTTTTACCCATATTTCTGTAAGTGTCCCAACATTAAAGAGCCTTCTTTTGCATCATGAGGGGTAGCTCTTCTTTCCTGCTGGGAACTTGACAGGTGTAGACATAGTCACAAATGTGATTGTTGCCTTAGTGGGTGCATATGATGAATAAAAGTGACATTATAAAACAAAATGTTGAAATTAATGTGCATTCATTAATCCTTTGATATTATTATTTTAAAAAAGAGAGAGTTCCCAAAGCATAACACAATTTTTTTCCCCCTGTTATCCACAGGTTTAAGTATTGAACAAACAATGTTGAAAGATATAAAGGAACTGTCTGATGGAGAAATAAAAGTGGCCATTAGTACTGTGAACATGACCCTCGAGGTAAGGATGGCAATGCTTTCTCAACAATATATTGAGCTACTGAGATTGGCCTGGCATGCCAGTTATTATGTTTTGTGAAAACATTATGCTAAGTTAATGAAAAATGCCAGACGTGGAGTCTCAAGATGAGTGCTATTTCACTCATCTCAGTAAAACAAAACCTAAAATGCAAACATTCATATGTGTGTGGGTGTGTTAATCTGTTTAATAGTAATTATAATATATGTGATTAGGTTTACTTGCACATTTCCTGGGTTCCATTCTGCCTTGTTCATAGAGCTTCACTAACAAAACAAGGGGTTCTTTAGTTTTTTGTGAGCTATTTGAATGCATCTCATTTTGTAATCAATGGTGACAACTTGAGTATTAATAAGAAACTTCCTTCCAGTGTATTATTGAATGACTCAGAGTGACTTCTAGTCTTTGTGTCTTTCCATAGTAAATTATCTTTTGTCCACTTTGGGGGTTTTCAATGACTTGTGTGTTAATCTTCATTAACCCAGCTAATGGGAACTATATTTTATGGAGGCATACTTGGGCCTTGGCAGAAGTCTGCATATTTTCTGCTGTTTTATTGCCTCCATCAGGCTAGCCACCTTGGTGCTAGGTAGAGGCACCTAGCTCTTGAGTCAAGTGAGTGGAGATAAAATTTGCTGCATAGGAATTTGTCTTTTGGTTTTTAAAAGCGTATGTTGCTGTTCCTTTTTCCCTCATAGTGACGGTGACTATATCAATGTGTGTATTTCAGTGGATTCACAGGCATGCACAGTGGTGTCCACACCCCAGAAAATTCAAGAACAAGCCAAGAATTTTTTTTTCTGTGATCTCTTCATAAAAATCCATTCCTGGTTGATTGATATCATAATTCTTAGGTCTACACAAATACCAGGAGGCAGGCTGTTGTCATATTGTGTAGTGCCTCATAGTTTACAGAGCTTGTTTTCATTGTACATAGTCCAGAGATTGCCTTGACTGTTCCTATGGACTTTTCAGATTCATAAATGCTCCATGTAATTAGTTGTTGATGTGAATCAATACAAGAAAATATACAATTTGGGTTGTAGTATCTAGATAATCACCTTCAATTAGAAATCCGCTTTGTGTCTTAAACCCAAGAAAACATGGATCTTGCAAGGGTCAGTAGCTCTGAGAATCATTTCTACTAGTTTAAGCCTTAGGGTTTTCTTTCTATTCCGCCCCCCTTCCCTGTCCCCTTCATTTAATGGCATCTTATTAGGTTTTAAATGCCTTGTTTGGAATTCCCCTCTAAATTAACATGGAACGTCTTGTAATTGTTTAGGGAACTATCTGTAGTTAGCAAATTATTTTAAGACTATTAATATTATGGACTTCTTGTAGCTTTAATGTACCTTCATTTATATTATAGGGGCTTACAAATGGCTTTGTCAGATATGTTAAACTGTAAATGTTCATCAAGCAGAATCAGTGATGAAATGATCATCTTAGTCTTGACAGTAATTTACCTAGAGGTCCAGTAATTAATCAGGTGGTTAAGTAGGTTTCTGGAAGTGCTATATAATCTGGGAGGGGGAGAAGGACATTTGTATATATAATGAAGGGTACAGTTAATCAGCTAAACAAGAGCTTTCCACTTTTGCACAGTGGGGGGACATTAAAGGTGACTGAGAAATGGAGGAAAGAACTCCTTGGTAATATTCTACATCTTTCTTTAAGGACAAACTGCACGTTAATTATCCAGTTTGTCAGTTAGAAAAATACCCAAGTTAAGGGCTGAGTTTGGTTTTCTCCCTGCATTATGCCATGATGCAGTGGTGTTTTCCTGGTTCCTACTTATGTTTGATTATAGTTCAACATCCTTCTCATTCCCATCCACCTCACTTTAACAATAATAATAGAATCTTCATAATTTTATTTTGTGTGTTTTGGAGTAGTTGTATAATTACCCTATAAATATAGATACATTCTCAAAGAAATCTTCATAATTCCTATGATTTTCTAAATCTCTCTTGTCTCCAAAAATGGTTAACCCAGGTACTTCATGATGACTCTTAAAAACTCTCCACTGTTTATTACCATCCTCTGAACTCTTTGAAAATTTAGTCCTAACCAACTTAGGACTTAACTGTATACTGTGTTTTCCATTGATCTAAAATTTGTTTCTTATATTTAATCATTGTTAGATAATATTTTGAGTTAATTGTGGATAATGATGCTATCTTTGACATCTGTCTTCAATTTTCTGGTGTAGTACTGGGCACACAGTAGGTGCTTAGTAAATGCAAATATTTAGTTAATACATCTTTGTATTTGCAATTTGATTCTTTGATATCTGATTTTATTTCCTTTTAAGTTTAATTAATTCAAATGCCCACCTAAGCATCCAAAGAAACTTCCTTCGTTACCATCCAACTGGTTTCTTTAAAAAACTGTGGCTGAAACTGATATCAGAAAAATAAAAAATGGCCCACATATGCATAGATAATACTGCCTATCCAGCAGTCCAAATATAGAATGGGTGTCTTTGCAAATTAATTAGCTGTTGAAACTGGAATAGATCAAATGGTGGTTCTATAGCATGTTATGGAAAAGGTAAAGAGGATTTCTTACATTTTCATTGGTCTGTTGAAACACTGTGATTTCACAGTTGTATGTGTCATGGGCTCTATTTGCCTGATGACACAATTAATTTTCCTTGGAATGATATATTCATAAAATTAGAAGATTTTATCTCCTTGTAACATACACAGCATGCTATGTGGAGGGAATCACCGGTTTAGGAGGTGGTGACCACTGCCTTTGCAGGTAGATAAACTCTGGTCTTATGCATGATGAGGAAAAAGTTTCTGTGTTAACCAGCTTTCCATTACTGTGACAAAATGCCAGATAAAAACAACTTAAAAGAAGTAACTATTTATTTTGGCTCATAGTTTCACAAATTTCAATTATGGTCACTTGGCTCCATTGTTTCTGGGACTATGGCAAGGCAAAGCATCATGGTGGGGAACACATGGTGGAGCAAAGTACTCACCCAGGAAGCAGAAAGAGATAGCTCATTTGAAAATGAAGCCCCTTGCCCCAAACCCATTACAGTATGTACCCATCAGTGGATTAATCCACTGATGAGGTTGGAGCTCTCATAATCCCCAATCATCTATCAAAGGCTCCATGTAGCACTCTGAACACTGCTGCATTGGGGACCAAATCCTCAACACATGAGCTTTAAGATCCAAACCATAACAGCTTCCAAGCCTTATGTCCCTCATTTGTATTGTAGTATATCTCAAAAAATAGTAATAATTGTAACCTAAACAAAGCCATATAATATCAGGTATGAATGAACTATCATAAAAAGCAAATTATTTTAATAATGCAGAGTCTCAATTGCTTTGCACAATATATGAAGTTAAAGCAAAAGTGACTTTAAAAGAGTGATGGCCAGGGACTGGGGATGTGGCTCAAGTGGTAGTGCACTCGCCTGGCATGCGTGTGGCCCGGGCTCGATCCTGAGCACCACATACAAACAAAGATGTTGTGTCCGCCGAAAACTAAAAAAAATAAATATTAAAAAAAATTCTCTCTCTCTCTCTCTCTCTCTCTCTTTAAAGAAAAAAAAATAGTGATGGCCAAAATGGCCTTATCTAAGTTAGGAGGCAGTCCGTCTTTCAGAGAGGACTGTTAGAAGCTAGGATCATGGGAAAGCAACTGCCGTTCACATGGCCTTTGGGGCATTCCAAGTCTGCATGCACCCATGTCACATAGTGGGTCCTACTTCACTGGTTGATGATTATTGTATTGATCCTTTGTACCCCTTTCATTGCTTTTCAATTTGACTATCAGAAGAGAATTGGTGAATAAACAATTAAGTGTAAGTGGAACAAACTTTGCCTCTGTTCCTCTGCCAGGAGAACTGGTGATGACTGTACTTCTTGGGCCTAGTTTACTCCATGGTGAAAGGGTATATTAGGATGTCACGGGGGAAGGGACACAGATTTCCATTCTAATGAGGTCCATGGCAGTATCACAGCAATAGTTTCTTTGCTGATACCAAATGCTGTTACACCTCACTTAAGCATCTCTTGAAAGACTCTAAGTCAGTATCTTTCTTCAAGAAGGACCACAACCAGGCACTCACTTGGTCACTTTTTGTGATCAATTGTACAATGACTGATTTTTACATTATACATTATATACTGATGCATTTGCTAGGGCTGCCATAACGAAGTACTGCAGGTACCATGTGACTTGCCAGAAACATCAGCTCACTGTTCTGGCGGCTGGAAGTCTAAGATGGAGATGATGGCAGGATTAGTTCCTTCTGAGGGTTTTGAGAATGTATTCTTTCCTTGCTTTTTTGTCTGGCTTTTGATGTATAGCTGACAAGCTTTGTTGTTCCCTGGCTCTTGGAAGTGTCACCTTGATCTCTACCCTTATCATCACATCATTCTCCCTCTATGCACGTCTCTGTGTCCAGACTTCCCCATTTATATGAGAACATCAGTCGTAATGGATGAGGGCCCACCTAATGATCTCATCTTATTACAACAGTCCTGTTTCCAAATAAGGTCACATGCTAAGGTGCTAGCAGTTAGAACTTCAGTTTATGAATCTGAGGGAGACATAATTCAACCCAGGATATATATCATAATGAAATTCTCCAGACAACTTAAAAGAATACAAGTGGTAGTAAGACTGCGTGTACGAACCTACGGTCTGCTAAGCATATTTCATGTATCACTGCCATGTTTTTTTTTTTTCAAATTAGTTTCCTATAAATGAGGAACAACAGGGATTTTCAATTCTTGAAATCTTGTCTCCCTTTGGAGCTGGACTCCTGAAGAACTGCTCAGGTCTGTTTTCTGTCTGGGCTGAGGGCTGTCCTTCTGCTGTGCTCTCAGCTGGGGGCCGCTTCATGACCAGACACTCTGCTATTGAAACCTGAAAGAGAGAACACGTGGGCTGCATTCTGGTCGAGTGACTCAGATCCCTGACTCATTCTGCTCTACACATAGATCACCAGCCAGGCTGCACCTTGGAACACTGCAGGAGGAAAAATACTAACATTTTCTGTTAGCCTTCAGAGAACAGACCAGAAGGAATTTCCAAGATCACTGTGCAAAATCCTCCCAAACAAAAGGAAAAGTTTACTCAGGGCTCAGTGAGCATAATTGACCCATTAACCAGGACTTAAGTCTGAGCAAACCAGCCTGAAATCTATACTAAATTCAGGCACCAAAGATGATTCTCATTATTTCAGCTTGGAATGTTTGGGGAGGTCACGATGTGTTTTCCTACTTTAGTTTGTGATAGAATGCCTAGTCTCTTTTGGGTGAACATGCTGTTTTTAGCATATTTTTCCAAATGCCAAATACTTTGAAGAGTTTTGAAAATGACTTTTAACTTTTTAAAGCCATTCTACCCAACCAGTAGAAATAAGTGCAACCATTCTGCAGGGCTGGAATCACAAGTGCTTCCGTTTTCTTTCGGGTCCAGGCTGTTAACTCTTCCTGGCTATAATAAGAAGAGTTAAAATGCCATGATGAGCGCTCATTGTGCATCATACAGGGTACAGTAAGACCTTAGAAGCACAATTCACTGAATCCTCCCAGCACCCCCTAGAGATAGAGGTGCTATGATCATTCCTGTTTTGGTTGAGGTAGCTCCAGCAGCTGTAACAGATAAACCCCAGATCTCAGAGGCTCAACACAGAAGCTGTTTATTTTTCACTCACTCAACAATCCCATATCCTGTTCCTGGTCAGGTGACCAAGGGTGATGCAGACACCATTTTCAATGTAAGGCTTCTAGGGTTGCCCTAAGGGTCATCTCCATCCTCCCTGAAAAGGCATGTGAGGATCTCAGAAGGTCAAGAATGGAGGTACATATGCATCCAGTCTGGACTTGACCCCCTTTACTTCTGCTCCCATTTCATTGGCTCAGTCACATGGTTCTATTAAACTGGAGAGAAGCTGAGAAATGTAGTCTTGATATGTGTCCTGGAAGAACCAGTTTGAAGGATAATTCGCCAGCGTGGGCCATCATCTCCATCTTGGAGGTAAGGAAATGGAAATCTAGAGATGTTATATCATTTATCCAATGTAGAGCCAGGACCTAAATCCTGTGTATACTGAGACATGATACTAATGAACAAGACTAATGATAGTGTTTGAGCCCATCAAGGACTCACTAGTAAGTTCTCAGGTGCCTGTCATTGTTCCCAAATCAGGATGTCAGACAGTCTAGACCTCCTTAAGACATCCTTGGAAGGCACCCTTCTCTTCCCTACTCTCCATGCCAAACTGTCTTCCTCTTTATTTTCACATTTTTTTGCTTTGCTTTCTTAAAAACTCATTTTAATTTTTGATCTATAAATACCATTTAAATCCTAAGTGCTCATAGTGAGCTCATATTGACCCCGAGGTAGAGGAGATTTGGCAAGAGCAGTCAAGTAGATAAGAGTAATAGGAAAAAAAATGCTGTGTGGAGAGATTATATAGGACACACCTTGTACAAGGGAAGAAGAGTGTACATGTTTTCTCAGTCTGTCTCTAGAATTCAAGATCATGTGTATTCTGGATTTCCTTGCTATAATTTAGCTTTTTTCAGATCTGTATCCAAAATGGGGAACAATTAATCAGTTAGTGAAAAGTTATAATGGTAGAGATTTTTTATTGAATTGAAACAATATTACTATTGAGTGCTATACTTACTCCAAATAACAACCCTTTAAGAATCTGAGATATTGAGAGTCTCAGTTCATATGTGACTTAAGAATCCAAAGGGGTTTGCAAATAACAGAATTGGCTAGGCAACTTTCACTATGTGAATTTAAAATCAGTCTTCATAAAGCATATGAAGTGTAGATGGCAATTGAAAATTAATTTAAAGCTAATAATTCATAACAGTGGCAGGATGGAAAGTGAAACATGAACCCAGAAAAGTGAACTTTCATTCCTATTGAACTATGAGTGGCTCTTGATGGTGAGATGTAACTGACATGAGAGAATCATAAATTCCTATTTAAAGGACAGTTTATTATCACTATATTATTATATCAGTAGTGATAGCACTTCACCTTTGAAGAAACATAATAAGAAACCTAAATTTATAATATTTTGAATCCTGATGGCCAAAAATGGGTCAAAGATACTATGTTAGTCAACTTTCTGTCACTGTGACAAAATGCCCAAGATAAATCAACTTAAAAGGATGAAAAGGTTTAATTCACTCACAGATTCAGAGGTTTCAGTCCACGGTCACTTAATCCCATTGTCTTTGAGCCTCTGGCAATACATTATATCATTACAGGAGTGTATGATGGAGGAGGCTGTTTACCTAATGGTGGCCGAGAAGCAAAAGGAGAAGCAGGAAGGGACCAGGTCCCAATATCTTCTTCAAGGACATACCCCACAGTGACCTAACTTTTTTTCACTAGGCCTCTCCTCCTAAGGGTTCTACTACCACCTAATAGTGCTGCAGGCTGGAGACGCAAGCTTCAACACACAGGCCTCTGAGGGGCTTTCAAGGTCCAAACTATAGCAAAACCTGCCTACCTAAAAATACCTTGTAATGGAATTCTTATTTTGTGTCTCTGGTTAAACTCAAGTTGGAGTCAAAGTGATGTTTCCATTGAGAGTTTTTCTCTATTTTAACCTATTGGTTAATTTCAAGTAGACTTAAATGAGTCACAAAATCTGGTTCATCTAGTTTGCTTCTAGTACAAAATATCTTGTACTAAATAGTAGAAATGCCTTTGTACACTTTCTAGCTACTATTTTGCCACAGGAATTAGATAAATACTTTTATGATCTGAATGTTTGTGTCCACAAGTTCACGTGTAGAAACTTAATACCAGTGGAGTGAAGGTAAGAGGCAGAGGCTTTAGGAGCTGATTAGGTCAAATTTCCTGAAAATTTAGCTATCAGCTCTTGCCAACCCTCACAAGTCCGCTGCAGTGCACCACTGGGAAACCGACTTCAGTTCTTGACATGATGAGAGGCATGTGCGTACAGGGGTAAGAGTATGAAGAAGGCCTTGTTTGAAGACTCTCTTCCAAACAAGTGGGGTTGCTCCTGGTATCCACGCTGTGTCATTCACTCTCAGATTTTCTTCCATAAAATTTTCCGTTTCTTGGCTGCCACACCTTGGCATATACAGCGCATGTTGGTGTACCTACCGTTTGGGTCTTATTGGGCATAAGCATAAGGTCACTAGAACTTTAGGGGCATGCCAATCACTTGCATGTAATAGAAATCCATCCCTATGTGAGATAGTGTAGCTCAAGGGCTAATAGCTTTAATTTTTTTTTTTTTTCGGTAACCCAAAGAAATTGTTGTTTTGCTGTTGTCATCAAAAAAAAAAAAAAAAAAAAAAGTAGAACCTCGATTTGTGATTCATAATTTGCTTAGTCAGTTTCATGCACTTTGGCCAATTGTATCAGACTTTCAACAGTTATTAATTTTAGCTCACACTCAGAGTAGGTAGGGTTGCCTGCAGCTGGATACCACAGGTCATGTTTAAGGGTCTAAATCGCATTGAATAATTAATCTTTAGAATCTTTCCTATTTGAACACAAAACATTATGGTGGTGGCTGCCTCGGCTGGCCAGTCACCAGGCCTACTGGGGACCCAGGCATGTGCTTTGGAAGCCTCGTCTTTCTGCTCTTTGCTCTCTTCTTCAGCTGGAGACGCAGAGCTTGCTCTCCACTGATGCTTCCTGGATCATCATCTTTCCTCCTGAGGTTTCACCTCGAGGGCTCTTCTAGTGAGTTCTGGTAATAGCCTTTGGGCCACAGTGTGGATTTTCCACACCACCTGGATCACTGCCCACCTTTCTCTTTCTTGGTAGACTTTACACAACTTTCCGCTTCCCCACACATTCACAGGCTCCTTTCAGAAACACTATTCTAGTCTTCATGGCCACCTCTCCTGCCTGGGTACTTCCATATTTCCTTCCTTCCTTCCTTCCTTCCTTCCTTCCTTCCTTCCTTCCTTCCTTCCTTCCTTCCTTCCAGTAACATCATTGTGCATATTTGTCATTTAAAAAAACAATAAATTTTTTTTTCATGTCATCCAAATGCCTAAGGTGCTCCCTTTGGGTGGAATGTTTTGGTATCTCTGTCCCCTTCCTAGAACCTCTCTTCTGAGCTCACCATCATCTTTGGGGAAATGAGCAATTCACTGGAAGGTATTTTGAATGAATTCATGCAGCACTATATCTTAAACAAACCCAATCATATTTTGAAACCTTCAAAGACAATAAGCAGGCAGTTCTGTTTTATTGGAATTCTTCAGTAGGAGGAGGCAAGTTGGCCCTTTACTGAGGAAGGAAGTGGAGGATCGCTGTCTCCCTCTCTGACAAATAAGCTCCATGACATTGGCAGAACCCAGTACCCCCTTGTCACTCATTGCCCTTTAATATCTGTTGGAATTTGAAAAAGTCACTGAAAGCCTTTGTTCTTGTCATTTTAATCATCCCATAAGATGACAAAGAAACCAGAAAACAACCTATTGAGTTAATTCATTCTCAACTTTAGCACTGCTGAGGAAATTAAGAAATAGTATTGTCCAAGAATGTATCTGTGACAGTTTCTTCATAGCACCGTATCTAATGCTCTTCTGCATCTTTGCTTATAAGAAGGAAAACCCTCAGGACATAGTGATGTGCCAGGATGACTGCTCTTTCACTCTGTAAATACATTTTTAAAGTGTACTATAATGTCATTTTGATGGTTTAATTTCTGGAAGGATTTGGCTAATTACATTTTTAGGAATGTGCTCAGACCAGTTTTAGCTGCCTGGAGTTACTTTTAATAGCAGCTATTGCTACCTTTCCTCTGGTTTATTTTCTGTCTCCTGCCTTCAGAGTTATTTTGCTGATTTGGAGCCCTGACCTTAGTTTAAATTAGTTTGATTGTAACACTCCTGCGAATCATATGCAATATTTTAATGGTTCATTACGACACTGTAGCAACTTGTCATAGAAAAGCAGGCTGTGAAACTAGAGGAAAATTGTTTCCTTGTCTTGTGACAGGAAAAAGCTCTTTAAAAGAGAACCAGTAGGCTGTGATGTCCCCTTTCCACACACAAGTGCTGTATTGGTTCCCTAAGTAACAGGGATGGCTTTCTAGTACACAAGAAAATGAAATGCTAGATTTATACAATATAGTCAGAGGCAGCTCCGAGAAATAATCAAAGTCAAATAAAATAATAATTGAAGATAGTTACTTTCTAGAATGGACATTCTAGGTGTTGTTCCTTAATCAATGGTGGCTGCTGAGGTGCTATAACCTCTGTTGGAGAAGAGAGCCTTATTATGGATCAGTAATGCCGCCTGGTGGTAGAAACAGGGAAACAGGTAGGATGCTAGAACCAGGGTTTGGTTATTTTGTTTCAGTACGTAAGTAATTAACTTACTGTACTCGTAGTGTGGTGCTAGTTAGTACCTTTAATCATTAAAATTTTAGAAAAAAAAATAGCAGCCAACATACATTGGATGTTTTCCAGACACTCACAGAGTGCATATGTACTTTATTTTTATTTTCTCATGAACTTTCATGACCACCTTTTAGAATAGTTCTTATTATTATGCCTATTTTATAAATGAACTTGAAAAGACTCTTCTGGAAAAAGTGTTTCTTGACATTAAATATTTTAAGTTATTTTTTGCCTCCCAATATTTTATATTAAGATTCATTTTATGATTCCATTATGAAAACTAGTTTTCAGGGTTTTTTTTTACAAATACTTGTGCCAGAAATATCTGTGGGTGACTTCCCCATTGTTTTGGCCTTAAAAAGTGAGTTCTGGTAATAGCCTTTGAGTCTTTGGTTTTCTTTTATACCAAACCAGAAATAATACAGTCATTTTACTACCTGCCCAAGGAACCTAAATAATGAAGCTTTCAACCTTGTTAACATCCCAGCTCCTTCTATACCCACCAGATTGGCCTATGTGTCCTTGTGACACCAAGGTTGAGAAGAAGGACTCAAATTCATGTACTCACTTTTTTGATCCACTTAATCACTCATTAATATAGTGATTTGTCATTTGTCATTAAACATTTACTGAGCAGCTACTGTGTGCATGAAGTATAGACTAGATCCTGTGCCGCAGTGGTCTCTGTCCTCCATAAACATCAACGATCAGGCATTCCAATTGGCTCTACTGAGCCAAGACAGGATTCCAAAGAAGCACAGATTTGGAAGGGAGAGGAAGATCAGAAAAAGTCCCAGGAGTTGACATTGAAACAAAAACATGGCTGTGTAAATGAGATCTGTTGGGGAGATGAGTAATAGAAGGTGGGGTGAAAAGGAAGAATTCTTCAAAAAGGGGAAACACACGTGCTAAAGTGGAAGGTCACTGATTTTGAGTTAAAAACACCAGTGAAATGGCCTTATCCCCATTTTGGATTTAGCTTCACAAACCCAGAAGGCACTTTTTGCACAGATATTCCCACAGTATCTCTTAATCTGACACATGTGAAATATGAAGTTAAATGAGCCTCATGACTTTTTAAGCTTTGAAACCAAGTCACCGTTCTTGTTTGGTCCTAGAGACAAAACAGGCACTACACATTTTTCATCAGGTTAGAAATTTAAAACAAAGCAAAAACTTTAAGTTTCTTCTAATGGAGAAAGTGACAGCCAGATATCCATATGTGTGCAATTGTTTCAATAAATTTACTCCTCTGCCCAGCCCCCAGTGGATAGAAAGTTCTTGGTTAACTCCCCCTAAAGGAATCTACCTCTGGGTACCAAGCTTGAATTCATAAGGCCTTTCCTTGGTCCAGACTCTGGATTCTCTGAGTTTGTGAAAGTCCCCCTCCTTCCCTGGTGTTGGTGTTTCCAAGGATTTGGTCCTGTTTCCAAGGATTTGGTCCTCTTGCTAACCAGGAAAGGAATGCTCAGGAAATGTTGTTAACTATGTTTCTACCAATCTGCTTTTTGAAATCTCAAGTCAAAAATACAAACACTGCTTGCCAGGATATGGTACTTTCTGAATTGATGTAGTTTTGTATAACGTCTTTATGATACGATGGTGTGAATTACTAAGTAGTTGCTGATCACCTTGGAGTCCATGAAATGTTGCAAATTGCTAACCCTTGCTGAACACAAAGCAAAAGTCATAGATATAAAGGAGGTAATATGAGGTAGGGGTTAATGGATCACAACCCAGTAACCAAACTGTTTTGGCTCTAACACACGCTAGCTCTCTAATCCTCAGCCAGTTATTTAACCTCAATGTATCTTGTCTTTGAAAGGGGATCATAATAGTACCTTCTTCAGAGAATTATACTGAGGACTAAGTGGGCTAATATTGGCAGATGCCCGGAATGGTATGTGGTACATGCTAAGCCCTTCATGAATGTTAAAATAAATTAGGTACAGCAATTATTTGGAGCTGTCTATCCTGAAAATGTTTATGGATAGCAAATGACTTTACCAGTAATACAGTAGTAGTGTATCTTAAAATATTTTTCAAGTGCAAAGTGAAGAAAATTTGAAATTCATACTCGCTTTTGTCATGATCTCTGTTAGTCCAAAGAACTGATTTTTTAAGCTTGAGCATGTATCCAAATCCCCTAGAAGGCCTGGTAAAACACAGAAAGCTGAATTCTATTCCCAGAGTCTCTGAATCAGTAGATATAGGGGGGAGCCTTAGAATTTATATTTCTAGTCAGTTCCATGATGATGCTGATGCCCCCAGTCCAGAGACTACCCTTTGAGAACACTGGCTTGGAGCAATTACATTTAAGTCTCAACTTCTATTTGCATGCATATACAGATACTGAGGAAGGGAACTAACTTTCATCGAGTACCTACTATGTTCCCACAACTATTATAGGTGCTTTATATTAGTTGTCTCTTAAAGTTATGACACCTTTCTTATGGTGTAGGCAATTTATTTATTTTATGAATGATTAAATGGAGACTCTGTGAGGGTAAATAAACTATCTCGAACAACCAAGCGATATCCTAACCCAGGAACATCTGACTCCAAATTCCTGTCCTTTGCTATTATTCTGTGTTGGGTCACAGAAGAAAAAGCTAGTCTCTTACCACAGTCTAGATTTTTCTGCAACTGCCTGAATTAGCTGACTGTGAACACAATGTAAGAGTTCTGGTATGAGAGACTAAAAGCTCCTAATTCAATTAGCTTTCACTATACCACAAACCTCACCAACACTTCAAAAAACAATTTCGTATTTGTCATAGTTCTGCTGGTTTTGCCAAAGCTCACTCTGCTGCAGTCATGGGTCAGGGACTAGTTAGGATTAACTGATCTAGGACAGCCTTGATCAGTAGAGTGTCCACTGGGGAGGCTGGAATGAACGACTGAATGGCTGGTCTCCTCTCCATGAGATCTTTCATCCTGGGCTTCTTCACATGAGAGTAGAAGCCATCCATGATGGCAGAAACAAGAATTTGGGGGACTGAGAGTCAAAAGTTCCTTGAAGTCATGCCACATTCTGTCAAAACAAGTCCTAGGGCCACCATCCCTATGGGAATGGGATGATATTCCGCCTCTAGATAGGAGGAGCTGGAAATAATTTGTGATCATACTCCAACAGAACCCCTGAACAGCCTATCTCTTTCTTATCTTAGTTTCACATGCATAGTTGTACCTTGGTATCCATGGGAAATCAGTTTCAATTTTCCCTCTGGGTACCAAAATCTGTAGGTGCTTAAGTCTAGTCAAAGTGGCATAGTATCTGCTTGTAATCGATGCAGATCTTCCCATACACTTTATTTTATTTTTTTTTAAATATTTATTTATTTATTTATTTTTAGTTCTCGGCAGACACAACATCTTTGTTGGTATGTGGTGCGAGGATCGAACCCGGGCCGCACGTATGCCAGCCGAGCGCGCTACCGCTTGAGCCACATCCCCAGCCCATTCCCATACACTTTAAATCTCCTCTAGATAACTTATAATAACTAATATTATATAAATACTACATAAATGGTTGTCACTCATTATTGCGTAGAGAATGATGGCTAGGGGAAAAAATCATGTTCAGTACAGATGCAATTTGTGTTATTTTTTTGGTGGGGAGGTGTACTGGGGATTGAATTCAGGGACACTCAACCACTGAGCCACGTCCCCAGCCCTATTTTTTGTATTGTATTTAGAGACAGGGTCTCACTGAGTTGCTTAGCTCCTCGCTGTTGCTGAGGCTGGTATTTAAATTAGTGATCCTCTTGTCTCAACCTCCTAAGCCGCTGGGATTACAGGCATGCATCTCGGCACCTGCCTGCATTTGGGTGTTTTGCGTATTTTTAATATGCTGTTGGTTGAATCCATGGATATGAAATCCATAGATACAGAAATTCAACTGAATTTGTACCTTTTAAAAACGTTTTAGTTATGTTCAGATGAAGACAATCTCATCAAGTGTTCTTAAACCCATGAGAATCATTGGGAAATAACAGTGATAGAATCAAGTCTTTGCTTTTTGATCAATCCAACTAATAAATCTTGCCTCTTGAGATGAGACTATGTTTTCAGGACTTTAATATTCTGTTTTCAAGCTTGAAGGTCTCTAGTCCTATAGATAGCTTTTTACAAACTACTTTGAAAATATTCATAGATTTACAAGAATTCATTGTAATAGGGAAATATAGAGCAAGAAGACACCTACCTAGATGCTCACGTTAGAAATGTTAGTTCAAGAGAATAAGAAGCTGAGTGAGTTTATATTTATGTGTGGTAGAGCTGAATTTGAAAAATATGAGAATGTTGAGCATTTCAAGACAATATATTTGTGAAAGATAGTATCAGTCTGGGTCGCAGCAGGAACAGATGACGTATTCAGTTAGGGTCATTTGACCAAGTTCTAATGAATTGAACCAGTTTATTAGGTGAAGACAGGGTGGAGAAACTGCAGAGAAGAGAATTGTTTCCCAGCAGCTACCAGTGTAAGTCTGAAGGAGAAAGGAATGGAGAAATTTCCATAACTTTGGCAGAAATAGTTGAAAAAAGTCACCTTAAAAAGAGTCTTTGTTCATGGAATGGTCAAGTTCACGGTCAGTTTATGGTGACCTCAAACAAAAGGAAACTGATAATTAAACACTCTGCTTTCACTCTCCTTCCGCCTTCCTGGTACCTCCTGGGACTTTCCACTGGCTGAAACCAACAGGAATTCAGAGGTCAGGAGAAACTTGGATGTTGTCTGTGAAGTCATTGTGCTGTGGCAGTGAGCAGGGTGAAGGACGGTGAAAGCTGGCTCTGAAGGGACAAATGAATGGGAGAAAACCTTGCAGAGAGACCTTTAGTTAGGCAGTTCAACTAAAGCACCAAGTCAGTAGATTATCCTCCCATAGTCATGAATGAGACCAGGAGTCTTAGTCCACTTTCTATAATTATAACTGAGAATAACATAGATGGGATAATTTATAAAGAATGAAGTTGATTTAGCTTATAATTCGGGAGGTTCGGAAGTCCAAGGGCCTGGCACCAGCATCTGTCTGGTCAATATCTTCTGACAGCCATCTTGTTTGTGGGGACTCTCTACAGGGTCCCAGTACCAAGCAGGGCATCACATGGTGAGAGAGGCACAAACAAGAGTCAGAGTAAAATGACTTTTATGACAGATCCACTCTTGAGATAACCCATTAATCCATGAGTAGATCATTAATCCACTCACGAGGGCAGAGTCCTTTTGCTCCAATCACCTCTTAAAAGTCCAGCCTGGTCCCACCTCTGAACTCCTCCCAATAGGGATTAAGTTTCCAACATAGGTTTTGATGAGGACATTCAAACCATAGCACAAGGGTATATAATTTTCAAAAGCATATGAAATCTACTTTCACAGCTTTAAAACCTCTCACTATCTTAAAGGGAATAAAAATATTGGAATTTGGAAGTAGGAAACAGGAGCCTGGCAATGAATTTGGAAAGGTGCCCCTTTCATTTTGGGAGACACCGTGAGCATGTGCTTTCATCAGTGGCTGGAATAGCTAAAGAGTGAGAAATGTGCTGGCTGGCGGGGTTGACAGTGGGTTCTGGAATGGCTAGCTGCACTAAGCGCCTTCACGCCACGAAAATTATTGGAGTAGTAGATACAGAAATCTTGAGCATAGGCTAGCCCAGGTCACATGTGAGAGATAGCCAACATGCATTTTTTCTTAGATTTTGTCCAAAAGAGCTGGTATAAGTGAAAGCAAAGCAGGTCTCAGGTGATAGAAGCTAGAGACAGAGCAAGCTTCTCCAGGGATGGGGAATGAGAAATAGAAATTCCTTCTGTCTATCTAGGGAAGTACGAGAAGGGAGCTCCAAAAGATCCAAGGTCTTACACTAAAGAAAGCCTCAGTGTAAATACCTGTGAAGAGCAGAGAGCTCTAATATTGACTCCAGGAAGTAACAGTGAAGTAATGACTTTCCCAACCCTCTGACCTCATCTTACTTCCTTGTGCTCCAACCTAAAGGGGGTCAGAAACTACAGTTATCAAGAGTAATGAGAAGCAGAAGGAACAAGTGAGGAAAGATTGAAGAGGAGAGCACATTCCTTTCCACCAGCAATGGGCCTGGCTAGGTAAGGGGAGAAGCTTACCTCTATACAAGATTGCAAGTTTGCTTATAGCATGAGCTGGACATTTTGAGTACTAAATTGAGACTACATCTTATGAAAATGCATTGGGAACTAGGTTAACTAAGAGTATCCAGAAATATCATGGGATTTGCCATAGATTTTTACATAGGATCAGGGTAAGAATTAGCCCCACAGCATCATTCTACAATTCTACCTTACAATTGTTCCTCTTATCTGTATATAGTTATCTCCCTTCTTGGTGGAGGATATATTCTAAGACCCTCCATGGATATCTGAAACCTCTAATAGTACTCAACCCTATATATGCCATTTCGAACACATACATATCAGTGACAAAGTTTAATTTATAAATTAGGTACATAAGAGATTAACAAGAATTAATAATAAGGGGCTGGGGCTGTAGCTCAGTGTCACGGTACTTGCCTAGTGAGGCACTGGGTTTGAGCCTTAGCGTCACATGAAGATAAACAAAATAAAGGCATGCTATTCATCTACAACCACAAAAAAAATTTAAAAGAACTAATAATAAAATATAACAATTACAACAATATATTGGAATAAATGTTATGTGAACATAGTGTCTCCTCTTAAATATGTCATAATGCACTGTCTTCTATTTTTGGACCACAGTTGACTGCAGGTAACTGAAACTGCAGAAAACAAAATCACAGATAAGGGAGGACTACTGTATACTCCAGAGAAAAATGGGTTACCTCTGTTCTGAAGTAAGGGAAGGTGGTCTTCTCTCTTCCCCCCACTCTACCCTTTTCCCTTGCTAGGTATTTGCTTCTTCGTGAATTCTTTCTTCTCAATAACCTTTGGTTTAAACTGTATGAAACGTTCAGGATTTAGATAGAGAAAGCATCAGGGGAGCGGGCAAACATCATGATCCTGCTTATATTCCTGTCTCCTCAGGAGATAGCTGGGACTACATTTTGGTTGTGTGAACCCACCATGAGGTGATTTGATAGAAAATCACTTGAAAAGGAAAAAGTGTTGGTGTCAGCATGAGTATTTAAAACTATTATGTATAGTATCAAGTTTTGTGGCCTATTTTAATCATATGACACAAAGGGGGACAATAAGAAGCTTTTTTTCTTTGAGAAAGCAAGAATGCACTGTTAGAACTTTCCAATTATAAGCACTTTTCTTTTTTCAGACACATTTAGAGTACCCGAAGCTTTCTCTTTGGTATTTAATGGAGGTTTATTTTCAAGTCTGAACTCTTGATATTTATACATTATTTGATTTTTAGTTTTTGAGATTCACAAACTTTCTCCCATTTTGTATTCATGGCTGTATCTGTTGGGTACCAAGATTGTATATAAATTTGTTTTTGTTGCTAAAGAAGCAAGTAAACATGTTAACATTTAATCTTCCCATAATGGAATCAGAAACAAAAATCTCAGCAACTTACAATGCTGTTCAGAGACATTTTTCTGCTGCCTGTTGTGAGAAGTTAGGGTATGTGAAATAAATGATGTATGGAGCTGTAGGAATGCGACTTATCCAGACTACCTTATGTCTAAGGAACATTAAACATAGGGTTCTCGTTTAGCAAATAAATAACCATTCATTTCAATGGCTGCATAGCCTGGACTTTCGTGCATATTTTTGCAAAGATAAGGAGAGGCCATTAGGGATTTAATATAAAATAAATCGCCAAGGGGTCTTCTTGTAGTTCTAGTCTTTCTGCCACATGGTGTGTTACTAATGTGCATAAATGGGCTTAAATGAATTTGTTATCTGTATTACATTTGCAGTATGTATATATTTATATATTATTTTTTAATTGTGTTTAAAAATAAAACATTAAATACATCATTTTGGAGAGTTGAGAACGTAGCATACGTAAATCAATCAGCTTCAATTAGTATTTAAAAATGTCAGTATATTAGATTTGCCTGTGGGTGTATTTACCCCACAGAGTTTAATATATTTTAGTTTTGTCATCTTCGAGGTAGCCATATGGTTAATTTGTCACCTTATAAGAACAGGCTGCTACAATCTAAGCTCGATTAATGACATATCGCTTATGCGCCATTGAAAGAGTCCATGTCGTGGTTGTTTTATTGATGCCCTAGGTCAGATTCTGAACAGTGTCTCTACACAACACTGATTCTTTCACTAACCCGGGAGCTGTGCTGCTTCACTTTCTTCTTCGGTTACTCTTACCACATTTTCAGTTCCAGGAAGAAAGTGGCAGGAAATGTTCTGCATCATATCAAACCATTTGATAATATTTCTTATTGCATCCACAAATTAGTTGCCCTAAGAGTTTACCTTTAGACATTCTTTAAAAACAATAACACATGGAAATTAATAAATTACAATCTGGTGAGACTTAGAGGATAAATATATTCTTCTTTAGATATGATTCTGGAATTATTCCAAAAGATAACATTTTAAACTAGAGGCATTCATCTCAAAAGAAAAGCTTTTGATGTCTGCCCAGTAGAAATAGTTCTTATTAAAGAAATTATCATTTTAATAAACTAGAGATGCCAATTAATTTTTCATTAATAATCTGCTAGAAGATATTGAAACGTGGCATCCAGGCTAAATTGTATAAATCTAGTTCATATTCCAAGTATAGACTATAGGATAAATACATTCTTATAATATTCTTTCCTGCTAATCAACTTTATTCGAAGACGTTATTTTCAAAGACAAAAACTTCCTAAATTGCGGGCAGCCGGTATTTTCTTTTCAAGTCATCTTAATGCAATACTGGCATGTGTAGAATATCATTCCATTAACATATTTATTAGATAAGTGTTAGACCTTGGTTAATAGATTTTACTCATATTTGTTTCTGAACACAAATGAAATCACTGCTTGATAATTGATCACAAGAAGGGCAGTTGGTAAGTATATGTGAGTACCCTTCACATTTGACTGGTAAGGAGTATACTGCTTATTTTGACTTCTCTCAATTTATCATTTGGGGGATGTTATTCTTGCTTTTATCACTGCTTTACTGGAGATGTTTATGGGGCATGGACTTTAGCAGCAGGAGGTGTTTTTTGAAAAATGTTAAGTGTAAAATAGATCTTGTAATTTATTCATATGTTATTCAGTGTTTGTTTCCACTCCTTGGCAGTGTATGCACACAATCCAACACTTATGAGAACTCGAATAGATGAAAACTGCCCTTGCTTCTCTCAATCCAGATACGGAGGCGAGCAAGGCTCACTCTGGGGTAATTCTATGTCCAGAGGACTAGGGTAAATGTCTTCCTTTTCTGAAACCCCAACTGAAACAAAAGTTATTTAACCTCACGGAGGGTAGCAATATTTGCCAAAACACAAGTCAGCACTTTGGGGTGACAATTAAAGGTAAGAAGGTAGAGTTGGAAAATAAATTTGGATATTTTAAAATTTAAAGCTTAAAAATTATTTTTATTATTGCCACAAATGACATAAAATAATATGAATATTATTAATTTGCATTTTGCTTTCCTGTGTCCAAATAAATGATCAATCATGTCTCTGATAGAAAAAGGGTCAGTGTTCTGGTCCCTGATGTCTTGATCTATTGGCCACTGGTGCTGCATATTCCAGATGAGTATAGCCACGTAGGGGTCATTTCAAAAACCCAGGCACTAGCCAGTGTTCTTTGCAAACTCTTTTGTGGTTAACTCTCTACTACTGATTTTTTTTTGTGCATGTTTATATTTGAATGTTAATAAAGTCATATTGATTTTAATTTAATTGATACTAGACAAGACAAAGTTTTATGGTATCTGTAACATAAGGATCACATAATTCTTTTGTTTACTTTCTAATTGGAATAGAATTTTTTCCTGCCACCTGGCTTAATATACTTATGCATCAAAGTTCTTGATTATTTTGATAAATACAAGCTTTCTTGGAGTTCAGCAGACCACCTCTTCTTAACATAGAACAAATTAAACTATTCCCTCCCCACACATATACACTCAAATTCTGAACTTCATATCCTTTCTATTCAATATTCCATCAGGCTGTGTATAACAGTACATATGCTCAATTGTAGCAGACATGGAATTTACATGTGGGTCAAATTTGGCAACATGCCAATGGATTACTCATGACTCATTCATTAAAAATCATTGATCTTGAATTTTGATCTCGTTGTCCCATATGTGAAGTCTCCTATCATGGTGACCTGGATTTGATTGCTTATAACCCTCCACGGAGTTATTTTTCAAAGTTAGCTGCAGGAAGCATGGTGACTTGAGTCCTTTTCCTTGGAGATTTTCCTGATCTTGTTCCTTGGGGTCTTGCCATTTTCAGTATGCAAAAGAATTAGGGAAAGACTTATTTGAGGTAAGAGGGATTTTGTACCTAACTTTTTATATAAGGCCCTTCTTCTCCCAGATCTGTGGCCTGGTTGTGTCCTTAAGGACCCTCTAATATCAGTAGAGGGAATGGGGAAGGCTTGCACTTTCTGTGGCTGTTGGATTTGTCCTGGGGTATTTCTCTGTGAATACTTGGATACATAATCTTCTAGCTTTTTTCTTCATGAAATGCTCTTCAAAACTGGCCACAAGGGGCTGGGGTTGTGGCTCAGTGGTAGAGTGCTTGCCTAACATGTTTGAGGCCTTGGGTTCGATCCTCAGCACCATTTAAAAATAAATAAATAAAGCAAAAAAATAAATATTTTTAGTTGTTCATCTACAGCTAAAAATATTTTTAAAAAGCTGGCTGCGACTCTCTTGTCTCCCTCTCTTTCTTACCCCTCTTACTCTCTCCCCTCTCTCTCTCTCTATCTCTCCTCTCTTTCTCTCCCCCTCTCTCTCCTCTCTCTCTCTCTCCCCCTCTCTCCTCTCTCCTCTCTCCTCCCTCTCTCTCCCTCTCTCCCTCCCTCCCTCCCTCCCCCCTCTCTTTTATTAGCAGTACCACTACGGTACTGCTAATAAAATCTCTGATTGGTGCTAGGGATTGAACCCTGGGCCTTGGGATTGAACCCTGGGCCTTGTGCATGCTAGAGACAGCATCTCACTGAGTTCCTTAGTGCCTCACTTCTGCTGAAGCTGGCTTTGAACTCACAGTCCTCCTGTGTCAACCTCCTGAGCCGATGGGATTACAGGCATGTGTCACTGACTTGGCCCCTCACTTACTTTTCTTCAAAATGTACAGTCATACCACCCCAGCATTTTCTAGAAAATATACACAACAGGCCAAGTGGACACAAACTGAAGCATGGATACTTTGTACCCAGCTCTTTTGCACAACCAATTTGCCATGAAACTGGCTGAGTAAAGGAAAATTGACTCTGTCTGTGGGCTGAGAATATGCCAGGGACATGCCAAAAACACAGCAGCAAGCTTCCTTTTGTTGCTAAAAGCTTGGTCCTTGTCCCTGATGCCAATCAATAATGAGGACATGGTTTTCAGAAAAAAAGGAAAAAGAGACTTTTTTTGCTTTGCTAGCAAAGGAGAAACACAGGGGACACCTGTCCTAAAGGCTGTGATTCTGCCCATCAGCAGGAACAAGGGACTTTTAAAGAGGTGATTCAAAGACTGCATTCCACAGGTTTTCTGTCTGGAGTTGTAGTTCACTTGTTAATTTGGGAGAGTCATTTCTGAGATCTTCTGATACCCTCCCCAACGTCTGGATTACTTCATTCCTATGGTGGGTGTGTACTCAAGGACAGATAAATCTGCCTAACATGGGGAAAAAGGTAATCCCATTTCCCTGAGATTAGGGAGGAGCAGGGAGAGAAAAGAAGAGAAAGAACCAAGTCCATTTAAAAAATAAATTGGAGTTAGTTGGAGGAAGGTTCTAGAAAAGCAGTGGCAGCAGCTCAGGCAGTAGCAGCAGCGCCGGTCCTGTATGGAGGTGCTCTTCAGCGGCAGTTCTCACTACAGTGCCAGGATGAGTCGGGTTTGCGTTTGTTTGTCTGCGGAGATCTCTCTTATCTCACTTGCCTGCGGGAAATCGGCTGAAGCGACTGAGTCCGCGATGGAGAGAGTAAAGGTACAGTTCAGTAAACTCTTTATTGGTGGCTTAAGTTTTGAAACCACAGAGGACGGTTCAAGAAACTACTACGAGCAATGGGGAAAACTTACAGATTGTGTGGTTATGAGGGATCCTGCAAGCAAAAGATCCAGAGGATTTGGTTTTGTAACCTTCTCATCCAAGGCTGAGGCTGATGCTGCCATGGCTGCAAGACCTCGTTCCATTGATGGGAGAGTGGTTGAGCCAAAACGAGCTGTAGCAAGAGAGGAATCTGGAAAACCAGGGGCTCCGTGACTGTGAAGGAGCTGTTTGTTGGCGGGATTAAAGAAGATACCGAGGAACACCACCTTAGAGATTACTTTGAAGAATATGGAAAAATTGACATCATTGAGATAATTACGGATAGGCAGTCTGGAAAGCAAAGAGGCTTTGGTTTTGTTACTTTTGATGACCATGATCCTGTGGACAAAATTGTATTGCAAAAATACCACACCATCAATGGTCATAATGCAGAAGTGAGAAAGGCTTTGTCTAGACAAGAAATGCAAAAAGTCCAAAGTTCCAGGAGTGGAAGAGGAGGCAACTGTAGAGGAAGATCTGATGGATACGGAAGTGGACATGAATTTGAGGATGACTCTAATGGATATAGAGGAGGACCTGGACATGGCACTTTTGGAGGTAGCCCTGGTTATGGAGGAGGAAGAGGAGGCTATGGTGGTAGAGGATCTGGCTATGGAAACCGGGGTAGGGGCTATGGAGGTGGTTATGATAACTATGGAGGAAGAAATCATGGAAGTGGAAGTTATAATGATTTCAGAAATTATAACCAGCAGCCTTCTAAATATAGTCTAATGAAGAGTGGAAACTTGGGTAGCAGGAACATGGGGCGACCACGTGGTAGAGGAAATTATGGTCCTGGAGAAAGTGAGGGTTATGGTGGGAGGAGCCGATACTGAGCTTCATCCTATTTGCCTTGAGCTTCATTGTATAAATAGGAGAGGATGAGAGCCCAAAGGTAACTGAACAGCTTCAGGTTATCCAAAGAACAATGTTAAGCAAATTCTTATCTCAGTCATACATAAATATGCAATGATGGCAGAAGACACAGAGCAGATGCAGGGAGCCCTTTTGGGAATGGATTAGATTATTTCATAACATTTCCTTACTGTGGGGGAAGGATTGTGAAAAATAAAAATAATGAAAGCCTTTGAGACAGTTTCTTAGCTTTTTAATTGTTGTTTCTTTCTAGCGGTCTTTGTAAGAGTGTAGAAGCATTCCTTCTTTGATAATGTTAAATTTGTAAGTTTCAGGTGACATGTGAAAACTTTAAGATTTTTCTCAAAGTTTTGAAAAGCTATTAGCCAGGATCATGATGTAATAAGACATAATGTTTAAATTTAAAAAAAATTTAAGTGCATGTGTAGAGTTAAGAAGCTGTTGTACATTTATGATTTAATAAAATCTAAAGAAAAAAAAATAAAAAATAAAAAAACTGGCTGCAACATATGTAATCGTTCAACCATGTTTATAACAACCAAAGTGCCTATCAACAGATGAATGGAGAAACAAAATGTGGTCTATCCATACAATAGAATGGTATTCAGTCTTATAAAGTAAGAACCTTGGGAACATTGTGCTAAGTGAAATACACTAGTGACAAAAATACAAATATTGTATATTAGTCAGCTTTTTATGACTGTGACAAAAGTACCTGAAGAGATCAACTTAGAGGAGGAAAAGTTTGTCTGAGCTTATGGTTTAGAATTTCAGTCCGTGGTTGGCTGACTCCATTGCTCTAGACTGGAGGTGAGGCATAACACCATCATGGAAGGGCATCATGGAGGAAAGCTATTGAGCTCATGGTAGCCAAGAAGCAGAAGGAGAGCAGGAGAAACCAAGGACAAAATATATGATTTCCAAAGCATACTCCAGTTACCTACTTCCTCTATCCACACACTACCTGCCTATACTTACCATGCCAATAGTCCATTTAAATTAATCCACCCAATGAATCAATCCATTGATTAGGTTACAGCTCCCATCGTCTAATCATCTCACCACTAAATATTCCTGTCTTAACACTTGAGCTTCTGGGGGACACCTCAAACACCATGACACTCTATGCTTCCACTCGTATGTGGTATGAACAGTAGTCAAATTCATGGAGACAGAAACTAAAATAGTGATTGCCAAGGGTTGGGTGGAGGATGAAGTGGGGAGTTGTTGCTGGAGGTATTGAGCTTAATTTTCCAAGATGAAAATTTTCTAAATTGTGTTGTACAACAATGTGAGTATACTTAGCAGTGCTACCTACACTTAAAAATGGTAAGATGGTAAATATATGTTTTGTGGATTTTTTTTACCCTAATCAAAACCAAGAAGTTTTAAAAATGCATTTATTATATTGAAGCTCATGAAATTCAGTTCCATGTTGCTTTGATCGTGAGAGCATGAGGAGAGGAATCCTCACTCTGAGGGTGCCTCTCTCACTGCATGTTTGTCATATGGATAACATCTGTAAAAAAAAAAAAAAAGAAAAAGAAAAAGAAACAAAAAACAAGAAAGCAAGGCTCTGAGCAAAAAAAAAAAAAAAAAAAAAGAAAAAGAGACAAAAAACAAGAAAGCAAGACTCTGAGCAATATATATATATATATATATATATATATATATATATATATATATATATATATATATATATATGAGATTTAACAGAAAAGGTACCTACAGGGTGTCTGCTGTTAGGAAGGAGAAGACTGGTTGCTAGGCAGCACCTGTACCTACTCCCTTCAGACTCTGCCTGTTCCTGTGTGAATGCACCAGGATTTAAAACCAGGTGGATATACCACCATTCCGGATATACATCACCTGAACAATCTCTACTTTTTGGCTGACAGTGACTTATGATCTTCTTGAGCAGGCTCAAGGTCTAGGAAAGAGACTCAGGTCCCCCTCCTCCCAGCAAAAACCCCTTGACATTTGCATAGAAAACCACAATTTGCCTACATAAATGATAAGACAAAATTATTAAACAAAGGAAGAAGCAGTTTGGTGAATAACTCCTAAATTTCCAGACTCCTGAGAAGCAATTTTTAAAATATTAACTAGTTTTCTATGATTTTTCTTATAAAATGTACATGTTACCATGAAAAAGAAAAAAATAAAAAAGCACACAGCCGACTGTCACCCATTGACTGTCACCCCAATCCCAAACCAGATGTAACTGGTGATGCAGTATGTGTTTCTTTAGTTCTTTTTCACTGTGCTTTCCTGTATAGGTAATCGTAGAAGGGTAGTTTTTAAAATTATATAGAATGGTCAAAAGAAAAAAATTTAAATAATAAAGAATGTATTCTATCTAGCCAGATAACTTCTATTGCTAGGTTTATTTATTTACTTATTTGTTGATCGATACTGGGGATGGAACCCCGAGGCACTCTACCACGGAGCCACATCTCCAGTCCTTTTTATTATTCAGGCAGAATCTCACTAAGTTTCCTAGACTTGACTCAAACTTGGAATCCTTCTGCCTCATTCTCCTGAGTCACTGGATGACAGGCATCTGCCACCATGCCCAATCCTATCACTAATTTTTACATAAAAATAATACACATTTAAGATTGGAACATTTTAAAAGGACAAGTATCCAAATGTTGAGGAGACCCATCTTCCAGCTCCTTCCCTCTCCAAAGAGATAATGCTTATGCATGTGTGATTTCATTTTGGAAATAATCTTAGTAAGTGAGTGTATTACTCAGTTTTTTCGAAAGAATCAAAACCAGTAGGATGCCAATAGCTTCCAGTCTGAAAGCTAGCAGGCTCAAGATCCAGAAGGGCCAATGTTTCCGTTCAAGTCCAAAAGTCAGAAGACAGAAATCCCTGCTGAGACAATCAGGCAGGGAATTTCCCTCTTATTCATCCTTCTGTTCTATTTGATTGATTGGACTGAGAGGGGCAATCAACTTTATTGGCCTACTGTTTTCAATGTCATTCTCATCCAGAAACACTCTCACAGACACACTCAGCCTAATCTTGGGCCAAATGTCTGGGCATCCCATGGTCCAGTCAAGTTGACACATAAGAAATCAACCATCAAAATGGGGGAAATGTGTAGCCAAGTGTGGCGGCTCACACCTATAATCCCAGCAGCTCCAGAGGCTGAGACAGGAGTTCAAAGTCAGCCTCAGCAATGGGGAGGCACTAAGCAACTCTGTGAGACCCTGTCTCTAAATAAAATACAGAATAGGTCTGGGGATGTGGCTCAGTGGTCGAGTGCCCCTGAATTTTATTTCTGGTACCGCCTGCCAAATGGGGAAAAGTGTAAATATTAGCATTAACTGGACGTTCTTTCTACCTAACCATAATTTTGCAGCAAAACAGATTGTGTGAGTAGCAAACACTTTTGACACAGTAGGGGCAAGAAATAGCGAGGAATGCAAAATTGAGAATCTTCAAGATGAAGTTCTTTTATAGAATCTGCTTTGATTCCTGCCTTTTTCTTATGCATGATCCTTTACATGTCCTCCATGGTGGCCCCTCTTCTCTGTGAGCCCTTTTTGCTGCGTGGGCTCTGACACTATTTTGAATTCATTGCCTCTTATCCTAACCTCTCCTCACCTTCTACCAGTCATCCATGAAGTCCTGCCAACCCCTTTGCCTGAAGCCCATGACATTGCCACCTCCCATACCCAGGGCTTCTGTCTTCATTCAGGTTCTTGTTCTTCATCCTTTGGGCTATTGTAAAGCTCCATTTCTGGTCTCTTCTGTCCATGAGCCTCTCTCCTATCTATCTTTCTGGTTTTCTAAATTACAAGTTGGGTCCTCTTACTTCCTTACTTAAAAATCCTTCCATGGTGTTCCTTCACCTTCTCTATAAAGTGTGTACTCCTCAGCTCTGTCTCCTCCCTTCCTCTGTTAAGAACGCCGTGCTTCATTCCTCCCATGCAGAATGACTTCCAAGTAAGGGGGAAGATGCCGTGTCCCCTCATTACTCTTGCTTTTACCTACATATCAATTGCCTTTTTTCTTTTGGCTGTTTGCCAACTCCGAAGCCCTTGAGGCTCAGTTCCAGAACCTCCTTCTGCTCTGGGAAGAAGTGGGAGCGCTGCCTCTTTGCTGGTCTAGTTCTGTTTATATTTCTCCACTCTCAATCAGAACGTTGAATGGCCTTATAACAAAACAGCTGTTTTGCTTTATTGCTTCCCTCTTCAATAGCATGGCTTTCTTTGAGTATGGAAATGCTGTGTGTTTGGTAACTAAATTCCCAGTCCTTGGCATGATGCCTGGCACTGAGTAGTGAATGCAGGGATATGAATGCAGGCTGAGAGAGGAACCAATCTGCAGCACAGCCTGCACTGGCTCCCATTTCTGCTAAGTGCATCCTCTGATTTTCATCAAATTTCCTTATTCTGATTCTTTCCCCAACTTTTCCTTTCCTACCACCTGTACCTTTCTTTTCCTGCTTCTACAGTATGTTGGGCGTAATTATCACATTGCGGCTTATTTTGACAGACTTGTTGTTCAATAATATTGTACCTTACTTTGGGCCATTGAACTAATAAGTTGCATGACCCCATCTACAATTCGTTGTCTTGCCTATTTAAAAAATTATTTTGGATCTGTCAGGATTTGCAGCTGAGTTGCTGTTAGAGAAGTATTTTGCTTTCTTAATTAATTTACTTGGAAAATTTTTAATGACATCATATAGCTTTTGGGAAAAAAAGAATTTTGTTTGTCCAAATGAAACAAAAATTTTGAGTCTGAGTTAAATTTCAAAGGAGGCACCCATGAAGTGAGGGATTAGAACAGTCAACAAGTTCCCTTCAATTTACAAGATTTTAACCTTGTTTTGTCATGGTCTAATCATGCCAGTGTTTATCTGTTAAATGAAAATCAGTGTCTAGGCAGAAGTGTTCAATTGCAAATGATTTCTGGCTTTTGGATTAAAAAGCTTTATGTGACTTTTATGCATACCTGAGACTTTAAGTTAATGGCATGTACCAACCACCAGATGTAGAAAATGGAGTAAGCAATTCATTAAAAGCATAACATTTAAATCTTGCTAATGAAAATCCATATTTTTACAATGGAAAAATATTTTCATTGATCTCTTTCCTTCCTCTTTTTCTGCCTCCTTTCTTCTTCTCTTCTCTCTTCCTCAGACTGGTTTACAAGAAACCACAAGATAGAGATAATGCAGTCTCCTCACTTCCAGGAGAACAGTAGCCACTCTCACAGGGACTGTGGGCAACCAAACTTAGGTTGAATCACACATTAAGATAAGTTAGTGTGAACTCTGGGCGGAGGCTTGGCTTCCAAGCTGGCTGTATTGTCTGCTAAGATGAAGTTTACAGAATGATGCAGAGAAGACAGCCTTTTTCAAAGACAAAGGTCTTTGTCTCACGTTTGATTCCTCTCAACATTTGTCTGGGATCAAAGAGTTCATGGTGCTTTGACAGCATGCAGATGTCTTTAAAGACTAGTGTCATGGATAGTGGCACTCTCCACAGGAAGGAAGATCCGATCTTTGGACACTTGTTTGTTGATATTTGAGTCCTAGATAGAATGATAGTTTATGCAAATTCCTTCTGGAGATTGGCCAAAGCAGCCACTCAGCATCCAGCAGCTGGAGCCTAGCCACCTGGGCCAGAGCTGTTCAATTAAGCCCCGTTCCCAGGTAAGGCTTGTCTGTTCTCCCGGCTCTGACCATATGTTAGAGCAGCAGGAGTCCAAACCTTCTCCCGCCTTTCTTCATGGCAGGCAGAAGAGCATTGGAGGGTGTTTTTTTTTGTTTTTTTTTTCCCTTCCCTTCTACGAGGTCTAGAACAAGAGACTAATAATTTTAAGGAATAATAATAATAATTGGTAATACACAGCAAATGCAGAGTATGTCCTGTTTGGTTTAAAACTTAACATAGTCTGTCCTATTTAATTCTTATGGCTACTCAGTGAGATAGTTACCCTTTTATTCATATTTTAAAGAGCGGGTGTCTGGGGCTTAGAAAGAGCAGATAATCTGCTCAAGGCCACATAGCTAGTTGGAAGAATAAGCTTTATTCATGGCCTTCCACCTCCAGAGGCTAAGCGTTTACCACCATCAGGTTACCTCCAGGTTCCCACTGAGGAACAATGTGTAAGGTCTTGATCCAGATTCCTGGCTCTTCCATTTGCCCTGTGAACATGTTTGTTTATTTTCTCAGAACCACAATATCTCATCTGTGAAAAAAAATTTTACAACCTACTCTGTAGAATTGTTTTGAGAATATAGCATATGTAAAATTTTTAGTAGTTCCTGATACATAGTAGCTAGTCTTATTGGCAATAAATAGTAGCTAGTCTTATTAAAGTAGGTCTTATTAAAACAACAACGACAATAACTAGTTTGGTTCAAGACAAAGCAAAACTTTGTTAAGAAGCCAAAGGAAGCTGGAGACAGTGCTTGCCTGGCATGTATGAAGATCTGGGTTTCATCCCCAGTACTGCAGTTACCTAAGCCCTTATTGGATAAGTGAATATTATCTTTGGAGGCCCATTCCTTTTGAAAACCAGACTGGAAGGAAGGAATATCAGATTTGCTGTAATTTCATAGACTATGTTGAATGGAGCAAAGAACCATGAGTAGGAATTTAAAATCCAAAATTCTAGACCTAGATTTGTGGTGAACTAGTTGAATAAACTTTAGCTAATTGTGTAAATCCCTCTGAGCCTTGATTTTTCCTTTTCTTTCAGGAATAATTAGGGATTGAATTTTGGAATAGGAGCTAGTAAATTAGAATTGCTCAACAGGTCTTTTGCATAAAACATGCTATGATTCTAAATCTCAGCCCCTTCAAATTGGTGATGAGGTAGTTGAGTAAATGATGCCCAGAATTCCTGTTCCCTTTGCAGTTTTTTTCTTGTCTGAATGGAACCTGGCCAAAGGCAAGGGATCTATCTTCTTGAGCCATTCCAGGTCCTCTGGGACCATCAGGGTTTCCATTAGCAGCTCTGATGAGATGGCCTCAGGTGTGTTGGGCCTTAGTTTAGCTTGCATAGACTTTATTCTTCTTATTAGTCACCAGTGACCTTCTCAGGGTAGCATTTTCCCACCTTTATTCCCTCTTACAGATCAAGTAACTTTGCTCATATACCTCTGATTGAGTAAATAGCTGTCATGTTTACAGCTTGTTACGTATAGTATTACTTATGTTATTTACCTTACTCTTTGTACTATCTATTACTATTTCAAGGAGTATCCTTTATTCTACTAACTTGCAACCCCTTACAGCCTAGGAAGCAAAGGTCAGAAAGCTCCCTCTGAATGATGACTTATCTACCTATTATAAATGCAGAAGGTATACCAAACACCACATGGTATAATAGACTTGTGTTTGGACTTCAGCAACTCCTTATGGAGCCATTTTAACTTTGGACAAATCACTTAACTTGAAGCCTCAGTTTTGTCTATAAAATGAGGTAGTGACTCCCATCTCTCAGCTTAGAGAAAATTAAGTACTGAGGTAGCACCTAGCTGCTAGCATTCATTAAGGAGCTAGCATCTAAAAAAGGGAAAAGAAACTTACCTAAAAGACCAAAATAAAAACATGGTTGAGTAAATATTTGCCTCCTATTGGCAAACATTAGTATCTTTAATATAAGAAGCATCTTTACGAGTTTATAAGAAAATAAATTCCTTACTTAAAAAGAGAATAAAAGACCTAAACAAACAGCTGAGGAATCTGTGAAAAACTATTTAACATGATGGATAAAATGTATGTTTTTAAGGGGCTGAGGGTGGAGCTTGGTAATAGAACCCTTCCCTAGCATGTGTGAGACTCTGGGTCCAATACCCAGCATCATGGATCTCTCTCTCTCTCTCTCTCTCTCTCTCTCTCTCTCTCTCTCTCACACACACACACACACACACACACACACACACCCACACACACGTTTAAGCCATAACATACTAATTTTGCTGAGAAGATTACTCCTTTTTTGAATAATGCTGATGAAGATGTTGTGTCCCGTGGTCAGTCCAGTTCCTCTCTGCCCAGACCATGCTCCCTTGGTGCACATGGAGCAGCACTCTGCAGCCCCTCAATTCTGTCATCTTGCCTTCTGTGAGACTTTAGTCCTGACCTGCCTCGACACCCACCTAGACACTGCTTCTGCTCTTATTCCACACAGGACATGGAAACACGGATGTTGACTACTTCCTCGACCCTCTTTGGGAAAGTGGGCCCAGTGAGGCCTGGTCCTGGACACTCAGCTAATCTGCTTCCTTGTGTTTTCTTCCCCGGCTCCTCCCCAGGCCCTGCCCTTTCTGGGGTCCTGTCAGCGTCTTTCTCCAGGTCTCCTCAGGACCTAAGCATTCCTCCTTCACTTTCTGATTCATCTCCCCTGCCTCCATCACATGCTTCTGGATCTAGTCTGGAGGCAAGGTGGTCTGGTTAGTTGTTCTTCCAAATATATTGTGTACTCAAAAAAATCCTTTCTCTGCAGTTGTATTGTTTTAGCCATGAGGATTGGATGGCCCATATTTTAGCTTTGGTAAGACAAAACCCAGAATGTTAAACGGTCTATTGGGAATTAAAAGCACACTTTCGCTGCATTAAAATTCTGTCACATACTGTATTTCCTACTTCTCCTACATTAACTGAATAATAAAGATCATATGGGGCAGACCTTGCCCTCATTTGGTGCTAGATAAAAATGAAATAGACTAACTTATATGTGGAGACCACCTAGGGTGGCAGGGTTTTCTCTGTCCCTTTGGGCAAACTGTCCAATCTGGAGTAAGGAATTTTAAAGCCCACGGAATGGAGGGAAGAAACAATGGATTCCAATGCCAATTTGACTTGAAAGATAAATTATAACCATTTATTAACTGAGGAGAGCGTAAGAACTGGGGTAGAAGTGAAAAGAAAACTTGACAAGTGGCTGCTCCTGTCAGCATAGTAATGGTGGCTTTCATGTGTGAACCCCTGAGTCCTCGCGAGGATGCTGCACTGAAGATCCATTTTCTCATTCCCATTGTACAGAGAAAGAAAAGACTTGCCAAGGTTGAGTGAGTTCTTATATTGGTTGTAAGTGTCTGAGTCAGGATCCAAACAAAATTGTGGAAAGAGGAAAACTGATACTGAAACAGCAAGTCCCACAATGCAATCCTGTGGTCCAGCTTGCAAGGTTCTTAAGAGCCCAAACTCTCCACACTAGCAAGTAGCAGTTTCCTTATGGTGTGAAAGGACAACACATTTTCCATTTCCGTTTTTCTTCTTCATTGTTCACTTAGAAACACAACCAAATCAAAACTAAACAAGAAAGGCATTTTTGTGTCAGAGATAAGAATCTCTAGAACTAAGACAGTCAAATGCATGGCTCTTTAAATATTTGCTCAAATAGATTTTGACACTCTTCTTCTGACCTTCACCCCATATTATACTTCACAATCACAGAATAAGTTAATCATGTTTAAAATCTTTTTTATAGCCTTATTGAGGTATAATTGATAAAAACTATATATATTTAAGGTATACAATGTAATAATTTGATATGCATAAACACTGCGAAATAATTACCACAATCAAGTTAATAACACATCTATTACCTCGTATAGTTACCTTAGTGTGAGTGTGTGTGTGTGTATGTGTTTTGGTAAAACCTAAGATCAACTCTCTTAGCAAATGTTAAGTGGACAATACAGGATTTTAAACTATGATCCCTACATTACACATTAGTTCTTCAGAATTTATTCATCTCATAGCTCAAAGTTTAGATTCTTTGACCAACAGCTCCACATGTTGTTTACCTCCTGTCCACAGGCAGCCACACTTCTACTTTCTAATTTTCTAAATTTGATTATTTTAGATTATAAATATAGGTGAGATCATGCAGTATTTGTCTAAAAGAATTGTTTTTAAACTTAAACTCCAAAGAGTCATAAAATGTGTTGTTCTTGACATCGAAAAGTTTGCTCATTAGTTATCTCACATTGTATTTGGAAGCCTCATTGGATTTCTAACCATGTTGTTTCTTAAATACTTATTGAATATTATGACATTCCAAATAAACTGAACAGAATTAATTCAAAAATTTTAAAAAGTCATTTCTCCTTGTGTGTCTCAATCGGATGCTTGCCATCTGGGAGGCTCAGCATCCCTCTCACAGCAGGCTTAATTTATGGCAAACACACATCCACATCCAGCGTATGTGGGAAAACAGTCCTTTTTCCACTTTATTTTTGTAAGATTTGCTATGGAGCTTTTTCTTTGCTTTTCCTGCCCTAATTCTGATTTAATTAACTGCAGCTTTCCTGCCAATTGGGATGGGAAGTGGGTTGCTGCTGGTAGGTACAAGAGGAATGTCCCCACTTTACAGTGGACCTGGAGGGATGGAGAGATCCAGGGAGTTCTGTCTGGCATGCTACTTAGATTTGAGAACACAAATGTTAGAGGAGATGGATTAAATATTCTGATGTCCTACTGACATGAAGATTTCCTATTGCCAATGAGGGGTCATCGCGAGAAACTCTGCAGTGTTTCATAACTGATGTATCAGTTTTTGATCCACTGATAAATTCACAATTTCAATAGACCTGAACCAACCCGTGCTTGGCATGGGACTTACTGACACATAAAGACATGGCTTCTTTTCCTAATTTTCTCTCAGAAGATAGTCATGCCTTCAGTAAATCACCTTAAAGAAGCAGAATTCCTGCTTAGACTATGGCAAAGTCTGTTACTTAGTGGTGAAGAAGAAGTTACCACACTGACCAGAACTGTGGTCTCATTGACATGAGCATGTGGGAAAACCATGTAGGAATGCTTGTTGGTATCCAATTGAAAAGTTCTCTACCTTGCTCCCAGGTAGACCTCATGTGGAGGGAGTCCTAGGGAAGCTGCATATTCCACTAGTCTTTTCTGTTTTGAATGTTGCTGTTGGAGTGCCAGATTCCATTTGCAAGCAAAAGCTTCCACACAGGAGCCCTCTAGGGTAACAACTCTCATTTGGAAAAAGAGCATGATTTCCCATCTGTGAAAAGGCCACTGAGGGAGAAGATTGAAGTCTGGGTGTTGAGTCCTGGATGCACTGTGAACTGTAGCAAGTCAAAACACCCATTTATTTTCCCATAAAATAGGAATAATCATGAGTGCTCTGGTTATGTTAGAGTCAGGAAGTCTGAATGGACAATGGATACAAAGACTTTTGCAAGAGGTAAAATATTTCAAAGGGCAAAAGATTATTTGGAAGAAGTTTCCTGACTTTATATTGGCTCAGAATAGCAATGTACTTGGAAGAGGTTTTTGCTGAAACCGTGATGTAAAACATTTTCTGTAAAAACATCTATTGTCCATTTGAAGATACGAGGGTGGAGGCTCAATTTTGAGGAAGCCTTGAGCCCCCATTAAGTCCCTTTTTAGGTCTTTTCTGGGAAAAGATGATTCTAACAGAAGTTTATACTTGCTTTTGCTATCAAGGCATGGAGTAGGTGCCTTAACTCCATCTCCACGCTTATATGCACATCACTCCTTGAAATTCAAAACAATCAAAGAGACTCAGATTGGGAACTGATTCATTGGACTAGTTGAACCAGACCTGTCTGAGGGGGAACCAGACACCAAGAACTTATTAGTTCCTCTGTGCTTGCAAATCTGAGTGTTGCCCTTTTCTTATTGTAAGCTTTGCTACCCCTTCGATTTCCATTCACTAGTTATGGCCTCACTTGGGTTGTCATCATTGTCATGCTGTAACCACAGTAACACCTAGGACTGCAGGTGCTTCAACTTTGTTGAGCGCTGCTCTAAGTGCTTTCCTATATTTGTTCTATACTCTGCCACGGTCTTTATCATTGATTCCCTCATTTATGAGAAGGATGGAGTGCCCCCACAAAATGTTTGCAATAGAGGAGACTTTCACCCCAGGAAGTCTAGCCCTAAAATCAAGCAGTTGGCCGCTGTGCTACAGTGAACCTCAGGAAGTTTTACAAAGAGGAAATGAGTGCTTTGAGAGTTTAAGGTCCAGAGGGAACAGTAACCTATCAACCAATTCAAAAGCTACTTTTGATATTTTTAAAAATGTAACACCGACTTGTGCTAGCTCTGTCCATGGCAAGAGACATTTCTTTTGATTGAAGTGAATCTGTTTGGTGACTTAACATTTGATGGTGTTTTGCTTCTTATGTTTTCAGCCAAGTTAGGGAAATGATTTATTGAGGACATACTATGACTTTAAGAGAATAAAACCTTTCACAGAAAGGGGACCCTGTGAAGTCCAAGGCTTTCAGCCTGTTGTTCAAAATTATAAAATCAGATAAGGGCACAAGGAACTGGTGATGGCTGGTGATGGCTTCAGAGGCCAGTAACTTGAGCAGAACTTTGAAGGATGGAGAGAACCAGGTACTAGAAAAGGTATCCTAGACAGAGAATGTTCCAGAATGTCACAGATGCCATGCGTGAAAAGGAAAGGTTGCAGACTTCAGAGATGTTGAGAACTGAGTGTTGCTGCTGCGTGGGAAGGGTGGAAAGTCGCTGTTAGAGGTGGGTGGGTTAGGAGAAACTGGGCTGCAAAGGGACACTGTGTTGTTAGGCTTGGCTTTCTCTGATGGGCAGTGGAGACTGGATTAGAAAAGAGATGGTGGACTGGAGAAAAGAGCCTGGAAGCTGCTGTGGAAACATTGAGGCTGTTGGCATAACCAGTCAGTCTGGAGCTGCTTGAAGTCTGAACCAAAGCCATGTCTTTGACTATAGAGAGAGAGGGATGAGAGTGTGAGACAATGGGTGGACTTTTCTACCTAAAGAAAGAGATGGAGCAGAAATCAGTAAGAGGGAAAGTGAAATAATGCAAAAATGATGATAATAAACACATGGCAAGTGACCAGTATTTTAAAGTGAGTGATAAATCTCAGGTCCTCTGTACTTGATTCTCTTCCTGCTTGGAATGTCCTCTACCTTGATCTTGGCATTACCTGCTTTTCATTCTGTTCTCTGCTAAAATGACTCCTCCTCAGAGAATGATAGTGTGAAATTATCGTGTTTGTTTATCTGTGAGTTAATCATGTCTTGCTGCCACCCCCTTTTCCTAATATAAAGACTTTCAGGAAGAGGACCTTGTCAGTTATACTTGATACTTAGATTGAATAAATTGATTTTAAAAAGAATAAAATAATAAGAGAATTATGAAAATGTAATCTAATAATAAAACTATAATAAAGAGAATTGAAAGATGCTCTGATGGTGAGAGAGTAATAAAGGTCATAACAAAGAATAAAAGTTAACACAGTATGCTAGAGTATATGCTAGAATATTTAAGGAAAAGTAATTTAAATAAGGATTTAGAAAAATAAACTTTCAGCAAATCTAAAAAATTGATAGGACAGATAGTGTGTGAATTATTTTTTTAAAAATATATTTTAAATATTGATAGACCTTTATTTTATTCATTTATTTATATGCGGTGCTGAGAATCGAACCCAGCACCTCCCACATAGTAGGCAAGTGCTCTACCACTGAGCTGCAATCCCAAACCCAGTGTGTGAGTTCTTAATTGAAACTCCTAGCCCCAGCAAATTCTGTGACTCCTTGGTAGGCAAGAGAGGCAAAAAGAATCCTGGGGGCAGCAAGTAGCTGGGGTCTTACTCCTGAGAACCATGAGGACCCAGGAGAGAGCCCTTTGGACCATGTAGCATAATCAATCATCCCTCTGGCGTCAGCAGCCATGCCTGCACAGACCACACAGAGCAGCTTGATCCACTGGGGATCCTGCTGTTTAGTGCTATCAAGAATAAAGAGAGCCAGGTGCGGTGTTGCTCGCCTGTAATCCCAGCGGCTCTGGAGGCGAGGCAAGAGGATTGTTAGTTCAAAGCCAGCCTCAGTAAAAGCGAGGCGCTAAGCAATTCAGTGAGACCCTGCCTCTAAATGAAATATAAAATAGGGTTGGGATGTGGCTCAGTGATTGAGTGCCCCTGAGTTTAATGCCTGGTACTCACCTCAGATAATAATAATAATAAAGGGAGAGGAGCAAGTCTAGGAGGTGAAGAAAACAGAAGATAATGAGTTCGATTTAGAATGTTGTGAGTATCTAAAGTTCACCTAAGGGAATATAGTCTCTAAGTGGCATCCACTGGAGAAAGTAAATAGGGGTCTGGGTGTTCAGGCTAGCACTAAAAAAAAAAAAAAAAAAAAAAAAAAAAAAAAAAAAAAAACCTTGGAAGTCATTGCTATTCTTTTGGGGAAGGACAAAATGACAGAATGAAAAAGATAAAGACATTAGGGCCAAGGCTATGAGCATTCAAGAAAGGGAGCCAGAGATGGTCAGAAACTGGTATTAGTAATAGGAGAATTAAACTCTTGACACCAGCTTCATTAGCTTAATTCAGATGGACTGAGATACTTGTGTTGGGTTCTGCTGTTGGTCATGGCCCATAGAGTCAGGAACAATGCTGTCTCAAAGCTTCTTGTACCCTGGCTCCTTTTGATCAATGTTAACTTAAACCCAATATTTCTTTGAATCTCTCTGATGCTGGTGTCATTTTGAGTTCTTTTTTCCCCCGCTCCTTCAAGCATCATTTCAAATATAATCTTACTCATTGGGCCATCAGTGAGCAAAGAGAGACAGATCTTCAGAGACATCCACGGCTGCACCTGAGCTGCCTGAACCCTCTACGAACCTGGTAAATGATTCCTAAAAGATGAGAGCATTCAAATTCTGACTTCTGCTGAGAATTGAATATTTCCCAAACTGCCTGGTGCACAGCCCCAGCTGAGACCTAATGCAAGTATTTTGCTTAAGAGAACCCGCAGATGCGAGGTGCTTCTAACAATGTGTGTCAAGCAGTGTGCAGCCGATGGTAGGAGTTAGATTTATGCATATTGTGGTTGTCCATTTCCAGCTGCTTCTTTGAAGTCAAACTTTTTTATGTTAACAGATCACATTATTATCACATTTAGTGGAGAATAATGAGATATGGTGGTGATACATCATTGGCAGCTCAGAGCACCATTTGAAAACATGCTTGTTTTTAAGTCTGCAATAATGGGTCAAAGAGAGAGAGGCACTCTCTGGGATGCACACTTCCTCACACACTGTCACAGCTTTTAATGGCTGGTCCTGAGTAGCTCTTTGTAAAGGTTTCATTGATAGGAGGGAACCTCTATAGTGGCTCATAAGAGTGCCCTTTTACTCTCAGTAATGTAAGGGGACACAGATATCTCAAAGTTGAAATAAATGACCAGTCGTATTTGCTCAAGTTCTGAAGTGCACTCATCATGAAGTAGATGGAGGTTATCTTCAGTGATTTGCATTGCATCAATTCTATAAAAAGCTTGTTTGATGTTGTGATATAGGCAGAGAGAGAAGTCAAGTGTATTATGTAGGATAATATAAGGTTCCTTGCGTTTGCCTCATAACTCGAGCTTTGGGATATGCTGCCTAAACATTCTCTGTGTCTTGCAACTATATATTTGTAATCACTTTATGCTTTTAGTATATGATAATACATTTCCCATGTGATAATGAATCCCATATACGTCCCTTTTCTGCATGAATTAAGAAAGTCTATTTATTCTAAACTTTATTAACTATTTAGTCTTTAACTTTATTCTAATCATTCAGGATTTAAGAAATGAGAAAAAGTCAGTCAGCCAGAGTGAATAGTGTTTATCTAACTTGCCTGGAGAATTTCCAATTCCTAGAGATTTCATTTGGGTGTGTGGGGAAGGAGTGGTGGATGGAAGAAGAGAGTAGAGGACAGAGGGTTGGCAGAGCCTTCGAACAAGGCTGAGCTTTTGATCTTTATATTAGAATGAAACAAAGGGGGAGAGATAAGACTCAGTCGTCTTTGCAATGAAAGAATATGTAATTAAATTCCCACAGCTGCAAGTAATATTGAATTCTTCCAGGTAAAAAGAAAAGGTGAGTAGGGTGATATTAATAGAATGACATTTTGAAGTCTTCAAATGGGCACAAAAGTAAGAAATGAATTTCAGTATGGACAAAAGCACTTAGGATGATAGTTATCATGTAATTCACTCCATAGTCACCATGCTATGTGCTCTCCAGTATAGCTCTGGAAAAGTCCTGAGCCTCGTTTCAGCCTGTTTGTACACACTCTGGGCCAGAGCAAGGCTTCAGGAGAAACTGAAGACACAATATTGGACAAGAACATGAAGAATCTTTGACCCAGACAGAAAGTGTTATGCTGCCAACACAGACCTTGAGTCTAAAGATGAAAAATTAATGTGGCCAGATGTATGGAGAATGCTTAACCAGAAGAAACCTGAGAGATCTGATGTTATGCTGGCTCTATTTTGTAGATTAGAAAAATGGAGGCCAGGAAATATGAACTGACTTGATGATAAACACTTAGGAAAGGCAGCAGGACTAGGATCCGGACTCTTCTGACCTGGAGTTCTGTCTTCCCCTGTTTGTGTACTCATGGTCAGCACAGTATACACTGTAGCTTTTTATATGTCTTGTGAAACCATCATGGTATTTTTTTTTTAACTTATTCCTCTCACTGGTAATGCTTATTTAGTGTCTTTGTTTCACATCCTAAATCATTTTCAAGTAAATAACCATAACAGTATCTCATTTACCCTTTAAGGCTCTAAGGAACACATTCATTCATTCATTCACGCCTTCATTCAGTCCATTCAGGGGATTGAATCCAAGACTTTGTAAATTCTAAGCAAATGCTTTACTGAGCTGCATCCCCAATTCTCTTTAATTTGTTTTTAAATGTCCTTCTCTCGCAAGCAGGAACCAGACATTGGGCAAAGCTTGTTATGTACCAAGATGGCAGCAGGGCAGCTCTCCCAGAGAAATGGAAAAGTAAATAAATATAGAAGGACAGGGTCTGAACCAAGGTAAAAACCAGACAGAGGGACCATATGAGCTCAGAAATGGAGAATGGGGAATGAATTCTGGGAGGCCTGTGACTAGGAAAGACAGAAATGAGCAAAGGAGGCCAGGGTTGTGGCTCAGTGGTAGAGCGCTTTTCTACCTTGCTTGAGGCACTGGGTTTGATCCCCCACACCACATAAAACAAAAAATAAAATACAATAAAATAAAGGTATTGTGTCCCTCTAGAACTAAAAATAGTAGAAAAAAGGAAAAAGGAAATCAGCAAAGGAAGTTAAGGCAGCAAGAATTTCCAAGTAGGAATGACAGTCACAGTGGCTCACTCCTCTAATCACAGCAATTTGGGAGTCTGAGGCAGGGGATCACACATTTGAGGCCACCTCAGCAACTTAGCAAGACCCTGTCTCAAAATACAAAATACAAAGGGTTATGGATATATATCAGTAGTAGATTGCCTCTGGGTTCAATTCCTAGTACCAAAAAAGAAAAGAAAAGAAAAATCTGAGAAGAAAATCAGGTGCTCAGGGTTGCTTTATAAAGCAGTTATTTACGTGATTCCTTTTGTTTGGGGAGGTACTCAAGGGGTAGGAATTTTCAAAAACATTTCACTATTCAAACATTGTATTTCCATCTTGCTGTTTCCAGTGACATCGTTATTTTAGTTACACCATCTATGGGACCTCATATAGTAAATTCACCAGCCTTTCTTGTTTCCCTCACAGAAACACATGCCACCATTTGAGGTGACAAATGGCAAATGAAATTGTACCCCAAACTTGTGTTGGGAACTATCCACAATGTTCTGGGCTTCTGGAAGTCACAAATACTCTCTCTGTGTCCTTGCTGGGCCCATAGAATATTAATGCCTCTCTCACTGGTCTGTTGTCAGGAGCAAACGAAGCACACTGCATAAAGTTACTAGTGACACACAGCAGGCCTTCCCTGAATGTCATCCTTTTAAGCATCCCTCATCAGATCCCATAGATCATATAACTTCTGGTTAAATGCATAATCAGGCACACCTGGTATCTATCAGTTGTCCATGTTGTGGCTCTGTGCCTTTCTGTTTATTTATGACAATGCCTACCATCCTTGCTAAAATCCTTTGGGCATTAAAAAAAGAAAGAAATATGACATACAATTTGGGGGGTCTAAAAGAGATTATGGAGATTATCTAACTCATAGACAATAATCTAAGCTGCAGAACATTTACAGACAGCACACAGGTAGGTAATAGCAGGACCACACTTAAAAGCCAGGACTTTTGGCTCCTGGTCTGGTCCTCATTCCCACTAGCTAACCCACCCAACCCATGAAGATGTCGAGGCATATTGAGAACTTAGAGAAGTAGTGCAATCGATGTTGATCTAGAGCTGCACACCTGATGAGAACTGGAGTGGACCAGCTCTTTGCTTATTGGCTTTGGTGTTAAAACATTAAATGTGCATGTTGTAACTCATTAGGATACAAAGGTAGCACCTTAGGAAATATCTCCAAACCTTGATTTACTGATTGTAAATCCTTAATTTAATTTTTATTTCACAAATAAAGAACTTAATACATGGTGGGCAGTCTCCAAAGAATTTTATAATAATTAACTCAATTAATCCTCATAACATCTCTGCAGAGGTCATCTCCCTTTTTCAGATAAAGAATGCGAGGCACAAAGAGAATAAAAACTTTAAGATCATCTAAAGTACCGAAGGTTCCTCCCAGTGGAGGGCATTCTTTCGTTCATTCTCACCCTTTGGGAAGTTGTGTCTCTCCTCCTCCGAGGGGCCTGAGGTTCATTTAGGGTTTTCCAGCACTCCCTATGTCTCTGGTTGTCTTGCCTATCTACATCCTGATCCCGATATCCATTCCCTGTGCTCAACCCCATGGTTAAGAAAATGAGGGTCCAGTAGGGGAAATGGTGTAATACCCAGAGATCAACTATGAGTCATTCACTTACTGTATACTCTGTACTGGCTGCTAGGGGTAGAAATAAATCAAATACACACAGTTCTTATTCTCTTGGAGTTTTTAGTTTAATAGGGAAGCTGGACATTAAACAATAATCACACAAAAAAATCGTATTTCAAACAAATTTGAGTGTTGTGAAGTAAACTATTAGATGCTTCCATGAGAAAAAATAAAACCTACTTGACATTGGTAGAGAGATTGAATAAATCTTTCTTAAGAAAGTGATTTTTAGGCTTTTAAATCTAGGATGTGTAATAGTAGGCTAGAAGGAAACTTGGTTAAGAGCTTCCTAGTCAAAGGATATAGCAGTGACTTGGAGACTGAAGCAGGAGGATCACAAATTTGAGGCCAATCTCAGCAATTTAGAGAAACCCTTAGGGACTTAGCAAGACCCTCTCTCAAAATAAAACAAAAAAAATTGAGTTATAACAAATAGAATTTGTCTCTTACATCATCTGCATGTATGAACATGTTACAATGAATCCTACTATTATGTGTCATTATAATGCACCAATAAGATATTTTTAAAATAGTAAAGACTACTTTTAAAGGAAAAATAGGATTTGTCAATGTGTGGTAATTAGGGAGAAAAATTGCCATGGAGAATTCTCTGGCATGAGGTTTAAAAATTTGCTGATCATTTTCTGAGATGAGAAACAAGGGATGTCAAGGCAGCAGGTACACCCCAGCTTTTCCTGGCCCTGGCCAGTTCCTCAGCAGGCATCTCCTGCTACCCCTGCAAAACTGACTCCACTTTAGATCTCATTATTCTTTCAGGAACACACACCCAATCCTTAAAAAAAAAAAATCCATTTTTGTTTAGCTTCATTTCACTCTTGGTTTTAAATGAATCTTAGATACAGGTGGCCAGGCAAAATGATCTCTCAACTTTTCCCCAGTTTAGTTTTCGATTTTTGATGGTTTTTACTCCTCTCTGTATATTTGTTCAATTCTAAATTTGAGGCAAAGGTAAGGGTTATTTTATTATAGATTTATTCATTGAAAATCAAATAAACATAGAATATGTAATTGGATCATAAAGCCATCAATAACTAGTTTTTAAAAATATTTTTGAAATATAACATAGTCATGACTATTTAATTGCACCACTGGGGGATCTCTTTTTCTGCATTTGTTGGATTAAAGGCTAACAAAGATAAATCCGTAGGAAAATACTGTTATTTTTCTTATACATGAAACTAAGGGTCCTAGTCCAAAGATGGATTTTTACTAGTTATGAGAATCTACCTATTATTCTGGCTCCGTCCCTGTCATTTCCTGTAATAGACTTGTATTTTATCAGCAGCCTTCATATGATTTCTTTGTGAGAAATATTTCTCTGTATAGAAGAAAGTTTATCACTTGGAATGTTAAATGCAATTATATTGACATATGGTGATAATGGGATAAAGCATACGGGTTAAAGGTTGCGGGAACCATGGCTTGGCAATTAGCGATGTAAATGAAACATTCATTATCCATCATGCTGGGAAGTTGATGAACTGTACAGTAAATCTGAGCCCACAGTCAGGACTGAGATAAGTCATTTCAGACAATACAGTGGAGTATTTATGAGCACCAAGGACAATGTTTCAGATTCCTGTCATGGAAATTTCTTTACCTATTTATTAGTCTATGTTGATTAAAGACCGTATAAAGTCCATGCCATGAGGTTTTCCTTCCATAGGAATAAATATAAGATTCTAAAACTTTCTGTTTAATTTAGGCACTTGGAATGCTAAAGTAACTAGATGTTAACAATTGATATTTTCCATAATAATCTATCTCATATAAAATATGTGCTTTCATAGGTTATTTGTCTTGAAGAAGAAGTTGGGTGTATTTCAAAATAGAACCTTGGCTCGAAAGGAAACTATAAATTTAGAGATCTTAATAATTTCCCAAAGAATCTTAATCCTGCAGGTTGGATTAAGGAAGTAACTACTACTTTTCAATACTCTGCCAAATGGCTAAGGAAACACTGAAATACTTTTATTTATTTTTTATTTATTTTTATTTTTTTATTATTGTTCAAAACATTACAAAGCTCTTGACATATCATATTTCATACATTTGATTCAAGCGGATTATGAACTCCCATTTTTACCCTGTATACAGATTGCAGAATCACATCGGTTACACTTTCACTTTTTTACATACTGCCGCATTAGTGTCTGTTGTATTCTGCTGCCCTTCCTATCCTCTACTGTCCCTCCTCCCCTCCCCTCCTATCTTCTCTCTCTACCCCATCTACTGTGATTCATTTCTCTCTCTCGTTTTTTTTCCCTTTCCCCTCACTTTCTCTTATATGTAATTTTGAACGCGCCCAATCTCATCTGAAATACTTTAAAAAAAACCAACTTGTTATTTAGATGTTGCCCACTTAATTATCTTGTGCATATTTTAAAGCATTTCCTGTGAACATAAGTATCACCCATCAGAAAGTTTGAATCTATATTGAATTTACATTTTGTCAAAACCTGTGTGCTCAAATTCTTCATTTTTTATCATATAAAATAATGTCTTCAAAGTGAGACAAAGAATCACTGGAGAAATGTTAAAAATTCATTTATTTAAGCTAACCAGTGGTGCTTCTGAAAATTTCAAGAAATTAACTGGAAAGGAAAAACTCAGCTGTGGTGCTCAGCCCAGAATCGAAAATTCCTTTGTTAGCAGATAAATTTGGCCATGTCAAAGCTGTGAAATAAAATAATATAATAACAGCCAACATTTATTAAATTATACCTCAGGTCATTTATTAAATATACTAAGCTAGGCATTGGTCTGGATAAATCATCTCAATGCACCCTCCTAGTAACCCAGTGAAGTAAATCATATTATTATCCTCTTAATAGAGAGGGAGCTGGGGCTCAGAGGTGAGAAACAATCATCCAATCATCCATGTTCACATGGCTTGTGAACAACTGGGCTGAGCCTCACATCCAGCCCTGAGCTATTCCAAAATACTATTGAGCTTGCTCCAAGTTCATCTCCTGGGCCTCTGACCATCCCTTTGTCCCCATTTTGCTCCAATTTAAGACCCTCTTCTATTCTCCATCAGGCATCCAGTGCCTTCCAGTTTTGAGATGTCTCTGTCAGACAAGAAGATTCTAAGATTTCAAGAAAAAAAATCACCCATCCTAATGAATTGATTGGTTGGATTTATTGTCCCATATCTCTGTGTAGAGGTGACAGGCTGAATTTCTGCTTAGGAGAATGCTGGCTGTCTCTAGAGAAGTTGAGGGAATGGTTGGATCAGGTCAGAGATCAGTCTTCTGTCCAAACGCCCTGCTCCTACAGCAGCCTTCACTGGTGGCCCTCAGCCTTGACTTTCCTAGGACACATTTTCACATTATGTTCCGGAGGCTACCTCAGCTTACTTCAGTTCTTTGATCAATGCCATCCAAACAGTGAGGACTTCCCTGAACAACTTGTATAAAAGACTGCTTCCCTTACTCCAGATATTCTCTACCTTCTTTACCCTATGTTATTTTTTCTGTATGATCCCATCACTGGCTGAAATGTGACCTATTTACTGATTGATATATGCATTATGTCTCCCTGACCTTGAAATGCAAGGTTCAGGAGGGCAGAGATTTTTATCTGTTTTGTTTGCTGCTGATTCCTCAAGGTCTAAAAGAACACCTTGCATGGACTAGGGACTCAACAAATATTTATTGAATAAACAAATTTGGGAAGAAGTAAAGGGGGACCTGCCTCTGAAATCTATTTCTGAAGCTGGTCAGCAAGTTGTCCAGAGTGTGCCAGGCTCAGAGCTCAGCACCACGAATAACACTTTACAGTGTGTGGTTTGCAAGGCAAGGTGGGGAGACTGGTGATTGCTCTTGTCTATTTTGATGTCTCTGCCTTCCTTCCACCCCCTGTGCTCATCTTTGAGAACTCTCTTTTTCCCCCTGTCAGGGGCAGGGTGGTATGAAGAAGCCTCCCTACTAACTGAGATCGGTACCCGTCTCCTGCTCCACTGTGGAATCCCCACATGTGCTTCCTTACACTTTATTCTTGACAGACCCTGATGCCTGAGGACATTGCAATGCTTCCTCTCTGCCAACTCCCACTTCTTTCCTCCCCCCACCTTCAAAAGAGTTGGGCTGCAATGGGATGATATAAAACCAAGTTGACATGCAAGAAAATTTTAGGATGTAAATGATAATAGTCCTTGCACACATGAAACAAGGAAATAAAGGTAGAGTAGTAAGAAAATGCTTTTTAAAATGAAAAGTATAAAATGATCTTCTGGCAGTCACTGAGAAGAGATGCCTTCTGGCGGATATTTTCACTTACAATGCAACATTATACGAATTTTCTATTTTGTCTTGCAGTGTTTCACATGTATGTTTAGTGATTGAGTCTGGGTTCCCCCTTCCCACCACCACTTACGTGTGATTTTATTTCTAATCCTACTTCGCTCAGTTGCAAAGAGATAGAACAAAATTTCCCTTCCTTTGTGGGACTTAAAGTATTGTTTTTTATAATTCTGTGAGTGACCACAGTGTGCCAAGAACTTACTGTCAACAATCACTCTTTCTCACAACCCTCTGTGTGGTAGACATTGGTGTTTCCTGTTTTGCAGATGAGGAAATGGAGGCTCAGAAACAAAAAGAAATTACTGCTGGTAGTAGTGTTCAAAGTCATATTTTTTGTCCCTAAAATCTGTAACCTCTTCACTAAATGACTCAAAGGTACTGGATCCTGCCTAATCTCCATTTTTAACTTTTTAATTTTGATTCTGTTCTGGCTTAGAGATTGAACCTATTATTTTCCCTCTCCTCTATTCAGGTTTTCAGGGAGATAAGTGAATTGTTATTTGAAATGATCCAATTAAATTTAAAAATACCTGTCTCTTCCTAGCCAGACTTAAAATAGATCTGTTTTCTAATAGTCAATTCTTTTAGTTTGCATTTGCCTCTTCTCTGTATAAGTCCTGTTTCTCTACTTGTGTTATTCCATCAATTACTTTCTACCTTTTTTTTTTCCCTGTGGGGCTATTTTTACCAAAATTAATTAGCACAGAGGGTCTCCTCAGTATGTTTCCTTGTTATTTAATTCCCTTTACCGATTGTAACATGGGAACAGGGAAGAAAAGATTCTGACATTATTATTACACATATTTATTTAAGATGCATTAAGCTTGTACGTGATGTGACTACAGTGTGAATATGTTACAATTAGAAATCCAGATAACATGAATAAAGAGTAGGTGGTCCAGCACACATCAACCTGTCCTCCTGTTCTACATTCTGATGTTTTCCCAAGGTTTATAAAAATTTCTATTTCTTCAATGAAAAAGATTTGAGGGTAACGTAGATTGTTCGTTTCACTCCTCCTTAATCAATACTATTAATTAAAAGGGTTTTTTTTTCTGTTTTTCTTAAACTAAATACATTCCAATAGCAACAACAACAGGTTAATTTGGTAAAGTCAAATTGATGTGGAAAATTAGCATATGCTTAAAGTAATTGTAGCAGAAGATGGTGAGAGGTCAGGCAATAAATTCCAATTTAAGAAACTCTATCATTTATAAGATTTGATTTTTGTTTCTTAATATAAATTGTTCTTGTACCAAGATGGAAATGTATTGGAGCTCTTAGGCACTTTTCTAGTAAAGGATAACAAAAATTGAGTTGGTTGGCCTTTCTACTTTTAACTAAACCCACTTAGTTTTTGAAATTTATGTGTCACTGCCTGTTAGTAATTTACATAGTTGAAAATTACAGTTAGCCTTCCCAGACGAAGAGACTGGCAAAACCACAGAAGCTGCTTCTGGTTTTCCTTGAAGAGTTGCCTAAAGCTTGGAGACAAACAGTTCCCACAGTTTTGAAGTGTGTCTGAACTGGAGCAAGTGACCAATTATACTTCAACCAACCTATTGTGTGGTTGCAGATCCGTGAAAAGACTATTGCCTTAAAAAAATTAAAATGTATGTTTGTTGTAAAAAGAATATTATGATCATTGAACTGAAGAGTTCATCTGGGAAAGAACTTCCCCATGAGAGTAGCTAAGATGCTGTGGTCTTCCTGCTGCCTGTAGTGGTCGAGAAGCGGTTTGTTTTGGTGCTAGGGTAGGATGTAAATGACAAAGAACTCGTGAGTTAAAAGGTGGTTGGTTCAAGCCACGTGTTCTGCTGTGGCTTGTGTGGCCTGTTTTTTGTAGTGCTGCTTCACATTAGGTGTTGGTTGGCACAGAAGGTGCACTTAGTGTGCTCCCAAGTCACATGCTGTTTGTGTCATCCTTATCACAAAGTAGGTTTTCTATTACTTTTTTATTGTGTGGTGCTGGGAATCAAACCCAGGGCCTCATGCATGCTAGGAGAGAACTCTACCCCTGAGCTATACCCTGAGTCCTTCTGTTGCTTTTTAATTAATACAGTTGGTTTTTCTTCTCTCACTCAGCCTATGATCTGCAAACCATCCCTGAGTGATCTATGACCTTCAGGGACGCTATAAGGAGTAGGGTGGTCTCTCTACACACCAAATGATTAGAAATAAACCAGAGGATTATCAAGTGCTTGGGTCTGTCGTTATTCAGAATGATATTTAGGTTTGTTTTTCTTCCCATTTTCTAGCTATTACTGAAATTTTCTGAAAATCAATTTGCAGAAAGAACATTTGGCAATTTTTTTAAGAAGCTGATCTACCACAGTCTACTTTGTTGTATATGGTTTACAGCCATTCAGCATTCTGTTCAACGTTACCTGAACACCATCCTTGAAAAGTCTCAATAAAACAGCCATTCCCACCCTGCTACCCCAGCAATTCCCAGCCCTGGTCCCCACCTGAGTTTTCTTCATTGCACTTATCCTCGTGTGACATTGTTATGGTGTGGTCTGTCTCCTGGCTAGCATAGGACTCCTCTTGAGCAGAGGTTCTTGCTTCTAGAAGAGTCCGACTCAAATAGGACTTCAATCAATATTTATTGAATGTATTGGCAGTTGATTTGTTACAACTTATATATGAGATATACACCAAAAGCTCATGTATGAGATAATGCAATAAAGTTTAGAGGTAAAATGATAGAGTTATGAGAACTTTAAAATAATCAGTGGATTAATCCTTTGATATGGATCAACTGGGTGGTAACTATAGGCAGGTAGGATGTGGCTGGAAGCAGTAGGTCACCAGGGGCCTGCCCTTGGGGTTTATATTTTTCTCCTGTGAGTGAGCTCTCTTTCTGCTTCTTTATTGCCATATCCTGAGCTGTTTTCCTACTCCACACCCTTCTGCCATGATGGTCTGCCTTACCTCAGGCCTAGAGCAATGTCTGTGGACTGAGATCTCTGAAACCATAAGCACCAAATAAACTTTTCCTCCTCTACATTGTTCTTGTCAGGTCCTTTGGTCACAGTGGTGAAAAAGCTGATTAAAATTTAATTCATATTAACAGACCTTTGAGGATTCTGTTACTCTGAGTTTACCAGTTTCCACTTTGTTATCACAGCAGCATTAAAAAATGCCTAAATCAATAAACCCTAAAGGATGTAGTTTGGTTTAGTTTTCTTATTAATATACTTACGATGCCACAAGAGTATAATGCTGCTTTTCACACGGAGATATAATTTACGTGATTATATAATTTATATTAAAATCATATGATTTATACTATTATAATTTACATATTATATTTCTTTAGAAAAATTTCTATGGTGTTTCTTATTTTACCAATATTTTAATGTCTTCAAAAATTTTTTTTGCCAATATCTCAAGAAGTGTAAAAGTTTAACTTGCCATTTATAGTAATTGGTAGCCAAAATTTAATAAGTAATGAAGTTTTTCTGGTCACTTATTGGTTTTCCAATGACTAATTATTTTTTCAGATTTTTAAAAATTAAATTTTTAGTATTTCTGTTCACAATTTTATTTTAATGTTAATGGCTATCAAAGTTCAGATATTACCATATTGCCCACTACAACAACCTCTTTTAGATAACTCCACTGTCTTTGTTGCTATTTGGAATGATTTTCCTATTTATTTTCTGTATTAAGTTGATTTAGTTGCTCTTGGCTAAAAAACAAAACTGAAGCTTAATACAAAACTTAAAAATTTAAGAAAGTTGTATTACTTGAGATGATTTCAAGATTTTATTGTGGTTTAATTTTTAATTTTTGGCTCTAGTTAATTTTCTTTTTACCATAATTTTTATACTCCAGGTCTTTTTTAGTCTATTTTAGGTGAATGACAATTTCATAAGTAGACCATATTTCAGATACTGAATCCTTCTCAATTTTCAAATCACCTAATCACAAGTTAAGAAATCTGAAAAATTGAGAATGGATTGAATTAAAAATGTCACTAAAGAAAAAAAATGTATCATTTTATTTTTTTTAAGAGAGAGAGAGAGAGAGAGAGAGAGAAATTTTTTTTTATATTTATTTTTTAGTTTTTGGCAGACACAACATCTTTGTTTGTATGTGGTGCTGAGGATTGAACCCGGGCTGCATGCACGCCAGGCGAGTGTGCTACCGTTTGAGCCACATCCCCAGCCCAACTGTATCATTTTAAAAAAACTCCTTCTATTTTAATGCTTCCAAAATTCTCATTTCTGAAAGTATTTGGTTTAAAGTCCAGAGAAACTTGACATAAACTTAGGTAAATGATTAGTTAAAACTAAAATAAACTGAACTCTAATTAAACTGAGATAAATGTTTCTGTAATAGTCAGCTTTTAATCACTATAACAAAATACCCAGCATGGGATATTTATGAAAAAAAAGAAGATTATGGAACTTACAGTTTTATAGGCTGAAAGTCCAAATGACACAGTGCAGGCTCAGTAAGAGCCATGCCTTGGCTGCATCATCCCCTGGCGCGTGGAGGACAGTGGCAGGGAAAGTGCAGGCTGGAGCAAGTGATTCACTACATCTGACACTAGGAATAGAGAACCAGTGTGGGACCAAACTCTGGGACAAGTCTCTCACAGAACTCAAGAGTCACATGCCTACTACCTCATTCCACCTACCACCTAATATCCTCCCACAAGGCTCCACCTCCCAAAGGTACTAGTACTTACCAACGGCATCACCTGGCACCAAAGTTTTAATCAGAGTGAACTCTTAGGGGATACTCAAACCATGGTAAAATGTGGAAGTAAAAAATTCTTCAATGGTTGTTACTTCAAATGATGGCCAAAATTTTAAGTGTTACAGTGAAATTAACAAAGGTAAGTTTATAATGACTCAAGAAATTATGGTGAATTGATAATCTAAAAATTGGAAGTGACTTGATATTCTGATAGAATACCTGGATTAGGTCAGAATATTAATACATTTTATGGTTTTTATCCTAAGAAATGACTTAAATTCCTCAAAAACCCTTTCAGGATTTTTATTGTGTTTGAAGGTCAGTTTAATGTTTTATCTTGGCTCTAGTTAATTTTATTTTTACCATAATTTTTCTACTAGAGGTCTTTGTTAGTCTATTTTAGTTGAATAGCAATTTCATAAGTATATCATATTTCAGATACTGAATCCTTGTATTTGTTGAGCCTTTATAATAAATTTCCAAGATTATTTTCAATTTAATTATTTAATAAATCTTTAAAATATTTTTTGAGAAGTGTTGATAGATTGTTCATGATAATTGAAATTGCTACCACGTTTTTGAATGCAATCCATAAACATTGTGTTAAATTTAACACAATAAAGATCACTTCTTTTGATCTAGCAAACCTACTTTGATTTCTCCTATAGAAGTAAAAGCATCAATATAAATTAACATATATTCAGTGCAGTGTTTCTTACACCATTTGTAATTTAGAAAAAGACTGAAAACTTTTTTTGAAAAGGAATTTTAATATCTATCAATAGAGGAAGGATTGAATCAATGATGGTACAGTCATGCAAAGAAATGCTATGGAACTATCAAAAAAGAATTTATTAATTCTGCATGTACTAACGCTAAGGGATGTCCCCAACATATTAGGGTAAAAAAATAAAGCTGCCCAATAATGTATTTAATTTAATCTCATATTTTAAAAATAAAAGTTAAACCCAGCCTATATTTGTATAACATGATGAAAGATTTGGAAGTATGTTCCTCAAACTGTCACATGGGTTGAGGTGAAATTCTGCCAAGTGATTCGAACGGTTTGGGTTTTTATTCGAATGGTTTGGGTTTTTAACAAGTTTGACTTGTTAAAACAAGCATGTATTATTCCTGTAATTTAAATTTTTTGATAAAGTATAATGAAAAAATATTTTTAGTTATAGATGGATCCAGTACCTTTATTTTATTTGTTTATTTTTATGTGGTGCTGAGGATCAAAACCAGTGCCTCACACGTACTAGGCAAGCGCTTTACCACTGAGCTACAGCCCCAACCCAAGTGTAATGTTTTGGTAGCAGGAATTAGGCAAAGATTTGTAAGGTTTTTAAAAAATATATAGTTTAGAATTCATGCAGAGTCTCACATCACGGAAATGTCTAGTGATTATGATTACATCATAGGAAATCCAAATTACTTTGATGTTAAAAAAAAAAGTCAAAGAAAAATGGTCATATTAGGGTGAAGGTGAGCTACAGATTTTTCTCTGAAGTGAATTTTTTTTTAACGAGACAACTTCAGCTTTGACTTAAAATTATTGATGGTCTAGTCAGGGAGGATTTTCTTTGTAACCCAAAGATAAGAGACCTGAGTGAAATTAGAAGTGCTGATTGAAGACAGAGACTTGGAAATCATTGACATTGAGATGCTAGTTCAAGTGCAAAGTACGGACAAGTTTTCTCTAGGTGTGTGGAGGGGAGAAATATTACTTGAGTAATCCATGTCCCAGCAGCAGTGCAGAGCTGGCCAGGGTGAGGTCTATGGGGCTGGGAGGAGATAGGGACCCTTTGACCTGCTCCTTTGATGAACATATAGCTGGAGAGCAGTTTCCAAGACATGGAAGAAAGAATGCAGAAGATCAGAGAATCGTAACTGTATGATTTACTAACACCTACAACCCTTTTCGCTCTTTCAGGAGCCTGGGTGAGGAACCCAGAGAGTTTGGAAGCTCTTTTGCTGGTAGACTTGTTAGGCAAACTGGATTCATTTAAAGCTTCAGAATGAAGTTTACAATTCATGTAGAGAAAACAGAGGGTCAAGAGTTGAGCCTTTAAGGCTCCCCGCATTAGAGGAGGAAAAAGAAGTCAGCAAAAGAAAACCGCAATGATGAAGTTGCTGCTGTCATAGAAGCTTAAGTTCTGGAATTTCTTTAAAAAAGAAAAAGAGGTGCTCTATGGAGTCAAGGGCAATGAAGAAAACAGAAACAGAAAGAAAATCCATTCTGTTTGAGTGTCATTGCTGACTACAGACAATAGTTTCAATAGAGATAGTTTGTTGATTTATTCAACAAATATTTATCCATTATCAGGTATGTTTGAGAAGCCATCCTAGATACTAGGAATACAGCAGTGGATGTAACAGGTAAAGTGACTTCATGAAGCTTACCTTCTTCTTGGAGGCAGGTATGGTGGTGGTGGAAGAGGTGAACAGTAAGCAACAAATAATGACAATAAAACCACTTTGCATAGTGATATTGTTTGCGTGGGGGTTGAGAGTGACAGCAGTAAGGCTGGGAAGTAGGATAGGTCTTTAGACTGGAATAGATGGTTCTTTAGTTTTTTAGACCATGTCATTGCTGTCATGGTCTGTCTTGTGGGCTGCTGTGTCACCAGTACCTAGAACTGTGCCAGATACCCAGGAGTTTCTAGATATTTGCTCTGTGAATCAGTGAATAAACTAATACATCACCTAAATTGGAATTGTCCTTTTCCTTGCTCCCACGTAATCTTATGAACCTAACAAAATTGAGATCCACACGTCCATTCTGGAGTATCCCTCTAGAGAGTGAAGCCAAAGCCCAAACTGGAATTCTCATCTTTATCAGTATCTTTCCAACAGTGTAACATGTTTCAAGTACACAGCCCATGGCAACTCAGCAATTTTCCTTTCCTCTTTTATTCCTTGACTCATGGCACTTCTCACTGTCTTACCACTGAAGGAATCTTCTTCCTGCTTCCTCTTCCCAGTCACTCCCCTCTTTCTTCATACTGAACCTCCTGGCATATCCTGTTAACTCCACTAGCATGCCGCACATACTCGCCTCCAGGTGCCCTTGTCCAGTATTCACCAGGCTGACTTTTAAACTCTCATTTATCAATATGTGGGAAGGAAGCTGAGTGAGTGGCACCCAGATGCTCTATTGGAACAGGTGGATACAACCTCAACGGTTCATTGGTTTTGTCCTATCACAGTCCGTTGAAAGAATTGGGAAAGTAGACTACCCATTTGTGGTTGTTGTGATAAGTATTAAGATTGTGTTTCTCCAGGAAAAAACAGAGAGGGGTGACATCTAATTCTGATGGGAGATGAGCATTCACTGAAGAGCAGCCAAGACTTATGCTGTAGCTCACTTACACTACTGCAATCCCTACATGGCTTATCAACACAAGGCCTGCCTCACACCAGGTACTAGGTTCTGTTAGGGCAACCTGTTTAAACCTCCATGACTCTGTGAAGATAGAATTCATACTCTTACCCTGTTTTCTGGGTGAAGAAATTGAATTTACTGGCTAAAGTTCTCATAAGTAGTAGGTGACCTGGCTGGGCTTCAGACCTAGGCAGCCTGAACACCAGAACCTCTGCTCTTTGTCATTGTAACACTCTCCCTCACTGAACAAGACTTCAGTCTTCCTATTGCTTGGCAAGAGACTTGAAAGAAAAGCAGAAGTTTGTCAGGTAGAGATGGAGGGGTACGATGGTATGTAGCAGGTAGATATGCACTAGCAGACATGTTTCAGAGGCAGCAAGCATTCATTAAAAGTTGGAGCAGAAGATATACTGGAAGGGGATGGAAGTGACTTTGTCAGTTAGAATTATAATTGCAAATCTGAAATCGAATGTCCAGTGTTCGCTGTCCTTTGAAGATGGCTCTGTCTGGGGTTTATCTTGGGGTTTATCTCACATAGTTTACCTGGACAAGACTGTCAAGTTTCTGAAGCCAGGGAGCCTCTCATATGTCCATGGCTGTGCTTGTAGGAAGGGCCTTGCTCTAGAGCTGAGTCTGATCACATCTCCTGTCTTATGTATTCCATCTACAAATAAGAATCAGAGCCAAAGGATCCTCAACCGGTCATACTTCATGGCCTGCATTTTGAACATGTAAAAAGGATTGGGGAGAGTAGTTCTCCCCAGGAAAGAGGTGGTCAGGGAATCAAGGGGAAAATTACCACAGGAGTGTCTCACTACTACTGCTCTCAGGATTTGTTAAAAGGTGAAATGAACATTTGAGGAATCTATGGGTTGAGATAGAACAAACTGGGCAAACTGATATTAGAAAGTAAATTTAAAGTTGGACCTCTTCCAGAAGGTTAGAGCCAACCAGACAACCACCTGGATTATTTTGGTCGTAGTTTCTCTCTCCACATTTCTGCAGTCATTGCCACCCCCTGTATTATTAGTAGGTTATCTAGAGATGACTTTTGTTGACTTCTAATGTTAACACTCTTTTGATGACAGAATGGAGTATTGTCATTAGACATTTAGAAACAATGTTGAATTCTTCAGGAACTCATCTGCAACACTTTTAATGTGGGAAGTAGAATTCAAGGCAACAAATCACATTTCCTGATAGTGGGAGTTTATGGCTTCTAAATTGGCTAAAATATCCTTATCCCAATAATTCTTTTTGTTTAAAGTTGTCAACCTTAAAAATTATTTTAGAGCTTGTTCCAGTCTTTCCAGGAGTGGTCAATATGTACTTAGGTAAGATTTTAAAGCAATTTAAATTATATGGCAATATTTTTAAGTCTTTTTTAAAAATTATGATAGGCCTAATTATTTGATCATACATAATACATAATATGATACAGCTGCAGTATAACATAATTTGGAGCAAAGTTTATGAATCATTTAAAAATTATACCTGAAACCAATGCAATAGGCACAATTTCATATGAAGCTGTTAAAAATATAATCTCAAATGCTAAAAGGTCAAATATACTGCTCTTTATTTGGGGCTCATGGGGATTTTGGTAGACTTCAATTAATATTTTCAAATCAAAATTATTAAAAAAAATCTTTAAATTTTTTGGTAAAAAATAATACATATTTTTAATGTTTTCTTAAAGATTTATTTTTCAATAGAAATTCAGAGCCACCTAGTGTTCAAAAATGTTTAAAATACAAAACGTGACAAAACAAACAAACAAAACTCCCAGCAAAAGAGAAAAACAATCATCTGACTTTGACTCTGGTTTTTGATACACAAGGTTAAAATCATTCCCAGTTCAAATCTATAAGATGCGAGTTCCCACCAACTAAATAGAATATTCCTCTTGCTCATTTGGGAATTGGAGATCTCTAAACTTAGACCTAAAGTGGTATATGTGATTATTTTTTGCAGTGTTTTAATACTGACACTTCTTTGCCAAATGAGGTGGGTATAACCTACACAAGTAAAAGCAACCTTTCCTCATGTCCTCCTCTGCTCTTGTTTGATGACATCTGCGACTCTGGAGAAGTTTACCTATTTTATGTCTTGAGAAAAAAGAAGATGGGATGACAGTCTTATGGAAGATAGGGCCCGTGGTGGAAGGCACGGGACCGGGGCAGTCCAGCATTTGCTAAATGAGGCATATGACTCATTTTGATTTTTGAACATAAAGATTCAGATAATTTTATTCAACTTGGTTCTGTTAAATTCAGTGCAACTCCATTGAGTCTTGATGAGAACACATTTCTTGCTAGGCACAGATGCCGTAAATCTAAATTGTGTTTAGGGAGCCAGAGTTTCAGCTTGGTTGAAGTAGAGTCCTTTAGCTGGAGGGACTTATCAGGAGATGAGGGTAGAGAGGTAGATGTGGCCATGATGTGGCATATTGTGACACTTTTTGACTAAAGTCATGCATGACATGAGTTGGGGAAGACTAATCAGAATGCAGCATATAGGGTGGACTGATGAAGGAAGGGTATTCAAATGTCAGGAAGAACAGTTAGGTTATCCCAATAGTTTTGGATAGAAGTCATAATCATAAAACCTGGAATGATTAGAGAAAGGAGGGAAATGGTGGGTCAAACAATGGAAGAATCTTTGGCAATGATGTGGGGGAGCAATGGAGAGTGTTAGAAAGGGTGAGTCTAAAAAGTCTGCTTTAGATGATGAAGAAAACACATGATCAAAATCATATCACATGGGGTCACACAGTCATAGCAATGAGAATGCCGGGGAAGTGTGCAGTGTGTGATGGGGAGAATCTGAGTCTGGCTGTGACATCCATTTCTTTATGCAATAGCATGTTTGGAGTGCCTGCCATATGCTGGGCGCTGAGGCTGCAGGGACACCCCACAGACAGCCACGAAAGAGCTCAGACCCACTCTACAACAAGGAGCCACATTAGATTCCAGTGCCAGCTCTTTGCCAAGTTCACCATCATATTTAAATTAATCATTGAAACTCTAAGAAGTAATTACAGTAGTTCTCCCTTACCCTCAGGGATTACATCCTGAGACCCCACCCCCACCCCCCAGTGGATGCCTGAAACTGCAGAAAGTTCTGAACCTCATATATACTGGTTTTTCCTCTACATACACACTTACATCAAAATTTAATTTATAAATTAGGCATAATAAAAAATTAACTACATTAACTTGCTGCAGATCTTAGCAACCCCAGAATATGATTGTTTTTCTTTCCTTATTAAGTTAAGAACTTGTATCTTTTCACATAAGGAAGTACTTGGCTTCTTCTCTTTGGCATATTCAAATTGCCAACATCAATACTCCTACACTTGAGGTCATTATTAAGTAAAAAGGTTACTTGGACACAAGCAATGTAGTGTGATAACCAAGATGGATATCTAGTGAAGAAGGGACAGGAGACTAATGGATGGGAAGTGTGTACACCATGAATACACTGGACAAAGGAATGGGTCACGGCAGAATGAGTGACAGGAGAATAGGGGTGAGGCAGATGGGGCCTAGCAGGGTGGCATGACATTTCAGCACCCTTCTCAGAATGGCCTGCAATTTAAAACTTACAAATTGCTTATTTTTAGGATTTTCCACTTAATATTTTTAGATCATGGTAGACCAAGGCAAGTGGAACTGAAGATAAGGGGAATTGCTGTACTATTATGTGAATTGTACAAAGGAAGCACTTGTAAATCAGAGATGCAACCATGGGTTTTACAGGTACCTGAGAGCCGTGGTACAGAGTCAGGCTTTGAATGCACCCTTTCCAGGACACCTCTATAGTTGTCTCCAGGAAGGAAGACCCAGGTGAGGTGGGCAGACATGGCCTCTGGGCTAGAACTCCACCCCAAGCATGGTGTAGTCCTGGTGAGCTCAGTGACCCCTAGATAAAGTGGATTTCTTCCAGTTTGCAGCCTGCTTTTCCACAAAGGCCTGCCTTGTCCTGGAGCATGGCAGGCCTTAGGATAGTTGCTCCTGTTTGTTATCTTCTTACCTGCTTCTGCTTGAACCCTCTGAGCCCCTTCTAGGCTTCATTGCCTTGACCGATCCTTCTGATCAGGGTTAAGAATGGACTAGAGAAGGATCAGAAGCTTTGGCTTTGAGTTCTTGGTCATTTGCTATCTGTAATTTTTTTCCCCTGGGCCAATCACCAAAATTGCCCAGACCTACAGCTTCTCACCTGTTAAGTGAGAGAAATGATACCCACCCACCCAGATTCCTCCAGAGGGTTAAGTGAGATGCAGTAGATGAAAATGCTTATGTAGTCTAGAGGGTTCTATATCCTTTCCAAACACTTGGATTCAACAGGCGGTCATTTTCTTTACTTGTTATTCTCCCTTAATACTTCTGCAACTCTGTATCACAAAGGAAGTCTCCAGCATTCACCCGCACTTCCCATATTGCAGGTACTGAGAGTTATGTGTGCATATTTCTCTTAAAATCAAAAAACAATGACTAAATAAAAGGGAGACTTCACTCCTACCTCTTAGTTTCATTGAGCTGAATTTTTTTTAAGTTCTATACAGTTTGTCTCAAAAATAGTTTCAATGTGGTTTTACACATTAATAGTGTCAGATGTATACTATAAACTTAGTAAAGATCTGCATCCGAATGCATAATTATTTTCATTTATTTTACTCTAAGTTTTGTAAGTTTGGGAAATTTTTTTAGGCTTTATACTTTGTTTTAGTCTCCTAAGTGAAGATAGCAAGCATTAACTGAAAGAAAAAAATTATAATTTAAAAATGTTTTCTTTTTAAATTCATAAAATTAAGTAAGTATAAAAGGAATAAAAATAAACTTTCAAATGATGTTTTATGTAAGTTTTTAATATGTATACTTCTGATGTCATTAAAACTTAAAAATACACTAAGACATTAGGATATATTATGTTTATAAATCGATACCATTTTCTAACATGTGATCCATAGCTGGCTGGCATCAGAATCCTCAGGAGTAATTGTTGAAAGGTTAATTCCTGAGCTCTGCTTCACATCTCTGGCATAGAGTCAGGAATCTACATTTGAAACATATTCCTTGGCTGATTCTGTGCAAACTTAAATGCTAATATTTATTCTTAATGCTGTAATCTCGACCACTCCACAAGAAGCAAAGCTTTGGGTTTCATTAATAAATTCTCATTTACGTTGATTATTATCACACTTATTATTACCTTTGCTTTGGTAGTGATTTTTTTTTTTCAGTACTAGGGTGTCAAACCCAGGGATACTTTATCATTGAACTACATCCCCAGTCTTTTTTTATTTTTTATTTTGATAAAGATAGGGTGTTGCTGATTTGCTGAGGCTGGCCTTCACCTTGCACTCTTCCTTCAGCAGTGATTTATGGGCATTTTTACCGGTTACTCATCTCAAGCAGAAAAACTTAAAATGGTTTATGGATTCTTTGGTTTTGAACCTTTCAAAGTGATTCCTAGTTTAGGACCATTACTCATTTACATAGAATAAAAAACCAGTTTTTAACAACTAGGGCAGCTCAGAATGAAGCCAAGCAATCAATAAAAGCTCTCATAGTTTGCCAGTTGACAGTATTTATTATTCTGGCAGTAGTTAGTATATCTAAATATTAACTAATTAATCTAGCTTGTAATATTCGCTGTTGGTTTCATTGAATGAGGTGGGAGTGGGTCAAATCTGCAGACCATTCACAGTCTCCAAATGCAAATAAAGTAGCATTTGTTTGTAGGTGGAACCAAATGATTATAAATGAATGGCGGGCCATCTCCTGGGATTGGACATAAAGGTCCTGTAAACGCAGAATTGTATCAACAAACAGCTGTTGGGAAAATACTATTATGCAGTAATAGCTGCTATTAAAATCCATTAGCAATCTTGATGGCCTGTTTGAATTTGATGCATCATTTGCTCTGAATAGCATTTCTTCCTAAAGTTTTGCAGTAGAATTTATGCAGATTGATAGGCGGTAGTAGTGACATTCTGGGAGATTAATACCGATTACACACTTTGCTTGCACTGGATAATCCGGCTCTGAGAAATGCTGCAAATACTGCAGTTTAAATATCACCCGGAGAAAACGTATAGGGCACACACACACACACACACACACACACACACACACACACACACAGCTTTCTCATACTTGGTGTGAAACATCCATTTTGTTTCCATTGACAAATGTTCACATGCTTTAAGTGGGTCCTGTTTCCCACTTTTTTAATAATTGGGATTTTCCTGATTCCTAGTACCTTTTGGAAACTCCAGGGAGCTCTCAAGATACTGTTTGCCCCAAAACATTCGATGCCTAATGAGATTTTGAAAAACGCATGTGTTGGCAAGAAAATGTAACTGTTCCCAGGGTGAAGGAAGCAACCTAAAGTTCGGGTGCAAAGCAAGGGCCTGCTCCCAGTTGTACCGCCCACATCTGAGTACTAGAGAGAGTGGGAGCAGCGCCATCTGCCCAGTGAGCAGAGCAAAAGGCTCCCAGGGGGTTACTAATCCCAGGAGGAGAGAAGGAGGGTCTGGTTCATGCCAACTCACACTTCCTGTGCCATCAAGGGCATGAAGATATGTTTTCATGAAGATCCGAGGACACAGTGGGGCAAATAGCCTATTGAACATAGAATATGTATCAAGGTGTAATTTTGTGTGCACTTTAAAAACCTCTCATTAGTTGAGGGATTTTCACTAAAAAGGCTCTGCATTTTCCATCTACTTTCATTTTTTTAATAGTAGACGTGGATGGTGGAGAGTAGGTGGAAGGCAAGAACCCTGAAAAATTATCTAGAAACTCTGTTCCTCAAAGCATGGTTCCTGGACCAGCAAATTCCCAGAAGAATCGGCATTTCCAAAATCTTGTACCTCCCCCAGGCTTGATGAATCAGGATCTGCATGTAAAGGCTACCTTCTTTGGCTCCTCTGGCAGGTTTCTTGTTCTTCCCCTCTGCCCTCAGTGTCTGTGCCCACATGTCCTTGAGACAATGAAGCATCTTCAATACTCAGCAGCATTAAGTTCAGAAATTCTTCAGGGAAGAAAGCTTCACATATTTTATATTTCAGAGTATGTTACATAATATGTACTTAACCACCCATCTGTCCATCCATCTTCTTGTTCTCTTATTTCTTTATTCATTTGATAAGAATCTATTGAACATCTATTATGGGCCAGCCAGTGGTTTTGGTGTCAGTATGAATATGAGAGTCCTTGTTGTTTTTAAGGCACGATTCTAAAATTCCAAATAAAACTCTGTGTCTTTTTGAAGAAAAGACGAAGGATTTATTCTGGCCAGGGCCAAGGGAGCAGAAAGCAGACAGTTCTGCAGCCCAAGACACTGAATTCAGGTGGAGGGGCCATTTAAACAGAAAAACCACAAAGGTGAGGGGCAGGAGAGGCAAGTAGAGTCATAAGACACATTTCATAAAGTGTAAAGCACCAAGTTCTCAGAATTGTCACCTCCCATACCCACTTAGGAAGTAAGCCAGCAGCAGCTCCATGGTTTAAAGACATTGTGGTCAGGGTGCAAGTGGGTGGGGTGTCAGCTTCTATGCAAATGGACTCTTACAGGAAGGGGGGTCAACTCCATGCAGGTTCTCTTCTATGTGAGTGGGCTCTTGTAGGAAAGGGGGTCGATTCTATGCAGGGTCTGAGCAAAATGGAGACAGCTTAACTAATTTTTCATATCAGCCCATAACATTATCATAGGCCTAATGTTCAGGTGGGGACCAGAGAGATGAATGATAAACAAATAATTAAATATACAATCTGATTTCAGATTTTGCAAAGGGCCTTGAAAAAAATACATCAGGGTCAGAGAATAAGGAGGGCCTTCAATAAATATCTGCTCAAAAAAACAGTAGGATGACTTTAAAAGATAAATAGATAATGAGGTGAAAAAGAGTAAGAAGGCAGGATATAAATCTCTAACAGAATCTTCAAAACAGAGGTGAGAAAATTATGAAAGATCCTTTACAGTTGGCCAAATGAAAAGCAAGAGCATTAACTACCAGGATGGCATGCAAACACCCAAGGGGAGAAAAGACGGGGGTGACTGGCCTGTGAAATCCATCAGGCAGTTGAAAATGGTAGAACCACCTGAGGGCACTTCTTAAAAAGTGATGCTCATGCTTCCCATGTAAAAAAGAAAAAGTCCACAGATAGATGATTCATTAGGATATGACAGAATGTTTCTGTGGAAAAAATCATGAATATCCTGATTCATGAGTAAAAAGCAGGGAGGAGTAGTGCTGGTGCATCAGAGACTGTTTCTCTGCCATTTTTTAATTTATTTACCTGGCTAAATCAGTAGTTCCTAATAGTTGCAACCTGAGGCAGTCTTACAGCTAGCTTTTCTATATGTTCACTCACATGGGCATTATTCCCACTGCAAAAGGCTGGGAATTTTTTATACTAAAGAATGAGGTGTAAAGAAAAGATGCTGGCAATAATGCACGTTGAAAAAAAATCCAGATTGCTAAAGCCTGAGTTCCACTTCTATCTTTTCCTTCTAACTAGCCACGGGACTTTCACAGGTTTGCAATCTAATGGCTAGTCATTACTTCTGGAGTTCTCAGTCCTTGGTGTATATTGGAATCCTTCAGTACTTAAAAAAGTACTGAAGCTCTGCCCTGGCTCATCTGGACCAGACCATCAAGAGAGAGATGAACCTGGGCACCAGGGCTATGATTTTTCAAAATGTTGTAGCATTTGTGCAGAATGGAAAACTCCTGGATCATCAGCTCCATAAGACGCCTTACTACTCACGATAGAGAATAGGAATGTGTTCGTTTTGTTGCAGTTTTTAAAAATACAAGTTTATATACATAGGTGGCTATCAGTTCTAATGTGATTTTGTAGGCTTGGTACACATTACATCCTTTAGTAAGAAACATGTTTAAAATATATCTTTTAAAAAGTAATATTTTTTAGAGTTGGACAGGTAGTTTAAATGTCTCCTTAGTGGATGATGCTAAAAGAAACAGTTGTCTTTTCCTACTAGAAGAAAAAGTAGTAACCCAATAACACTTTCAAATATCATCAAATATTAGACCATCCAATCTTTGGGCTATTAAGGAATAGGAACTGGACTCTGGAAACAGTATACTGAATCCAACTTTTGGATCCACTGCTTTAAAAAGCATGTTTCCTTGAGAAAGTTACTTAATTCCTCTGTGCCACAGTTTTCTGCTTCTGTAGATTGGGAATGATATTAACCTATAAGAATAATTTCTAATCCTTTTTATTAGTGCATTATGATTGTACATAATAGTAGGATTCATTGTGACATGTTCATACATGCAAAATAGCATAATTTAGTCTGTCCCCTTTCTGTCCATCAATGCTCTTCGTCCATTCTATTGGTCTCCCTTCTATTTTCATTGGGTCCATTAATTTTTTTTTCTCTGTAGCTCCTACAAGTGAGAGAGAACATACGCCCTTTGACTTTCTGTGTCTGGTTTATTTCGCTCAACATGATGCTCTCTAGTTCCATCCATTTTCCTGCAAATGAAATAATTTCACTTTTCTCTCTCGCTAAATAACACACACACACACACACACACACACACACACACACACACCATCTTCTTTATGCATTCATCTATTGATGGACTCCTAGGTGGGTTCTATCACTTGACTATTGTGAATTGTGCTAATCTAAACATGGGTATGTATATATCACTATAAAATGATGACTAATTCTTTTGGAAAAATACCAAGGAATGGTATAGCTGGGTCATATGGTGGTTCAATGCCTAGTTTTTTTGAGGAACCTCTGTACTGATTTCCATAGTGGTTGTAGTAATTTACAATCCTACCAACAATGAGTAAATTTTCCTTTCCCCCAACCTTCTCACCACCATTTATTTCTTCCAAAAGAAGAATTTTGAAGAATAAATAAATTAACCTATATAATTCCATGTAAGGAAAAAACTTTCTAATATCCTATCCAAAGATGGAATTAGCCATCTCTGGTAGTAATGAGTTTCCCCTCTAGTAGAAATGTTCAATCCCAATTTTTATAACCACTTGTCAGAGTGAAGCATAAGGAATTTCAGAATTGGATGGGTGATGGAACCCAAACACATCTAAGTTCCATTTAAAACCTGACATTCAACTTTTCTTTCATTTTACTTTTAAACTTTTGTGATTCCATGAAGAATTTAATTAATCCATCTATCCTGGGAGAAAGAAATCTCAATGAATATTCCTAAACGATGTCATGAGTGTTTTTTGAGATCTATATTGAACAGTTCTCTACAGTTAGGGCATTCATCACTAGTTTTCTGATTTATAGAGTTTGGCAAAAATCAATCAATCAATCAATCAATCAATCAATCTCTCCCAGGACCCCTAACTTCTTTCTGTCACAATAATTGTCTAAACAAATCTATTTAGTTATCCATTTTGGCTGGAGTTTGGAGGGATCCCTAACAGTTTTTAGTAATATTTTCTGAGAGGTTTTTTCAAATATGGTGATTCAAACAAACCAAAAAGCCACATTCCATTAGAGATTCGTCTGTTGTATACCCAAATAAGATACTCATTTAAGCATCTTCCACGTCCATAAGGGCAGAGGGAAATCTGAGGTAAACTGAACAATCATTTAATGACCTGAATGTGACAAATTATCTGTTACTCCATAAACATGAAATATAAAACAAACATGTTTTTATTCCCAGCAACTATGCAAAATAATATCTGTGCTAGTGTTAAGCACAGAGGAGGCACTAACAATATGTTTTTAATTCCTGGCCCTTCTTCTGACTCTAGATTTAAGTAACTTCATCAATGGGTATCAATGTTATTGACCCTACTAAGGTTTCTCTGTGTGTGTGTTTGTGTGTGTGTGGGTGTGTACACGCATGCGTGCCCTAAGGAGCTACTGCCATCTGTCAGTAAAGAACATCTAACAGTCTTGTAAAGAACAGCTGTTTATATCCATCCAGACTGTTTAGCAGAGTGTATGAGATGAGGCTATTTGTGAGGGAAAAGGGAAGTTGAACTTCTTTCGCGTTATGCATATGTTCCTGATCTAGATTTAGGTGGATTAATATGAGGAACCAAAAAGCTTGGCAAATTCCCACAGAAGGGGCCTTCTGTTGACTATTAATCATTTCTTTCCTTAATCTTTATACTTGTCTCCTAGGCCAGCTCAGTAAGTAAAAGTGAATTTCCATGCCTTTTGCTGTAGAGTCAATCCCTGTCCGCATTCCCTCAAACAATCCTTTGGGTGTGTATTAGCAACTCCCAAACATATTTTTAGACCTGATTTTTAGTTGATTTCTAGACACACAGGACATCTTTGGGGAAATATCCCATGGCTCCCTGAGTTTTCATACAAACATCTCAAACTCAATAAGACACGTGTGAGCTTGTCCCCTGCTCTCCACTCTCACTGACAGTGCCTTAGTTCAGTACCCCACCTTGTCTTACCCAGGAAGCATGGGCACCCTTTGTGCAAATTAGGGATAAGACTCCTGCTTCAGTCCATAGTGCCCATCCCCAGAAGATGGTAGTGGAATGGATCGTGGCCTGGATGTCCTTGCTCATAGTGTAGCTTGCAAGCTGTGGCCCAGTTAGGGAGATTCATAGGGCCATTTTATGTGACTCCTAAAACTTGAGACAGTAGACATACAACCTTTGGTTAGAAAAGATAGTTTAGGTGAAAAATCTTTTTTTTTTCTTTTATCCATCAAGCTTTGAGATTCTACCATGTAGCCAAATCAAGCCAGGCTAAGGACACCAAGCTGAAGACGGGGTCCCTGACCTGTAAGACCCTTGGGCTGACTAAAGGAGATGGGCTAGAAAGACAACCAGGCAAACTAAAGGGATGCCCTTATACCCAGAGGAGGGACAAAAACTCAGGTTGGAACTCTTTAGAGACAGAAAGTAGATAGTGGCTGTCTTGGGGGTGAAGAAGGGAAGATCGGGGAGTGACACAGGTTCTTTGAGGGTAATGACAATGTTCTAAAATTAGATGATAGTGTTGGCACTCTCCTGTAATCCCAGCAGCAGCTCAGGAAGCTGAGGCAGGAGGAGCAGCAAAATCAAGGTGCTAAGCAATTCTGTGAGACCCTGTCTCAAAATAAAATATAAAATAGAGCTGGGGATATGGCTCAGTGTTTGAGTGCTCCTGAATTCAATCCCTGAGTTCAATCAGGGATAAATAAATAAATAGATAAATAGACAAATAAATAAATAAAATTAGATGATGGTGACAGTGGCATAAATGTCTAAATATACTAAAGATCATTGGATTTTATAATTGAAAAAGGTGACCTTTATGGTTTGTAAATTATATATCCATAAAACTGTTAGAAGCAGTGTGCCTTGGAGCCAACTGTGGTTTTTTTTTACTCTTTTGGGAAAGAAGGTCTTCTGAGTGACAGGAGATTTCTGAACTGTGTCCAGAAGTGGAGCGTGGAAAGACAACTGTGGGGATTGAGGAAGACAGCTGTACTCAAAGAGGATTGCCCCAGAGGAATTTGTTTCCATCCCTTAACCAGTGTTGCCTGGATTCACTTCAAGCATCCATTTCTTAAGGGGTCAGTTGTTTTTCTACCCTGAAAGGAATCATCTCCACACATATGAGAACTAGCTCAGTTATAGAAATAAAGGGCAGAGGCTTCGGAGCCCCGCACAACTGAGGTTGGATGGCAGGTTCACATTCTGAGTACCCATGTGACATTATACAAATGACTTATCCCCTCTGAGTCTTAGTCTTCTCACCTATAAAATGAGGGAGTAAATAGGATTATCATGAAAGGTAAAATAAGGCAATGTGTTCAAAGAATTTAGTAGACTGGCACATTGAAGCCTAAACAAATATTAACTTTTGAATGAGTTGGGACTCTTGGCTTTATTTTTTTATTTTTTATTTTATTTTATTTTAATATTTATTTTTTAGTTTTCGGCGGACACAACATCTTTGTTTGTATGTGGTGCTGAGGATCGAACCCGGGCCACACACATGCCAGGCGAGCGTGCTACCGCTTGAGCCACATCCCCAGCCCCAGGGACTCTTGGTTTTAAAGACAGTAAACTAATTTGTCTCTAGCTGAGGAAAGAAAAGGCGGGAGGGCTTCAGTATCTCAAATTACTGAATCACGAGCTTTCTTCTACTCTTCGCCCTGTACGAGATATAGAAAATACCTCAGTTTCTTTTTTTCCCTACTTTCCTGCACAGCACCAATCAGGCAATTCTCCAGCAGACTCCAGTTGGATGTCCTACTACTTGATTTCATTCTGACAACATCTACCCAGGGTTAGTGTCAAATCATAGATTCAGGGCTCAGTCCTACAAGACTACCCTTATTTCACATGTTAACCACAAGCTTCTCAGCCTCTGGAGCTTCTTACCCATACATTGGAGTTGTACAACCCCCCTTTCATGTTCAGTTAATCTCCCACAGCAGCTTTCAGAACTCAGGGAAACACTCGTGTTTACACACTGGTTATAATGGATATCGATGAACAGCCAGAAGAAGAGATGCACAGGGCAAGGCATGTGGTCAGGAGCTCGGAGCCTCCCTGTCTTCTCTGGGCGCACCACCTTCCAGGACCTGCTATCCAGAAGCTCACCAAACCCAGGTTTGGGGGTTTTTTTATGAAGGTTTCATTATGTAGGCATGATTGATTCAATCATTGTCCATTGATGATCAGTTCAACCTTCAGCCCCTCTCCCTAGAATTTGGAGAACATCTCAATCTTCTGCTCATGCTTTGATATTTCCAGTGACCAGTCCTGTCCTGATGCTATCTAGGTCCCTGTATCCCCACCCCCCCACACCAGTTGTCTCAGCAAGTGAGAAACACCAAGGGCTTTAAGAGCTTTACCAGAAAATGGAGGACTTAGACTAAACATATACACCATAGTGTCACACCCTGCTTCCTCTGGATTGGCTCCACTCTCCTTTTCAGGGTACAAGGGCTATCAGAGGAAAAGGTTTCTCTCTCCAAGCTAAGAGGATACTGATGCCTATAGTGGCACCAGCTCCTTCCTTTCACTTGTCACCAGAGATACTAAGAGTGAGGTGCTATTAGTCCAGCTTGGATCACATGTTCATCCATGTGATCCTTGGGAAAGGGATCAGTTAACAACAGGAGAGAAAATCTGTTGGGCTGACAAAAGCATTAAGAACCTACTACTGTTTTCTCTCCACTTTGCTGGAAGGTACAACTGTAAGCCAAAATGCATCCCACTGAAGCCATAAGTATATGGTCCTGGCAAAGCAACTTGGTAGGGAAAGTCTAGAGCTTGACCATCCACCTCCTAGAGAACAACCACAAAACTACTTCTAGGTGTAGCTGACCCAGATTCGAGGAGCTAACTAAAGAGGTTTGCCAAGGCGCAAGATGGCATGCAGTGTCCTTTGATCTGGTTTTGCGAGCAAGGTTGGTATGGACCCTGGCAGATGAATGGGACACAGCTATGGTGACTGTGTAGTAAGAGCTCAGAGGTACACTGAGATGCTACTCAAGGACCAGAGCTTCTTTCTTAAGGAGATTTTTAAACAAACAGAGGTTCCTAGCAGGGGTAGGAGTCGGGTGGAGAAGGAAAGAGAGACTACTGTTATGTGGTTGTTAGGGAAGTCCTAGGCTCAAGGTTTGATTTCAGGGGTCCCTAGTAACCAGGTCTGAAGAAACCAAGCAGAAAAGGTATTGGTTAAAAGCAGAAAAGGAAATATGTCAATATGTCAAATTAGTCAATATGTCCCTTGAGGAGAGGCAAGGTGAGATCCAGTACCTTAGCTCTGTCTTCAGACTGCCAAAAGAAGCTGTAGCTTTAAACAGAGGAGGAATTGGGGCAGGGAGCAAGAGGTATGCATAATTTAGTAGTCTTGGTCAAACCATGGTCTGGTTGATTATTCTCTCAGTTCTGGTTCTGCAAGGAAGTGGCCCCAGAGAAGTCCTTGTCACTTGAGGGGCCAGTTTCCACTGCTGCTCGGGATGTCTGCCTATCAACACTGTGATCCTGGAAGAGGGTGATGACTGGTAACTTCTAGGTCCTCCTCCAGGGGTCTGAAATAGGGTGCTGCAAACCTTGCCTCAGTCTTAAAGGTGGATGAGCTAGGATAGGTACATTTAGAGTTAATAAGCCTTGTTTACTGGATTTTTAATGAGTACCTCTTAAATGATTAACATGCCTACATTCAGAGCTGACCTAAATTTTAATGTAATAAAGGAGACAGATACAAAATGAAGGCAGAGATGCTGAGTTTTATCCTGCTTTTAGTTATTCCTAGAACATCTGCAGGCTTAAGAGACACTTCTTTTAGAAAAGGCAGCATCTCCAAGTCCCTGTCACATGGGGAACATTGTGGGAACTCGGAGGGCAATACAGGGCAGGCCTTTGTAGACCAGATTGTCTTACCAAGTTATTATTCTACGGCACCTCCAAGATTTGGACACAGTGGGTATGTAGGATGCTCAAATGTGCAAGAGGGGTCATGGGATGCAGCTGTGGAGGGGCACAGAAATGAGGCAGGAGCAGACAGTCTCCTTTGGGGTAGGTAAAACTCCATGGGTGCAATCTCCCAAGCCTCTGGGACCTCGCTGTTCATCTCATCATCAGCAAGGCATCTCCCCACTAATCAGAGTCTTCTGGGGTCCCATCTATTCTGGAAGGAATTCTTCCTGAATACTCATCTAGTATTTTAACTCTCTTTATTGCTTTGACCTTTGCATGTTTGGTTTGCCTAGTTTAAATCTTACAAGGATATTTGCCAACTGAATAAACGATTATAGCACAGCCTCTGAACTTGGCATAGGAGATGCATCTGCAGAGTATTTTCTTGTTTGGGTAGATAATGACTTGCATTTCATTCAGAAGGAACTGACTGTTTTAACAAATGAGTTGCTGAAGGCGCCTCAGTTAACTCTCACGACCACTAGCGCTTATGTGTGCTGTAGACAAACTCGAGCACATTATCCAGACTTCACAGTATAAAATAAAGATGAACCCACACTTGGTTTTATTATCCTCTCAATTTTGGCTGACATATATCTAAGATTATAAAAAGAATATATTCTCGTTTTAGAAAAATGATTCAAAAAATGATATAAAATATATAAAGATATTTAGTAAATTATCTTTCACCGATACATCCTCAACTACCTTCCCCCAGGGGAATTAAAGCTATTAATTTGATGTACACAATTTCATGCATACATATACACATATGTATTATGGAATATGTAATTGCTATTAAGAATAGGATCTATACACATTATTATGGAATTTTCTTTTTCCTCCTAATACATCAGGAAAAAGTCTATGTTTAACTTAGCTTTTTAATGTCAAAATGGTATTCCTTGCTATAATTGAATAGACTTGATTGTCTCTATTTGGGAGTTGGAGGGGAGACACAGAAGAAGGACTGACCTTATAGAGGAAAATCAGACTGTTTCCAGTTTTTTTTTTTTTTGCCACCATGAACAATGCTGTATTACTATTTTTATGCATGTATCTTTTTATAGTATTTCTTTTGTTTTATAAAATACTTTCTCAAAACCAATGAATCATTGATTCATAAACTTTGCTTAATTTTAATATTAATAGTCTCATTATTTTCCAAAAATTTGTTGTAACCCTTACCCCTCACTCTTATAGATGTATTTGAAACTGTTTTCCTGTATCTTTAGCAGCTCAAGATTTTTTTCTCCCTTTCTCAAAAAAAAAAAAAAAAAACTTAGACATCTAGTAGTAAAAATGGTGTCTCATTGTGTTAAATTTGCTTTTTCTTGATTACCTGTAAGATTGATACTTTTTTGTATGTCCATTGACCATTTGTTTGTTTCTTTTCTTCTCTCAACTGCATATTTATTTTTGTTTATTTTTCAGTTCAGTTGTTTATCTTTTTCCTTATTGATTTCTTTGGAGATTATATATATTAGGTATCTATGTTTGCTTATCACAGATACTATGGATGATTTTCTGTCCATCAGTTAAACTTTCACTTTGCTTATGATATATTAACCCAGTTTTTAAATGTTACAAAGTCAAATTTGTCTCTTTGCCTTCATGATCTCTTGGATCTTGGATGTTCTTAATAAACTCTGCTAGGTATAGGGTTATATGACTTCCCTGATTTTCTTCAAATAGTTTATTATTTAATATTTTTACATTTAGATATTCATCTTATCTGATATTTGATTCTGCATTCTTTTTCCAGTTATGTACAAATTATGTCCACAACATTTATTGGTCAAAATGCCCATTTCCCACTGAGTTTGAAACACCATGTTGTCACGTATTAAATTCTATACTTGCTTTCTAAACTCTGTATTCTGGTTCATGCATGTATTAATAGATGCTGTTCTGGAATCTATTACATGACACTTTTTTTGTAGTTATACCAAATATACGTTGGAGATATATACAGGAGAGATCGCAACTATGAAACAGTAGTTAGACAGGAATCACATAAAAAGAAACAAATAGTCTTGAGGTATTTGAGAACTAATACTGCAAAGGTATTTGATCTGAAAACTCAACAGATGGAGAACAAGTACTACCTATACCAATGATGCATATCTCAGTATATATATATATATACATTATATAAAATATTATATATAAAGTAAATTATAATTTATTTTCCAAATATGTATATATTTTATATATAATAATATAAATATAATTTTTAAAATATAATATTTTATATTTATGGAAAATAAATTATAATTCATAGAATTTCTGGTTTATATTCATAGATTACTTTTTAAAGTTTTATGAACATAACCTTAGCCATTAAATATTGACTAGAAGTCTGCTTTAAATTTTTTTTAAAAACTTTTATTTTGGCAGTAATGGGAATTGAACTCAGGGCTTTGCACATGCCAGGCAAGAATTCTACCACTGAGCACTTAGTTTTTAAATCTTTGTTTTAATTATTTATATTTGGATCTAGATGTTCAAGATCATCCAAGATCTGGATCAGCGGAATGCATTACAATTTGGATCAGCAGAATGCATTACAATTCTCACTACACATATAAAGCACAATTTTTCATATCCCTGGTTGTATACAAGTATATTCACACCCATTAATATCTTCATACATGTACTTTGGATAATAATGATCATCACATTTCACCATCATTTATATCCCCATGCCACTTCCCTTTCCCTTCAACCCCTCTGCCCTATCTAGAGTTTGTCTATTCCTCCCTCCTCTCTCTATCCCTCTCTCTATGAATCAGCCTCCTCATATTAAAGAAAACATTTAGCATTTGTTTTTTGAGGGGGATTGGCTAACTTCACTTAGCATTATCTTCTCTAACTTCATCCATTTACCTGCAAATGCCATGATTTTATTCTCTTTTATTGCTGAGTAATATTCCATTGTGTATATATGCCACATTTTTTTATTCATTCATCTATTGAAGGGCATCTAGGTTGGCTCCCCAGTTTAGCTATTGTGAATTGTGCTGTTATAAACATTGATGTGACTGTGTCCCTGTAGTATGCTGTTTTTAAGTCCTTTGGGTATGGACCAAGGAGAGGTCATTCCCAGATTTCCAAGGAATCTCCATACTGCTTTCCATAATGGCTGCACCAATTTGCAGTCCCACCAGCAGTGTATGAGTGTACTTTTCCTCCACATCCTCACCATCACTTATTGTTGTTTGTCTTCATAATAGCTGCCATTCTGACTGGAGTGAGATGATATCTTAGAGTAGTTTTGATTTGCATTTCTCTAATTGCTAGAGATAATGAACATTTTTTCACATATTTGTTGATTGATTGTATATCCTCTTCCAAGAAGTGTCTGTTCAGGTCCCTGGCCCATTTATTGATTGGGTTATTTGTTTTTTTGGTGCTTAGCTTTTTGAGTTCTTTATATACCCTAGAGATTAGTGCTCTATCTGATATGTGCGGGATAAAAATTTGCTCCCAGGATGTAGGCTCTCTATTCATCTCACTGATTGTTTCTTTTGCTAAGAAGAAACTTTTTAGTTTGAATCCATCTCATTTATTGATTCTTGGTTTTAATTCTTATGCTATAGGAGTCTTATTAAGGAAGTTGGGACCTAATCCCACATGATGAAGATTAGGGCCTACTTTTTCTTCTATTAGACGTAGAGTCTCTGGTTTAATTCCCAGGTCCTTGATCCACTTTGAATTGAGTTTTGTGCATGGTGAGAGGTAGGGATTTAATTTCATTTTGTTGCATATGGATTTTCAGTTTTCCCAGCACCATTTGTTGAAGAGGCTATCTTTTCTCTTTCCATGAGGCCCAATATCACCCTGATCCCCAAACCAGGGAAAGACACATCAAAGAAAGAAAAATTTATATCAATATCTCTAATGAACATAGATGCAAAAATTCTCAATAAAATTCTGGAAAATTGAATACAAAAAGATATCAAAAAGATCTTGCACCATAATCAAGTAGGGTTCATCCCAGGGATGCAAGGTTGTTCAACATATGGAAATCAATAAATGTAATTCATCACATCAATAGACTCAAAGATAAGAATAATATGATCATCTCAACAGATGCAGAAAAAGCATTTTACAAAATACAGCACCCTTCATATTCAAAACACTAGAATAACTAGGGATAACAGGAACATATCTCAACAGAGTAAAGGCTATCTACACTAAGCCTCAGGCCAACATCATTCTAATTGGAGAAAAATCTAAGGCATTCCCTCTAAAAACTGAAACAAAACAGGGATGCCCTCTTTCACCACTTATATTCAATATATTTCTTGAAACACTGGCCAGAGCAATTAGACAGATGAAAGAAATTAAAGGTATATGTATTGGAAAAGAAGAACTCAAATTAACACTATTTGCTGACAATATGATTCTATACCTAGAAGATCCAAAACATTCCACCAGAAAACTTCTAGAACTAGAAAATGAATTCAGCAAAGTAGCAGGATATAAAATCAACACCCATAAATCAAAGGCATTTCTGTATATCAGTGACCAATCCTCTGAGAAGGAAATGAGGAAAACTACCCCATTTACAATAACCTCAAAACAAATAAAATACTTGGGAATTGGCTTAACGAAAGAGGTGAAAGATCTATTTAATGAAAACTACAGAACCCTAAAGAAAGAAGTCAAAGAAGACTTTAGAAGATGGAAAGATCTATCTTGCTCTTGGATAGGCTGAATTGATATTTTCAAAATGATCATACTACCAAAAGCACTATACATATTTAATGCAATTCTGATCAAAATCCCAATGGCATTCCTCATAGAAATAGAAAAATCAATCACAAAATTCATCTGGAAAAATAAGAGACCCAGAATAGCAAAAGCAATCCTTAGCAGGAAGACTGAAGCAGGTGGCATCATTATACCAGACCTTAAACTATACTACAGAGCAATAGTAACAAAAACAGCATAGTATTGGCACCAAAACAGACTGGTAGACCAATAGTACGGAATGGAGGACACAGAGACTAACCTACAAAATTATAATTATCTTATATCAGTTCTATATTTTTTTGTTCAGCTTTTATTTGGAAGATGTATCTAGTGATGAAAGAGGTGTGTTAAAGTCATCCAAAATTATTGTGTTGTGGTCTATTTGGCTCTTGAACTTGAGAAGAGTTTGTTTGAAGAACGTAGATTCACCATTGTTTGAGGCATATATATTTATAATTGTTATGTCTTGTTGGTATATGGTTCCCTTGAGCAGTATGTAGTGTCCTTCTTTATCCTTTTTGATTGACCTTTAGTTTGAAGTCTAATTTATTTGACATTAGGATGGAAACCCCAGCTTGCTTCCATAGTCCATGTGAGTGGTATGATTTTTCCCAACCTTTTACCTTCAGTCTGTGGATGTCTTTTCCTATAAGATGAGTCTCTTGGAGGCAACATATTGTTGGGTCTTTTTTTAAATAGAATCTGCTAGTCTGTGTCTTTTGATTGGTGAGTTTAGGCCATTAACATTCAGGTTTATTATTGAGACATGACTTGTATTCCCAGCCATTTTTTAAAATTTTTGGTATTTAATGTGACTTGGTTTTTCCTTTAATTAGATTTTCCTTTAGTGTAATCCCTCCCTCTGCTGATTTTAATCATTGTGTTTCATTTTTGTCTTTTTGGAGTATTTTGCTGAAGATGTTCTGTAGTGTAGGCTTTCTAGTTGTAAATTCTTTTAACTTTTGTTTATCATGAAAGGTTTTTATTTCATCATCAAATCTAAAGCTTAGTTTTGCTGGATATAAGATTATTGGCTGGCATCCATTTTCTTTCAGAGCTTGGTATATATTGTTCCACGATCTCCTGGATTTTTGGGTCTGGGTTGAAAAATCTGCTGAGATACAAATTGGTCTCCCCCTATATGATCTGATTCCTCTCTCTTATGGCTTTTAAGATTCTATCCTTATTCTGTATTCTAGGCATTTTAGTTCAGAATGTTCATATTTAAAATGATCTGTGAATTAAAGAATGACCTAAATGAGCAAACACAGGCAAAAATTGATCACTCCAACAATGAGATAAGAGAGCAAATACAGGTAGCAAAAGATTACTTCGAGACAGTAACAGAGACTCTGAAAAAAAAATAGAATCCTTGAAATGAAGGATAGAATAAATCAAATAAAAAACTCAATAGAAAGCATAATCAACAGACTAGATCACTTGGAAGAAAGAACATCAGATATGAAGACAAAGTTTACAACCTGGAAAATAAAGTTGATCACACAGTGAAGAAAGTTAGAAACCATGAACATTCAATAATTTTGGGACAGCATCAAAAGACCAGATATAAGAATTATTGGGATAGAGGAAGGCACAGAGTTTCAAACCAAAGGAATGCACAATCTCTTCAGTGAGATAATATCAGAAAATTTTCCAACCATGAAGAATGAATTGGAAAACCAAATAAAAGAGGCTTAGTTTTTAAATCTTAATGTGGTGTTTGCGCTGGCAAAAAATTCTTTTGGTATAGAGTTCAAGAATCACTGATTTAAGTAAGTGCCAGAGAAACCAATATAAATAAGATATAAACTAAAGATTATTTTTAGATTAAAAGTAAGTTTTCTAGCTTTTAGAAACATAAAAAACTTGAATTAGGCTTGGGATATAGCTCAGTGGTAGAGCTCTTGCCAAGCATGGGTTCAATCTGTAGCATTGCAAAAACAAAAACAATAACAACAAAAAACAAACAAACAAAAAGAATCAGCTGACAGGTGCCTGATAACTAGAGGAATTTCAGTTATGTACCTTGATTACTAGCTAAGAGAGATTTCTAATTAAATCCAAAAATTTACATATTAATTAATTATTAAAATGTTTAATTAAATATAAGCGGTTTTATAATCTTAAATAAAATTAGTATTTGGGTACCACTGAATGTTTTCATTGAGAAAGCAAATGAAGATTTTTGGACAACGTACCATTTGAATTAATTAATAGAGTTCATGTTAATAAGCTCTTATTTTAATGCTTTTTGGCACTGTCCTTTGAGTTGACTAATGTTGGGAAGTCAACCAGATGGCCTTTCAATGCCTATTCCTAAAGTTATCTCAGCATATAATTTGAAGTGATCCTTGATCTTTTTAATTAAGCAATGGATGTTCAATATTTAATGCTTTATTGAGAATTAGTTCAAGTCTATAATTGTCCAAAAAAAAAATAAAGAAAATTTTTGAAAATCCTTGATAGCAAATTCAGATCTGATACATGATTTTGATCCCTCATTATACATTGTCACATAAATAGTTGGTGTGTTCGAGAAGGGCTGCCCTTAGCTCCAATGGGATTGATTTCATAGTTTACATTATAAACACCATTTTACCTTTCTCAAATAAAACTATTTCAAATAACAAAATATATAATTGGCCCCAGAGGTTTCTGATAAGAAATGATAGACCTATATTTGGGAAAGGCTCAATAGAGCTTGCCATTCCCCTTCTTTTTGTTACCATTATTAATGATGGCATTAAAGAATATTAATAGTACAATTTATTGAACACTTACTGTGTGTATAGGCACTGCTTTAAACTGAGAGTTTGAGGTTGTAACTCTTCACAGTGAGCCACATAACTACTTAGAGACAGAGCTGTGCTGGATGTAGCCAGTATTCAAATCAGGCATTCGGTTCTGCCCTCTGTCGTTTACCCTCACATCTACTGAATATTTATTTGTCCGTGAGATTTTTCCTCTTATTCTTTAATAGCCTTTCACTTCTGTGACTTGGTATTCTGTGTGGAAATAGGATGAGGATTTAGAATACACAGAGGCTTCCACACATAACATGGTTTGGTCAACTCTTCCCAGTACCAGTTTTCTGACTTTATAAAGTGAGGTTCAAACACCATCTTTGCCCTCTTCTCAGGGTGATTGTGAGGTTCTGATGAGATAATAGCATATTTCAGACTTAAGTCTTTGAAAGGTAAAAGTAGTCTATGATACTGGATACCTTTGACTTCATCCCTCTAAAAATCTTCATGTTTTCTTATAAAATATGAAAGTTTCAGACAATCTATATTTTTAATAACAACTTTATTGATATATAATTCACATGTTAGATCATCCATCTTTTGGAATTATATAATTTGAAGTTTTTAATATATTCACAGATTTCTGCATTGTCCAATTTTTGAACATTTCATCACTCCAAAAAGAGACCTGATAACCCATTAGTGGTTACTCCCATTCCCTCCTTCCCCAGAATTCCAGGAACCACTAACATACTTTCTATAATGCTTTTATCCTTCTTTTCTCTTTAATTTACCATTTAGAGTTCTAGACAGAGGTTAGCTAGAGTTAGATGCTCAAAAGAAGGAAAACGATGGAAACCAAGCTTGATGCTAAGCAGGCACTGAAATGCATCCCCCTCTGGACTCATGAATTTTGGGGCCAAAGGTGCAGCTTAGGAACCCGCCATCTTCAGGGAATATCAGGGAGCTTGCAGACCCGCAGTGGTTAAATCAATAGTTAATGATGTTCGTCATGTAATTTGAGCCTCTAGTTTGTTTATGCTAGACCAACTTTATCCATACTCCAAACAAATTATCTCTTATAATTACCAGCCCGAAGATAAATCTCTAAATGTTTTTCTGATGATAGTGCTGTGGTTGGCAGGTGTTAAAAGTGCCTCCCAGGGACAAAGATTGAAGATGAGCTTGTTCCCACAAATCCTTCAGGCGAGGATGTTGAGCTTTCTATCCTGCCATGTGCAAAGGAGCCTTGTATGGTGCCCCGTTAATGAAATCTAATAGGCAAAGGTCGTACATCTTTACAAAGAAAAAGGCAAAGCCGATGTGTGATAAATGGGCTCCGTGGGGCTCAGTGGACAGGGTTTGGTGATGAAACCCATGTTTAAATATTCTGCTTGGTTTCTCTCTAATGTTCATGCCTTAAATGTCCCCTCATGGTACTTCTTCTTACCTGGCAGGATGATTAAAATAAATATAAAAATAAGAAGTCTTTAGTGCTTTAAACTGAAGTGACTGGCATTGTTAAGGATAAACATTAACCACCAAAACAAACAGGACTCTAAGTTAAACTGGAAAAGGACTCTAAGTCTTTAAATCCTTTTTTAAAACTACCTAACTTAAAGAAAAAAAATCCTATAATCTATATGCTTCAATCACTGCTATCAGAAAACTAAATAATGCATGCAAATATGTAAGCTTTTATCCAAAAAGTATGTGCTATTTTAGAAATTAAGGAGTAAGTTAAATCTAGAATTCTAAAGAGTTAAATAAATCAGATATTGTTGAATCAAATCACTGCTGGTTTTAGGAGAAGTTATCAGTTCATTTGCTGTAGTTGTACTGCTGAGCTAAGAGACAGTTCAATAAATCAACTCAAGCTTGATGGATTCTTCAATTCATTGAAATGAGTGCGTGAAAGAGAAAAGAAATCTCTTAGTATTCCCTCTTTGACAAAAGGGTATGCAAAGAGCCTGAATGGATGAATGGTTGATTAATTTTACCAGAAATTTTCTTGACAGCAGGAAATATGTTTTTGCGTTACTGTTTGCCTGGGATTTATTTGGTAGACTATGAATTATTGCATGTAAATGTGTACCTGAAGCTACGTTGCTGAAATAGTCAGCTACTGGTACAATTTCTGGACATGGGATCTGTAATATTTCTGTTTAGTCTTGCAGTCCACACCCTTCCGGGTTGCCCTGCAGCCGTATGTATAAATGTCTGTTCTCACCGATCTTAGTGTACAGTCAAGCACTACCAGTGATTCAATATTGAGCTTGGTCTGAGTGCTCATCTGTGCTTCTCTCCTGGAAGCTTAGGGCTGGAGGCAACCAAGTGCCAAAGCTTGATAATTCCTAGAGTTATCAACCTGCCAGTTTACCTGTGGACTCTTACCTTTAAATAAGGAAAAGACAGCACAAGCTAGACCCTCACATTCTATTTACAGCAAGCCTACAAATGAGCACATTTCTTAGTTTTATCTTCCCAAGAAGGGATGCAGCTACGCATGAGAAAACCATGGCTGCTGTTGACAACGGCAGGACTCTTTGAGAACAGAAATAGGGGTGGCCTCTCAACTTCCCAACTCACTTCTTCCCATCGGAGGATGCTGTGTCCTAGAAGGGACTTTTCTTGGGTCAATGTGGAGGGTAGGGAGGCTTTCAGACCTCAGTACCTGTACTGGGGCAGTAGGTGAGAGTGTCATTGTGTTCACGGAAACTTACTCTGCTGCTGTGGTTCAGAGGCTGGAACACCAGAAAGCCCAAGAATCAGGTCATGGCAAAAGAAGTACCTGCTTCACTCTCCCCGCTTGCTGTGGTCTGAATGTGTGTGCTGCCCCAGAATTCATGGACTGAAATCCCAATCCCCGAGGTAAGGGTATTGCGAGGTGGGTCTCTGGCAGCAGAGCCTTCTTGAATGGGATTAGTGCCCTCCTAAAAGGGGTCCCAGAGAGACTCCTGCCGTTTCTACTATGTGAGACACAGTGAAGAGACAGTAGCTCATGAATCAGGAAGTTGGTTCCCCAGACACCAAATCTGCCAGTACCTTGATCTTAGACTTCCCAGTTTCCAAAAGTATGAGAAATTAACTTAGTTGTTTATAAGTGATCTAATTTATGGTATTTAGTTACAGCAGCCTGAATGGACTAACATACCAATCATAAATTATTTACTTCCTGTTCACTTTATTTTCCTTCTTGAGGGATTAACATTGGAACCTCCTCTTTCTTTTATGTATCTGACCAGAAATTATCTATGGCATAAGGCACATCATATGACATTTTGCCCAATTTCTCCTTTATGTATGTGTATTTTGCACATGCCAACACTGTCTCTCTTGAAAGCCTACCACCACAATATTTATACTATCTCTGAAAATAGATGTATAGAGAGATTTTCTCTTTGAAGTTTTTGAAAACACACACACACACACACACACACACACACCACACACACCCCTTACTAAGTTATGAGACTGCAAAATATTTTCATTGGCTATCCAGATTTGGTATCTCATATTTCTCTTTAGATTATAATGGGATATGAGAAATGATTAAGAGAAAGAAAAAAATAAATATAAAAAAGAGAAAGATAATATTAAATAAGAAGATTCCATCTTTGTCCTTATCAGATTGTGACACTCAACTATGAATGAGAATAAATGGCATATGTAAATGTACTCAAATAAAGCTCAGAAAACTGGCTCCTGCTCCACCATCAAATCACTATATGTCTAATATTGGGAATATTTCTGAACTTCTTGAGCTTCAGCTTTCTCCTTGTTAAATGATTATCACAAAATCATTATTCTATTACCATTTTTAGAAAAGCCAAAATTGCTCTAGAGACATAGAATTTTACTTTCTCTTTAAGTATCACAGCACTTTTAGATTTTGATTCTTTGCATGTTGTAAGCCTATATTCAATAAAATTTTCCCAGGTTAGCGCATAATCCAGTAAGTGGCCCTAAAGTCTTCTGTGGTCGGCCTTCCAGTCATTTGTGCTGTTTTCCTTCTCCGTGGCTTCCAGGAGTCCAGATGGTAGGCTTGCAAATTCTTTTTGTGTCTTGGTAACTTAATTATTAGCCACCTGGGACTGGCCCCTCGTTGACTAATGGGGAAAACAAAGCAACAACAACAAAGTGATCTTCAATAAAAGGTTAAAGACTCTAAAATGTAAAAAGTAATGATTTGGAATTTTTTTTTCTTAAAGTCATCTCTGCATCTGAAAATATTCATTTCTATTATAATCATTTAGTAAGTTTTCAGAAGCTCTACATTTATTTCTCTAGTTCTTTGGTTGTAAGTGACAGAAGCAATTCAAATTTGTTTAAGGAAAACAGTGAATTAATTGCTGGAGTGATAATCCAGAAGATACTTAGCTTCTGATATCCTTCAACTTGAACTAAATCATCAGAGTTTCTCTCTTTTTCTCCCTCTCTTGCCTCTGTGTCTCTCTATGTCGGCTTCATTCTCAGGAAGACTCTTTCCATGACTCCCCAAGATGCCCAAGGGTAGCCCCAAGCTTATGTGATTCTTAGATCTCTGGATATCTGAGGAAGAGAAAGCTTTTACAAAACTCCAGTGAAGCCTCTTATCCACCTGTCTCAAGTCACATATTATTCCTGAAACCGTTACTGTGGCCCTTGTGGATGGAGGGCTCAGCCTGTGTCATCTGCCACCTGGAGCTCAGTGTGGGAGTGAAGACAACCCTGTACCAGCCACAGGAACCAGGATGGCTCCTCCCTACTTCATGATATAGTCAGCCACAGATACCTTGAGCACCATCCCTGCCAATTGGAGATGTGAGATGAGACTTCAGAGCAGCTTTCTGCACTGCGCCCAGCCCTCCAACAGCTGTTGGAGCAGTGCTATACTGTGTGTGTGTGTGTGTGTGTGTGTGTGTGTGTGTGTGTGTGTGTGTGTGTGAGTGATGCACTGGGGATGGCTGAGCACAGCAACACAGAAGCAGGGACTCATGCCTGTGGCTCCTTAGTCGGGTAGAAGAACGTTCTCTCAAAGCAGACAGAAATATGATTCTATTGTTATTTCCCAGCAAGCCAGGTTCCTACTATTTTCAGAAAATTTAAAAAACCAATATGAATGTCATAGAGAGAAGTTCAGTTCTGTCTTGGGAAGCACAGCCAAGTGTTACTTAACAACAGGTCCATGTTCTGAGAACTTTGTCATTAGGTGATTTAGTCACTGTGTGTGCTTCATAGCATGCTTAAACCTAGAAGGTACAGTAATCAATCACTCTACAGGGCCTCTTGATGAAATCAAGAGACACGGTAAACACAAGATGTAGGATGAGAGTCAGAAAAGAGTTGAGAATAATGGAGGAAGAGCAAGGAAAGAGATAAATACAGTTAGAGAGGCAGACACAGAGGTTTTCTTAATCATGAGCCTTGGCTTGGGGCCCAGTGGTCGCTGGAGGTCTACTTCTAACTCATTTAATCCATCTCAGAAGGAGCTGTCTGCAAGAGATGTGCCGGAAGCCAAGACTAGAAAAGACGGATGCTCGTTGAGCCTCACTAATGTGACATCTCAAGCCCCAGGAAAAACCAGACACAGATAAACTGCACAACCTGGACACTGCACATTCTCAAGTTAATTGGGCCTGCCAACTGGAGACTTTGGAGAACTGGCTTGCCTGTCTTTGCAGCTGAATAAGAAATAAGACAATGAGAGCAGTTGCTTAATTCTAAAGTTAGACTAAACAAAAGGTAACAACATAGGATGTTTCAAAACACACACACACAAAATCAAGCCAATGGTGTGTGTTGGGTGTCAGTGATGGATTTCTTAGAGATTGAGATCATTACCAACAAAGAGAAGGTTGCCTTTCCAAAAAAATGTGTCTAAGTTCAGTTTTCTATGACATGAATGCATGTATCAGGGCCCTTCAAAGATTAGATGTTTGCTGGTGGTAGAAGAGTAGGGGCGTTTGGGTATTAAAGGTTTGACTCCTTTCCTATAAGCAAAAGAGGTTGACTTTGGTGGCTAGCAAAATGTAAGTGCAAGCCCCCATTCTGTTCTCATATTCTTAGCTTGAAATCATTTCCTCTACCATATGAGAATCCTATATTCTTTAGGTAAGTCTCACTCTCTAGGTTTCTCATTTTTCCAAAGAGAGCTGTTAAGAATATTCATTACTTCCTTTCAGATTCACTTATAGAATTATCTTTTTTCTTTTTTCATAGTGGACTCGTGGACTCCCCTCCTTTTTCATGGCTTCTAACACTCCATGTGTGGTCCCCAGACTGTCAGCACAGCCAATGTCTGAGAGCTTGTAGAGACAGATGAACATCTCGGGCCCCATCATACTAAATCAGAGTCTGTAGATTAACAAGCTGATTCCAGGTGATTGTATTTAGGAGGTTTAAGTTACTGTATCTTGAGATTCAACATCCTGATGTTGAGGGATGAGCGGGTAAAGCTGTACAACTTGCCTCTGCTAAGAGAAATTCTCTATATTGATCTTCTCCCAACCAATGTGCTGAGCTAAACAACATTCTCCATTCTGTTCTATAGAACATACTGACTGATAACCTCAGCTGAATGCTCGAAGCTAACTTAAAACTCTCTAAGAAAGCACAGGTGTGTGCACACCCTGTGACTAAATTCAATGTTTACCAAGTATCAGCTGTGTTTTCTCCAAACCTGTTCATACTAGTTAATATAATTACACAACCTTTAATATACTGATGAAGTAGAAATAGTTACTTTTTAAGATGAATGCTTTGAAACACACAATAGAATGAAATGAGGCATACTCTCAATAAAATATGTTCTCAAATAATGACAATATAGCCATAAAAATTGGGAGGGGGATAAAAAGGCTGATATGGATGCACATGTTTAGGTAATTAAGACCTGGAAATGGGTTTTTTTTTATTAATTTCTTTACATAACCTCAGTTGTCTGGCAAGACTGCTGGCCATTCACCAAATATTTGCAGGCATCTTTGCATTACACATCGATACTGTCAAAATATCAGTAACACTTTAGGTTTCCTATGGTTAAAAAATAAGTTAGCATATTTTCAGGAATCCCAAATATAAAATTTAGTGTTTAAAAAAATGCTCTGTTTATCCATAACTAGTTTGGAATAATACAACTTTTCTATTATTAAAAAAAAATAAAGCCATTCTGGGAAATACCTGTGTAAACTTCACTTTCCTGAAGTAGGAAGTGATGTTTAACAAAGTCCTTGCTCTTTCTTTTAAGCCATCATGCTTCTTTTTGTTTGCCTAAGAGAATGAAATTGCTGTTTATAAGCATACCAATCTAACTAAAAGACAATTGATAGAAATTCCATTATTTATACCAGCTTAGAAAATGGAAATCTTTGGCCAGTTAGTATAAAGCGTCCATGCAAATGCTCCCATCCCTGACTTATTTCTATAATATTCCTACCTCTTTACCCAGAAAGAATGAACTGTGTCTTGCTTTGTGGAGTAACATTTCTGAAAAAAAAAAAAGCACGTGTGACTTGTTATTTTTTAAGTTTACAAGACTTTCCTGCTGTTATTCTCTAAGGCAGTGGTTCTTAACTGGGCTGACTTTGTCCCAAGGGGACATTTTTCTATGTCTGGAGACACAGGTGATTGTCACAATAGGGATAGGGAGTTTGCTATTGGCATCTAGTGGTCAGCCGGGATGCTGCTAAACATTCTGCAACGCACAGAGCAGCCTCCAGCAACAAAGAATTGTCCAGCCCCAAATGCCAGTTCCCCGGTGGAGGAAACCTGCTTTAAAGTGATTTATTTTTACCATGATAAATGTGTTTGTTTGTTTCCCCCTGGATTTGGCTTATTTGAAGCCATTTCATAAATAATTCTTGGTTAAAATAATAACACCCAAATAAACTCTTATACTACCAGAACAAGCTCCAGGGCTTCCTTTCTACCTTGAAGTCAGGGGCTGTAGATATTTATAAGGCCTCGTGGATGCTACTAACAGCAATAGCAGTATTATGGCTGTGGTGATTTGAGCTTCTGAAGATTTCAGAGACCAAAAAGAGATTCCCTTACCTGACCTACAAGAAAAAAAAAGAAAAAAAGAAAAAGAAAAAAAGGAGCTTTGGCCTCTTTTTCCTGATTGTTTGGATAGTTTATTTTTAATTATTCACACATAGTTTTCATTTTATATGTTTAACACTTTTATGGATTTTAGAAACACTTTCTTTTTCTTTTTCTTTTTGTGATGCTGAGGCTTGAACCCAGGTCCTTACACATGCTAGGCAGAGTTCTACTGCTGAGCCACATCTCTTGTCCTATGATACCCTTTTTAATTGGGGTGCAAAATTCCATGAAAATCAAAGTTAATACAAAAGTTATCTTTCCAAACATCTCGTCTCTTCCTATGATGAGGGTTGGCTGGAAATAAAATAAGGATTTGAAGTATTATCGCATGTGTGTGTGTGTTGTGTGTGTGTGTGTGTGTGTGTGTGTGTATGTGAGAGAGAGAGAGACCTTTATGCCTGGTATCTGAAGTGCCAACTATGAGTTTATTTCCTCATCGTCCCTCTTCCAGGAAACGACTCTTATCTACCAATTTCCTTGTAACCAGTGCCATCTCTGCGTTTTATGGTCTTTCCAATCCACCTCAATTGTTTTGCCCCAAAGCAGGGGAACCAAACCAATTGTAACAACCACAGTTATTTCTCCAGGATTTTGGAACTCAAGATCAAAAGGAAATAGGCTCTTGACTATAACTATAAGATCTGCACTGATTTTCTGCAGCCACCAACGTTCCCCGCCACACCGAGGCTGCCACTTGACCTTGGGAGGGCAGATGAAGCCCAAAGAGAGTGGAGAGGCAGGGGGGCCAGCAGCCTTCTGGCTGTCCCAGTTCACCCAGTTCTCCCTCGTTTTTTGTAAGAATGCTCCCCAAATTCTTCTGTGTTTTTCTGTGTAAGCCAGTGAAGTCCCTGTGACTTGCAATCCAGAGGATCACAACAATGCCATGTCCTACCTGAAAAGGAATTCCTCAGGCACCCCATACAGACATCCCCAAAGAAAGATAAAACCACAAACACCAGAGTGTATCTGTTTTCAGGAGGGGGTTTCTGGTAATTAGCTCAGATTGCAACAAATGGCACACACAGACTGTTGGCTCTGCATGTGTGCTCTAAGATTGGTGTTTACCCTATTATATTCCAATTTAAGCAAGACATAAAGTTTATCAGTGAGCAAATGGATCCAAGCAAGACGCATATATGGGCGGTGAGAGGTGTGGGCCTTGATGAATAGATGTTTTTACACTTCAAAAAAATTAATGAATTACTTTCATTGAGTTGATAGCAAAGAGGACCCAACCACACTCCCCATTTAAACTTGGTGATGGTTGGGTATTTTTAGCAAATGAGTTGTCAGCAGAAAGGCTTCATTAGACCCATCAGGATATCTGCCCATGAAGAACGAACTCCCAAACTGTACTGACAGTTTCCTTGAGCCCAAATGATGAAGCACCTCTGACAAGAGCCATATTGTGCTCCCCGTGTGAAGAGCATGAGGAACAAAGGAGGCAGTTTGATCTTTATTTGGTCAGGTTAATATTGACACAGCTCAGACGCATCCAAAACGTGTGTAACTCCCTGTACCACCAGGCTCTGGAGACACCACTGGTGGTTTCCATGAAGTACAAAGAGGAACCCAGAGAGGAAGGAAGTTCTCCTGCTTTTTCTAAATAGTCTTGAAGCTAGTTGATTTATTTTCACAAAGGAAAATAAATAAAGCTATTGAGTGTTCAGGCTCATGGCTCAAAACAAGCCAATTTTTTTATATGCGTACATAATTATAAAAATAATTTATTGCTGTTATTTCTAGTTTATAGTTAGACTATTGCCCAGCTTCTGCCATTTCAAAAATAAAGCATGCTTGGTCTCTGGGTTGCCCTTCGCACATGAGTCCTGAATTATTCATTCCCCAAAATCCTTGGAAACATACATGAACAAGAAAGGGGCCTTCAGGAAAACAACCATCTGCCTTTCCTCACTATTTTCAGTAGTTGAAAGTTTTGGTGATTGTCCGTTTGTCCTTAAAGAAAACTGTGAATTAGGCTGACCTGGTTATGAGGTGATGACTTATCTGTATTTAATTGGTTGAGACCTCCTGGCATCTAAGTCTTCTACTAACTGCTCGTGAGAGTCCGTCCAGGACTTTCTGCGGTGAAGCACAGTGTTTAAGCACCTTTGCCCAGGGTCAACTTTTCACTGGTGTGACACTATTCCTTTTTATGATGGGGATACTGAGGAAAGGATAGAATTTCAACTCAATTTCAGGCTAATCTGAAACCAGCTCAGAATTTTTTTTTTAAAGTTCTTATTTTAAACCTATGCTTTGAGGTGAATTATTTCCCAATTCCCACCACCTCTTTTCTTTCTTCATTAATGATGTGGTTATGGGGATAAGTAATACTTGTTCCATGACCTAAAAATAATTAATTTTCAATTAATAATTCCTTCTATTCTGGAATTATTTCAAGTGGGCACCTTATAAGACTTATTGCTTCTAAGACTTTTAGATTTTCCTTTCTTACTTATGATATGCATGACCTAAACCAAAGCACCTGCAGATTGATAACATTATTATAAATATCTTTGATAGTCATGCCTTAATAAGAAGACTGCTCTTATAGACTTCTCCTATTAAGATGCCTACTCCATCAGAGAAAAACAAAACAATCCTCTTGAGTCTTCCTACTCCCCTCTACAAATTCTAATTCTTGCTTTTCTGTGGACTTTTGAGCAGAAGATAAGTTATGTTGAGAGCGTCTTCAAATAATGAGATTCTTACACACTGAATGGTAAAGTAGATTCTTCTGTTTGGGGGTGTCTAATCTACTAGAGCAAGGAAAATACATGGGGCTAATTTTGGATAACCAGCAATTAGGTTGTGTGTACTGCTTCTTTTCACTCCTGAATATACATGGATGCCAAACTTTTCAAAAATACTATTGCTGCAAGGATGTAACAACATTCTTTTTTATAGATGCTTTCTCAGGCTTCCAGCTTTAGGCTCTTACATATTATTAGCAGTCATTCCACATTTACACTTTATAGAGTAAGTGAGAAACCGGAAATCAATTGTAATGCATGGTAATATCAGTTCTTCAAAAGTTTACCTGGTCACAGTAGCACACGTCTGTAATCCCAGCAGCTCAGGAGACTGAGGCAGGAGGATCACAAGTTCAAGGCCAGTCTCAGCAACTTAGCAAGGCCCTAAACAATTCAGTGAGACTACCCTGTCTCAAAAAACAAAAAGGGCTGAGATGTAGCTCAGTGGTAAAGCACCCTGAGTTCAATACCCAGTACTGAATAGAAAAAAAAAAAGTTTAAGCAGTGAATTATTATTAGCAGTTGTCAAAATCAAGGATGTTTCTTACTTGTGTATAGTGACAAGGGAGAATCATTCTAAATAGAAATAAATGGAATAGAAAAAACAATTTTAAACTATATCATTTTATTTTATTGGTACTGGGGATTTAACCCAGAGGCACTTAACCACTGAGCCACATCCCCACCCTTTAAATATTATTATTATTATCATTATTATTAATTTTGATACAATTGCTTAAGTCCTTGCTAAATTGCCGAGGCTGGCTTCAAACTTGCAATCCTCCTGCCTCAGCCTACTGAGTCACTGAGGTTACAAACTATGCCACCGTATCCAGATTAAAATAATTTTTATTATTATTTTTATTATTATTCAGTTTAAAATTGAATTAATGAGTAATATCTTCAGTATCTCCTCACATTAGGATAATACAGGAGTGAAAGTATGGTCTCTGACTTCAGGCTAACCTGGACTGGAGTTCCATTTTCCACACACATGATGCAAACTACTTAACTCCCAGAGCCTCCATTTCCTCAGTGCAAAGCAGACAACTACTGACCTCACAGAAGCTTCTTAAAGTTTAAATAAGATGATGCAAAGCATTTAACAGAATTCCTAATGCAGAATCAATGCTTGAATTATATTAGGCAATATAACATTGATTTAAGTCAATAAAATTAGTTGAGCAACAAATAAAATTATATTGGTATACGTGCTATCCATTAACTTATATATTCTAGTATATTTCATTTACATAAATTATTTTCACAAAAAGTCTTTATCTTTAGTTATAAAGAATGAAAATATGTACCATGTGACTCATTTTCAAAATATGATGCATAATATAGTTTAAAAGATTCCAGTGAAGTTATGAAGATGCCTTGGCTCCCCTATAAATATATAAGAACAATGGTGTGTAAAAAATGATATCTAGGAAGAATATGGGAAATATCTTGGCTTACCAATTAAAGAATGCATAAAAACAGAATAAATAAAATCTCTTAATTTATGCATATTGTGTTCTCATAAATCATTTCCTGTCAAAATTATCAGACTTTATTATTGCTGAATATCTTAAACATCATAACAGAATTTTGGTAGCATAAATCATAAAGCTTTCAGTTAGGACATTTGTATACATACCTCAGCATTTTTCTTATATCTTGATTTAAAAAAAAAAAAGCCTTCAGTCTAGAAACAAATCCATGCAGAGTATAAATGTCAAACTATACTCTTAAATTTCAGTAACTCAGCAATCCATGTTGCCCACAGTGCTTACAAAGTAGTTATGGATCGTCAAACTCTAGGACTCTCTGTTCTTCAAAATGCAGCTGTACAAGCTGTGTTTTTAATCTTGGTAATGATTTTTATCTACAAGAATCCTACCTGTGAGTGATAGCTACTCACCTGATTTTTCTATTACCTGCAAGAAGGAAAAGATTTTCAGATATAACAATTCTAGGAATAACTTGTCCTTGATGCTACAAAGTAATTTATTTCATGTAATAAAAGCCTTAGTCAGTATATTTCATTTCTAATTTGTAAGGGAGACAACCACTTCAGATGGTGTGTGTAGTCCACAATGCTGGACCTAAGTGGAGAGAATGAGCACCAGGAGTAAAAGTCACTGCAGGTTATTTGGCAGTTGGAGGGGAAATGATGGAAAAGTCTGTACCCATGGCAATTTAACTGAAGGAAAAATCACTATGTGTTTTTTTGTTTGTTTTGTTTTGTTTCATGCTTTAAAAGCTGTTGTTTATATAGTGGCAAACACAAGTTCATTCATTGACTCTAACATGGAATTAAGGGCTAAAAATCTATTAACGAGCTGAACCTTACCCCCCAGCTTTTATATATCATTTTAAAAGTGACTTAGCTTCATATTTCACTTAGTGCACTTTCCTCCATAATCTCACTTGTAGGTTTTACATCAATCATGTAAGTGGCTTAAAGATGTGTGTGATTGATTAGCATTCAAGAACTCACATATATTGTAAGGGTTATAAAACAAAGAACTGTAGTATATGTGAACTCTTGCAAAATATGTCCTGTGAATCAAATTAATCCTATAAATCTGAGAATGGCTTTTTGTTTGTTTGTTTGTTTGTTTTAAATATTTTTAGTTGTAGATAGACACAATATCTTTATTTTATTTCTATGTGGTGCTGAGAACTGAACCCAGTGCCTCACACATGCTAGGCAACGCTCTACCACTAAGCTATGACCCAGTCCTGTTTGCTTTTGAGAATGTCTTCTTGATAGCTTAAGGACCAGGAAAGGAAGGAGACCCAATGTTTATTGTCTGCTGTCTGGCAGGCATTAGGCCAACCTTTTATACACATTCTCAGTTCTCATGACAATCCTCTGTTGGGTATGGGGGTTCAGGGAACCAAGGCTCTGAGATGAATTAACTCATGTAGCTCAGCTAGTGAGTAGCAGAGCCATGGTCACCTCCTGTCTGGCTGGCTCCAAAGCCTTTACTAGAAACCTTGCAGGGAGCTCACTAAAATAATGGAGAGACATAAGAAGTTTAATATTAGCAATTTGCCTAATGGTGATAATTTTAAATATCAGTGTATTTTAATGTCCATTTAATGCTAGTTCTCAATATGTTACCAGAATACATACAGAACTGACATTCTATTTGATATCTATGAGTGTTTTTTGTATCACTAAGTATTGCTTTACAGTATGATTTTTATAGCAGTATAATATTCCATTTATGATTGTTTCATAATTCATCTAATCATTTCTCAGTTATTGGACATTTAGATTTTGTTTCCAAGTTTTAGTTATTAAAGTAATAATCCCATAAGTAGCTATGTCCACAAACTTTGTGTGCATATCCAATTATTTCCTTAGAATGTATTTCTAAAATGTATATGAGATTATCTTTAAGAAAGATTTATCAATAATAGGAGATGATTAAAATTTTTATTATCAAATAATTTTTTGATGAGTTTACATATTATTTATGGCTGTTTGTATTCCAATTGCAAATTGTCTTTTATATTTTCCAACTCTTTCTATTGTTACATCTATTCCATTTCATTTATTTATTCAAACTCTTACCCTCAAGGACATGAAACCTATCTCCTCCCAGTTAAAAACATAAAACAATAATTGCACTGGAAAATTTTTGGTGAGTTCCGGACAGGAGAAGGTCATTATGAGATTTAGATTTTTTATAACTCCCTACTGACAACTGACTGTAGGGAGACAAGTGTGGAAGAGTAGACCCTGGGAATGGGTCACCCACGTTCAGGCCACAGATGATAGTGGCTGTGGCTAGGACAGCAATCAAGATGGAAAAAAAAATTAGAAAAGTGTTTGGACTTGAGATATGTTTTAAAGGATTCATTGATGGGTTATATGAGGAGTGAGGGGAAAAGGAACCAAGAATAAGCTAGATGTTTGGCATGAGTTGCTGGGTGGCTGGTGGCGCCATTCAGAAGAAGTGGGGAGGAGGTGGATCCTCCTGTATTTGGGAGGCTGATTAGACCTTTACAGGGAGCATTAGGTCATCACTGACTGGCAGGAGGATGGTTTTAACGCCAAAAGACTGGATAAGATCTCCAAGAGAATGCATAGAGAGAGAAGGTGAGCCAGGCTGGGAAACACAGTTTGGGACAATGAACATTTCAAGGCTTAATAAGGAAGAGCCACCAGCAAAGCTGAATGAGGAGTGGCCAGTGAGTTGGGAGAAAAACAAGGTGAGCATGAGGTTGGGAGAATGAAGTGCTTCAGGAAGGCGGGCGGGGACCTGAGGAATTCTGCAGAAAAGTCAAATAGGGCAAGAACAGGAAAGTGATTTTCATATTTGGCAAACTGTAAGTGATCGATACTTCTGAGAAGAGCAGTTTGGGGGAAAAAATGGAGCCCAACACCCAACAGGAAAGACTGAGAAGACAGTAAAAGGTGACCAAGTGTGAGTGGTTCAAGAGACGGGGGCTTTCCTCTCCCAAGGACTATCCACATTCAAGTACGCAGATGTTTACAAGACATTATTTAAATCACTTTTATTTCATGTGATGCAGGGAAGCTACCAGCATATAGCATAACGACTAAAATTTTCAGAGCAGTGAAATGAGAAGTAAAATAGGATTGTGTAAGAGTGGGATTTTCCACTGCAATTGCCTGTGCACTTCCAACTATGAACACAGGAAATTTATTGGACACTATCGATTGCTATCTCAGATCCAGTAGACCTGGATCATTTCTGTTTTTCTGCCTGGGGGCCTCAGGGCCTTTTTTAAAGCTCTTGAGATCGACACCTTAGCTTGTGACTGGGAAATAGTAAAGTCTTTTTCTCCCAGTATTTCTAGACCTTCCTATTTCAAAACTAGGAATTTCTCAGGTAAAAAGACTCATGACCTCTAAAAATGCATAATGATGGAATCCTAGGAACCACTCATGACAAGAGACTGAGGCAGAAAGCAATTGCTGTTCTTCCTAACTGGTGGAATCAATCTGGGATTTTGTCATTTGCAATGATTAGTAAAAGAACTACCTCAATTCCATACAGTGATTATAGACTGGACCTTACTGCACAAGAGGTGTGTGCCTGGGCTGGAGATGGTAAATTAAAGGGGAGGGTCCTCTTTATTTTTTAAACCCTAGAAAATTAATTAGGAATGCATATGCACGTATATAATTTTAACTTAAGGTGGGAGAAATGTTTTGGAGATGTTTGAGCAGATTAACAAATCGTATTTGTATACATGTAACTAAAACAGTAATTTATCAGGTAGAAGGCAGATGGGGGAAATAAAATGCCAACCTGTATCTACAGTTGTGTTGTGTTGATGATGAAGTGCTGTTTATTCAGGGCCAGCCTAGCTTGTCAGCAACATAAGAGCCATCGCAGCACAGGACTCCCTGCATAGCTAGAAGACAATAATAAATTATCTCCTATGCAAACAGCACCGGCATAAAAGCAGAACAAACAGACTGTGCTGCTCGGGTTCCTGAGATTCTCACTCATTCCCTTGTTTGATTCTATTCTGAATCTGAAATTCTTCACCTTATCCTAAGGTCAGTAAGGATGGAATCCAGTTTGAACAATTATGTTAGGGTATATAGGGCATCATTGACGACAATCTCTGCTTTGGCATTACTGTAAAATGTATTTTGTCTAATATGCCAAAAATGATTCGTGTAATTTTTTTATTAATATTTCATTTGATTCTGTGGAATTCAGGGTTACCCAGAGGAAAACTGAGACAGTGTCACTGTTAGATGTGATTGTAAAATCATTTTGAGAGACATGATGAAAATACAGATGCTAGCATTTTCTAAAAAACTTGCTACATAAGAATTTCTAGCAAGCTGCCCAGAAATACACATTCCAGCGTGATTTTTTATGATGATGCTAGTGTGAGGAATCAGGACGGAGGGTGTGAGTGAGTACAAGCCTTGTGATAGTGTGGAGAGCCCAGAGGACTGGTTTGCAGGAAAATAAATCAACTGAGAGGTGCCTCCCTGAGGCAGTGCTTTGCAAATTTCAGTGTGCAAGGAATCACCTGGGCTGGGTGGAAAAGGCAGAGTGGACTTCCATAGATCTGCACATGGCCAGACAATGCACTTTTATAAAGATGCCAGGTTTGGTCAGTGCTACTGGGCTGGAGTCTGATAGGAAATCTAGAGCCATCAGCATAACACAGTAGAATCCAGACAGGTTGAATGCCGCTGATATATTTGAATAACAAACAGTCCCCAAGAGTGGCTTTGAATAAAGCTGATTCTTCTGCATTTGAATCTTGTGCTCAGATAGGAGCAAAACCTGCCCTCTCTTGTTGGAATGGCAGCCAAGAGTATAGTGATAATCATTATTATATGTGAAAATCTCTTTGAAATTTGTGTCTTTTTTCAAGGATTTATAAATGTAAGGAGGGTTATATACATAATGAAAAAAATTGGACAGAAAAATTGTAGGGTTTCTCCTGCCAAAGCCTTTAGGTACTGAAGATAGGATGTAGGAAATTGTTGCTCACTCCTGTTTTTCTTCAGGACCAGATCTTTCATAATTCATAATTGCAAAAAGCTCAACATGGAGGAGGTTCTTTTTATTATTAATTAATTTGTTTATACTAATTAGGTATATATGACAGAAGAATGTATTTTGATTCAATGTACACAATTGTAGCACAGCTTTTCTTTTCTCTGGTTATACATGATCACCAATGACGATTTGAAATATTTTTTTCTGTCAAATTCATATTATGTGTAAGATGAGGTCCAGTAGAAAAAAAAGACACATTCTAAATATAGACCTCTACCATGGGTGAATTTGTTTGTTTGTTTAATCTACTTAAAGATTGTTATGATGCAATTCCGACAATAAATTAAAAGCACGAAAGGTGACAGTATGGCTCCTGGAATACATGTTTCCAAAAGCGATCATAAGGGAGCATTATAAACTTATTCATCAGCAATAGAGCCTGAGACCTTTGTGGATTCCCACATGCAACTCCTTGTAGTCTGAGAGGAAAAGTGGCCTTGTAAGACACCTTGCCGCAGTCTGACTGGGCACAAAATCACGAGCCACCACAGCTTTGTAGATTCAAACAGCATTTCTTTATTCCCGATCTCACACCGGCCCTCTACAAACACATTCTGGGGAAATCCACGTTCTCTGCCCAAATCCACCTCCTCTGCCTCCCAAATACTCTCTGAATCCCGGGAGAACTCAAGGGGAACTCAGGCAGCAGGATACACCCTATTCCCAGCAGGAATAATCTTAAACTTGGAACCGCCCTAAACCTGGATTGTTCTAAACTGGGAACGCCCTAAATCCAAGGAGAGCTTAAACCCTGATCCGCCCTAAACCCGGATCCGCCCTGGTCCTTGAGCAAGGTCACCTTACATGCAATGTCACTGCAAAATGTCCAAAGCAAGTCCATTTACCAGGAGTCCTTCCTGTAAGCAACATGGGGTACGCTGGCAAGGAAATTGTCATACCTACTTGGCTAATGGCTCTCAGCAACACCTAAGGAGAGTAACTGCCGCAGAAGAGACAGCAAAGTCTCCTGGAGAGGCTGTGATTGGCAGGGCCCACACACCTGCCAAGGTCTCATGTATTCCCTCAAGGGCCCCACAGATTTCAACATCAATTCAGCAGAATTAGAGAGGACATGTATTATGGCTATTTGGGGTGTCTGGTACATAGTCCAATCCTCTAGTACCAAATCTTCATTTACAAAGAGCTGCCTTTGACAAACATTAATGTGGACAAAGACTGCAGCTGTGTGTGCTGCACTGTTCAGCTCTTCACGGTGGTTAACTGAGGAGGAGCCCAGGCACTTCCACTCTCCATGGCATACATTTCTGTATTGTCTTAGTATTTTACCAGAAGCATGGGAGGGAGGAGGAGAGGGAAAGAGGAGGTATTGGGTAATGAGATTGCCCAAATTATGGTATGTGCATATGTATGAGTATATCACAATGAATACCATTATTGTGTATAATTACAATGCACCAATAAAAACTAATTAATAATTAATTTAATGCAATTTTTAGATTAAAATAAATATAAATACAATAAAAAATAATTAATTTAAAAATCTGTTTTATCAGCAGCAGGAATAATTCTGATTACTATTATGATCAGAAAAAAATTATAGAATTGTTTAATCTCTTGAGAGGACATCATGATGTTTTTTATTGATTAGCACAATGAACTGTTAGCTGATTGGTTATATGCAGTGATTTTTATATAGATACACACACACATATGTAGGGACATATATATAAGTCATTACTCAGTGTCCATGGGGAATTGGTTCTAGGATCTTCTTTGAATAATCAAATCTGCAGATGTTCAAGTCCACTATATAAAATGGCATAATATTTTCATATAACCCACATATATCCTCCCTTATACTTGAAATCATCTCTAGATTACTTATTTAATGTATATGACTTATATGGTATTATCTAATATAATGTAGATGCTATGTAAATGATTTTATAGTGTATTGCTTCATAAATAATGACAAAGAAAAAGGTCTGTCTTACAAAATGTAAGTTGCTTTTTCAGAAGATATGTGATCCACGGTTGATCAATTCCACAGATATAGGGGACTGACTCTATGCATGTATGTAAGCTATGACACAGAATTGTGCAGCACAGATTGATTTTGTGTATGTGTCTCTCCTGTCATGCAATAAATAGTTCTTCAGCATCTAGTATGTGCCAGTTGTTGTGCTAGGAGCTAGCACGTGGACTTCACTGTACTTCTTTCAGGAAGAGAATCACATAGACAATGTGGTTCTCACTGAAGATAAATCTGAAAAAGAGACCAGCACATTTTCTGTGGATTATATGGGCCACAGTTTTGGGTGCTTTCTGAAATTATTCATTCTTCCATAGCTGCCACATCTAGTAGACGAGATGTCAAAACTCTTTAAAAAGTCTTTTGGGGTGAGCAGGGGGATCTCAAGTTCAAGGCCAGCCTTAGCAACTTAGTGAGGCCCTGTCTCAAAATAAAAATAAAATTTAAAAAGAAGGGCTGGGGATGTAACTCAGGGGTAAGGTTCCACTGTTTCAATCCCCAGGACTACATACACAAAACAAAAAAACACATAAATAAACATCTTCTGCACTTTTATGCTACAGTAAAAGTCACTCAGTAAACTCAACTGATTTTATCCTCAGGAATTTCTTTTTTTATTTTTTTTAATTTTTATTGTTGGTTGTTCAAAACATTACATAGTTCTTGATATATCATATTTCACACTTTGATTCAAGTGGGTTATGAACTCAAATTTTTACCCCATATACAGATTGCAGAATCACATCGGTTACACATCCACTGATTTACATATTGCCATACTAGTGTCTGTTGTATTCTGCTGCCTTTCCTATCCTCTACTATCCCCCCTCCCCTCCCCTCCCATCTTCTCTCTCTACCCCATCTACTGTAATTCATTTCTCCCCCTTGTTTTTTTTTTCCCTTTCCCCTCACTTCCTCTTGAATGTAATTTTGTATAACCATGAGGGTCTCCTTCTATTTCCATGAAATTTCACTTCTCTCTCCCTTTCCCTCCCACCTCTCGTCCCTGTTTAATGTTAATCTTCTTCTCATGCTCTTCCTCCCTACTCTGTTCTTAGTTACTCTCCTTATATCAAAGAAGACATTTGGCATTTGTTTTTTAGGGATTGGCTAGCTTCACTTAGCATAATCTGCTCTAATGCCATCCATTTCCCTGCAAATTCTATGGTTTTGTCATTTTTTAATGCAGAGTAATACTCCATTGTGTATAAATGCCACATTTTTTTTATCCATTCATCTATTGAAGGGCATCTATGTTGGTTCCACAGTCTTGCTATTGTGAATTGTGCTGCTATGAACATTAATGTAGCAGTGTCCCTGTAGTATGCTCTTTTTAGGTCTTTAGGGAATAGACCGAGAAGGGGAATAGCTGGTCAAATGGTGGTTCTATTCCCAGCTTTCCAAGAAATCTCCATACTGCTTTCCAAATTGGCCGCACCAATTTGCAGTCCCACCAGCAATGTACAAATGTACCCTTTTCCCCACATCCTCGCCAGCACTTGTTGTTGTTTGACTTCCTAATGGCTGCCAATCTTACTGGAGTGAGATGGTATCTTAGGGTGGTTTTGATTTGCATTTCTCTGACTGCTAGAGATGGTGAGCATTTTTTCATGTACTTGTTGATTGATTGTATGTCCTCCTCTGAGAAGTGTCTATTCAGGTCCTTGGCCCATTTGTTGATTGGGTTATTTGTTTTCTTATTGTTTAATTTTTTGAGTTCTTTGTATACTCTGGATATTAGGGCTCTATCTGAAGTGTGAGGAGTAAAGATTTGTTCCCAGGATGTAGGCTCCCTATTTATCTCTCCTATTGTTTCTTTTACTGAGAAAAAACTTTTTAGTTTGAGGAAGTCCCATTTGTTGATTCCAGTTATTAACTCTTGTGCTATGGGTGTCCTATTGAGGAATTTGGAGCCCGACCCCACAGTATGTAGATCATAGCCAACATTTTCTTCTATCAGATAACATGTCTCTGATTTGATATCAAGCTCCTTGATCCATTTTGCGTTAACTTTTGTGCATGGCGAGAGAAAGGGATTCAGTTTCATTTTGTTGCATATGGATTTCCAGTTTTCCCAGCACCATTTGTTGAAGATGCTATCCTTCCTCCATTGCATGCTTTTAGCCCCTTTATCAAATATGAGATAGTTATAATTTTGTGGATTGTTTTCTGTGTCCTCTATTCTGTACCATTGGTCCACCCGCCTGCTTTGGTACCAGTACCATGCTGTTTTTGTTATTATTGCTCTGTAGTATAGTTTGAAATCTGGTATCTCTATACCTCCTGATTCACACTTCCTCTTAGAGTTGTTTTTGCTATTCTGGGTCTTTTATTTTTCCATGTGAATTTCATGATTGCTTTATCTATTTCTACAAGAAATGCCATTGGGATTTTGATTGGCATTGCATTAAACCTAGAGAGAACTTTTGGTAATATCGCCATTTTGATGATGTTAGTTCTGCCTATCCATGAACAGGGTATATTTTTCCATCTTTTAAGATCTTCTTCTATTTCTCTCTTTAGGGTTCTGTAGTTTTCATTGTATAAGTCTTTCACCTCTTTTGTTAGGTTGATTCCCAAGTATTTTATTTTATTTTTGAGGATATTGTGAATGGAGTGGTTGTACTCATTTCCATTTCAGAGGATTTGTCGCTGATATACAGGAATGCCTTTGATTTATGTGTGTTGATTTTATATCCTGCCACTTTGCTGAATTCATTTATTAGCTCTAATAGTTTCTTTGTAGACCCTTTTGGGTCTTCTAGGTATAGAATCATGTCATCTGCAAATAGTGATAATTTAAGATCTTCTTTTCCTATTTTTATGCCTTTAATTTCTTTCGTCTGTCTAATTGCTCTGGCCAGTGTTTCGAGAACTATGTTGAACAGAAGTAGTGAGAGAGGGCATCCCTGTCTTGTTCCAGATTTTAGGGGGAATGCCTTCAAATTTTCTCCGTTCAGAATGATGCTAGCCTGAGGCTTAGCATAGATAGCTTTTACAATATTGAGGTATGTTCCTGTTATCCCTAGTTTTTCTAGAGTTTTGAACATAAAGGGATGCTGTACTTTGTCGAATGCTTTTTCTGCATCTATCGAGATGATCATATGGTTCTTATCTTTAAGTCTATTGATGTGGTGAATAACATTTATTGATTTCCGTATATTGAACCATCCTTGCATCCCAGGGATGAATCCTACTTGATCATGGTGCACAATTTTTTTGATATGTTTTTGTATCTGATTCGCAAGAATTTTATTGAGGATATTTGCATCTAGGTTCATTAGAGATATTGGTCTGTAGTTTTCTTTTTTTTTTTAAATTTTTTTTTAAACTCTTTTTTTTTAATATTTATTTTTTAGTATTTGGCGGACACAACATCTTTGTTTGTATGTGGTGCTGAGGATCGAACCCAGGCCACATGCATGCCAGGCAAGCACGCTACCGCTTGAGCCACATCCCCAGCCCTGGTCTGTAGTTTTCTTTCTTTAAAGTGTCTTTGTCTGGTTTAGGAATCAGGGTGATGTTGGCCTCGTAGAATGAATTTGGAAGTTCTCCCTCTTTTTCTAATTCCTGGAATAGCTTGAAAAGTATTGGTATTAGTTCTTCTTTAAAGGTTTTGTAAAACTCTGCTGTATACCCATCTGGTCCTGGGCTTTTCTTAGTTGGTAGTCTTTTGATGGCTTCTTCTATTTCCTCAATTGATATTGGTCTGTTTAGGTTGTCTATATCCTCCTGATTCAATTTGGGCAGATCATATGACTTAAGAAATTTATCGATGCCTTCACTATCTTCTATTTTATTGGAGTATAAGGATTCAAAATAATTTCTGATAATCTTCTGTATTTCTGAAGTGTCTGTTGTGATATTGCCTTTTTCATCCCGTATGCTAGTAATTTGAGTTCTCTCTCTTCTTCTCTTCGTTAGCGTGGCTAAGGGTCTGTCGATCTTATTTATTTTTTCAAAGAACCAACTTTTAGTTTTGTCAATTTTTTCAATTGTTTCTTTTGTTTCAGTTTCATTAATTTCAGCTCTGATTCTAATTATTTCTTGCCTTCTACTTCTTTTGCTGTTGTTTTGCTCTTCTTTTTCTAGGATTTTGAGATGAAGTGTGAGATCATTTATTTGTTGGTTTTTTCTTTTTTTAAGGAATGAACTCCAAGCAATGAATTTTCCTCTTAGAACTGCTTTCATTGTGTCCCATAGATTCCGATATGTTGTGTGTGTGTTTTCATTTATCTCTAAGAATTTTTTAATTTCCTCCTTGATGTCTTCTATAACCCATTGATCATTTAGTAACCTATTGTTCATTCTCCAAGTGATGCATGATTTTTCCTTACTTCTTTTATCGTTGATTTTCAGTTTCATTCCGTTATGATCAGATAAGATGCATGGTATTATCTCTACTCCTTTATAATGTCTAAGAGTTGCCCTGTGACATAATATATGATCTATTTTTGAGAAGGATCCATGTGCTGCTGAGAAAAAAGTGTAACTGCTTGATGTTGGGTGGTATATTCTATATATGTCAATTAAGTCTAGGTTATTAATTGTATTATTGAGTTCTATAGTTTCTTTATTCAACTTTTGTTTGGAAGATGTGTCCAGTGGTGAGAGAGGTGTGTTGAAGTCTCCTATAATTACTGTATGGTGGTCTATTAGACTCTTGAACTTGAGGAGAATTTGTTTGATGAACATAGCTGCACCATTGTTTGGGGCATATATATTTATGATTGTTATGTCTTGTTGGTGTATGGTTCCCTTGAGCAGTATGTAGTGTCCCTCTTTATCCCTTTTGATTAACTTTGGCTTGAAATCTATTTTATTTGATATGAGTATGGACACCCCTGCTTGTTTCCGAAGTCCATATGAGTGATATGATTTTTCCCAACCTTTCACCTTCAGTCTATGTATGTCTTTTCCTATCAAATGCATCTCCTGTAGGCAGCATATTGTTGGATCTTTTTTTTTTTTTGATCTATTCTACTAGCCTGTGTCTCTTAATTGGTGAGTTTAAGCCATTAACATTTAGGGTTATTATTGAGATATGGATTGTTCTTCCAGCCATATTTGTTTATTTATGTTACTTAACATGGTTTGTTTTTCCTCTTTGATTATTTTTTCCCCCTTACTGTACTACCTCCTAATGTTGGTTTTCATTGTTATTTTCAATTTCCTCTTCCTGTAGTGTTTTGCTGAGGATGTTTTGAAGAGATGGTTTTGTAGCTGCAAATTCTTTTAACTTTTGTTTATCGTAGAAGGTTTTAATTTCATCTTCCATCCTGAAGCTTAATTTCACTGGATACACAATTCTTGGTTGGAACCCATTTTCTTTCAGCGTTTGAAATATGTTGTTCCAGGATCTTCTAGCTTTCAGAGTCTGTGTTGAAAGATTAGCTATTATCCTGATTGGTTTACCCCTAAATGTAATCTTCTTCCTTTCTCTTGAAGCTTTTAAAATTCTCTCCTTATTCTGTATGTTGGGCATCTTCATTATAATGTGTCTAGGTGTGGATCTCTTATGATTTTGCACATTCAGCGTCCTGTAGGCTTGTAGGATTTGGGATTCTGTCTCATTCTTCAAGTCTGGGAAGTTTTCTCATATTATTTCATTGAACAGATTGCTCATTCCCTTGGTTTGGACCTTTATACCTTCCTGTATCCCAATGACCCTTAAGTTTGGTCTCTTTATGTTATCCCATATTTCTTGGATGTTCTGCTCATGGTTTCTTAACAGTCTCGCTGAGCTGTCTATGTTCTTTTCAAGTTGAAATACTTTGTCTTCATTGTCTGATGTTCTATCTTCTAAGTGTTCTACTCTGCTGGTAGTACTCTCATTTGAGTTTTTAAGTTGGTTTATTGCTTCCTGCATTTCTAGGATTTCTGTTTGTTTGTTTTTTATAACCTCTATCTCCCTGTATAGTTGATCTTTTGTTTCTTGGATTTGTTTATGTAATTCATTGTCGAAGTGATCTTTCATTGTCTGATTTTGCTGTCTAATGTCTTCCTTGAGACTCCAGATCATCTGAAGCATGTATATCCTGAATTCTTTATGTGACATTCCATCTGCTGCAGCTATTACCTCTTCTAAAGTTGAGTTGACCTGCATTGCTTGTGGTCCTTTCTTTCCTTGTCTTTTCATACTGCTTGCGTTTCTTTCTGCTTAGTGAAACTGTTGTGTTATTGAATTTTTCCCCTATGTATTTATATTGCTCTTGTATAGTTGCAACGTCTCCCTTGCAGGCGTGGGCGGCGGCTGTGCTCCTCCTCCAATTGGGGTGATCTGTCTATCACACTGGTGGGCTGCTGGGCCCCTTCTCCGGGTAGTGTGGTCTGCCTACCTTTCGGGCAACGACTGGGCCCCTCCTCCAATAGGGGTGATCTGTCTACCACACTGGCGGGCTGCTGGGCCTGTTCTCCAGGTTGCAGGGCTGCCTACCTTGCAGGCGCAGGCGGCGGCTGTGCCTCTCCTCCAATTGGGGTGATCTTTCAACTAGGCTGGCGGGCCGCTGTGCCCCTTCTCCAGAACGCGCAGTCTGCCTACCTTGCGGGTGGCAGCTGGGCCCTTCCTCCAATTGGGGTGATGTGTCTACCATGCCAGCGGGTCGCTGGGCCTGTTCTCCCGGTCGGTCGCAGGTCTGCCTACCTCGCAGGCGCCAGGAATTTCTATTTGTAACTAATAATAGTCATCAAATAAAATTTTCAAATTATAAAAATATAAAATACAAAATATTTTATATTTAAAATTTTAATTATACAATTGAAAAATATAAAATGAAAATTTTATAGAGAAAACTAATTCCCTCCTATTTTTCTAGTACTAGGTTATGAACATAACCCACATTCATAGAAATGATAAGAGTAAATATGCTTTGCAAAGTAAGGATTTGAATAAGTATTTTAGAAAAAGATGTTAAGATATTTGTTACTAATGTAATGCTATTTCTTAATGATGGCAAAGAGTCCTTCCTCCATTGATTTGGGAAAACCTGTAAGTAAAAGTGTATTTTAAGCCACAGCATAAAATTTGTCAAACTTTCTCAAAGCAAAGTATTCATCTCACTTAACTCTAACTATAAATATTGTCCCGAATGTGTCATCAGATTGGACGTATTTGTGGCACAGCTCTTCACAGTCTGACATTAATATCAAATGTCCTGTTGTTTCAGAATTGTCTGTTTCACAGCAATATCACCAGTGATTTGAAAGCATTCTCAGACAAGTTTGGTTATGATGTCCTTATCCTGTTCGCTAGCTACCTATCAGAGGAGCAGCAGCCAAGGAGGCAGGTCGCGGTGTATTCCCAGAACCTAGAACTGTGCAGTCAGGTGAGTCCTCTTCCACCCTAACCCATTTCACTGCATCCTGACCTGCTGGCTTCTAGAACACATGGTGGGAGATGGGAGTGGATTTGTAGCTTGTAAGAAATTGATCCCAAGAGATAGAGTCCTAGCGTTTGATTTTAGGAAATGCTGGAGGTATTTTGTGCATTGGACCTTTTAAAAGAGCTTGTGTCCATTTTGGGTTGCTATAAGAAAGTTCCGGAGGCTTTATAAAGAAAAGAAGTTGATTTCACTCACAGTTCTAGGGTTTCAAGACCATGGCACTGGCATCTGCTTGGGCTCTGGTGAGGACCTCAAGGCAGATAGTGTCACCCTGATGGGAGAAGTCAGAAGAGATGACACGGTGACACCGGAAGCAGAAGAGTCCGTTGAGATGGCTTAACTTGCTTGATAGCAACCCACTCTCATGAGAACTAATCTAGTCCCATGAAACCTTCATAAATCCCTCTGAGGGTGATGCCCCCAAGACCTATAACCTCCTACTAGGCCCCCCAACTTTTAAGTCCCCACCACCTCAACACTGCCTCCCTGGGGACCAAGCTTCCAGTACATTAACTTTTGGAGGACACAGTCAAATCATATCCAGACCATGGCAGAGCTCCATGACAATTTTTCTTCTCAACCGAATCCACGAAATCAAGTTTTTCTATCTCAAATAAGAGCAAGTTTACCTTGGCATGCTGTTTCCTTTTGAGACTGCTCCTCGGTGATAACTAACAAGGTTTAGTTTCTGTTTTGTGCCCGGGCTTTAGTAACTGGTGACTTGAGGCTTTCATCTGTTAGTCGGTGGTAGCTAAGATTCTGACTAGGTTAACAGTTGGATCCTCTAGGTTGATGGCTAAGCCTTTTAACCCCAAAGTCCAGGAAATAAAAAATAATTAGGAAAAAATTAATCAGAAGACACCACTGGATGTATCAAGCCAGTGTACTTGATTTCTAATGTAAGAACCTATGTGACTTGTTACAGGAGGAACCATGTGGGCATCAAATGCTCCTTCCCTCATCGTCCCTCACTAATAGGTTAGACACCGCCTCATGCATCCCCAGGCGGCTGGAGGCAATGCCTCCTTTCTTTCCTGCATTCTCCTGTTCTGTCCTCAAAGAGCACCGTATCAGCTTCTTAACACCATGTGTACTCTAGCTTGCTCTCTGTGCTTTCTCTCTTGCTCTCTGTGCTTTCTCTCTTCCAGATAAGAAGCCCCCTGCCCCTGCCACAGGTGCATCTGTGCCTCCTCCTCTGACCCACATGCTTGTGCACCCTGTGTCACCAGCCTGTGGCTCTTTTAATGTTTGACTCTGCATTTGGTTTCAAATTGAATTTTTATCTTTGGTTACTGGCTTCCTAGGGACAAGATTTAGACATTGGAAGCCTCCACGATAGTGTTTTTCAAATCAAAGCTCTTAGCGGCAGATCCTTTATATTGCTTGTAGGAAAGGACTTACATGGTTCTAAACCTCTGTACTTGGAACTTTTGAGAGCCATGAGCCAGTGAATCAGCTGGATTTTGAGTTAAATGAGAAACAGTTTCACAGAATTAAAGGGTTGGTGGTAGATTAAGTGGGGTTTCCCAAATCTCGAATTATACAATTCTCAGTCATTTGAGGTCTTTTTAGATAGATGAACAAACACAGATTACTGTTATGTTAAAAAAAAAAAAAAGTAAGGAAGACAAATTGCAAACTGCAAAGACCACCTGAGTGCTCATGCAGACTTCTGTGCCTCCCTCAGATTTGCTGTGAGCTGGAAGAGTGTCAGAACCCTTGCCTGGAGCTGGAGCCCTTCGAATGTGGCTGTGATGAGATCCTGGTGTACCAGCAGGAGGACCCATCGGTGACTTGTGATCAGGTGGTTCTCCTCATCAAGGAAGTAATCAATAGGAGGTGTCCAGAGATGGTCTCCAACAGCCGGACATCCTCAACAGAAGCCGTGGCGGGCAGTGCCCCCCTCTCCCAGGGCTCTTCTGGGATCATGGAGTTGTACGGTTCTGACATAGAGCCACAGCCCAGCTCTGTGAACTTCATAGAAAACCCTCCAGATCTCAATGATTCTAACCAGGCTCAGGTGGATGTCAACGTAGACCTCGTTAGCCCAGATAGCGGGCTCGCCACCATTCGGAGCAGCCGTTCATCCAAGGAGAGCTCAGTGTTCCTCAGTGATGACAGTCCCGTGGGAGAAGGTGCAGGGCCTCACCACAGCCTCCTCCCAGGGTTTGACTCCTATAGTCCCATTCCCGAAGGGGCAGTGGCCGAGGAGCATGCCCGGTCTGGGGAGCATGGGGAACGCTTTGACCTCTTCAACTTTGACTCAGCACCCATGGCTTCTGGGCAGTCCCAGCCATCTTCCCATTCTGCAGACTACTCCCCAACAGATGACTTCCCCAACAGTGATTCATCAGAGGGTCAGCTCGCTGCTGGGCCCAAAGGACTTGATGAGACTGGGATCAACATGTCCAATTATTCATCCAGTTCACTGTTGTCAGAGGCTGGAAAAGACAGCCTTGTGGAATTTGATGAGGAGTTCTCCCAGAGACAAGAAAGTCTTGGAGACAGCTCTGAAAGAAATTTGAGCATGACAGGTTTTATGGGAGATGACTCTCCTTCACCAGAAAGACTGAAAAATATTGGGAAAAGGATCCCACCAACACCTATGAATAGCTTTGTAGAAAGTTCACCGTCCACTGAAGAGCCAGTCCCACTATATCCAGAAGACATAACCCACAAAGCAATTGACACAGGGCACATGGGGCCACCTCAGACTCGTGCACGGTGCAGCAGCTGGTGGGGTGCTTTGGAAATGGATTCTAAAAATATTGCTGATGCATGGAGTTCCAGCGAACAAGAATCTGTCTTCCAGAGCCCCGAGTCCTGGAAAGACCATAAGCCCAGCCCAGTGGATCGGAGAGTCTCAGATTCTGCATTTCAGCCAAAGAATCTTGAATTCCCAAAGTCAGATCCTTGGGAGTCTGAATTTGGTCAGGCCGAACGGGGTAGCAATGCTATTCAAGACCAAAAAGAGGAAAGTCTGCAGTTTCAGAGCCTGCCCACTGAGAAGTCACATCTGCCAAATGCTTCCCCCCAGGGGACAAACCACCTGATAGAAGACTTTGCTGCTTTGTGGCATTCTGGCCACTCTCCCACCACAATGCCTGAGCCCTGGGGAAAGTCTACAAATGATGCTGAACCGGCAACTGCAGTGTCATTTCCAGCCTGGAGTGCATTTGGTAATGAAGATCGTACCAAAGCTCTAAAAAATGCCTGGAATCTTCACCCAACAAGTGGTGAGACACCTTCCGCGAGGGACCCCAGTGAGTGGGCCATGACAAAAAGTGGGTTTTCTTTTCCTTCAGAAGACCCACAGGACCATTCACCCAGTGAGATAAATAATGAAGCAGCTCCAACAATCTGGGGCAAGAAAAACAATGACTCCAGGGAGAATATTGTTGTATCCGGAAATCCCAGTTCTGACTTGGAACAGGCATGGAATAATTCTAAACCACCAAGAGAAGATCAGCATGGTTTAGTGGATCCTAAAACGAGGGGGAATGTATATGAAAAGGTAGATTCCTGGAGACTTTTTGAGGAGAATATTAAGAAAGGAGGGTCAGATGTCTTAGCTCCTTGGGAAGATTCCTTCTTATCATATAAATGCTCTGATTACAGTGCGTCCAATGTGGGAGAAGACTCAGTGCCTTCTCCGTTAGATACCAACTACTCCACCTCTGACTCTTACACATCACCAACATTTGCTGGAGATGAAAAAGAAACTGAAAACAAGCCATTTGCCAAAGAGGCAGGTTTGGAGTCAAATGACTGCGCCACAGAAGAGCCTGAAGTTCCTCCGCAGTCGCCACAGCAACCACCGAGAAATCGAATCAGTTCTGGTCCTGGGAACCTGGACATGTGGGCTTCACCTCATGCAGATAGTGGTCCTGAAATAAATGCCACTCGTGACCCAGGTAAAGATTTACTCAGGACAGAGCACACAGATGATAAGGACGCCTCCGTGGAGGATGACATGGCGGAAAGCAGCCAGTCCAGTTACGATGACCCCAGCATGATGCAGATGTACAATGAAACCAACAGGCAGCTCACACTTCTGCACAGCAGCACCGACTCCCGCCAGGCAGCCTCTGACAACCTCGATTTGTGGAACAGAGTCATTCTGGAGGACACGCAGTCCACGGCAACCATTTCGGATATGGACAATGACTTGGACTGGGATGACTGCAGTGGGGGGGTGGCGATCACCAGTGATGGCCAAGCAGAGGGATATATGGCTGAAAGTACAGAACCAGAAACCCGATTTTCAGTAAGACAGCTGGAGCCATGGGGCACAGAGTATCAGGAAGCGAATCAGGTAGATTGGGAACTTCCCCAATCTGAGCACACCAAGGACACTGCTCCCAATGAATATCACACTCTGAATGAGAAGAGCGGGCAGCTGATTGCAAACAGTATTTGGGATTCTTTTACAAAAGATAAAGACGTGTCATCATTGAGGTTGCCAGACCAGTCGTATATTATGGATTCAGAACAAAGCAATTTACCTCCTGAAAGTCCCAGCCATTCAGCAAGTGATAAGAATAGTCCCACCCGAGATGTGCTGGAAGTTTCTGGAATCAGTGAGTCAGCAGCACTTACAACTCATCCTGACAACCAGGAAACAGGGACAGGAGCCCTGCAAGGTGACACAGAATCCCTGGTGACCGGACTTGAGAGTCCAGGACATTTTGCCCACTCAGATCCATGGATGATAAGTCACAGCTACGAAAAAAGTGAAACTGAGAATGAAATTCCAGGCTTCTTGGACAGGGGGAGCCTTGATAAGGGGGATCCAGTAGATCTGGGAATGGATAGCACTTCAGGGATTTATGGAAAAGGGCCTAATGATCTCTCTTCTCCAGTTGCATCTGAACATGAAGAAGTCGGCACCGAATCAGGCAAAACCAGCTCTCTTTCAGACACTTCCAGTCCTCCAACCAAGGAGTCACAAGATGTTTTAGAGTTTGAATCTTACAATATAACCTCTTATGATACACAAACAGAGATGTCCACAAATAACCTGCAAGCAAAGGAGACCTATGAAGAGTCCCTCATAAGTCAAGGAAATTCAGATGAAACTACTGAGATTCCAGATGGGATGAATTTAACAAAAAATGTATCTTTATCTGAAATGGATCCTGAGGAAACTAAAGAATATAACATTCTGGAGCCAGAAAGAGTAAAAGAAGCATCTCCCCAAAGCCTGGATATTTGGGATGACCCTACAGACAGTGATGTGCAGGATAATCACCCAAGCTCTGAGATAACTAAGAATCTTGAAGCTAAGGGTATTGACAACAGCCTTCCAGGAACCGGTTCATCTGGAGATTGTGACAGAGATAGTGTTTCTAGTGGGTATACTCACTCGAGTGCATCAAGTCCTGACCTAAATGATTCTTTGGCTGCATTGTCTCCCTGGGGCCATGTACCCCGTGTGGATCATCAGCAAGAGGATAGAGATGGATGGAGTGAGCAGGATCGCCAAGAATCGGAACCAGTCACCACTGAGGGCCAAGAAGAAGCCATTTCTGAAATGAAAGATTTGGAGGAAAGCAGAACAGATGGGCTTGAAAACAGCTTTGATCACAAGGTTCCTAAATTTTTAGAGATTTGGAATGACTCAGTGGATCGCGATTCCCTATCCTCTTTATCCAGTCCTGAAACAGGAAAATATTCTGACTATTCAGGTGATTATCTGGAAAGAAATGTGACATTTAGCCTTCAGGAGAAAAATGAATGTGACATTCCTGAATCTGTGCAGCCAGAGGACGCCATGGTCATTCGAGCAAGCTCTGACTCTGATGAGGATGGTATAGGTGATGACGTATCAGTAGAGAAAGAGATCCCTCTGGTCACTTGTCAGGTGTCTCAGAATGAATCCGGAACTTGGGATTCATTAACTGAATCCAATTCCGTGGCCACAGTGGATCCCATGCCTGAGGAGTTTTCAGACAATGCAGGCAGCTCAGAACCAGCAAGGAATGAAAGTGAGTCAAACCCTTTCTGTGACAATTCGCAAAGCAGCCTTGATCAATGGAATTTCTCACCACTCACAGAGACTGAAGCACAGATCACAGCAGTGGAAGAGAGGAGATCTTCTCCAGAAACAGAGAGGACCAGAGACGACGTATGGCAAGTATCTCCCAAAACTGAACCAAAGAGTGAGGATGATTCTAGATTGGAAATGCATGGCTTGTCAGCTGAAGGCAACGAGTGGTGGAATGCGCCTCCGCCCGAAGCGAGACCAATCGAAAGTGCAAGTGCATTTGAAGGGGAGCTGTCTAACTCGAGCGCTGTGTTAGAGATGAATTCTTCGGAATACCAAAGTGTGGGTCCCTGGGGAGCACCCATGCAGGGTGATATGGAATCCATAGAAACATACTGTACTAATCCTTTCAATGATAAACTTCAGTCACCCTTTCTGGATGATCATGGAGACAACTCCCATGAGCAATTCTGGAACATTCAACCAAGACAGCCAGACTCATATGCTGATCCGTTTAGCCAGCTCGTAATATTGGACCAAATTAAAGATAAGGATTCCACAGAGCAAACCTTCATATCTTCTGCTGGCAACAACCTTCCTTCTGAAATGCCCACCCAAGAGCGGTGTCAGGATTCCATGCTGACGGTCTGGGATCAGCCAGACCCAGCATTTACTCCCACAGATGAAAATGAATTTGTTATAGCCAATTCCTCAACTGCTGAATGTCAAGAAGCAAATTGGTGGGAACAAGAAAAACCAGACCTTGGTGAAATGACACATTCCAGCATTGCTGCAGAAAATATCCCTACTGTCCGTTCCCCTACGCAGTTGATAAAGAAACCAGGCTCTGAATGGGATAGCTCCAGCCCTAGTGAGAGCCCCCAAGGTCCCTTTGTTCCAGATATTTTGCATGGCAACTTCCAAGAGGGTAGGCAGCTGGCCTCAGCTTCGCCTGACTTGTGGATGGATGTCAAGCAGCCCTTCAGTGTAAAACCAGATGGTGAGAATCCTGATATACTAACTCACTGTGACCAGGACAGCAATTCTCAGGCCTCCAACAGCCCTGATATATGTCATGATTCTGAAGCAAAGCAAGAGACTGAGCAGCATGTCAGTGTTTGCATGGGACCTGAGGTGAAACTCAGTGATTGTTATCTTACTGAGCCAAAGATGAATGAAGAACCTAGTCAGGAGTCTGGGCAGGAATCTATCCCCTACAACCCAGAGCTCTGTTCTGAAAATGCAATTCCACTACCTCCCATCAGCAATCAAGTAGATGTAGATGGCTCATCTCAGCCTCCCTCTTATAAAGGTTCTCCAGAACCTTCTGAAATGAATGATGATGACAGTACAGGTTTAAAAGCATCAGATAAAAGAATTGGCTTAGATTCAGCACCAATTTTGGAAGTTTCAATCCCAAGGACTGAAAATGTGGGAACTAGGGTTTTTGTAGCTCACCAGGAGCCGCCTGTAGAAGGCAGTGGCTTTTGGGTATCAGAGAACTTTTCTCCTGAAAGTCAGACAGGTACAAGAGCTTCACCTAGCTATGAACCATCTTTTGCTCCTGTGAATCCTGCCACAGCTACTGATGCTTTGCTGGCCTCAGATACCTGCCTGGGTGTAAGTGAAGCTGCCTTTGACCATAGTTTCAGTGATGCCTCTGGTCTCAACACTTCTACAGGAACAATAGATGACATGAGTAAATTGACATTATCGGAAGGTCATCCCGAGACACCAGTTGATGGGGATACAGGGAAGCAAGATATCTGTTCATCTGAAGCCTCATGGGGTGATTTTGAATATGATGTAATGGGCCAGAATATCGATGAAGATTTAATGAAAGAACCTGAACACTTTCTTTATGGTGGTGACCCTCCCTTGGAGGAAGATGCTCTGAAGCAATCGCTGACACCCTACACGCCTCCCTTTGATTTGTCCTATCTCACAGAACCTACCCATGGTGCTGAAAGAACAGAGGAAACTGGGTCCCCAGAGGATGTGTCTCTGGGGAGTGAAGCAGCAGAGATGTTGCTTTCCGCCCTTCCTGATCAAAATGAGAGAAAACACCCTGAGACCCCAAATGGACAGCCTGGACACCAGCTGGTGGTACTGCATATTCATGAAGACCTTGAATCAGTTTCTTCACCTGTAGGAGGGGCAGGCTCCAACACTGAGTTATCACCATCAAATATTGACTGGGAAGTAGAAACAGATAATTCTGATCCACCAGCAGGTGGCGACATGGGACCATCAAATGGTAAGAAACCTCCCCATTCCTCCTCTCCAGAGAAACTGCTGGCTTCAATTAAACTAGGGCGATTGTAAAATACACTCTGTCTACCAATATAGGTAAAGAGAAACTAACTACGTTTGCTCTGCATGCTAACCAATGCTTGTAAAATGCAATAAAATCTAATGCTTATATCATAATACCTATCCCTGAAAATTGAACAACTCTACAAAATAAAAATATTTTTAAAATTGCCTTTTTAAAAATAATCACTTGCAAAGATCCCAAATCACACAATATGTTATTTAAGATTTGTTCTCCCCGTCTCACTTTCATCTTTTTCTAGGTGCCATCCAGGAAACATTAGAGATAGAAGAAGAAAACATAATTCCTAGTGAAGAATCTGAGCAGATAAAATCAGAATACAAGGATGAAAGATGCATAGCCAAGAATGAGGATCATCATGTACTACACATGGATTACATACTTGTAAGCCATGAAAAAAATTCACCCTTGAAGTCAGAGGCCTGTGAAGCAAGAGGAAGCATATCTGAATCAGAAGAATCACCCATAGAATCCCAAGAAACAGGGCTTCCAGGAACTCAGTTAGCAAACTTCCCAGACCCATGTCAGCCTGCCTCCTTACATGAAAACAAAGATCATCATGAAGAGGAAATGTCTTCCAAAGACGACAAGAGGTCATCTCTTGAAACCCCTACACAAGACCAGAGTTGGATGGTCTTGGGCCATGGTGAAGTTGGTGATCCAGCATTGGAAGCCCGGGATTCAAGGCCTGGATGGTCTTGCCAGACTGTGGAGCCATGCTCTGATCTCAGCCTGGGCAAGGATCCCCAGGTGCAGGTTCTGGGAGGAATGAAGCCTCTAGAGTCTTTAGCAGTAGAGGAAGTCTCTGTTGGTCAGAGCAGCCAATCACAGAGGAACAAAAGGCAAGGCAGGGCTGTCCCAGATGCAGTTCTGTTGCAGCCGGTCACCCATGACAATGAATGGGAAATGCTTTCACCACAGCCTTCTCAGAAAAACAGGATCCCTGAGAGGGAAATGGAGGAGGAGATAGAGTTCCTTGAGCCTGGAACCAGGAAACCAAGACCAAATGGGTGAGCAAAATATTAGACTTATTTTTTTCTTGAAAATCATTTTATTTAGAAACCAGGGAAATGATGAGGGGTTATGGAAAGTGAAGAACCCCTGCATGATAGGAACATTGCTTTTATTTATTGCAAGGCATATCATCCATAAAACTAGAGAACTATGACCATAATGATAATCTGTGTACATTTTCAGCCAAAAAACAAACAAACAAAAAATCCCTTCATCAAGTCTTATACTGTCCCCCACCCTACATACTTCAATACTTATATGATGCTGAAACAGGAAATGGAATGGAGTGTCACTGCATTTCTTCAGCACCTACTATGTGCAAGGCAGTTTGCACACGTCATTTAATCTTTATGCTAGTGGAGGAAAAAAAAAATAGGTGAAATGGGGAAGAAGAAATTCAAGGCCCTGAATGTTTCTGTCACTCTTCTAGATTTAAGTAAGCAGAGTAAGCACTCTGGGCTTCAAAGCTTTCCTCCTCCAAAGCCCATACGTTTCTGGCTGACACACTGCCCATCTTATAGAAAAGGCATTTTCTGGTTTGATGTAAACACTGAACTTTCTGGTAGAGATAAGGAGACTCCAGAGCAGGCTCAAAATCTTTGAAACATTAGACCCCTAATTGGCTGAGAAACTGGCAAATGGATGCAGCCCTCCTCCATTCATTTACATGACTTCTGAGAATTGGCCTTGTGCCACATTTCCAGGTAGCCAAGGCACGTACAGCAGGCAACGCATGTTCTTACCACCTTCAGTATTTTGGGTTCTGTTGAAACTGTTTTTCAACTTTTTATTTCTCTTCATTGGACCTTATTACCACTCCTCCACCCCCTGCTCCCATTGACAAAAAGGGAAAATAGTGAAAAGTAAATTAAACAACGGGGAAACCCTGTTTTCTCTTTAAAATGCAGTGGAGGAAAGATATCATTTTCCTGCTCAGTTTGGGAATATAAAGGACTACATGCACCACGTGAGCCAAGGAATCTGGATCCCATCCTGGATCTACTGTTACCAGCTATGTATTTTAGGATTAAACCCAGGCTTACATTTCCTCGTCTGTGAACTTAGTGGGTTGGACTGGATGATCTCAAGCCTTCCCATAGTATTAAATTCTGTGAACTTAATTTGTGTGGAAACAGAATGTGTTCAAGGAAGCTCTGGCATTTGCAAATTACATTTCTTGATGAAAGAAAACAGAAAACAAAAAAGCGTCACAGGAGGATGTGGGGTTACTAAATGGCTGTATTGAGTTAAAATCTGTACCATATTCAAGTGCAGCTTCATGAACTTACATTTTCGTTTGGCCTAATCTTTCTTTTCCTGTCAAGCTACTTCCTTCCAGAGAGACCCCAGATCCGTTATCAGAAAGAGGAGCAGATGGATCCCAGCAGCCCTGCTGGCATTGCTGTGGGTTGAGCTGAGAACTCAGGCAGCCACGAGTTGGCTGAGCTATTGTTTGGCTTCTTGTCTGCATTGCGTAGATACCCCTGCAATCCAACAGATGACAGTCCCTGTCCAATTGTGCCACTAGCACATTTTCTTTCAGTGTAAAAGAAAAGATTCCTTTGCTCATCTCTTTCTGCTCAGCTCCTATGGTACTGAAACTTTCTCACAGTGCGAGTCTGGGGTGGATGTTCCCCTCAGCATTGCTATTAATTTTTGCATAACACTCTGTATCAGAAAGTTTCTCTCTGTGCTGATTTTGGGAAGAGACCAGTCGTTTAAAACAGCAGTCCTCTAGGACCAGTGACATCAATACTACCAGAGTGCTTGTAAGAGGTGCAATGATCTGCTCCATCCCAGACCTCCCTCAGGAAGGGGCTGGGCACAGGCAACTCTGCTTCAGCTGCGCCTCCCAGTGATTCAGGTACACACTTCAGTTTGAGAACTACTGCTCTAGATCAGACTCCTAGCCTAGATGTTTTCAGTTTAATTAAGGAACTAGACATAGGTGAAAAGGTCTAAAATAGTCAAGATGGTATATAACTGATGTCATTTTAACTTTAAATAGCTCAAATTATGGGCATTTGCCATAGATCAGCTGCTAAGCACCCTCTGTGCATTATTTCATTTGACAATGGTAACTGTGTGGGGTAAAATTATGTAAGGGAGTAACTGATAAGAGAAGAGACTCCTGTTTAGGGCACCTGTATGGAGCAGGTACCAGGACAGTGTACCATCTATCAGGAGGGAGGGTGCTCAGGGCTTTCAATACTTTAAAGGCCCATGAGAATGTTTTACTTTCTTTTACAGTCAGAAGGAAAGAATAATTATATTCCTCTGTGTACTATATTTGTCTCTTTACCAAAATAATTGCAAAATGAACTTTAAAAAAAACTATAATGAAGGAAGAGGCCTCTGAATCAGAAGGGCCCCTGGAAGTTACAGTGTGGCTGAGAGGTACAAGTAGAGATGGATGAAAGGAAGATCACAATTTGCAAAGGTGAAGAGGAGGTAAGCAGCCAGTTAAGTGAACTGGGAAGAGTAAGATGCAGGAACTCATGTCGACAGGAAGGCAAGCACAGAATGAGAGAGCCATGCTTTCCCAAACAAAAACGTGGCCACACCTGACATGTCATCTGATCACAGGACAGAATATCTAAAATCAAGACCATCGTACAAAACAAAGAGAGGAGGGGGACTTCATAAATAGACGTAGGTTCCCAGTATGCGTGACATGGCACACCAGTTACAAATGCACTGCTTTCCTCTCTTCGCCTGCCTCGCCCCCTCAGCTCCCAGACAGCTTTGAGCACCCAAGAAAGCATGAGAAACATGTCTTTTGTTCTCATTCCACCTGCTCACTCTTATTAACAAAATGTATTAGTAGGCTAGGAGATAGCCTCTGTCCTTGAAATTGTGAGTACTCTGTTCATGTTCCCTAGGATCAGTCTTCCCAGAGCCCTTTGCCAACATGTTGGTCATCCTACAGCTATAGACTGGGCCATCAGTGGATTAAATACTAGTTCCCTGAGATGGTGATGAACGTACCTGGTCTTTCCTATGTAGTCTCAGAGGATATCTGCAGAGTAAGCATTGATTAAAGCAAAGGGGCAAAGCATGGTCAGAAGAATGATGCATAAAGAAAGGGACAATTGTGTCATGTATTATTCAGGGGTTTCCAGAGGAACAGAAACAATAGGAGATATCTAATATCTATATCTATATCTCTCTATATATATCAATGCATACATATAACAATAAGGGATATCTCTATGTCTATATATCAATGCATACATATAACGATAGGAGACATAGATAAATAAAGGGAAGGGAGGGAGGGAGGGAGGGAGGGAGAGAGAGAGAGAGAGAGAGAGAGAGAGGACTTATATGTTACAATACTGGCAAATCCAATCTCATGAGAGCAGGTCAGCAACCTAGAAACTCAGGGAAGAGTCAGTATTAAATGGCGTCCACATTCTGAGGGCAGCAGGCTGAAAACTCAGACAGTTTTGAGGAGAATTCTTTTTTCAGGAAACTTCAGACCTCTCTTGTATGGCCTTTAACTGATTGGATGAAGCCTGCCCCTGTTATGAAGCATAATGTGCTTTACTCAAAATCTGCCAATTTCCATGGTAATAACTAATAAAAATCACTTTTACATAGACATCTAGACTGGTCTTTGGTCTAATAACTGGGCACCATAGCCTCACCAAGTTAATACATAACATGAACCGTCTTAGTGGATAGCTTTTGACTATGACATTTAAGCCCAAATGATATGCCCAGCAGGAAATAGCTGCATAGGGTGACGAAAGGAATAATTTCTAAGAGGGCTAGAAAAACTGATGATATTACCTAATCTTGGAGATACATGCAGCAATGCGGGGGGGGGGGGGGATGAAGGGGAGGAGATGAGAAGGGAGAGGGCCTTACATTAATGTCATTTGGACCTTTTTGTATGTGGTGCTGAGGATGTACCCAGGTCCTTGGGGATGCTAGGCCAGGGCTCTCCCTCTGAGCCACACCCCCAGCCCATCTCACAGACCTTTGACATGGAGTATTTAGAAGTAAAACTGACCCTTATATTTGTGGAGATATATCTTGCTTCCTCACTCTGTGAGGCAAGGTATTTAGTGTTCCGCAAAATAAAAATAGCCTTCAAACACAACATATTTCATATTCCATATACTCTGCTTCTAAGCTGACCTCTATGTATTCTATCTTTTAAAATTAGTAATTTTTAAACCTTTTTTCTTGTCTAATAAGACTATAGAAGAGAACTCATATTATTTCTCCTGTGAGTGAGTGACCTTTTGGTTTTTTATGATACCTTCAAAATTGGACTTCTTCTGTCTATGACTTACATTTGGAGAGTTAATACATTGGTTCTCTTATCCACATGGATAAATAAAAAATCTGTAGACTCTTTCTCTCCATGTTGGGTAATGGGAACTCTGCGAAGAATCTCATGGCCCCTTTCTGAGCCTTGCTGTGTGGTTAGGCTATGTCCCAGGTCTAAACATCTGCCCTCACTAACGGGTGAGTTGATTTTCCACAAATTCAGCTTTCTGTAATTTATTCACTGTTTCTTGGATTTTTCCTGAACCAAACATGGAAAACCAAACTTGGCACTAACTCTGTGTTCATTTATGTTTGTAATTAGAGTTGATCATTTAGTGTGTTATATTTGGTGAGTTGGTGGTGGCAAGTCTCAAGTCCTTTAAATTTGCAATTCAGTTTCTTCCTTCTTCCCTCCCTCTTTTTTCTCCTTTTCTTTCTTTGAGGTTTCCTAACTCCTCATCTCTGCATATCTGGCCAACCCTACCCTGAGCAGACCTTCAATAACAAGAGCTAGCAGATTAACAATTATATTATTTTCTGGTTCACCAATTGTCATTTGAGATAGTTAGGTCAAGTTTAACTATCACTATGACTCAGTTTAGTGAAAAAAAAAAACTGTTTTTGTGAACAGCTAAGATAACAGGCATGGTGGTGCACCCATCTAGTCTGAGCTATTTGGGAGGCTGGGTGGGAGGATTACTGAGCTCACTGAGTTCAGTATGAGCCTTGAATTGTCTCAAACAAATAAAAAGTGAGTTGCTAAATGCCATCCAGAAATTAGAAAGTGGTGAAGTTGAAACTTAAACCTAAGACTTCTCACTTCCATCCCAGAGCTTGTCAATGTAGCATGGCGGTTTCAAGTCATTCTTGAACATCTATGAATTCATTCCTGTTTCCCCCATTGTCTCATCAAAAGACATACAAAGCTTCATAGTGAAAGTTCTCAGTGCAATTTCTTGAGAAAGTCTGAGCCAGAACTTGCCTTTCAGACAGTCTTGTGACCTACTGAGCGCTTCTGATGTCTACCACAGCAAACTGGTGGGAGCTACCATCATGTTGGTAGCTGCTCCCTGTTGGGAGTGTGCAGGACCAACCTGGGTGCCTGAAGGTCAAAGGGAAATAAGAAAATCAAAGCCTCTCTATGTTCATTTAATTTTTTCAAATATTCATAGATGCAGAATTTTGTGGTGAGGAATTTTACAATGAGGCAGCCCTGAGTGCCAACCTAAGCAGATATAGTTCAATAGACTGGCAGGAGGAACACCTATAGAGGAACCCATTTGTGTTGTGTTGGCTTCTCATTTTAGGAAAATTCAAGTTGTGTCTCTGCCTGAAAGCTTAAAATTTCAGAATTAGTGGCAAAGCTTCCTTTAAAAAAAAAAAAAAAAAAAAAAAAAAAAAAACTTTCTCGAAAATTGATGGTATTTGAGGAAGACAAGAAGTCATGACTTTCTTAAGTAGGATATATTATTACAATGTCAGGGACACAGGAGAAAACAGGTGACACATTCAAATTAGGAAAATTCAAGAGATATTTTTTTAAAGGGGAGGATTTATACAGATGGAGGTAAGGTGTGGGGACCCACAAGGAATAGCACAGTGGCCTAAGAATAGTGGCAGCAAGAGGGGAGGGATCCCAGATCCCAGAACAACAATTTCAAGAATTTAGGGTAGAAATTAGGGTAGAACTGTCTTCAGTTCCAGGCAGTCCCACTGGGAGGGGCTGGGTGAGTACCTGTTCCTACCTCCCTCTCATCTCCCACTGGCATCCTCATTGGACAAAATCAAGCGGCAGTCCCAAGGGTGGGGAAGGCTGGCAGAGAGCAGGGTGGGGGAAGTAAGGGTGTGGAGCTGAGGAGGCAGATGTTATTCAGCACAGCTGGCAGAGGTGGAGTGGGGTGAAACCTCCGCTTCTGAACACTGTACTGAGATATTTATGTACAGGATTAGTTAACTGATCTCTGGTGGAGGATCTGTCTCCAAGACTAATGTGAGTCCTTTTGGAACAAAGGCTATCTAAAAGTCAGCCCAGAAATCCAAGCTGCTGTTTCTGAACCTGAAACAATTTTGCTCCTCCCTCACCTCTGGGAATATTTGCCAAAATCTGGAGACATTTGTTGTCACAACTGGGGTGGGTGACACTCTTGTGGTGGGGACAGGCCAAGAATGCTGCTAGACGTCCTACAAGGGCACAAGATATTCCCCACAACAAAGGATTATTCAATCTCAGGTACCTGTAGTGCCAAAGCTAAGAAGCCCGCTCTCTTCCAACCACTTTACTTTCTTCCTACCACTTATTTTCCCTCTGAAATGATCTTCCATTTATTTAATTGATTTTTCATATCTTGCTCTACCTATGAAAATATAACCCCCAGAAAAGCAGCAGTTTGGTGTGTCTTGTTCATCACTGTACCCCTGGTGCTTAGAATAACACCTGTCAAATGTCAGGTGCCCCACGGAAAAGAAATGCAGTTTGTCTGACATAATTTCCTTTTTTTTGAAAATGTCAGGTATTAAATGCTCCTTTTCCCAAGGTAGTTGTGCTAGACTTAACTTGGGAACAACAGGCATCTTTCTCTTCAAAAGTTACAAAATACATCTTTTGAAATTTAAGAACATGGTTACCTATGGGGTTGTGGCTCAGTGGTAGAACGCTTGCCTTGCATGCGTGCGGCACTGGGTTTGATCCTCAGCACCACATAAAAATAAATAAATAAGATAAAGATATTGTGTCCATCTACCACTAAAAAATATTTTTAAAAAGAAAATGGTTACCTGTTTTTTAGTGTTCCTATACTTCTCCTGCTTGTTATAATTCCTTCAGGATTCTTATAATCTTTTAGTTTTCCTATGGTGCTATTACTCATTTCATTCAATCTCTTGGAGAAAAATAGATGTTTTTATTTTTTTAAATTGGTCATGTGTTCCTTTACCATAACTATTATAATCTATTCAGTTCGAATGTCCTTTTCCTTATCAGGGGAAAAAAATGGTTTTACTGAGTCATCTCTTATGCATAAACTCAAGCAGCAGTTGACAATATGTAACCTTCAAAGACCTTTATATCTTTATTTTTTAAAACCTCAATTCATGAAATAATCATTTGAAAATACTAATTAAGCTCTCAGTGAATAACTAAAACCCCACTAGAGAATTTAACATCTACCATGCCTCTTTTGTCAATATAATCACCGGTATGCTGCTTTGCTTATTGCATTTAAGCAGTAATTTTTATTTAAAAACATAATTGTAGGTGCTTCCGTATAAGAATAAAATAATACATTTTCTCAGTTGCTGACTCTGGTTTAGGATTATTTTGCCAGGTATAATCTGGAAGAATGTCCTATAAAACAACAGGAAGTATCATTGGTGATAGTGTCCCACTTGTCAAATTTAATGAAGTATTAATTTTAAAGGTAGCTGAGTTTGGCCTGATGTCAATAACTTAATCACTTTCCATATCAGCTGCTGACTTTAAAACAGATACTATTTAAAACAGAACACACTTAACTTTCTTTCTGTGGCCTTCCATTGCTGCCTTTTCCACTTGGAGAAGGAAACCAGCATTGCATAATGGAGAGGTCTCCAACCAGAGACATGTCTGTAAACCAGCTACTTGGGAGGCTGAGGCAGGAGGATTGTAAGCTAGAGGTCAGACTGGGCAATTTAGTGAGACCCTGTTCCAAAACTTAATATAAAAAAGTATAGGGCTGTAGCTCAGTGGTAGAGTGCCCCTGGGTTCACTCCCCAGTAAAGTTGGGCTAAAAGTTAAATGTTCCTTTTTATTATGTAAAATTTCTTTATTATTTTATTTTCCTTAACAAGTCAGTGTATCTGGTGGCATTTTTAGAATTAATAATCATATTAGTAGCAAACTTCTTTTGTAAGATTTTCTCAACCCAGACTCTCTACATAGGTTGTGCTATAAAGTATATTACTACTACTATTGGGTTTGGAGAATGAGCAGTCTGGGGCACTTTACTCTTTAGTCAAAACTTGCTAATAATTGGTAGAAGTCATATTCAACATGCTTAACCTCTGTCTTTGCTGTGTGGATCTTGGGCAAGCATCCTAAGTTTGTATTTTCAAAGACAGGAGGTGTGTGTGTGTGTGTGTGTGTGTGTGTGTGTGTGTGTGTGTGTGTGTTTAAGAGACTTCAGGGAAACTAAATCCCTTGCAACTTGTGCTTTGAGCCGGTTCACATACAGTCTTCCTCAGGCACAAGAGTGACAGTTTTCCTGAGCTGACATAAAAATCAAGGGCGCATTTCTGACACCACCATCCAGGTGAGAGTATTTTATATCCCCAAATATAACTCTGCCTAGCCCCAGCTAGCTCTGTTTGTGCTCCAGCCGCTTGCTGGTGGCTGGTGCACTGGGAGATCTGGGAGGCAGGTGATCATCCTTATTTAGATGTGCCAGGGATCATGTGACCAGAAAATGGAGGCGAATCTGTATTTCCAGTTAACTGCTCCAGACAGGAGATGCTGAAGAGCAGTAACCGCGCATCCTTCTCGCCCTGCCGCTAGCTAGCCTCCTTTCATCCTCAGAAGGTAGGTGGGTCTGGGTGTGGCTTTAGAAGATCGGGTGCGTGAAGGCAGATTGCATGGGGAATGTGGTTTTCAAAGCCTCTTCTACCGCTGCTGGGAAGTTGGAGGGGGAGAAAGGAGCGGAGGAGCGGAGGCCAAATTCTGCCCAGCCCCTCACGACTGACAGCTGGCTGCTGCATTTCCTTCTGCATCAGCTCATAGGCGACAAGCTTGTAGTCTTTATGCTCACCTGCCCCTTTCCTGTCCCTCAGGTAATCAGCGATTACCTATAATTGCATAGCTATAATCCTTTTTTTATTCCTTTATTTCTGTGTTGAAAATGGTGATAGGAAATCAAAAGCAGTGACAATTTTGAAACTGTTTAGGACGATTTGCTGATGGGTATGATAATGTCTATTTGTTTTACTTCACAATCAGAACAGTCCTGGTAGAGTGGCATTTTTAAAAAATGTTATTTCTAAAAGTTGCTGACCCTCATAACATCCACTTCTCTATTTTTCTAATGAATCTTGTAACCTTTAAAACTCACCTTAGTTCTGAGCTGCAGAAATAGGTCATCCAAAAAAAAAAAAAAAAAAAGTGTATGTTCTTCTCTTTTTAAAATCAAGAGACAGAAAGAATACTTATCAAATATCAAAAATTTAACTAAGAAACTAAGTTATGTGAGGACCTAAAAAAAAAAATTACCATCTGGCCAGTTTCAACCAAGAATCACATAAGTTGTATATTCTTGTGTAGGAACTAGAAAACAAAACCTGATCCTTGCCTGGCAGAAGTGATTTAAAGTGTAATTCTGCCTGAGATCAGAGGCCTTGCCATGTTGATTTAGGCATATAGACACCATTTCCAGAAACTGCCCCCTTCTTTGACATGGTTTAAATCATAGGTAAACCGCTCTAAGAGTACGACTTCTGGGATCCAAGCCCCTCCTTTGGAGAAATATGGGAACAGCCTCCAAATCATTCATTTCAAAATTTTCATTTGATCAAAGTTTTTTAAAAATATGTAATCAATAACATAAACAGAATGTAAAACCTGTGATAACTATTTAAAATGGTAATCAAAGAAAATGGTCCATGGAATTTTTCTTAATTGAAAAGACTCCTTATCCAGGAAGGGAAAAATACCTGCTTTTATAGAAATGTTTCTTTTGGTGAATTAGACACTTTCAGAATCATGAAGGCTCTGTACTTTAAAATGGCTTGCTTGGACCTGGCTCTGCTACTCAAGAATAAAGAACAGCAGGAGCTGTTGTCTTTTGCAGTGAGCAGCACCAAAAACATCCTGTTGAGATTAAGCTTTGTAATGCAAAGTTACCCTTTATGTCCTAAATAAGGTCTGTGGCCCCATAGGTAGTTAAGAATAATGAGCCAGATCTCCTTCTTATTAACAAAGAGTCAAATTAACACCCCCCCCCCAATGGTTAGACCTCTCTTTGGTGCATTCTAGTGAATTTCCATTTCCAGTTCTTCCTCCAATGGCTTTGTACTCCTGAAAAGATTCTTCTCTTCAATAAGAGGTACTAGAAGTTCTGGCCAGAGTTACATTTATATTTGGGCTGGTTTCATCAATTCCTACTGATTACAGTTAATAATATATTTGGGGGAAAGAAAAATAGGTGAGAGGGCAGAGTCAAAAGTAACAAAAGACAAATTCTGCTCCCTGGCATCCTGTCTGCAATGGAATTGACAAAGAATATTTTGGCGTGTCTCATTCTGGATTCTATTAATAGCAGTTAACTGGAGGGAGAGGAAATCCTAGGAGTGATATTGGCAAATTATGTTGTGTACATGTACGGATATGTAACAACAAATCCCATCATATGTACAACTATAATGTACCAATAAAAAATGAAAATAATAATAATAATAGCATGAACTGTGAGGTAGTAGTAGATGGATGCATACGAGGGGCACAGGAGAAGAGACAAGAGGCGGCATTCAATGTCAAGGCACCATTATCATTTGAAGGCCACAGCCAGAGTTGGTATAATTTATTCTAGTAGCAAGCTATTTATCTGCTATTTTGATAACTGCTCCATTTTTATTTATTTATCTATTTATTTATTTATTTTTTGTGGTACCAAGGACCAAACCTGGGGTCTCATGCATGCACTTTACCACTGAGGCACACCCCTAGGCCCACTGTATGGTTTCTGAGTCCTAAGAAAACTGCTAAAGTAATATAAGCTGAAATAAATCTTGAAATTCATTTGGGCTTACTTTTTTTGAGTTTATAGGTAGAAAGAAAAAGAGGAAAGAAAGAAACATAAAGATAGAAAGCAAATGACCTGGTGTAAGAATGGGGGGGAAAACACAAAACCCTGACTTAGTATGAATGAGTGATTGGCCTAAGATCATTCCGTCAGTGGCTGGGCTAGGCTCACAACCTGAGGGTCCTAACTCTCCATCTTGGGCTACTTCCTTTTAACCCAGGACCTCTGGGAAACTCTTAGCAGAATCTAGCCTATGCAATTTAAATTCCACAGAGCTTTAAAAATAAAAATCTATCCTACTTTCAGAATAAGGTTGCATTTCCTGATTCCTTTATGATCATTATACTTACATAAATTTAGGGAAAATGAAACTGAACACTCTCAGAATTTGTACATTTATTTTGAACAGGATGCTGTCCCTAAGGATTGACTGCATGTGATCCAAAGGTAATTAAGATGCAACCTCTTATCTCACCCCATGGGGAGGAGGAAGTAAAACAAATGGCATGCAAAGGGCAGAGTGAAATCACTCCTTACCAGGTGTAACCAATGGGCTTTGGGTGCCTTAAGGTGGAGTGTTGCTCTATTTCCTTTGTCATAGAGGAGCAAGTGTAAGATTCATGAATGAGGCAGATTCAGTAGGTTGGGGGAAGACAGAATTTGATAGACAAACCATGCTACAGAGTCAGGAGGGCCATCCATTGGATTTGGGAGATGAAGAGAATTTGATTTTGAGTGAAGGGTAGAGCAATTGGGAAGGTAAGCATGGATTGAACTAGATGGTTGAGAGGCCCGAGAATCAAACAAAAAATTCGTATTAATTGTATCATGTTGGCTGTAGGAAGCCAGTGTTTTTTGAGCTAGGTGTTGTGATTGGCAGTGGGTTGGCAATGGTGTGGGAGAAACGGAAGACAAAATGGTAGGTGATAGTCCCCCCTGAAACATAATCGAGGCTGGAATAGTGCTTGAAATGGAAACAAGGGAAGCAATTCCAGAAATGCAGACATGGAAGAAAACTATAGTCCTTGAAATTGGGGAAGATGAGCTTAACTGCAGCTTAGGTGCCTGGAGAAGAATTGGGAGGTGCCTGGAGAAGAATTGGGAAGCTTGATGATTGGTCATAATTTCATTCAGCATGAGTAAGAATTTGCAACCTTGGAGTTACTTGATTTAAATTAATATAAGTCAAGTGAAAAAAAAAAAAAAGGAGAAAATCCTTGGTAGTGGCACTTGCTGAAAGTAAAATCCCACATCTGAATTTTAGCCTTAGGCCGTGGACTCTGGTCTTTGTGATGACCCTTTCCCCAAAAGCTCAGGTTTGCAAACCCTTGTATTTACTTTGGTATAACTATTGGGGGTGGGGTATGAAGTGGATGGTGACGTTTTCCTCTGGTTGTCCTCTTCCCTCCTAGATAATGACTGCGAATGAATGACTGCCATGTAACAGAGAGGATGGAGGACATTCAGCTTGAGGGCAGGGATCAGGCCAAATGCTGCCCATGATAAGCTCTAAAGAAATTCTGGCTCATAGGGTGTGAAAACAGAATGAGTCTTGGTAGTGAGCATATGGGCGAGAGAGAAAGGGAAAGCCCAGATGTTATCCATCCTTACTACCTTCCCCACTTTCCCACAAGGCCAAGTACCACCTCTTGTCTGGAGGCTTCCAGCATGATCCATTCTGCCCACAGCTGGAGGAACTACTCCTGTCTCAAATTCCTTGTTACCTCTTGTGGCATTTAGCCCCTCTTTTCTCATTTTGTGTGAACTTGTGTTGTGTCTTTTCCTCCTTTACTCACCTAAATTTTAGGTTTTCTGAGAACACAATGCATCTCTGATTCATTCTCTTTGTAAATCACCCTTCTGCAAACTAGTTTAACACTTTTCATGTGATTCTGGCACTCAAACATTTCTTGAACTCTTACCTGCACTAACAGTCTGAGAAACAAACAGCATTAGAGAAGCTGCAGTTAAGAAGTCCTAGCAGATATTCACAATGGTTAAGGTATAGTTTTGCCTAGAGACAGAACTTTTTCAAAATCTTTTTCCAACTCAGAAATTGAGAACAAAACATGTGCTTTCCATACTGCCATGAGAAGCAGAATTTGAGTGCCGTCCAGAACCAATATGGAATACCTATTCTAAAGCCACCATGGCCCATGAAGGAGGAGAATTATCAAAGAAACAAAAATATCACCACTTAGCATTATATTTTTCTACACCCGACTTCCAGAAATATCCAGGAAAGGTGAAAATTGGAAATTCTTGAAATAGCTCTACCTAAAATAAAACAAGAGTGAAATCACTGTAGTGTGATCCCAAGAGATCAGCTGAGCAGGAGATAAGTGAGGAGAACAGGAGAGATGAAGGTTATTGATCTAGAGAAAGATCAGTATAGGTAAAGGTGGGCTGAGGATGTAGCTCAATGGTAGAGTACTTGTCTAGCACAAGACCCTGGTTTTAATCCCCAACACTACACACACACACAACACACACACACACACACCACACGAGGGAGGGAGGGAGGGAGGGGGAGAGAGAGAGAGAGAGAGAGAGAGAGAGAGAGCGAGCATGCACACACACAAACTTGAGATGGAATCAAGCCCCATCCTTGGGCAACTCATGAAGAAGATTCTTTTTGTGTATTAAACTAAGTTTAGGGATGATCAAAATTCATCTCTTTAGTATAAAGGCAGAAACTGCATTTCCTATGATGAGTTAGTCACTAATTTTTCATGTATTTGCCAGTCTTTTAGTTCAAGCTTGTTTCTCACTGGCTTGATGGACGGTCTCAGGCTTTGGAGTTTATTTCTCAGTACCAACTTTTATCCATCAGGAGGGAACTGGTAACCAGAGCATGTGAGTGATGTATGAGACCAAGTAATGGAATCCCATAGAATGCTAAAATTCTGTGAACAGCAATTATTTAAAAGCATAAGCACATTTCCCCCTAAACAGCTATCTCCATTTACACAATGAAGACATGCCCATGACTGAGAAATGGTTAAAGGATCAGTTGTCTTTGTGAGGTTGACATAGCTGTGCGATTACTGAATCTATCCCTCAGGAGAGTATGAAATTAATCAAGTCTTGTAAATTAGCTTCCTAGAATGTGATTATACTACGCAGTGGGGTACGTGTAAGTCTGGGTTTCTGTCCCCAGAGGCCTAACTTGGGTTCTCTCCCTCTGGATCTGTCAGGCAGCAGTAGAGGGCTTTCTGGTAGAGGAGATAAACTGAAGGACTGGTGTGCTCCTTCCAGAATAAAGATTCTCCTCCATGAAACTGGTTGTGCTGGTGAAGATCAGACACTATTAACACAGCCTGGATGGCTGTAGAAATTTATTTTCTCTCAGTTCTGGAGGCTGGAAGTCTGAGACCAAGGTGTTAGCAGGGTTGGTTTTGTCTGAGGCCTCTCTCCTTGGCTTGCATATGGCCGCCTTCTCCCTGTGTATCCTCATGGTCTTCTTTCTGTGTTTGTGTTCACATGTCCTCTTTAAAATGACATCCTTCATTTGTAGATTAGGACCAACTCCATTTTAACTTAATTGCCTCTATAAAAATGCTATCTGCAAATACACTCACATTTTGAGGTGCTATGACTTTAGGACTTCAACATATGAATATCAAGGAACAAAATTCAGCCCATAGCAGATACCTAAAGAATGTGACAGTGGGTGTGCTGCAAATGTCTCACAGTTCTGTGATTGGTGGCAGGCTTGTTATTCTTCAACTGGTCTGAAAGGCTAAGAGGAGACTCCATGCAGAAGGAAGAGTTTGGGAGGGAGGTACAAAGGAACTTTTTCTTTTCAGAGTTGCATTGGGGATCTAAGGGAGTTCACAGTCTTCAAAGTGTGATCTGGAATTTTCCCATTGCCACTTGGTAGCTAACTTATATCTGTTAGACCCCAGCTATTGGGGAGGTGGAGGAAATGAGAAGCAGAGGTAGAAATGAGGATTAGGGGTCCTGGAGTTATGTGTGCAGCCAATTCTTGCTCCTCTTACCCCCTCCTTTTCACCTGTCTCTGAGCAAACTATACTGGGAAGCAAATCATCAGGGTAGACAAACCCAAGTAGCTTTACAAACAGGGGCAGAAATACAGGGTAGAATGATGGATACTAGAAACTGGAGGAGCTGGGGAAGAAAGAAATGGAGATCTGTTGACCAAAAGGTGCAAAGTTTCAGTTAGACAAGAGGAAAAAGCTTCAGTGATCCATTGCACAGAATGTAATTGAAAATCAATAATGATGCACTATGTATTCCAAGTACCAAAAAAGTAGATTTTAAATGTTTTTACCACAAAAATAATTAGACGATGAATTTATTAATTAGGTTTGATTTAATCATTCCACAGTGTAATTATATCTCGAGATATCAATTCATCCAATAAACACATGAGGGCCAGCTAACTTCAAGGATCACTCTCCTGATTCTTCATATGAGAGCTAACTCTGTATTTATAAATAAGAATAGTCCACATGCAAGCTCCATAGAGCAATGTCCTTGTTTGATCATCTCTACATTTACAAAGCCCTTAAGGCTCCCAGTCCATGGTAGACAACCAACAAATATTTGTTGAATTAATAGAAAGAGAGAAAAAAGATCCATGGACATACATATTTTTCCCAATCTTTTTTTTTTTTTTTTGGAGGTGGGGGGGTCAGTCTGGCCTCTATGAGTGGCTGGTAACAAAAACCCAACTTACCTCTTTTAAGGTAATAAAAACATTAATCATCTCATATTAAGAATTCAGGAAATAACCTGGTTGTAGGTAGAGATAAATAAGGAAGTTCAAATTATTCATTTCTTTCCCTTCTACCTACTGTCTCTCTTCTATGTTGGGTTCTTTTATCCATAATGCCTTCAGTTTACATTCCCTTCAGTTGACAATCTCCACAGACAGGATTTCTTTTCCCCAGAGGTTCCAACAAAATCTGGGTTCAGTCTCATTGGAACAACTCAGATCACATGCTTATCCTAGAACCAATCACTGTGGCAGGGGCAGAGACTATACTGATTGGTCAAGCCTGGTCACCTAGCCATCTCTGAAACCAGAGGGAGATAGTCTCAAGTCTCTCCAGTGAGATGGAGAGATGATTCTTCAAAGGGAAACAGAGGTGCTGTTATCAAAACAGGAAAGAGTCTGGGCAGGATGACACTGGAAACACTCTCACATCACATAGAGCAGTCCGTCATTAACCATGGTTTTGCCTTCTGTAGTTTCAGTGGTCAGAAATGGTTCAAAAATATTAACTGGAAACTTCTAGAAATAAATGACTCTTGAGTTTTAAATAAGTTTTATTATAGTATGTTATTATAGTTATTCTATTTTACTACTCATTGTTGTTAATCTTTTACTGTGCCTAGTTTATAAATTAAATTTTATCATAGGTATGCATGTATAGGAAAAAACAGTAAATAGTTTAATTCTGTCTGTGGCTTCATGTGGGAATGGGGAGATGTCCTTCTTCAACCTGCTGAACTGCTGGGATTACAGGTGTGTACCACTGCATCTGGCTGTTACTGGTTTATTTTATTTAGTATAATGTCTTCAAGGTTCTTCCATGTTGTAGTCTGTTCTCCTTCCTTTTTAAGGCCAAATGATATTCTATTGAATTTATATGCCACATTTTCTTTATTCATTCATTTATCCATAGACACTTGGGTTCCTCCCACCTATTGACTATTACAACTGAACCTGCTATGAATATAGGGGTGAAAATATCTCTCCAATGTCCTACTATGAAGTCTTTTTTTGGATCTGTAACCAGAAGTTGGATTGCTAGATCATATGGTAATCTATTTTTAAATTTTTTGAGGGACTATTATAATGTTTTTCATAATGGTACATCAATTTGCATTACCACCAATAGTGTGTAGAGGTTTCATTTCTCCATGTCCTCACTAACACTTGTTCTTTTCTTTTTTAAAAATATTTATTTTTTAGTTGTATTTGGACACAATACCTTTATTTATTTATTTTTATGTGGTGCTGAGGATCAAACCCAGGGCCTCGCATGTGCTAGGCAAGAGCTCTACCGCTGAACCGCAGACCCAGCCCTTCTTTTCTTTTGATATCAGTCTTTTTAATGACTGTGAAATGCTATCTCATTGTAGTTTTGATTTGCTTTTCCCTAATGATTACTGATGTTGTGCATCTTTTTATATGTCTGTTGACCAGTTTTACAGCATCTTTAGAGAAACATCTATTCAAATCCTTGCTCAATGTTTTACCTCCTCTAATAGGCTGTCCTTTACTCTTGGTTACACAAAAGCTTTTAAATTTTATGTAGTGATACCAATTACCCATTTTTGCTTTTGTTCTATGCTTTTGGTATCATATCCAAGAAATTATTGTTAAATCCATTGTCAAATTATTGTAAATCCTAAGCTTTTCTCCTGTTGTATTCTTCTAGAAGTTTATAGTTTTAGATTTTATGTTTTGGTCCTTTATCCATATTTAGCTAATTTTTTATCATTAAGGTGAGGGTTCAACTTCATTCTTTTAGTATGTGGATATCCGGTTTTTTCAACCATTTATTGAAAATATTGCTGTTGCCTCATTGAATAAGTGTGGCACCCTTGCTGAAGATCATTTATGCATATATTTATTTCTGATCTTGCTGTTTTATTCTAATGGACTCTACATCCCTTTATGCCAGAACCACACTGTTCTGTTTATGGCTGCTTTGTCATCATTGTTGAAAACAGGAAGTGTGAGACCTCCAACTTTGTTCCTTTTCAAGATTGTTTTGGCTATTTGAGGTCTCTTACAATTCCATATGCATTTCAGAATGGATTTTTCTGTGTTTTTTTTTTTCCAAAAAAAAAATGTCATTGGGATCCAGGGTACTTGCTTTTGAAAATCAGTTTTCTATTCTAATTTTTAACAAATTTATTATAGTGACAGCAGCACTATCTAATCCTTATATACATCAATGCTTATGTGCCAGGCAGTGTTCTCTATGCTTACCTGAATCAACTCATGAAATCCTTATAACAACTCTAAAAGTACACAGTGATTCTTTCCCCAATTTACAGATGAGGAAACTGAGGTACATACAAATTCTGCAACTTGCTTTAAGTCACATATTTACAAAGATCAGAGCCAAGGTACAAGTTCAGGCAGTCAGACTCTAGTGCCTTGAGGATTTAACTATTATCCTATACACTTTCTGGAAGAAATAAAAACACTACATACTTAATCAGGCTACATATGCTAGGTTCCAGTTAGACACTGTACAAGATGTCAGAAAGGGCCACACATCTCACTGGGTAATATCTCAGAGACATGCTTCCCAATTTTTTTTTTCTACAATAACATTATTACTCAAAAGAACAAAGTAATAACAAAACAAAAAGAAAAGATTTCTTGATCAAAAAGAAGCAAACAAAATCAAACAGATTTGTTTTCTATAGGGCATCTCAGTGTCCCTAACAGAGTTGTGTGCATTATGAAAATCCCAAAGGAGGATGTTATGTATGATATTCCCCACACTTATATGGCACAGACCCTTTTGGCATAGACATGTGGAACTGGGCACACACTTTGGGAAGCAATGATTTAAATATATGACCATACTCCCCTTCTGTGTCTCAGGAAACTGGGGAACACTCAGATGCGAATCCTTCCCCTGTGTATATGTGTGTATTCCTTGGTATTCCCCTGTCAGCCTCAGACCTGAGATCAGGTGTGGCTTTCAGGGATATGTTCCCATCTTGCCCAGGCTGGCATCCTGGCCTTCCCCAGGAAAGTCACTGGGATCTGAGAGGTGACTCAGTTTTCAACCACAAGACAGTGACTATGTGGAAGTGAAAAGATAAAGGAAGTTAGTGCCAGAAGAAAGCAAAAAACAAATGACCCATAAGGAAGGAAATCTAGAAATTAACCAGGGGATGCTGTTACCATAAAGAAGCACACTGGTCCGTGTATTTAGCACATGTTCCCTGAATGCAGGTTGCAGGACAGTGCTTTCAGACCCTGTAGGGACTGTGGGGATCCCATGGTGCCATCACCCTGCAGGAGCAGATAGTCTGCTCATCCAGATGGAAAGGTTCAGTTCTTGGCTCATCTGCCTTCCTCACCTGTGAAACCGGGAGAGAAGGGAATGCCTCAAAGGGATCTCATCAAAAAACCATGTTGGGCTGGGGTTCAGCTCAGTGGTAGATCATGCTTAAGCATGTCCAAGGCCCAGGGTTCAAGTCCTAGTACTGGAGGAACAAAAGGTAATTTTAAAAGCTTAAAGAGATATGGAGTTAGAGAGATACTATGTGGAATCAAAGATCCCCTCCCCCTACACACACACTATAAAGATAAGAACATAAAGTAATAAAATTTTCATTAAAAAAAGAAGAAAAATTGTAAAACTGAAATAAATGCAGCAAGTCTAACAAAATAGGCAAAGCAACAGTATAAGAATCCAGAGGGGAAAGAATAAGCAAATGTAGAAGAGAAACTCTTGAAAGATAGAAAGCAGGTGTTGAAACACAGACTGCAGAACAGGGATCAAATTAGATCCATTTAAAACAACTACTGTAAAAGATGAATCTTCAAGGTTACATGCAGCAACTGCCGTGAGAGCCAGGCAATGCCTGTGTCTTATTTGTTTTAAAAGCCCCACTGCTCTCTCAGAGTAAACATTAGAAAATACTTGTGAAGATGAAAAAATATGATAGACATGGCCAGAGCGGGCAGCAGCACCTGCATCATGACAGGCTACTCTGAGCCTGGGCTTGCCCAGCTTTCCTCCATGATGCTGACGGTCTCAGTTCCTGGGCTTTGCTCATCCTCCTGCTTCTGATACTTCATTCATTTTGAAAAGCATCAAGAGCCCTGAGAATAAGTCAGGGGATATGACAGCCTGATATTGCTACTGATGAACAACTGAAATGACAACTTCCTAAGCATTCCTTTTATTCTAAAATTAATTCAAATTTGCTTAAGTGGAGATTTCTGGAAACTCTTATAGAATCTTATTATTTTTAAATTGTTTTTTTTAAATTTTCAAATGTTGCCACATGCTTATGTTTTAAAAATTGAAACAACACAGAAGAGGAAATAAATGAAACTAAAAATACCACCTCCTCTATACTTATTCTATTACATAATCACAATTGACAGTATATTCTGTTCTTTTTAGATATTGTCTATATTTAAATATGTATATGTGTATATTATTTTATGAAAATAGTATCATTTGAAGCATAGCACCTTGTTATTTGATTTTTTTATTAAACATATATTAAATATTACATGTCAATACATTTAGGAATTATTTTGCATTTAAATACTAGTGGATGTCATGCTATATTTAGTCACTCTCCTATTGATGTGCATTGAGAGTCTCTTTTCCTTTTATAAACAAAAACAAACGAACAAACAAAAAAGTCACAATTCTTTCAATCCCAGCACAGAAAAAAACAAAATTCATTTTTTTGTTAAAAAACTAATCAATTTTATTCACACTACCCATAAAAGGCAATTTACATTTTTACATAAAATTGTTGACATAGAGCAATATAATGTTGAGTAGTATATCTGATTAGAAATACAATACAGTAAATATGTCTTTAGTGATTACCATTTATTCTGTACTTTCTACATTTTTACATCGATATCTGTATTTTGAATGGAAAATTTTCTTTAGTTACTGAATGAACAACTAGGGTCCAAGGTTGCACTAGTCAGGGTTAGTTAGAGGAACAGAATCAATAGGAAGTATAATCATAAAAAGGGGATTTAGTAGGTTGACTTACACAACCAGAAGCTGGAGAGTCCACAATGGCCATCTGCAGGCTGGAGAGCTAGAGGAACCAGTAGCTGCGTAGTCCAAGAGGCTGAAGCCCCAGAAGTTCAAGTTAAAGATAAGGCTTCTGGAGAATCATTGGCAGGGTTGGCTTTAAAAGAGTGAAGTAGTGAGAGTCCAATATCCTCAGACCATAGATCAAGACTTCTGTTGAAGAAAAATCAAACTTGCATCTGCTGCTACTTCTTTGTTCTTCCAACTTTTATTCCATCCAAGCCATCATCCTATTGGATGGTGCTATCCACGCTTGAGGAGGGTCTCCATTTCCGTTGGCTATCTCACATGCCAATCATCGTAGACACACCTTGTTAATCCAATCAAGTTGACTATTCAAAATAACCCTTTTTGTCCAAGACAAAATAACCTTTAACAAATAACCTTTTTGTCCAAGACAAAAAGGTATGAAGTATTTTTCCCCAAAGAGAAAGATAGTAAGAAGTTCTTGACCATTGGACTAGATGCTCCCCTCAAGACTTCTTAAAAGGTGACTCAACCATTAACCCAGTCTGTATGAGCAGAAGACTAGGAAGGAGGAGAGGGAGGGGTTATCAGGAAGCATTTCCTGGCTAAGATACTGGGGTGCATCCCTTTTTGCCCCTCCAAACCCAAGTGAGGGATGCTCAAGAGAGTCGTGGGTAAAGACTTGTAATACTTCCACAAGGGAAGCTGGTATCTCATTACCTGCCTGGAGGCACTTAGACAACAGATTTGTGGGTCTGCCCTCTTCCTGTCTGAGCAAATGCAAAGAACATCAGAGAGAGGGTGGCCATGGGTGGCCTTGCACTATCACTCTTTGGAAAGACAGGGTAGTATTATGGGTGTACTGTGGGTTCCAAAATGCCAGAGACAGTAATAGACTTGGGCCATTTTGCAGTACCCACCTGGGATGGGTAGATTGTATGTCCCCAGACTCATTTGTTGAAGTCCAATCCAGCAGAGGGGTAGAGATTGCTCTTCCACTTGTAATGGGGTTATGTCCAGATGGACCCATTGTAATTTGAAAATATCATAAATGGAAAATATATTTAATATACCTAACCTACCAAACACCATTGCTTAGCAGAAAATCACACTGTAGAGTTTTGGTGGTTTCCCGTCGGACTGGGAGTCGGTTCCCAATGCTGCCGCTCAGCATCAACAGTATTATATTGCCAATCCAGGAAGAGATCAAAACTCAAAATTTGAAATATGATTTCTACTGAATGTGTATTGCTTTTGTATTATTATAAAGTCAAAAAAAATACTAAATTGAACCATCATTAACTGGGGATGTCAGTTTTGAAGATAAGATCTTTATAAAGTGGCAATTAATTTAAAACAAGGTCATTAAGGTGGGCCCTAAATCCATAATACTGCTGTTCTTATAAGAAGCCATGAGGACACAAGCCCAGACTATGTGAAGATAGAAGGGGAAGGCAGCTATCGATAAGCCACAGAGGACAGAAGAATCCTGCTGAAACCCTGATTTTTAACTTATTGCCTCCAGAATTGTGAGGAAAATAAGTCTCTCTTGATGAAACCACCAAGTCTGTAGTCATGTTTTGCTCTGACGGCCAGAGTTTGCAAAGGCTCCAGTCAGAGGCAGGGCCAGGAACTGGGAACAAGGAAAGGATGTGGAGTCAGGGCAGATCTTCTCTCTCAGTCGGGTGGACAGTGCGGAGGCCCCATGCACTTGAGGAATAGCACAGAGGACGGAGGCTCTCAGGACTGGGCCTGAGAGAGGAGTGAAAGGACAGCCCAGGCTCTCCACATCCTCCCCATCCTCCCAGCACGCCCTTCTCTGGAATCTAAGATGCTGGAGTAAGAATGGGGAGTGGAAGAGCCCTCCCTATTCCAGTTCTCTGAAGCATCATGGGCCAGCACAGCTGAGAGCAAAGGAAATAATGTTTTAAGATGAGAAATTTGCAGTTTAAACTGGATTGGATTTTAATAACTGAAAATTACAAGAAAACTTAACACAGGGAAGGGAGATTCAACATAGACCTGTTGGAAGTAGTTACAGAAAAATTTAATATTTCATGTTTGTATCACAGTCAAATTCAGTCTGCTCAAAACCCCCACAGTTTTGCAGGATTTTCTATAGTAACTGTCTTTTTACATATATCCTCATGCATATCTGAGTATTCTACTCCATGTATTCTTAGAACAGCTGGTTAAAACCTATCACATTTAAACTCCTGTTAAATAACAACTAAAACTACACCTGAATTTATACTTTTTATATGTGCACAAACATGTTTGAGGGTGCCACTTTCACCAGCATTAAAGCTTCACAATTTGACAAATATGTCCAACTTTGAGAAAATGAAATGTTACTCAGGTGGTACTCTAGAGCAGCATTTGGCAAACTATGGCCATTCCCATGTCAAGTCCAGTCTACCACCTATTTTTGTACATGGTAGTTTTTGTGGGAAGGGAGTTGCTGGGGATTGAGCCCAGGGCCTTGCACTTAGTAAGGATGCGCTCTAGCACTGAGCTACATCCCCAGCCTCTGTGCATAAAGTCTAGTTGGCACACATCCATACCTATTAATTTACATTTTGTCTATAGCTGCTTTTGTGCTACTGTGGCACAGCTGAGTAGTGGCAGACTGTATGGCAGACAAAGCATAACATATTTAGTATCCAGCTCTTTGCAAAGAAACTCCGCTGACCCCAGCTCTAGAGCAGTCAAAGACTTAAGTCTCCCACCACGCCCTGTGGGTCAGCACATATAACTGCTTGAGCAGCAGTTGAAAGTAATCTATATATGTTCCCATGAATATTTCTGGTGCCAGATTGTCCAGGACTTTTTGGTGACTCCACATTCTTATACTACTTAGGAAAAGGAAGTTAAACTAAGGAGATGCACCAATTGCACTGAGCTCTGGGGAAAGGGAACCCTAGTGAGCTTCTTTCAAGAGGCTAGAGCTGGGAGGCATCTGTGGACTGGTCTTCCCAAAGGATAAGTGCAAGGTGAGGCTAAGCTGGAGAATTCAGTCATGAACAGAGGAGCCTGTGCTGAGATCTTGGTCAGTTCTGTTCACTTGGGCCTCCTGCAGAAGCTGTTGTCCTTGGCACTGAAGCTTGTCTTCAATTTTGGAGGAAAAAAAAGACAAACAAGAGTCCACTTCTTTTCTCCTTCCCTTCATAAGAACTTCATTCTTTCTTAGCCAAACCCACTCCCAGTTGCTCCAAATATCATCAAAGAGGAGTGTTATTGCTAGGTGAGAGGGCATAATAAATGTCTGGCTGAGTGAACTTTGCCTATTATGCTCAAAGTCATTACTTCTTTGTAGAGCACCTAATATTCCCAAATTATATTTTGAAGAAAGGCTAACTTGGAAAGTAATTTGTTGAAGGAAAAAATTTTTTATTTATTTATTTTTTTTGGTTTGAATGCTGGGAATTGAACCCAGGGCTTCACACATGCTAACCAGGCACTTTACCACTGAGCTGCATCTCCACTCCTTGTTGAAAGAGAATTTTGATGGTCAAGGGCAAATATGTAGTGAGACATTCTGAGGAGCACTTTCCAAAAAGGCAGAGTATTTTCACACCTCTAAATAATGTGTCTTTGTTCAATAACTATTTTTCATCTTCATAACCCGCTAGGTCCTTTCCCGCCCATTGGAACTTCAGGTCCTCCAGAAGCTTTGGGTATGTTCGAAGGGGGATGAGAGAGGAGGAGGAGGGAGACAGACAGGTTTTATATCTGAAATTGTAGGAACATGCAAAGCATCTATGTAGGTGAGTACAGGGTGCTGTTAGATCTGACCCAACTCTGTGGGTTGGGGCTAAGATCCAGGGACTGAGCTGGTTGAACCGAGTTTTACAGGACAAACAAGATTCACAGGGCTACCTGGAGAGGGGAATGGGAGGAGGCTCAAGTCTAGAATTGCTCACCAGTTCTGTTCTGGGGCCAGAATATATTCCCTGAGGCAGTTGGAATGTTGAAAGCATTAAAAACAAACAAACAAACAACAACAACAACAAAAAAAAAAAAACCCAGGGACATTAAGGAGAATATGGACAGGCATTTTCAGTTAGAGATTTAGAGGAGAGAGGCAGGAAGTTCAGAAACAGAAAGAAAGGCCAAGAGGTTTCTGCAAGAATAAACTTGATAAGTCATTATCATTAAGAATGGAGAGGAGAGAATGAAGGACTGCGTGGAAAACTGGATTAAGAAGAAAAGAAAGTAAGACTGGGTACCAGTTTGGGTGATTTGTAGATATTCACTAGGATGGGGAATAGATTACTAGCTAGTGCCATGTAGTAAATTACCCTGAAACTTGGCAGCTTAAAACTACAGCCATTTATTATCTCCCAGGTTTTGTGTCAGAAATTCAAGTGTGGAATAGTTGGGTGGTTCTGGCTCAGGGTCTCTTATTAAGGGTCTAAGGGTTTCTTATTGAGACATCAGCCAGGGCCATGGTCATCTGAAGGCTTGCATCAGGCTGAGGATCTGCTTCTAGAACGGCTTGCTCCCTTAGCTTTTGGCAGAAATTTTTCTGTCCCGAATTTGTATTTTTTGGTGCTGGGATTGAACCCAAGATCTTGCATATGCTAAGGTCTATACTCTCAGTTCCTCTTACCTGGATTTTTATAGAAGTCTCAGCTCCTTGACACATAGACCTCTCCACAGGACTCCTTGAGTATTCTGACAACATGGCAGCTGGCTTCTCCCAGACTAAGTGATCAAAAGGAGAGGGAGGCCTTTAAGGACCTTGTCTTAGTAGCCACACATGGTCACTTCTTCCTTATTTTGTTCTTTGAAAGCAAATCACTGTTTAGTCCATGCTTAAAGGAAGGAGAATTAGGCTCCACCTTTTGAAGGTATAGAACTTTTGGACATTTTTTAGAAACCATCACAGAAAATGTAGGATGCACCTGATTTGTGTAGAAGATGTTAGATTCAGTTTTGTACTTGTTGAGTTCTGCATGGCTATGAGGAATCCTAGTTTTGAGTGTAAGTGGACATTAGACACAAGTATATGCCCTTTCCCAACATGAGATTGTGCATCTAATTTAATTTTATCAAAAACAAACAAATGGCCAGGTGCAGTGGCACACGCCTATAATCCCAGTGACTCAGAGGGCAGAGGAAGAAGGATCATGAGCTCAAAGCCAGCCTCAGCAACATAGTGAGGTCCTAAGCAACTCAGTGAGACCCTGTTTCTAAATAAAATACAAAATAGGGCTGGGGGATGTGGCTCAGTGGTTGAGTGCCCCTGGGTTTAATCCCCAGTACCAAAACAAAAGCAATCAAACAAAAACAAAAAAACCCAAAATGTATTGATATCTATTAAAGTTATAGAAAAAATATTAAAAGAGGATGAGTGGCATACAGCTGGCAGTAAGAGATACAATTCTGTATGCAACTCCATTCACTATCAAAGATATAATTATCATCTGAAAAGCAAAATAAACTTAGGTTTTTTTTTATTATTCTTGTTTCAGTGTGTCTCAAATGCTAGTGTTTGTAAGATTCAAATGCTGTGAAGAAGTTTGTCAACAAGACCACTTTGCTGTATTCAGGGGACAATTCAAGAAATTGTGTGTGGGGGGAGATTATTTGGGGTGCTGAGTGATGTTTTTGCTCCTTCAGAGTTTTGGAATCTGAGCCTGAGTAAGGAGACTGCATTGTCATTGTCCTTTGGGAACCCACAGATGTGGCTTGTGAGGTTTTGCAGATTCCCTAAAGAAGGTGGTATTTGGGTGAATGTGCAGGCTTAGCTCTCTGTTGTTCGCTTCTTTCCCTGTTCTCTCCTCCTTCCTTCACCTCCCTCTGCCAGCTGGCTCCTAGGACTCTTCTTCCTGCTTGGCTACAGAGCTTATCTGTTCCAGGGGGAGTGAGGCTCAGCTGGCTAGTGAATCCGAATCATTGCCAAGAGCCTGATTTCATGGGCTTGATCACAGCTTCCTGTTGTGGAACCTCTCATCCTTGGTCTCAGCTTGATTAAGCTGAGCATGAAACCTGGTGCAAGTCAATCTTACCTCCTACTCTGAGCAATTTGAAAAGTTATCTGGGTTCACAGAGTGGTGTGTATTATTGTTTTAAATTCTGCAACTATTTTATCAGACAGGAATCCTGAAATGACAATCCTCCAGCCACTCAGCTATTTATGTACTTAACAAAGGATGACAAGCATCTCATGAAAGTATTGTTTGGTTTTTTCCCTACGTTTTGGCATCATTTCTAGAGAAAGTGACTTTATCTGACATGTGTATCACATTTGACTAGAAGGAAGTCAGAAGAATTTGAGTAACTCTGACATAAGGGAACTTTCCATTTATATAATCATTTCCCCAAAATACAACAGCATAATCATCAGTGTTTTTCTAAAGAACAATCGGCCCCATGTCTTGACCTGCTACTGTACTTCTTATGACGCTGTATATTTTAGTAGCCAATCTTATAAGAAGGTTTGCTCCCACAAAGGGGTGCTGCCTGCTGCTGAGTGTATGTGCCTGTCAGGAAACATTACCATCTAGAAATGTTATCTGTGTATGTGTGTGTGTGTGTGTGTGTGTGTGTGCCAAGTCTTGATGCACTAGTCATTACCTTTCAAAAAGAACCTGGTTTCAAGCAAAGCTAGTCCTACAATAATCAAATCCCTCCAGATCCAGATATACTGGAAAAAAATTAAAAATGTAGAAAGGGCTTAATTTTAGACCCATTCTAAAAGCAAGAGGGTGCCTCTGTGTCCCAAAGTTTTGCATCTATTGACCTTTACTATCTGTGGTGTCAAGATTGTCATGCTATAACAATGAGCCTTCTTTATTAAGAAGAATAAATGCCAGAAACATATGACCTGCCAATCTGTATGGGATCCATTCTCAAATTGGAAAATCCCATTTACATTACTGTTCTCTACTTGGTGGCATTCATTTGGTTGGAGGAGGTACACAGATTTAGCATAGATATCATAAATCACACAAGGGCAGGATTATTTTTATAACTGCTTCTTGGCTAATTCAGGCCATCTTGTTTTCTTATTTTTTTCTTTCCTAGTATTTTTTGTTTATTTGTTTTGGGTTGTTGTTGTTGTTTTGTGGTGCTGGGGATTGAACTAAGGGCCTGTCCATGGGAGGCAAGTACAAATTAGCTATATCCCCAGCCCCCATCTTATTTTCTTTCTTTCTTTTTTTTTTTTTGATTTGTTTTTAAATGATACATTATAGTTACACATATGGAATTATATGGATTCATTGTGATATATTCGTACATGCACATAACATAGTGTGGTCAATTGTTTGTTTCTCCCATTTCCCATCCCTTCTCCACCCCTCAATCCCCTTACTCTACTTCTCTGTTCTCCCTTCTATTTTGATGAGGCCCCCTTCCTTTTAAAATCCCTTATTTCTCTCTATATTCCCCATTATTTTCTAATATCTGAATTTAAGGCCATTTATTTTCCTCTAGGAACTTCTTTAGCTGCTTTCATTTGCTAGGTAGGGCTTTATTGTTGGGTCACATACAAGTGTGATTTTGTCTTCAAACTTTTTTTTTGTAACTGATTTCTAAATTAAAGTCTTGAAGTCAGAGAATATGGTGCATGTGAATCGACTTTGGTGTTTTATGGGACATCCTGTATGGTTCGAAAAAATTGAATATTTTTACTGCATGCAGATCTGTCCATTAGATCAAGCTGCATTATTGCATTGTTCAGATCTCCCACATTCTTTTTTTTTTTTTTTTATTTGTTTTGGTAATGCTGGTGATCAAACCCAGTACCTCCTGTGTACTGAAAATGCTCTACCTCTGAGCTACACCCACAGGCAGGCCCAGAACTTCCATATGTGTACACATTTCTTTTCAAATTCATTAATTCTTAAAAGGTATATTCAAGTCCCCCCATGAAATTCATTGTGTCTTATAATTTACATTCAATATTTGCTTTATATATTTTGAGACAGTTGCTGAAAGCTTGTTGGCTCTGAATTATAACATTTTCTGAAGAATTATTCTTTTTATCACTAAATGTTTTTAGCCTTAATATTGCCTTTTCTGCTTAAAGTCTGTTTTGTTTGACATTAATATTATGCTTTCTTGTGTGCAATCTTTTTCTGATATATCATTTTATACCACTGTATTGTCAATGTGTCTTCTGCATCATTATTATGTTACTTATTTCTTTTATAAGCAGCATGGCTACTCAGGGCTCAAGTGGCATTACCTGTTATGGCAAACCCAAGTCTCACTGCTTTAGCACAGTCATTTATCTTAATCCTTACTTGTCTTTTATATTGTTCTTTTTTGGTTTGGTTTTGTTTTCTTTCATTGCTGTGACTGCATTTTATAGCAACCATGGTGTTTTTTTTCTGCTAGGAAGGCTTTGTTTTTGTATTTTGGTGTGAGCGCTTCTTTTAAAAAAGTTTATTTTTTTCTTGCTCCCAAGTAGGTTTCCATTAAGTCCCTAGGTTGTAAAAATAAGTACTACCAAGTGTTTTTTTTTTTTTTTTTTTTTAACAATTACTTCTTCTGGGTTGTAGATATTCAATGATGATAGATGAATTTCAATTTTAACTTCTTTACTTGGGTTTTCTACATCACTCAGGTAATATAAATTGAGACATGCTTATCACATGACAAGTCTACAATTCTTATATGTTGCTTTTTATTTTCTACCCAATATCGCTGCTAGACCGTGCTTTCCAAGGTCAAAGAAAAGATTTTTTTCTCATCCCCTTTATACTAGTGGAATATTTCTTTAAGCTCCACAGCCTCATTTAGAAGTTAAGATCTGGGCCTTTCTTAAAGCACCCAAAGGTCTCTTCTGCTGTGGGACCCTAGGGCCTATATCCAGTCTAGAAATCCTATAAACTACCATTGTCAGCATATTTCCAATAACTCTTCAATTTGGCACCCAAGGATTTCCCTTGGTTTCTTTTAAACTTGGAAATGTATTAATTACCTTTTGGATATTCTATTCCATCTGGCACATTTCTTATATTTATAGGGATATGGTAGTCCCACTTTATATGCAGGGGATACATTCCAAGATGTTCTGCAAATGTCTAAAACCACATAGTACTGAACCCTATATATGTATACTATGTTTAATAAGGTTTAATTTATAAATTAGGCATAGTGACACATTAACAACAGTAACCAATAATAAAATAGTTATAGCAATTGTAACAATATATCATAGTAAATTATTTAAAACATATGAGTTGCTTACTTCTAGAATTTTCCATTTAATATTTTCAGAACTCAGTTTGCCATGAGTAACTGAAATCCCAGGAAATGAAATAATGTAGGTGGGGAACCACTGTTCATGACATTACACCTTGCCAGACATAGCTAGCAATTCCTAATCTGAAGCTGTGGAGTGAGATCCGGGGGTGTCCAATTCAAAAGTAACAGCATTATTTTTATTATATTTAATTTATGTGACCATGTATTTTAGGTGAGTGGTTTAAGTTTCTGTATACACCGGTGACACAAACCTTCCTATCAAAGTAACTTTACATAAATACATGTTACTTTGAAAGAAAAATATTATATAAATTGACAAGTAACAGATAACTCTGACAAAAAAAACCCATAAAGATGGCACATTAATACCAAAGTTTATAGAATACTTAAAAGCATTTGATGTCCGTCTGAAGCTGTTCCTCATTTATTAAAATGTTCTTTTATGCTTTAGCAACCCTGACAAGAAGTTATGTATTGTCAATGTGAGACTGGGGAATGGGGAAATGGGTTACTCAAATTAGGAAAGAAAATTTTTCCCATATTGTGAGTTAGATATTCCCTTCAAAACAATAAAAGCTGTAGAGGCAAAAGCTACTAGATGGGGGCTGGGGATGTGGCTCAAGTGGTAGAGTGCTTGCCTAGCATGTGTGAGGCACTGGGCTCGATTCTCAGTACCACATAGAAACAAAATAAAGATATTGTGTTCACCTAAAACTAAAAAAATAAAAAAAAAGGTACTAGATGATGATATGGTAACAAATGACTCCAATGTCTCATAGCCAAACAGAAGGAAAATTCATTTCTTGTTCACATATCCCACAAGCTTTCATAGGGGATTCTGCTTACCACAGGCACTCAGAACCCTGCAAAGGTGGGAAGGAGGTGGCACCTGCGCTTGCTCATAAGTCTTCTGCCCAGAAGAGACACCTGTAGTTCTGTTCCTTTTTATCAGCCAAACCATGTTACATAGCCACTATAACTCCCAAGGGGCAGGAAAGTGAAATATTAATATGTACACCAAAGACCAAGAGCCAGAAATATGGGTGAACAATATAGCTACATACAGCATCAGTCAGCAAAGAAACCATAAAAGATTTCTGTCTCATCCTCTAGGTGGAGACATATGGCTAGTTTAGCCACAGTAGAGTCAGACTTGTGTTTGTGACCCTCTTTGTTAGTTCCATTTTGTGTACACAAGATCCAAAATTAAACATTTGATATAGGTAGACAAGATATAACTACCTATCTTTTGGTTGGACAGATTCACTACCTAACAGATTCTGAGAGGCTTCCATAGCTTATCAGAAAACTGCTATTCCAGGGGCTGAGAGTGCAGCTCAGGGATAAAGTGCTTGCCTAGCATTCTTGGATCCCCAGGTTCAATCCCCAGCATTGCTAGAAAAAAGAAAATTAGCAGCCTGCTTCACTCCAACTACTATGTTTGGTTTGACCATTTCATTTCTACAAATATTTATGAACCCAATGTATGAATGTGATTGAAGTATTTATAGAGTATGACTTAGGTTTCTCCCTAACTTACTTGTACACTATTCTGGCTCAGATTTCTCCCCATCCCTAGGGTTTTCTTAAAGGTTTCCATAGCCCTCTTTAGTATCCATGGGTTTGTGAGAGCCCTTCCCTCCAATCACCCTGAAGCCTTCAGGTTTTCCCTTCCCTGGGTGCATGCCACCACTGGCTTTCCAGCACCTTCTTCTTCACAGGGTCTCCTGCTCTGTGCTGAGAGGCAAAGGGTCTGTTCTCTAATGTCAATGAGTCTGAGGGCATTTCTATACTCTGGAGATTTGTGATGTTGTAAAATTATCCCTTGCCTGGGCTAATACTCAAATTATAGTAACCTTAATTATGCTTTATCCAACCATGACACATACTTCAATTAAACCATTGCTACAGGTAATATTTTTTAAATGGGAAGTGGGGGGTTTCCTTAAACTCAGTGTTCTAAAATTTACAGAGTGCTTTCATATGTATTATATTTATTCACCATAGATGCTTCGATGTTGGGTATTTATTCTATTCATTTAAAATCCAAAATGGTCAGCTAATCTTCTTAGAGTCAATCAGCTTTTCAGTACTAACAGTGAACCATAACTCAGAACTATGACCTCACATCTGAGACTCCTTTAGTAATTCCATGATGCTGTCCTCAACTCACAAGCATTTATAAAACCTGCAGAATTGAAGCTAATACTTGATCCACTTTAAAACCCTTCAAATTTATTTTGAGGCTCAGGCCTGCACGTTTGTGTGCTCTGTCAGGTTGGTAGGAATCTAAGGTCTTTATTTATTTATTTGTTTCAAAGTTTACTCTTGGGCAGAAAACTAGAGAAATAATATTTATATATGTGCAGTTAGGGTATTTCAGGCTCAAAAATTCTTCCTGGCACATAGTTATTGATGTTTGCCTATACTGGATACTGCAATAATAATGAATAAGACAGATATGATTCTTATTCTCATGAAGCTTCAAATTCAATGGAGAAAGCAATTGTCATGGAAGGCAAAAAAGAGCTACAATGCAAAGCATTGCTTTTCTGTCAGTGCTTATTTTCAGGCATTGCACATTCTCCTTTTATTGGTAAGGAAACTGAGGCACAAAAAAATAAAGTGGACTGACACACAGTCAGTGATGAAACTGAAGTTTTGAATCCAGCTGCTTTTAATACCATTTTGTCATTAATGGTACTAGAAGGAGGTTGATGTAGGAGAATATACACAGATGGCTTCAGAAGACAAAAGGGTGAGTGTAAGAAAATCAAACTGCAGCAGCATGGGAAACCAGACATCCATCCCTATGGGTCCCAGAACTTTCAAACTTGGGCCTGACACAGGACTTCTCAGTGGTCCCCTCCCCCACCTCTACTGCTGAACAATGGGGTTCACCTCACCTCGTGTGGGGAGCCACACTGTGGCACAGATTTTCTTGTTGCTGCATCATTGCTTTACTCACATGCCAGCCTCTTGACCACTGTCTGTGTTTCCCTTCTGCTAGGATCAGACCGTAGCCTTGATGTGTTAGGCAAGCATGGTCTCACTGAGCTACACCCCCAGCCTTGCCCGCTGTCTTGCTGCTGGGGTGCAGCTTTAGCTTTAAAGAACATTCAAGGTCAGAGTCACAGAAATTGTGTAGAGAGAGAAATTCTCTGTGTTAGCTTTCTGTTGTGTGGTAAAAAGAAAAAAAAAAAAGAGAGAGAGACAATCACTGTAAAAGGAAGAAAGGGTTATTTGGGCTCATGGTTTTAGAAGTTTCAGACCATGGTCACTTGGCGCTGCTGCTCTGAGCCTGTGGTAAGGCAGAACATCATGGAGGGAATGATGGCTGGCAACCAAGCATGGCCATGAAGCTACGCACCTCATGGTTGCTGGGAAGCAAAGAAAGAGAGGTAGGGGGTGGGGGTCCCACACCCTCTTCAAGGGCATGCTTCAGTGACCTTTCTTTCACTAGGCCCCAGCTCTTTTTTTTTTTTCCCAGTGCTGGGGATTGAATCCAGAGCCTTGTGCATACTAGGCAAACACTATGTCACTGAGCTACATCTGCAACCCTAGGCCGCACCTCTTATATACTATTGGACATGTTCCCACCACATCCTGATAGTACCACAGGCTGGCAACCAAGCTTTTAGCACATGCGCCTTTGGGGAACATTTAGGGTCCAAACCATAATACTCCCTGATGCTGTGTTTTCAGAGGGTTCATGGGGTTGGCGGGTAAGGAAACGGGCACTCAACTTCTCTCCAGGGTAGCAGTATTTTCCTATTTCCCTGCAATCCTCTTACCAAATAGGCGAATATAAATGACCTGGGCTCAGCACCAAATAGAGACCAGAGATGGTAAGTTGTGACCAGAACCATCCTCCCCACCTAACATATATTCATGATGAATCTTTAAATATTTAAAAAGTGAAGGAACATAGCAGAGTATGCTGTCCTCTGCCCATGGCAATTGAAGTCGTATACTCAAATCAACACTGGGGAGAAATACATACAAACTTGGGTCTTCTTTCCTCTAATATATATATATTGCTTCTCTTGTTGAAAAACTACATATTAAATATTCCCCAAAATATATTTTATTAGGTGTTTGTATTTCCTGTTTCTGAGTTTGGTCCTGTACTGTACTTGGGTGAGCAGGTAGGGGAAGGCATTTCTGTACGCAGGTGAACTTGGAGTTTGAGTTGCCCATGAAATTGGTGTTCATGGTTCTCCTTCACAGTTAACTGCAGAAACTCTATTCTAATTTGGGGTCACTTAACAATGGATTCAGTGCACATATTTGGCTTATTTCATTTGAGTTGAAAATCGTATCCAGTAATCTCTGGGTTTCCTTTTCAAAGAAAATAAAATCCCACCCAGTGTTTTACACTCTGCTTTGTTTTCTCCAGGCTACTGTCAGAGGATGTAGGAATGGACATCCCCTTTGAGGAGGGAATGCCAAGTCCCGATGCTACAGACATGAGGCCTGGTGAGAGAAGCATTTATTCATTTCCTTGTGGTATCCTGCATCCAAACATCTCCATTATTCAGTGAGAGAACCATTTCCTATGCATTCAACTTGTGATTTCAATGATTAAAGTGAAGAGAGGAAAAAAAACTGTGTGAAAGGAAGGTGTTGAGTTCAATTTGTTTAATTTCAGAGTTGATTTGAATATTGAAACTCACTAGTGTGGGCCACATTTTATCACCTGGGCCGTGGCCTATGTTTTCAGTTCCTGTGATAACCAGTAGCTAGATATCATACTACCAAATTCTGGCTAGTGTCTAATTTCCCCAAATTTACATGAAATTGTGTGATTGTTTAAAATTGGAAATATGATATCAAGAAAGCATATTACCTTAATTGTAAACAAACAAACAGGAAGGAGGTGTGGGGGATGGAATTGTCACCCAGTGGTAGAGTACTTGCTAGCATGTACAAGGCCCTGGGTTCAATCCCCAGAACTGTAAAACAAACAAAACAACAATAACCACAGAAAAATAAATAAATAAATAAATCCATGGGACAATAACCTTATACTATAAGGATTTGTGTCTAAGGCATACACACACAAAAAGACTAAAATTTTCAGTTGCAACCTACACAATTGTCACTTTGCACTAGAATCACTCTCTTGTACTGCATCAGCTACAATATCATACCAAGATCCAGAACTGTGGCACTATTAATCATGCCTAGAATGAGGTAGAGACAAAGGAAGTAATGAAATTTGTCTTCCACCCTAGTATTTAAAGTGCATTCTTCAAAATACTAGTTGTGACATAATTATTTTTTAAATGTTCTAAGGCCAGTGGTGACCACTGAAAGTTTCCTTTGCTCTTCAAGAGTTACAGTATACTTTTCTTTCAGTATTGGGGATGAAATCCAGGGGTACTCTAGCTCTTGAACTATATTCCCATTCCTTCTCTTTTTATTTTTATTTTGAGACAGGTTCTCACTAAGTTACTGAGGCTAGCCTCAAACTTGCAATCTTCCTGCTTCAGCCTTCTGAGTAGCTAGAATTACAGGCATGTACTAGGCCCCACAATATACTTTTGAATATTAAAGGTATTAAGGCTATGGTTAACCTATATGGTTAGCAGCTAAATTCATGTGGCTATTTAAATTAATTAAAATGAATAAAATTTTAAATTCCGCTCTTTAGTTGCATTAGTCAAGTGCTCAGTACCCATACATAGAACATTTTCATTATCACAAAAATTATTTTGGACAAAACTGTGCTAAAGATTCCTATAATATAGAAGCCTAGTCAGCAGAAACATTTTTTAAAGTAATACATAAAAACATTACATGGTACACAGTTTGGGTGATATTCCATGCAGAAAAGAAAAAATCCTAATGATAAAGGAGTAGAACCAGTATCATTAGAACAGAGCCATAGTTAGAATTTCAGAGTTGAAGGGTATACCAGATAGCCTTCAAAATACTTTGTCCAGGGAAACCTGTTACTTCTGGTTTCAGGTAAAGACAAGAAACAGTTCTTCTACTACACTCTTACAAAGAGACTTCTATAACCAGATATTTAGGATTTTTCCTACATACACCACACAGTTCTCTAGAGGACACCAACTGGGTATCCTTTAATGCACTTTAATTCTGACATTATCTACCTGAAGATAGTGCCAGTTCCTACAGGTTAAGGGCTTAGTCTTACAAGACTTCCCCTACTTCAGAAATCAATTTTTTAAAATCCTAATATGGACCTGTACTTTTGACCAATTGGCTATAAATAAAGATATTTACAAATCCCTTCCTCAGGTTTAGTAGTTTGATAGGACAGCTAATAGGACTAATGGAAATATTTTACTTACATTTACTGGCTTATTATGGAGCATATTGTAAAAGACACAGATGAATACTCAGATGATGAGGTGCTTAGGCATGTTTGGTCAATTTAAATTCAGAAATTATAAAAACAAAAGATCCTTATTTCATTTTATTTATATATCTTGGGAATTGCAATTTGGGAAAATAAAGATTCAAACATCTCTGAATGAGTGCTCCAAAGAAGTTCATGTTGTACAGGAATTTTAAAAGGAAGGAGAGCCCAGTGTGGTGGCACATGCATGTAATCCCAGTGACATGGGAGACTGAGACAAAAGGATCATAAGTTAAGGGCAGCCTCAGCAACTTAACAAGACCCTAAGCCACTTAGCAAGTCCTTGTCTCAAAACAAATAATAAAAAGGGCCGGGGACATTTTCAGTGGTAAAGCACCTCTGGGTTCCATCTCCAGTATGAATGAATGAATGAATGAATGAATGAATGAAGAAAAATAAAATAAAGGGAAGTAGAAGATAAAGACAAAGAAATCTTACAAGTTGCATGAAAAGGAAGATGAGTGGTACAGAAAAGTTATCATAACACATATCACTAAGCTATACATGATTGATCTCCACAAATATCTTTAGTGAAAAATTCATTTGTTATTTGTGACAGTTGCAGCTACAGCATGCATTGAAAGATGTTAGTGTTTTTTGCAGACATGGCTCAATTCAAAAGTTTACATTTCCATGCCCAATTCAAGAGTTCACTTTCTCAGGTAGTAGCTCCTAATACCAGTATTTCCTGGTCCCCTAATGACCTACTAACTCTGCCTTGAAGGGCTCTGTAAGTGTTGCTTCTTGTTATGATTTTCTTATAGTTTTCACATTTTCCCCTTTTGATCATGATTGAAAGCATCAATAATCAATCTTTGTATTATATGTTGATTTTAAGTAGATCCGGTCCCTTGGATCTGGGAAGGTTCATTCCCAGGAGGTCATATCCCTGTAAAGAAGAGAAAAGGTGATTGTAGATAGAGAGCTTAAGGTCACATTTGAGTAACAAGGAGGCAGTCAGAGAGCAGGGCTTACAGAGAGCATGGATTACAAAATGACTTGATACTTTGCACTTTGGGCTTTCACTGGATTCAATCCTCTGATGAATGATTGATGGCTTCTGGCTGACATGAGATCATTATTCAGGTAATAGAAGTAGTTAAGACAGTGAGTTATGCATCATATTAAAAATTTATAAAAATACAAGCATCAATAAGAATAGCAAGGAGTATTAATAATACCATCAGTAAGGCTTTTAGCCAGCTGGAACCTGATCCAGACCATTAAAACAATTCTCCTAGGCTAAGTACAAGGTCATTTTAAAAGCAATTTTTTCATATAACTGACGAGTTGATTATTCATCAGTTGTATAGTCACAGAATTCTGTTTTAATAATAGCACAAGTATCCCCTCAAGAAACAGTGATAATATCAAGTGCCCTGTGGTTTTCTAAGAATGCTTTTCTTTCTTTCTAATATATGTATTTTTTAGTTATAGGTGGACACAATACCTTTTTTTTTTTTTTTATAGCCCCTGTTTGAGATCCTAGTAATCTTGACAAAAACTAACTTTTGGACACAACCTTAAATGTACTGAAATCTGGCCTATTTCTTTCATAGTTGTGAGATGGGACACAGAGCCTTATCTCAGATAAGGTGGGGTTCTTTATAAATCTTAAGTATTGTAGTTCTGAAGCTGATCTTTGTTTTTTTAAACATCATTTTATAAAGCCTACATAAATTGTTGCTCAAGTTTACATGAATATTAGCTAACACAACATAATATCACATCTAAAACATGAATTAAAGAAAGGCTGAAAGCTTTTAACCTCTTGTAGAAAAGTAGCAAAGTATTTTTCTGTTTTACAATAAAACCTTTACACAGATTAGGCTCTCATTAACTTAAAAATACATTTAAATTGTATCTCAGTGTAAAAAGTAACATAGAACTTTACATGTCTTATTGATAACAAGTCCAGTTATAGAACACAAATGATATAAATAAATCTCCAACATGTTGTTTTTTAAGCCTAAAATTACCATACAACTTTAGAACACCAGCTTGATATAATGTTCTTTTGAAGCTTCTACCTTACAGACTTGTATACCTGGAAGATATGAACACATTAATGGCACCACAATTACTTTGATGATTTTATATTAACCAAGTTTAGCTTTTAAACAAATAACATTACAATATTGAAAAATAACAGTTGTTGTTTAACCATAGTTGTATAATTTTTAATTTCTTTAAGATTACTTGCTCAAAAACTTACACATATAACCAACTTACACAAACCTTCTTTATCACTTACTTAAACCCTCTTAATTACTTAATCACATAGACTCTCTTATCCAGAAACACATTTTCCCTCTATTAAATCCATACCTAGAACCTTTTAGTTTCTCTTTTCCATCTGTTAACCTTCTTCTGTTCACATTTTGAAACAATACTTGTAAATTTTTGAATTTAGGCAGATTATTTCATAGACATTAACATTTTATTAGGGTCTTTTTGAACACCTAGAAAAACTTATAAGCTTAATTTTAAAGACATCTTTACTTTTATCTGTTTACCCAATTTAAATTGAACCATTTGAATCACGTGAATTAAAGATATTTGGATCCATTTTTTAATTTTTTATGAGCGCTCCTCATATCTCTGCCAATTGTCATATAACTGCATGATATATGGATATACACACATACAGACATACCGACATACAACACGTAACACAAGTGTAACAAATAACATAATAGTAAAGGCCTTGTAGCTTTCTCAGGTGAAATCTCATTGCAATGTTTTTAAAAAAAAATTCCAGTTGATCAAAAATAGAACTTATCAGAAAAACATTAACTTGTCTGTAGGATCAAAATCATGAGCTCAAAAAAAAAAAAAATACAGAATCTAAGAAAAGGCAAAAGTCCTAGAAAAAATTGACCGGCCAGTAATTAGTAAATGCTATACAATTTACTCTTTTGTTTAATCTAGTTTGAGTTCCCGTAAAAAGACACTTTTACTCTTTTTTTTTCCCCCCTTGGGCCTCAGATCTGTCTCCTATTGAGCTCCAGGCTTCTTCTATTTGCATATCAACTTAAGTCCTGGCTGAGGTCTGGAAGGAACTGGGAAAACTGGAATTCTGAGCAGAAACCTCATGCCTAAGGCATTTTAACCATAAGTCATAATTTCCAGGTTTGGATGTTGAAAATTATGATACAAGTTTAAGATACAATTTTCAAAATTTTATACCTTTACATCTTTTTACACTAGAAAAACTTGCTCACACAAAACTGAAAATAGGATTTTTCTTGATAATATAAAAGCCACCATCAGAAGAAGTTCCTTCAGGATCATTAAGCTACTTTCTTTGTTCTGAAGTTCCTAAAGTAGTATTAAGTTACATTAAATCACCTGAAAAAATTTTAAAAGAGAACCACACACTACCATGTATATCCAAAATTAAACTTTAAAATTTTTTAGGACTGTTGCTATTTAATGTCATTTCAAAAAGCCAGACTAACATTTTAATTTAACACTTTCTTTTCCTGAATCTTACACACTGAGGGGGACAGATATCATATCATAATTTATTATCCTTGCCCAAGTTAATATACTGGTACACCTAGTGAAATCTTTTCAGGCTACCCAGTTCAAAAATTGATGAAAAAAATAAAATAAAATAAAACTAAGTGATTGGGAGTTACTTGCCAACTTGGAAGTAGAGTTTTTTAATTTTCTATCCTAAGTATTTAAGTTTTCTAGCATGAACTATCTGAAATCTTAAACTAAACAATTACTTAAACCCAACTTTTAACTGCAAGATTGTGCAATGCTTTAGAAACCCATTCAGATACCAGATTGTTACAATAAAAAAATCATCTTTTAGATACACATTCAGCCAAGATCATCCCCAAGAAACAATCTATAATATCAACACATTACTGCATTCATTGTCCCTTTTTTAAGTAGACAGAGGTGGAGTAATCCTTAAAGTGCAGGTAAGGAATGAGGAATTTCCCCAAAGCGAAAATGGCTTTGGCAGCTGCTGGGAGTCCCTCAGTCCCCCCTTTTACTTACAGGATTAGTTCCTCTGGTTTGGTCTGACCCCAGGCACCAGGCACTCTCCATATCTCCTAACTTTTCAGTAGTCAGCTCCCAAAAAGTTCATCCTCTGCTTGCAGTTGTTCAGAGTGCTAGGCTTCCCCAAGAAGGCAGAGTGGTCACTCCTCTAAAGTCCCCTCTGGGGTGTCAAAATTGGTGACTGAAAATTTGGAAATCCCATCCCCAAAGCCAATTAATGTCAATTTAATAATGAGGACAGGGTTTTTAGAAAAGTTTAAGCGAGATATCAAAGTTCTTTGACCCCCAGCAGGCATTTCCCTCTGCAGTGGGTGCACTCAAGCCAACTACGGAAGAAAAGAAAACATTGCTTCCCTAATCTCGCTTAACAAAGGGGAGTAAAGTTTATCAAAGTTCTTTAAAATACAGCTAAAAGGGGTGTAAAAGGTGAGAACAGAAAAGCTGGCGGTTCTATTGACTTTTGGTCCCTTACAGGAGAAGCATACTAGAGACAATTTAGGCTAAAATTTAGCTAAAGTTACCTCCACACATTGGCAGATTGGAACTTGGGACTCTGCATCTGTCCAAAGTAAAACAAACAATGCCATCACACTTAACAGAGACACAGACAAAGACACACAAAGACATAGATTCCCTTTTCAGATTGTCAAAAAAAACGAAAGTGGGTGCTGGCCCCAAGCCAAATGTGGCCTTCCCTTCAGACAAATGGATTGGGGGAGCATCCCCCTCAGATTGGGTCTGACGACCCCAGATTGGGAGATTAGTTCTCTTGCCAGGGTGTTGGGGTGGAGACAGACAGGACAATAGAAACAAAACACACATAACAAAATTCGCAGCGCAGCCACAGAATTCGTAGCGCGTCATGGATTGCTACCTAGAAACTAAAGGCTCAGGCGGACCGCGGATCCGTCAGCTACAAAATACTTTACCAAATACTTCACAAAATACTTTACTACAGGCAATCCACTCAGAACCCAGAAAGGGGCTGGGGACGTCTCCCACAAACCCCGTTCGGCTGCCCTTCTGTGCGTCCACCTGGACCTTTTGCCGACCTCACATCACAAAACCATAACTGCATGCCTCCAGAGTACATTTTCTTACACATCGGCAATGCCTTTACTTACTGGCCGGGTTTTCATCACCTCTCGATCGGGGTGTCTGGGTAGGCTTATTAGGGGGATCCCGGGCAAGCCCCCATATGTTATGCTCGAATTCGGGACCCCCAAAGACCACCAGAGATCCAAGATCGATGTAAGCAGCAAAGAGGTGTTTATTGCGAGCTAGCTCGGTCCTCCGCGTGCACACACAGCAACTAGTGATGCTGAGAGGTCCACAATACCTTTTTTTATTTTATGTAGTGTTGAGGATTGAACCCAGTGCCTCATGTGTTCTAGGAAGGCGCTCTACCACTGAGCTACAGCCCCAGCCCCAAGAATGCTTTTCTTATGAAGGGCATTTCTGTATTTACCAAGCGTAATGTTTGTCAGCTGTTGTTTAAGCCTTGATAGGTGAAATTAGTACTTCCATGAGGGCAATCACATCTAAGAGCTCTAAAGTAGGAACAAACATAGCAACAATGATCGAATCCCTCTGTCTTTTAAGGGGGAAAAGTTATTAGAGCCCATACTAAAGGAGGATTGAATATGCCTCTGTATCTAGTGAAAGCCCAAAGTGCAATGTCCTATTCAAGTGAGGGAAAGCCAAGGCCAAAGACTGGTTCCACAGAGTCATTGAGTTCCATTACATTCTCTCCAGTAAATGACAGGTCACCATTCTCAGTTTTAGCCAATCAGAGGATCTTATGGTTATTATAGAAGAACAGGGCATGGAAGGATACCACCCAAAGTAATGAGTACTATCTACTTGACCCATCTTAGTATGATTCTGTTGCTCCCAATGAAAGGGTGAATCAGACCTTAAGTGACAATAGTAAGGGGTAAGCCATATATATATATATATATATATATATATATATATATATATATATATCCATTTCATAACTGGGAAATAATTGCTTTATAATGTAGTTCAAATCACCCTTGGGTTTTTGTTCTGCCATTTTTAATGGTGATCTTATGGTATTATAATATCGTTTTACTCAGTTTTTTCACTGCGCTGACTAAAGGATCTGACCAGAACAATTTTAGAGGAAGAAAAGTTTATTTGAGAGCTCAAGGTTTCAGAGGTCTTAGTCCATATGCAGCCAGTTCCATTCCTCCAGGCTTGAGGTGAGGCTGAACATCATGATGGAAGAGTATGGCAGAGGGAACCATCTCACATGATGAAGCACAGACAGTCTCCACTTGCCAGATCCAAATATATACCCCAAAGCCACACCCGAATTTCCACTTCCTCCAGCCACACCTTATCACTTCAGTAACCACTCAATTCATCCCACCAGGGGATTAATTCACTGATTGGGTTAAGACTCTCAAAACCTGTCATTTCTCCTCTGAACCTTCTTGCATTGTCTCACATGTGGGCTGTTGGGGGACACCTCACATCCAAACCACAATATGAAAATGTAAAATCATGTCCAGGATGATCAAGAGTTAGATTTATGGGCCAATAATCAGAAACACCTCTAGGAGAACTGAAAGAGTTTGAGAAATTTGACTTAGGAGACAATTGTTTGGAAGCTCATGCACTTGTTGAGGGAGACAGAACAGTCGAGAAGCAGCAAGCAGCACTTGGAGAGGAGAACTCCAAACTATTTTACACCAGCCCCCAGGCAGCCCAGAGGAGAACACACTCCAAATTCTAAGCTCGGATCCCACAACACTCTACATGGCTGAAGGCCTTGTGCAGGGTCTCAACCATAAAGTAAGTTACAGAAACAGTTAAGAAGAAATAGCTCTTTTCACAGGCATCTGTTGAATCTCTAGCCCTGAAAGAGGGGTTTACATTTCAAGAGGACACAGTAAAGACTCCTAGAGACAGTATTTAAAATCCAAAAGATAGCGACCCATGGTTAATTAGGATTCCTGAAGAAGAGCTGATGGGGAACTGACCCCTTCCCCCAGGCCCTGTTTTCTTACCATAATGTTTTTATAATTTCATCTTACATCCAGGTCTGGTTTTCCATCACAAGCTAAGCAACCTGATTTGACACGCCATAGTTTAGTGACTTTTCCTCAGATTTCTTAACAAGAATTTGGGACAGTTGCTCAGCTAAAGCAAATAATTCATGGGGCTCATGGGGCCTTTTCTCTCAGATCAGGGAATGCTTTCGCCTTTTTTTTTTTTTTTTTTTTTTTGTGGTACCAGGGATTGAACTCAGAGACACCTGACCACCGAGCCACATCCCCAGCCCTATTTTGTATTTTATTTAGAGACAGGGTCTCACTGAGTTGCTTAGCACCTCACTTTTGCTGAGGCTGTCTTTGAGCTCACAATCCTCCTGTCTCAGCCTCCTGAGCCACTGGAATTACAGGCCCACACCCAACAGGAAGTGCTTTTTTTTTTCAGTTGTAAATGGACACAATACATTTATTTTATTCATTTTTGTGTAGTGCTGAGGATTGAGTCCAGTGCCTCACACATGCTAGGCAAGTGCTCCCCTACTAAACGACAACGCCAGCCCAGGGAATGCTTTTTGACCAAAGTATCTTAATCTTCCTGAAGACTATCTAAGAAACTGGAATTGAATAGGCTATTTGTTTTGTCCATCAGGTATTTCATGCCAGAATTTTGAAGAATTTTTTTTTTCCAGAATTGCTGTAACAATCAGAAAAAGGTCATCAGGACACTGAATGCACTGTAGAATAATGAGAGAATTTGAGAAATACAGTGGTATTTATTTATAAAGCTTTAGGGATAATTTTTGAGCGTATGCTTGGCTTTTAGCAGTTACTCTTGAGAAATCTCTAGTAGGATTATTCCGACTGACCAAAACAATCCATTACTTAGCTATTATATATTTTTTTTGCAAGTAGCTACACTAATTTATATAAATCTGAAATGCTAGGCTGGGGGATTGGACCTGAAGTAAGGCAGTGCATCATGGCTGAAGGGCCCCTGTGGAGGAAGTCTGCTCAACTCATGGCAGAGTCAGAAAACAGAGAAAGGGAAAGAGGTCACATGGCAGAGGAACCCTCCCAGGGCACACCCCCAGGGATCTATCTTCTCCAGCCATGTCCCACCTGCCTACAGTTATCACCCAGACCATTCAAATGAGGATGGATTGATTAGGTACAGCTCTCATAATCTAGTCATTTCATCTCTGAACACACCTGCATTAACATAAGAGCTTTTCACAGATACCTCACATCCAAACCATAACACCATTCCAGTTTTTTTTTCTAATTGATTATACAAGTAGAATTAATTTTGAAATATCAAAAGAGCCTTGAAGGAGCCAAATAATTTCAAATTATCATGCATAATTTTAGTTCATTGAATCAGGAATTTACAAAAAGATAACCAGTACATTTAAACCATGAAAAAAAGGAGGAGTTTTGGATGGTGGTTGCCCACTAGGAGCATTCTCAGAGAAGGAGCTTCCTGTAATTAACTCAAGATGAAAGGTTCCTTTCTTAGAAACTCAGTACCCACCAAAATGAGGGATGCCCTCCTAGATACTTATATGAGAGATTTTTCTCCTAAGCAGCTGGCAACAAAGGACACCCAAAGTTTTGGAACTTCAGTGAAAACGGTTTAGAAACTGAGAGGATTTGCCCTCATGATCTGAAGCTGCCAGGGAGATGATACAGAATAAAAGACTCCTGTGGGCACTTATTTGTGTCCTTGGCAGCATCACAGGGGGGAGATGAGTCACTTCAGATCCCAATTCTGACACCGTGTAATGTCAACCCATTCAAACTCAGACTTGGTAAAAGCAAAAAGACTTTATTTGGGTCTTTGGAATTACAGTTTAGGAAAACACAGGATCAGATAACTCTCAATGAATTCTCCAAAGAAGCTCAGATGTGCAGGGTTTTTAAAAGAAAGCGGAAGCTGAGGACAAAGGAAATTTCATAGGTTACTCAAAAAGGAGGATGACGGGTGCAGAAGAGTTATACTAGGATACATATCCCTATATATACATGATTGATTGCTAGGACCATTATCTAGGTGAGAAGTTCATTTGTTATTTGTTACAGTTGCAACTGTAGCATTCATGTAAAGATGTTGGCCTAGTTCAACAGTTCACACTCCTCTGCCTTGTTTTAAGAGTTCATTTTCTTGGGTGGTCATAACTTAGTACAGCTGTTCTCCTAACAGCTGCACGGCTCCATTTGGAAGGGCTCTTTAAACGTTGCCTTTTGGTCATCTTTGTCTTCTGGATTTCACACAAGGTGGAGTTCCCATTCCCTCTCTGGGTGTGCCACTTCCCAGCATCTAAATGCATTCCCCAACCCAGGTGCTTATCAAACCTTGTTATTCAAGAGTTCTTATAAAGTTTAATCTCCATCCCTCTACCTTCTTGCCAGAGGTTAGTGTGTAGGGCTGAAAGTTCCAGTCACTTAGTCTTTTTGGTGACCTGCCCCATGCTGAAGCTATCTTGGGGCTCTGCTTTAAGTTACCTCCTCAGCATAAACTCAGGTCTGATCAAAAGGGGCTTGCTATAAATAACATGAGATACTCCTTTGATCTCAGGAAATCCCCAGGGTTTTAGAAACTCTGTGCCTGGAACCAGAGGTAAAGATCAAACATATTTCTTATTATACCACATTAGATTATCTCTTTTGGGTTGAGATGAACTTGATTAAAATGACTTCCCAGTTTTTTTCATTCTATTAAATGAAATGCACATGAGCAGAAAGATACATGCTACAACAAAAGGGTGGGAGCTACTGCTGTGAGCCTTAAAATATGATTATCACGTATGTCATGGAACGGATGTCAAACAATATTGGCATGAGAGGTAGTGTGCTTGGGTACATTCAAAGAATGTAGCCTGGGAGGATACCTCAGGCTTTATTTGAAAACAAAACAAAACAAGAAAGGTCACTGAAAATCAATGTTGTCAGGACCTGGAAAGAACTATTTTGGAAGTGTCTGTGAACAAAACAGAATTCTTAACCTCTGTCCCACAGAAGCAAAGTTGACAAGAATTATTAGAAAATAGACACTTAAACCTAAATAGAAAAGTTTAAAAAAAAATAGTTTTCTTCCCCTTTAGCAATAGCTCTTACTTCTATCTTACATGGCCATGGTTGACAGAAGGGTTGGAGGGAAGCAAGTTCTCAGGCCTGCTGACAAGAAGGGAGTCCATATCCCCTATAAGGATTTATAGCAGATCTGCCTTTAATGAAAGGGCCTTAAAAATGCTTTCAGTGGGTTCTAAACCTATTCTTGGCAATTTTGTTTATATTCTAGTAGTTAATGTTGCTATTCCTTCTTTAGAGCCTCCTAACTCTCTGGATCTTAATGGGACTCATCCTCGGAGAATCAAACTCACAGCTCCAAATATCAATCTTTCCTTGGACCAAAGTGAAGGCTCCATTCTCTCTGACGATAACCTGGACAGTCCAGATGAAATTGACATCAATGTGGATGAACTCGATACCCCCGATGAAGCAGATTCTTTTGAGTACACTGGCCATGGTAAGTCACTAAGTTGACTGCGGTAAATGGTAAGTCGTTGGCTGTGTTAGTCACTTCTCATCACTATGACAAAAATACCCAACATGAACAACTTAAAAAAAGAAAAGTTTATTTGGGGCTCATGGTTTCAGACTTGCAGCCCATGGTTGACTAACTCCATTGCTCTGGGTCTGCAGTGAGGCAGACCATCATGCCACAAGGGCATGGAAGGGGAAAGCTACTCAATTCATAGCAGCCAAGAAGCAGAGGGAAGGAGAAAACGAGGAGCCAGGGACAAGGAGTAGTTCACTGACCTATCTCCTATAGTCACACGCCACCTGCCTACAGTTACCACCTAGTCGTCCATTCAAAGTATTAACCCATCAAATGAATCAATCCACTGAAGAAGTCTACCTCTCATAATCCAATCTTTTCACCTATGAACATTGCTGCATTTCCTAACACATGAGATTTTTAAAACATATTTAGATCCAAACTGTATCAGTGGTTCCTCCTCTTTATTCAGTACTTAATCAGTTGTCACCTTCTCAGATAGACCTTCCTTGACTTTTGCCATCAAAGGTGCTTTCCACTTTCCTATTCCTCCCACCCCATCCTACCCTATCCCAAGTATTCATTTTATTTTCCACAAATCTCTAATTGAAATTACATTATTTAATTGTTTGCATGTTTATTATCTTTCTTTTCCCCCTAGAACGTCTATTCTCCGGGGCAGAGACTTTATTATGTTAGAGGTTAATATTTCCAAAACAGTAGGAAGGAAGAAGAAGTGGAGTCAGTGAAGTAGAGGAATGACAAAAAGGAAGAAGATGGAAAGTTGCCAGATTAAAGATTGACACTTCTAATTTGAATAGAAGTCTCACTTTAGTTCTTTCCCTTGCTCAATGAAGTTTGGTTTGTCGAGAAGTATAGGCAAATATACAGCATTCACTTTAGAAAAAAATAGGGTCATATGGTTTCTGTTTCACTTTTACCCAGCTGCATTCTCCAAAGTTATGATGTTTCAAAGTCAAAGTGAGACTCTTGGCCACAGCTATTGCTTTTCTTCCTTGTAAAAATTCTTCTAGTCTTAATAAGCAATACTGTACTATACTGTACTCAGGTGTGGTGGCACACACTTGTAATCCCAGCTACTCAGGAGCCTGAGGCAGGAAGATGGCAAGTCCAAGTTCAGCCTCAGCAGCTTAGTGAGGCTTTAAGCAATTTACCAAGACCTTGTCTCAAAATTAAAAATAAAAAAAAAAGAAAGAAAGAAAGAAAGGAAGGAAGGAAGGTCTGGGAATGTAGCTCAGTTTTAGAATACGCCTAGGTTTAATCCCCAGTACCACTCATACACACAAAAGCAATACCACAATTAAACAATTCCCTGACTTTTAGAGTCAACTAATCTAGAATTTTCACTCATAGGAAAATATAATTAGGAAATTCATCAAATTAGCTAATTAATTCAACCAATGTCATTGAACCAACAGGGTAATACCATGACTAGTACAAACTTAGACCCTGTCTTCCCAGAATTTAAGGCTTTGTTTCCTTAAGTTAAATAAGCAGAAGAAACAAGCTGCTTGTTCTAAAGTTTATTATGTTTAACTTGAAATTTTATATTGAATTTTCATCATGTTCATGAATTTATTTTTTAAAAAATATTTACTTTTTAGTAGTAGTTGGACACAGTACCTTTATTTTATTTATTTATTTTTATGTGATTCTGAGGATTGAACCCAAGGCCTTCCATGTAGTAGATGAGCTCTCTACCACTGAGACACAACTCCAGCCCTGTTTGTGAATTTCTTTAAGGTTCTCACTGGTATGCATGGCAGATTGGTTCCAGGACCACAAACAGATACCAAAATCGGAAGATGCTTAAGCCCCTTCTATAAAATGATACAGTATTTACATGTAACTAATGTATACCCTCCTACATCCTTTAAATCATTTACTTGTAATACCTAACCCAATATAAGTGCTATAAAAATAGTTGTTTATTGTTTGGGAAATAATGTCAAGATAAAAATGCCTGTGCATATTCAACAGATGCAGGTTTTTTGTTGTTTTGTTTTTCTCCTGAATATTTTCCATCTGCAGTTTGTTGACTCTGCAGATTTGGAACCCATGGATACAGAGGGCTGCCTACTTAACTGGATATTTGATTTTGTAGGTTGAAATACACAAATATAAAATTAAAGTTTTTCTTTCTTTCTTTCATTTATTTATTTATTTATTTATTTATTTATTTATTTATTGGTACCAGGGATTGAACCCAGGGGTGCTTAACCACCTCCTCACCTCCCCACCCCTCTTTATTTTTTACTTTGAGATAAGGTTCTTGCTAAGTTGCTTAGGGCCTGGCTAAGTTGCTGAGACTGGCTTTGAACTTGCTATGCTCCTGCCTCAGCCTCCTGAGATGTTAGGAAGGAATATCTTGAATTCCTCTTGTTTCTGGCACCCCAGTGAGTCTTCCCCAGCTACTCCATCTATCCCCACTGCTGCCCCAGCTCTTTTCTTGCTAATGTATTGACTTAAGATCCCTTAGAAGACAGCTGTGGCAAGACTCTGCGGGTTCCTCCCTCTCCTCCCCCTTTTACTTTCCTGCTGTGGGGAGCTTTGTCACACTACGTCTGAACCTTTTATTTTTATAAATAGCAAAACTGTGAAGCAAAGTGGTGTTGGCTGCTGCAAGTTAGTAATTAAAACTGCCACTTGCTGACATAGTTCTTTTTATTTAGTTGACATAATTATGTTGAAAGAGCTAGTTTAGTGGCCACAACCCCTCTCCTAGATCTTAAAGGACAGAATTTTAACCTAAGTTGAATTTGAAAATTTACCTTGATTTCCAAATGAAAGGTGTATATTCAAACACTTTTAAACAGATGAACAAAAAAGCATAAGTATTGAAGAGTACATCTGAAGAGCTTTATTTTATAAACATGTAGACATGGGTAACAACTGCATATGAAGGAGGAATATAAATACATTTTGATCCTGAAGCATGAAATAAATGCTTAAATCTTCATGTTTTGGGATTTCTCATGCAAGCATTTTGAACTAGTGGCTTATTTTCTTCTAAATAAAATTAGAGTTTTTCTGGTATGAGTTTTCAAAAGCATAATTAATCTAATGTAATGAACACTTTTTTAGTGCTTACTATGTATAGGAGCCATTCAGAGTTCTTCAGAGCATTAACTATTTTAATCCTCATGGTAACTCTATAAAAATAGGTATGTTTTCTACCACTTGGGAGATGAGACTACTAAGGCACAGAGTGGTTAAATAGTTTGCCTGAGGTCATACAGTCACATACCGAGGAGATGGCAGAGCAACACTCAAGCCCAGAGTTGTTGTTGGTGGCTTCTGGCCCATGCTACATCCCTATGAACATACTGACAAAAAGGAGAGTTTCTTTTACTAAATTAGGCTTACCTATGCCACGCCAAGATGATAGCCACCTTTACTCTATACCTCCTTTTATCCAACCATTTTCACAATTTGAGGAGTCTTTACAGCCTCAAAGACTTTCATGCCATTTGCCTCTTTTCAATCACAGTAGCCAGTGCATTTTTTTCATGTGCAATTTTGCATATGAAAAAAATTTTAAATCTCAATCAAAAGATGTTAAATTGGTCTTTACTTTCAAACCATTTTAATAGTTGCGTCCAAAAAGTTGAGAAATATAATTTAAGCTACCAATATAAGTAAGATTTGATTCCCCTTAATAATTACAGTGTGCCTAAGAGGTCAGAAATACGTAAATAGTGAAGAACTTAGGAGGGCAGTCTTTCATATTAAGAACTATCTTGGTGTTTTTAGATGCTTTATGAATCCTAGAAACTTAAAAATATTCAAAGATCAGAAAAAAATATGACCTAATCCTATTTTCTAAACCAACGACAGAGTAATTTTTACCATAACTCAGATCTCAGCAAAGGATTTTATAAGGGAAGTGGAAAAATGATAAAGAATTTTTGCCTGCATATTCCTGATAAGAATGTTATAGGAAACACTCATGTCCTCTAACTTTTCCTTCCTAGTTTCCCAACGGATGCTTAGTGACATTATCTAAGCTGCTTTTTCTAACACTAACTCCTAGTGACAGTTTTCTGGGTTGATAAGCCCCCCAATATTATTTCCAGATAATCAGGGAATCACTTCATTTAACATTCCTATTATGGCTTTCCATATTTTCACAGCCTCCAGGCAACCAGCTTATAAAAACACTTTCTTGTTTTAACTCTGCATATAAACTAATCAAGTGTTAAGTTTCCTGGGTCTTACCTACAGCAGCCTTATGCTGTCTGTAATGGTGTTTTTTGAAAGGAGGATGATTTTTTTTTTTTTTTTTTTTTTTTTTTTTGGTATTCTCACATTGCTCAGATTTTACACTCAGATTAACTTACTGCCTTGCTGTTTGTCACCCAGAGAATTTTAAAGACTTCGTAACTGTACATTGGATGTTTTTCCTATAACAAGGAAAAGTGCAAACAGAGTGGCTTCTAAGAGTATTCATTTTATCCATGCAAGACCATCAATAGAAAACTAACCTGCTACACAGGTGCATGTCCCCACAGCAAAGCCACAGCTGAACTCATCTCTAGTTGGTCCATTGGGAGCACAAGAATGGATTCTCTGCTGGGTACAGTGTGCATGCCCATACTCTCAGCAACTTGGGAGGCTGAGGCAGGAAGATCACAAGCTCAAGGCCAGCCTTGGCAACTTAGTGAGACCCTGTCTCAAAATTTTAAAAAAGTTAGAAAAAAATAAAAGACTAGGAGTGTAGCTCAGTGGTAAATCACCCCTGGGTTCAATCCCCAGTACTGCTGTGATCTGTATAGCACAGGACATTCAAGAGCTTGTGCTAGATCATCTCAAAAGTCAAAAAGAAATGTTCAAGTTTACCTCTCCCCACTGTGTATGAGGGTTTAATTATCCTCTACAGTAACCAGGGAGAAAGATGATCACTGAGAAAAGGAAGCAAGCATTTCTTAATGAAGAGGGTGTGAGATGAAGCATTGAATTCTCGGATCCTGGAGACAGAGAATTCAGTAAGACCTGGAAGTTTTTGCAAACAGTCAGAAAATGAATGCTGGAGGGAAGGTGATGATTTATGGTTATAGCAGAAGAATTATTAAGATCAGGAGAGTACTGCTAACTCAAGAAACTTAATAAAGCTACTTTTACTTCTTCCTAGCTTGTACTGTTGATTTCTAGAAGTAAACACCTAAAAAGAACACAATGTACCTCTATTTCTTAAATCATCCCCTTTCACCCCATTTAAATCAGTTGAGTGAAAGGGCAGAAGGAGGAGTCCCAGCAACTTGCCAGCTCCCACATTCTGAAACGTTAGGAATAACAACACCTCATAAAAAAAAAATCCAGCCCCAAGGTTCTATACTAAAACAAGTAATACTGCTACTTTAAAAAATAAACTATAAGAAAATGTGTGTGTGCATACATATACATACTTTAAGATAGAGGTTGTTTTCTTAGTATGATATCATGATTAAAAAAAAAAAACCAAAACTTAACAAGTCAACTATATAAAATTTTTGAATTTTTGTTTAGTAAAATTTTATTGTATAAATGGAATCAGTGACACACACCTGTAATCCCAGCAGTTAAGGAGGCTGAGGCAGGAGGATTTCGAGTTCAAGGCCAGCTTCAGCAATTGAATGAGGCCCTAAGCACTTAGGGAGACCCTGTCTCAAAATAAAAAATAAAAAGTACTTGGATGTTGCCTAGTGGTTAGGCACTCCTGGGTTCAATTCCTGGTACCAAAACAAACAAGCAAAAATGTATATAAATAAATTGAAAAGGCACGCACAAGACAGAATAATAATTACAAAATAGAGTTCTTTCTGTTTTATATTCTTTTGGTAGGGGGATTGAACCCAGGGGCACTGTACCACTGTGCTGTGTCCTCAGACCTTTTTTTTTAAAAAAAAAAAATTAAGACAGGGTCTCTTCAAGTTGCTAGGGCTAGCTTGCAACTTGTGGTCCTCCTGCCTCAGCCTCCCTAGTTGCTGAGATTACAGGCATGTGCCATCATGCCCCACTATGCCTGACAAAGTTCTGTATAAAGTATATACACCTTAAAGATATATAAGGACCACTGTAGGCAAAGGATGTCACCGGTACCTCTCTGTCAGTAAGAGAAATATAAATAGCCAATAAACATTTAAAAATTATCCCCTTATATAGTAATAAAAGGAAATTCAAATTAAAACAATAGTGAGATTATTTCCACCTTAAATCTCAAGTGTGAAGAACTTTGATAGCCTCCATGGTTCTGACTGGGGAGGGATCAGGCACTCAGCATGTATTTTGGTGCTGTGTATTCAAGGATACAAATATCCACACACACACACACACACAAAAAAAAAAAAAAACATTATGCTTATACCACTGATCCAGCCTTCCAGTCTAAAACCTTGCCCTATAACAATATTTGTACAAAAGATACCTGTGCATAGATACATACTGGAACAAATTCTTTACTAAAAAATGAAATAAAAGTAAATCCGCATTATCATGGGACTGATACACTAAAAAAAGACATCAGCAAAATGAAACTACTTGAAGTCTCCTTTTAAAAATGAGTAGGATTTATATTCCCTGAGATGCTCATATTGTATCATTGGGTAGATTAAATTAAAGAACAGTATGTATGAACATGCAGATCATATGGGATAATCATACTTATTGGCAAAAAAAAAAAAAGTGTGTGTGGACAAAGGAAAAATAGTACCCGTCAAACAGTAATGAGTGAGAGCAGTGTTGGCAGTTTTCCCTGTTTCATGAGCAGTTTCTGTATTGCTTATACTTTTATGTGTTTTCCTTTTTCAATTAAACTTTTAGAGAAATTTTAGGTTCACAGTAAAATGAGAGGCAAGAACAGAGAGAGCTCCCCTATGCCCTCATTCCCCTACCACACCGTCCCCTCACCAGCTGCATTCCAAATCACTGTGGTATGTTATAATCAATGAGCTTACATCAACACGTCATTATCACCCAAAGGCCACAGCTTTCCTTAGGGCTCACCCTTGGTGTATATCAATGGGGCTTAAACAAATATATAATGACATATATCCACCATTATAATACCACACTGAATAGTTTTACTGCCCTAAAAATCCTCTGGGCTGTATCTATTCATCTCTGCTCCCCTCTAACCTTTTGCAAACACTGATCCTGTTAAGTGTCTGCCAAGCTTCCTCCTTCCTAGAGTATCTTATTGTTGGAAATCACACAGTAAGTATGGCTTCCTGCACTCATGCATTTCAGGTTCCTCCATATCTTTTCATGTCTTGAAAGCTCATCTCTTCTTAGCACTTTCCAGTATTCTGTTGTCTGGATGTACCACAGTTTATTTTTCCATTTGCCTCCTGAAGGAGATCTTGGTTGCTTCCAAGTTTTGGCAATTATGATTAAAGCTGTTATAAACATCTATGTCTGTTTTTTTGTGTGAGTATACATTTTCAAGTCATTTGGATAATTACCAAGTTGTATGATTGTTGGAATGCATGGTAAGAGTGTGTTGTTTAGTTTTGTAAGAAACTGTCAAACTGGGGCTGGAGCTGTAGCTCAATGGCAGAGCACTTTCCTACCGTGCGTGGGGCACTGGGTTCAACCCTCAGCACCACATAAAAAAATAAAATAAAGGTATTGTGTCCACCTACAACTAAAAAATAAATATTAAAAAAAATAAACTATCAAACTGTCTTCCAAGTGGCTGCACCATTTTACATTCCCATCAGTAATGAATGAGTGTTCCTTTGACTCCATGTCTTCACTAGTATTTGGTATTATCAATGTTTTGATTTTTGGCTATTTAATAGGTATATAATGGTATCTTATTGTTTTAATTTACAGTTCCCTACTGACATATGATCTTGAACATCTTTTTATATTTGCCTATTTTTAATAGGCAAAAGTTATTCATTTTCTTATTCCTGAGTTTTAATCACTCTTTATACTTTATAACTGTCCTTTCTCAGATGTATGTTCTGTAAATATTTTCTCCTAGTCTGTGGCTTGTCTTCTTATTCTCTTAACATTGTTTCACAGAGTACAAATTTTAATTTGAATAAAGTTAGCTAGTTGGTTATTTATTTCATGGCTCATGACTTTGATGTCATATCTAAAAAGTTATCTCTGTACCCAAGATCAATTAGATTTTTCTCTTATATTATCTTCTGGAGTTTTAAGATTTTTTACTTTTTACATTTAGGTCTACTGATCCATTTTAAATCAATTTTTGTAACAGGTCTAGGATCTGTGCCTAGATTCATTTTTTTGGCAAATGGATGTCCAATTGTTCCAGTGGTATTTACTGGAAAGACTATTTTTACTCCATTGTAGTGCCTTGATTCCTTTGTGAAAGTTCAGTTGACTATATTTGTTTGGTGTATATTTTACTTTTATAACCAGAATAAAGAATATGGTATACAGAAAATTATTTTAGTGAGGCAAATTCCATAAAAGCATGTAGAAAACAAAACAAACCCTATTTTTCCCCCTCATAGATCACCAGGCATAAACCAGAGCAGAGGGGTTGATGGATGGCAAGTTCCTCACAAGCAAGGGTCTGTGTGTACAGGAATGTCAGAGACAAACCCACATCAGAACGTCAGGTTCTGAGGGAGCTGAGGCAAGATGGAATATAGGGTCAATATTGGTCAATTTTGCATTGCTGTGACCAAAACACCTGACAAGAACAATTTTGAGAAGGGACAGTTTATTTGGGGCTCATGGTTTTAGAGGTCTCAGTCCATAGATGGCTGACTGCATTTCTCTGGGCCTAAGGTGAGGTAGAACATCATGGCAGAAGGGGATGAGGGATGCACTGCAGCATCATGGCAGCCAGGAAGCAGAAAGACAGAGTGGGGAAGGGACCAAGGAGAAGATGAACCCTTCCAGGTTATGCCCTGTGACCCATGTCCTCCAGCCCTGCCCCACTAGTCTACGGTTACCACCCAGTCCATTCTAACTAGAATGGACTGATTAGGTTACAGCTCTCACAATCCAATCCCTTCACCTCCAAACATTCCTGTGTTAACAGGAGCTTTGGAGGACAACTCTTATTCAAATAATAATAGGGTCCCAGTAACGCAACTGGGATTAGCATCTAAGATTACTAACCCAAGTGGAAAGAAAGCAGGAAGGGACTCCAGACAGGTAGATTTGCACAAGTGACATAGTGCTCATTTGGAAAGCAAAGGTGACTGTTTTCTGTTTTTATATGATCTCAGGCACTGTGGGAACAGTTGAAGCTGAGGTGAGCCAAGGCTCTGTGGGTAGTGGTGGCTGTTGGTGTTGGCAAAAATGGCTGGGATTGCTTCCCAATCAAACTTTATGTTCCTATTGCAAGTCATAGGTCATTAGACACTTTTAAATGTGAAATGGCAGAATGTTCTGGGATGTAATGTCTTTGTTGTGGCTCCCTTATAGAATACCTATATTTCTAGGAACTAGCCCAAACTTGCCTTTATTTACCCACTAACCCTCCCATGTTTTTATTGAGTATGCTTAGTAAGTAGGCTTCCAAGCTATGTGCAGTGTGTGTTGGTGGAGGTGAGTACTCAAGGCAATTTAGACTCAGTTCCTTAGCCCAAGACACTCTCAGTCTCTTCTAAAATAAATAAAAATGAAAACCATACAGTCAAGGCACAATGTGGTAATTTAGAAGCATTGAAGGTAAAGCATAAAGGTAAAGGTTTTAACTCTATTTGCTTACTAACTCTGTGATCTGAGACAGAGTACATTGGAGTCAGTTTTTGCATCGGCTTAATATATATTTTAAAACTACTGTGCCTGGTATAAGATGTTAAATACTAAAGAGTATTGCTATTATTATCAAAGTGCTATAGGAGAAATATAAGGAAGGTGCAATACAGATTCAATGGTCTTTTTTTCACAAATAGGAAAATAAGAATGACAATATCTCATGATTACTGTGATGATTATAAATAGTCTTTTCCTTTAAATTACTTTAGGATATCAAGAATAACCGTTGCTGAACTCTACTAGTATTGCTAATAAAAATGGAAGCAATCACTGATTACTCTTTTAAAAGACAAAATGGATCTGATTCAAATGTATGATATGTCAAGATCATTGTACTGTCATGTGTAACTAATTAAAACAAGTTAAAAAAAGACAAAATGGTTACATTTGGGGGGTGCAAAGAGTAAATTTCTTCATAAAGAATACTCAGTAAGATTTTGTTGTCTTATGAACCCCTAAATTTAGGAGTCTTATGAATTTGGGACCTTGATATATTTCTGGTCTACAAACTTGTTTCTCCCTTACTATAAAACCTTTCTGCAGCATATTTGGAAGTAGAAATATTTCCATATTTGTGTGGGAAATAATAGCAAATTTATGTCCAGATGTGCTTCTAATAGAGAAACGGGTTCAACCCTGTTCTAAGAGTCTGAGAGCAAGGGTCTTGGATAATAATATCATCACAAGCTATAGTCCCTGAAACACTCTGAGCCATCAGATCTTTCACCCACAGCAAGACGTACAGTCTTTATCTGGCATGATCAAGGAAGAGTTGGTACCAGTTTATCCTCCACTGGGACTGTACTGACCCAAGACAGCTCTAGACTCACCTATCCCCACCTCACTGTGGCCTTAGCAATGGATGTGGTTGTCCAGTCAATAGAATAGACTTCACTGGGTGGACTTTATCTGGTCAAGATGATATTAATCTCTATAAACACTGCACATAGCTGGTATTGCACCAGGCAGGCTCTGCCATGAGGTAGCTTATGATCCCATCGCTTTGCTACTTCTGCTGTGGAAGTCTTGCTCCTTCAGCCTGTGCTTTGTGCTTCATTTCCAGAAGATTCCACAGCCAACAAAGATTCTGGACAAGAGTCAGAGTCTATTCCAGAATATACAGCTGAAGAGGAACGGGAAGACAACCGGCTGTGGAGGACAGTGGTGATTGGAGAACAAGAGCAACGGATTGACATGAAGGTCATCGAGCCCTACAGGAGAGTCATTTCTCACGGAGGTAGTCATGCTGTGTGTGAACCTGGGAAATGGGGAGGGGTGGCCATATTTTTAAATGAGAAATAAATAAAACCAGGATTCTCTGTAACATGACATCCCAAAGACACCCTGTTCTGTAGTCTGCTTTCAGATAACAGAGAGTTAAGTGTGTTACGTTATCCTGTATCCACTAAAAATTTGAAAGTCTACTATGGCAAAAAAAAAAACCAAAAAAACTTTTCAATGTAAAAAGGTCTTTGCGTGCCATGTTATAATCTGTCCAGATTTCTCAAAAGCCATAGTTGTCCAATGTCTTAATGTCTGTTTGGAATTCCTATCAACAGTGTTGAACTGAATAGCTTATAGTGTGTAATACCATGTCCTGTAGTAAGACCTGGTGGAACTCATTTCTATAAAATGCCTTTTGAATTCTCTTCAGAAGCTTTTGGGAATCTTTTTAGACTCAGCCTGATACTTTTTTCCCTCCTACCTAAAGTTTGCTTTTCAATAAACTATGTCAAATCTAGGTCCAACCATTTCTAATCCCTGTGAAAGCTTCCACCTGCGGGACCAGGAAAGGGGAAAGCATATTTTGTATTTTCAGTGCTTTCTTGAGGCCTGCAGGAGCATAAGAGCCTTGATTAATTTGAGATTCAAAAAAGTCAGAGGAGCACAAGCAACACATTGAACATTGTCGACTTCAGAAAACATCCACGGCTTTTTGATTTTTCTACTGCATGTATTCCTTTCCCGCAGTCCTGAGGTGCCACTGTAACCAACCAGCTGGTCCAGAAAAAGTGCAAGCTAATCAGACAATTGCTGCTGTCTATGTTCTGTCTTCCTTAATGAGGACAGGGAAATAAGAGTCTTGGCACTGAATTAAATCTGCAACATTTGTTTTCTAAAGAACGTGAGGACGTTTTGTTATTTCAGTTAAACATCCTTCCATCAGTAGAGCTTTCCCTTTCTGTCCCATGCACTGCCACCTTCTGTAAGTACCAGGACCATTCAGGGAACCCAACTGTGACAGTGATGGAGAATGCCAGTTGGAGCCCTTGGCCATGCCCCATGTTTGCCTTGCCTCTCTTAAAATGGCAGTATGCTCCTGTGGTAGCTGCTGTGGGGCCAGGGACCGTGGTCTTGGAGAGAAACCTGTCCCACACCTCTTGGGAATGAAGGCTGGCCTGATCCTGCTAAGTAACAGACAAGTGACCTTATAGGAAACCCTTTTGTTTTTAGGGTGAAAACCACAACTGATCCACTCTCGAAATCTTCTCAGAGAGTCATTCCTCCTTTGTGCCACCCATAGGGTATTTGGGTTTGTTTGCTTTTGGGAAATGAAACAAAGGCTGGCTATAAGTGTGGCCTATGTTTATTCTTAAAAAAGGATAGAAAATGCAGGAAAGTCTGTCAAAGTAAATTAGTCACCATGTGATAATCCCGGCGACATTTACCCCCTCGGCTCTTAAGGTCCTCGTGTTGTGATGAAGGAAGGCTCTGATGTTGCTGTCCTCAGCTGAGTTCTTTCTCAGTCCCCCAGCAGAATCACCTATTTGTCAACTCCTGGGAAGTCAAGTGGGCTGGTTGGATGGGTTAAGCCCATCGACCTGGAGCCTAAATCAGGACAAAGTGATTAACAGCAGTACAAAGATGGTCGGGAAGAGCCACTGCCTCTGCCTGTCACAGCTTCTAGAAACTCACCTGAGACCTTAGGGCTAACCTGGTTTGCTGAGCTTTCTGTGCCTGCCACCTCCTGCCCTTGGCATTTTCTCCCCTCCATTGTGTGTGGCAAGCTTGATTTTGTCTGTGTGACTGTCCAGTTTGTTTTGAAAGGAAGGGTGCCTTTCCTCTCCCTGGCTTTACCTCAGCTTCCTCCAGGCACTGACCTGCATGAACGTGCCTCTGGCTGCTCTCATCCGGTCCATCAGCAAGAGGCCACCTTCTTACAAGCTCAACCGCTTTTGTATCCTGTAGGTAAAGAGTGTTTGGATGTTACTTCTGAATTTGCCAAAGACTTGTCTTCCATATTGGAAACTTATATCCCTCTCAGATCTTAGATGACAAAGTTTCTTGGTTACCAATCTCTTGAGTTTGTCATCCTGGCTTCTGATGAGCATTTAAAAAGCAGACTTCTCAGTGAGCGTGAGCCTTGCTCTGGAGCTTTGCCTTTTTGGTATGAGGCCGTTTTCCCCTCTGGTCCTTAGGGAACTGTGGACAGTGCTCTGTGTGGCAAATTGGAAGGGGAGTTAGCAAAAGAGTTGCAGAAGCTGGCCCCAAAGTCCGACACTGCCAGGTGCTCCCCGTGGGTTGGAACAAATAGTTCAGTCTTCAGCTTTGGCGACTTTGATATGAGCTATTGTCATAAGCCCTGTACACAATGCAGACCTGTGAGTTTAAGGCCTGTCTTTGCCACTTAGTGACCTCTGCCTCTTACCAGTCATTTACTTCCTCTGGGCTTCAGTTACTTCACCCGTTGAATTAAGGTGATCACAATGCCAGTGTTCACTTTCTATGATCCCAGAAACACTATCCCTGTCATCTGCTTAAATGGGAAAAAAAAAAAAAAAAAGCAAAAAGTGTTATAATTAATTTTGCTCAGTCAAGGACATGGGGTCATGTGGAGGCCAGAAGTGGCTTTTTTCAACTTAGAACAGAGAACACATTTAAATAACCAAGGACAAATCACACGAAAGAATTTTAACAAGGAGTTTCCTGTTTCCTTTCTTGTTCTTTTTTTTTTTTTTTCTTTTATTTCATTATAGGAGACTCAGGTAACCTTCTCTGCAATGTTGCTGGACAGATGATCCTGGAAAGAATGCGGAGAAGAGTTGCTGGCTGGTGTGTGTGTGTGTGTTTGGGTTGTGATTGTGACGTCTTTCCTTCTCTCTCCATTCCATTTGCTGGCCAGCAAACTTGTGTTACACCCCTTTCATGCCTGTCTGTGCCACCTCAGGTAAGGCTTGCCACCACTGCTTCAGATAGCCCAAGGAGGCTCCTTGGTGGGGTTGTTCATGCCCCCACCACATGTACCCTGTCTACCTCATGTTTACAAGGAAGAGAGTCTAACAAAGGAAATATTTTTAAAACCAAACTCCAATATAAGTCATGCTATTGCCAACAGGCAACTTCACCTGAAACTCTGCATATTTTAGGATAGAAATTTACCCAGGAAGCCTCTGGAGTGGGGGGGGGGCGGGGCAATGAGCAAATGATCTCACTCATTTTAGTTATTGCACTTCGCCAGCAGGCATTACCCCAAGTGTCCCTGAAGCCCGATGACGATGACTCTTGACTTAGGAGGAAAACTTTCATGAGGAATGTTTTCCTTCTGCTTCCTTTCCTAAGTCACCTTCTCTCCTATTCTCTTCTTTCCCCATTTACCTCTTCTTCCCTTCTTACAGCAACTCTAACCTAAAGTATGAGGAATTATTTCTATTTGAAAAGTCCAGCAATATTTATATAAAGAAATATTCCTCACTTAGACAGTGATCATGAAGCAGTACACTGATCCCTGTGTTCCTTCCACTAAATGAGTTCTGGAGAGTACCATCTGTAGCATTCATACAGGGGCCTAATTGCCATTTAAGATGACTTCTCAAATACTATTTATAAACCCCCATCTTTCTTCTTTTGAAAAAATTGCTATATTGCGTGCATATATGAATATATAACAACAAATAACACTATTACATATAATTATAATGCACCAAAAAAAATTAAAATGTTGGGCCAATAAAAAAATACAGAAAAGCAATTTTACAGAAACCAGAAAAAAGAAATCAAAATCAGTCATGACCTTGAAAATATTCTGATACCCTGGAGCCATACAGCCCCATTTATAAAGATATGTGCTTATTTGATTTTGTTGTTGTTGTTGTTGTTGGATTCATTATGTCTGTTGTCTCTTTTAATGAACTGTTTTTGTTGTGCTCGGTATAAATTGCATATCTTTGTGGTGTTAGCTAAGTCACCATATCCTTCATGGATTTCCATTGAGTTATGAATCCTCAGAAATGAAATTGGTAGAACAAGCTTTTCTTGATTTAAAATATATCTCTTTCTGCCATTTCCTTCATATTTGCATTTTGAAAATAAGTTGGTAAATGCCTACATGTTAGAAAAGTTGGAACTAAAGCAAAACATCAGAAGGGAAGCTACTGTAATGCTCTTTCACGAACATGAGTTCCAGGGTGTCTGCTTCCACAGGTAGCATCTTGTAGAATATAACACCATATACCCATATACAGCAACCACAAATTAGTAATTCTCACAAGCCCACAGCTGGATATATTTTTGGTTGGTTTCGTTCTTCCCCCACCGCCTTGCAGTAGAGTCATATTCTCTTTGTAGAGAACATCTTATTAAACTGCTCTTTAGGAGTGGTTTAACCCATCCAAATCTTTACCCAGTCAGCATTTTATACCAGAGGAATATTTAGAGTTCTGAAAACATACAACACTGAGTTTGAGAGGACCAGCTCAGACACGAAGGTGTGTTCTGTCCTTCTCAAAACTCTGAGGGAATCTCTATTTCATGATTCTGTAGTCCAAAACTAGATGATATTTAAGTATCATTTAAATTGGGATATTAAAAAGATGATAGGCTATTTTTAAAATAATAAATCAAAAAAGTGTTGCCTCGGGCTGGAGTTGTGACACAGCAGTAGAATGTGTGCTAAACATGTGTGAGGCCCTGGGTTCAAGACTCAGCACCCCACCCCCACCCAAATGACAATACAGGACATCGCTTCCCAGTTTTGGTGTTGAAGACGCAATTTGTTCCATACTCCTACCTACGGGGATTTGACAGACACCTGCCATGATTTTCAATAATGAACTCTAAGGGAATAAAAAGTTTCCTTAAAAGACAGAACAATGCCAAAATGATGTCAGATCTTTCAAAAGACAGGAATAATGTCCTGAGATGTGTCTCCATGTTCCTTAGCCCTTGAAGTGTCAATGGCCACACTGACTTCCATTGACCATCTCCTATTTCCTCAGCATCACCTACACACAGCACTTCCCCACCCTCACCATCTTATTGTTAGGAAGTAATTCTCAAGTTTTCCCAAATCACTATTTTTATAAAACTCAAAGAGAATTTAGCCAGGCCCTTCTTGAGCGTGCCCCTTTCTTTAAGAGGCTAGGCTCTGAATTCTGGGCTCAGTTACTCTAGGCCTGGCTAGAACTTTTCTCATACACCTGAGGTCCCAGGGGTATTACACACAAGTGACCAGGCCTTGAAATCAAACAAAAGTGTTGTACATGTCTGTTGACTAGTATCTGGTTACTGGAGTGTGTGGGTGTGAGATGATATTGCAGTTCAGTGATGAACTGAATGAATTGGGGACTACAACTAAAAAGAGCTAAAGAGAATCAACATAACCTCTTTCTTAGCCATCAGAATGAAGAAATATTATATAAATTAGCTTTTAAAAATAAATTTGTATTATATAAATTACAATAACAGTGTTGCCTGGGGCTGGAGTGAAGTGCTTACCTGGCATGTATAAGCTCTGGAGGAAAAAAGGTTACTTTTTTTGATAAGTTGAATATATATATATATATAGTTGCCATGCACAACTATGTACAGTACATAAAATCATCCAAATATGCTCACACTGTATATTTAAAAAGTTACTTGAGTATCAAAAGATAATTATATGTGTATATGCTATAGAACTCTAGTCAACTCATGCTATATCTATCGTTTCCATACACATACTTGCCAAATCTTCAGATTTATCAATAGGATCTTGTTAAGAGCTTTCAATCGGTTACAAATGTCTTTTTGTTTGTCCCCCAGGATACTATGGGGACGGCCTAAATGCCATCATTGTGTTTGCCGCCTGTTTTCTGCCAGACAGCAGTCGGGCGGATTACCACTATGTCATGGAAAATCTTTTCCTGTGAGTGCTACTTATGACAAAGTACTTTGAGTAAATAAATGTCTGTGGGTATGTAATGGCAATTAAGGGAAGTAGGTGATATAGAATATCCTGAGCCTTTGATAAAAAGTTAATAAGATTGCTGTCAAGGAGTGTTGTTTAAGAGGCTAGAACCTTTAAAGGAATTCTTTTGTCAGTAGAATTCATGGAAAATAAAATGAGCAGAGTTTGGCCTCCCTCTAAAATGTCTGTAACATTTCCTTTGTGCAAAGTATTATTTTTGTTTCCTGATAATAAGTTCTTAATCCACTGATGAAAACTTGACTTAATTTATCTCTGACCTTGTTTAATATGAGTTTCCCTTAATGTTTGATGACATAGTTATCATTTCTGAAAGTCAGATTTATAACTCATGTGTTTTTCTGTGGTATCTGAATTTAGAAAACAAACAAACAAAAATTAGATAACCATACAAAGAAATGAGTAGTACCCTCAGAGAAATGATCTTAGGTAATTGAATTGTTCCTGAGATAAAGTGGTGGTAATAAATCACAACTCTACTAAAATGTCATTCACTCTGTAATTTGTTACATAATTATGGTGTGAACAGGATGAAATACTTCACATGGAAACTGAAAAACTCCTTTTCCTTCCTGTGATCAGATACGTAATAAGTACTTTAGAGTTGATGGTAGCTGAAGACTACATGATTGTGTATCTGAATGGTGCTACCCCAAGAAGGAAGATGCCAGGGCTTGGCTGGATGAAGAAATGCTACCAGATGATTGACAGACGGTATGTGGACTCCATTATCTAACTACTGTGTCGACTCCTTCAACAGCTCTCATATCAGATTTCCTTTTAGTCTACCAAATATGCAGTCACATTTTAAAAACATGGAGTTATGCATGTTTAAAGCAATAAATTATAGAAATACTAATAAAAGTGTCACTTGACATCTCAAAGTTGAAATAAAGTACAACCTTCCCAGATTCTGTGAATAGAGTCAAACTCAACAGACCAAGTCTATTTTAAACTATGCATGTGCTATTGCCATATAGATATGTGACTTGAGTGGATCAGTTAAAGTACCTGAGCTTCTTGGGTGGTATCATGTGAATTGGTTGCTGTTTCGTGCACTGGGACAATGGTGGTCTACCTAGCCACGGTGCTTGTGTTTCAGCATTCACTGTCAGTTCAAGGTATCCAGTGCTTTTGTGTCCTTGAGAGACTTCTGTCCATACTTTTTTTTTTTTTAAGAGAGCGAGAGAGAGAGAAAATTTTTTAATATTTGTTTTTTAGTTTTTGGTGGACACAACATCTTTATTTTTTATTTTTTTAATGTGGTCCTGAGGATCGAACCCAGTACCCTGCGCATGCCAGGCGAGTGCTCTACCACTTGAGCCACATCCCCAGCCCTGAACTGGTTTTATTAGGAAAAAACATTTTATTGCCATGTACAGGAAAATTGATATAATAAGCATACAAATTTATGATATCTAGTATGTATTACATCCCCTTGTATAAGAACATGAGAATGCCCAGTTATATATGAAACAAACCTGTTTTATGACACCAGTGTTAATAATATAACCAAGAATTGTTAAAATGGTAAATTTTCTTTATACAGAAGGAAAAAAAAACAAGACTTACTAAGATTAAATAAATTGTCAAAATTGTTATTAAGAGTGCATTCTTAGCTGGGCCTGGTGGTACACACCTGTAATACCAGTGGCTTGGGAGGCTGAGGGAGGAGGATCGCATGTTCAAAGCCAGCCTCAGCAACTTTGCAAGGCCCTATGCAACTTAGCAAAACCCTGTCTCAAAAATTGTTTAAAATGGTGGAGGGGGATGTGGCTCAGTGGCTAAGCACAGCTGGGCTCAATCCTTGGTATACAAAAAAACACAAAAAACAAAACAACATTTTTTTTCCAAAAGAGTAAAGATAATATTGACAAAAATGAAAAGCATCATTAACAAAATACACCATGGTGACTATAGATGTATGCACTCCAATAATACTACTGTTCTATTTTACATTTACTCCTATGGGAAAATGAGATTTGAATCGTATATGTTTCAAATTATGTCTTGAAAAACATTTTTTGTTAATCATGGCAATTTTGTACTTTCCATCAGATAAGAATATAGATATTCTTATTTGGGGATTTATTTTCTATTTAATTCCCACTGAAAATGGGTTAAGAGTAATAGGTATTTTTTTGTTTCTTCAAAATAGATTGCGCAAAAATTTGAAATCATTCATCATTGTTCATCCTTCTTGGTTCATCAGAACAATCCTTGCGGTGACACGACCTTTTATAAGGTACAGTTATCATTCTAGTAAAAGCACTACTAGTAGATTTTTTTAGGTATATAAATTATTCTATAAAAATAATTTATAAGCTGAGAGTATTTAGGAAAATTTATTTTGTCTCAATCTTTCCTGGAAAGACACTTTATTCTACACATCAGGAGTCCCTAATTAAGAGTTAATATTTGAATATTAATATTCCCCCCTGTTTATTGTAAAATACAACCTCTAAATTGCTTCCTATGAACATGGAACATGAAGTGATAGGACTTCCATGCCACATTAGAAAAGGAAATAGACAAAACTTTTTCAATGATATGTTATTTTATAACAGATAGGAAAGCAGAATAACATGAAAATGGAAAATAAATACTGACGAGGTACAGTATTGTCTTTCTGTTTCATTTCTTCTGAACAAATATCATATATGTCACCAAAATTAGGTAAAGAGTCCAGGCAGCCATTTCAAGAGTTGTATTTTGAGCAAATGTGAGGATTCTTGCTTTTAATTCAGTGAATTTGAGCAAATGTGAGGACTGGGATTAGGTCAAATGGTGGTTCCATTCCAAGTTTTCCAAGGAATCTCCATACTGCTTTCCAGATTGGCTGTAACAATTTGCAGTCCCACCAGCAATGTATGAGTGTGCCTTTTTCCCCACATCCTCACCAATACTTATTGTTGTTTGTATTTTTAATAGCTGCCGTACTGACTTTGAGTGAGATGAAATCTTAGTTTTGATTTGCATTTCTCTAATTACTAGGGATGATGAACATTTTTTTCATGTATTTGTAGACTGATTGTATATCTTCTTCTGAGAAGTGTCTAGTCAGTTCTTTGGCCTACTTTTTGATTGAGTTATTTGCTTTTTGGTGTTAAGGTTTTTGAGTGCTTTATATATCCTGGAAATTAGTGTTCTATCTGATGTGCAAGTGGTAAAAATTGGCTCCCATTCTGTAGGCTCTCTATTCACCTCATTGATTGTATCGTTTGCTAAGAAGAAGCTTTTTAGTTTGATACCATCCCATTTATTGATTCTTAGTTTTATTTCTTGTGCTATAGGAGTCTTATTAAGGAAGTTGGGGCCTAATCCGACATGATACAGATTAGGGCCTACTTTTTCTTCTATTAGATGCAGAGTCTCTAGTTTAATTCCTAGGTCCTTGATCCACTTTGAGTTGAGTTTTGTGCATGGTGAGAGATAGGGGTTTTATTTCATTTTGTTACATGTGGATTTCCAGTTTTCTCAGCACCATTTGTTGAAGAAACTATCTTTTCTTCAATGTACATTTTTGGCCCCTTTGTTTAATATAAGATAATTGTAGTTATGTGGGTGGGTCTCTGTGTCCTCTATTCTGTACCATTGGTCTACCAGTCTATTTTGGTGCCAATATCATGCTGTTTTTGTTACTATTGCTCTGTAGTATAGTTTAAGGTCTGGTATAGTAATGCCACCAACTTCACTCTTCTTGCTAAGGTTTGCTTTAGCTATTCTGGGTCTCTTTATTTTTTCCAGATGAATTTCATGATTGCTTTTTCTATTTCTATGAGGAATGTCATTGGGATTTTGTTTTGGATGCATTGAATCCATATAGTGCTTTTGGTAGTATGATCATTTTGAAAATATTAATTCTGCCATCCAAGAACAAGGTAGATCTTTCTACTTTCTAAGGTCTTCTATAATTTGTTTCTTTAGCATGCTGTACTTTTATTTGTAGAGGTTTTTCACCTCTTTCATTAAGTTTATTCCCAAGTATTTTTTTTTTCAGGCTATTATAAATGGGATGCTTTTCCTAGTTTCTCTTTCAGTGGATTTATCACTGATGTACAGAAGTGTCTTTGATTTATGGATGTTGATTTTGTATCCAGCTACATAGCTGAATGTATTTATTAGTTCTAGGAGATTTCTGGTGGAATGTTTTGGGTCTTCTAGGTATAAAATCATATCGTTGGCAAATAGTGCTAATTTGCATTCTTCTTTTCCTGTGTGTATCCCTTTAATTTCTTTTGTCTGTCTGATTCTCTGGATAGAGTTTCAAGAACTATGTTAAATAGAAGTGCTGAAAGAAGGCATCCCTGTCTTGCTCCAGTTTTTAGAGGGAATTCTTTCAATTTTTCTCCATTTAGAATGATGTTGGCCTTGGGCTTAGCATAGATAGCCTTTACAATGTTGAGGTATGTTCCTGATATCCCTAGTTTTTCTAGCATTTTGAACATGAAGGGGAGCTGTATTTTATCAAATGGTTTCTCTGCATCTATTGAGATGGTTATATGATTTTTATCTTTGAGTCTATTGATGTGATGAATTATATTTATTGATTTTCATGTGTTGAACCAACCTTGTATTCCTGGGATGAACCCTACTTGATCATGGTGCATTATTTTTTGATATGTTTTTGTATTTAATTATGGCAAATTCATTTTAAAGAATGAGTTAATGGTCTTCTATATACTGGAAAACTTACACAGCTTCACTGCTGCCCCCAAGAATCTCAAAATCCAGCAGTGGACATAGGCAGATAAGCAAACATATGCACTACAGGATGCAACTGAAACACCCTGCCAGGATTGACTAGCTGAAAACAGGAAGAAGAGCAATCCAGGCAGATGAAAGAGCAGATTCAAGTACACCAAGCAGGATAGAACAAAACATGTTTGGAGAGCTGTGAATTCCAAGGAGCAAACCCCTGGAGCTGGAGGCTTTCCCCTTGCTTGATTTCTTTCCTGATTCTTGGTTATCCACTTAGCCTTTAGCAAAACCTGAACTTAAAGATTGGGGTGTAGCTCAATGGTAATGTGGTTGCCTGTCATGCACAAGGCCCTTGTTTGGATCCATAGCGTTGCAAACAACAGACAACAACCAAAAGAAACCCTGAATTTCATTCACATACTCCAAAGCAAGAAAGATGCTTAATGTAGTCTACCACTGGTGATGTGGGTTTGCCCAAGATTTAACAAGAAAGATAGGAGTGACTTTATGGACAAGAAGGTTGTCCAGAAGTCATAGTCCACAGGCCCAGGGTCATAACCTTAAGGAAAATATTAAAGGTAGATATAAAGAAAAAATAAAAAAACCTTGAAAGGTAGATATATAGAAAAAATAAAAAAACCTTGAAAAAACTTCTTACCAGAATGCACAGTAGCTAAAAGCACGTGTGACAGTGCTATTGGCATCCGGATCAGCACAATCCCATAGACTAGGGAGGTGTGTTCATGTGAAACTATGGAGAATGTTAGAACCTTAAGCAAATTCACTTTCAGCTGGAAATTTTATATTTTAAAAATAAGTTTGCAATTACTCAAATATTAGAAAACACGTTCTTCAGAAATGCATCTTCTTATTACAGATAGGACTAAATTCTTCCTTCAGCAGTTACCAATTCCCCAGAAGCAAATTCTCTTATCAGTTAGTTTCACTGATATCCTTCCAAGTTGATTCTTATACATTTACACACATCTAAAATGAACCTGCTTAGATGCAAGCTATTTGTAATTCAAATCCAATTATTGGAACACATTTTTTTTTGATGTTGGATTGAACTTTCAAATGAAAACTTACAAATTAAAACTTTCAAATGAAAACAACCAGAGATATGAAAAATTGTGCTCTATATGTGTAATATGAATTGTAATGCATCCTGTTGTCATATATAACAAATTAAAATTTTAAAAAATTGAAGGGATATCAGTAGAGTGAAAGCACCAGAAAGTGGAAGGAGGGGAAGGAATGGGGAAATACTAGGGAATAATATTGATCAAATTTTATTGTTATATTGTACACATGTACAAATATGAAACAACAAATCCTACCACTATGTACTAGTATAATGCACCAATAAAAATATGGAAAAATAAAATTTATGGAAGAAAAAAAGGTATTTTAAAATAAAACTACAAAATTAAGACAAAATTGAGTTTACATATATTGTTAACATATATTTACATATATAAATAAATATATTAATTAATATATACATATATATATTTACATATATTATTAATATTATTAACCTTGGTAGATAATGAAAAGACTCATTATACAATTTTTGTTTGTTAAAAACAAATAAACAAGCAAAAAGTCAAATAAAACATAATCCAGTGACTACTCAGAGAGGCAGCTGCTGTGGGGAAGCCATGTGAGGGGTGGTCAGGAGTGTGGACTTTGGAATCAGAAACTCTGTTCCCCAGAGTGCTGCCAGTTACTAATGGTGAGAGCCTGGGTCTCAGCTTCCTTATCCTTAAAAACTTACAAAAGGATAATTATAGTACCTACCTCTCTAGACTATAGAAAAAAATATATAAGTGGATATATATATAAATGGATATATATCCATTTATATAATATATATATATACATATATACATATATGTGTGTGTGTGTGTGTGTGTGTGTGTGTGTGTGTATGACTTAAAATAATTCCTGGCTGAATATGACATGATTTCATTTATATGGTCGGCCCTCTATATCCATGGGTTCTGCACCCGCAGATTCAACTAACTGCAGATTGAAAATATTAAACAAATTAAACAACAACAAAAAAATGTACTCTGGACATCTACAGACTTTTTTCTTATCATCATTCCCTAAAACAATGCAGTATAACGACTATTTATATAGCATTTACATTGTATTAGGTATTACAAATAATCTAGAGATAATTTTAAGTATATACAGAGAAATGCATAGGTTATATGCAAATATTGCATATAACTGTGTTGTGTAAGGGCCCTGAGCATCATTAGATTTTGACATCCGAGGTATGTGTGTGTTGGGGGAGATCCTAGAACCAATTCTCCATAGCAAGTAAAGGACCACTGTATGTGAACCTACTAAAGTTGAACTCAGAAATAGAGTATAGATTGGTGGTCCCTGGGGACTAGGGTTGGGAAATCATCAAAGGATAGAAAATTACAATTGGAGGAATAAGTTCAAGAGAGCTGTTGTACAATAGGGTGACTGTAATTAATAACAATGCATTCTATTTTTTAAAATTACTAAGAAAAAAAAAACTTGTTAAGAGTAGGTTTAAAGTGTTCTTACCCCCAAAAGCAATAAGTATGTGAGGTAATACTTATGTTAATTAGCTTGACTTAGCCATTTCACAATGCATACACATTTTAAAACATCTTGTTGTACACAATAAATATATACAATTTTTACTTGTCAACTTAAAAAAATAGAAAACAGTGGCAACAGCAAAACAGTGTCTGACCCATGATGACTCTTCAAATAGTGTTAAGCTTTCTTCTTAAAATATTGGTCCAAGGTATTACATCAGAACTTGGGGACTGGGGTGTAGATCAGAGGGTTAGGGTGCTGCTTCATATATGTGAGGTCATGGGTTCCATTCCCAGCACCAGAAAAAGTAACAAACAAAAAAGATTTTTAAAGAAGAGACAATAACTTTAGAATGGAAAAGTAGCAGCTAATGATAATGGTTTTCTTTCTTTTTTTTTCTTTTAGTTCAAAATTCAGCAGTAAAATTAAATATGTTAATAGCTTATCAGAACTCAGCGGGCTGATCCCAATGGATTGCATTCATATTCCAGAGAGTATCATCAAGTAAGTCTGATGGTTCTGAAGATTTGGTAAGAAATAATATATTTGTGGAAGAAGTGGATGGAAAATAAGTCCTTTCTAGAATAGTGGGGAAATAGTGTTGCATATTTTAAACAAATATTAAATGTTATCAAATATGTATAGTTTTTCCCATAAACTATAGACTACTCTTCTTTCAGATCATTCTTTACATAATCTTCTTTTGGAATGATTAATTATTGTTCATTTTTACCTTGAATTCTGCTTTCACTTTGGAGAAAGTATAAATTTAATATTAACCAGTGCATTCATTACTTGTGACCCCCACTCTGTACATAAACAGTAGGATATTAGCATAGTTTGGATTTCATTATTGTCTTATATGAAGAAATTTGTCTGTAAGACTCCAGGAAAATACAAGGAAATAACTCTGTTTTCTTCTAAATCTCTTTTCCCCCCCATGATTCCCTTCAGGTACAAGATAAGAAGGCAGAGGGCATTTGCCCGGTGGTGGGTAGGGTGGTTTTCTTGCTCAGTAAGAGTAACATGGCAGCCTGTTAAGGGAAAGCATGGGTGCTGAAGGTCTCCGAGCTTTGCTCCAAAATAAGAGTAAAAGTAGTACTTAGAGCTGGATGTTAAATTGGAGACACTTGAGAATGAACATTTCCTATCTTTTATGTTGTTGCAAAGAACCACTGCTTTTTGTGTACCTTTTTTTTTCTTTCTTCTTCCACTGCATCTGACTCACCAGTTTTGATTTGATTGGAATTGAAAGGGACTTTACCATCAGTTCAAAGAAAAAAAAAGACAAGTATTGCATAGCTTCCCCAATGAGATAGAACCAAAACTTTCCTCCCAATTTGAGCTCCAAAACAGTCCTCTCATTTAAAACAAACAAACAAACAAACAAAAACTAGAAGGAAAAGATTCTCATTTAATGTGTGTCTAGGGCTGGGGTTGTGGCTCAGTGGTAGATTGATTGCCTAGCATGCGTGAGACACTGGGTTTGATCCCCAGCAACACACACACACACACACACACACACACACACACAAATAAAACCTAAATAACATATGTCTATTAGGTTGTGATGTGCCTGCCATAAAGGAGTTAATTTTATATCATTGATTTAACTCCCATAGTAAACCCCCATTTTATAGATGGTCCTGATAATTTACTTTGTGGGCTGGGGTTGTAGCTCAGTGGTAGAATGCTTACCTAGCACACATAAGGCACTGGGTTTCATCCCCACCACCACATAAAATAAAAACTGAATAATCAAAATAAAGGGATTGTATCCATCTGTAAGTAAAAAGGAAAAAAAAGAAGAAGAAGAACTTACTTTGGGAAAGAATAAGTAGGAACCAGAAAGAGATGAAACTAGAATTCAAATCCAAGTCAGCCTGGCACCCAAATTCCCATGCCTTTTAATGGTAAATTTCTATCTCCCTTAAACTGTCCATCTAAATTCAAAACTCAGAAGTAGAAAAATGCATCTGGTTTTTCTCCATCTCCCAAATCAACATAAATAGAGGATGCTGATGGACTTACAGTGGTCAGTGGACTCAGCTAAATCACGCAGAGTGTAATATCCTAACAATGGCTTTAATCCTCAATAACATCAGAGAGTTCCCACAACCAGCACACCTCACAGCTTTGGACTGCTGACCATCTCCAAAATTCACTGCTACTCTTTAAATTTAAAAAGTGCTGGCTATGCATCTCCTATAATGCTGCCTTTCTTTGTAAAAGACGACATGACATTTCTCTCTTCCATTGGTCGTTTTCCAGGTAAATAAGGTAATATGTCCATGGTATGGGAGAGACAATAGAATAAAAAGAGAATGGGCTTTGGAGGCTTTAGATTTGAAGCTTCCCTCCTATTTCTCAATGTCTCTGAGACTTCAGGCAACCTACTAAGTTATCTGACTCCTAGATTCAGCATCTGTAAAATGGGAAAGTAATTCATTCATCATGGGATGGTCCTGAAGACTGAATGAGAACAGTGTACTTCAAACATTAGGAAACCACCTGGCAGAGTTGGTAACCTAGAATGTTATTTATTACGATCATGTTGCTTTTGGATACTCACTGCAGTATGGGGAAATTTAATTGAAAAGTGAAATATGACCAAGGCTGTTTTTATTTGTCTGCATATATCAGTTCTCCAGGGCTTCATGTGGGAAAAGTTACCTCAGGAAGAAGGGTCCCAATCAGAAAGATTTTCTTTTGGAGATAGATATTTAGCAGCCGGGATGTTCTCCCACTTGTCCGTGTTTCTGTCTTCTGTAATCCATCTCCCTGGGATGTCCTTTCTGCTGTTTCTGTTACTGGTCTTTGTTTTCCCATTATGCAATTTTCAAATGATACAAGCCATAACTTTTTTCTGTAACTAAATAACATACAAAAGACTTGATCTCAGCTAATCACATGACCAATATTCAGCTGGGATAGAGTCTATCATCAAAGGGCTTACGTGATGGAAAATTTGCCCAACCAGGAATGGGACTGATTGGTTGATTGATTTGATTGACTAATCAACGGATTACAGTTAATTCTCATTATTTGTGGCAATTAGGTTCCATAAAATCATTGTAGCCAATTAGTAAATACTGAACTATTATTCCTAGGGAAAATACAGGGTTAGGGTTCTTTAAGTCTCCAGTCACAACATTTTTATAACCCAATCAAAATATTAGTTTTATTTTATGTATTTTTCTGTTTAAAGATACCTTATTAGTATATGCTGTTGACTCATGAGCATTGAACTCAAGGCACTACAACATGTGCCTAAGCAGATCTTCTCTAACACATATATCCTCTGTGAAGCAGGTCACAGCCTTCTTGTATATAGCAACACTAGGCAACGTTTTGGCACAACATTTTGGGGGAAATTTAAAATAGCAAAATCACTAACAAAAGAACAAAAGTGAGGAAAATACATCACCAGGTAAACTAGAAAAAGACATTTGTTTACAGTGTGAAACTCAAGAAGGCGGAGCCTCACCCACATGACCTCAGTTGGCGATGTGCACGCACACTGGGCGACTCAAACTTTTGGCCACCCTGCACATATTCACAAGTGACCAAAAAAGTGCCACACGTTGACTAGGGGACTACAAATAAGTTTCAGTGAACAGGCAAATTTTCAAATATGGAATCCACAAAGAGTGAGGATTGACAGTGTTCATTTTTAAATTATAACTCATTGATTACATCTAAAGAATTATAAGTTTTCTCCCAAAAGCCAATTTGATGACTATTTGGATAGAATTTTTCTCTCACAGTTTTAAACATTTACCTGTCATTTTTCCACCCATTTGCTTATTTTCCTCATGGCATCCGTTTTTATCTCATAAGGTACGATGAAGAGAGATCTTATAAGAGAAGTGTGAGGTAAAAATCTCCTGATAACCTTCACGCTGGATCCCCTGTGTGTGCACTCCAGTGTTTTACTCCTGGGTGACCTCAACATGCTACTAGAGCAAGAGGTTGTTGTATCAGTCCTTTGTCTGCCATTTCTGTTCTTTGTCGTATGTGTAAAGCTGTTGAGGTCAACCTGGTCTGCAACTGAAACCTACTAAACCAGATACACCCTTGGCTTGGCCCAGGCTGCAAGCTAACTTTAACTGTTCCCAACACATTGATGTGGATGTTTCCAGCTTTATTCAGCCAGCATGTTTATGATCCCCTTGCAATTTTCCCATATACCTTTATGAAAGAATTTGCAAAGGTAACCCACACTGAACGCCCAATGGGAGGAAATGACGCCATATTTAACTGTGTCTTGATGCTCCAGAGGATGGTTCTTAAAAGCAAACACACACCACTTATGTTTGGCTCTGCTTTGCTGGGTGATTCTCTCATGCTCTGCTTGCTTCTTTTTTGTTTCTTTTCTACATCGGTAATTTTTGCTCATGCAGACTGGATGAAGAACTGAGAGAAGCATCAGAAGCAGCTAAGTAAGACTTGGTTTTAATTTAGCAGCTGGTGTGACTTTGGCTTAGATTTCAGGAATGAATGGGAAGAATCTGCATGCTTGGTGTTTTATTTTTTGCATCCTGATAATAATGCTGCACTTTAAAAATGTCTTTCTCCCATGGTAAATGCAATCTCTGCTTTTTTTCCTACAGTCTTTCCCCCATGATCTTGGTTATCTTAAGGAAAGCATTTGTCACTGTTTAATTTTTTAATATGCAATTCTAGACACCATAACAAAAGAATTGTCACAGGCACTACCACATAGGATATGACATCAGATGATTGTGAGCAGAACCTCACACATTCTATTTATGGGGGAAATGATAGCAAGTTAAAATTTGGAAGATTTTTGTAGAATCAATTTTATGGCCTTCCAAGATTTAAAACAACAGCACCACCTTATTTAGTAACTTGGAAACAATGCTTAACTCAGAGCCTCCATAATATTTTGAAAAATACAGGAAAAAAAAGTCATTGCTCACTATTGTTGAGGTATGATATTCAAAAAAGTAAAAGTCATAATGCTCATGAGAATATAAAATGAACACATTCCAATGATTTTATTAAACTAATTATTTAATTTGGGAGCCAGTGAAGTGTTAAAGTCAATTTGAAGAGCATTGGAAAATTAGAGATCTGTAGTACTTCCCTCTTATCAGCCGGATATTATTATCTTACTTGTTCCAGGACATTCCATGGATTCTGGAAAGCACAAACAGCATCAAACCCTAAATATACTGTTTCTTCTATAATAAAATAGCTGTGATAAAGTTTAACTTATAAATTAGGCAGAATAGAAGATTAACAATAACTAGTAATAACAATATTAACAACAACAATAATAATAATAAACAAATATAATAAAGGTTATTTAAAACTTATGGATTATTTCTGGAATTTTTCATTTAATATTCTCAGACCATATTTAAACTGCTAGTAGAGAAATTACAGATAAGAAGGGACTACCATATAGGCTATTTATAAATAAGGTTGTTGGGTTAAATACAAAACTGGTTAATGTCCAGTAGGGCAAAAAACTGTAACACTGGGTTATCAGAAAGTATTTGCATCTCTGCTGGTCATAAATCTGCAAGTTAACCTCTGCCCTTACAGAGCTATAAAATAGCCCTAGAGTCAGCCCAAAGCTCCTCTGAAAAAGTACCCAATCTTTTTTTTTTTTTTCTTGTTCCAAATTACAAAGAAAAATTTTGAAGTTTCATGTTAAATGTAGATAAGTGCTATTCTGGAGATCCTGCCACACTAAGTAAAGTACTTGAAGCTGCTTCCCAATTTCAAATGTTGCTTACATTGTTGATTTTTATAGCAGGCATTCATTTTAACAGAGTATGAAAGCAGGAAGTCTACAAACAGTTATAAATTCTAAATGAATAAGATCTAAATAATTAAGTTTTACTGCTTTGTTGTAAATAAATACCAATTCTTCATTAATACAATTTATTTAGACATTTTTTCTGTAATACATTTTTATTGTAAGTAGCCTATAGAATCATTTGCCTGTAGTGTGAATCTTTTGTATTAAAAATAAAAGTTTTTTTGCTTTAGAAATTTTGTCAACAGTATAGTTAACTGTTACAATACTCTTATTCTTTTTCTTTAAATCGAATTAACATCCATTCACATGGAAAAAAACCCTCAAAATGACATAATTTTTATTCTAACAGAATCTTCTTACTTTCCAACTCAACTATAACAAATAAGTAGTTGTGGAAGGAAGATTTTAGGAATCTAGGAACCACATGTTGGTGTAATGCATAGCATTTATATGCACTCGATTGGTTTGTGTCATGAGGTTCCTCCAGAAAGAAACTTCAATGTATTCTCTTTTAGGAGGATAACATATTAATGAAATTAAGGAGCCATTTTCAAAATAAAAGATCAAGAGGAGACATCAATAATTTCCCAGCCAAACCTATTACAAAGTCATATTGTCATTTTTTTTTTCGTTATTGCCATGAAGTCTTGCCTCCTTCAATAGGTTTACCCCCCTTCCATATTGCTACTCTTCCTATTTGGCTACCATAGTAAAACAGTTATTTTTGGTTTCATTGTGTAGCTTTCTCCTTTTTCTCTCAAATACCTAAATATTTTAAATGGCCCTGAAAAGCCTCAATCTCTTAAAAAAGCACATTGATCATGCCTGAGAGTTCAATAAATGTATGCTGCAAAAATTAATGCATTTACATAAGAGTAGGTTCATTGCTTTTGAACAGTGACTCCCCAATTGTTAAAACAGTCTCCTGCTCTCATCCTGAGATTTTCTGGTTCAGCAAGATCAGGTGGGGCTGACATCTACAATTCGAACTGATTCCAGTGATGCTTATACTGTAGGTCTCTGCCTTAAAATAAAGGGCTAAGTTTAAAACAAAACCAAAACAAGACAAAACAAAAACTTTTTTTTTTTGATAGATGTTAGCAGTCTGTGCTTTTGCTTCAGATGCAGTAGATAGCAATTTTTCGAAAGAATCCACCAATTGTTCCTGTTTCATTTGATAGTGAAACTGAAAAATATCTGCCCTTTTGCATTGTAAGGAGAAAGCACTGTATTCTGTTGTCCCCCTCAATGATTGGAAAGCCACAGAATCCTGCATTTTTGGCCACCAACTACATTGACAACCTTTGAGCCCCTGCAGCTGCTCCCAAATCCTAGGACAAACTCTATAGGATGATTTGGGGGTCCAGAAAACATGATCACTACATATCTTGGTTATAAGGCAGATACACCCAGGTTCTTTCTATTGACAGATGTGCTCTGACTTTCCATGTGACCTTATTAGAAAGCTTCAGTCTAGTTCTAACCAGAGGCAAACATATACTTTATCAGAGAACAAACCCTGTCTGTCTATAGTGTTGCTTCTTTCCAACAGCATTTTAAAACAAATTTTTGCTTTAGAAATTTTATCAACAGTATAGTTAACTGTTACAATACTCTTATCCTTTTTCTTTAAAATGAATTAACATCCATTCAGATGAAAAAAAAAAACCTCAAAATGACATAATTTTTATTCTAACAAAATCTGTCACGCACACACACACTACCATTTAAATAGCATGCCAAATTGAGTAGCATTGACTTTCAGAAAATGATTTGCTCAGCCTGACCTATCTTTTCTTTAAAACCTTAGATCTATACAGGAAGGAAACTACTTTCGAAGGATAAATACTACACACAGACCTATTCTTATTTTGCAAATGGAGAAGAATCCATCTGCCTTCTTTAGAGTGACAGAATTAAATGGTTTGCAAATTGCTGTTTTCTTTGGATTACTCTAAATTAAAAAGCAGAACGACTGGGTTTGGAAAACTGCCCTTTCTTGATTTCACTCCAGCTTTGCTAGGTTTTCCTAGCACACTGTCAACACTTTCTTGACTGTCCTTGTTCACTAGAGTTGCCAAATACTCTCTATAAAAATACCAGACCAACAGCAAGAAGGGTGGAGAGTGAGGAGGAAAGCCACTACCCTGCCTGGGGAAAAATAGCTTTCTGCCATTTAAAGTAAAGAAAGAAACAAACAAAAAACCCTCTAGTCTTATCACTGAACCTCTTATATGCAAACAAATAAATTAGCTTGTAAAACTATTCACATTATGAAAGAAACTTTTGCCTTTAAAAAGGATCATAGAATCCCTTCAAATGATATTTGCTAATAACAAACAACACCAAAAGCGGAAGAAAAGTAAAAGTTGAATTATATAAAGTATTAATCAGAAATTAATATAAAGCAAACTCAAAGTTTGCTAACAGTAATTACACCAATATAGACTATCAAAACAGCTAATATGACACAAAAAACAAACACCTTCAAAAACTTTCACTTTATTATGTTACTGGGTTACATTTTTCCTCCTGGATACACCTGGTTTAGGTTAGTGTTAGGATTACCTGAACACAGCTCAGCTATATGGAGAGGTCAGTGTTCCTGATTTTTCTATAACACCAAGGAAACCTCTGACACCAGCATTTTTTTCTTTTAGTGTCTTAGAAAATCCTCACTCTTATGAAAACTGAAAGCTAACTGTGTTCATGTATAAACAAAAATTAGGCTGCATGAGAAGGATTTTCCTTTGTGTATAAAATATTTGATTATTTGGGATACAAATAAAATTTACGATATTATGTTCACTGAATAAGATAGGTTCAAAAAGTCAGGAAAAATAACCAGGCCAGAGAAAACCACAGCAGGTATTTGACCTTTTTGAGTCTTTCTTTTAATGTTTCTAAATCATGGGCAATTATTGTATTTCAAAACCAATGTGGAAAAAGTCACAGCTTAATCTCATCATCTGCTCAGGTATAGATTTGCTCAGTAATAGCAATGGGACCACATTAAACAGTTTCAAATGCCGCAAATCAGTTGTGCTGACTTAGCAGTATGAGTGGAGAAAATGTTGACGGCTTTCCATTTTTTCCTTGCACTCAGAACTAGCTGCCTTTACAATGATCCAGAAATGTCTTCTATGGAGAAGGAGTAAGAATTCATCATCAATAAAGCTATATGGTTACCTGTGGTTGTATGGTGGGGCTCCTAAAACAAACAAACAAAAAATGCATCCAGGATTGGGTAAAGCCCGTTTAGATGTTCAGCTTTCATGTGCTCCATTCCTGAAATTAGAAGCTCAAGAGAAACTTGCCAGCTTCATGCTGTCTCATTTGTGATCACCAGTAAGGACAACTTAGGTCTTTATGTGAATTCTGTTTTTCTAATCCAAAAGTGCAGAGAACATAAATATGGGGCCAGATGTAAGAACAGTTGGATAAGAGGAATGCAACTCTGCTTTCTGAATGACATCATTTGTTTTAATTACTGAAAACTGGACTTCCATGTTAACTTAATATTTTGGTGGATAGGGAAGAAGTATCCTTGTTTTGCAAGTTCCAGGAAGCAGTTGAGTCTGCAAGGACTCTCAGGAATGACCTAATTGGATGATTCCCTTTCTAAGAGAAATAGAAATTTGACACACATTGCATTCATACCATGTGCCAGATTCTATTTAAAAGCTCATCTACAGTATCTGATTGTAATCTTCAGAATAAGCTTCTGAGGTACATTTTGCAGATGAGGAAATAGAGGCATAGACAGATTATCTGACAAATGTTTTACAGTCACAAAAATGGCCCAGAGCCAGCCAGTTATGATGGTGTATGCCTGTAATACCAATGACTCCCGCGGCTGAGGCAGGAGGATCATGATTCAAAGCCAGTCTCAGCAATTTAGTGAAACCCTAAGCAACTTAGCAAGTCCTCTAAAAAGGGCTGGGGACGTAGCTCAGTGGTAAACTGCCCCTGGGTTCAATCCCTGGTACAAAAAGAAAAAAAAAAAAAGACCCAGAACTGAGATTTGAACCTTGGTTTAACTCAGATCCAGAGCTAGTGATTTATAAGTCAGAGAAAGGTGGTCTACATGTACAAATGGCTATGCCACCTCTCACCTAAGAGAATAAAGTTAGTTAGTAACCAGGTGAGTCTCAGGGAAAAAATGGTAGTCACAACATACTCTCAGAGAGAACCTGACCACCAATAATGGGTTCCTAATTTAGTTTGGTGGAGAATTTAACATTGTCCTTGTTCCCAGGAATCAAAGAGAGGCAAAGATCAAATTTAAGTGTGTCTCTCTTGTCACCATTTTTTCCCCCCTTCTGGTCCTCAGAGAAGTTGGAAGATCATAGTGCAGTAGCCCTACAGTTGCCGTGCTGCCCTTAGCCTAAAGGAAGTTTAGGAACAAAAGTCCAGAGAGAGAAAGTCCTAGCTGAAAAGGGCACAAAGAACAAATGTTGTAAGGAGACCTTTCAAATCATTCAGCTATTTTTCTGAAGGTCACTCTTGGCCTACCTTTTGAGATGATGGCAGCAATTGCTTCAAGCAAATTGCCACATGAAATTCTGCAAAGCATACATATCTCGGTCCCTTAGTCCACCATGATACATTTTGCAAATATGCTACATTTCCTCCCTTAGCAGAACAGCACCCCCTTGAGTTAACTGCTCCTGCAATTAACAAACTTTGCAGAAGGCGTGATCCAGTCACTCACTGCCCTGTTGCTGCTACATCTTCAGGCTTACCCACTCCTTTGCCTGCCTTGTCTGTTTGCTTCTTTTGGTCTCTGGGGCTGCTGGGGTTGGGAAGAAGGTAGAACATTCCTTCTTGTTTGGGTTCATTTCAGGGCTGGGTACAGGGGTCGGGGAGAGTGGGGGGTGGAGGGAATAATGCTGCAAATTATTAATGACACTTTCCACTTTTTTAATATTTATTTTTTAGTTTTAGGTGGACACAGTATCTTATTTTATTTTTATGTGGAGCTGAGGGTTGAACCCAGTGCTTCATGCATGCTAGGCAAGCGCTCTGCCACAGAGCCACAACCCCAGCCCCACTTCCCACTTTTTAAAAGAACACATTCTCCTACAGGGCTTTCCTTTTGGTCAGTCTTCTCTTTCACAAGCCTCAACTGGGACACATGATCACCATAAATATGGTGAGGTCCCAGATGAGAGGCAAGAATGAGCAAAAAAAAAAAAAATTTTTTTCTCCCCTGACTTCCAGCCTTCTTCTGGTTTCATTCACTCCAGGCTTCTGTTCTTCCAGGGAAGAATCCTGTGTGAAAGCATTTTATACCTTGTGTAGTACTGATCAACTGCAAATGGGCACAGGATTTTCCAAGGAACTCACAGGCCAAGAATAAAATGAAATGTGTGCTAATTCTATAGTGGTCCCTCACTGTGCTTAGAGAGAGAGAGAGAGAGAGAGAGAGAGAGAGAGAGAGAGAAGGGAAACATGCCCATCTCCCCCTCTTCCTGCATAAAACACCAATGTTTTTATCATTAAACAAGATCCACAGATACTTTGTCAAAACCTCATTTAAATGGACTAATGTGACCACATAAAATTATCTGAAGGTTGTTCTGTCTCATTGCAAAGTTGATGATAGAAAACTAAGCTCATCTGAGGAACACACACTCCATTTATATTCAATTCTGACTCAAAGTAATTTTTTTATCCAAATAGAACATTAGATTTTAAAATAGGCATCAGTGCTTATCTCCTTCATGTTTAGGTTTGAATTTTATTTATTCACACATGACTTACATAATTTTAATATGTGTGTGTGTGTGTGTGTATGTGTATATGTATATATATATATATATATATATATATAGTATACATGACTTTTATAATTTTATATATATTAAAAACATTATATAATCAAAGGTGGTTGTATTTGGTGAGACTTAAATAAGTAGCATTGTTAGTTTTATTACCTCCAAAACAACAACAAAAAACCAGTTATCTCAAAAAAACAATCTTCAGAGTATTTTCTAGTTTCCTGTGTTAAGTTTTAAGAAAATTGTCCACCTTTAACTATCTCTTGCTTCTTCCATAAACTGGAGAAATTGTTTAAGTCTTCTAGCTTTTTAATTACTGAAAACAGAGGGAAGAATCAAACTCCAGAAGGTTTACAAAAAAGTCAGAACAACAACAAAATGTGTTTGGAGTTGGACATTGTGGTATAAGTGTTGGCTCAGATTTTTATTAAGGGCAGAAGGTGAAACAAAGTGACCATGCACTTTAATCTTCACAGAATGATTTCAAGGATTCTCACCCACCTTGAAACTTTGCAGACAACTGTGCTTCACATTCTGGCTAAGTGAATACCTTCTTGGCCTGTGAGAGAAACTAGTCAATTCCATGAATGAAAGACTAAAATTCCAGTCACCAAATCAAACCTAATACAAACTTCTGTGGATAACTGTAGTCACAAATAGCTTTTAGAGCATAAACAAGATTTTTTTAAAAAATAACCTGTTTTGTTAAAGTGTGTTCGAAAAGCATACAGGGAGCACGGTGGATAAAAAGAGGACAGTCCCAAAGTAAAACTCTACAGATAAGAAAGCAAGTCAGATCCTTGAGAGCATTTAAAAAAACAAATATTCCCAATGACCTGGTCCCTTGTACTGGACCTCAGTGACATTCAGCATGACCAGGCTCATGCTGAATTAACCAGACAACCAAGAAAGGGCATTTACTAAAAGTTGATAGATCCTTTATTTCCAAAATGCTGTAATGTTCCTTGTCCAAATTGACCTTGGGAAGGAGCCTCAACACTGATTTTTTGCCTCCCTGGATCATTCTGAAAAGGCATAAAAAGCTTCCAGAAACATTGCTGTAAAAATAAACAAATTCCATCTTTTAGAGAAAAGCTTGGCAATGAGAGGAGAATTGTGTTCTTCCGGATTGTTCTCGTATTAAAAAGCCCTGCATGATTTGTTTTCAGTAAGTCTTTTAAGGAAAATAGCAAACCCATGCCACCCAATTCATTCCTGAATATTTCTCACTGGGTTTCTCGTGTTTTCTCTCTCGCTTTCTTTCTTCTCTTCACAGTATTGACCTGAAGCTGAAAGAAAAGCCTTAGTGGGCCATGGCTGGGGGATGAGGATGCTTTTTGCTTCGTGGTTCTGCTGAAACATATCTACCTGGAAGAGACAGGGCTGATGTTACTTTTTTCCACTTTGCACTACCTGGTGCCATTCTAAATTTCTAAGGGGAAAAACAGGAGGAGAATTTGTTTACTCTTAACATGTTTTATGAAATTGTGTGTATTTTCCTATTTTGCCAATTATGTGCCTCAAAGATTTTAGTTGAACCTTAGCAAGAAAGTAGGAACTTCCAATTCAGTGTTTTAACCCTTGGTGCAGTGGTATTTGGTCCCTTAGTCTGGCATTTACCAATAAGAGAACTTAAATCCACTGTTAAGCATATGTGGATTTCTTTCCCTAGTTTAGCTGGATTTCTCTGTGATGAACACTTTAGATTTAAAGTACACAGGGCTCAACTCTCCCCAAGAAAGTGGCTCCCCATAATCCCACCTTTAAATTTCCTAGCCTGCTTAGGACAGCCAGAAACCATTCACAAGTATAAAACCACCATCAGCTAAGTGCCCATTGTGTTCTTGTTCACATGAGTCTTCTTCATTAGCTTCTCAAAGGAAAGTAGAGTTTCTAACTTACATCATTTTTATTTTAGGTATCATGATTTAGGTGAATTGATTTAAAAAAAATCATTTATCCAACGAGTATTGAAGACCTTCATATTGTGACACTTAAGGGTGAATGTTGAACTTTTAGCAGCTGTCTGTGCTTCAGTCCACAAACTGGGCATCTAATGTAGCCCACTCAAAAATTATCTGGTAACCCAATTTGCTGAATATCCCTCTCACATGCTTATTAAAAAAAGTGGCATGGTGGTACACTCCTGTAATCTCAGCAGTTTGGGAGGCTGAGGTAGAGGATCACAAGTTCAAAGCCAGCTTTAGCAACTTAGCGAGGCTATAGATAACTTAGCAAGACCCTGTGTCAAAATAAAAATATAAAGGGCTGGGGATATAGTTCAGTGGTTAAGCACCCCTGGGTTGATCCCTGACACTGAAAAAAAAAAAAAGTGATCTGCTTTAAGATACTCAAATTGGATCACAACATTAAAATGAAATGTATGTTCTATTATTTATAAAATAGTTCCTCATAGTTTTTTTATGCCCTTAAAATGCCAATATAATTTCAAATATTTGGGGCCTCCAGCAGATGGGTTGGCAAACTATGCCAAATCTGGGGTACCACCATAAGCTAAGGATGGCTTTCACATTTGTGGCTGAAAAATAATTTTTTAAAATGTTTTGTGACATAAGAAAATTTTTCAAATTTTAGTATTCATAAATACAATGCTATTGAAACACAGACACACAAATTTGTTTTGTTACTGTCTACCTTCACACTACCTCAGCAGAGCTGAGTAGTTAACAACAAACCATATGGCAACCAAGCCAAAAATATTTACTTTCTTTACAGCGAAAGTTTACTGATCCTTGCTCTACCAAATATCTTTTCCCACTTTGTGCCCCACACCCCACCTGAATTTAGATAATTTCTCTAAACAGAATGGATGAATGAGATTGCAAAACTAATTTTGTCAATAAAATAAATTATTATTTATTTTGAAAACTAAAATACATGGCCAGCTGAGGAAGACAAGGAATCCTAGGCACAAAAGCATGCTTCAAGTTTTAACCGAACTTTTAATTTTAATTAAGTCTCAAAGGGAAATGTGCTTAAAGGTTCCTTTTGAGCTACTTGCTGGTGTTGCCAAGGTCCTTGTCTTATCCTGGAAACCATTCTTAGTCCACTGGGGACTGTTAAAAAGAAACTGGAAGAAATTAAAATGAAGAGGAGAGAGGGGTGGTCTGCCTTAGTGTCATGGTGGTAACTTCACTAAAGAGAGCTCTCCAGGACACTGAGCCTGGTCCTCTTTGAAATAGTCATCTTTGCACCTGCACCTGAGCTCCTCTGGCTTCACTTGCCCGCATGTCTATTTCCTTCCTACCTTACACATGTGCTCACCCAAGACACAGGACCACTCTCTTTCCTCCAGAAGCTTCATAGTTATCTGCTTTCCCCCTCTCCATCCCTTTCAACTTACCATCTTATTAAACTTTGTGGTCTTTTGGATCTGTTTCCTGATTAAGTTTGGCTAGCCCAATAGGAAAACCCCCAAATCCCACCATCTCTAATAACCCAGTTATTACTTCTGGAAGCCCAAATGATGCCTACCCCAGAATCTGGTGTTGACATTAATACAGTTACCTAATATTCTGGTTTGGTCACCTGCTGAACACTCCATTCAGTGCTGTCCCCTTTTGGAAGATGTACCACATGGTCCTCTAATCATGTGTAACCTCTAAGTAATGAGGAATCCAGTGTTCAGCTTTGTGGTGGAAACCCAAGAACACAGAGCTATTGATAGAGGGCTCTTGTTACAGCCAAGCAGACGTGGCAACAATCCCACCCTTCACATTTTCTTTGAACTTGTCCAGCCTGTTTATGAACAACTAACTACTCAAATGATTGTGCTGTTTGAAGCTTCATCTTCCCACACAGAAATTATGCTCACCTTTCCCAGTCAGTGGTTTTGTTTGGGCTGTTCTATGGGCTGCAAAACCATTTTGATGTTAGACACCTGCTATTTTACGATCTTAAATGGACAGATTAATTTAATTGCACGTGTTAGAGAAAAAGCTACCATGTAAATTCAATTCAAGTAAATAGAATCCTAGGTGAATCCTGAAAAAAACAGTCCCCAAGCAGATAGGTAGACAGGTGTAAACTCTCACATCATTCAACTCTCTGGCTCTTGGCATTCTGAGCATTCTTGCTTTGGTTCTGACTTCTGAGAACTGCTTTGCACTTTTCCTATAGATTTGTAGTTAAGGGAACCCAGGGGTTACTGGGGACAAAAGTATTGTTTTTATGCAAAGTGGCAACTGTTCTTTCTGTAACTCTTGGTCTAGAGAAAGAACAAAAATCTGCACAGAAGATAATGTCAAGGAGTGAGAAAATTTGAAGGCAATAGCTGAACCCTGAGGTTCCTGTTGAAGCCATACAATGTTTTATAGGGTTACTCTCTAAGGTATACTCCAGATGTTTGTGGAAGTCACTGCTCCTAGCCTTTCTCATTAAGATATCATTTTAAGGATTCAGTTACAGTACTATGATTGCAATTTTCATCTTATCACAATGCCTCAGTAGTTTGCTCCCTTAGAAACATTTAGATGTGCACAGATTAATCTTTTATATATTTAAAGATTTTTCTACCATGTATCAGATTGCTTTGAATAAAAGTATCTATTAGAGTTTGTTTTGGCAAATAAATAAATTCTCCCCAAATTGTGTGCATTAATAATATAAAATATGTAATGACACAATGTATCTATATAATCTCTCTGTATAATGCGGAAATAAAAATTGATTCCACATGTTATGGCTTGCTTTCTTTGAGTCAGCCAGAATCTTTGCAGCAGTTTTATTTGGTCATTGGTTATCTTGGCACTCAGTACTAGTGAACTGTATATATTTTGGCCTTCCTGGTCACCAAATTTACTCTCCTCTTATTTTTGCCTTTCACGTCTCAGGGTTTGACCCACTACACTTTCAAATGTATTGTTTATCCTTGGGGTAAGGCATTTCTTACCTTGGAAATATCTCCACATTTCCTGGTTACCCGATTATACCAACTTCTTTCTCTATCTCTTGCCTTTTCGTGGCTGATATTTATTGTTTAATTATATTTCAGGCTGGAGGTATATCTCAGTGGTAGAGTGCATGATTAGCATAGATAAGGTTTGATCCCTGCACCATAAAATATACCTCAAAACTACATTTTAATGTTCTCTTATTTTTAAGTGTTTTTCTTTTTAAAATTTCATAACTTTCAGGCCAAATCAGAGTTGGGAATCACCACTGTGCTTTTTTTCTTTTATTCCCCCCCCCCAACTTAATCAAATGATACTTCTGCTTCCTGGAAAGTTGTTGGACCAGCCAAAAAATAAGTTGCTTAACAAAAAGTGAGATATTGCATGTTCTTGTGACTTAGGAATGAGTTTCAATGGAAATTGTCCTCAACCCAAGTAAGGGAAAAAGCAGAAGAGAAGACGGAGAAGTAATTAATTGCAGGCAAATGAAGGAAGACCATGCGTTTCAAGGGGAAAGTTGTGCTCATTTCTACAGCCATTATCTAAAATGGTAGCAATGGGAGGCATGCCATGGGCATGTGTCCAGCACTAGGGGAAAGAGTGGGTAAAATGGGGTGGATACACCCTGTGTATACTACTCAGTTGTGAGAAGCAACAAAGTACACATTCATAGAGCAACACTGAAATCACAGGGTAGAGTTGAAAAAGTAAAAGCAAACAGTATTTTTAGCATAGTGTTATTTATGTAACTTCAAAACATTCACACATACATAACAAAGCTACCTATTATGCAAAATCCATGAGTATTTAAGGACCTAGCACACTCATTACAGTGAGTGTAGGGCAGGAGGGTCAGGTATAAACTTGGGAGCCTAATTGAAAATCCAATCAAAAGGGGTTCTCATGAAATTTATGGGCCGAAATTTTAAAATGTTTAAAGGAAAACAAGCTTTCAGCCACTGAAGCCAAGACTTTGAGTCGTAGATCATAGGAAAGCTGTGTTAGGCATTTTGAGTCCCCAAGGGGCTGTTCCCCTGACAGCTCCTCTTGTGCCGTTCTGCTGCGTTGACTGTATCCTGGGAACAGCTTGCCAGCAGCCCGCCCTAGTTACATCATCTGTACCATCATGGAGAGTTTAATTAAGCTGGTGCCTTTTGACATCAGTCCTCACACAGCTGTGATCTTCATAGAGCAAGGCTAATTTTCCTAGAGAGTGTCATTCACAATCAATCAGGAAGAAGTATCTCTTTTCAATATATAACCCTTTCAATGACACTTAGATGGCAGAGAGACAACCGTATCCACTCTCCCCAGCCTTATCCCTAGTGAGGAACCTACAGCTCTTACACTTGATCATGTGGTTCCTTATGAAACTCTTTCAGCTCACTGAATTGCCCATTTCCCTCAGTCTTCATTACCTATTGCTGCATTAACAAGTTACAGGTGATTATCATTATTTATGGTAATTATATCTTATAAAGTGAGTGAAAGCACCAAATCAGTATATATTGATCTAATGCTGCCACAGGAAATAGAGGACTACACTCCTCTGAGCCTCTGGCCATAATATTTCTGCCAATTGATCAATATATATAGTTGTTTTATGTGTTTTTTTTGTTCAAAGACATTATTATTATTATTATTATTATTATTATTATTGGCAGAAGTAGTAGTAGTATTGAATCCAGGGAGGTCTACCACTGTGCTGCTTCTCCTGCCCTTTTTACTTTTTTTTTTTTTTTTTTTAAGACAGAGTCTACCTAAGTTGCCCAGTTTGGCCTCAAACTTGTGATCCTCCTGCCTTAGTTTCCTGAGTCACTGAGACTACAGGTATGCCTCCATGCCTAGCAACACCTATTTTAATATACATTAATGGTTTGTTAATAATAAGTTCACAGCCAGAAACCTGAATATACCTTGAACAAAGCTTCTCTAATATGTATATTTTCTTCATAAGGTACATCAGAGGGTTGGGGGTGGAACTCAGTGGTGGAGCATATGCTTAGTATGCAACAGGCCCTGGTTCAATCCCCAACACCCAATCAAAAAAGACACAATACAGCCTTCTTGCATTTAGGAATATTAGACAGCCATCAGTATATTTGGGGGCCATTTTAAATAGTGAAATCACCACCAAAAGAACAAAACCAAAAATTTTTAAAAGCCCATGGAACTAAATAGACTTTGAAAAGGACACTTGTCTACAGTATGAGCAAAACAAAAGGAAATACAGCATCTGTTCAACATCAGCTGGAGGCATGTGCCTCAGGTGACGCAAATTTTTTGCCACCCTGTTCATGTCCATAAATACTATAAAAATGCCATGAATATTGATTTCAGAGATAGAAATAAATTTTACTAAGTGAATTTGCCAGTATGGAATCCATGAATAATAAAGATCAACCAGCTCATAACTTGGCACACTGAAACAGCACACCACAGTACCTCAGTACTTGTAGTCAGAAAGCTAGGGTCCTCTGCTTCAGTTTTCTCACAGCCGTAACCAAGGTGTTGGCCCAACATCTAGGTTTTACTGGGGCAGAACCTGCTCTGAGACTCACTCACCTGATGGTTGGCAGGATTTCTTGCTGCCCATTTGCTGGAAGCTATCCTCAATTCCTTGTCATATGGGTCTGTCCAACATGACAGCTTGTTTATTAAAATCAAAGACAGAGATGCTAGTAAGTGAAGGCTACAATTTCTTATAATCACAGAAGTGTCATAAATTTTGCTCTATTCCGTTATTAGATGCAAGTCTGTAGGTCCAGCCCACACTCAGTGGGACAGTAGTACACAGGCATAAATACCAAGAGGTGAGGACATTGGAAGCCACTCTAGAAATTTGCTTAACATACCCCAATGCCTTCTGCAAATTCCTCTTTTGACTTTCTGTTTTTTCTCATATTCTAGTGAAGGAACTTTTTGGTTTCCATTTTCTTTGTTCTTTCTGCTGTCTCCCCAGGATTTCAACAAACTTATTTTCAGATCATTTATATCCTGTTTTCAATCTTAACTTCAAATCATCATTTTTCTCACTCAGTCTTTGTGCCTTTATAATCTCTAGGGGCAAAAATTAAATGCTCTCTTCCTTGAGCTGATGAAACCATTTCTCTACCATCTCATTGTCTTTGAAATCACTCACAGGGATTTAAACCCTGGTTCTGCTTACTACCTGCATTGCTTTGGATGAATTTTCTTTTTCTTCTTCCTTTGTTAGGTACAGGGATTGAAACTGAGGTGCTCTACCACTGAGCAACATCCTCAGCCTTTTAAAAATAAAAAAATTTTATTATTATTATTATTATTATTATTATTATTATTATTATTTTGAGATAAGGTCTCACTAAGAGGCTAAGGCTGACTTGGCAAACGTGTGATCCTCCTGCCTAAGCCTCCTGAGTCACTGAAATTACAGTCAAGCCCCACCTCACCCAGAAAGTTACTTATTTGAGCATTAGTTTAACCATTTTTTTAAAATGTGCATAAAACTCTCATCTTACAAGCTTCTGTTAAACAGGACTTAAATGCCCAGCCTAGTGCTTAATACAGAGAAGGCATTCAAAAAATATTCTCCTCCCCTCCCTCTTCTTCATCTTCCCACTCACCTAGCATTTTCTCTGTGAATCTGCCAACATCTCCAAATCCACTGCCAATTCTACCTTTGGTTTCTGTCAACTATTTCAGCGTCTCACTTTCTCTCCCAACCCCTCTTCCAAATAGATGACTTCCTTCAACCCTGATGTAGCTATATTACTCTGTCCCCTGCCTTACTCCTTCTCTCCTCCTTCCAAACTTTCTCTTATCTCTACTCAGTTATTTCTTATCTCAACTAAGTTGGCCTCTTATTTTTACTTTTTTATGAGTTTTTGTTTATTTGTGATACTGAGGATTGAACCCAGAGGCACTCTAACACTGAGCTACAGTACCAGTCCTTTTTTTTTTTTTTTTTCTTTTGAGACAGGAGTCTCCCTGATTTTCTGAGATTGGCCTTAAAATTATATTCTTCCTGCTTCCACCTCCTGAGTTGCTGTGATTACAGGAATGCACCACTGCACCTGGCTTGTTTTTACTTTTTATTTGGAAACAATCTCAAACATGCAAGAACCATAGAATAAAATTAGTTTTCCTGAAACACTTGCAAGAGGATTGTCTATAGGATGTCTCATCATCCCCCAAATAATTAGTGTGTCTTTCCTATAAACAGAGACATTCTCTTTGTCTATCAAAACCAGGAAATTAACATTGAAATGTTACTACCATCTAATCCTCAGATGTCATTTAAATTTCATCTGTTGTCTCAATAAATGTCCTTAATAGCAAAAGGATCTGGTCCAGAATCACATGTTACATTTAGTTTTCATGTCTCTTTAGCCTCCTTCCATCTGGCAGTCTTTGAGTGACTTTCAGAACCCTGACATTTATGACGATTACTCACAATTTCTCCAGGAATGTCCCTGGAGTTGAATTTGGCTTTGGATTCAGGTTGTTCATCTTTGGCAACAATGTTTCAGAACTGATTTGTGTTTTTCTCATTGAGCCAGGCTGACCTTCACTTAGAACACTTGATCAAGGTAATGTGGACAAGGCTTTTTCACTATAAAAGACCTAAGTTCCCCTTGCAATTAATATTTTGTTAGGGATGTGCTCTAGGTATATAGACAGCCTGTTGTCCATCAAACTTTTAATTTGCGGTTTTATTTCTATCAATGAACTTGTGGAATCCTGCTTTATTTAATAAATTATCATCTGTTAGTATTTATTTTGATCTTCAAACTGATCCTAACCTGGTCTTTGAGAGCCTCTTCAGTCTGCTCTTTGATAAGTCCTCCTTCTTCTTTGAGCAATTCTTCAATCTCTGGCACAATGTTGCAGACTCAGCTTGTATTGCTCCCCTGCCCCAGTCCCAGAATCAGCTTTTTCTTTCCAGAGTCTTGGTTCCTTTTAGTGGAGAATAGCATTGAGAAATCAAGATCCAAGTGCAGGATATGCTCACTGCTAACTAGGGAATTACTGCTCCCAGCACGTGGTAGAACTAGAGGAAACGCACACATATACAACACCCTACCCCCCCCACACACACAAATATACACACACTCCCATGTTTACATCTATTTTTATTTTTGTCTATCTATTTTGAAGTCCATGAATTCACTATGATATTTCCTATTCTGAAACCAATTCAACCCATTATGCAGATGCTCTCCCCAGCCAGTGCAGCTTTTGACATCCCGACCCTTCCCCATATCCTTCCTCCTCATCCCACCCAGCTAGGCAGAAAGCAAGACTGATTCAAATGCTAATCATGTACACACAAGATTCATTGGAAATTCTCCACAAAAGGATGCCTTTGAACAGCCTGATCTTTCTTATAACATTTTATATACAACACATTGTCCATCCCTGGGTGTGCTGCTAGGTGTTTCTCTCAGCAGGGCTTCCCAGTCCTATCTTTCAGTGTCTGGATCTTTCAGGCTTTAGACAGACACTGTGCATCTACCCTCTGCTGACCCCACAGCCAAAGAGCAAAACCTGTATGCAACTTAACTTTATGGTCACACATAACAGGGATGGGATGTTGGCAATGTCCTTCTGGAAAAATCCTGAACCATGTGTACTAGAACTCTTGGTTGCCATATTAGTTGAGATCTTCTTGAATACTCCCTTCCTACCTCTATGTTCATTCACGGCAGTTATTCAATTAACCAACATATCTAGGACATATTCTAAGTTCAGGGCTAGATACTTGTGATGTAAATGTGAGAAATGGCCTCATGGCTGTAATCTAGTAATCCTGCAGGTGGACAGAGATGACAGATTCACAACAGAACATGAGAGTAAGGTAAGCATCAAAGAGAAGCCCAGGCACAGTGCTGAGGCTTAGAGAAAGGAAATCTATCAAGTTAGGAGATCATGGAAAATGTCATAGGAGGGGACATTTATTACTCCAGACCATTTGGGAAACAAGTCAAATAAAAGTTTTGTTGCTTTGAACAAAATCCCATCATCAAGACTTGGTTTCTCTTCATTCTCAGTTTGAATGTAGCTATCTGTGAATAGCTTCATTCTAAAGTGGTCATTCCCTGTGATAGGCTAATAGCTTTTAGCAGCTTCAGGCTGTAGAGCTGATTTATTCAGTGACCTGTTGAAACTAGTCATTTCCTTCCCATTAATCCCAGTAGAAACCCTGGGGCTTCCTTTCATTGGACAAGTAGGCTGTCCGATTATCTCTGAACCAATCACTGTAACTGGAGGGATGGATGATGCAGTTGGGATTGATCCTGCATCATATGCTTGCAATAGGAGCAAGAAGGTGGAATCAGCCCTCTCCAAGCCATGGTGAGATGGAAGAGAGAAGGTTCTCCAAAGGAAAATTGCTATTTCTAAAAACAAGTAGAATTAAATGCTGGGCAAGATCAATAGATTTCCAGTTAGGACATTTGAGTTGGCCTTGATGCCCATGTATCAGTAGGGAATCAGGGGCAGAAATCAGGGTGGACCCCTGATTCATGGTAGCTCTGGGGCCAGCTACCATGCTCATAGTGGAAACAGCAGGATGGGCCACTTGGTCCCCTGCAGACTCGGTTTAGGTTTCAAGTTGCTTTAAACTAGACTTATTATGTAAATGCCCAGACAGGGCAGACTGTGGAGAAGACACTAACCTTTGCTGTACCTACTGGGTAACACCAACATCAGCCTTGGTGATGCTCATTTAAAACAAAACAAAACAAAACAAAAACTCTTCATCTAATAAAACTCAACAGAGGAGGTATTTCCAGTGACTTCACATATAAAAAGCACTTGCACATTTTATGTTTAAATTATTTTCTCATCATACAAATAATTTCCCAAAATCCATACTTTATCTAGCAAATTCCCATGAACAGAATAAACTTTTTTTTTTTTTTTAAATTTCATTGGTCCTTTGTCGTCAAAGTAAAATTCATAACTGGGGTGGTGACAAACGCCTATAATCCCAGTTACCTTGTAGACTGAGGCAGGAAAATTGCAAATTAGAGGCCAATGTGGGCATTTTAACAGGACTATGTCTCAATAATAAAAAGGGCTGTTGGTGTATCTCAGTGGTAGAGTACCCAATACTGCCAATAAATAAATAAATAGTCTCTCTCTCTCTCTCTCTCTCTCTCTCTCTCTCTCTATATATATATATATATATATATATATATATATATATATATATATATAAAATTGAGATTTAGAGAGGAAAATAAAAGAGAGATAGCGAGAAGTAAAAAAATAAAAAGAAAATATTATTCTCCCCTGATGTTACCATTTGAAAATCAGCACAAGTGACATTTGGCAGGAGTTTGACATTTATGTGACATACACAGAATTATAGAGCTGGAACAAGACCTGGGGTATAAATAGACCCAGGGGCCCCTGTACATCTGAATCTTTCTGAGAGTAGTCACTGATATCTCTTGTAATTTATTTTCTCAATACAAAAATAAAATAGCTTCATTTTCTTTTCTGCTTACAGGAAAGATCCTTAATGTGGGAGGGACATGTGAGAAGGTTCTCTGTGGACTCAGTACACTGTTCGAGTTGTGGGTCCATAGAGACAGAGGGGTGTAAAGAGGAGCAAGCCTGGAAAGAAATGGTAGGGTCATGTATAAAAGATCCCAAGAGAGAGAGAACACGGCAACGGGAAGAGTTTTTAAGAGCTTATAGGTCAGTAATTCCTTCAAGTGATGAGGTGAAGAGATGGTGATTTCCCCTCAGAAAGTAAGTATTTTGGCCTCCTGGACTAGGACATAGGCGGCTGCCAGAGCTCTGAGACAGGGGGCCCATCCCCGGACCGTAGGGTCCAGTTGTTTGGATAGATAGGCTACTGGAGCAAATTTCGGTCCCTGCTGTTGGCCTAGCACCCCTAGGGCCAGGCCCTGATTTTCATGGACACACAGAACTAAGGGTCTATGCATACCAGGTAAGTGGACTTCCAGGGCCTGGAGGAGGGCCCTCAGAAGTTTGTGGAATGGGGCTCAAGTGGCCTTAGGAGTGGTCGCCATTGATTTTTCCTTAACTATTTCATATAGAGGGCAGCTAAAAGGGAAAAATTGGGGATCCAGGCTTGGAAGTATCCCATCAGCCCCAGGGAAGAGAAAATCTCTTCTTTGGTGAGTGGGGAGGGCAAATTTCGAATTAACTGTTCCCGGTCGAGGGTAATGGCCTTTTTTCCCCTGAGACACCTGGACTCCTAAGTAGATAACTGCTGGTAGAGAGGGCTGGACCTTTTGAGGAGAGATCCGGCAACCCTTTTCTGAGAGGAAATCAAGGAGGGAGACAGTGTTACTCTTGGAGACAGGTAGGGAAGGATTGCAGAGGAGTAAGTCATCCACATACTGCAGAAGGGTGGAGTGGGGACGAGTAAGACCCCGAAGGTCTTGTGCCAGGGCTTGGCCAAAGATATGTGAACTATCTCTGAAACCTTGAGGGAGGACTGTCCAGGTAAGCGTCTGGGAATGATGTGTCTTACGGTCAGTCCAGGTGAAGGCAAAGATGTCCTGGGAATCCTGAGCAAGGGAAATGGTGAAGAAAGCATCCTTCAGGTCCATGACTGAGAAGAAGGAAGAAGAGTAAGGAATGGAAGAGAAGATGGTGTAGGGGTTTGGCATCAGAGGGTGATGGGTCTAACTGCCTCGTTAATGATTTGTAGCTCTTGTGCAAGGCGGTACTGTCCATTAAGTTTCTTTATGTCCAAAATTGGAGTGTTGTAAGGGGATTGGGTAGGTCTTAATAAGCCCTTGTGCCACAGGTCCTTAATAATGGGCTGTAGGCCCTGAAGACTGCCAGTTGGAAGAGGGTAATGAAGTTGACAAGGGAAATGCTGGAAATGAATTCTGACAGGGACACAGTGAGCCGGAGAGGAGGTGGAAGTGTCCCAAACTTGAGGGTTTACCTCCAGAGGAAGAGAAGGATGGGAGCCTGTGGACATGTGGGGCTGCTTCTGCAAGGGTGAGGATCAAAGAAAGGCTGAGATGGAGTATGACGGAGACATGGAATTTGACTAAGATGTCCCTTCCCATTGGGGTATTACCAAAAACTGGTGGGAGAAAGGATGGTGGTAAAACCTACAAGAGAGGGTGGAGGCTTTGAGGGCTTTGTCCCCATACCCCAACAATGGGGAAACAGAATGGAACAGTGGGTCCCCCAAACTCCCTCAAGACTGAATAAGTGTCCCTGTGTCTAAAAGGAAGTTAATCGGGCGTCCATCCACCGCAATAGTGAACCTGGCTCCTGAAAGGTGATGGTGGTCTTCGGGGAGGAAGTCCCAAGGCCCCTTCAGTCATCTGTGGCCAGTCCCAAAAGATCTGGGTCTGGGCTTAAGGCGGATCTGGCTCCTCTTTGGGGGCCAGAGCAGTCCACAGCCCAGTGACCCCTTAATTGGCATTTAGGGCATGGACACCTAGGTGGTCTGGAATTAGAGCACTCTCATACCCAGTGTCCTTCCTTCCCGCACTTAAAACAGGGCCCGGGGGCATCTTGGGTAGTGGGCGTTTAGCCAAAAATGAAGGGGCCCATGGGGTAGGTCCTCGTAGAGCTTGTGCCAGCATCTGTTTCTTTTCTTTTCTTTTTTTTTTTTTTTTTTGCTTTCTGGCCTTCTTATCCTGGTTATGGTACACCTTAAAGGCTATGGCCAGGACTTCAGTCTGAGGGGTCAAGGGTCCCCATTACAGTTTTTTAAGTTTTGCCCAAATGTCAGGGTAGTCTGGGAGAAGAAGTGGTCATTAGGAGCTCTCTCCCATCGAAGGTTTCAGGGTCTAAATTACTATATTGCTGGAGAGCCTTAGTCAGTCTATCTAGGAAGGTGGAAGGGTTCTCATTTTTGTCCTGAATGATTTATTGGAGTTTTTCAAAGTTTAATGCCTTCTGAGCCACCTGTCTTGAGTCCAGCAATGAGGCAGGTGGAAAATTGGTCCCTCAGGGCTAATCCTCCAGGGGTATTGTAGTCCCAATTAGGGTCCTGATCAGGAACTGCCTGGTCTCCTAGCGGGTGGGCCAAGGTGGTCTGATGTACCTCATCAGCGTAATTATGGGCTTTTCCCAGTCCTGCCTACGTTCCTCTGGGAGAAGGGTATTGGCCAGGATCATGTAAATGTCATGAAAAGTGAGACTACAGGCTTGGAATAAGTACTGACACTCCATTATATATGAGGCAGAGTTGGTGGTGTAGGAACCCAAGCGTTTTTCAATCTGTGAAAGGTCTGTTATGGAGAAGGGCACGTGGACCCTAATGATCCCTTCTGCCCCCAGCAACCTCTCTCAAAGGAGCTATGATTGGAGTAGGGTGTGGCTGGACAGACTGTGCGTAGGAACGGGTGATGGGAGGACTGAAGGAGGACGTGGGGGCAGGGACTAAAGAAGGAGGAGCTGAAAGGGCGGGATTGGGAAGAGGAGGGTTAGTGTGATAAATCTCTGCCCGTTTTTTTTTTGATCCCCTGCAACAGTTGTAGAAGTCCCACAAAATGGCAGGGTCTTTTGGTTATGTAAGGGATAATTGGGCCAATCCTGAGTAGACAATTTTATCAATTTGGGGGGCTTAATATCCAGGGTTAGGCTGAGGGTGTCCAGATTTGGAGGAGGCATTGAGAGGGGAGTTGGCTGTCAGGGGGGAGGCGCCCCCCACCATGTGCTATGAGGAAAGGTATGATATGTTGACTGGGGAGGTGTCCCACTCGAGCCAAATATCAGAATGAGACCTCAGGCAGAGGATACGGTAGTCACCAAAAATCCTCTGGTGAGGTGCCCTCTTGGATGGCCCTGGGAGCTAGGGTTCACCTGGCGCCAGGGTTCCCAATCCAGAGGGGGAAAGAGGAGACCCACGTTTGAGGAGGGGAGGGGGTTTGCCAGTTCTCAAGCCGGCCAAGGCCTGTAAGGAAGGGGAAAGATCCAAGAGGACCACTGCGAGCATGAATGTCTGGGTGGGGTGTATTCCTCTCCAGAGACATCACAGGGGCTGCCCGATGATTGACATGATAGACGGCCAGTTCCCAGTTACTGTGCCTCAGTGGGTTTAGGAGCCCAGAGAAGGGGCTCTCTGATTCGTAGGCCAATGGTGGATGCCAAGGAGGCAATCCAGAGATGGGCCCAGGTGGTGAACTCTGGCAGGATGGGGGTCCTGCTTAAGGCAAGAGAGCCCCATCTGACGCATGGCACCAATGAAAGGCAAGTGACTCACCCGAGACGGAAATTTAACCAAGAGATTTTATTGGGGAGCTGCCTGAAGAGGAAGAGAGCAGCAAAGAAGAGGAAGAGATCAGCTAAGAAGAGGAAGAGAGCAGAAAAGGAGAGGAAGAAAACAGCATGAGCCTGCAGCCTTCAGCTTAAGAAGGGTTGCTTTGGTGACGTGGCAGGTGCTGATTGGCAGGGCGACTCAGGGCTTGATCAAGAAAACTTTTGACTCTGGTGCCCTTCGGTTTGGTGCCCTTTGGCTTGGTGCCCTTCAGAGAGGAGGAGGCGGGGTAAGGGATTACATGATGTTCTTCTGAGAGATCTGATGGGGGAAATAAAACCAAAAGGCAAGGTCTCCCACACACCCAACAAGTTGCAATAGTTTTTTTTTTTTCATTTGGTTTGTAAGCTGATTTTTTTTTTTAGTTTGAAAATTTGAAGTTTTCTTAACTATTATCCCAGGGTGCATTTCTTTATACATCCCAAATACTATTCCTATGCCTGTAAGTACCAAATCAATAAAAAATTTCCAGCAACAAACATAGTCATTTTCTCCTTCTCTACCTTGACATTTTGTCCCTGAGATGCTCTGAGAATAAGATGTCACCATGGGACTCTGTCTTCTAAATGCATGTACACAGCTCTGGATGCTCAAACAGATTCAAAATTCAACAAGTTGTGTTTCTTTCAAGCTAGGGCCAACCACAAAATTTCTGACTACAGGGCTTTTCCTCTCCCTGCTTACCCCTGCCTCCAGGCTACAGAGAGCTAGGAACAATTGATTATGCTGTGACAGAATGCAAACCCATATCAAAGAGCTGTCTGCCCAGTTTTTCTTCTAGTTGATACTATTATCTGGATTCTGGTTTATAGATATATTAGTTTAATGGATTTGCAGCTATGTGGAAGAATAAAAAAAGTATATAGGAAAAGGACTGATTTGGTCCACTTCTATCTCATACCAGAGAGCTTAGGAGGTGTTTTTGAGATGGTTTGAGGAGAGAGGAGACATCAAGAACCTGCCTTTGAGAGCCCAGCTCTCTCTAAAATCACAAGGAATGTTGGTTTGTCCAAGGCTATCTGAGAGACCATGAAATGAAACGTCCAAGGAGCTTTTGGGGAAAAAAATGGCCTCATCCTTAAACCACCACATTCAAAAAATGGATATATGTCATAAATGGAAAAAACAGAACATAGGAAAAGACCTTCAAACAAAGTCCATTTTAAGTGCCAATCCCAGGCTGGAAGTTTGAAGAGGCAACATCAGTAAAAGAACATCAGTTAATCCAGGAAAGAAAATAACCAATAAATTTAGCACTTGATAATATTTCATTTTCTTATTATCTATGTAGCTTCATCTGCCCTATTCTCTCCAGTATAAAATGACCCAAGAGGTCCAGTGTGTGGAGGCTGTCAGCGCCTCACCAGGGGGTCCTTCTTCCCGCCCAGGAGAGTATAAGCCACCAGAGAAAATAAGTCAGAAATAATTAGTGAAAAACAAAAGACTCAGAGTCAAAATTATAGTCTTAAAATAGAATGCCTGGTAGATCCAGTCCGCATAGGAGCTGAAGCTGGACAATTAAAAACCGGCTCCTGTGGTTTATTTAAGGGGGTACATCAAAGTCAGGGATCAGGTTTCAGGGTTGGAGTCTTGTTTGTGATGTCTTTCAGTCAGCGGGTTGATTGGCATCTTGGCAGGTCACACCCATCTCTGAGAGACTCTGTGGCTATAGCAGGTCACCCCATCTCCAGTGCTGTGTGGGACCAGGCAGAGCTGAATAGGGCTCACAGTGTGTTTGGATGATCAGAGGAAATTTCCACTGGAAGTTCCCAGACACCAGATTCTCCTATTCACTGTCTGCGATTCCAGTGTAGTCCACACATAGCCCAGAGACGGCTCTTGATAGTCCAGAGTAACTGTCATAGTAGCAGTAGATAAAAAATGTTTTTGACCCCTATATGACTTAGAAATTAAAAAACACTGAGAAAAAAGTAACCAAAACACAACTAGAAATTCTTGCTGTTTTTAATTTTAATTTTATCCTCCAAAATGTGTATAGAATTTAACATTTTAAAAATATAATGTTATAAAAATTTTAGATTAAAATGCATGTGAAGGAAAGTCCCCCTGTATTATTCAGTTATTGTTATGTTACTTATGACCCCAAGTCTGAGGGGCTTGAAGAATCCCATTCATTCATTATGCTGACTAGTTTACAGTTTGGGTAGGACTCTGGAAAAAAGGCTCAATTCTGTCCCCCTCAGCATTTGTTAGGGCAGCTTGACCAACGACTAGAGGATCCACTTTCAAGAAGCCAAACTAAGTTGGAAAGCAAGTTGTCTAAAATATCAGGCTGGGGACATAGCTCAGTTGGTAGAATGCTTGCCTCCCATACACAAGGCCCTGGGTTCAATCCCCAGCACTGCAAATAAATAGATAAATAAATTTTAAAAAATCAGCCAAATTTAAAGCTCTGATTTTCTTTAAAATGGTTATTATTTAAGAAGTTTCTCAGGGAAAATGAGAGTTCTAAATCAAAGGAATAGAGAGACTTCCATCCACTTGCTAACATGTCATTTTTGAAAAGTTAAAAACATGACTTTCATACACATACAAAGTGAGTATGTGTCAAAGATTTATTCAACTCATTTATTAATTACATTAAATAAGATGTTAACACTGGTTAATAATAAAAATGGTGTGATAGATGATAGATCGAACATTAGGGATGTTCAAATGAATTGTTTGTGAATCATGCAAAAACCAAAATATAGCATTTGGAGTTGTCATTTCTTCTTGTGGGAATCAATTATTTATCTGTACTGAACCATGTTAATTTCCAAGGAAATCACCTCCATTCTTCAAGCTCACCCCTGGGAGTACAGATGGAGTTGTCCCCATACAAAGCCAATTGTTCAAATAGGGACATATCCCAGGCCCTAGTCAAAGGCAGCATCCATTCCCCCATTGATAGACTCAGAGAGGTCATGTGGTCCAACTTAAACCCCGAAGTCACAACAAAACTTAGCAGGGACTTTTATGAGAGCCACCACATTTTCAAGGCACTTGAATTGGAAGTGCTTGGATCTGAACTTGCTGGCAGGTATCTTAGCACCATAAGAAGCTGAAATAAAGAAGCATAGAAGAATGGAGACAAACAACAGAGGGGACAGCACCTGATGACTTAGAGTCCCCTAATCAGCCTGATCACAACCTCAGTCCCCATCTTCTCCATTTATGAGTCAATATATTTCCTTTTTGATTCTTTGTTTAAGCCAGGTTAACTCACTCAAAATGACTCATTGCAGTACAAAGGGGTGCTCCAGCTCTGATTTCTTCTTCTGTGCTAGTCTTCTAAACATATATTTACTCCTCTTGGCTTCCATTTCTCCTTAGGTAAAAGGAATGAGCAATACCTACTATAAAGATTAGATATATCATAAGTGTAAATTAACTTTTACAATGCCTAGGAAATAGAAATATCATATTTTTCTAAATCTAATTATATCTGGTTTTAATCCCCTGTTACAGTTTGAATGTATATGCCCCCCTCACCAAATCCACATATTGTCATAAGATTAAAAGAGGGCCTTAGGGAGATGATAAAGTCATGAGGACTGTGTCCTCACAAATGGGGTCAGTGCCCTTGTAAAAGCTCTTGGCAGTCCAGAGTAGCTGCCATAGCAGTAGTAGATGAAGAAATGTCTTTGGGGTACTAGCTAGGCACTTTGCCTTTCTGCCTTCCACCGTGTAGCACAGTGGTGGCTGCTTCTGCCATGTGAAGATGCAGCAATAAAGCCCTTACCAGACACCAAATCCCAGTACCTTGATCCGGGCCTTCCCAGTCTCTAGAACTATAAGAAATAAATTTCTGTTATTTGTAAATTACCCCACAGTAGTGATTTTGTTATAGCAGCACAGATGTGCTAAGAAATACTAATACATCTAGATGTACTAATCACTTACTAGGATCAAAAGACTACAAATATCGGTCATTATTAGGTGCTCTCTTTTATTCGGTGGTGGTAAAGTCTGTCAAAAATCGACTAGAAAAGATTGTTTGGTCTCTTGTAAATCGTAGTTGCTATTCATTGTCCAAGACTATATGGTCCATTCAAAGTCTCCACAGACTCCTTGGCACTTAGGAGATCTGGCAACTTCTATGTGTCTCCTGTCACTATGGCCTTTCATGGTTAGTATCCCCAAGAAAACACATCTGCTCACTCCACTGAAGTCCTGCCGCCTCCTAGAACACTTCTGCATGGGAAACTGATGCTTCTGTATTCCTCTACACAGGTTTCCTGGAGTCCCTGGAGCCACGGCTAACTTTGGGCAGCTCTTTCTCTTTCAATCCAGTGGCCCCATCCCCAGACTCCACCTCCTCCCTCTAAGGGACACCTGACTAAATCCACCTCCCACACAAGAATCTAAATAGAGTTTCATAACAGAAGCTTTGCAACTTTGTTTGGGTCTGGGAAACACGCAGGCACACACACCCCAGTAACAACCTCTAACAGGCAACCTTGAAGAGACTGCCAGTGGTCCCCACTCTTGGTATCCATGTCCTAGTGAGAGTCTCTCTTCTGAGTGTGGGCTGGACTGAGTGACTCACTTCTAACAAACAGAACACAGCAAAAGTAGCAATTTGTCACTTTGAAAATTAGCTCATGAAACAAGAATGACTTTTACTTTATTTGTTCTCTTTCCCCCTCCCTCCCCACCTTTGAGGGAAGCTAGATGCCATACTGAGAGCTGCCCAACAGAGAATCCCATGTGGTGATGAACTGATATCTAGGGCAACACCAGAGAGGACCTAAGCTTGCCAAAATCCACGCGAATAATTTTGAACACAGATGGATGCTCCCCAAGATGCTCCTTGATGTATCCAGAACCCCAGCCAAAACTGGAGTTCAGCATTGTGAGAGACTGAGCCAGCTAAGCAGATGATGCTTGACTCACAGAAACTGAGATAATAAGAATTTCTTGTTTTAATCCACTAAGATTCAGAATAATTTGTTATGTAGCAACATGTAACTAATACATCACTTCTAAGATTGGCAGCCCAGAATTTCCTTGAAAAGAGGGTAAAATGATCTTTTCTTCCTTTTGAAAATCTTCTAGCCTAGAATAGGAAACAATAAATAGCTTGATAAATTATCCTGTGATTAAAAAAAAAATTACCAGAAGCCATGTAAGTCTATAGAACAGGAATCCCTACAGAGGGAAGTTGCCATTTCCTGACATAATCACTCCACATTCTGCCCACACTGAAGAATAGCCATGACCTTTAAGCTGCATGATAATCAACATCATCCCAAACCCTTCCAAAGGAAGAAAGGAACAGAGGTGTGGAGGCAGCTGCTAAAAGACCCTAAATACCCACTCGGCCTTGCTAAAGAGACTCTAACATGTGCCTGAGACAGCAAGAAAATGAGAAGCTAATTTTTGCTTGGATTACAAGGCTAATGGAATTTCTAAATGAAAGCTCCTGAAGGTTAGAATTCCCTCCCCTACCCTAAAAGGCTGCCTTAAACCTAGATATTCTGGTGAAGCTCTCAGAATTAAAGCACGCTACTACAGTTGGATCTGGAATGCTGCCCAAAGTCTATTGTTGAAAGCATGGTCCCCAGTGCAGCAAGGTTCAGAGATAGGGCTTTTAGGCAAGGATTGGATCATGAGAACTCTGACCTCAATGAGAGCTGAATGGACTACAGAAGGCAGGGCCACTGGGATGTAGGAAGTAGGTCTGTGGGAATGTGCCTTGGGAGGGTTTATCTTCTCCCCAATTCCCCCCCTTACCACCCTTTACTTCCTGCTGCCACTTCCCATGAGCTGAAGAGCTTTCTTCCACCATACCCTTCCGCCATATTGTTTCTGCCTTAGATGGTCTGAATCCTCTGAAACTGTGAGTCAGAATAAATCTTTCCTCCTCTCAGTTGTTCTCATCAGGTATTTTGGTCACAGTGATGAAAATATGACTAACACCCTGCTGTGAAGATTTCCTACAAGAATATGAGACTTGAGAGACGTTGTGGTCTAAGAAAATGGGCTCTGAGTGAGTCTGGGCCAGCCTCCTCCCATGAGGTGTCAGCTCACTCAGGCATGGTGTCCCCTGATGTTAGGAGTGGGATGTTGTGTCTGGGATTGTGCAACACAGGGAGCCCTGTGCTGTTGCATTGAATATTAGTGACACCTGCTGAGGCACAACTTTGTACAAGATGAGTGATGAGTCTGGATTAATATCACACCGTGACCCCTGAGTGTGGGCAGAAAGCATTTGAAAACATTTTTTAGAAGAAAATGTTCTTATCTTCCCACCATTATTCAGCCAATGAGTTTTTCTGCTTTTGTCAGTCTCCCTATTTCCCCAGATGGGCAAGAGTTGGGGAATGGGAGGGAAGGCTGTATTGAAACAGCAAAAGACTGGAACATGTTGCCTGGACACTTTCTCCTCTCTATTGGGGGCAGTTCTGCACTGGTTCTAATGAGTATGGTTATCCAGTCTGATTGTGACCACAGAAGTAAGCAAAGCTATAGAACCTAGCAGTAACATCTTAAAGGATTCCATTCTCTGAGCCTCTACCCTGCCTTTGGTACATAAAAAAAGATTATCACATAGAAGTCACATCACCTTAGTTTTCTAGTCCTGGCTTTTTTTAAATCTAATGTGTGAGTCTCTGAACTTCAATTTGGAAAACTAAAAGTAATGGGGAGACTTCTAGTTTCTCTCTTGGCATAAGAGTTTTGAATTTGCCTATTCTGTCACCAATAAAAGAAAAGCTGAAAAAATAAAAAATCAATAGCTCTTCTACTCATTCAAGAACTGGTCATAGAGCAAACTGCCTGTCCCCAAAGCTGAAGATCCAGGCAAACATATATGGTGTCACAACAAGAGCCTCCAAAAAGGAATTTCCAAAGGAACCAGTGTTGAATTAGGAAAACGGGAACTGTCACTAACAAGGTTAAAAATTTGAGGCATGGGCTGGGGATGTGGCTCAAGCTGTAACGTGCTCGCCTGGCATGCGCGGGGCCCTGAGTTCTATCCTCAGCACCACATACAAATAAAATAAAGATGTCGTGTCCACCGAAAACTAAAAAATAAATATTAAAATATTCTCTCTCTCTTAAAAAAAAAATTGAGGCAGAGACCAAGACTCCTCTAGAGACAACAAAAAGATAGAAGACCTTCCATTTGGTTGTCCAGAGTGTCAACTATTCTAGAACACTCTCAGATTCTCCCTAAGAATAGAGCCTATAAATTTGTCAGCCAGGGTCTTTGCTATTGGAGATCTACACCCAGAAAGCAAGACCACCAACTGTGCTATGGCACAGACAGATGATCACAGGTGGCTGTTACCTGGGGGACTTCATCTGCATCAAAAGACAACCTGGCTTTGCTATACACATTTTCTCCCCAAACTCCCACAAACTGGGCTGCCTCCCTTTGCAGAAGGCAAAACCCCAAGAAGCCCAAACTCCTATCCCTTTAGACTCTATATAAAGGTCAGCCATCTTTTCTCTCTTTGAGCCTAATACTCCGATGCCTTAGGCATGTAATAACTTCTGTGTGTTCCTTCCTCTGTTAAAAAATAAATAAAAATAAACAAATAGCCAGAAGTGGTGACACATCCCTGACTCAGGAGACTAAGGCAGGAGAATTGCTAGTTCAAAGCCAGCCTCAGCAATTTAGTGAGGCCCTAAACAACTTAGTGACATGTTGTCTCAAAATAAAAGAGACTGGGGATGTGGCTAAGAGGTAAAGCACCACTGGGTTCAATCCCCAGTACCAAAATACATACATACATACATATTGGGGTAATTGTAGAGCAGAATTCACACTTTTTTGAGTTTTATCTCCAGGAGCCCTCATAAATGCTCACAGTGAAGATCAGGAAAATTTTTTCCTTAGTACTTTCAACAGAAAGTGAGGAAAGCAGCCGTTCTGAAATATGCCTGGAATATTCTGTTCTTCAGCAAATTCTGCCTTCAAGACAAACAAGGGCCTAACTAACCCAAAGGAAGAAAAACACCCAAGGCCAGCCTGCTCTTTTGTTCCTGTCTCAGCTAAGGGCAGGTGTGGGAGGGGTAAGTAGGTGGATAAATTGAGAGGCCCTTGTGAAGGTCAGGCTTCCCCTCCCCCAACACCTCCACCATCATATCAGTAGGGCTCCTGCATAACACCCACGGAATACAACTGTAACAACTATGTAATAAGTCTTCAGAGAATATTCAAGTAGTTTCTAGGGAAATCCAAAGACAACAGGAAGACCAAAACAAGGACACCAGGTGACAGCTTAGCTTCTGACCCCATAGCTACAGCAAATAGTAAACTCAACCTAGTGCTTAGCTAGAAAAACATAAAATCTCACACCAAAGACCTATTTGTAACAGTTCCATTTACCAAATTCATTGTGTCTAAGTTTCAACAAAAATGTTGCAAGGCACACCAAAAGGGAAGAAAAAACAAATGATGAATATGTAGTGTTATCAGAATTAGTAAACACTGAAATTCATCTTTTTAAAAATTGTTTAATGTATTTTAATAGCAAACTTAACAGATATATTGCAGACGACAGACAACATTAAAAATATGTACTCGCATGTAGGACAATTCAGAAAAGTATAAAGAATGAATGGACTCTCTTCTGTGATGACAATGTCACCAACACCATTCTGTTGCTGTCAATGAGAAATTTACTTGTTTGAAAAAAAAAAGAATCTAATGCTGACATTGTCTACAAAAACTTAACAGGTTTATTTATAATTGTTCTAAAGTTGAGCTGCTGAAACTTGTTCATCGAAACATTTTGATTTGCATTAATGCTTTCCATCCCTACATTTGCATTTAAAAATTCACACATATGTGAAAATGAAAAACAGTCAATGCCTGATTTCTGTCCCCTATTTTTTCTACTTGCAATCATATCCTTAGGTACTTTTTGACCCTGTGGGGAGGAGGGTGGAAAATATCTTAGCCTTCAAGCTAAGGTTTCGAAGAGTCTTTTTTTTTTTTTTTTTTTGAGAATGAAATGTTTCCCATCCTGGTGGATTCTTAAGCACCTTCTCCACACATGCCACATGCTACCTGGGAGTCTTTTGGTGTAAATTTACAGGTTAGAATGGATATAGCACACAGGTCGGCGTCTCCAAAAAGACCAAACAGGCTTCACTTTCTGTTATGGTTTAGACATGAGATGTCACCCCAAAGCTCCTGTGTTAATGTAGGAATATTCAGAGGTAAAATGATCAGATTATGAGAGCTGTATCCTAATCAGTGGATTCATCCATTTGATGGATTAATAATTTGAAAAGACTACTGAACTGGGGAATGACTGTAGACAGGTAAGGCATAGGTATAGGAGGTGGGTCACTGGGAACATGCCCTGGAAGGGTTAGTTTTCTCTGTGGCCCCCTTTCTTCCTCTCTTGCTTCCTGGCTGCCTTGAGTGGACAGCGTTCCTCTGCTTGGCCCTTCTACCATGATGTTCTTCCTCATCTTGGGCGTAGAGCAATGGAGTGGCCACCCATGGGCTGAACCTCTAAAACCATAAGCCCCAAATAAACTTTTCCTCCTCTAAGTCATTCTTTTCGGGTCTTTCAGTCACAGCAACAAAAACCTGACTAGCATACTTGCCTCCTGCAAAGCACCAATGTCTGTGCTCAGGAAGAACAGATCTGTTTTAAAGGCCAGGACTATTTCTCACACCAGACTCTGAAAGAAGAGATTGTGAATAGAATGATTAATTGCACAGTGCCAGGCTGGTAACAATGAGGTTTCCGTCCCCCCCACCCCTAACACTTAAAGGTTAATAGATGGTAGGTGTTTCCTCAGGATTGGTTCTTACCAACCAAGATCAAGAGGGAAAGATAAATGTGGGTAGCTGAAAAACAAAGAAAGCATGTTTGAGGAAGAGCAATCAATCCTATGTGGCTTGAAAGAAAGGTACACATATCAGGGAATAATAGAAAATGGTTTCAGAGAATAGGTGAGGATTCTATTGTAGGGAGTTTAGAAAATATGGCTGGGGACTTTAAGGCTAATTTGGGTAGAATCATTTGAGTACTCAGAAAATAATTTTACACTTTGAATGTTCTCTCTGATTTGTGAACGCCATCCTACAACAATGAGGGGAGGGGAAGGTCGGTGGATTAGACAAAGGGGAATGGAGGAAAGGGAGGGGAATAGGAACAGGAAAGACAGTGGAATAAATCTGACACAACTCTCCCATGTACATACATGAACACACCACAGTGAATTGCAACATCGGGTACATCCGCAAGACTGGGATCTCAACTAGAATAAGATATATTTCATGTTTCCACAAATATACTAAAAATAGACCCTACTGTCACATATAACTAAAAAGAACAAGGAAAAAGAAAAAAAAAATCTTTTCCTTTGTGACCCAAGGCTTAAGTGGCAACAGAATAATATTTGCGTTGGCGGCAAGGTGAAGTTCATGTAAACAGGGATTAAAAAAATGATTTTGATGTCATTAGACATATTAATACTAGAGCTGGGGAACACTCCTTGTTAACTCAAATAGGATGGTTTTATGACAAAGAGGAAGTACTTCTTTAAATAGCTTGAAGGATGTATATAGAACCTCCTGTTTCAAGGGGATAAACAAAGAAAAACAAAATAAATAGAGATCCAGGAGTGATAGGTCCATAAAAGAAAGCTAGTTTCTGAAGATAACAGGCAGACAACTACCTTTTTTTCTGCCAAAATCTGTGCTACCTCACGGAGATCCAGAGCTGAAAAAAAGAGTTATAACGAGACTGTGGGGAAAGTGAGAAGTAAGAGGGTCTGGAAGCTGATGAGGAATCAGGATTCTTACCAACTAAGATCACAGATCAAAGAGTAGTCTGACCATATACCACAAAGAGGACTGGGTCAAGAAATAAAATGTCACCGGAGGAGCAGGTAGATAATGAGGTTTCTTCACCCTTCCAGTAGAGGGTGCATTTAAAAAAATTTTTTTTTGTTCTTAATTAGTTATACATGACAGTAGAATGCATTTTGACATATCATATAAAAATGGAGTATAACTTCTCATTCATCTGGTTGTACATGATATATAGTTACACCTGTTGTGTACGGTAATATCTTACTCATTCTACTATCCTTCCTATCCTCATACCCCCCCACCTCCTTTCACTTCCCTGTGTCTAATCCAAAATACCTCTATCTTTCCCTAGTCCCACACTTATTGTGAATTAGCATGTGCATATCAGGGAAAACATTCAGCCTTAGATTCTTTGGGATTGGCTTATTTCATTAGCAGGATATTCTTCAGTTCCATTGATTTACTGGTAAATGCCATAATTTCATTCTTCTCTAAGACTGAGTAATATTCCAGTGTGTACATATACCATGCTTTCTTTATTCATTCATCTGTTGAAGAGCATCTAGGTTGGTTCCACAGGTTAGCGTGAATTGAACTAAACTGGATCAAGGAATTATGAATTGAGCTGCTATGAACATTGATGTGGTTGCATCATTGTAGTATGTTGCTTTTAAGTCCTTTGGAGTTATCCTAGGAGTAGGATAACTGGGTCAAATGGTGGTTCCATTCCATGTTTTCTAAGGAATCTCCATACTGCTTTTCAGAGTGGTTGTACCAATTTGCAGTCCCAGCAGCAATTTATGAGTGTATCTTTTTCCCCACATCCTTGCCAACATTTATTGTTGTTCTTGATAATTGCCATTATGACTGGAATGAGATAAAATATTAGTAGTTTTGATTTGCATTTATCTAATTGCTAGAGATGATGAACATTTTGTTGGTCAATTGTATTTCTCCTTCTGTGAAGTGTCTGTTCAGTTCCTTAGCTCGTTTATTTATTGGGTTATTTGTTGTTGTTGTTTTTTTTTTTTTTTGGTGTAAGTTTTTTGGGTTATTTATATATCCTGGAGATTAATGCTCCATCTGAGGTGAATGTAGTAAAGATTTTCTCTCATTCTATAAGCTCCCTCTTCAAGTTATCTTTTGGGGGATACAGGAATTGAAGTCAGGGGCACTCAGCCACTGAGCCACATCCTCAGTTCTATTTTTTATTTTATTTAGAGACAGGGTCTCACTGAGTTGCCTAGCCCCTGGCTTTTGCTGAGGCTGGCTTTGAACTCATGATCCTTCTGCCTCAGCCTCATGAGCTGCTGGAATTATAGGCATGCACCACCATACCCAGTTCTTCATGTTATTGATTGTTTCCTTTTCTGTGAAGAAGCTTTTTAGTTTGATACCATCCCATTTATTGATTCTTGATTTTCTTCTTGTGCATTAGGAGTCTTGTTAAGGAAGTCAGTTCCTAAGCCAACATGGTAAAGATTTGGGCCTACTTTTTATTCTATTAGGCACAGGGTCTGTGTTCTAGTGTCTAAGTCCTTGATCCACTTTGAATTGAGTTTTGTGCAGGATGAGAGATAGGGGTTTAATTTAATTTTGCTACATGTGGATTTCCAGTTTTCCCAGAACCATTTGTTGAAGAAGCTATCTTTTCTTGAATGCATGTTTATGACACCTTTGTCTAGTATGAGATAACTATATTTTTGTGGGTTTGTCTTTGTGTCTTCTATTCTATACCATTGTACACATATGTGCCAATACCATGTCATTTTTGTTACTATGGCTCTGTAGTGTAATTTAAAGTCTGGTATTGTGATGCTTCTAGAACTAATAAATGAATTTTGTAAAGTAGCAGGATATAAAATTAACACCACAAATCAAATGCATTCCTATACATCAGTGATGAATCCACTAAAATTAAGAAAACTACTCCATTTACAGTAGCCTCAAAAAAAAAATTGGCAATCAATCTAACCAAAGAGGTGAAAGACCTCTACAATGAAAACTACAGAGCACTAAAGAAAGAAACAGAAAACCTTAGAAGATAGAAAGATATCCCATGCTCTCAAATAGGCAGAATTAACATTGTCCAAATGACCATAGTATCAAAACCATTATACAGATTTAATGCAATCCCTATTAAAATCCCAATGACATTCTTCAACGAAATAGAAAAGGCAATCATGAAATGCATTTGGAAAAATAAGAGACCCAGAATAGCCAAAGCATCCTTAGCAAGAAAAGTACAGCAAGAGGGTGCACTCTTGAGATCAGTTTTAGTAGCCTGTTGCTTCCTGTGTTGGTCAATTTGCAGGCAGTTGGCTTTGTCCAAGCCATGGAACAGAAATTTCTTACTTACCCCCATCTCCTTCAGCTGGCGCTTGGTTCCCAGTTGCAAACACAACTCAAAAGTAGAAGTTAATCCTCCCAGACTCTAAGGTCTGCTTGCTCTATAAGACTGCTCCATTTGATTAAAGCTGATTGCTTTTCTAGAATGATCATCCAGAAGCTTGGGCAGGTGGACAGTTTGATGGGAACAAGGATTAGCCATGCTACCCTAATCTCTCCACTCCTCTAAATATAAAAGACAGGGTTTACATATCATAGCTCCAGTGGCCTTTTCCATGCACGTTTATTTTACATGCTACACTTGAGGTGTGAAGTTCCTTCTGTCTCTCTACTAGATAAATAGGGGCCCCATTTCACAATTATTTTGGGAAAACAGAGACAACAATTTGGGGCATGTTCAAACAACTTTATCACTCCACAGATAAAATAACTAGATAAAAATTCAATACCCTTTGAAAATTAAAATTCCTTTCTCTTTTACAGGTAATTTTTTTTAAAAAATGAGAGGTAGATAGATAGATATAAAAATATAGGTATAGCAGGTATAGAGTAAGGACACTTTTTTTGTTGTTGTTGTTGCTAGGGATCAAACCCAGGATCAGGGAAGCACTCTACCACTGAGGTACATCCTGAGGCCCTACATATACTCTTAATAAAATTTATGATTGGTTTGAAGATATTTCAGTTACTGAAAACACTCATAAATTTAGGACTTTTAGGTTAAATTAGTGTGTCATTATGCTTAAAGGAAAGGCAAAACATTATCTTTGGTCAAATTACAATAATAATCTAAAATAATCATCTAACTTATAGTGTGAATTTTTCTTGGCACTTTGATGAGAAATAGGTTTTGGTTATTTCACTAATATTGTTGCATATGTTTATAATCTTGAACTAATAATAAATATTACAGGACAATATTGTTTTGGACTAAGATCCTTTACTGGATTTCGAAGGACAAAATAAAATGAAAATGGAGTCCCCCAGGCTAAAGATGCATATCACCAAACTGAAATTAAGTACAGACAAATATTACAAACAGGCCAGTTTCAATTGGAATGTTAAATGAAGTTCCCTCTGCTTTGATCCTTACACAACAAAGGTAATTGGAAGTAACTCAATGTTAACTCATTAGTTTTTTTTTCTATAATTCTGTTTCCCTGTCCTTATCCTAAAAAGAAAGTAAATTGGAAATAGCCAATCTGCATTTTGTTCTGTTTCTACATTTTTCAGCCCTCCTATTTTCTATACAATCAAACCCTTCTGCTCAGTCCATTAGACTCCTCCTCAGTCCATCTCCTCCTCCTCCTTTTTTTTTTTTTTTTTTTTTTTTGGTATGGGGTATTGAACCCAGGGGCACTTAACCACTGAGCCACATCCGCAGTCCTTTTATTTTTAATTTTGAGACAGGATCTCTGTAAGTTGCTTAAGGCCTTGCTAAGTTGCAGCAGCTGTCCTTGAACTTGCCATCTCCTGCCTCAGCTTCTGCTCATTCTATTTTGTTGAATGAAGTGTTGCCTAATTCTAAAGTCCAAACTAAAGCTAATTAAAATATTTAAATTGTTTAATTTTTTTGTCCTTTAACAGTCCTGTACTAAGTGCTGTGGTGCAGAAGAACACATTGTTTTTGGTCCCTGGAAACTTAGTGTCTAGAAAGAGTGAGAATGTATAAATATAACATTCCTAAATGCCATCCCAGGCAATACTGTGTATGATTAAGGGATAATCGATTTAAAGGCAGATGGTCTAGGTTGAGCTCTGCCACTAACTACAGATGCAACATCAAGCAAACCCTACTCTTATTTTCTGCAGGGATATATAATTGTGGTTATAGTTCAGTTGTAGAGAACTTGCCTTGCATGCATGAGGCCCTGGGCTCAATCTCCAGTATCAAATACATAAATAGTTAAAAAACAAAACAAAACCAACAACAACAACAACAAAACTATGAAGCAGCAACAGCAGCAGCAGTTGGGTATAGTGGTTTGTGCCTGTAATTTCAGCTACCTGGGAAGTTGAGGCAGGAGGATCACAAGTGTGAGGTCAGCCAGGGCAACTTATTGAGATCCTATGAAAGGAAAGGGAAGGGAAGGGAAGGGAAGGGATGGGAAGGGAGAGAGGGAGGGGGAGGGAGGAATAGAGTTGAGGGTATAGCTCAGTGGTAGAACACTTGCCTAGCCTGTGTGAAACCCTGGGTTTAATCCCAGTACCAAAAAGAAAAAAAGAAAAGAATTAATAAAACTAGAGGGCTGAGCTTGTGCTATTATCTCAAAGATCCTGGCTAGCTATGGGCCCTAGATAAGGCTCTAGATGAGGTGATGTCTATAACAGAGACAGCTGGATCTAGTAGAGCAGTCAGAGGAAGCAGGAAGAGTATCTGGGTTTTGTCCAGTGACTATTTTTTTCCTTTTTTAAAAAATTTTTATTGTGGATTGTTCAAAACATTACATAGTTCATGATATATCATATTTTACACTTTGATTCAAGTGGGTTATGAACTCCCATTTTTACCCCGTATACAGATTGCAGAATCACATCGGTTACATTCCACTGACTTACATATTGCCATACTAGTGTCTGTTGTATTCTGCTGCCTTTCCTGTCCTCTACTATCCCCCCTCCCCCCTCCTCTCCCCTCTTCTCTCTCTACCCCCTCTACTGTAATTCATTTCTCCCCCTTATATTTTTTCCCCTTTCCCCTCACTTCCTCTTGTATGTAATTTTGTATACCCCTGAGGGTCTCCTTCCATTTCCATGCAATTTCCCTTCTCTCTCCCTTTTCCTCCCACCTCTCATCCCTGTTTAATGTTAATCTTCTTCTCAAGCTCTTCCTCCCTACTCTGTTCTTAGTTACTCTCCTTATATCAAAGAAGACATTTGGCATTTGTTTTTTAGGGATTGGCTAGCTTCACTTAGCATAATCTGCTCTAATGCCATCCATTTCCCTGCAAATTCTATGATTTTGTCATTTTTTAATGCAGAGTAATACTCCATTGTGTATAAATGCCACATTTTTTTTTTATCCATTCGTCTATTGAAGGGCATCTAGTTTGGTTCCACAGTCTTGCTATTGTGAATTGTGCTGCTATGAACATTAATGTAGCAGTGTCCCTGTAGTATGCTCTTTTTAGGTCTTTAGGGAATAGACCGAGAAGGGCCATAGCTGGGTCAAATGGTGGTTCTATTCCCAGCTTTCCAAGAAATCTCCATACTGCTTTCCAAATTGGCCGCACCAATTTGCAGTCCCATCAGCAATGTACAAGTGTACCCTTTTTCCCACATCCTCGCCAGCACTTGTTGTTTGACTTCATAATGGCTGCCAATCTTACTGGAGATTGTAAGTATCTTAGGGTGGTTTTGATTTGCATTTCTCTGACTGCTAGAGATGGTGAGCATTTCTTCATGTACTTGTTGATTGATTGTATGTCCTCCTCTGAGAAGTGTCTATTCAGGTCCTTGGCCCATTTGTTGATTGGGTTATTTGTTAACTTATTGTTTAATTTTTTGAGTTTTTTGTATACTCTGGATATTAGGGCTCTATCTGAAGTGTGAGGAGTAAAGATTTGTTCCCAGGATGTAGGCTCCCTATTTACCTCTCTTATTGTTTCTTTTGCTGAGAAAAAACTTTTTAGTTTGAGTAAGTCCCATTTGTTGATTCTAGTTATTAACTCTTGTGCTATGGGTGTCCTATTGAGGAATTTGGAGCCCGACCCCACAGTATGTAGATCGTAGCCCACTTTTTCTTCTATCAGATGCCGTGTCTCTGATTTGATATCAAGCTCCTTGATCCATTTTCAGTTAACTTTTGTGCATGGCGAGAGAAAGGGATTCAGTTTCATTTTGTTGCATATGGATTTCCAGTTTTCCCAGCACCATTTGTTGAAGATGCTATCCTTCCTCCATTGCATGCTTTAAGCCCCTTTATCAAATGTAAGATAGTTGTAATTTCGTGGATTGGTTTCTGTGTCCTCTATTCTGTACCATTGGTCCACCCGCTTATTTTGGTACCAGTACCATGCTGTTTTTGCTACTATCGCTCTGTAGTATAGTTTGAAGTCTGGCATCGCTATATCGCCTGATTCACACTTCCTGCTTAGAGTTGTTTTTGCTATTCTGGGTCTTTTATTTTTCCATATGAATTTCATGATTGCTTTATCTATTTCTACAAGAAATGCCATTGGGATTTTGATTGGCATTGCATTAAACCTATAGAGAACTTTTGGTAATATCGCCATTTTGATGACGTTAGTTCTGCCTATCCATGAACAGGGTATATTTTTCCATCTTCTAAGATCTTCTTCTATTTCTCTCTTTAGGGTTCTGTAGTTTTCATTGTATAAGTCTTTCACCTCTTTTGTTAGGTTGATTCCCAAGTATTTTATTTTTTTTTTTGAGGATATTGTGAATGGAGTGGTTGTCCTCATTTCCATTTCAGAGGATTTATTGCTGATATACAGGAATGCCTTTGATTTATGTGTGTTGATTTTATATCCTGCCACTTTGCTGAATTCATTTATTAGCTCTAATAGTTTCTTTGTAGACCCTTTTGGGTCTGCTAGGTATAGAATCATGTCATCTGCAAATAGTGATAATTTAAGTTCTTCTTTTCCTATTTTTATGCCTTTAATTTCTTTCGTCTGTCTAATTGCTCTGGCCAGTGTTTCAAGAACTATGTTGAACAGAAGTGGTGAGAGAAGGCATCCCTGTCTTGTTCCAGATTTTAGGGGGAATGCCTTCAATTTTTCTCCGTTCAGAATGATGCTAGCCTGAGGCTTAGCAGAGATAGCTTTTACAATATTGAGGTATGTTCCTGTTATCCCTAGTTTTTCTAGAGTTTTGAACATAAAGGATGCTGTACTTTGTCGAATGCTTTTCTGCATCTATCGAGATGATCATATGGTTCTTATCTTTAAGTCTATTGATGTGGTGAATAACATTTATTGATTTCCATATATTGAACCAGACTTGCATCCCAGGGATGAATCCTACTTGATCATGGTGCACAATTTTTTTGATATGTTTTTGTATCCGATTCGCCAGAATTTTATTGAGGATTTTTGCATCTAGATTCATTAGAGATATTGGTCTGTAGTTTTCTTTCTTTGAATTGTCTTTGTCTGGTTTAGGAATCAGGGTGATGTTGGTCTCGTAGAATGAATTTGGAAGTTCTCCCTCTTTTTCTATTTCCTGGAATAGCTTCAAAAGTATTGGTATTAGTTCTTCTTTAAAGGTTTTGTAAAACTCTGCTTTATACCCATCCAGTCCTGGGCTTTTCTTAGTTGGTAGTCTTTTGATGGCTTCTTCTATTTCCTCAATTGATATTGGTCTGTTTAGGTTGTCTATATCCTCCTGACTCAATCTGGGTAGATCATATGACTTAAGAAATTTATTGATGCCTTCACTTTCTTCTATGTTATTGGAGTATAAGGATTCAAAATAATTTCTAATTATCTTCTGTATTTCTGAAGTGTCTGTTGTGATATTGCCTTTTTTATCCCGTATGCTAGTAATTTGAGTTCTCTCTCTTCTTCTCTTCATTAGCATGGCTAAGGGTCTGTCGATCTTATTTATTTTTTCAAAGAACCAACTTTTAGTTTTGTCAATTTTTTCAATTGTTTCTTTTGTTTCAGTTTCATTAATTTCAGCTCTGATTCTAATTATTTCTTGCCTTCTACTTCTTTTGCTGTTGTTTTGCTCTTCTTTTTCTAGGATTTTGAGATGAAGTGTGAGATCATTTATTTGTTGGTTTTTTCTTTTTTTAAGGAATGAACTCCAGGCAATGAATTTTCCTCTTAGAACTGTTTTCATTGTGTCCCATAGATTCCGACATGTTGTGTGTGTGTTTTCATTTATCTCTAAGAATTTTTTAATTTCCTCCTTGATGTCTTCTATAACCCATTGATCATTCAGTAACCTATTTTGTTCATTCTCCAAGTGATGCATGATTTTTCCTTACTTCTTTTATCGTTGATTTCCAGTTTCATTCCATTATGATCAGATAAGATGCATGATATTATCTCTACTCCTTTATAATGTCTAAGAGTTGCCCTGTGACATAATATATGATCTATTTTTGAGAAGGATCCATGTGCTGCTGAGAAAAAAAGTGTAACTGCTTGATGTTGGGTGGTATATTCTATATATGTCAATTAAGTCTAGGTTATTAATTGTATTATTGAGTTCTATAGTCTCTTTATTCAACTTTTATTTGGATGATCTGTCCAGTGGTGAGAGAGGTGTGTTGAAGTCTCCCATAATTATTGTATGGTGGTCTATTAGATTCTTGAACTTGAGAATAGTTTGTTTGATGAACATAACTACACCATTGTTTGGAGCATATATATTTATGATTGTTATGTCTTGTTGGTGTATGGTTCCCTTGAGCAGTACGTAGTGTTCCTCTTTATCCCTTTTGATTAATTTTGGCTTGAAATCTATTTTATTTGATATGAGTATGGACACTCCTGCTTGTTTCCGAAGTCCATATGAGTGATATGATTTTTCCAAACCTTTCACCTTCAGTCTATGTATGTCTTTTCCTATCAAATGTGTCTCCTGTAGGCAGCATATTGTTGGATCTTTTTTTTTTTTTTTTTTTGGATCCATTCTACTAACTTGTGACTCTTAATTGGTGAGTTTAAGCCATTAACATTTAGGGTTATTATTGAGATATGGATTGTTCTTCCAGCCATATTTGTTTATTTATGTTACTTAACATGGTTTGTTTTTCCTCTTTGATTATTTTTTCCCCCTTACTGTACTACCTCCAACTGTTGGTTTTCATTGTTATTTTCCATTTCCTCTTCCTGTAGTGTTTTGCTGAGGATGTTTTGAAGAGATGGTTTTCTAGCTGCAAATTCTTTTAACTTTTGTTTATCGTGGAAGGTTTTAATGTCATCTTCCATCCTGAAGCTTAATTTCGCTGGATACACAATTCTTTGTTGGAACCCATTTTCTTTCAGCATTTGAAATTTGTTGTTCCAGGATCTTCTAGCTTTCAGAGTCTCTGTTGAAAATCAGCTATTATCCTGATTGGCTTACCCCTAAATATAATCTGCTTCCTTTCTCTTGAAGCTTTTAAAGTTCTCTCCTTATTCTGTATGTTGGGCATCTTCATTATAATGTGTCTAGGTGTGGATCTCTTATGATTTTGCACATTTGGCATCCTGTAGGCTTCTAGGATTTGGGATTCTGTCTCATTCTTCAATTCTGGGAAGTTTTCTCATATTATTTCATTGAACAGATTGCTCATTCCCTTGGTTTGGACCTTTATACCTTCCTGTATCCCAATGACTCTTAAGTTTGGTCTCTTTATGTTTTCCCATATTTCTTGGATGTTCTGCTCATGGTTTCTTAAGAGTCTTGCTGAGCTGTCTATGTTCTTCTCCAGTTGAAATACTTTGTCTTCATTGTCTGATGTTCTATCTTCTAAGTGTTCTATTCTGCTGGTAGTATTCTCATTTGAGTTTTTAAGTTGGTTTCTTGCTTCCTGCATTTCTAGGATTTCTGTTTGTTTTTTATAACCTCTATCTCCCTGTATAGTTGATCTTTTGCTTCTTGGATTTGTTTATGTAATTCATTGTCGAAGTGATCTTTCATTGTCTGATTTTGCTGTCTAATGTCTTCCTTGAGACTCCAGATCATCTGAAGCATGTAAATCCTGAATTCTTTATCTGACATTTCATCTGCTGCAGCTATTACCTCTTCTAAAGTTGAGTTGACCTGCATTGCTTGTGGTCCTTTCTTTCCTTGTCTTTTCATACTGCTTGAGTTTCTTTCTGCTTTGTGAAATTGTTGTGTTATTGAATTTTCCCCCTATATATTTATATTGCTCTTGTATAGTTGCAAAGTCTCCCTTGCAGGGGCAGGCGGCGGCTGTGCTCCTCCTCCAATTGGGGTGATCTATCACGCCGGCAGGCCGCTGGGCCCCTTCTCCAGGTCGCGTGGTCTGCCTACTTTGCGGGCAATGGCTGGGCCCTTCCTCCAATAGGGGTGATCTGTCTACCACGCTGGCGGGCTGCTGGGCCTGTTCTCCAGGTTGCAGGTTTGCCTACCTTGCAGGCGCGGGCGGCTGCTGTGCCCCTCCTCCAATTGGGGTGATCTTTCAACTAGGCTGGCTGACCGCTGGGCCCCTTCTCTGGGATGCGCGGTCTGCCTACCTTGCGGGCGGCAGCTGGGCCCTTCCTCCAATTGGGGTGATGTGTCTACCATGCCGGCGGGCCTCTGGGCCTGTTCTGCTGGTGGGTCGCAGGTCTGCCTACCTTGCAGGCCTGGGCGGCGGCTCTGCTCTGCCCCTCCTCCAATTGGGGTGATGTGTCTACCATGCCGGCAGGCCGCTGGGCCTGCTCTGCCGGCCAGTCGCAGGTCTGCCTCTCCAGTAACTATTTTCCTGCCACTTAGCCACTCTGTTTTGGTAGGTTGAGATTAATCCTGCTCCTAGCTAGAAGGTGTCCTAAATGCATCAACAGAATCATCTCGGTGTTTTAGAAGTGATTAGTTGAGATCGTTTCAAGTTCAAGCTAATCAGCCTCTAACATGACTTTAGCCATTAAGATTGTTTGAGGGGTCAGCCAATCAGAGCCAAGTGCAGGGCAGTGCTGGGAATTCTGGCTTGCAGATGGCCCCCATCCTGGACTGCATGAAATATGCCAATGCTGCAGTCATTTACAAGAGGAGCCAAGCTGGTGGAGGGCAGAACCAAGACACTGGTGGGAAATAGCCAGAGCTAGCATCAGACCCCAAGAAGAATTCATTTGGCTAATCCTTGAAGGAATCATTTGATTTAGACAGGAAAGATGATGGAGAATATTAATAGTCAAATAACAGGAATCTGGAGGTTATATACAGTATCTCCATAATGGCACTTGGTAATTATTTTTAAACTCTTTCCCTTTGGGCTGTGGAAGCAGAGAATTTGTATTCATTTAATATGGAACATCTACACCATGTTAATATTGATTCTATGGTAGAGGACACGGCAGAAGCATGGATTCCGTCTCGAAGCATGATTTGTTCCAATTCTCAAAGATCATACACCCAAGCAGAAGGGAGAAAAGATAACCCTCCAGCTACAGTAGAGGGGAAATGAAAGGGGGATGGAGCCTTCCTTCACCACAGAGTCCTCCGAATGGAAGAAGAATTGGTGGGGGGCAGGAGGGACTTTTAAATTCCTGCATGGGAAGAATTATCATCCAGATCACATATGTAAGGAGACTAAAGTGTGTGAGCTAAAATGTCACATACCAAGTTAAATAATTATTATTATTATTACCGAGAAGCTAGAAAGAGAATGCTTTGCCTTTCTTTTATGTATTTCTTCAAGGAATGCCTGAGGTCACAAATATAACTATCAGTTAGTGTGATCTGCTTTGCACCCAGGTCTGTAGGGATTCAAAACTTGGCTCTCAAGTCTCACTCAAAATGTGGTCTGTAAACCAGCAGCAGCATCCAAGAGCGAGGCTGGCTGCCTAATTTATGTGACCTGATGCAAAATTAAAACATGGGCTTTTGTTCAAACAGCAGGAAAAAGTTCCACAATATACTAAAATATTAGCTTTTTCTTTTCTTCCATGGCTTCTCAATTTGTCATGGTGTTTCATAATTGCTATTTAATGTCATTTTAAATGACTAGTATGTCTTTATCATTTACCTTTTATCAAGCAATGCCAAGTTTGTTGTTATTATAGTGGTTTTTTGGAGGACTGGGGATTGAATCCAGGGGCACTCTACCACTGAGCTACATCCCCAATCCTTTTTATTTTTATTTTGAGACAGCATCTCATTAAGTTGCTAAGTCTGGACTCAAACTCATGAGCCTCCTGAGTTGCTGGGATTACAGGTGTGGGGCACTGTGCACAGTGTGCAATGCTAGTTTTGAATGCAAACTATGTGAACATTTAATTTGCAATGCAGAGTCATTGAAATGACACAATTTGTATCTTGTAACTTGTACATACTATGTATTTCGTTCTCACCAGAACAATAAAAACACCTAACCAAGCAACACAATTGTTTTTATTTTAGTTCACAATAAGCACACATTTTACCTATGATTTCTACCTTTCTGCTTCCTGACAGCTGAGTAAGGAAGGACTGAAAGGCTAAGGAGCACTTTTCCTTTCCTCAGTGCCACAATTTTAATGTAAATGGTTGACTACTATAGGGAAGTAACTCAGAGTGAATCTTTCTTAGAATACCATTGCTTCTTTCCCCTTCACAGCAAGTTCTGATACCCATGGTAAGCACAGCCTATCTTGGCTGTATGTACCTAGAACCTTCTCAGGTCACAGCCATAAGCATAGCATGCATTCACTTTGAGATGTCCTTAACTCCCACCAGAATTTTGTACAGAGAAGTCATCTCCAATGCTATGAGGAAAGTGAGGTGGTGAGATACAGCACATGTGAACATTCTTAGGGTCCCACACTAACTCTTCTAGTTTCCTGTTGACTGTATTACTGCATCAGACCTTACTTCCAAAACACAAGTTCAAAGTTAAAGTTATTAAAATTTCAGGCCGAGAGTGTAGTTCTACGGAAGAGTATATGCTTAGCATGTATAAGACCCTGTGTTCCATCCCCAGCACACCACACACACACACACACACACACACAAATTTCAAGGACAGTCAAGCAGTGTGTCAGTCACCTGGGGTGACTCCATAGGACACACAGCCCATGAAGCTAGTTCTGCCTGGGTGCTTGGTTCTCATTGAATATAACACAATGAAACCCACTATTCTGTGTAATAATATGCACCAATAAAATGTTAGAATGTAAGTTCTCAGCTTCTCCCACCCAGACCTGCTGAATCAGAATGTGCATCTGAACAGGATCCCCTGGGTCTGCTGTTTGTGGTTGTGGGCGTGTGGGAAGCTGCAGCCTAGTCTGGACCACTGAAGACTCCATCTCTACAGTCAGACACAGCCTCCTTTACTGCTATGCAGGGTAAAGTATTTTCTCTGATGTGTCCCACCCCCGTGGCCTCCCTCCTTTGGGCACTATCTGCAGCCCCAGGATCTTACCAAGGAGATTACCTCTGGCTTTTCTGGAAATCTGTTTATAAGGATTTGTTCAGATCTCAGGTTTTATCTGCCTTCTATCCACCCAATGTGTTTGTGTATTCAAAAGTCACTGGGACAACATAAAAACCACAAAGAGCCTCTAATAAGGAGCTTTCCCTTTAAGGGCAGATTTTTAGGGGCTAGCCAAAGGCAGAGCCCCCCCCCCCAAAAAAAAAGATGATAGCCTAGCTGAATTCATGTCAACGCATAGCTGGGATGCCTTTACTATTGACAATTCACAAAGAGACTCTTATTCCCCACCTCTGTTTGCTGCTTAGTTCCATTTACTCTCCTATTTTTACTAGCTTTGAAATTTTCCAGAGTGGATAAGAATTTGCTCTACTCTGCTTTCTATTTTTGTTTGAGATTGTTTTTGTGATAAAAAGTTAGATAATAATAACCCTCCCTCTGAAAACTTTAAAAGAAGAAGAAAAGAAAGAGAAGAGGGTCAAAAAAATGAATTCTCTTTGATATCCAAGTAGCTTCAAAGAATAATAACTTGAAAACAAACTTAAATCAAAATTAGAAATTTTCACCTTCTTCTTCTTTCGCTTTCAACCACAGAAACAAAATATAACCAGCTCTCAGTTAAAACAAAATCACCCCACAACTTGGGAGCAAAATTTCACTGCACCTGTGTGTCGCCAATGTGTAGACTCTTTCTTGCAAAATAATAGTTCCCCTCCTTCCTTCTGTGAGGGAGCCAAGAAAGCAAAGAGAAAAGGAAGGAAGGAAAGAGAAAGAGAAAGAGAGAGAAGGAGGACGGGAGGGAGAGGGACGAAGAGGGAGAAAGGAAGAAAGGGGAAAGAAAAGATGAAATGAGAAGTCTTGAAAAGACACCTGCTACTCCTTTTAAGGGATTAGCATCCTTTTTCTCCTCTTTAGGAAATCCACCAAGACATAGCATTCTAATAGCCAAGCTTATCAGGAACTAATATTGGCTCAGTAGCCTTCTCTAATATGTGTGTATCTCAATTTTGACATGTCTCAGACTCTCTGAAGATCTTGTGCTTCTTAACACCTGGCTCCTCCTTTATTCCTCTACCCCCAACTAAGGCAGGAACCATAAAGAAATTCAGGAGCAATTAGCTCCTTGGGTTTGAGTTTTTATTGCATTAACTGTGTACTCTGAGGTAGTTCCTTATAAATTGCCCTGCTTGCACAATGATTGCATTCTTTTTTGGATCACCAGCTCAGGACACTTGGAAGCATGAGTGACAGGGACATTTTAAATTCATGGGAAATACAAAACTCCCTTTGTGGGCATTGGTTTCAGCTGCCGCCTCAGGTAACAGGAGTTGAGCTAAGTTTTCCTTCTTTTCCTTTCCTTATCCATTGAGTCTCTGGCCAAGGTGCTATCAAGTAGCCCACTGACCCATAGGCCAAGGGAGAGAGGAGATGAAAAGCAAACTAATTTACCAGATGGAGAGTGGGACGGTTTCAGCAGCAGGCTGCTGCATTTCCAAAGCCAGACCTACAGCAGGTTCAGACAGTTAAGTCCTGCTTCAAAAGCTAAAGGCAGAGCCTGAGCTGGAACAGGAGCTGAAGCATTCAGTTCCCTCCTCCATTTCTCCGGGACCTAGATCTAAACTGATCTAAGCTGAAAAGCCCCTACTGTTTGTGCTCAGATGTCTTGCAGTTAAGTCCAATCTTGTTCAAATCCCATTTCTGGGGCTGGAGGTGTAACTCAGTGGTAGAGAACAGCTTAGCAAGTTGGAGGTCCTGAGTTCAATCCCAGCACTAAAAACAACAACAAAAACAAATCCTGTTTCTGCCTTTGGGCAAATTATTTAACATCTTAGAACCTCAATATCTTAATCTGTAAAGGAGGGAAAATATTATCACCTATCTGCTGACCTTCAGAAAAAAAAAAAAAAAAAAAACAAGAAGAAAATACATGCAATGGCCTGACAGACCAGCGCACATAGAGCTTAATAAGGAGTAGTAATGATAGTAGTAGGGTTTTTTCGGTTTTTGGTTGGTTTGTTTGTTTGTTTTTGTTTGGTACTAGGATTGATCTCAGGGGTACTTGACCACTGAGCGATATCCTCAGCCCTATATTGTATTTTATTTAGAGACAGGGTCTCACTGAGTTGCTTAGCGCCTCACAGCTACTGAGGCTGGCTTTGAACTCGTGATTCTCCTGTCTCAGCCTTCCAAGCCGCTGGGATTATAGGCATGTGCCACAGCACCCTGCGATAGCAGTAATTTTAAAGGTGAATCTGTTAACATGAAATCCGGCTGCTAACACTTCCAAGCAACATGTGGAAGGGTCATCAGTGAGTCATGAAGCTCTGAATGGTTCATCTGTGGCAGACCCCAAAGGTCCCAAGTCACAGCCCTGGGTCATAAGTAGGTGGATTCACACCACCACCCTTCATGAACGCTTCCTTTTTCCTTCTTGCTCATTTTCCTCCTTCTTCTGCCCCTCCCTCTCTCTCTTTTTCTCCAACCTTCCCCATCAACTCCACTCTTTCATTACAGAGCAAGTTTAGGAAAGGCTGCCTGTGGCGCTGAGTTCCAGGAAGGGCCAAGGAGCAGATGCTCTCAGAGCCCAGTTGGAAACCAGCGCTCTACAATTAGTCATTCCTCTTCTCTTCACCTCTTTACACTTGTACAGAAGTTTTCAACTTTCTCTTTTCCCTCTGAAGTTTCTATAGTTTTTGGTCTATGAAATGAACTGGCAATAAATTAATAAAGGAAAATGCATACAAACTTACTAATGTGCAGAAATACGGGAACCATACACAAAGTTTGAGACTCAAAGGAAGGACCAGATAGCTGAAATATAAATAGCACTTTGAGTGCAGAAAGAAAGACTGGAGGGAGCTGGGGAATGAGGGAAGATGGCAATGCAGGTTATTAAAGAGCCAAGAGAAGAATGCAGGGAGCGAAGGTGATCTTATGCAGATAAAGTCTCCTGGGTAATAGTTATCAGAAGGCCACTTGTGGAAGGATCTTTCTGGGCCAGATGTCAAAACTTCAATATCTGCTTTCTGTGAAAAGTTCTTTCCCAGGCAGATAGCAAGAGATCAGTTAGGGAAGCCTCTGCCTGCATTAGCTACTAACTAATGCCATTGAATCACTTCCTACAAAGGCCAGCTTTTCTGAGCCATTTGTGTGTCTGCAACCCCTCTTAATAGCCATTTGGAAATATACTAATTTCTCTCTCTCTCTCTCTCTCCAGATGGAAATTTTTTTAAAGAGAGAGAGAGAGAGAGAGAGAGAGAGAGAGAGAGAGAGAGAGAATTTTAATATTTATTTTTTAGTTCTTGGCGGACACAACATCTTTGTTTGTATGTGGTGCTGAGGACGAACCCAGGCCGCACGCATGCCATGTGAGCGTGCTACCGCTTGAGCCACATCCCCAGCCCTCCAGATGGAAATATTAAATAAACTTAGTAAAAGACAGGAAATATCAAATATGCTCAGTAGAAGACAGGACCTGGTTTTATGATCTCACCATGACTATATGATCTGCGGAAGAGGAAGTGGTCATTCAACAAAAGAAATCAGAATGGCAGAATGTATGTTAAAAAAGTCAGGGTGGAACAAAAGAAGGAGTTACTACAGCCCTGTGCAGATGGAATAAAATGGGATATATTCTTTCTGTCCTTTCTATTCATGCTATTATTTATTCATCTATGCAAGTATTTACTTTTGAATGTCAAGGCCACTGGAAATGCAAGATTTACCTGAATTTGAGAATGTTTAGAGACTGTCATATTAAAATGTGCATGAAAACATTTTGTGGTAAGTTCAACAATGTAGGATCAGCTTGGGAAGCAGAGTGGATGGCAAGAACTGAATTGAGTCTATCCTCAAGATCAACCACCTTAAGGGAATGAGGTGAAAGCAGGCATGCTGCAGGAACCCACAGGAATAGGAGCCAGCCCAGTGGCTCTACGTTTCCCAACCCAGGGTGATTTTGCTTTCCTGGGGCATATTTAGAAAGTCTGGGGCCATTTTGGCTATGATAGCCAGTGATATGACCACTTTTGGCATCTGCTTGGTAGAGACCAGGATACTGCTAAACATTATACAGTACATAGGACAGTCCCCTGTGGTATAAAAGTTTCCTGCACAAAATGCCATCAGTGCCAAGACTGGTAAATTCTTAGCAGATACACAGGGGCCTTTTAAGCAAGTAATCCCAATACCACTCATTGAGACTGAGATCTTCCTCTTCATAAATGCTGACTGGTCAAAATGGATATGCAAGTTCTGCTTCTCAGGCTGCCACTAGTTGCCTCATCAATTCTAACTCTAATTCTCTGGCTTTTCTTGGATCTTCTGAACTGTACCATATACTTTCAGTAAAATTCCTTTTCACTTTTCTTAGTCAGTCATTTTATTTGACTTACAGCCAAGGTGTCCTGACCCAGAAAATCTTAAAATCCCTTTGTTGATTTCCAAACTTCACACAACATCCCAAGTACATACCAACCCAAGAAACATTAAAATAAAAAAACACCAGAAATATCCTAGATCATACTTTACTTTTCTGGGATCTACCTTTTGATCACTTAATAAATCAAGTGATCAGGAAGAATTTATTGATAGCCCCACAAGTTGAACAATGTCAGTTCAAGTAAAAGTCAAAGTAGAGAAGAGGGACAACTATGGTTTAAATATGAGGGTGTCCCCCCAAAGCTCATGTGTGAGACAATGCAAGATGGTTAAAGGTGAACTAACTGATTGAGTTATGAAAGCCTTAACCTAATCAGTACATTAATCCACTGATAGGGATTAACTAGGTGATAACTACACGTAGGTAGGATATAGCTGGAGGAAGTTGGTCATCGAGGGGGTACCTCTAGGATTTATATTTCATACCTGGTAAGCAAGAGCTCCTTATTCTTCCTGGTGCCACACTTTCCTCCTCCACACTCTTTCCATGACGTGCTGTCATTGGGTCCAGAGCAATGGAGTCAGCCACCTATGGACTGAGACCTCTGAAACCGTGAGCCAAATAAACTTTTCCTCATCTACGGTTGTTGTTGTCAGGTCTTTTGGTCACAGCAGTGAAAAAGCTGACTAAAACAAGGACTAATAATTGTTGGGTGCCTACCTACGTTCGAGGCAGTGTAAGATCTTGATATTCAAAATATCATCGCAGTTTCGTACTGTACTAGATGTTGGTGTCATTACACCATTTTACATTGAAGAGAAATGAGGATTAGAGAGGCCAGCTGTCAACTAAATATTATCAAACCACTAGTCTAATGATTCTTAGAACTAGGATTTCTCTTCAAGTGTATCTTTCTCCAAGGCCCATGTTTTCTTACCTCTTTACAAGGGTTGGCAACCTGGTGTGTGGGCGGTATTTTGACTGCTGCCACCTGTTTTTTGTAAATAAAGTTCTATTCTAACATCCACACCCATCCTTTTGTTCTTTAAAGATAAAGAAGTATTTGCAATGAAACACTAAGCCCTGCAGAGCCTTAAATATCAACTATCTTCCTTTGATAGAAAGTTTGCTAACTCCTTATGTTAGCCAGCTTTCTGTCACTATAACAAATACCTAAGGTAATAGACTTACAAAGAGAAAAGGTTTATTTTGGCTCACAATCCATGTCCAGTTGGCCTCATTTCTTTGACCCTGTAGTAATATATCACCCCCAAAACTACCTGTGGAACAAAACTGCTTTCATCATAAGCCAAGGAGCAAAAAAGGGAGAGAAGAGAAGACTAGGGTCCCACAATCCCTTTGAGTGCATGCTCTCACTGACCTAAGGACCCTCTGAATAGTGCCACCCCAGGATCAGGTCTTTAACACATGGTCCTTTGGGGGACAATCAACATGTAATCCACAGCACCCTTGCTTTTCACCTTACTCTGTTTCTCATACCTAGATTCCCCATTCCTGGTCCATTGTCCACCCTCCACCCACCCTTTTTATTTATTTATTTATTTCGCTACCAGGGATTGAACTCAGGAGCACTGAACCACCAAGACACATCCCCAGTCTTATTTTGAATCTTATTTAGATGTGCTTAGCACCTCAACTTTTGTGGAGACTGGCTTTGAACTCAAGATCCAGCCTTCCCAGCTGCTGGGATTACAGGTATGCACCACCACCACTTGGCTCCATTGTTCCTTTATGGAACTTATTCGATGGTGTGGCTGGCATCTGGGTCTCCATTTATCAAACCTACTCAAGAAAGCATTGCCCCATTCATTTGAAAGTTTAAGTGAACAATAAACCTTAATGTTTATCCCTACCACAGATATCTGCATTTTAAGAGCCAATCAAAACCTTAGGCCAGCAGGGTGCAGTGGTGGCACAGATATAATCCCAGGGACTCAGGAGACTGAGGCAGAAGAATTATAAATTGCAAGTTCAAAGCCAGCCTCAGCAATTTAGCAAGACCCTAAGCAATTTAGCGAAAATCTGTCGCTAAAATAATTTTTAAAGGACTGGGGATGTATCTCAGTGGTTGAGCGCCCCTGGGTTCAATCCCTGATACCAAACAAACAAACAAACAACAATAACAAACACCTTAGGCCAACAGGGCAAACTCTGGTGAAATTTTTGCTGGGAACTCTGAAGCTATGGCTTATTTCATGGATTTGCCACTGAATCAGTTAGATTTTAAATGGGGACTCTTTTAGTGTCCCCAAATCATACTTACATGTAGTCTCTCAATGAACTCTTTTCAGGTATGGCTCATTCAGACAGGTCTTGGTTGGACCCTGAGTCTAATGCCATTGGTCACTGCTACTTACATTCAACACAATGACACTGGCCACTGATTTCAGGTGCCTCTTCTTCATATATGTTATAACTCTCAAGTTGCAAATACTATAAAAGAAATAATTTAAAGGAATTAATACACTATTTTACCAACAATTAACATCAGTGTGACTGTCTGAACAGCAATTAACAGAGATGGCCAGTTGTAATTACCTACAGCTGGGTTTGGTATGGACTGCCAAACTTCCCTCACTGGTGTAAGTTTTGCTAAGAGAAGTTGAAGAATTCTCTCTTTTCAGGAGGGAGCCAAGGCCTATTCCTTTCCATCTGGTTCCATAACATCCTCCATTCTCTCTGTGGCCTGGACTGTGTGTACCAGATTGATTGGGTCCTTGAATTAAAACCAGTACAGCAACTACCACAAAGGCATCTCTGTGATGAGTGAGAAGGAAAACCACCTGCCTCACTTCCTTACCTCCAGTGACTCACTAACAGCTAGTGATTTTATCTTCTAAACTCTCTTCTCTCCTTCCCTGCTACTGTTGCTCAGAGAGTAACCACATTTTGCCATTCCTTTAACCTCTTAACTGATCGCACTTGCATTGCCCCAGTCTCACCTGTTCAAGTCAAGCCCCAAAACTCTTTCTGGAAAATTCTATCTAAAATTCAAATATGGCCAATGTTCTTTGCTTGCCTAAAACTCTGCAGTGTTACCTAGTCCCCATCACAGATGGCACAAATGGAAATAATATACCTGAGCATGACTGATAAGTATTAAACAGTAGGAAGCTCTGGGGCCTAGGGTGGGCTGGAAGACCCATGCCCTACTTAGGCATTTAGATTTTATTCAAACACCATGTCAGCCATAAAGATAACTTCTGCAGGCTGAAAGAAGTCCATGAGCAATGACTTTGCTGCCTCAGGAAAGTCCCCTTCTCATCATGACTTCAGAGTCTTCTCTGGCCTAATATCTGCCATCTACTCTTATCTGCAACTACAACCTGACTCAGGCCAAGCACCCCATCTGCTTGGTTTTCTCATGTTTTATGCCTCCCTGCTTCTGCATACCCCCCCAGCCCCCACTACCTGTTTGTTCTTTGTTTCATTTTAAGGAAGATTTCCTGGATCATCACTCCACCCCTAGGTGGGCCAATATTTATCTTCTGTAACTTTATAAAATTTTATGCTGGGGCTGGGGTATAGCTCAATGGCAGAGTGCTAGCCTAGTAGGTATATGCATCTGAGTTTGATCTCAAATAACACAAAAATTAAAAAGAAAGAAATAAATAACTTTATTCGGGACTCTCTGATTACATTAGCTATATTATTTTAAAATCATATATTTACTGTGGTTTCTCCAAGAAAGATTAACTTCTTTGGTGGCAGGGACAATGTAGCATTTGTGTATAATTCCCCATGCCTACGAACATAACAACCACTCATCAAATATTTGCTACACCAGACACTAACCTGGGAGTTCAAGAGAGCTCTGTCTGAATCTCAAAGTCACTTGTTTGCTAGGGATTAGCTACTTGTTGAACAAACACTCTATGTCCCAATTATTCCTTCTAGATGAAAACTCTTCTTAAACGGTTTTTAGGGATGTATGTCAGAAATGGCTCAAAGCCCAGCCTTTGAAAGTATAGGTTATGTTTGACCATATCAATTTCAAGGTTTTTTTTTTATTGCTTCTTTGTAAACATGCCATGTAGGCATTTTCCCCAGAAATTTGTTGCAAATCCTCCTTTAAAGGGAGAGAAGGGGGAAATTCCTGGGAATGATATAGGCATAGGCTATAGCATATTTTTTTATATTGTGTGCAAATATGTAACAACAAATCCTACCGTTAGTTACAATTATAATGTACCAATTAAAAATGTAAGGGAGAAAAACCTCCTTTGACCATGATGAAAGTACTTAAGCAGTTTCCTGGATTGGGTGGTTATTGGAAAAATTTTCTCATTCTTGTGGCTCTCTTGAGCTTTCCTCCATGGCAGCAAATGAATACAAACTGTGCACAAAACTAAGTGATGGCGCTCAGAATAAAGGCCATCTTTGAGAAGCAGTTACAGAGGGGCATGGTGGGCTTGTTGGGTACTAGAAACTCTCTCTGCCTTGATCTGATTGGTGTTTACACAGGTATATACATCTCCATCATTCAACCAGAGTTACAGGTTGTGATCCCCAGAAGAGATGCTAAAGTCCTAACCTCCTGGACCTCTGAAGGTGACCTTAGTTGGAAGTAGTCTTTCCAATTATAATAAAATCATTAGGGTTGGTCCCAATCCAATGACTGGTGTCCATATAAAAAGCGGGATATATGGACATACACACAAACAGGAGAATATCATGTGAAAAAGAGGATGAGAAGACTGCCAAAGATTTCCAGTCGGCACCAGAAGTTAGGAAGAGGTGAGGAAGGAGTCTATCCTCAGTTCCAGAGGGGTTATGAACGCTCTGCTAGATTGTGGACTTCTTGCATGCCAAACTGCGACAGAATCGATTTTCATTAGATGGAATCTAATGCATCTTTCTCTCCTGGGTTGTGAAGTTTGTTTTCCAAGCCACCCAGTTTGTGGTACCTTTTTAGAACTGTCTTAGCTAATGAACACAGATTTTACTACTGATACCTAAAATGTGGAAGTGGCTTTGGAATTAGGTAATGAAAAGAGGCTAAAGTTTTCAGGAACCCAACAGTGAAAGCTTAGCTGCCTTGAAGTAACAGTGGTAGGGATGTGGATATTCAGGGTGGTTCTGGTGAGGGCTCAGGGGAAAGTGAGGAGGGCTGTGGAGAAAGCGTCTACCACCCTTTTAGGAGAGAGAGATATCATCATGAAGAGAATGTTGCTAGAAATAGTAACATTAAAGATGTTTCTGGTGATTCTCAGGTAGAAATGAGGAACATGTTTTTAGATACCACAGGAAAAGCAATCTTTGTTATAAAAGTGGCAGAAAACCTGGATGAATTGCATTCTGTTGTTCTGTGTAAAATAGAACTTGTAGATAATGAATCTGTATATTTAGCTGAGGTGATCTTTAAGTGAAGTCTGGACGTGCAGCCTGTCCAGATAACCTGCTCTGGAAACAGGGCCAAGGGTATGACTGGACAAATGTTTGTCAAAGAGATTAGGTGTGTGATTTATGAATCAAATCATCGATCTCAGCAGAATCCAGGAATAAAGATGTAGGTATCCAGGGAAGACCTATGGAAGACCCTCTCTTCTCATTGCTTGAACCACTGGATTACAAGAGACCAACAGGTTTTTGAGGTTTAAGCCAGTGGATGTTGCTAGCCTGAACTGAAAGGGACAGAGGTGAGTCAAAATTAAGCAAGAATGAGTCTGAGGGCAGAGCCACAGCAGATACAGAGTGGATGAGACCCCTGGACTCATGTACCCAGAGGGTGGGGGGACTGCCCTGGGTGGCAATGGACAGAATCTCAAGCCAGAGGACTATCCTCAGGCGATGGAATCTAATGAATCTTTCTCTCCTGAGTTGTGAAGTTGCTTTAGTACAATGACTTCTTTATTCCTTCCAGTTGGCTTCCATTGGTCCCCCATTACAGAGCTCTGTCTGAGTGCTATGTTTCTGCCCTGGCTCTTTACTTAGTAACTTGGTTTGGGGTAAAAGACCAAGAACAGAGAGAATGACAGGTTTATGCACTCTTCCACTCACTTATTTTGAGGTCTGAGTGCTCTGGACATGTAGATCCCCATTTGGGGCAGCATGATTATCTTAGTAAGAGAAAACCAGGAAACCCTGGTGTGCTCCCTGTACATCTCTTTAAGGGATACCTTCCAGAGTCCCCCTATCTACCTAAAATGCTTCATTTCCATGCTGATCCATAATGGTGGGTGTGGGGAGAATGGAGAAACTTTGGCCAAAGGGAAGGGGGAGGGGAGGGGGGCATAGGGACAGGAATGATGATGGAATGAGATGAACATTACCCTAGGTGCACGTAGGACCACACATGTGGTGCCACTCTACATCCTGTACAACCAGAGAAATGAAAGTTGTCTCCATCTGTGTACAATGAATCAAAACACATTCTGCTGTCATGTATAACTAATTAGAACAAATTTTAAAAATGGCTCATTTCCATTGTCCTTCCACATCTCCTCCCACTCCTTATACCGTCTTCCTTTGATATTTTCTCTTTGAATTCAGTTTCAGTACTTCTAGAAATCTTCCACACGTAAGTGGTCTAAGATGGTATGTTACTTGGGAGGAGATCCACACTAACCAGATGAGATCCTACAGCTTAGCTCAGCTTGTTGATGAAAGGCTCTGGGCCAAATGGAAGTGCTGAGCCAGAGGTGGAGAAAATGGATCTTAGCGTGTGTGTGTGCGCGCACACACACACACACACCTAGAACAGGGGGTGACTCGAAGCACACTTCGAAGTTTTATTAGGCACCTGTCTCACCTCTGACCAAATTCCAGATTCCTAGGTTATCTTTTCCTTCAAAGGATACAGAGGCAATGATTGGTCCCATTCTCTCTAGAGACTGAAGGAGGGAGGCATCTTACCACTAACAAAAAACTATGAGACCATATAGCTATGAAGGCTCCCTCTTCAGATGTGGGTAGCTAATCATCCCTGAGTAGGTGAGCAGGAAAAAGATAATGAAGGGCAACTGAAAACCATAGGGATCCTTATATGACAGGCAAGTACCTGGAAGATGCAAGTTGGTATGTCTAAACCTCCCCCAGTCATAGTCACAAATCCTTAAGAAAAAATTGTTTCAAGATCTGGTCACACCCTACCTGGGCCTGGACCCTCCCTTATCATCAAAACTATGTCACAACACTGAATCACCCCAACAACCAAACCATCAAGAACCTCACAAGGAAAGCTTGCTAAGGGCTATGTAGAGGGTAATAAACTGATTTAAAGGACAGGAAATTGAGGCAGAAACAGGGGGAATGCAATTCCTTCAATCTCATCTCTGAGCACCACACCATCCTCTCTTCCAGGTGGTCTGTGCAGCTCCTGTGCTGTCAGTCAAAACGTAGAGCTGAGTGGGACACTGGAAATTTCCCTGGGACCCCCAATAAAACTGGAGGACAGGAGGGGACCTACTGTCTCCCTCAGGAGTGTCCTCCTTTCCCTTGTCCTGTCTCTTCTAATAAACTCATGCCTGTTACTCTGTGTGACATGTCCAGAGAGAAAGGACTGACATGGCTGCCTCAGCTTTCCGGCGGACTTCATCCTGTGGGAGCCCTTCAGTGATGTGCTGGTTCCTCTAGAAGATAATCCCATCTCCTTGGCAAAATAAGCCACCTGGGCTTTCCTCCAGCCTCATTCCTGGACACACCCCTCACTGCAGGCCTCTGAGAACATTTTATTTCCTAATGTATCCCTTTCTCTATTCACTCAGAAGCCCTTCCTTCTGCAGCACCCAGTCTGCCTTTCTGGAAATGATTCCTCTTGCCCCTCCTGTAGCTTGCCTGTGTCAGGGTCACTCTGGGCTTCTTAGCCTCCCATGCAGACAGACTCTGTTCGCTGTACAACAAGCATGCCCCTCTGATCCGGTTCCTCCCTTAGATGTACATCCTTCCATGGCCGGCACTGGCTTTAATTTATGTATCGCAGCAGCTGAGAGGTAGCACGGCTCCTATTAGGTGCTCAGAGGGTGATAGATATTAATTTTGAGATGGACCCATGGTCCCATATTTTAGTTTTCTGTTTAGAAAAACAAGCACAGACCTAAACACATCCTTTTTGCTCATCTAGAGTTATTGTTAGGGCATATTACTTTCATGCTCAGCAGGCATGAAAAATAAGCCTTACATAGATCATTAATTTAATTAATCAATTGTATCTGAGATCAAGGCCTATTATTACTTTAAAAAAACAAAAAACACCCCCAAGTTGGGCGTGGTGGTTGCATGCCTGTCATCCCAATGGCTTGGGAGGTTGAGGTAGGAGCCAGCCTCAGTAACTTATCAAGATCCTGAGCAATTCAGCAAGACCCTGTCTCTAAATAAAATATCTAAAAAGGGCTGTGGCAGTAGCTCAGTGATTAAGCATTCCTGGGTTCAATTCCTGGTACCAAAAAAAAATTATTTTAAATATCAACATATTTTACCTTCTTTTTTTAAAACTAAGTTTTAAAGATCTAGTATGTATTTCAGACTTACAGCATATCTTAATTCAGAATAACCACGTATAGAGGGCTCAAAAACTACATGTACCTAGTGGTAACTGTACTGGGCGGTGCAGTTCTAGAGACTAAATTTCCATTCCTGTGCAAATGGGGGGAAGGGACAGTCCTTCTTCTGTGGGGCATTTAGAAGGGAGCTGGGCATCTAACTGCTTTTTAAAAAGACTTTTCACCAATTCACCTGACTTCAGATTCATCCTCCCTTTAGTGATGATGACAGCACTGATTCCTGAGCATTTTTTGTGCTTCTGTGGTACAAAATAGACGGATGAGTCACTTACCCCGACAGCAGCTTGGATTTCACTTCACTGGGTCTGCTAGGTCAGTGCCCACTCATCCATCCGTCCTTCACATTCCAATTTCATCATGCTATTTCCCTTCTCCCAATCTCTCTGTCCTTATGCATTTGTACCTTATGCATTTGTTCACTCACTGTCATTTTAATAAAGTGTTTGAGAAAACTAAGGAAAACACTGTTCAAGCCACCATCTTCATCTAACAATCAATGTTTTCCATATCATTGGATTAGGAGAGCTTTTTTTCTTTTTTTAAAACATTGGTCATCAAAATTTTATTGTGCACTTAGTGTTTGGTTTAAACCATCTACATACCCCATGTACAAAACTATTTCCCAAAACAACGAATTTGTGAATGAAGAGATGTCCAGGGAGTAACTTGGTCCACAAATCCATCTAATCCAGTTGACCCAATACCACAGGGTGGCAACCAGCTCAGCTCGCTTAGTTGCCACTGAGCTAAGAAATCCTGCAGAAATAATAAAGAATCAGTAAAGGCTCCCAGCAGCAAGTCAAATGACAGAGAGGACCATGAGTCAGCTATTTTCACATCTTCAACCTCACAGCCCCACCGCCAGCTGGCACTGACTACTTCCTTCCAATGTTCATGCCACTTTCTTTAGCATGAGGATTTCTTAGCTACCCTTACCTTCCCAACCTTTAGCCTCACTTCTTCTTTTGCAAAGGGCTGAGTTCCTTCTTGTTCCTGGAATCTTTGTGAAATGAAGTTGGGTGATTTAATCCACAGAGCCACATTACAGTCCAGTTCTCCTGTGTCATCTACTTAGAGTCGGTGGCATAGGGACTTTTTGCTTTGTTTTTGTACTTACTAATGGATCATTCTAGAAATCAAAAATAAATGAAAAGTATTTGAATATGTATTTGAGTCATAAAAAATGCCTCAGATGATATTTTAATTCATTATATTCAGTAAAAAAGTCTTAAATTCATTCCTTTTGCATAAATGGAAATCTTGGGAATTGAGGAATTTTCCAATTCAGAAATCCCATTTAGTTAGCATCTTCTCTGGAAGTAGGAGGCATTATAATTAGATACCACACCTATCTGGGCAGAAGGCAGTAAAGAAAAGGGAAGTCCTAAAAGTTGCTACAGTGGTGTCAGAACTCAGAGGAAATTTCCACAGAGGAGATAAAGAGAAGTAAATTTGGGGGTTGGGTGTCATTGAAAAAAGACACTTGCTCTTACAAAGTTATAGTAGATGATCCATAAATATGCAAATTGCATTAAATTAGGAGTTCTTCAAAACACTTCCCACACTTACCAGGCTCTGATTTCACAAAATCTAACCTGTTATGGCTGTATGCTATTACCCCCTTCTAGGCATTCCATATTTTATTTCCCTGGCCCAAATTTCTGGCTTTGTGTATCTGTGTACTGGGGTATGTATTATTCACAGCTGTTTTTTAAGTCATTAAAAAATAGGATTGTACTACTAAATATTTGCATTACATTATTATTTCCTGAAAAACATTTTTCTTATAAAAATGTAATATTTTCATAGGTTTTAATAGTTTTCAAAATATTTCAGAATATCTATCTCCGTCCATCTTCATAATAACTGTCTTTTATATATGCACCCAAAGGGACTTTTATCAGGCATCACATTTACTGCTTAATCAATCATTTTTATTACTCCATTGTACAAAAGACTAGAAGTAGAACAACAGGTTTACCATGGCTGGTGAAGTGAATGGCAGGACTGAATCCGAAGGCTTCCTAAATTCCTGCTGGAGCCCCAAATCCACTGATGATCTTCCTTACTCAGACATTTAACTCTGCTCAAAGATGGTCTCCAGGGGCTGGGTATGTGGCTCAAGTGGTAGCACGCTCACCTGGCATGCGTGCGGCCCAGGTTCGATTCTCAGTACCACGTACAAAGATGTTGTGTCCGCCGATAACTAAAAAATAAAAAAATTCTCTCTCTCTCTCTCTCTCTCTCTCTCTCTCTCTCTCTCTCTCTCTCCTCTCTCACTCTCTCTTTAAAAAAAAAATAAAAGGAAGTATTGTAATAACCAGAAAAAGTGATATTAAAAAAAAAAAAAAGATGGTCTCCAATTAAGCCAACTCTCCTGTTGACTTAGGAGTTGAAGAAGGGTTTGTCATGGAGATGATTTAGGGCTAATAAGAAAGGAAATGTTTCTCTTCCCTTTTCTCCTCCTTTTCTTCCCTTTTCCACTAGAACAATTCAGTCCTAAAGTCAGTGGGGCAGAGAATGGAGGTGGTGGCCCAGGCCAGAGTATCTCCCCTGAGCAGCTAGAGGGGGTATCCATGATTGGGGACAGCATGGCATGGGGTACTGCAGAGTCTAAATAGCCAAGGCAGGCCTTCATGTAAGAGGGATCTCTTACCAGGTGTGGGAATCTCCTTGGAGAGACAGCCTGGCATAGGGGCAGAGTCCACCCAGGGTGAAGGGAGTGTCACTTTTGGGAGGGGGAACCCAGTGGATTCAGGAGGATGTCCTTCTGTTGCTATGGGGACGTGAAGAACTACCTGAGTAAGAACATCACCACCACAGGGAGAGCCTTGTGTGGCAGTCACAGCCTGAGGTGGCAAGAAAGGTCAATGCATGGAGCAGGGGCCCTAGGTGGGAAATCAGAACCCTGAGGGGGTGAGGAGGATGTCTGCTAGGGTTTAAATGAGGTTAAAATTCCCAATGTAAGAGTGTTTGAGGTAGTGGGGCCTTGAAGAGGCATCTGGGTCATAAAGGTTCTACTTTCATGAGTGGATGAATGGATTTTGTTGCTGTTGTTGTCACTGTTTTTGAGAGATGAGGTTAGTTCTCTGGAGAATGGATTTGGTCTCGAGGGACTGGATTAATTACCATGACAGCAAGTTGTTACAAATCATGTTTGGCTTTCTTGGCTCACTCCTTGCTTCTTCTCTCATCCTGGGATCTCTGTCTTGCACATGCTCCCACCACGGGATACTGTCCATCATGAGGCTCTCACAGAAGCCAATGCAGGCACCATGTTCTGGGACCTAAATTAAACTCTTCTCAGTAGGAATTACCCAGCCTCAGGTATTTTGCTATAGCAACACAAAACAGACTAAGACAACATCTAAGTGGGAGTTGATGGTATGAACTGGACTGTCAGAGTCAGTGGGATGACTATGGTTTCAGCAGTTGTGGTGGCAGGTTGAGCAAGCGAAGGTGATGAGGGTGTCTACAAGGAAAAGGGGGTCAGTGACTATGATGAGAGATTGACTACATATAGGGGGATTGAGAAAGTAAGGAGACTTAAGAACAATAGGAAGCAGAGTTTTTACTGTTGGAGTGGGAAGTTACAAATAAAGAAATGGAGAAAATTTCCAGGCACAGTACTGCACACCCGAAATCCCAGGTATTCAAGAGGCTGAAATAGGAGGAACACAAGTTCAAGGCCAGGCTCAGCCACCTAGCAGGACCCTCGGCAATCTAATGAGACCCTGTCTCAAAATAAAAAATATAAAAGGACTAAGGATGTAGCTCAGTGGTATAGTGTCCCTGGGTTGAATCATGAGTACTGAAAACATGAAAGAAAAAAATGGAGAAAATTATTGGGTAAACTATGGTTGTCAATGTATATGGATAAATATAAAAATAAATGTAGAAGAAAATGCGTGTATGTGTGTTGTGGCTTGGATCTTAAACATTCCCCAAAACTCATGTGTTGAAGGTTTGGATCTAAAGTAATGGCACTATTGGGAGGTGGTGGAAGCTTGAGTAAGTGAGGCCTAGCTGGAGGAAGTGGGGCATGGGGGGTGTTCCTTTGAAAGATATTTTGGGATTCCATCCTCTCTCTCTCTCTCTCTCTCTCTGTACCTGGTAGTCATGAGGTGAATAGTTTCCTCTGCCATGTTCTCCTCACCATGATGTACTGCCTTGCCACAGGTGCAAAGGCAATAAGGCCAAGCAACCAGAGACTGAAGCCTCTGAAACCATAGACCAAAATAACTCTTTCTTCCTTTACGTTAATTTTTTTCCAGTGCTTTGCCACAGTGATGTAAACTAACTGAAAAAATGTGAAACATACATACATACATATGGATATATATATATATATATATATATATATACACACACACACACACACACACACACATACATATGTCTATATAAACATAGATTGGAACCTTGTACTGAAAAGGAACCAATGATAGGGACATATCAAAGCAACACAGAAACTAGCTTCAACATAAAAATAAATAATCAGGGGCTGGGGTTGTGGCTCAGTGGTAGAGCGCTTGCCTAGCACATGTGAGGCACTGGGTTTGGGCCTCAGCACCACATAAAAATAAATAAATAAAATAAAGGTATTGTGTCCATCTACAACTAAAAAATATCTTATAAATAAATAAATAATCATTGCAAAGTAGTATAGTCTCTTGAATAAAATAGGAAAGCATGAGTCCTTAGCAATATAAATATATGGATAAATTGAAGATTTAATGAAGGAAGGGATATTGACATATAACCTCACCCACAAAATGTATTAATTACATCAGAGAAACTACTGAGTAAGTATAAAAGGAGTAAATTTCTAATGGAGAAAGTTGGCAGACACCACTTTAATCAAGTAATTGATGTGAACATCAGTTATAGGGAAAATTAAATCTGTGTGCCTTGAATAGGGTGCAAATGAAAAGAATAAAAGATCATGTGAAAAGTTCCTGCCAAAGATTCATAAATTGAATTTTACATTGAACCCAAATTGAGTGATCTTTACAAAATAATTGGTCTATAATCTTTCAAATATATATATATATATATATATATATATATATATATATATGGCGGTTAATTTGGCAAGTCAGCATGACTGGACTAAGAGATGCCTACACAATTGGTAAAGTAATATCTGAGTGTCTGAGAGGTAATTGAGAGAGCAGATTAGAGCATTTGTTGGCAAATCAAGTGGGGAAGATCCCTACAGAATGTGGGTGGCATCACCCAGCTGGGATGGTAGAAGACAGGGAAACACTCTTTCTCCCCACCCCACTGTGGAGCAGGCATATGGTCTCCTGTTGCCGTTGGACATCACACTCCAGGTTCTTTGACCTTTGCACTCTGTGACTTGCACCAGCTGTCCTCTGGGGTTCTTGGGCCTTTGGCCTTGGACTGAGAAAAGGGTTAAGTGGGGTGTACCATCAGTCTCTCTCCTTCATAGGCTTCTAGCTTCCCATACTGAGGCATTACAGGCTTCCCTGGCTCTCCAACCTGCAGCTGGCCATGTGATCATGTGAGTCCATCTGAGAAATGTGTGTGGCGGGGGTGTGGGAGGGGAGTGAGATATTTTGGTTCTGTTTCTCTGGAGAGCCCTGACTAACACAGTGTCAAGACAAGGACACCAAGGAAAGGCTTAGGAACCAACTCTTGCAGACTAGAGGAAATGGAAGTGATTGACAAAAAGATTCTCAAAAGCATTCACTCGCTACAATGGACTCATGAGACACGTGTTAAAACTTGAATTACATGGTTGTAATATAATAATATTATTTTTACAGCTTTTAATAAACAGGTTGTATTTTTTTTTTGAAAGAACATCCTTGTCTGAAGGAAATACCCAAAAAGTATCCAGGGAAGATTGCTTCTCAAAGTCAACTTGCTGTCAAAGGGCTGAAGGGCAAAACAATCTTTGCACTGCTCTTGCAAAGTTTCTGTGAGTTTGAAGTTATTTAAAATAAAATTTATTTTAAAACAAAATTAGTTGTTAGCTTGTTTGTTTGGGGTACCAGGGTACAATGTAACTGAGGGCTTTGCACGTGCTAAACACACACTCTACCACTGAGCTTCACCCCCAATCCCTAGTTGTTAGTTTTAAAGAGAACAACAATAGAAGAGAAAGGGGACAGAGAGATGAAGGGCGGGGATTATATTACATCCAGAAATACAGCGCAAAGCTGGCAGGAAAACCTTAACCAATATGATCCACACACAAATTCTCTCTTAGCAAACAGAATGTTCTTTGCAGTGGATTACCCACTAAAGTGGAGAATGAGGTAAGGCTTGTTCTAAACAAGACAACAAAAAGCTTTTATTACTCCTTACTACAGACAAACCCTAGAAAATACATACAAAAGCAAGTGCCAGCAAAAGGAAATAGTCACATTTCCCATCGCATTATTATTGAGAAAGTTTTCTCTCATTTCAATATTACTTTGTTTGAACTTTTGTTTGCATTTATTTTATGTTAAATTTATTCCCATGTCATAAGTTTTGTTTCTTCAGTCTCTTCTGGAATATCTTTGTTTGTTTTGTGCAACCTCCTCTTCTGGTCTAGGATCAATTTTCTCTGTTCCAGTGAGGACCATCTCAGGGTGGTAGAAGAGCTCAGGTATGGGTGAGTCTGACCATGTGCTCTGTAAGTATGGTGGTGCACCTTGGTGCTTTGTTCACCAGGGTATGTTCACTGATCAAAGAATCTACATCTAACCCTTAAATTCAGCATTACTATGTATGTATTTTTAAGCATTGTGCAACAAATATTCAGCATTCTTTTTGGACACCAACCCTGAATTTTACCCCACTGTCTGGCCTGGGTACCCCACCAACACCACCATTATAAAATCAGAATGGTGCACATTGCTTCTTTAAAGTGACATCTTTCAAGTACTTGTTGTCTTTTCAGATGTGCATAACCTTGATGGGCTGGGCAGTTTTACAGGGTTTCTTAAAGTGAACACGATAATTTGAACCTCTCGATATGCATGATTATGTGGAGTTTTCTGGGTCAAGAAAGTAGCAAACCATTTTGGTACAATTAGTTTCCTCCTTTCATTTAAAGAAAAACCCCACTCCGGGGAGACGTTTTCGACTAGGAAAAGGTTTCCTCAAGCACTGTTTAAGGAGATAGGCAAAAATAAGATAAAATTGTGCCACCCTGGAGTGATAAGTATTATGAACTTTGTTCCTTTGAGTCTTTTCATGTGGTTCCTTTTAAAACAGCTGTGGTCCTGGTGTGTGCTTGGACTCCAGCTGTGTGTTGTCCGAGAGTGGTGGGAGGGTTGAATTTAGGTTTTGAAGCTGACTGACCAAATTCCACATCAAGCCTTTGCCACTGGATGTGACTTTCCTAAAATTGTTATAAGCCTTAGTTTCCTTCAGTACCAAATAGAGATAACATACTCCTTTATCTTGGAGTCTTGAAAGGATTAAAAACAACAATGGATGTAAAGCACTTAGCACAGCATGTGACACATTTTGTGTATTAGTAAATATTATTGTATGATAAAATAATATCTATTAAATACATACTCTAATAATAATATTAAATAAAATATTCATCTTACTGAAGAAAGTTAAATAGGATCTGAACAAATGAAAGGAGATCATGCTCTTGAATGGGAAAATGACACAGAAATGAAGTTTTCATAAAATAAACATAAATTTAATATAATTTTATTTCAATGCTGTATTATTTTCTAATCACTACTATAATAAATTGCCACAATTTTAGTAGCTTAAAAACAACACAAAATTATTCTTTTACAGTTCCAGAGATTTAAAAAAATTCCAAAATCGATTTCACTGGTGCTACAGTTTGGATAAGTGTCCCTCAAAGGCATATGTGTTGGGGCTGGGGTTGTGGCTCAGCGGTAGAGCATTCGCCTTGCACAAGCGAAACCCTGGGTTCGATCCTCAACACCACAAAAAAATAAATAAGTGAAATAAAGGTATGTGCCCAACTACAACTAAAAAATAAATATTAAAAAAAAAGGCATATGTGTTGAAGGTTTTGTCCTTAGTCCATGACACTATTGGAGGAGGTGGAGCCTTAGGAGACAGAGCCCAGTTGGAAATCTTCTAGTTATATGGGGGAATATCCTTGAAAGAGATATTGAGTCCCTGGCCTGCCTTTCTCTCTCTCTCTCCTTCTCTTCCCTTCCTTCCTTTCTTCCTTCCTACCTTCTTTCTTTTCTCTCTCTCTTTCTTTATTCCTCCCTCCTTCCTTCCTCCCTGCCTTTCTGTCTTCTTCCTTCCTTCCTTCCTTCTGCTTCTTGGCTTCCATGAGGTGAAAAGCTTTGTCTGTCACAACCTCCAGCCATGATATGCTGCTTCACCACAGGTCCAAAACCAGTGGGGACAAGTGACCATGGATTGAAACCATCAAACCTGTGAGCTAAAATAAACCTTTCCTCTTTTGATTAAATTATATCAGGCATTTTATTACAGTAAGGGAAAGCTGACTAACATACTGATCTAAAGTTAAGGTGTCAGCAAGACTGGTTGCTTCCCGGAGGTTCGGAGAGGAGAATCTGTTTCCTTCTTTTCTCAGCTTATACTGGCTATCTGGACCTCTTGGTCTGTTTCCCCTTCCTCCAACTTCAAGCTTATTACTCCATCATAATCTCTGCTTCTTCATCATACTACCTCTACTTCTGGCTCTGACTTCTCCTGTGGGTGGTGGGGGTAAGGTACTAGTAATAGTACTCTACCACTAAACTACATCCCCTATCCTTTTAATTTATTATTATTATTATTAAAATTTTGATTCAGGGTCTCACTAAGTTGCTGTGGCTTGCCTCAGACTTGTGATCTTCCTGCCTCAGCCTTCCAAGTCACTAGGATTAGAGGCATGTGCCAGCATTTCCAGCTTATAATAATCCTTGTCATTGAAGAAATCCATGGGATGATTTAAGATAATCTCCCCATCTTAAAAGCATTGATTTTTATCATATTTACAAAGTTTCTTTTGCCATCTAAGTAATGTTCACAAATTCCAGCGTTGCAGGACTACGAGATGGTGGGTGGGAGGGGCCATTATCATTCTACCAGATACCAGTAAGATTCTTAAAATTGTCATTGAAGAATAAGTGTCCCAAACCAGCCAAAAATTCATGGTGGGAAAAAAATAACAACAACAACAGAAGGGCACTTAAATAAGATCAATTTAGTATTGTAGGGAATAAAATAGGTTGGTGGAATAGAATAAATAAAGAATAGAATAAAGAATCCAGAAATATATCTCAGTAAATAAAAATATATATATATTTTGATAACTGGGGATTGGACTTGGAGCCTTGTGCATGCTAAGCATGAACTCTGTCATTGAGCCTACCCCAGCCCTACATATGAAAATTTAAGTGGGAATAGAGGTTCATCCTTATAACTCAGTGACTCAGAAGGCTGAGACAGGAGGGTCACAAGTTCAAGACCAGCCTCAGCAATTTAGTGATACCCTGTTGCAAAATAAAAATTAAAAGAACTGGGGACATAGCTCAGTGGTAAAGCACTACTGGGTTCAATCCCTTGTACCAAAAAGAAAATTTGACACTCAAAAAATGTATTACTTCAACTCAATAAGAAAAGAAGGGGCTAGTTTGGGGAATTCCTTTGGCAGTGGTAGGTATCAAACTCAAGACCTCATGTATGCTAAGCAAATCCTTTACCAGTGAACTACATCTGCAGCCCAAGAATGGGTTAGTTAGCACAACTACCAAGTAACAAAAAAGTAACAGTAAATCTCATCTCACATAATACAAATGGTGTAAACTGCATAAAGAAAGAAGAGTCAAGTGAAAACTAAAATTAAAAAAGGATAGCATAAGAAAATGTGGGGTATGCACAATCTAAGAGATAAGTCATAACTTCCTAACTTTAAGTCGATCTTATTTAAGTGTCCTTCTGTTGTTGTTGTTTTCCCCACTATGAATTCTTGGATGGTTTGGGACACTTATTCTTCTATGACAATTTTAAATTATTTTTTTTTCTTTTTAAGGACAGATATATTAGAACATAAATAATTGAAAACCACTTACCTGGAAAATATGCCAGTTATAAAATCAACTGATTAAAAAAAATCACTCAAAAAAAATTGCCATGTCAAAGCCAAGCGTTTGTGATATACAAAGAGCTCTTACAAAGAAACAGGAATGAGACCAATAACCAGCATGTGCTGCCTGCCTGTCAGTTGCTTTATTTTTCCATCTTTCTATCTCTAAGGGAGGTTTGCTCATCTTTGGACAGAACTTTTAGAGTTCTAAAATACTATTATGTTATAATTCCATATCTGTTAAAGCCAAGCAAGCTGGTGACTAACACAAAAATGGTTATTTTCCTGCCAGTGAGAGAATTAAATATTTTTCTCTCTAGTGCCGTTAAAACTGAAAGAAGAATGTTCTTATTCATTTAGTTTTTTTCCTTCCTTTCTCTCTGTGAGAAATTGCTTAAAAGTTTCCATGATGAGCTAAGTTGCAGGGTTTTTTTTTTTTTTTTTTTTTTTTTTTTTTTAACAGGACTCAATGTTATTGTGCTTTGGAGTAATTCTCCCATCTGAATTTCAGACTTTTTAAGGTGGACTATTTTCTTAGTTGCAGTAAGTCCACTTTCCCCCTCTTCTTTTATTTAGTAAAGTTATGCCCCATTGAAAAGAAAAAAATAATGACACGGAGTTGGCAACAGAGGAGGAAAATAGAACCTCACTATGTGTCTAAGACTGTCTGCTCACTTACTTGTTACACCCATAAGAGAACTTGCTATTTTAATTCCAACTCTTCCTTTCTCCCTTGGAATATAAATCCAGACTGAAGATAACATTTGCAGCATCCAAGTCTCTGTTGAAATCCAAATCCAGAATCTACAGAAATTCTAGACAGCATCTGTGATGATGAGGGCCAGAGACAAATTAGTTGTCCTCAGAAAGAATGTGCTGGGAGAAAATACAGGATGGAGTCAAAGAGCATCAGATCTAGAGCACATGGGCTTCCAAAAAGCTTCTGAGCTTTTCTCCAAGTTTCTTCCCTCTTAGTCTCGGTTTCTGAAAACTAGTATCTATCTCATGGGTTTATCCTGGAGATTAGATCATGTGTATAATTCAGCCAAGATCCTAGTACATAGTAATATCTCAATAAATGCTCGTTGTTATTATGTTCTTTATATAAAGACATGAGCACTAGATTAGCACAGTGGCTATATTTCCGGGTACCTCTCTTCTGGGAAGTCATTTTGCCTACACTGTACAACGTGGAATCTAAGCCAGCAGAGATTTTCAAACTGTTTCTCAGAGCCCAGGGATTCCACAGAGTGGCTTCATGGGTTGTAGAGACTGGGATGATGGGGGAGATTGTGGGCCTCCACTCCACTTTGATGTTTTTTAGTTTTGGGTTTTTTTTTTTTCTTTTTTTTTTTTTTTTTTGGTTTTGTTTTGTTTTATAAAAAAGGTACCTGCCTAAAATTCTACTTCAAAACCCTCTAATCCTTTAAATCTGCAAGGCTGTTACAATTCTATTATTTCGTGGGCATTCTAGCTTTTTAAAATGACTTTTACCAACCTTTTAGTCATCTTTTTTCATTACCCATCCTCAGACACCTGATCCCTCTCGAGAGACAGAAAGCATTTGTGAAGCCACATCTATTTCATAAGGGATTACTTTGGTATTCTACCTTCTGAAAGGCACTTGCATTTGAAAAGAGTCTAAACAAGAAGAGGAAAAATATAGTTTGCATTTCCAGTCCCAGAAATCCTGGCACTAGAGGGAAAACTTTGCCGGGTGAGCTGGGAGCGTGGTCTTTTGCAAAACTGCTAAAATGACAACTCTAGCCACTGCTTATATGAGCTGGTAACAGTGACTGGCATTTGTGAAGAGATTCTGGCTGACTTACCCAGCCATTTCATCTCCATGTTCTCAGTCTCTTAACACAAGTCTCCTGTAGTTGGGATACTACTTTTTTCCCATGTGCATTTTCAAGCCAAAGACAAGGAGGCCCCAGGTGGCTCAGTGACGTGCCTCAGTTGGCACACTTAGGCCCTGACTCAAGTGTTGGGCTCTTTCCCCAGGACTACGCCGCTGCCTCCACCCATTCGGGAAGCCAGGCCTGCCGATTACTCAAGGCACAGACTTTAGAACACTCCCTTTGCAGAAGTGGTACAAGCAGGACCGCTGGTTTTTCTGATGCTTCCTCCATAGGAATAAAGGAATGGCTGTACCAGACCTGTCAACTCTCAATGAGCTCTTTGTGCAAATAAATTCCAGGGTTTTTATGGACGATAATTGCAGAGAAGGCTGCTTTTCTTCCCCAGAAGTTATGGTCAAGAGGTTGCTGTTTCAGCAGCACCTGGCATTGCTCCAAAAAATCTCTTGTCCATATGCACTATGAAGGCAGACTCAGATCAAATCAGAGAAAAGGAGATAGGAAAAGCTCCAGCAAACCAAGAATCCCTTTTTTAAAAATAATTTTTCTCTCTCTGTCAAAATCCTTGGTGACACAACATTTTGAAGTTCACCAAAGTAAACATGAAAGTTATGAATTACCAGAGGAAAATTACCTTTTCTATTTTATTTGCATTGAGCAAAGTTGCCTGTTTTTTACTTATACATCCTACCAAGACAAACAGGGATCTCCCTCTCTCTGCTTAGTGACCATGGAACAGCATTCTTCTGCCCCACCCTTCTGTCATGATGTTCTACTTCACCTTGGACCCAGAGCAACGGGATTGGCTGAACATGGACTAAAATTGTAAGCCCCAAATAAACCTTTCCTCTTCTAAGAAAAGACAAGCTGCTATGAGGACATATGTGTAATAATCTCTTAATTTGTGTTGAATGAATGAATATGTTCTTTAAAGATGGGGGATAAGAAATATGATAGCAGAAGCAACAGAAACTTGGTAGCTTCTTCTGGGATTTCCCTTCATTATGACTTGTCCTGAAAATACAAGCACATAACACTGAAGTTAATTGCTTACTGCACACAGATCATCGCTTTGACCATAAACTATCTAAGAAATTTGGAGGTGTGGTTGAAGGTAAGTCTTTCAGTTAGAAATTTGAAATATAATAGTTTAACACTGGTGCACACAGCAGACACAGTAAGGCAAGAGTTTTGAGATAGGAGTATTGCAAAATCTTGGAAAGAAAACTGTGATTTGATACTATTTGATGATGTTCATTCAAATGGGTTCTTCCAAGGGTATTTGCAACTCTTATCCTAAGCAAAAAAATTACCTGAAATGGAAAAGTCATGGTGATGAGGACAGTGGAATAGTAACACCACATGAAAGGAGGTAGTCAAATATACAGGGAGATTCATCTAGATGAATGATGGTTGAGATATCGTGACTTTAGACAAATTTTAAAGGCACAATTAATAAGATGACTCTGAGGGCTTAGAATGGAGTTACTGGGTGAATGATGATGTCATCTACTGAGGGGGGAGACTTGGAGGCAATCAAGTGTGAAATTACGAGATTTGTTTTAGATGGGGTATAGATCAGTGGTAGAGCATATGCATAGCATGCATAAGGCCCTGTAAAATAAAAAATTTATTTTTACCAATAAAAATGTTTTATTGCTCTGTTTTTATTAAATTTCACATTCCTATTAAACATCCCACAGAAGATGTCAGGTTGGCTGTTGGATATTATGAATATGTGCAAATGGGACAGATAAGATCTCATTTGGAATTCATCATCATAAGGATGGTATTCAAAGTCGTGAAATTTGGTGAAATCATCTAGGGAATGACTGTTAAAAATATAATAAAAAAATTTTTAAAAGGCTGATTATCAAACCCTGGGGCTGGTGATGAGCTGGGGCTGGTGATGAACTGGAGCTGGCCCCAGTCTGCTAGTGAGAGCTGATTGGGCACATCCCTTCCCAACTCCCCATTCAGTGACATCATGCTAATAGCTTGAATTCAGCTACAGTGGAAATATTTGCACCATGAAAATCAGAAAACACTGTATATCAAGGTGTTCTTTTCCCAATAGAGCAAGTTAGTTGCCATTGCCTGGGGCCCTCACATTTGGAGATCCATCAACAGGAAAAGGCAGTAAGAAAAATGGAGAAGGACTAGAGCATGAACAAGGAAGGAGGAACAGCAATCTCAAAGACAAGTTCAGGGTTACGCAGTCCTCGTTTCTCCCTTCACAAAGGATTTCAGCACTAGTTGTGAATAGAACATATCACATACCAGAAAAAGTCTTCTTGTTTAAATCCCTATTCTTTTCTTCACTTGCAGTCTTCCACTTATTTCTGTAAACCCTGATGCTCTGCGAAGCCATTCCATGAAATAAAATTCCCACTAGTTTCAATGGGAAAGTGATGTGTTTCATCTCAACCCAAGCAAAATTTTCATGACAAATTACCAGGGACAAGTATTTATGGGGTCAAAGCAGAAGCAAAATAGATAACTTGATTGGTTATAGTTACAGAACTGCTGTCTTTGCTTTTCTTTGTTGAAACAGCCCTAGTCATATAATCACACGTGATTGGTTGAAGTTAAGTTTGGTTTTTGTCCAATGCAAGCAGTAACCAGAAATAACCCAAGTTAAGTTCCATTTATGCTTGCAGTTTAAGCAAAGTTAAGGCTATTTTTTTTAAAGAGAGAGGGAGAATTTTTTAATATTTATTTTTTAATATTTGGCAGACACAACATCTTTGTTTGTATGTGGTGCTGAGGATCGAACCCGGGCCGCACACATGCCACGTGAGCGCGCTACCGCTTGAGCCACATCCCCAGCCCAAGTTAAGGCTATTTTTGAGGCTTCATTGGTTTTGCTCTTTCAGCAGTTTTTAAGCACAGTCATCAGTTTAATTTTGCTTTAACAATTCCTGCCTGTGGGTCATCCTCTCAATAGGTTACAAGAGCAAACCCAGGGGCACAGCATTACTTTCAATTACCACTACTGATTTAGTCATTGAAACAGAAATTCAGATAGATGCTGTTATCATCATCAATAGGTACCCTGGAGCTCAGAGCTACAAGGCCCACCTTTAGCAATTACATAACCAGTGTTGGTTCCCAGGAGTTGTCTGATCCTGGTGGCAATTATTTCAAGCCCAAGTGGCTGCTGGAAAGCCTTTAAAATTCTTGATAGAATACAAACATACAGGGGTGGGGGTAAAAATCACAATAACTCTAAGGGAAATAAAAGTCAAGAAGGAAAAATTTCTCTGAGTAAAGATTTCCAGGAGCCAAGATTTAACCAATTGAATAAATCAATGGAAAAGGCAGTGTTTGGTGAAAAATTAGTATTTGTCCACTTTGCTTTTCTTTGTTGGAGTAGCCCTCGTCATGAAAACACATGTGACTGGTGGAAGTTAGGTTTGGTTTTTGTCCAATGCAAAATTTGTGGCAATAATTTCAATTTATCAACAGAGTAACAACATCTTTATCAATAAAAGCACAGATTTCTTCTTGTTAAACTGTTAAGGCATCGGTAACTTCTATTTTGGGGTATTATTGTATTGAAGAGAATTCAAATTGTTAGTCCATGAAAATAAGAGAAAAACAAAAGTTAGTATTTGGAACAAATTATAACCTTACTCTTTTTAGTCCAAAGGGCAGCTAGTTAAGAAGAGTTCTGGATAAGTCTGAAGTTTCCTCAAGAGTCTTGATCTTAGAATGAAGATGACAGTTGCAATCTGATGGATTTTCCTGGTTTGCTGTTTGACTGTCTGGTTAGGTCATTAGATGTCTGGTGAACTCTTCGAGTGACACATAGAGCAGCAGGCATGAAAGTTGTACCTGCATGATCTGTTGTACAGATGGTCCCCAACTGCTTCTTTTCCTTCTTTTCTTCTCTCCTCCTTCTCTTCTTCCTTTTCCTTTTCTTTCTTTCTTTCTTTCTTCTTTTTAAATCTTCTTGAGACAGCATCTCACTAGATTATCCACCTGGTGGTTCTCTTATTCCAGTGTTCAAGCAATCCTCCAGCCTCAGTCTCCTGAGAAACTCAGACTACAGGTAAGTGCCACCACAGCCAACAAGGTCCCCAACTTACCAATGGTTTCGCTTATGATTTTTAGTTTTACAGTGTTGAAAAAGCTATATGCATTCAGTAGAAACCTTACTTCAAATTTTGACCTTACATATTTTCTGGACTAGTGATATGTAGTACAATATACTCTGGTGGTTCTGAGTGGTGGCAGAGAGCCACTTGATCACAAGAGTGATCATGTGATCACAGCAAGGTGATGTCCAGGGTGAACAATGGATACTATTCCTTTAATATACTGTATCCAATAATTATAGGATGTATTCAACACTTTGCTATAAAATGGGCTTTGGGTTAGATGACTTTCCCTAACTATAGAATAGAAGTGCTCTGAGCACATTTAAGGTTGGCAAGACTAAGCTATAATGTTCACTAGGTTAGATGTATTAAATCTATATTTGTTTCCCCTCTCTGATCTTCTACTGGCCTAATAGAATTTTCACCCTGCCCTAATCTTGCTTGTCTTTGAGGACAGGATGCCTGAAGGCCAGAAGTTCCTCTTCAACAGGGCTGGCCCAAACCGGTTGATGGCTGCCACATTGACCTCCAGACAACCTCTAACTTCATTATAATAAACCATAAATATGCTCCCCTCATTAGTCTATCTCTTTCCTCTTATCTATAAGCTCCTGACTCTCAAAGGTTGAGAAGTTGATTTGGGAGTTTATCTGCCCCTTCTATTCAGAGCCCCAAATAAGTCTCTCTCACTGCTCATTCATGCACCAACTTGATATTAACTCACAATTTGGGGAAAAATTGGTAACATTTTGCTGGGCATGGTGGCACACCTGTACAGTGGCTGAGGCTTAGATAGGAGGATCAGAGTTCAAAGCCAGCCTCAGCAAAAATGAGAGACTAAGCAACTCAGTGAGACCCTGTCTGTGAATAATATACAAAATAGGGCTGGGGATGTGGCTCAGTGGGCGAGTGCCCCCGAGTTCAATCTCCAGTACCATCCATCTATCAAAAAATATTGGTAACGTTTTAAGCGTATATTTTCATCTTATGATGGATAGATTAATCAGGAACTAACTTCATCATAAACCAAGGAACTTCTGTAGTAATTTTTGGTTTTTTAGGTTTAAAGTCATCTAGTTTCAGTTTGCAGGGCTTGGGGAAAAGAGTGTTTGTTTTTGTGAAATCAGAAAAAAAGTAGGATTCAATCCAGTTTATTCACCAAATGGCAAAATAAATACATAAACAGGACTAGAATTTGATAATGGAAACACGAATTTTCTACTTTCCTTTCTATATATATATATATATATATATATATATATATATATATTTTTGTAGTTGTAGATGGACAACATGCCTTTATTTGTTTGTTTTATGTGGTGCTGAGGTCCAAACCCAGTACCTCACACATGCAAGAAAAGCACTCTGCCACTGAGCCACAGTGATAGCCCCTCCTTCCCATCTTTATCAAAAATAAAAAGTTAATTTTTTTGATTCATTGAACTTGGACTGATTATTTATATTGATGCATCAAGAAAAGTAATTCCATCTATGTTTTAAAATGTGACATTTAAATCAGAGCCTTGATAATATTCAAGGGGTGTTATTGACTTTGTATTGGTCAAATTTAATCTTTTAAAACTATCTGATAATGAGAAATATATATATATATATCAGACATTTAAAACCTCTCTTTGGTAGGAAATCAGGTCAAGGACTTGCCCAATTATGTAAGAACAGATTTTTATTGTGTTATCCAAATACCAATCTCAAAGATAAGAATATTTAATGGGAGTTTTCAAATTCTGGAGCGATCAAGTAGAGAGAAAAAAATAAATGTTCCATTTTTGTTTACAAAGTATATTTTATCACATTGCTATAAATTATACGTGGATTAAGAGAGACAGAAAAAAGGATTCCTTAACTCTGAGAAACAAGATATCAAAGAACCAGCAATGTTTCAAATGAGAAGGCATAAAAATTATAATTTTTCTCAGTTAATTCAGTCCCATATAATAAATTTTAACTTAGTTTAATATTTGGTTAGCAATCTTATGAATCTATCAATTTTCCAGTAGAGTTTTGAAAATTCTTACCCAGTCCAATAGTATGATTTAAAATTGTCAGAATTTGTACTGGCTATTTATTTATTTATTTATTTAGGCACTGGAAATGAACACAGGGGTGCTGTACCACTGAAACAAAATCCCGAGCCCTTTTTAATTTTTATTTTGAGATGAGTGTCACTAAATTGCCCAGACTAGCCTCAAATTTGCAATCCTCCAGTCTCAGCCCTCCCGACTTGGTGGGATTACAGGCAGGTGCCACTGTACCCAGTTCAGTCTATTATTTCTTTTTCGTTATTCTAATTTATATTACACATATAGAACACAATTTTTCATATCTCTGGTCGTATACAAAGTATATTCAAACCATTCGGGTCTTCATACATGTACTTAGGGTAATGATGTCCATCTCATTCCACCATCTCTTTTTTTACTCCCATGCCCCCTCCCTTCCCCTCCCACCCCTTTGCCCTATCTGGGGTTCGTCTATTCCTCCCATGCTCCCCCTCTCAACCCCATTATGAATCAGCCTCCTTGTATCAGAGAAAACATTTGGCATTTGTTTTTTTGGGATCGACTAACTTCACTTTGCATTACATTCTCCAACTCCATCCTTTTACTGCAACTGCCATGATTTTATTCTCTTTTATTGCTGAGTAATATTTAATTGTGTATATATACCACATTTTTTTAATCCATTCATCGACTGAAGGGCATCTAGGTTAGTTCCACAGTTTAGCTGTTGTGAATTGTGCTGCTATAAACATTGATGTGGCTGAGTCCCCGTAATAACGCTGTTTTTAAGTTCTTTGGGTATAGACCGAGGATTGGGATAGCTGGGTCAAATGGTGGTTACATTCCCAGCTTTCCAAGGGATCTCCATACTGCTTTCCATATTGTCTGCACCATTTTTCAGTCCTACCAACAATGTATGAGTGTGCATTTTGCCCCACATCCTCACCAACACTCATTGTTGTTTGTCTTCATAATAGCTGCCATTCTGACTGGAATAAGATGAAACCTTAGAGAAGTTTTGATTTGCATTTCTCTGATTGCTAGAGATGTTGAACATTTTTTTCAAAAATTTGCTGATTGATTGTATATCGTCTTCTGAGAGGTGTCTGTTCAGTTCCTTGGTCCATTTATTGATTGGGTTATTTTTTTATTTGGTTTTAAGGTTTTTGAGTGCTTTATATATCCTAGAGATTAGTGTTCTATCTGATGTGCAAGTGGTAAAAATTTGCTCCCAAGATGTAGTCTCTCTGTTCACCTCACTGATTGTTTCTTTTGCTGAGAAGAAGCTTTTCAGTTTGAATTCATCCCATTTATTAACTCTTGATTTTACTTATTGCACTATAGGAATCTTATTAAGGAAGTTGGGGCCTAATCTGACACGATGTAGATTTGGGCCTACTTTTTCTTCTAATAGGCACAGTGTCTCTGATTCAATTCCTAGGTCCTTGATCTGCTTTGTGTTGAGTTTTGTGCATTATGGGAGATAGGGGTTTAATTTCATTTTGTTGCATATGGATTTCCAGTTTCCTCAGCACCATTTGTTGAAGAGGCTATCTTTTCTCCAATATATGTTTTTGGCATCTTTGTCTAATATAAGATAATTGTAATTTTGTGGGTTAGTCTCTGTGCCCTCTATTCTGTACCATTGGTCTACAGGTTAATTTTGGTGCCAATACTATGCTGTTTTTGTTACTATTGCTCTGTTGTATATGTATATGTCTGGTATAGTGATGCCAACTGCTTCACTCTTTTTGCTAAGGATTGCTTTAGCTATTTTGGGTCTCTAATTTTTCCAGATGAATTTTATGATTGTTTTTTCTATTTATATGAGGAATGTCATTGGAATTTTGATTGGAATTGCATTAAATCTGTATAGTGCTTTTGATATTGTGGTCATTTTGACAATATTAATTCTGCCTATCCAAGAACAAAGTAGGTCTTTCCATGTTCTAAGGTCTTTTTTAATTTTTTTTCAATGTTCTGTAGTTTTCACTGCAGAGGTCTTTCACCTCTTTCGTTAGATTGACTCCCAAGTATTTTATTTTTTGACAGTATTGTAAATGTGGTAGTTTTCCTCGTTTCCTTGTCAGAGGATTTATCACTGATAGAATTGCCTTTGATTTATTGGTCTTGATTTTGTATCCTGCTGTTTTGCTGAATTTGTTTACTAGTTCTAGAAGTTTTCTGGTGGAATTTTTTGGGTTTTCTAGGTATAGAATCATATTGTCAGCAAATAGTGCTAATTTGAGTTCTTCTTTTTCTATCCATATCCCTTTAATTTCTTTCATCTGTCTAATTGCTGTGGCCAGTGTTTCAAGACTATGTTAAATAGAAGTGGTGAAAGAAGGCATCCCTCTCTTGTCCCAGTTTTTAGAGGGAATGCTTTCAATTTTTCTCCATTTAGAATGATGCTGGTCTAGGGCTTAGCAGAGATAGTTTTTATGATGTTGAGATATGTTTCTGTTATCCCTAGTTTTTCTAGTGTTTTGAATATGAAGCGGTGCTGAATTTTGTTGAATGCTTTTTCTGCATCTATTGAGATGATCATAGGATTCTTATCTGAGGGGTAGGACAACGTTAACAGATTCCAATATGAACAATATATACCTATTGATGTAATGAATTGCATTTATTTATTTCCATATGCTGAACCAACCTTGCATCTGGGATGAACCCCACTTGATTGTGGTGTACTATATTTTTGATATGTTTATGTATTTGATTTGCCAGAATTTTATTGAGAATTTTTGCATCTATGTTCACTAGAGATATTGGTCTGAAGTTTTCTTTCTTTGATGTGTCTTTGCCTGGTTTGGGAATCAGGGTGATATTGGCCTCATAGAATGAGTTTGGAAGTGACCCCTCTTTTTCTAATTCATGAAATAATTTGAAGAGTATAGGTATTAGTTCTTCTTTATAGGTCTTGTAGTACTCAGCTGTGTATCCATCGGTCCTGGGCTTTTCTTGGTTGGTAGGCTTCTGATGGTGTCTTCTATTTCATTGTTTGAAATTGATTTGTTTAAATTGTGTATATCATCTTGATTCCATCTGGGCAAATCATATGATTCTAGAAATTGGTTGATGCCTTCAATATTCTCTATTTTTTTTTGGAGTACAGTTTTCAAAATAATTTTTAATTATCTTCTGTATTTCTGTAGTGTCTGTTGTAACATTTCCTTTTTCATCATATATGTTAGTAATTTGAGTTTTCTCTCTCCTTCTCTTTGTTAGCATGACTAAGGGTTTGTCAATTTTATTTCTGTTTTCTTTTTTTTTTTTTTTTGAGAGAGAGAGAGAGAGAATTTTTTTAATATTTATTTTTTAGTTCTCGGCGGACACAACATCTTTGTTGGTATGTGGTGCTGAGGATCAAACCCGGGCTGCACAAGCGCTACCGCTTAAGCCACATCCCCAGCCCTTATTTATTTTTTCAAACAACTTTTTGTTTTGTAAATTTTTTTCAATTGTTTCTTTTGTTTTAATTTCATTCATTTCAGCTCTGATTTTAATTATTTTCTGTCTTCTATTGTCTTTGGTGTTGATTTCTTCTTTTTTCTAGGGCTTTTATATGTAATGTTAGGTCAATTATTTGTTGACTTTTTCTTCTTTTAAAGAATGAACTCCATGCAATGAACTTTCCTCTTAGTACTACCTTCATAGTGTCCCAGAGATTTTGATATGTCGTATCAGTGTTCTCATTTACCTCTAAGAATTTTTTAATCTCATCCTTGATGTTTTTTTGCAACCCATTGTTCATTCAGTAGCATAATATTAAGTCTCCAGGTGTTGGAGTAGTTTTTATTTTTTATTTTATTATTGATTTCTAATCTCATTCCAGTATGATCTTATAGAATGCAGGCTAGTATCTCTACTTTTTTATATTTGTTATGAATTGCTTTGTGGCACAATATATGGTCTATTTTAGAGAAGGATCCATGTGCTGCTGAGAAGAAAGTGTATTTGCCTGTTGAAGGATGAAGTATTCTACTTATGTCAGTTAAGTCTAAGTTGTTGATTGTATTATTGAGTTCTATGGTTTCTTTGTTCAGCTTTTGTTTGGAAGATATATCCCAGTCGTGAAAGAGGTGTGAAGTTACCCTGAATTATTGTATTGTGGTCAATTCGACTCTTGAACTTGAGAAGAGTTTGTTTGATGAACATAGCTGCTCCATTGTTTGGGACATATATAATTGTTATGTTTTGTTGGTGTATGTTTCCCTTGAAAGGTATGAAATGTCCTTCTTTATCCCTTTTGCTTAACTTTAGCTTAAAGTCTACTTTATTTGATACGAGGATGAAAACCCCTGCTTGCTTCTGCAGTCCATGTGAGTGATATGATTTTTCCCAACCTTTCATTGTATGTCTGTGATGTCTTTTCCTATGAGATGAGTCTCTTGGAGGCAGCATGTTGTTGGGTCTTTTTTTTGGTCCAATCAGCTAACCTGTGTCTTTTGAAATGTGCCTTTAGGCCATTAACATTCAGGGTTATTATTGAGACATGACTTGTATTCCCAGCCATTTTTGTTATTTATCTTGACTTGTTTTCTCCTTTGATTAGTTTTTCCTTTAGTGTAATATCTCCCTCTGCAGATTTTCATTGTTGCTTTCATTTCCTCTTTATAGAATATTTTGCCAAGGATGTTCTGTAATGCAGGTTTTCTAGCTGTAAATTCTTTTAACTTTTGTTTATCATGGGAGGTTTTCATTTCATGAACAAATCTAAAGCTTAATTTTGCTGGATACAAAATTCTTGGCTGGCATTCATTTTCTTTCAAGGCTTGGTATATTTTGTTCCAGGATATTCTAGCTTTCAGGGTCTGGGTTGAAAAATCTGCACATAATCTAGTTGGTTTCCCACTATATGTAATCTGATTTCTATTTCTCATGGCTTTTAATATTCTCTCCTTATTCTTTATGTTAGGCATTTTCATTATAATGTGACTTGGTGTGGATTTGTTGTGATTTTGTACATTTGACATCCTGTTAGCTTCTTGAATTTGGTTTTCCAATTCGTTCTTCATGCTTGTAAAGTTTTCTGATATTATTTCATTGAATAGATTGTTCATTCCTTTGGTTTGGAACTCTATGCCTTCCTCTATCCCAACAACTTTTAAATTTGGTCTTTTTATGCTATCCCATATTTCTTGAATGTTCTGCTCATGGTTTCTTACCATTTTCATTGTGCGGTCTACATTTTTTCAAGATTATATATTTTGTGTTCATTGTCTGAGGTAGTGTCTTCCAAGTGGTCTAATCTGTTGGTGATGCTTTCAATTGAATTTTAATTTGGTTTAGTGTTTCTTTCATTTCAATGATTTCTGGTTTTTTTAGAACCTCTATCTTCCTATTGAAGTAATCTTTTGCTTCCTGCATTTGTTTATGTAGCTCTTTGTCAAAATAACTTTTTACTGCATGTATTTGCTCTCTTATATCATCCTTTAATTCACAGAACATTTAAATTATGTACATCCTGAACTCCTCCTCTATAATTTCATTTGTTGTGCTGGCCATGGATACTAATAATGTGGTATCTTGATTTGTTTGGGGCACTTTCTTCCCTTGTCTTTTCATGTTGATCTTGTGCCTTCCCTTCTAGCACTGTGGATCTACTCTATAGGCTTATAGGCCCCTGTAGGGTTCCAATACCTCTCCTTTGAAGGGTAGGACAATGTTAACAGATTCCAATATAATCAATATACCACCTAAAAACAAATATTTGCTAATAGATGTTTACAGTTTGGTCACAATGTACAGAATTGATGCATTCAGTTATTATATACAATATAATCAGTAGGTTTGTAAAAGGGTTTACAGTTCCTGATGGTGGACAAAGAACCATGGGTGAGGTGTAGGAAGATATGTTGAAGAGGTAAGAAGTGAGGATATAGAGTTCTATCTTAAGAAGTGTGAAAGAGAAATGTAAAGAAGAAGGTTAGTAGCAGGAGAATAGAGAGGAAGTCATTTTGGGTAGACAAGGAAGAGGGAAGACAGTAGAGTACATAAAACAAATAACATATATGTTAAGAAAAATAAAAATAGTAAAATGGTAAAAATAGGAGGAAAAAAAGGAAAAAAATGAAAGAATATATAACACAACTGTAATATACTATTCAGTTGTCTTAGACCTCAATATCCTAATTCATGCAAAGCACTTGGTTTCACATATGTTGGGCATGTGAGGGCGGGAGAATAGAGAGGGAGAAGACAGAAAAACAGGAAAAAAAGTCTCAAAGGAAGAAACTAGGATTGTTTTGTTTGGAGATCAGTATCTTTCCTGCTTCCTTTCTCATCCAATAGGTGGTGTCAGCTGTTGTTAGCTGGTATCTCTGCCCTCAGGATGGTGAAAGTGACCAGGAGGAAGGGTTGTTCCTGGGTGGAGGGCACCTGGAAGTGGGGTGTGGCACCCACTGGTCTCGAAGGGAGACTGCACCTCAGGGATCTCTCTTTGGGCCTGCTCCTGTGATTTGCGCTCCTGGTCTTATCTCCTTTCTTGCTGAAGACCTCCCAGTTCCTGGTCTCTGGGAGTCTCTAAACTTTTATCACACTCACCCTTTCCCTTACTGCTTCCTAATAAGAGATCTTTCTCTCTGGGACTTTTGTGTGTGATGCTTTGGGCATGCTCTGCACCCCGCCCCCTCCCCCTCCCCCACCCCCCGCGTGGGAGGTGGGGTTTTTTGTTGCTGTTGTTGTCTGGCAGTCACTGTGCCTGGCTAGCAGCTGCTGGGTAGATGGGGGCGTTAGAAACTGGGTACCTGGCCAGCCGGAGTTCCACACTGGGAGTTGCTCCCACTAAAGATGGTGATGAAGGTGACCCAAGATGGAGGCGTTTGCTTTCAGCAATGGGGTGTCAGGTCATGTGTCGAGGGCTGGGCGATGACGGTGGATGATGAGTTCAGAGATGGGCTTTGTGGTGTGCAGGGTGTGGCTGTGGCTGTCTTCTGAGCCTGTGTGAAGTTCCCCATTGCAGGAGGGCTATGGCACTTAGAGGACTATCTCGTTGCTGCCAAGTCCCAAGGTGGAGGTGACCTGGGGACCCCCATGTTGGTTGACAGGGGTCCACACAGGAATGGCGGCTGGAGATCCTGTGTGTGGGTAGCTGCCAAGTTTCCTGCGGAGAAGCTGTGTCCAGGATTTCTGCTCAGGTGGGTGATGCATGGGTGAGTAGTTGGGAGATCTACTCTGATGCTGAGGCTTGGAGCCCTGCATGGGCATGGTGACCATGATTCCTGTGCAGGAGCAGGACTGTCTCTCACAGAAAAGCAGTATTCTCACTTCCTGAGTCCCAGGTCACCAGAGCAAAACAGAATGCTGCCTCCCTCTGGCCTGCCATTTCGGATCCCCCTAGTCTTTTATTTTTAATGAACATCTTATAATTTTGTATCATAGCTGCTTTCAAAAGTTTTCAGGAAGAAAGTTGGACTTTATGATAGATGGCATTTTAAGATAATAACTAGATTTATGACTGGTGACTTTATACCAAGGTATATCATATTTCTAGGAATTTCATACAACTTCTAGAATGCTTATAGCAATTACAAATATAATTTAAAGCAGGTTTAGCATCACTTATTACTTGACAATACATCCCTTGCAATTTGACATATCAAATAAGTGTAATAAGCTTAATTTCTTTCTTTTTAAAAGGAGGAAAAATAAATTGTTTTGAGATATTCCAGGGATCCTTCTGGAAATTTTCAGAGTTAGTTCAAGGTCAATAAGACTTAGGATGATTTTGAAAAGTTGTCAAAAAATATCAAAAGGGTTAAAACACATGATTAAATAGGATCATAGGTTACTGTGAAAAATACCAAAATGACAACAGATTTTAAAAAGCAAAATAGAAAGTTACACAGTTATACAAAGAATCCCTAAAACACATAGCAGCTCTTTTAATAGTGAAAACTCATTTTTTAAAAATAATCAAAGATCCAATGAGAGACAACTTGAGCATAAAAAAAATATCTTGATAAAAATCTTTGCTTTCTACACATCTTACATCAGAGATAAAGGAAAAAAAACTTTTAAAAATTGAGAACAGATTAGTATTCCAATAAAATCTAGTGGTTTTGTTTGTTTGTTTGTTTGTTTTGTTTTGTTTTTGTTTTCTCTGGTGCTAGGGATTGGATCAAATCTAAGGCTTCCAGGGCTGGGGTTGTGGCTCTGTGGTAGAGTGCTCGCCTAGCATGCATGGGGCACTGGGTTCGATCCTCAGCACCACATAAAAATAAAATAAAGATATTGTGTCCACCTAAAACTAAAAAATAAATTAAAAAAATATATAAGGCTTCCAGCCTGCTAGACAAATGCTCTACCATTGAGCTACATCCCCAGGCCTAACTTGTCCTTCTACAGGACAGAAAAAAATGAATTCTGCTTCATATCAGTATATTATTGAGCTTGTGTTTTTTAACCTCATAAATAAAATCTGTCTAATCTTTCTTGTATGTAGTTTGACCATACACAAATTTCCTATTTTGACAACCTTCTACAACCTTCTATATCCATTCAGCTTCTGTCTTACTCATTTTACTCTTTTTTATTCTGGAACAATTCATTGTCTTGCTTTCAGATAGAATAACTCTTTCCCCTTAAAGAATACATTCTCGTATTAGAAACACATCCTACTTTCTTCATAAATTTTTCATATGCAAATTGTTTCCTTTCATCCTTATTATTTTGTTTACATATATAAATTAGATTTAATATATAAATAATATATATAATTGATATATAAATAAATGATATATAAATTTAATATATATAATTTTTTTACATATATTAATTAGAATTACCAACCCTTTGTAACCTAAATATTCAGTGAAAACTAGGAAAGGGCATGATTATGATTTTTAAAAGCATACACCTCCTCAGGCACTGGCACAGTCATGGGCAAGACTAGTTCCTCTTTAATAAGAAGCCCCAAATGTATAAACTTCAACTGTGTTCAGGAATCAATGCTTTAGTAGTCTGTCTTATTTGGAAATGATCTAAATATTCATTAACTCCCTATTACTGAATTTTTCTAAGTCTACTTTTAAGGTCCCTAGTTATCAAAAATATTTTCTAAACTTTTTAAATAGATTTATTCAAACTTTAAATAAAACCAGAAGTCATACCACATTATTTTTCTTGTGGGAAAATTTTGTAACAGAGAAAAAATGAGCTTATTTCACTAGTAAAGTTAGGTGGAATATTCCTTTTTACCAAATGACCACTATCCTTATTTGTTGGGGATTAAAATCCTATGAACTAAAAATGTTTAAATTAGTTCCTGTATTTTCTGAGAAGATAACTTATACAAGCACTTAACTTCTCTAGGCCAAACAAAAAGAGCTTTTTAAATTTTATTTCTAAAATCACCATTTGAAGAACAATATGGCATACAAATAACATACATAGACATTTATGAACACACAGACAAATGCAAACATAGATTCAAAGCTTCTGTTCTCAAATTTCCGCCACATGTCAGGCAAAATAATTTAAAGCTAATTGTACTTTTGTCAGTTAAAGTTATCTGTTCAGATGGCTGAAGGCTTTTATTAATATTTGTGGAAAGGAATCTTAAGACTTTTCATTTGCCAGCTTATCTTTAAGAAGTTTCTTTTTTGCACCTTCTGATGAATCACTTCTCTGAAGCTTTCATTTTATCTTACTTTTTTGCAGTGTTATGGATAGAACCCAGGGCCTTGCACATGTTAGGATAGTTCTCTAATACTGACCTACAGCCCCAGCCCCCAAAACATGCTCTTAAAAACAACTTAAGCATGGGTGGAGTTGTAGCTCAGTGATAGAGCAGGCGCTTAGTACGTGTGAGTCCCTGGGTTCAATCTCCAGCCCTAAAAATAAAATATATAAGTATATAAATAAATACATAAGTAAAATAAATATTTACATATCTCAAAGGCACAGAGAAAAAATGTTAAATTTTCTCCAAGAAGGAGTTTGCAGTCATACTCACCTTTAATTAGTAGTCACTGAAGAGACATCCAATCTATTTTCCATTAGTCTTTATCCTTTGTAGCCTTAGGTGGTTGCTTCATAATAATTCAGAATTGCTTGCAGAACCAACAGTAAAATTTAGTTGTTGCTGATATTCCTGGCTCATTTGATGATCTGATTTTTATCTTTTTAAAAAATAGATATTTATTATAAAAATTATACTAACTGGATTTTTTAAATAAATTATCATGAAAAATTTTAAATAATTTTTATCCTCTCTCCAAAAAAAGTATTTTATAGTCTTCACTGGCAGAACATTCTGAGGATACCCAGAACAACTCACAAATATTTCATGATGATCTGATTTTTAAAGGAAATTTGTTTTGAATAGAATCATATGGAAAAGTAGTGGATTAAGAATAATTTTTATTGGTATGCTGCAGATATCCCTTTACAGAGGTAGTTTTTTGAGTATTTCTCTTTTGGTAGTCTCCGTATACCAATCAGAAAATGAACCTCGTTGTTTTTAGGCCATTCAGGATTCCTTCTTTTCTTTTCTTTTTCTTTTGTCCTAATGAGACTATGGATGAAGAATTTCATATGGAATGAAACTTCCTCATTGTGGTCACTGTAATTTTATATTATCTTTCTGAGGTGCATCTGTTTTTCTAGGTTCTTTATTTCTGAATATATTAGCTAGATTTCCAGTCATAGCAGCCAGGCCCAGACGTTTTAGATTTGACAAACCCATAATACCCTATCCTTCTAAAATTTCGCTTACCTGAGGTCTCCAATTGGACCCAGTTCAGTTCCTGTGAACACACACCATTTGATCTGCCTAACATTGTGTTGGACCTCTGGATCTAGTTGGAAATTAAGTTACTCAAATAAACATGGAGGGCTCAGGTTGCATACTGCAGAGCTCAGAATCCAAGAACATTTCCACAACCTCTAGATGCAACAGGAAAACAAGGAACAAAATGGGCACAGTGGTTGCTTCGCCACGGTATTTGATCTTTGGACAATGACAATTGCTTCTTATTTGAATAAGAAGCAATCCTTAAGTTGGAGAACAACAGACCAAATAAGAGTTTATGGAGTAAATGGAGAATCAAAATAATAAAATTATTTGATTTGTTGACATTTTTATTTACCTGGTCAGACTATTCCTTATGATCTACTGAGGTTAAGTTTTGTTTCTATCTAACATATTCCTTTGCCAGGAATGACCCAAGTTAAATTTTGCTTATGTTTGCAGTTCAATCAAGGTGGAAGCTATTTTTAATTATACTTAAAACTTTTTTTATTAACCCATTATTAATTATACATAATAGTGAAATTCATTGTTATATATTTGTACCTGTACACAGTATAACAACATTATGCTTTGTAAATTTAAAATTCTAGATTCACAGGAACTTGCAAAAATAGTAGAGGTCTCACATATCTTTAACTATTTTTTCTCAATGGTTACATCTTAAATAATTACAGTGTGATGTCAAAACCATGAATTTGACATTGGTATAATGTTATGTGGATGTAACCCAGGTATATATGAAAGGTACATAAATTAATGACTGGTTGTAAAATGTGAATTAATAAATGTTTATTTTAGTCATCAACTGAAGAAGAAAAAATCTTGAAAGTCGGTAGAGGAGGGTGGATGGGAGTCAATTCTTTGAGATGTGCATTCTTCTTTTATTTTTTAGATTTACACTTATTAAAACTTTTTAAACTGTAAGCAGTAGCTCATAGTTATCTTATACTCAAAATACACTTAAACTAAGATTATAAAATGGTGCAATGGCATAGGCCTATAATCCCAGCTACTCTGAAGGCTGAGGCAGGAGGGTCACAAGTTCAAGGACAGCCTTGGTAATTTAGCAAGACTCTGTCTCAAAATAAAAAATAGAAAGGGATTGGGATGTAGCTTGGTTGTAGAGCATTCCTGGTTAAATTCATTGTCCTGTTAGATAGATAGATAGATAGATAGATAGATAGATAGATAGATAGATAGAGATTACAACATAAAATAATATATTTAGAGCTAAATAAAGGCTCACCATGAGATTGCTTTGAAGTGTGCATATTATGTTTTCAATGTGGCCCCTTCAAAATTCATGGATGGTTTAGTATCTTATAAAAAAAGGGCTTAAGTGGTAAGACAAGCCCTTCCGTCCTTTCTTGCATGCAAGGATTCTATTCTTCCCCTCTAGAGGACACAGCAAGAAGGCATCATCTTAGAAGCAGAGAGTAGCCCTCATCAGACACCAGTCCTGCCAGCTCCTTGATGTTGGATTTCCAGCCTCCAGAATGGTGACAAACAAATTTTTGTTCTTTATAAATTATGCAGTCTCAGATATTTTGTTCTAGTAGCACAAATGGACTAAGGCAATATAGAAAAAATATATGTGCATCAGGAGATGGGAAATCTTAGAGGATACTACCCACTCTTTCTCCTTGTTTGGCTCATGGATGCAAAGCACCAGGTCTAGGCTTTTCAGAATATGGTGCACAATGATGTTATCTACTAGAAACTGCTGTGTCAATTGAGTTAGTGTATCTTGGCTTAGATTCAAAACTTCAAAACAGCAGCTTTTGTGGAGTATATTGTTTTTGTTTTTGGAGTAAAAACTTATTTTACTTAAAATATATGTGTGTGTGTGTGTGTACACACACACACATACACACATGCATATTAACTGTTCCCAAACTGGTGAAACTATTCAACACCATTGTGCTAAAATGTCATAAACAGTCTAGTCACTATTGGATGTTTTATTTTTTTTTAATTTATTTTTTTTAATCTTTTTTTTATTGGTTGTTCAAAATATTACAAAGCTCTTGACATATCATATTTCATATATTAGATTCAAGTAGATTTGTAGTCTAAGAAGCAAGTGTTCTCTGTTGTATAGACAGAAGCAACACCTGTTGAATCTCTGTGTTAGTGAGTTCTGCTTTTCAAAAGCTTCAGCCTCACAAAACCAATGTTGTCAGTGTCATAATAGCTACAGCTGCTGTTTGGCTGTTTATAATATGTAGCAAGGAATGCAAAGATTATTTATTCTTCATCATGCTGAAGAAGAAACCAAGTGTCAGAGGAAAAAGAAATTGGAGAGAAGTGACTAAAACAACCTTCTGAACTGAGACTAAAGGAAATATTTTAAATCATTATTTCTCTGTTCAATTAAAAAACTTGCTCACACACTTCCTGGCATCTCATGCACTGCTTCAGCAACAGGGAAACAACAGAGCAGAGCAGAGCATGAATTTAGTAAGAATCACTCTTTAAAATAGGAAGTGACCACGAGAATGCATTACCTGTAAAAGCCACAAGAATGACAATGACATTTTGAGGGCACAATCTACACACTTTTTTTGTTTGTTTGTTTTTGATGACGGTGTTGGAGAAGGGAAAGGTGCGTGCTATCTTTATCTTCTGTCCACGTTGTCTATACACAAACAAGTTGTCTGTCCCAGCAGGCAGTTATGGGTTCTGCCTGGAGATGCTAAGGGACTTAGTCTAAACCACAAAAGGAAAACCTTGTTAGAATAGGGAATCCAACAGCATTCACTGGCACCAAAACTAATTGACTCCCTACTCGGTAGGCAGCCTCTCTCACTTGCCATACACAATCCACACATGAAGCTTCCTTTCTCTCTCCTGGCAGGGATGACATTTCCCAGCCAGAATCCTAAGGCTCCTTGGGCTCTAGGGTAAGCTCTGGGAATTTATCTTCCCGGACAAACTTCCATTTATACACCGCATCTTTTGCCTTCAAAAGAAAGCTCATCCAATTTCCAGAAATCTCCATCTTGCTTCACAGAATTCTGTAACAGGACTGGAGAGTTATCTGTGTACAGACAACTTGGACAGGAGGTAAAGGCAGCATGTACCTTTCCCTTCTTCAACACCATCTTCAAATAACATCGCCTCTTTCAACCACAGAGATTACTGTTGTTGCTGCTATTATTATTTCTTGGGACCTGAACTGTTCTGAGAAAAGAATGATTTGCCCCATCTCCATGTTAATGTATTCACATGCACTGATTCACATCTCTCTTTCCCCAGCCTCAGTTCTCAGCAAGGTGGGAGGACTGCCTACAAATAGCAGTTGCACAAGAAAAAGGAAGCCCATATACTTATGGTATTTCAAAAGTCTTTGGTCCTCCTCTTGTGGGCTTCCTAGGTATGGGGCTGAGTCTTCATTTTGTTCTATCCACTCTCACCAACCACCATCTTACTCCCCTCTATTGCAACACCCATCTTACTATTTTCCTACTCCTCAGACATTTTAACACTCTCCAAATCTCTATCCCATACATTGGAGGGTTCATATGTGGGGGAAAAAATCCAAAGCTTTCTAGGAATAAATGCCTAGAAAATGCCCTTGACAAAATCAAAAGCGAGTTTCAATAGATGGAAGCTGCTGCCTGTTGGTCTTTGCAGCCACATACACAAGGAGAGAAGCCAATGGGAGCTCTCAACACAAAAACAAACATACTAGAAGGACAGCCATTCCTACCCTGTGCGGGATGCTATAGAATGTGGTAAAGAAAACAAGGGAATTGATGGCAATGTGTGCAAAACCCACATTTTCATCCTCTTTCATTTTGATTAATGCATTTTTGATGCATTCATTCATTCAATAAATATTTATTGAGAACCTACTATATGCCATGCACTGTTCTAAATTTCAAAAGTATAATGAACAACAAAACATTCTGCTTTCAAGAGACCTACAATTAAGAATATATCTAAGATGACATCATCAACATACTTAATCTCTAAAATACTTAAAATAATAGCAACCTACCAAGAAATGATAAAAATAGAATAATATGTATAAAATGTTATATTATACCATGAATATATATTAGTTCTACTTATGCTCCCTTCCCGTGTTCAACTATTTCCTAAGTTCTTCCCTCATTAAACCAAATACTTCTAAAGATGTCATTGATCTTAAACAATTAATGGTCATTCCAGATATGGTATTTATGATCCTGTGATTTTTAAGGCATGGATGCTTACTGAAAGTGAGCTGTAACAAGGCTCTAAGTCTTTAGCCCATGTTACACTGAGGCAAACTTCAAACCTCCTATCAGGATAGAAAACCAGCAATGGGATAGAGATTTGGAGAGTGTTAAAATGTCTGAGGAGTAGGTACTCCACAATTTAACTGAGGGAACACAAAGTTATTCAAATATCACAAGCATACAGGACAAAGTAGAAGAGAGGCACTGTATAGTTTTATGATGTGTTCATGCTATGTTTCAGAACATTTGAAACAATACGATTTACAGTGATATTCAGCAAATAAATGCTTCATGTTCATCAAAGATGGAATTTCTACTAAATTGTGGTGTGACTTTAAATTCAAGTAGATTTTTATGTAAGTTTCACATAGAAATTAATCTGGAAGGAGAAAAGGGAGACATTTTTAACCCAAGTTAAAAAAATAGACCCTACAGCTGGTTGTTTTGTTTGGGTTGTAATCCTGCCCCCTACCTCTTTAAATACATTTCAGCATGGATGTGAAACAAACATGCCTTTATATCTACCAAATGAGTAATTTGATCTTCGGCCAAAAAAAAAAAGGGGGGGGGCGGGTAACTGGTTACTAATAACCAGGTGTGATGCAAAGATCATACTGGAAAGGTTATTCTACATCTCTATGAGCCAAGGGGGGTAATTGTTGGAGTTCTGTGAATTTTCCAGTAATGAAAACAACCAGGGAAAAGGAGCTTTTGTTGCAGAAATCTCTGACCAAATTAGAAACAGATTTGATACTGTGTTCATCTGGGGAGTTGTCTAGTCTAATTCAGCCTACTCTGATCCTGGGGGAAGCTCTGAGGTAGATCAGTGGGGACTGTTCTAAAGGGAACAAAAGGCAGAACATCACACAGCACCTCAGGCCAGACTCTCTGAATTCAGAACATTGATAAATTTGTTGAAGTTCATTTGTAGGCTTTTTACAATGCAATTTCTGTTTCTGCAATTTGCAAAATGTCATTGTTTCCTGACAATTAGAAGTCACTCCTGTATAAAAATTGTGAATTGATAAAAACGAAATCTGTAATTGCTTTAGAGATTTAGAAACTTGATGTAACAGAGCAAGTGCTAAGAAATTTTGGTAAAGAAATTCCATTTTTATCTTTCAGTGTTTGACTTTGAGGAGTCATTAAACTACATTCATAACCTTTGACTTACGTTTTACATATCCAATGAACAGGGAATCAGTGTACTATAGTTTTTAAATGTTTCAGTATGGTGATACTGCATCAATGAGTGTAAATAGCCTCTGTTTTGTCAGATTAATTGCCCATTAAAAACCCATCTGAACTGTGCCCACAGTGATACATATCTGTAATTCCAGCAGCTTGGGAGGTAGAAGCAAGAGGATCACAAGTTCAAAGCCAGCCTTAGCAACTTATTGAGGCCCTAAGCAATTAGCAAGACCCTGTCTAAAAATAAAAAAAAAATAAAAGGGCTGGGGATGTGGCTCAATGGGTAAGTGCCCCTTGGTTCAATCACTAGTACCAGAAAAAAAAATTTTTTTTAAACAAAAAATAAATTCATCTAAAATACTGAACTAATTAATTTTTTTCTAAGCCCAGCAGTTATTGTTAGATATGGCTATCCCTATGTCCACTATATACTTCTGAAACTGCACCAGTAGTTTTCCTTTTAATTCCTCCTAATTTGACAATAATAGAATATCTATGCTTCCATGAATATCTGAGATTCTTCAACTTGGATAAAATGGCATGTTTCCATCAACTGAAATCTGAAAGCATAATATAGAAGGAAAGAATTCACCACGAACGAAAGGGGGGTAAAAATGTTCCGAGGCAGGGCAGACTCAGTAACTTGAGTATTCAACATCGGCCATTCCTTTCTTCCAAGGATGAACCTGTATTTTGTTTCTTTTGCTCACAGAAGGGGCTCTATTTTTCTCTGATTTGGTCCTGAGGTCTCTCTGTCGAGAGTGGTTATGAACTCTAGTTGTGCCCTGGTGGGATTGCGGGAGGTGGTCATGGCCCTCTTGAAGGATTCTTCTTGACTTTGGTAGGCAGCCTGATGCCTAAGAGTCAGAAGGGTGACCAGGCCTGCTTCTCAGGAAACATGTTTGCATTCATTGTATCTCTTGTCTGAGCTGTGTGCAGTTCATTCTCACCAAGAAATCCACTCTCGAGGAGAGCTCTGACCAAGTTAGGTCTGGGTTTGTCCGACAGGTGAGAAATGGAGGAGGCAACACAGTAAGACACAGGAAATAACAGAAGCAGTGTAACTGCTGATCCCAGAGGGAGGAGGGCAGCACACCTCACAGGGCCAACGGGAAGGGGGAAGCCATTTGGGACATGAGTGAACAACTAGTGGGCTGGGAGACAGAGAAGGAGAGAAGGACCTGGGAGCCAGTCTTTCCTGGGCCCCAGGCCATTACCCAAGCAGGTTTCCTACAGGGAGTTCTAGTTGGTTGGTTTCAAGTAAGCAGGAAGGAGTTCCCTTAAGTCACACTGCCTGAAAGTTGGTCACTGTGACATCTGTGCACAGTCCATGTGGTATGTAGATCATTGGGACAGGTCAAGTAGGTTGTATCTAGCTGTCCAAGGGGAGGGGATCACTAGGCGGCTGTGATATAAGGAGATATATGTCTGTATGGCTCACCTCGAGAAAGGGAAGACCTGGAGACTGTGTTAAGCATGACTGGACCCCTGCTTCTGGTGACGATAAGGTTCAATGATACCCAAAATGGAGCCATATAAAATTATAAGAATTTACCTCAGAATTATATTTATGATCACAAACCTTTTAAGCTGTGGCTTTAAAAAAAAAACAGTTTTCTTTTTTTTTAATATTTATTTTTAAAGTAGTTGGAAACAATACCCTTATTTTGTTTATTTATTTTTATGTGGTGCTGAGGATCGAACCCAGGGCCTTGCACGTGCTAGACGAGCAATCTACCACTGAGCCCCACAATACCAGCCCTAAAAAAAAAAAACAATTTTTCAAGCAAAAAAAAAATCTTTGCTAGTAGGTTATTAATGTAAAATTTCAAAAACTGATTTATAAGCCTGTCATGCCAATCCTATTCCTCTTGACTGGGTTTAGGGCTTAGTGATCCAATCAAGCTCATGAGATATTAAAGAAGTTTGCCAGGAATCTTGCTTGAAAATTTTGCTCATGATTAAGAAGATTTTAGCCAGGCATGGTGACACACACTTATAATACCAGTGTCTCGGGAGGCTGAGGAGGAGAATCACAAGTTTGAGGGCAGCATCAGCAATTTAGTGAGAACCTCAGCAACTTAACAAGATCCTATCTCGATATTAAAAAATAGACAAATGTTCAGGGATGTAGCTCAGTGGTAAAGCTCAGTGGTTCAATACGCAGTACAAAAATAATAATAATGAGAGAGACAGAGATTTTTAAAATTTCATTAAGAGTACACATGGGTTTGGGCTGGGGTTGTAGCTCAGTGGTAAAGTGCTTGCCTTGGATGCTTGAGGCCCTGGGTTGGTTTGATCCTCAGCATTACATAAAAATGCTCTACCACAAATAAATTTAAAAAAAGATATTGTGTTCATCTACAAGATACATACACACATACACACAAACACACACACACACACACACACAGACGGGTTTTATCCACAGTACTGGAAAAAAAGAGTGTTCAAGAACTGGATGAATTGGGTATTGCTAATGTGTCAGTTCTCTCTAAATGGACCAATTGTTTATACACAATCTCAGTCAAAATCACACAAAAATTTTTATATACATATTAAGAAGCTGATTCAAAAATATTATGTGGAAAGACAAAGGAGGTAGGCTAAACCTTTTTGGGGGGTGGGGAGAGTAAGGGATTGAACCCAGGAGTTTTCTACCACTGAGCTAAGTCCAAAGCCCTTGGTATATTATAGAGATGGGCCTTAAACTTGAGATCCTTCTTCCTCAGCCTCCCTGGTTGCTGGGATTTACAGGCCTTTGCCACTGTGCCCAACTGTAACCAAGAGAAAACAAAGTTGTTGGGCTCATCCTACCTGACTTTAAGACTAACAATAGAAAATAAAAGAGTTTCGTAATGGTCAGATAATAGACACAGAGATCAAGCAACATGATAGAAAGTCCAAAAGCAGAGCCATACAAATTACAACTACTAGTTTTGGCTGAAGTACAAAGGAAATTCAAGCATTGCTGCTGAAAAACTAGACATCTGTGTGTAAAAACTTGAACCTCTCGGGCTAGGGTTGTGGCTCAATGATAGAGCATTTGCCTAGCATGTGTGAGGCCTTGGGTTTGATTCTCAGCACCACATATAAATAAATAAATAAAATAATGGTCCATCAACGTCTGAAAAATTATAAAAAAAAAAAAAAACCTTGAACCTCAATCTACACCTCACACTCAATACAAAAATTAACTGAAAATCCATCCAGATCTAAATGGAACCAAACAGAACCTCTTGAAGACAACACAGGAGAAAATCTTTGTGAACTTGGGTTAAACAAAAGACTTCTTAGGTACGACCAGAAATACAATTAGTGAAAGAAAAAAATGATATATTTTTCTTCACCAAAGATTAAAATCTTTTCCTTCACAAAAGATAACATCAGGAGAATAAAAAGATAATCCATAGGCTTTGGAGGATATATTATCTAACTCAAAGGCCTCAGAGAACTTGTGTCTAGAAAAATGGAAAGAATACTCAAAACTGATAAAAACATGGGTAAAATATTTGAATAAGATCTTTACTAAAGAAGATACACATGGCTGAGGTTGTAGATCAGTGATAAAGCTCTTGTCTAGCATGCAGGAGGTTTAGGTTTGATCTCCACCAAAAAAGAAAAAAAGAAAGAAAGGTATACAAATGGCAAATAAACACATGAGAGGATGCTAAAATTATTAGGCATTAGGGAAATGCAAATTAAAGCTAAAGTGATCTACCACTATATGGCTGATGTTTTTTGTTGAATTTAAAGTGATAATATTATGTGCTGATGAGAATTTAGAGCAACTGGAACTCTCATATATTGCTAGTGGGAATATAAAATGGTATAGCCACTTTGAAAAAATAAACAGTTTTCAGGTATTTACCCAAGGGAGATGGATTATGTTCACATACACACACTAAAACAACCTGTAAACAAATATTTATAACATCTTTATAATTGTCAAAAACTAGAACTCTTTATATCACTCAAATAGTGAGTAGAAATAGATATTGGTCTGGGCGTATAGCTCAATGGTAGAGTGCTTGCCTAGGATGTGTAAGGCCCTGGATTCAATCCCTAGCACCAAAGATAAAAGCAATTGACATACCTATATGTGGGAGACCAAAGACATGCCAGGAGACTAGAATATGCCACCCTGTAATATGCCTCTTTGGCACAGGATTATTTTGTTGAGACTGCAACCATAGAAAAAGCCCTAAAACTAGACAAGTTACCATTTTGGAAGAGAAATGTATATCTATAAAGGAGATTGAGTTTGAGTACATCCTCCCAAGTTCAAATACTGGAAGCTTGGTCCCCTGGGTAGTGGTGTTGAGGTGGTGGGGCCCAGTGGCAGAAGTTAGGTTCTTCTTGGAAGGGATAAAGGTGGTTCTCATGGAGTGCATTAGTCCTCCTGGAAATTGGTTGTTATCCAATTAGGCTTTCTCAGCCCTTGTTCTGACTTCCTGTTTTGTCATGTGATCTCTTTCATATATGCTTCCTCCATTGTAATATCATCTGCCTTTTTGTTCTCCTCAGGGCTGAGTTGATGTCAGCACCATTCACTTGAACTTTCAGAACTATGAGCTTGATAAACTTTTTTTTCTTTATAAAGTATTCAGCCTCAGGTATCTTGTTATAACCACACAAAGTGAATTAATATATATACAGAGAAGCACTTACCAGTGTCTTGTTATCATGACATCTGTAACTTAATCTCAAATTCTTCAGCAAAAACAAACTAGTATATGCATTGAGACAGGGAGAGAGAAATAGGGAAATGCTAACAAATATAGAATCTAGGCAAATCCTTGCTCATTATGCTATTCTTTTGAAAATTAAAAAAAAAAAAGAAAGAAAGAGAAAAAGTTGAGGAAAATTAGCTTCAAAATGTACCCTGAATCAAAAGGCTATGTGAGTACAATACTATGATTATAAAAAATGGTTAAAATGGTAATTTTTATGGTATGCTTAGTTCATCACAATTTTAAAAAAGAAAAGAAAAATTGTAGACATTGTGTTAAAATGTCTACACTCAGTTTTATCCCTCCACACTGGGGGAGCAGTGAGGCAAAGACCATTGGGTAAATATGTCCTATCTGCCTGTCACAGGGAGGGCCAAGGAATGAGAGGTGAGGAGAAGGCAGGGGCTGGTGGGCACACTATGAATCCAAGGAAGGTCTAAGGCAGCTGGATCAGGATCCTGCTCATCTGGATTGTTCTGGCTGGGTTATAGTGCAAGCTGCTTCAGCATTGGTACCTGTATCTTCAATGGCCCAGTGTGTGGATCCTGCCCCTTCCCTCCCACCTCTCAGATGGGCACCTTGCCAGGAAAAGTTTGCTGAGGTCAGTTCTAATGCAGGGACTCAGCTGTCTGGAACATTTTTATTTCTCTTGGTTTTTAATGGAAAAGTGAGTGAAATAACAATGTAGGCATAGTTCAGATTATGCTGCTGGCTTGGCAGCTCCCAGAAGCAGCCTGCTGAGGTTCAAATCCAAAGATGGCTTCTGCAGTGGTTGAGCACCGAAGACCTGCCCAATCTTCTGACCAGCCTGGAAGCAGGGGCGTGGCAAGAAATACTGTCACCAAATGTTCTTTTTTGCTTTTTGTTGCTTCATAAGACTCTTTACTGTTGTTCAGGTAGCATGTGTTTCTTTTTAGTATATCTCACATCAACAGTGGAACAATTTCAGGAAAAGTAGAACAATTTTATAAATCTGTTTTTAGTCTCATCCTTATCAATCTAAAGCTAGTTTCCCCTTCTGTCCTTTCCCCTCTTTTCCTTCTCTCTCCTTCTCTTCCTTTTCCTTCCATTCCTCTCCTTTTGATTAAAATACACACAAACAAAATTTACCATTTTAACACTGTTCTCTGCCTACAAATGCCTCACCATTTCTTTCCTCCCAAGTGATTCTACAAAACCACCATATTCTGTGTTCTCCAAATATTTACTGCTTCTATATCCTAGTGTAGTTGATAATGATACAGGAACCACAGTAGCTCCTGGAAAGGAAGGTGAATACTTAAGTCAGTCATCCATGGATTTGACTCTCAGCCCTACCTCTAACCAGTATGCAAGGAATTGATGGAAGTTCCCTTAGGTATTTTTCTAAATCTCTCTGGACCTGTTTTCTTATATTAGAGCTTTAACTTTTTATAAAATGTAATACTAAAATTGTTCCTATAGAAACTACACATGGCCATTAAGTGCCTATACTTATCACATACACATATACACATACAAACGCTCACACACACACACACACACACACACTCACATACACACACTGTTGCATCTAAAGATCACTGACTCTATAAGTACACATTTAGTTATGTGTGACACGTGCATATGGATACACACATACATACACATAGACATGAGGCTGTGAAGCTGGCAAGTCCAAAATCTACAGGGTAGACCAGTAGGCAGGAGATCCATGGAAAAGCTGCAGTTTGAATCCAGAAATAGTCTGTTGGCAGAATTTCTTCTTTCTGGGGAAGTTAGTTTTTCTTTTTTTCCTTTCTTTCTTTCTTTTCTTTTTTCTTTTTTTTTTTTTTTGTATTAAAGCCTTCAACTCACTGGATACAATCCACCCACACACAGTTTAGAGGGTAATATTCCTTCCCAGCCAGACGTGCTGGCACATGCTTAGAATTCCAGTGACTTGAAAGGCTGAAGCAGGAGGATCATAAGTTCGAGGCCAGCCTCAGCAACTCAATAAAACCTTAAGCAACTTAGCAAGACCCTGTCTCAAAATAATAATAATAATAATAATAACAATAATAATAAAAAAGTGGGATGTAGTTCATTGGTAAAGCATCCCTGGGTTTAATTTCCAGCACCAATAAATAAATAAATAAGAAAGAAAGAAAGAAAGAAAGAAAGGCAGAAAAGAAAAAAATTTCCTTTCCAGAAATGTCTATAATAATATTTGACCAAGCATCTGTGGACTGTGGCCTAGCCACATTGGCATATAAAATTAAGTATCACGGTGTTTTTTATTTTGGTTCATTCTTGGTGCTGGGGATTGAACCCAGGCCCTCCTGCCTGCTGAGCACACATTGCACCACTGTGTTATCCCCACAGTGATTTTTAATTGAAAAACACTGGAAAGACACAGAAACAACTTACCCTCCCCCAACCCAAATCCAGACACAGAAACAAGCAATCTCAATATTTAGTAACTACTATTCTCAAAATTACTGTGGCTAGCTAAATAGACAGAAAAAGAAAGATAAAAGAAGGATATACAATAATACTTTAAGCTAAAAGACTATAATTTAATGTTTCTTTAAAAGAAGTAAAAGAAATCTGAGTTTAACTTCAAGTAAATGTTTTTTTTAATAATAAGTTATGTTCATTCCTAGGAGATTCTTCTGAGGCTCAATAAAAACAAAGTTATAAAGAAGTTGAAGTCATTATGGATTTCTTTTTTTTTAACTACTTGTTGTAACTCTAGACAGAATCAATTTATTTCCTACTATGAAAGAAAAATAAAATAGTTTAGTAATGATCTCCTGACTCCTTTTGTCTCTCCGCTTTCCAGTATTTGTTTGTTATATTTACATCATTAGGGGTTATAAAACATATTAAATGCTGAATTATAATTTTCCACAAAAATATATTCAATACTTATTATAATATCTTTTACTAAGCCTTCTATATTTATAATCTCTTAGTTTTAATTCTTTATTTTTCTTAAAATTTGACAGTTTTATTTAATAGTATTTGGCACACAAATTGTAATATTTAATATTTATAAATTATGGGTTTGAACTTGTGTATGAAATGATGCCACAATCACGTATTAAGCATATCCATCAACTTCAAAAAGTTCCCAATGCATTCTTCTATTGTTTGTGGTAAGAAAACTTAACGTGAAAATTTCCTCTTAAAATTTTAACTGCTGTCACCTATAGGCATACTCTTAGTCCATTTTCTGTTGCTTTCACAAAATACTTGAAACAGGGAACATTACAAGGGAAGTAGGTATATTTTGGCTCATGGCTTTGAAGAATAAAAACCCAAGCTTGGTGGTTATACCTGGTGAAGGTATCATACTGCATGGTAACAAGGCAGATGACATCATACTATGGAAGCATGTACAAGATGTGATGAACAGGTGGTGCACGTGGCAAAGAGCACAAGGCAAGAGAAGAAGCAAGGGAGAAAGCAGAGGAAACCAAACCCACTTTGTAACAACCTGCCCTCAAGATAATTAATGCAGTTCTGCAAGAATCTATCTCATAAGAAAATCATCAGTCCCTCTTCAAGGTCCTACTGCCTCTCAACACCCTTACTTTGAGGACCAGCCTTCCAACCCTGAATCTTTGGGGGACAAACTACCCACAAATCATAGCAGATATCATACTGTACCCGAGATCTCTACAATTTATTCACCCTGCATAAACCCATTGAATAATAACTTCCCATTCAAAAGGCATATTTCTTATGTCAAGAGCTTTGTAATGTTTTGAACAACCAATTAAAAAAAAAAGGCATATTCTTTTGTAACCTGCTGACTTGGTGTCTACTTTTGTGTATTCAATGTTATTTTTTCTTAATTTTTATTTTTTATTAGTTGCTCGAGACAATACAATGATCTTGACATATCATACATTTGATTCAAATAGGGTATGAATTCTCATTTTTCCACATGTATAAATTGCAGGATCACATTGGTTACACAGCCATGTATATACATACAGCAATACTAGTGTCTGTTGTATTCTGCTGCCCTCCCTATCCACCCACTCCCCTCCCTTCCCATCACCTCTCCTTCCCCTCCCATCACCTCTAGTTTTAATTCTTGGTTCAATTTTTCTCTTTTATTTTTTTTATCTTATCATTTTTCTTTTCTTTTTTTTTTTTTTCATGAAAGTAGTATAGACAATGTCTGACCATCCTGGTTCTGGGACTGTCAAGTTTTAGCACTCAAAGCCCAATTTCCAAGGCAATGCTTCAGTGCCATGCAAATGGGGACAGGTGGTCACCATAGCTGTGTCTCCTACATTCGTATGTTCTTGTTTTACATGGAGGGCAGCCTAGTTCTCTCTTCCCTGAATACACAGGAAATGTCTGTCACTCTGCTGACTTCTGGCACTGAGTCTTGCTCAGATAGGAAGACATCTAAAGCAGGACTAAACTGCCCTCTAAGATACATGCATACATAACAGTGGTATGTTTGGAGCAGTGCATTATTAGATGATTTCTTCATACTGTGAACATCAGAGTGTGTTTACACAGACAGAGCTAGAGGATGTCAGGCACTGCAGGTTGGCTTCTGATATAAACCAGAGATGTGGTACAACCGGTGGTTGGGCAGCTGCCAGTGTCGCACTGCATACTACTTAATAGTAAACTCTACTTTTTAATAAGTAAAAGTGTACTCTAAATAGTGATTTGAAGTATAGTAAGTTCACAAGTAATACAGTCATATGTGATTGATATTAAGCACTATGTGCTTTATATAATTGTATGTGCTATGCATTTTTTTTTTCTTTTGCAGTGCCAGGGATAGAACCCAGGGCCTCATGCATGGTAGGAAGGCATTCTACCTCTGAGCTACATCCCCAGTCCTCAAAGAGAGCACATTCTTGTGTTTAGGCAATAATGAAAAGTTTCAGTTGGTTGGAGCATAAGGTGCATGAAGTAAGAAATACAACTGGACAGTCAGGTTAGGACAAGGGAGGAGGCCCTTTGGTTGGTTGCATTAACTATCACCCTGTCCACCTTTACCCTACAAGAGGGATGTTGATGAGTTTCAAATATTCAGACCAAACTTTCCATATAGCACCCTGTATCATTCATTGGTTGCTAGTTTCTTTCTGGTCCATCGTTGAGATTCCCAGCCGAGCATAAAAATATTCTTCTACCCAGAGTTTTCTTCAAAAGACGTTAAAGCAGCCAGCCTGGATGAAGGTTGGGCCTGTGGACATTCCTCCCTTCTAAAGAAACCAATGTCTGGGCTGGGGTTGTGGCTCAGAGGTAGAGTGTTCGCCTAGCATGCGTGAGGCACTGGATTTGATCCTCAGCACCACATAAATATAAAATAAAGATATTGTGTCCACCTATAACTAAAAAATAAATATTAAAAAAGAAACCAACCTCTTTTCAATATAATGTGAGTGACATGGAAAAAGAAGAAAATGGAGAAACTCAGGAAACTGTTCTTTTCTGCACAAGTAGTGGTTTTTATTTTGTTTTGCTTTTAATTTGAGAACAAACTTTCTGGCAGTACCCTCCCAGCAAGGAGTAAACATGTGTGGGGCACTCAAGGGTTTCTTGGCAGGAGCTGGAGTGTGTTGGCTCAGTTGACAGTAATGTTTTCTGATTATAGAGCCCACAGAAATGCACTCCCTGCTTCTGGAGTCCATACAAACAACCCGGGGTAGGAGTTTAGGAAAAACACTTGAAGGTTTTTAAGGTTAGTATATGGGCACTTAGCTTCATAATTTTATAAAAAGTGGTTTTGAGTCGTTAGTACATTTTTAAATAGCAGATCCATTTGAGAAAACAATAACTGAAAAACTTAATGAATATGGTGCTTTTTAAAAAGCTGAAATACTGGGCAAATGATTAAACAAGGCCAACTTACATGCAATTTTCACATCTTAGTGAAAAGGCCAATTTGGGATAGAACTCAACAAAGTAGTCAGGAAACACCTTTCTCTCTTCAAGGAAAGAGAGAAGGTGCTGGGGGAGGGGTGGGAAACAAACAGAAGAAAACAGTTACTAGGGACAACATGTCCATTAGTCACAGCAGGCCAAGTGCCTGGGACCCACAATACTTTAGAAATCTACAAAATGGTTTAATTTTTATTTCTTTCAAAATCAAAGGGGAAAATGAATATATGATAATGAATCTGGCTTGGGCTATCTTCATACTAGTGCAGTTATGGAATGCAACTTTTAATATCTTTTTAATGGAGAAAGGAATCCACAAAAGCATAAAGTGCTTAGGACTCACAAAAGCCCTCATGTGGCCCTGGAAGTTACTAAACAAGTTGGCTCAAAGGTCTAAGAAAATGATAACCAAGTGGTTGATGTAATGTCTTCATTTACAGTAACATTGATAATGCTTCCCAGTTGGACCCCAGCTAAAGAGCTGTGGATCTCAGCTTACCTTTCAAACTTTCCTAAGCTGCCAGTGGAAGACTTCCCCCCCAAGCTCAGCAGCAAGGCCAATCAGATTCATCTGTGCTGCCCCTTTCCATGGTCAAGAAGCCCCTTGTGGAGACACCTTTGCCAGAATTACTTCAGCTGGCATCTACTTTAGTCACCCTTTCCGTCTAGAGGCTGCTCCCAAGATTTCATCCTCTCAGGGTGCCCAAACAGCCCTGCAGGACCTTCCATCCTGAATCTTTGCTAAAGCTGGAATGCAGACACCCCAGGAATATGGGATTCCTCAGTCTGCAAATTGGGGCAGGATGGTTTTGGTAAACTCCTGAAATAGCTGTTTACACCTGGAGATTCCCAAAGTCCCTTATGTAAATAGTGACTCTAGTTGATTACTAGTCTCTGAGCCTGGGATGAGGAGCAGATAACAGCATGTCTCCCACCTTCTCATTTGTTGCTATCTCTCATCTCAAGCATCCAAAGACTTTCCTCAAAGGTTCCATCCTTCCAGAAAAATATACACATACCACTTTGGTGCTACCACACGCAAAGCTGATATTTATCGTATTAGTTAGCTTCTCATCTCTGTGACCAAAACACTAGACAGGAACAACATAGAGGAGGAAAGATTTACTTTGGCTCATAGTTTCAGGGGATTCAGTCCATAATAGGCTGATTTCATTGCTTTAGACTTGAGGCAAGGCATCATAGCAGAAGGACAGGGTGGAGAAAAGTTGTTGCTCATGGTGGCTGGGAAGCAGAGAGAGAAGGGGATGGGGGACCAGGTACAAGATAAACCTTTTCAGGGCATGCCCCTAATGACTTATTCTTGTCACTAGGTTCTACCTCCCAATAATCCATTCAACACCAAGTGGATTAATCCAGTAATCAAATGGAGGTTAGAGTCTTCATGATTCATTGCCTAAAAGTCCCACCTCCAAACCTTGTGGCATTGGGGACTATGTTTTCAACACAGGAACTTTGGGGGAAAATTACAGGTCCAAACCATAACATTCATTTTGATTACATACACATATCCACACAAGGAAGAAAAATTTAAATATTTCAAAAACAAATACCAACTCTGAAATATTTCAAAAACAGTAAGTATATATGAAATAAACCATTAGCAACATTATCAATACAGTATACAATTGCATGAATTCTTTTTACCATTTGTTTTAAAGCTCTTAGGGATTTTTTTTTTCTGGTATTGGGGATTAAACTGAGGTGCTTTATCACTAAGCTAAATCTTCAGCCCTTTGAATTTTTTTATTTTGAGTTGCAGAGGCTAGATGTGAACTTGTGATCTTCTTACCTCAGCCTCCATAGTAGCTGGGATACACAGGCATACACAACTGTGCCTGGCTCTGATGGACAATTTTGATCCACCATAACAAACAAAAAATGTGCAAATGATAGGTCTAGACCTACAACAAAGAAATAAAGGGAGAATATCCTGCTGGATGTCAAATGGCATCCAGCACTTATGGCAGTTCCAAGCACCTTCAAAGAGATGATCAAGTGTAAAGATAACTGGAAATCAGTGATTGGTGGAAATGCTTTTACTTATAAAGAATACCAAGATACCACTGCAGCCTGGGAAAACTCATTTTGCCAAAGAGGCATGTTCTGCAGCAGGACGGTAGTTAGATCTTTCAGCCACTTGTCTCCCTCCCTAGCCACGACAGCTCCTTGCAACCTCCTAGAGACTTCTGGAACAGTTGGGAAAACATTAACACAACAGTTCTCAAGCAGGCCAGGACTTTCTCTTTGGAAATGGTTGCCTTTTAATAGGCAAAATCAAGGAATGTTAAAAAACAAAACAAAAACACATTTTAAGATAGAGATAGTTGGGCAAAAGAAGAATTTTTCATTTATCCAAAAGTAACATTAACGTCTCTACTGAGATATATTTATTTAGCAATTAGGAGATTTACTTGAGGGAACTTCTTCCTTGCCATTATAAGTGTTTAACTCCTGCATGAAATGTTAAATGTATGGAGGGATGGTATGCGATATACATTCACTTTTCTGCCATATTAGAGGCGACAGAGTTGCCCTCCATCCAAGTTCCTCACGGATCAGGAATAATACAGGGTAAGACTGCATTGGTCTTGAGTGGTACATGAGACAGTCAAATACATGAGACCTCACAAGAGACCCTAGACCAAGATGAAGACACAATCATGAAAAGGATAATAGTACCCTGTCTTGACTGAGAATCAGGTAAGAACACAGTTTATTGTGAATTGATCCAAGTCAATTTGGTCATGCCCAACTCCTAGGTTGCTTTTGCTGGAAAATAGTGGCCATTAAACAAGTTCAAGCTATGCTCTCATAATTTCACTTTTTGATAACAGGGAAAGATATCTGATCAAATTCGGCCACCTCTACAGATGTTTATTTGACAGCCATTCATTACTTGTCGCTAAAGTGTTGATATTCTCCTGTTAACATGATAAAATTCTAACTCTGTAACCTGTCAGGAGATCCGATCATACATTGCATGAAATGTTTACAGACAGCAGAAAGACTTCAGAAGCCAGGATTTCTGCCTTAAAATTGTCACCCAGAAATCTTCCTACACCAATAGTTGTCCATAGAGTACTGAGGAATCCTAAATCCTAACTCCTAAACCCCTAAATTCTCACACCCTGGTCATCCAAGAGTAAAAAATTTCTTCGAGGTATTTTTTAACCAGTTCTCATATTTTCAGTATTTATAACATCACCAATGAGACCTCCTTTCTAAGAATAATCATGCTAAGTAACTCACTTGCCTAACAAAGTTACTAGTTTCTCCAATAGCATCCATCTGAGAGTATGAGAATTAGCAAAGTGTTGGTTTGATGAAGTCCTCTGTGGAATGTAACCTTTTTTTATTTAATACTAGATAATCATTCCTTGAATAGGCAATATGGATCATCTCCAACATTTTGGTTTAACCTGAGTAATGGATATAAAATATCACAATATATTACTGAAGTATTTAAACAAATCATGTTGGGCTGGGGGTGTAGCTCCAGCGGTAGCGCGCTCTCCTGGCATGCATGCGGCCCGGGTTCGATCCTCAGCACCACATACAAACAAAGATGTTGTGTCCACCGAAAACTAAAAAATAAATATCAAAAAATTCTAAAAATAAATAAATCATGTCACTATGACACTGGCATCTGCATGAGCCCCAGTGCTACGAGGGCCATGTGGGACCTGCATTTGCAGATGTGCCACCTCCTAGAACACCTTCGATACTGCATAAGAGCCAAGGAAACACCTGGAGCCAAAGTCTAGCATAGGACTAGACCAGACCCAGAAGCAAACTTTCTCTTCATTCTCAATTAGAAATAATTGAGGGAAGGAAGACCAGAAAGAAAAACTCTGGAATAAGGGATGCCTCAGGTGGAACAACCATTTAATCTTGAAGAATAAAAACAAAATTTTCTGGGCTTGCACTAATAAAATTAAGAGATTTATTAATAGAATTAGCAAAATTAAATGTTCCTTTAAGATGGAAATGAAAGTCATGATCTTCTACATTATAGCTGAGTTAGTGCAATATATATATATATATATATATATATATATATATATAGTTATATTTTTGTAATCCTGAATTTTTGTAGGCTGATGTGATTATGAATTTTATATATATACTAACTCAGCTATAATGTAGAGTGCAAAATATAACTATAACTATATATATATATATATATATATACACACACACACACACACACACACACACATATATATACAGCTATGTTTTGCACTCCTGAATTTTTGTAGGCTGATGTGATTATGAATTTTATATATATATACACTAAGCTATAATGTAGAAGTGCAAAATATAACTATATATATACATATATATAGTCATATTTTTGTACTCCTGAATTTTTGTAGGCTGATGTGATTATGAATTACATCTATAACAGAGCAATTGTATATTTAAGCATATAAGATCTGTGCAGGCTCAAACTCCCTATAAGTCAGAGTCATGCAGGAGGAATGAGTTCATTTATCATGTCTGACACCAGAGTTCTGCCAGGAACTTGGGAGGAGACCAAGCTTGCCTTTCACATGAAGCTGGAATCAAAGCTTCAGGAAGATGTCTGGATGAGGAATTTTTATGGCATGTTCTAATTCAGTTAGCCTGAACAGAAAAATCCCAAGCCATCTGCAAAGTAGAAAAGGGAACAGGTATCAGTGCTAGAATTCAAAACCTACTTGAGAAATTTATGTTTCTCATATTTTACGTGCATATCTTCCCTTATCTTTTGGCATATTTGATAAAGTATTTTTTTGAAATTCCATCTGTGCTAAGGGAAATCTAGGCAGAAATTGTGTTTCTGCTTGTTTGAGAGACCTAGAGGGGAAGTGGTGCTCTGCAGGTACCAATTTGCTGATGTCCGTGGAAATGAAGAGAGAGGTCCCTCAAGGAGGATAAGACTCAGGGGCACAAGAGTATTTATTTTACTCTCCCTTAAAATTGCATAAACAATCGTCATTCACTGTAGAAACATTCAAAAGTACAAATGAAATGTTTAAAGAAAAGAACTCATTTGCAAATTCCCATCTAGTGATAACCCTTGTCGACATTTTCAAGTACACTTTTACAAATCTATTTCTCTATATTTATATATACATTTAGAATCTCAAAAACTAGGATCACACTCTTCACATTCTTTTGCATTCTGTTTTTATTGAACTCATTATGTTGTAGACCTCTTTTTTCATGCCAATAAATGTTTGTCTTCTCCAATGGCTCTCAAATTTAAGTCCATATCAGAACCATGGGATAAGCTTGATAAAGCACAAATTGTTGGTCTCTACCTGCAGAGTTTCTTGGTTGGTAATTCTGGAGTGGATTCTGAGAATTTGTTTTTTGGTTTTTTTTTTTTTTCTTCAAGTGAACCCAAGTCTCTTGCACTTTAGAAAAGCACTCTACTTCTTAGCTACATCCTCAGTTGGGGAATTTGCTTTTCAGACAATGTGCTATTGATGCTGCTGGACTGGGGAGCGCACTTTGAAGAGCTGCAGTTCATTCTATCGTATTAATGATTGCTGAACATTTCATTGTATGTATGAATGGATTTATGTAACCTGGCTCCTGTATTTGTATAGTTAGATTTTTCCAAATGCAAACTGAATTGGGGTCAACTTCCTGTAGCTGAACCTTTGTCTTGTCTTTTCAAAGACTCATACTTACACTGAGAGTCCATACTTGAATTCTCACTACCAGGAAATAATAGAGAAGTAATTAAAAGTTTAGGATTACTTAGGGCCCACCATGGAAGACAAAATGGATGGGGTGAGGGTAAGTACAAGATTAATGGAATTGAAGATAGAGGTAGAAATCTGACCACAGAATTCACAGACTAATCTATTGAATTTCTCATATCCCTGTCTCAACTGAAACATTGCTTTATGAGCAAGATGCCTCATGTACTACTTCATGCTAAATGTGTATTTTATATATAAATATATTAATAAATGAAAATTAAAGTCAGGAAAAATAAGAAAGAACAGATGAAAAGCAATTTTGACAATGATTACAGAGAAATGAGTCTGTGTAAATTAAAAAATATTAGGTACTTTCCTGTGATCAAAAAATTTTACATAAAATTTTAAACAAAATAAAAAGTGGCCCAAAATGCACTGACTTTTCAGATTTTGAAACTCAAACTCTATATTAAATTTCATGATCAGGAACTCAAGCACATCTCAAGACTGGACTTTAGTAGTAGATTATCAAGTAGGAAGAAATCTACTCTGAACATAGGCAGCAATTATAACAGGGGAGTTTACAAAGATCATACAAAGCAAAAGAAATGTAAGTCTCACTCAAAATTGAAGCTGAGGCAGGCTTTAGTGAAGCCAGCAGTTTGGAGGAAGTGGAGCACAAGGAGCAGACCTTCCCAAGTTCTCCATGGCAGCCTGGGTCTCCACAAGCTAGGGACCATCCGAGGAGCTGCTGATGTGCGGGACAGGGCAGTAGCACTGGCCTGAAGGGAAAGTGATGTTCTCTGCTGAAAGTCTAGGACAAGACAAGGCCCCAGCCACAGAGAAGCCAGAGGTAGAGAAGATGCACCCGAGGGACCTGAGCATCCTACCAGAAATGGTGGGCATCTCAAACAGTAAGGCCTTCATCCAAGTAGAACTCAAGGCCAGGATCAGCCACTACCTGGGAGAGCTCTTCATTTTTACAGGCCTAAGCATGGGTGGCCAGGCATCGGGCACTTCTGCTTCATTCCCCACTCAAGGAGTCTGCTTGGCCAATGAGGCACATACCTCTAAAGAGGAAGGAGGGAGAGAGGAAGGAAGAAGAAAGGACATCAAGTCATCATTGTTTTTTTTTACCACTAGCTGACTAGCAAATATTTTAAAGTTTGATGGTACTTGGGGTTAGTTATGGTGCAGGAAACAAGTGCTATCATATACTTTTGTGGGGAGGTTAAAATAGTAAAATTTGGCAGTATTTTTCAAAATTTGAAAAGGAGATACTGTCCAGGCAAAGGGTGCATGCCTGAAATTCCAGCAACTCAGGGGACTGAAGCAAGAGGATGGCAAGTTCAAGGCCAACCTCAGCAACTTAGGAAGACACTGTCTCAAAATTAAAAAGGGTAGAGCAAAATAAATAATACTTAAATAAATAGCAAGCAGATACTAATAACTCTGTTATTATTGCTTACAATTCTCTAAATATGTTTCAAAATTTTTTTCCAAAATATACAAAGATATTCACTGAAGCATCATCTATTATAGGAAAAGACTGGAAACAAACAAAATGTCCTTTAACTAAAGGGACTCTAAATAAATTATAATTCAACCATACTTTGAGGCCCTTTAAAACAATGATGTATTACACTGATAGCAAAAATTAAAAGAAAGGTGCAGAATAATTTGTAGAGGGTAATTCCTTTTGTATAAACAAAATAATCATACAAAGGTTAACATGAAAATATACACATGATGATTTTCTGAATAAAAACCAAGAAATTGTTCATTTTCATCATCTTTTCAAATGAGGAGGTTGTGGACAACAAATATGGAAATAGGAATTTTTTAAAAATCACAGATACTTATTGGGGTGGGAGGAAGTAGAGAACTTCTTGGTTCTTGGGGGACATGTTTGATCCAAATCTTGAAGGATGAACCAAATTTCAGTTTTTCACTGTGTCTGAGAACATGGCTTCTTTTATTACCTTTTCCTTCCCTCCCTCCCTCCCTCCCTCCCTTCCTTCCTTCCTTCCTTCCTTTCTTCCTTCCTTCCCTCCCTTCATGCTTTCTTTCTTGCACTGTTGTGGATCCAGCCCAGGTCCTTGCATATGCTAGGCGAGTACTCTACCACTGAGTTACTGCCACTGTTTCTTTTCTTTTTCTAGTTTTCACAAGTAGTTCATAGCAAATCCATTCACAGTGACTCCAAAACTGGAAACAATCCAAATAAATGTCTATTAATGGTAGTGTTATGGTTTGGATTTTCAATGTCACTTGAAAGGCTCATGTTTTGAAAACATGTTCCCCAATACAGCAAGGTTCAGAGGTGACAATGATCTAGACCATGTAGCTGTAACTTCATCAGTTAATTAATCCATTTGATGGATTGATAATTTGGATGATTGGTAAGTGGGGATAGCTGGAGGAAGCAGATCACTGGAGATGTGCCTTTGGAGATTATTTCTTATCCATGGATATTCTCTCTCTCTCTCCCCGCCCCGCTTCTCAGTTACTGAGGTGAGCAGCTTTCTTCCTCCACATTCTTCTGCCATGATGTGTTGCCACACCTCAGGCCCAGAGTAATGGAGTCAGCCAACCATGGACTAAAACAATGAGCCTGAAATGAAATTTTTCTTCCCTAAGTTATACTTGTCAGGTATTTTGCTCACAGTGACCGAAGGCTGACTAACACAAGTAGAATGGGTAAATGGTTGGGTATTTATGAGTGAACTATACACAGCAAATAAAAAAAAATTACTGCTGCCCAAAACAATATGGAGATATATATATATTTGTGTGTGTGTGTGTGTGGTGCTAGGGATCCAACCCAGACCTTTGTGCATCCGAGGTAAGCACTCTACCAACTGAGGTATATTCCCAGACCCTATGGAAAGATCTTAAAGACATATTGAGCAAAAGAAACTAGGTATAAGAGCTTAAACTGATTATATATTTAAGGATAAGAAAAAACAAATTTGTTGGAGTAGCTGTCAATACAAAGGCTATAAAGTGAAAGGTTATTGACTGGGAAGAACATGAAGGAAACTTGAGGTGTGCTAGAAATGTCCCTTATCTTGATCTATATAAGGCTTCACAGATTTTATATATATATATATATATATATATATATATATATATATATATATATATATAGAGAGAGAGAGAGAGAGAGAGAGAGAGAGAGGGAAAACATAAATATAACAAAGTATACATACTCTCAATATAGATGAGACTAAAAAGCTAAAAAGTTATATATATATATATATGTGTGTGTGTGTGTGTGTGTATGTATATGTATATATGACTTTTTAGTTTTTTTAGTGTTTATTTTTCTGGCAGCAAAATTTTCAGTAATTCTGGAGCTAAACAAGGATCTGATGTGTTGTATGTTTTTAGTAATTTTTCACTAGTCCAAAGTAAATGTTCCTTGATTTATAATTTATATCGTTATTATAGTAAGAGGTATTGGCAGATGAATGAGATATACCGACCTTCATGTTAATCCCCAGAACTTGTGAGTATGTTGCCTTTCATGGCAGAAGAGACTTTATAGATGGGATCAGGTTAAGGACCTTGACATGGGGAGATTATCTTAATCATGCTTAATCTTAAGCTTGATGTTTTCATAGGGTTCTTATAAAAATAGACATGGTGGATTCAGAGAAAAGGTCAAATGATGACAGAAGAGAAAAATTGAAGATCTACTTTGCCAACTTTGAGGAGGAGGAAGATGCCAGGAACCAAAGAAGCAAGGAATGTAGTTCCCACCCCTCTTCCCTATGTAGAAAGAGGCAAGGAAACTCATTCTTCTTTGAGATCCCCGAAAGAAACAGCCCTGCAGATGCTCTGATGTTATTCCAGTGAGAGAGATCTCAGACCTTTAATATCCAAAACTGTAACATAATAAATCTGTGTTGTTTTTAGGCCACTAAGTTTGCCATAATTTCTTATATCAGCAACAGGTAACTAATACAAAGGGAAGGGAAGATAAAGCTTAAATATTCTTATTCTATTCAATTCTTTGGTTTGTTTTTCCTTTAGACCTGGAAATCACAGGAAGAGCTTTATGCACAAGTTACTTTTTAAAATAATTTATTTTATTATTATTTTTTAAATACACAACAACAGAGGAATGCATTATAATTCTTATTACACATATAAAGCACAATTTTCATATCTCTGTATATAAAGTATGCACACTAATTTATGCCATTATATGTGTACTTTTTTGCATTACAATTCTTAATACACATATATCACAATTTTTCCTCTCTCTGTTTGTATATAAGGTATGTTGACATCCAATTCAAGTCTTCATACATGTACTTTGTATAATGATGACCATCACATTCCACCATCCTTGCTAATCCCCTTCCCCCTCCCTTACCCTCCCACCCCTCTTCCCTATGTAGAAAGTTACTTTTTAGATCAACCATGGGCTTCACATCAACAGTGGTATTATTCTATCCTGTTTCATGGCACAGGCATTTCAGTGAAGGAGAAACCAACCTTATTAATAGTAATTGTTTTCCAATCCACACACAGTGACACATGCCTGTAATCCCAACTATTCAGGAGGCTAAGGCAGGAGGATGACAAGTTTGAAGACAGCCTGGGCAACTTAGCAAGACCTTATCTCAAAATAGAACTAAAAAGGTCCTGGGGATGTAGCTCAGTGATAGAGTACTTGCCTAGCATGTACAAGGCTCTGAGTTCAATCCACAGTACCATATTAATAATCATTTTTCAAATTATGAAATTCATATATGACCCTTGCATAAAGCATATAAACAAACCAAAAATCTCCTTTAAGAAGCCCAAACAAACATCTTCTCTCAAAATTGTTTTAGGTCACCTGAGCAATGTTTGGTTGAGAATTCTCACATCATTACCCAGACTAATAAAGGTCATATGGAAACTGAACTAAGAAATGTTAGTTCCCAACATATCACGGTTCACAGTCTTATTTTGTGGAAATAAGGAAAGGGAGTGGGTAGCTTCCTGCCTTCCTCACCTCTCTTTCATTTGGCAAAAGGACAGTCCAGCTGAAGGATCAATGTCTACAAGATGTTGTCTTGGTCAGCTCAGGTGCCCTGGGTTGCACAGTTCACAAGTGTGAGTGAGCTATGGATCAAAGTTAGGTACTCTATGGCTCAAAAGGGAGAATCCTCCATCCCCAGAAGGTAGAAACAAGCATGCTAACAGAGCTGAGGCAATACGCTGTTGAGAAGATTGATAGTGTGAATTTGTCCTGTTGGGGAGAAATGGCCAGGCCACCTGGCAATCATCACGATACGGAGTATGAGTGAAATGGTTGTAAGTAAAAAGGTTTTAACTCTAAAATATGGATGCTGGGGCTCTTTCCATAGTGTGTATATTGAGTTCTGAAAATGGGAAAGTCTCCATGAGAGTGCATTGTGTGTGAATTCATTTGTGATCCCTGAGTTTGTGTTCATAAGTTCTCTAGGTATTTGTAGAGTGACTACTATTTACTCACCACAAACTGGGAGCTTGAAAGGAAACTCTGGGAGAATGGACCCGCTCTTGTCTTTACCCAGATTTTATCCCAGGTCTAGCTCCGAAGCCTATCTATTTTCCATTGTACTCCACCTGTCTTTTCTTTTTTCTGGAAAGAAAAAAATTCAGAACATAAGAGTAGACACACAGTCCAGGATCAGTCATGGTACCCTAGCCACAGTGACTGGTCCAAGGGTGGTCACACAACCCAGGCTGAAGGAAAAGAGTTTCTCTTTTCCCACATGTCAGGAGCTGTGTTACTGGGCCTTGAAAGTGGTCAGCAGCCATGTCTGCAGCTAAGCAGAGAAACCTGGGGGTATAACATTGCAACAAAAGCCCTGTAAGCTGCAGAGCCCTGTGTCCCAATCACAAGCCACTCCTGGGTCCATTCATGCATGAGGGCAGCTCCACCCTTCTTGTGGTTTGGTTACAGGAAACAGAATTTCACCATTTTTTAAGTTAATCCAGTTTGTATTTCTATCAACATATCAGTTATCTGAAAAGTAGAGATTTATAGAAAAATAAGAGATAACTTATGTTTATATGGAAAGATATGAACAATTAGGAGGAAAAAAATGAATTAGATTTATTACTTGGAGATTACTGCATATATACCTATGCAAGTTTAGGGAGAATGTGGGAGAGTGGACTGGTGAGTGGTTTATAACACTAGCCATGTGTTGCAGGACTCATAAATTTCCTGCCCATGTTTTAAACAATGCAAAGTTATGAAAGACAGGTGGAGTACAATGGAAAATAGATAGGCTTCAGAGCTAGACCTGGGACAAAATCTGAGTTTGCCACTTTTTATTATATTTTTTATCCAAAAATAATTCTTTCCCTCTAAGTGCCTAAAATGATGTGGAAACTCAACTTTCAACCTGACAAGGCCAGATGTGGGTAACTTCCAGAGCTGTTAATTCACTGGCTCGGCCTTGTTCTCTGGGACTCCACTTCAGTCTCTCCTCTTTGTCAAGATAACCGTGCTAATTCCTGGCATCACATCCAGGAAACATCAAGCCCAGTGATTCTGTCTTTTCCACTGTTCTTTTAAGAGTTCAAAACCTTTTCCAAAAAGTTCAACCCCTAGCAGACCTGGCCTCCCTTCTCCTTGGCCAGAAATGAGTCACATGTCAACATCCACATGGAAGAGTGACAAAGGGAGCAACTCTACCCTGATTTTCCTAAATTAATCAGGATTTACACTTAAAATATGAACTAGGATTGCCATCCTGTGAAGCTCGTGACGAGTGTGTGGGGCCAGAGGAGTGATATACTCAAAACATAGGGAGGAGATGGAAGGCAAGCTGACAACTACTTATGTTTGATGGACTGACATGGGCAATTGCAAAGGGTCTCTGAGCCCTGGCTTCTGATCTATAGAATGAAATTAAAAATCAGGCTTGTGAGCAATAAATGAAAAAACAACTGACTTAGCATATGGTAAGTACTCAACAAATATTCATTCAGTTTCTTCTTTCCCTTTTCATTCAACAAGTGTTCAACCACGTGTTTTGAAATAACTACTTTGCACCAGGCCCTGAGTGAGGTGTCAGGGCATAATAGTGAATAAGATAAATACAATCCCTGATGCTTCTATTCTGCATGATAGACAAATAATGCACAATGATTAACACTAAGGAATTAAAATAGGGGTGCTGAAAAGAAGAAGCAGATATCATACTTAAATAATCTTTTGACACTTCCTTTTCAATTTAGAAAGCAAAGAAAAGGGTAATATTTCCTTTTTCCTGAGTACCAAATATAAAGAGGGATATTCACCATACAAGGCTCTTTGCCTTGGGACTCATTTGCTTTTTCAAAAACAAAAGACTATTTTGTGCTTTCTTTTCTGCCTTAATTCCATAGATTTAATTTAATTTTGGTAGACTTACATCTCACAAAAGAATTTCTAAATGTATTCTTTTATTTTGATTGACACATGATGTTATGGTTTAGCTGTAGTGTCCCCCAAAAGCTCAAGTGTGAGACAATGCAAGAAAGTTCAGAGAAGAAATGATTGGGTTGTAAGAGTTTTAACCCAATCATTGATTTAATCCCCTGATAGGGATTAACTGAGTGGTAATTGAAGTGGTAGGGTGTGGCTGGAGGAGATGGGAATTAGTGTGTGGCTTTGGGTATATATTTATATCTGGAGAGTGGAGTCTCCCTTTCTGCTTTCTGATTGCCGAGATGTGAGCTGCTTCCCTCTGCTACCCTGTCAGACCATGATGTTCAGCCTCACCTCGAGCCCCAAGGAATGGAGGTGGCCTTCTATGGACTAAGATCTCTGAAACCGTGAGCCTTCTAATAAACTTTTCCTTTTCTATAGTTATGCTGGTCGGGTCCTTTAGTCACAGCCACAAAAGAGCTGACTAAAACATATAATAATTACATATATTTATGGGGAATGATAGAAGACTTCCATCTGTGCACAAAGAATTTTTGTTAACTCTTTCTGATGAATCTCAGAATAAATGATTCCTTCAATGAATCTCACAAGTGGTAGGTAACAGCCACAGGTGCAGTGTGAGCATAGGCAGAACTTTAAAAGATTTTTTAGTTGGATCAGAATGGTAAACATGAATGTACCAGGGTTAGGTTTCTTTAGAATATTTCCTAATTTTTTCACTGTCAAAAATATCATTACTGTACATTCACAAATTATGTAATTTGGAGTTTTTTCAATTTGTCTGTTTATCACAATACCTTAAGGAGCTTGTTAAAAACCGATACCATCCAGAAGAAGCAAAGATGGTGAAGTGAGGTGTGCCTCACAGTCTGGCCGACTGGTCTATGGTCCCAGGGCAGGTGGGCCCAGGGTGGCTCACCCCAGGAAGCTGGCTGTGTCTGCTGAACCATGCAAGAATCCTTATCACACAGGGAAATCATTTTCCTGACATTTAGGTGCTTTTATATTTATCTCAAAACCAAATTCTGAACTCAAGTATTTCTATGTTGTCTCCTAGAGTGGTTAGTCCTACTTCTTTTATCCAGGTACTTTCCCTATTGAAATGTGGATACCTTTCTACACATTACCTCCATGGTTTGGAATGGAAAAGACTGCTTTTCTTTTGTTTCTCCTTTCAGATTTAACACAGAAAGAAGCCCTTAGGATGCAGTGATCCTGCTGACTTCTCTGGGAAGAAGAAAGTAACTCAGACGGGTCTTCTGCTGCAATTTGCTTAATTATCAAGACATTATTTTGCAAACTGAAAGCTGATGTTTAATTTGAAACAGGTGCTGAGGTCATAGTGTTTGTGAATTCTTTGCCAGTTGCTCCAGAAATGAAGCCTAAATAAATGGAAAGTATTGATGACTTCAGGCTTTTAAAAAGCGTCTTCCATTTCAACCACTATTCCAATAAGCCCATTTGAGACTGAAGCAGTAAATTCCAAATACTTGTTGTAAACTGAAAAGAAAGAGATGTTAAAAAGTTACATATATCTCTAAATCCTGGTTCATCTTATGACGTAGACTTACCCGGTCAGAAATAAAGATCCAGTTTTGCAGTTAACCCTTTGATGTGATAAAGACACATAAAGACAAGATATCAGGATTGATTTCATATCTGAAAAATCTTTAGAATTTATGTACAAATACACATTTTTACATGTGTAAATCCACAATTTTGGATGAAAGAGATTTTTCTCCTGGAAAAAGAAGCCATTGCTAAATTTTTCAAAAGTCTTGGGACATTTGCTATTTTAAAATTTTTCATTCTTTGGAAGAAGCAAATTGTACAGCAGCTAATCCTGTGAATGCATGCTTGGTCAAAAGAATGGTTAAAGCAAACAACACAATTGGAGACCTGCAATGGAACCCTCTAGAGTTCCATCCCTAGGATGAGAGGCTGCTATATTAGTTTTATTCATCATATTTTATGGAATCATTTATCATATAAGACTTAGTTTTCCATGTGGCAAAGACTGGAAGAAAAGTACATGACTGATTTTTTAGTTTAGAAGATGCAATGGAAAACCTATAGAATAATCTGCCTTCAACTTTGGACATAAGAAGAGTGGAAAGGAAAAATATGAGAAGTTTCCATATAACTCCTTTCTTCTAAGAAAAGGAAACAAAAATGTCTTGTAGTGCCATCTTACCTTCTCAGAATTTTATATTAAATGTTTCTATTTTTTATAAATTTTTTTATAAAATCATAAATAACTCTTTTCCTTCAACCCAGATGGGTACTTGGATTTATTTTTTCTAAGTGATAAGTATTATGTTAAGCTGAAAAGGCTGAGACTCAGGTAAGTTTCCTCAGTTGAAACCGGACTTTCTCATCAGCAAATGGGTCTTTCTCAAAAGCAATGTTCCCAATCCTGTGGTTGGGTCATTGTAGATTTAGAAAAAATTGAAGATCTGAAAAAAAACCTCAAATAAGAAAAATAGTTCCAATTAAAAAAAATAGATACCATCAAATCTCATTACTCATGGATTTTATGTTTGTAAATTTGCATAGTCATTAAGATTCATTACCTCAAAATCAATACTTTTGTTACCTTCATGGTCACCCAGGAACCATGTACCAGGAATCAAAAAATTTGAATCACCTGATGTGCATGTTCCCAACAGAGGTTCCACAAGGCCAGGCTTTGTTCTCTTGCTTTAGTTCTCATACTGTAAAAAATATCTTTTCCTGATTCACTTATTACTGTGTCTTTTGCGTTTTTGTGATTTTTGTTGGTTATTTCACTAGTTAAAATGGCTCCCAGGTGTAGTGCTGAAGTGGAGTCTAGGGCCCCTAAGCCCAGGATGGCTGTCATGTGCTTTCCAGAGAGAAAATGTATGCAGCACTGAACACTTTATTCAGTGTTGATTATGAGTTGGCTATGAGTTCAATGTCATGAGTCAACAATCCTGTACATCCTAAAAAGAAGAGGGAATTTGCTGACCTGGGTATTAGGTTGCTCCTAAAAGTCCTAAAGTAACCCCTATTGTGCATGACCAATCTATGGAAAAGAAGGAAGATTGGCTAAGCTTGTGTATTTGTGAGATGATGACACATTTTTAAAAAGCATAATGGTTAGCATTATTGAGAGGCTGAAGGCCCAAGAGATTTATTTTTGGCTGGTGCTAGATGGTTTACTTTTAAAAGGCAATAAGGCATGAAAAAAATGTTGAACTTTCAGGCAAGTTAAGTTTTGTAGATAAGAAACCTATGAAACAATTTTTTAAAGGTCTGTTAAGTTCCATGGAAGGGTTATGTGGAAGAGGAATGAGACGGGTTTGTTCTATAGGAAGGTGGCCAATAACCTATAGAATATAAATGCTGTTACAGTTGATGAAGTGTGACCAGACATGGTCAGGAACCTAACCTCATATTTCCTTTTGTAGCCATAATTCAGTACTTGCTAAGTTAGTATTTGCTGAGACTCTAAAAACTTAACTAACCAAAAAGATCAAGAATTGACCACACCTAGTGTGTTAGTCAACTTATTGCTGTGGCCAAAATACTAAGAACAATGTAGAGGAGGAGAAATTTATTCTGGGCTTAAGTTTCAGAGTTTGAGTGTGTGGCTGGCCAACTCCATTTGCTCTGGGCCTGATGGATGATGAAGCATCAATGGCAGAGGAAAGCTGCTCAGATTATGACTATCAGAAAGTGGAGAGAGAAAGCAGAAAGATCCAGGTCCAAAATATGAAATCCTTGAAGGCATGCCTCCAGTGACCCACTTCCTCTAGCCACACCCCACCTATATACAGTTCACCCAATAATCCATTTAAATTATTAATATATCAAGTAGATTAATCCACTGATTAGATTACAGCTCTCTATTTATTTCACTTTCTATATTAACACAAGAGCTTTTGGGGGATACCTCATATCCAACTCTTGGTTTATCTTCAGAGATTGTGAAACATAACATAGAGCCTAGAGATCTATCTTTTGATCAACCCCTTCATTTGACTCTGAAATAATCTAATATTTCAGAGCTTGATATGACTTGTTTCTATATATTTCCAAGTTCGTATGTCCAATAGATATAACCCCAACACCAACCAGATGAATAGAATCTAATGGCAGACTGCTTTAGCTGCTTTACACAAGGGTTGCTTTTACCTCCTGTGATTGGCTAGAAAGAAAGTAGACTGGGTAATTCTTTTCTTTTTAACACTGGTTGATTCTTAAGAGAAATCATATCTAGTTGCTGAGTCATCCATCCATCCATCCATCCATCCATCCATCCATCTTCTCATCCATCAAATTTAAGCTTTGTATGGGCAGGAGCCATGAGTATTTGGTTAACCAGGAGGGTAAACCCAATAACCACAGTCAGTGATTTCACACAGTATACTTTCTGCCCAGTTTGAGGCAGGCACAGCAATGAAAATGGAAGCTTTTCTACAAATCAGGGGTTTTCTGTTAGACATGATTTGGCCGGGGACATTTGCAATGTCTAGGGGCATCTTTGTTTTTCACAATTCAAGAAGGGGTGTGCTCTTGACATCTAGTGGGTATGGGTCAGGAATGTCACCAAACATCTTACAATGCACAGAAAAGCCTCCACCTCCCAAACAAAGAATTTTCTGGGCCCAAATGTCAATTGTGCCCAAGTTTAAAAAAATATGCTTAAATGAATATAGTGCTCCCAGAGGCAATTTCTGAAATTTAGATTCTGTACTCCAGCCAGATTCTACTGGTAATGACACAATGCTACTGAATCATGGCTCTCCCTACAGCCGGCCAGCCCTCAATGTGATGGTTATTTGGAAAGATTACTGGGGAAGTCTTATCTCTCTTTTGCCCCACTAGTTTATTGTTGCTCTCTTAAGCCGAGAATGCATCCACTTTCTAAAAAATCAAGTTTGTACACACACTCATCTTTCCTACTTTTATTATCCATCCCTATTTCCTTGTTTACAACTCATACAAAATAGAGTCCAATGTTGTAGGAAACAGGTGTACCCTGACCCTCTTTGTTGGGTGCATATAAATGGCTTGGGAAAAAAATGCAGCTAGGGACCCACGGATGTGTACTGTCTCCTCTTCCTTGTTCTTTCTTCTCCTCTCCCCCCGAACAAAAGGAAACTCAACCTGCCAGGGATCCAAATTCTGTGACTCATGTCAGAGATTGGTCCTAATCTCCGGTTACTTCAGTCACATGCTAAGGCAGTGAGGAAAGGACACAGGATTCCTAAAGATCAAATTTCCTGAACAGAAATATTTGTGGGCAGGAAAAAAAAAAAAAAATGCCAGGACACTTGAATTCGGGTGCAGCATTTAGTTCTCAATAAGGATTTGTTTCACTGAGAATAAAAACAAGCTGAGTTTAGCTAATCGTTAGAAGGTTGTAACTCTATATATTTCCCTTATTATTGTTATAATTCTGCCTATTTGAGAAATATTTAAAATGAGATTTTCTTCCTCAATAGTAATTAATCGAGGGCTAAGCAAATTAATTGACTTTATTAATTTACCAGGTATATGATAAGCACTTACTGTATATATGCTCTGTGCTACACCTAGAAATGCAAAAAGAAAGTGGACACACTCCCTGCCCCAATGAGCAATAGCAGGAATTAAATATAAAATATACTTGTGTTGTGTGTTAATTACTTGTGTTAAAAATATACTTGTGTTAAATTATAAAATATCATAAAATACCTGCACATGTATTTTATAATAGTTTAATATTAGTTGCCAAATTTAATTGCTTCCAAAATTGAAGGCAACCAAAATGTCCTTTAGTAGGTGAATGAAAAAATAAACTGTGAAGGGCTGGAGGAAGAGCTCAGTGGTAGAGCACTTACCTGGCATGTGTAAGGCCCTGGGGAAAGAAGGAAAAAGAAGTGGGGGGCGGGGAACAAGCAAACTGTGGTGCATCCATACAATGGAATATTATTATGTACTAAAAAAATGAATTCCCAAGATATGAAAAGACATGGGGAAGCGCATATATATATCAGTAAGTGAAAAGAAAAAAAAAAGCCAGTCTGGCAAGATTCCATACCATCTGATTCCATTGTCTTTCTAGAAAAGGCAAAACTATGAAGATGACAGGACTAGTAATTGTCAGTGGTTAGAGGTGACGGAAGGATGCATAGGTGAAGCCCAGAAGATTTTTTATAGCAATGTAGCACAGGTGGCTCCCCACTTATGATTGTTTGATTTAACAATTTCTTGACTTTACTATAGTGTGAAAGCAATATGCATTCAGTAGACACTGTACTTTGAATTTTGATTTTTTCCTGGGCTAGTGATATGGGGTAAGATGCTCTCTTTTGATGCTGGACAGTGGAAGTAAGGCTCAGCTTCCAGCCAGGCACACAATGGTAAGGGTAAACAACTGGTGCTGTACTGTATACAATGCAGCTGAGCTGTGATGATCAGCAGGTTAGGCGTATTAAATGCATTCAACATACAACAGGTTTCTAGGGAGGTAACCCAATTGTAAGTCAAGGAGCATCTGTATTCTGTAAAATGGTGGACATATGCCATTGTCAAACTTCATAGAATGTACACCACCTCAAGGGTGAACCCTAATGTCAGCTATGGATTTGGGGTGATAATGATAAACCAGAGTAGGTTCATCAGTTGTAACAAATGAAACCCTCTGGGGTAGAATGTTGATTGTAGGGGAAGCTATGCAGGCAGATGGGGTGGGGGTAGAAGGCATAGGAGAAGATAGGAATTCTTTGTACTTCCCACTTAATTTCTCTATAAACTAAAAATTGCTTTAAAAATTAAAGTCTTTATTTTAAAGAGAATACACTCAACTACATACATATGTGCACAAATAATTTCCATGGTCCATTTTAGAGGATAGCGATAAATTCTGCCGTGGGTACTGTGGAGAAGCCTAAAAACAGAGTGGTCCATTCATGCAAGGCAGTGGGGCAGCAGTGATAGGAAAACCCCCACTGAGAAGGTGATACCTGAGCTGAATATTGAACAGCGAGGGTATTCGAGTCTGAAAACCTGAAGAAACGTGCCTTAGTAGAGTGTGCAGTGTGAATTAGGATCTTTCTAATAAAAACACTCTAAAAAAACCCATTTGACCTTTGCTACAGTGTGGCTCTGGAGTCTCTCCCAAAGACCCATGTGTTAAAGGCTTGGTTACCAATCTGTGGCACTGCTCAGAGGCAGTGGAACCTCTAAGAGGGGGCCTACTGGATGGAAGGTAGCTCAGTGGGAGTGTGCCAGTATTGGAACCCCAGGCCCTTCCTCTGTATCTGCTTCCCAACTACCATGACAGGAACAGGTCTCCTCTGCCACGCACTCCCACCATGGGCCACCACAGGCCCAAAGCAATGGGGCCAAGTGGCTATGGACCAAAAGCTTTGAAATTGTGAGCCAAAATAGACCTTTCTAGTATATTGTGACAGCAACAGAAAATTGAATAACACAACCTCCCTTAAACAATCAAAGACAGGATTTATTGGATCACATAACCAAAGAGGCCTGGGTTCAGCTTGATCCAGAGCTCAAAGGAGAGCCTCACAACTCAGCGGGCATCTCCCCATTTCTCCACTTTGCTTCCTCGGTGTTGGGTAATTCACCTGTTTCCTGTAAAATGAGAGGAGCACCTTCTTAATCTCACTTCACATGAAACGGAACAAAGGGAACAGGCAGAAAGGGAAGGAAGAGATTGATTCCCCAGTCTCTTTTATTAGAGTAGACACCAGACCAAGACCCCCTTCAGCCATCATAATGGAGACATGAAATAGCACCATGTGTTCAGAGAACCACGTGTGGTCCAGGAATGAATACAGCATGTTGTGCAATAAAGAAGACTGGAGAAGTGGAGCAGAGAGCAGACCCTGGCCTCACATCACGTACCATTCGAAGAAATCAAGGTTTTATCTTTTAGGCAACAGGGAATCATTGAAACAACTTAGGTGACAAGTGGGGAGATGCTCTGTGACTTGCATGATTGTCCTCTCGGAGCTGATTTATTTCCTACATTTGTGAAACGTGGACAAAATAGTGTCCTCACAACAGAATTGTGGTGAGAATTAAATGAGCCAACATGAAATGAAATGCTTCCAACAGTGCTTGGCATAGGGTAAGGACTGAATATTTGCTGCTACTATTATTGTTACTGTGTTATTATCACTATTGTTATTACTGGAGTTGAAAAGTATGAGTTAAGAGGTGTGCAGGTGAGAAGCAAAGCTGTCTGAACCCACAGTTCCCTGTCTCCATCAACACCACTTTATTATTCCCCAAGTGCTTGCCCTGGAAGGTAAAACTTGCAAATAACTGTTTTCTACAGTTCCTTAAAGATCCATAAATAGCATTAAAGGACATTTATATTCCTAGACTGTTTGAATCCTATGCCTTAAAATCCTCCCCTTGCTGTGTCCTGTGATCCTATTTATTCTGATCATTATCCAAGATACCATATCATCAGGCCCCCCCCTTACCCAGAATTCAAAACCTCACAAATAGCTTAATTTGGTCTTCTTCCCACTGGAATGCTACCAAGACTCTTCAGATGGATCCCTCCATCACGGCAATGTGCAATAGACCCTGCTTTGTCTCATGGCCAGGTTGTTTCAGTGATATTTTCAGGAAGCCAACATTCAAGAGTGGGCATCTCTGAAACTGGCAATAGTCCAGGTGAGAGATGATGAGGGATAAACAGGGCCTGATGACAGGAGAGGAGCACTTGAATAGAAGCATTGTGGAGGACAGAGGCTGGGTAACTGGGTATGGGGAGAGAGGGCACCATCAAGGACACGCTTAGACTGGCAGCATTAGTTCCTGGGTAGGCTGGAGAAGTGTTTTCCAAAGCAGAACCTGTGAAGTATGTTAGGGGTGATTCAGGATACACATTGGTGTGTTGTAATTAAAACCAGCTTGTTGGATGCATCCTGCTTTCTAACCATCCACAAGCCCTGCCCACAAAGACCCCTTCAGAGGTAGGGTGGTCTGAATGCAAATACCTTGGGTGAAGTGGTTCAGGTACCATAGAGAGGATGCCATCCTTATGCCCTGCTCAGTTACAATCCTCTCCTTAATCAGAAACTTTGCCTGGCAATGCTGAACGCTCTACATGTGAGTGTGACAGCTGCACAGAGCAAGACTACGTACAGCACCATTACGGTTTGGATGTGTGGTGTCCCCAAAAAACTCTTATGTAAGACAATGCAAGAGCATTCAGAGGTGAAGTGATCAGATTATGAGAGCTGTAACCTAATCAGAGGATTGCTTCACTAGTATGGACAGTAACTGTAGCCAGGGAGGGTGCAGCTATAGACAGGTAGAGTGGTTCGGGAGGAAGTAGGTCATGTGGGGTATATGATAATATATAATATTATATATATATAAACTTTGGGGTTTATATTTTGTCTCTGATGAGCAGACCTCTCTGTCTTTGCTTCCTGGTTGCCATATCCTCAGCTGCTTTCCTCCACCATAATCTTCCACCATGATGTTCTGCCTCACTTTGGGCCTAGGTTATGCAGTTAGCTGACTGAACTTCTGAAACCAGGGACCAAAATAAACTTTTCCTCCTGGAAGTTGTCAGCTACATTGGTCAGAGTGACACAGAAACTAACTAAAATACCCCAGCATTCTTTCTGGGTGCTGGTATACTGGTCAATTTTTGTTCTAATGCCTCCAAAAACACTAATTATACTCTCAAAGCACTGTGTAGATTATACTGGAATATTAACGGGGAAAGAGACAAGGATTGTGACCAAACCATCTCAGTTTCTTGTGCCCCAGAGTTCAGAATCCTAGGTACTTTCCAGTCCCAGGCAAATTGAGGTAGTTTTTCACCTAACATAAAGTAGAAAGTTAAAATTGCCTTTTACATCTCCTCTTTTTGGGAAGCTTAAGCTTATAGCACATAGTACTTACATTAAAAAAAAAAAAATGAGATAGGTTGTTTGGGTTCTTTGGACATGCTGCAGGCCATAATGGTCTCTTTGTGTGTGCCCAGATTGCAATCCTAATTTTCACATTTCCCAAATGCAACATCTTATATTGGGGAGGAAAGTGAGAAAAATGAAAAATCTTAAATGAACAATCTAACTTTATACCTCAAGGAACTAGAAAAAGCCCAAAATTAACACCCCCCAAAAAAGAAAATAAAGCAGATAAGAATAAAAACAACAGAAAAGAGCAATGATAGTATGAGTTGGGTTTTTGAAAACAAGAATGAAATTTTTAAAAACCTTCAGTTAGATTAAGAAAAATGGAGGCAAGACTGGGCTCAGTGTCCCAGAGGCTCAGGAGGCTGAGGCAGGAGGATCTTGAGTTCAAAGCCAACCTCAGCAATAGCAAGGCACTAAGAAACTCAGTGAGACCCTGTCTCTACATAAAAATACAAAATAGGGCTGGGGATGTGGCTCAGTGGTTGAGTGCCCCTGAGTTCAATCCCTGGTACCCACCCTCCCCCCAAAAAATGGAGACAAGATTCAAATAAATAAAATTATGAATGAAATAGGAAACATTGTTACTATAAAATAGGGTAAAATATCTCACCCCAAATATATTCCTTTTGCATATTTGGAGCTGGTTCACATTGAGGGAAATTGCAGGCCTTTGCAGGCAGAGGGATGGCTCTGATGAAAAAAATGCCCTTTTGTTAGAGAAATTGACCTCTATCTATGTTCAGCACAAGGAACAGACATTTCTAATAATCCCCCCAACAAGGAAGTAGAGATTGGTGGTCTGATGCCTGAATGGGTCAGACAGAGATGAGCACAGGTGGCTGTTACCTGGAGACCTTATCTATGAAATAAGACAACCTTTGCTTGCTACATACAATCTTCCTCAGCTTACATTACCTTCCCTTTGCCCAGATTCCGGGCCCTTGTTCCTTTTGATAAGCTCTCTATATGGTTCAACCATATTGCCCCTCTTTGAATTTCATACTCCCATGCCAGGCATGTAGTAAAATATGTGTTTTCTTTTTTATAATATCTGTCAGTTTATTTCACAGAATAAAATCATCAAAATTATCAGAGGGAAACAAGTAAATTTAAAACTTCCCTACTACTGATACTGAAGTAGAAAAAAAGAAAAAGAGGAAGAAGGAAAATGGGGAGGAGGAGGGGAAAGGAGACAAAAGGGAAGGACAAGGAAATGGATTTTAATCTGAGTTTCTACATACCTTTCCAGGTCTGTCATTCCTCAAGCCAGTCTCTCTCCCAGACCTGTCATCCCCAAATTCCTGGGAAATCTATTAATCTACCATGTACTACTAATTATGCCACCAATAAATAGATTAAGCAAAGAGTGATATGATATTTTGAGAAACCTATAATTTAAAGAACTTAACAAAGTTATCTATTGATCAGATGATGGAGCCCTTACCAGTCTAAGGATCCCAAGAATGACCAGACCACTATAAAATGTCTTGTAGTCAACAGAACTAATATTGCTCCTCCATACCTTCCCATACTCACTCCCCACCAAGTTTGCTTTAAAAGAAGAGCTGGCACCCACCACCACCACCACCCTGTGTCTTGTATTCTTGAGATGGCCCCCATTTTCTCTTCTCTGCTTTCCTAAATAAACCTCTGTCTATGCCTCTAGCTGATGCATGTGAAATTCTTTTTGTCACATAAGCCAAGGCCCTTATTGGTCCTGAGTTTATTCTCCTCCTCTCTCTGGCAACTCCTTGGATCCTTCTCTGGAAATACCTCTTCTCCTGTGACAATACCACAGAAACTTAGAGACTACTATGAACAAATATATACTACCAATTGGATAACTTACAGGAAATGAGAAAAATTCTAGAAACATATAACCTACCCAAGACAGAATCATGAAGAAATTCAAACTCTGAATAGATCAATGTGCGAATGGAGAAATCTTATAACAAAGAAGAGCCCAGGGCCAGATGGTTTCACAGGAAAACCCTGTCAGACATTTAAAGATTCAATACCAATCCTTTTAAACTTCTTTCAAAAAAATTAAAAAGGAAGCAATACTTTAAAACTCATTTTATGAGGCCAGTATTATCCTGATATTAAAACCAGACAAAGGCACTACAAGAAAGGAGTAGTACAGATCAACATGTCTGATGAATATAGAGGCAAAAATCTTCAACAAAATTATCAAAAACTGAATTTAATAGCACATCAAAAGAATCACTCACCATAATCAAATGAGATTTATTCTAAGAATGCAAGGATAATTCAACATATACAAATCAATAAATGTGACATATCACATTAACAGACTAAAGTATAAAAATTATATAATCATGTCAATAATTGCAGAAAAAGTACTGGACAAACTTCCTTTTATGGTAAAACTCTCAACAATTTAAGTACAGAAGAACTGTACCTCAATATAATAAAGGCCATATTTGAGAAATCCACTGCTAGTATCATAATCAGTTGTGTAAAATTAAAAACTTTTCCTCTAAGATCAGAAACAAGGATGCCCATTTTCACTACTCCTACTCAATATGGTACTAAACTATTATTAGCCACTGCAATTAGGCATCAAAAAATATTCTAAGAGTACAAAATGGGGAAAAGATAATCTCTTTAATAAATATTCTTGGGAAAACTTGATATCCACATAATAAGAATGAAATTGGAGGGCTGGAGATGTATCTCAGTGATACAGCACTTGCCTAGCATGTGCAAGGCCCCAGATTCAATCCCCAGCACTACCTAAAAAAAAAAAAAAAAAAAAAAAGAAAGAAAGAAAAGGAAAATGAATGCTACACTAACCACTAACATATACAACAATCAACTCAAAGTCAGACATGGTGGGGGACACCTGTAATCCCAGTGACTCAGGAGGATCTCAAGTTTGAGGCCAGCCTCAGCAACTTAACTAAACCCTATCTCAATAAAAAAATAAAAAAGGACTTAGGATATAACTCAGTGGTAAAGCACCCCTGGATTTAATCCCCAGTACAGAAAAAAAAAAAAAAAAAAGAAAGAAAGAAAAAGAAAAAAATTTTAGAATGGATCAAAGACAAACATAACACCTGAAAATGTAAAAATCGGGCTGGAGTTGTGGCTCAGTGGTAGAGTGCTTGCTAATATGTGTGAGGCACTGGATTTGATCCTCAGCACCATATAAAAATAAATAAAGGTATTGTGTCTATCTACAACTAAAAAAATTAAAAAATAAAAAGAAAGAAAATGCAAAAGTCACGGAGAAAATTTCCTTGATATTTGCCTTGGCAATAATTCATATATTAATATATTATAAGTGAATATTACATTAATACATTAGATTGTACTATATATTAATATACAAATATATTAACATATAATATGTAAAAATATTTAATTCTGTTAAATTAAGTATATATTAATTAAATATATTCAATTATGTTACAATAAATATATAAATTAAATAAATATTTAATTTTATTATAAATATGTATTTTATTCTATTGTCAAATCATAGAAATTATAAATTTCTAAGAAACATGGGCAACAAAAGCAGAAGTAGATTGATGGGATTGTATCAAATTAAAAAGTTTTTGCATGGCACAGTAAACAGTCAAAAAGATGAAAAAACAACCTATGGAATGGGAGAAGATATCTGAAAACCTTATATCCAATAAGGTGCTAACATCCAAAATGCACTAGGAACTCATCTAGCGTAATGCCCCAAACTCAAATAACCTCTCTCTCTCTCTCTCTCTCTCTCTCTCTATCTATCTATATATATATATAGTAGTTGGACATAATACATTTATCTCATTTATTTTTATGTGGTACTGGGGATTGAACTCAGCACCCCACTGTGCTAGGTGAGCACTCTGCTGCTTAGCCACAACCCCAACCCCCAAATAACCTAATTTAAAAAATGGACAAAGGACTTGAATAGAATTTTTACCAAAGATATACAAATAACCAATGGATATAAGAAAAAGTGTTCAACATCACTAATCATCAGTGAAATGCAAATCAAAATCACAATACTATTTCATAGTGGCTAAAATGGCTAATACCAAACAGTCAAATTTTGTTGCTGAGAATATAGAAAAAAAGGGAACCCAGTACATTGCTGGGGGAATGTAAATCAATATATCTATTATGGAAAACAGAATGGAGTTTCCTTAACAAACTAAAACTGGTATTATATGATCCATCAATACCCACTAGCTAGTATGTATCCAAGGAACTGAAATTGAGGGAGAAGTGGAAGGGCATAGGCAGCCAGGGCAAGATGGTGAGTGAGGAAGTCAGGGGCAGGTCCAGACCAAAGGAGAATGAAGGTCTTTGAATGAGGTCATCTTCCCAGTTGACCAAAGTGCTGTGGACGCAAGCAGGAGACCCAATTAGATGGAAACTTTCATATTTGTGCGCCTAAGTGGGGAATCTAATAGACAGACTAAAATAGATACGTGGACATGGGTTATACCAAAGAAAAATAGAGAAAAGAGCATGGACAGGAGAGAAGACAAGAAAAGGAGGGATTCCAGAGACCATAAAAAGGACAATTCAAAACTTCTCTAATGGACTCTGTCTCCTGGGCCCCTTCTCTTTGGAGAAGTCTGTTGCAATTGCTTGCAATAAATCTGTTTTCCGGCTATCTATCTCTGTGTCCTGTTCTTCACTTCTTTGCTGAATGGAGACAATAAACCCAGGACCCCTAGACCATAACAGAATCATTGTCTCAAAGAAATATCTGCACTTCTATGCTCACCACAGCATTCCTTACAATAGCCAAGACATGGAGTCAACCAAAGTATTCAACACCAAATGAATGGATAACTAAATATGGTGTGTGTGTGTAGTACTACTCAGCCATTAAAAAGATGGAAATTTGCCATTTGAAACATGCATTAACCTAGAGAACATTATGCTAAATGAAATAATGTGAACACAGAAAGACAAACACTGCATGATATTAATATGTGGAACCTAAAGAGGTCAGACTCAGAAACAGAGTTGAAAGTTGGTTGCTAGGGACTGAGGGAAATAGCAGAGTGATCAAAGGGCACAAGTTTTCGGTTCTGGAGAAGAAATGCAGAGCATAACTTTGGTTTACAATGTATTGTGAACTGAAATTTGCTGAGTAGATTTCCAGTGTTCACACACATATATACAAAGGAATGTGTGAGTGAGGAGATGAATATGTTAATTAGTTTGACTGTGGCAATTACTTTCTGACATATTTTAAAATGCCCTGTTGCTCACTTTAATTATGTACAATTTTTGTTTGTCAGTTATACCTTATTTCAACAACCTGGGGGCAGGTATAGCTTTCATTTGTCTACCTCCCTGCTCCTAACAGTCTTTTCAGGTCCTTCCAGATGGGAGGTTTCTCCTCCCCCCACATTCCTTGGCAAATACCATCAGTTTGCACAATTCACTCAGCAACACAAAAACCAGCCCCACAGGGGCCTCACAAGTCATGGGTGGTTCCTCACATTCCCAGGGTCAGCCTTCCACTGTTAGAGAGTATATTTAAAATAAAAATTGTCTCTGGAAATTGGGGATTGATACCTGCAAATATTTTATGCAAAAACACTTCCAACTTAAGTCCTCCTATGTTTTCATCCAGTGTTAAGACAGACAGCATTACTCCCCCAAAGATTTTTAGACTTGCCACTCCTCTGATCTTCTTGAAGAGGATTAATGTTAGCGTTTCTCAGGACCCTCCCCTCGGCCTGCACTCCTCATATAGGTGCTGATCTTACTTCTGCTTTCTCCCCAATCTCCACACACTCTTTGGGTGTTGATTTCAGTAACTCATGAATTAATTATTTTTATTTCCACCCCTTTTAATTTCTCAATTCATTTGCTGTTCACAAAAAGAAGTGCTGGCTGGAGGTGTAGGTCAGTGGCAATGCAGACAAACAATGGGTTCACATCTTGGTGAGTGCAAAGCCCAAAAATGTAGCAAAGACTTGAACTCTTCATTTTTTTCCTGCATTGCTGCCTCACTGTTTTCTTTGCTCTGAGTCACCCTGCGTTCCAGGAATAACAGATCAGATAAATATACGTCTTGTGATGGGTCAAAACTGTCCCCCAGGCAACAGCAACTTCCTTATCATGATCATGACAAAGTCCCCCTGACCTATCTGGAGGTAATGAAGGACAACCACTCCCAATCCAGATCATCTGCTTTGGCAGCTGCACAAAGCCTCCAGCTATGCAAACCTCCAACCCTTACCCTCATTCCCCTCTTTTTTTTTCTTTTGGTAATGCTGGGGATTGAACCCTGGGCCTCCCGCATGCCAGGCAAGCCTCTACCTCTACCACATCTCCAACTCTCTCCTTATAAAACATGGAAGTCCTTGTGAGCCCTGTGAAGACAGGGCTAAGAACATGGGTCCCCTTGTCCTCTCAGTATAGCTACACTGATAAAAAGGTTCCTTTCCTATTTTTCATTATTACTTTTTCCATGTGTTGTTTGGGGTAAGTGGCCAGACCTGATTTGTTGGGTCCCTGGTCCCTATGAACAGGGCTTCAGGCCTAGAGTTCTGGTAATAGAAACAATAACAGGAGATAAACGAATGGAGGAAGATTTACTGTAGTAAGGAGACCATTGCAAGCTCATACACTCTCTGAGGAAAGGAAGCATGAGATTTTATTTGGCGAGACTGTACATATTCACATACATGAAGGGGCAGGCACATTTCTGGGTATGCTCTGCTCAAGGTCATAGAGTACAGGTTCAGAAAGGAAAGATGGTGATTGAACATTCCTGAGCATGCTCAGCTCAATGTTATAGTGGGCCAAATTTACTCTAGGTGCCTAAAAGATCAAGTCAGAGTGACTGGGTGACCTTAGCTGGTTCTTCATGTTTCTCCAAAAAGTTTTAGCTGAAACAAACAAAGGACACTTTGAAGTTATGTTAACAACTAGTTGTGTTAACAGCTAGTAGGCATTTGCCCCTAAAGTTTCTTGCCTAAGTGGCTAACGATGCAGGGCATGCATGCTTGAGTACCACTGGCCCCACATAAAAGTGTTGCTGTGTGCTGGGCTGGGAGGCTTCAGACTGAAATCCCAGTGACTCCAGAAGCTGAGACAGGAGGATCTAGGTTCAAGGCCAGTCTCAGCACTTAGTGAAATTCTGTCTCAAAATTAAAACTAAAAAGGGCTGGGGGTGTAGCTCAGTGGTAATCTGCCCCTGGATTCAATTCCCAGTACCAAAACTCAAACCAAAACAAATACCACAGGGAAAAAGTGCTGCTCTCAAAATAGAGCAGGGTTTGGGGAAGGAGATGGGTAATTGAGACAGTAGAATGCAGATAATTAGAGATAAGCATGCCATTTGTTATAGATTCATGTCTTTTTTAAAAACTTTTTTGTAATTTGGGCCAATAGTAACCCAAATAGTAGGTGGTTGTGGAGTGAAAGGAAGTAATAGGTGTAAAGCGCTTAGAACACGCAGAAAGGAAATGCTCAATAAATGCCAGTTGTCATTATTCACTCAATAGACTTCATAGAATATATTTAAATGGACATTCTTCAAGCTGAGGGGCAGGGAAAGCTTCCCCTGAGAGAAAACACTTCTTTTGAATCATGTCAAATAAGGGAATTCTAACTGGGCCAGGAAGAATTTGCTAATGTGTCTAATGACAAAGAAAGTATATTATAAATACCTATTAAATCCCAACAATAACAGAACTTTTCTGTTTTCTAGGTTTTGCTTTTTACTTTTTTTTTTTTTGCTTCCTTTTTGAAATGAAATGTGCTAGATATCTCTACAATTTTGTTCAGATGACTGCAGAACCCAGAAAAGATGTTGCTGCTATTGATACATAATAAACCTCTATTATTGGAGTATACACACACACACACACACACACACACACACACACACACTATAAATTTGAATTCTTGGAACTTTAACTGTGCTGTCAACTTTGTAAAAGGTGTCCCAGTTCACCATGATGAATTGGCACCATACAGAAAGGAATAGTCATGCTGGAATAGAAACTTGACTTATTGTTTTTCCCATTTGTATGGGGGTAAAGCACTGTATTCAACATGTAAGGTCTTATCTAAATGATTTTGATTAGAGAAACTAAAAAAAGTATTCTCTAAATAAGGAAAAATAAGTACCTAGTAAAATCTAAGCCAGCAATGAATAGTATCCATGTTCTGCAGATTTTTTAAGCATTAAAAAAAAAAAACAACAAAAAAAAAACACTGGTTTCTGTTTCTCAGCTAATCTTAAAGGTCAATGAGCTTTCATATGAAATGCCCAAAATTCTGTAGTTAAACAAAGTCCTCCTCCTGCACTAATATTGCTCATCCAAGTTACTCCCACGTTCGAATGTTCAGATGGATGCTCCAGGGGAATAAGGGTATTTTTGAGTCCTGCTGAAAGCAAACATCTGTTTCACACTGGCATACAGCTCAAAGAGCCAGACCATCCTCATCAACCAAGCAATTGGATTAACATTTATCTGAAGGAAGAAAATGAAATTCTATACCGGCAAAATTGCTACAAATATAAGCATGCTGGGGTTTAAGGCAGATTGACAGTGGCCCATAAAATTGATCCAAGTTTTCTGGGCTACTGCTGAAACTAGCACTCTCCACCTGAGATGTGCAATTGCGATATCTTATAGAGTTGCCTGGAGTGTAAGGCCTGAAAACACTGCTGAGCACTGAAGTTTAAATCCAAAACATTTGTGTGGGTAAAAGAGGAGTGAAGGCAGGGCTCTTTCCTCCTCCAAATGAAGGCTGGGAGTGTGGAGAATAGGACTTCTAAGGCAAACCATATGTGGAAAAGTCTCAAAATGCATATTTGGCAAGCAACAATTTCAGGGAGTTTGAGGGAAGGACTCTCTAAATATCGGATGTGATTTCAGGAAAATTCCAAATGCTCCTTTTTATTGGATATATATTTTTTTCCAAACAATTATATTATCTGCAGCCTCCGCATGGTGTCCTAAATATTGTTATCTAGCACCCGGAACTGCTAATCTGATATCCAAAAATTAAATTGTTTTAATTTGGGATATTTTTATTGATTTAACATTTACCAGTATAAGAAAATAAAAGTCACATACATTCTCAGGAGCTATAGGTAAAATTGCTACCAATCTAAGCATCCTGAGATCTTAAAGTCTGATTAACAGTGGCTCACAGGATTCAATTGGTTCAATTATTGGGACTACTGTAGAGAAAGATTCGTTCCATATAAGATGTACAATTAAATGGGTATCTTATATAGTATAAGGCCTTTAGTACTGCTAGATACTGAAGATATGGACATTTTTCATATTAGACATTAACATTTACTTTACTTCACCTTTGTGAATCATTATAACCTTTTTAAATTTTTCATTTGGCATCTTAATGCTTTAAAAATACATATTAGAGCTGTGCATGGTAGCATACACCTGTAATCCCAAAGACTTGGGAAGCTGAGGCAGGAAGATTGCAAGTTCAAGGCCAGCCTCAACTAATTTTAGTGAGACCTTAAGCATCTTAGTGAGACCCTATCTCAAAATAAAACATAAAGAGAACTAGGGATATGACTCATTTGTTAAGCACCCCTGGTACCAAATATATATATGTGTGTATATGTACACACACACACACATATTAGTATGAGGGGTTTATGGAGAGTGACTGCTAAAGGGCATAAGTTTTCTTTTGGGGTGAAAAGTTTCTAGAATTGATTGTGGTGATGGTTATACTAAAAACCATTGAGGTATACACTTCCAATGGGTGAAATGTGTGTTATGTGAATCTCTCAATAAAAATGTTTTTAAAAAATCAGAATAAATCATTTCCACATTAAAATAATAAGCCTCTTTTAAAAAAATTGATTGGAAACTTTCCCAATCTCAATTGCCTTTTGTTTTTTCATAATCAGAAGATACATACCCTTAGTTAAATCTCTAGTCTGTTTAATCCTTCCATTGCTTTTATTTGGAAAATTCCATCACATCCAGATAGTCAATAATATGTCCTTCTAGCTCATTTTCATTTTCAATCCATCTGAACTTTGGTGTACATTATGACATTATAATCTTATATTCTCCAAAATTACCTTTTCTTTCCTGTTTCTTTGAAATACTTCATTATAGTATCATCTATTTCCAGCCACTATGGCATCAGTCTGAGAATTCAATGTAAGCTAATAGTATATTTTAATATTCATACCTTCGATATATGGCTTTACATATAGTATTCCAAGGCTTTATTTCTGGTTCATATTCCTAGGTATTCTTGCAATTTTATTTTTGTTTCAGAGGAAATTTAGCTAATTTTATCGACCCATTGAGAAAACAAGTGGACTTGCATTTACCAATGAACCAATTTGAAAAAACAGGATATTTTTAAAATATTTAATTTTATCAGCTAAGAGCACAGTGCAGTTTCCATTTATGTGGGTCTTCCGTTTTCTTCATCTAGGTCCCACACATCTTCAGTTTGTCTATAAATTTTGTAGTTTGCTGTCAGGATGAATAGTGACATATTCCCATTAAGACCACTCACTCTTCCTGCGGACTCGCACCGAGGCATGCTTTGCCACTGAACTACATCCCCAGCCCTTTTTGAGACAGGGCCTGGCTAAGCTGTGGAGGCTGCCTTTAACCTATGATCCTCCTGCCTCTGTTATCCTCAGTGTGTCTAGTTAGAATCCAAGTCCTTGGTGTCCTGAACAAAGAACTGAACAAGACACACACAAGTCACAGACTAAGTGCAGGTTTATTGATGGTGAAGATGGAGGTAGCACTTTGTACAAGAGTGGAGTGAGCCAAGCAAATGAGAGACTCAAGGCCCCATGGCTTAGTGTGGAATTAGTGTTTTATATGCTGAACTGATGTGTTGTGTTTCCTTTGTAGACCTGATTGATGACCTTACTTAACCTTATGATACCTGATTAGAATATTGCCCACTTTACCCCCATTGGTCATTTTAAAATACTGAATCTGTGTTGTCATGGTGATAAGTCCTCAGTGGCAGGAGTTATCATGGTAATGGCTTATTGTAAACAGGGACATGATTCCTTTCCCTGTATCACTGTCCGGTCCTCCAGTGGCATCCTTCTTATACCCCTCCTCTGCCATCTTGGTGTCCTGAATTCACCTAACACCTTATCCTCTCAAGTAGCTAGGATTACAGGCATGCACCATTCGTTTGGGTTCTAATGTATCAAAACAATTAAGTCAGGATTCTAATGACAAGCCCCTAACATTAAAAAGTATGTATTAATGAAATATGGGGCTAGCAATATAGCTCAATGATTCAGTGCTTATCTGTCCAGCATGTATGAAGCTCTGGGTTGTTACTTTAGCACTAAAAAAAAAAAAAAAAAAAAAAAAAAAATGATAGTAATAATAAATTTTATAACAGGTTTTAAATGATATGTATTCAAGTTAATAGAAAGATATGAAACCTATCAATTTTACCACTTTCTAGAATGTGTTGCATCCAAAATGGGGCTCACTCAAAGGGGCAAAAGGGGTTAACAAAGCATTCATGATGACATTCACAACAAACTATTTGGGTGGGTTTCCCTTTTCCCTCAGCTGTGCTTAGCTACATCTCTAGCCCTTTATTTATTTAGTACCAGGAATTGAACCCAGGGGAGCTTACCCTCTGAGCTAAATCCCCAGCCCTTTTTATTTATTATTATTATTATTATTATTATTATTATTATTATTACTGTGTGTGGTGCTGGGGATTGAACCCAGGGCCTTGTGCACTCTACAAACTGAGCTATATCCCCAGCCCCCAGCCCTTTTTATTTTTTATTTAGAAACAGGATCTCACTAAGTTGCTTAGGGCTTTGCTAAATAGCTTTGAACTTGCAATCCTCCTGCCTCTAGAGTTGCTGGGATTATAAGTGTGCGCTACTGCTCCCAGCTTTGCGACAGGGAAGTGTGCAGGCTGGCCTCAAACTTGCGATTCTCCTGATTCTTTTTTAAAGTCTAATGTTCAATGACAAGCTGTCACAATTATACTCTTAGATCTTTGGCTGAACAGTATTAACTTAGCAAAGTACTATAATTTTTTTTTTAATCATTTACTAGGAGATGCAAGACAGCACTCTAGTAACCCCAAATCATCTGTAGTAACCCCCAATTCACTATTTTGGTGAAAATGGAGAGAGTAAAAACCATATGCTATAAATAATACCAACAATCAAAACATCTGTCTGAAACTTGAAGTCCCTTCCCAGGCCTTCCAATAGGCCTTTGTGGAACAAATAGCAGACCTCTTCTCTCCTCACTGAGGCCTGAGAGGGGGATGCTTAAAACTACCAGGCTAAGGAACAGTCAACAAACATACAACACAGAGAGCCAAGGTCAGGGCCAGATCTTCTCAGAGCACAGATGACCTTAGGATACAACCACCTTGTGGACCTGGATATAAGTGGATCCAATGAGTAAAAGTCTTAATTTCTGGGGACAGTGTAAATTGCTGGAGCTTAAAAATCTGATCATGGGGCTGGGGATGTGGCTCAAGTGGTAGTATGCTCGCCTGGCATGTGCGGGGCACTGGGTTCGATCCTCAGCACCACATAAAAATTAAAAAAAAAATAAAATAAAGAAGTTGTGTCCACCGAAAACTAAATATCTCTCTAAAAAAATTGATTAATTAATTAATTAATTAATTAAAAAATCTGATCATGTGCCTGCAAAACAGCCTAGATTCCTTCTTCTCCATCCATCCCAGATCTGCTTTACCTTTTCCAAGTTCTTAGTAATAATTTAATAATTACTGGCAATAGATCACATCAGAGAACCAAGAGAGCAATATAAGGGCTCTAATAATTTGCACAGCTTGATAGAGAGTCTGGGGAAATTAGTAGGGAAGAGTACAGAGAGAAATATTGGGGAAAATTAAGCATTACTCTTTGTAGAAACAATAGATAAAACACAACAAACAACAACAAAACAACCTTGAATTTCCTTCTTTCCTCCCTTTCTTGATAATCGCACTATGTTGCCCAGGCTGGTCCCAAACTCCTGGGCTCCAGCAATCCTCCTACCTCAGCCTCCTGAGTAGCTAAGATGACAGGGGTACAGCACTGTTACCCTGATGATGCCTTGAATAACTTAATAATCCAAGTGATGCATAGAAATTGTCAGGTTTTTTTTTTTTTTTTTTTTGCTTTTAAAAATATATGTTCGGGCTGGGGATTTGGCTCAAGTGGTAGTGCACTCGCCTGGCATGCATGCGGCCCGGGTTGGATCCTCAGCACCACATACAAACAAAGATGTTGTGTCCGCCAATAACTAAAAAATAAAATATTTAAAAAATACATATATGTGCAATGTTATAAGCAAAAATAAGTCAGAAATAATGTTAAATCAAACCTATTTAAGATGGCCTATAGACACACCACACAGTATAATTTTAGAGCAGAAAGTAAAATGTTTACAAGAATCATTTAGAGTAAAATCAAATTTTTATTCCAACAAATATAATATCCGAGATAAATTTATATTCTTGATTGATTGTTGCTATAAATTTCTTCATATCAGGAAAATTGTTATATTTAAAATCCTTAAAATAATTTTGGCACAAGTCAAATCTTCTCATTTTGTTAAGTCCCTGAGCTCTTTAACAATCCCTGAGGCTGATTCCTACATTGGCCTCTCTCCCAGCCCCATTCTGGTCTCGCCTCCACAATGTCTTGTCACCGTATCCAGCCCCCAGTCACTTTAAGTGCCCCCTTCATGTTGACTCTAGATACTATAGGAGAATCCTCACCCCAAAGAGGACACCATATAATCCTTCTTATTGTCAAGGCAGAGAAAGCAGATGGGGGTGAGTTTTGAGTATTTTTCTTATTGTTCCTAAAATTTGCCCTCAGTGGTCAGTGTTCTAACATCTCCAGAGCTTTATGCCTCAGATGCTCATCCAAACACTGAACAGCAAAGAGATCGACGTCCAGGTCAAATTTATTGGCAAAAAAGTGGTGCTTACGTAGTATCCAGTTCAAGTCGCCAGCTCCGAAAACACACACTGAGCGCACATGGACCCCATTGCAGGGTGGGTAAGGTGCACCCTGGGCAATGTCACCTTCAAAGTACTGCCACTTGACAAACCTGGCAACTGACTGCATGTCAGACAAGTCATACTTGTGGCTTAAGGACAGCGAGCCTGGGACCTCAGGGATCCTCTGAATAGTGGCCCAGAGATACTCATCTGGGCTGTACGTGTCTTGTGCCCACTCCATGAACTTTTGAATGTTTTCATTCTCTAGCACATACCTCACGTACTCCCTACTGACTACAAAATAGGCACTGCCCGAAAACAGAGGAGTTTTGAGTGGAGGATGCACTTTGACAGTCCCCGTATTAGTCAACTTTCCGTTAATGACCACATGATGCTTCTTCCACCTTTCTTCTTTATTGGATGGCATCTTTTCCGTTTCCAGGTTGTTTTCACCCATGAACGACTTGAGCTTCCTGACAATTTCCAGGTTGGTTTTAATAGGAAAATCTAACCCACAAAGATTGATCAAGTACTTCCAATTGGCACTCATTCTGTAAAGGTCCTTCATGCAGTTGAGATCGGCCTGAACCCGACTCCAGGATGCATAAACTACATTCTCCAACTGACTGGCCACAAAGACGTTACTGAAACAGGATGCGATGCCCATTACCGCTGCTATAAAGGAGTCCTCTGATTTTTTGTCTACATGAATGCAGTAGAAATTCTGAGGCATATAGATGGCCCTCAGGAGCCTGTCAAGCATTTCAATTTTGTGATGAACCACTATGGAGTATGCAATTGGGAAGCTTTCCTCTTCTTTACTAAGAGGTTCTACAATATATTTACGCATCTTAATGAATGAAGGGCAGTCACTGGTCATGTTTATATAGTCAGATGGTGTCCAACGAGGACGTTTTCTAAATTTCACTGTTAGCATCTCAAGCTTTACCTTCTGGATTTCATTTGCATCACCCTGCAAAATTTTGGTGCAATTAATATTATTACTAGGATTATCTCCAACAAGCTCCAGGTGTCTGACACTTACAAATTCAGGCTTCTGATGAATCCTTACAACAGAGAAAGTTATTAGGGAAAAAACAAGAAACATAAAATAGTATTTAGTGGGACAAGAAAAAAGTCTCCTCCGCCATAAATTCCTCAGCATTTCAAATGACAGTCCGAGATTCTCCTCTAAGTGATCTTCTAGGCTTCCAGCACCAATGATCTTCCTTCTGATTTTCTGTCCAGCGTGGCCTTAAGAGTTGCCAGTTTGAATTTATCAGAAGTACAAAGGCATCTTGAAAGTGACCAACAGCACTAAAAGAAAAACAGAAATGATCTTTATAAATATAGAACTCAAGAACTGTGCTATTTGTTATGAGGCTGTAACAAAACAAAAACAAAAGTGGGTTAATCAGCAAAAAGGGAGTTTTACAGGAAACCCACAGTCTCCAGTATTAAACCACAAGTTGGAGGAGGAAAAACCCAACAACCCCACCCAGGCCTAATGTTCTAAAATATTCCACAATAAACACTTTACCTCTCAGGTACACTGAAGTGCAAAAACATAGTGGACGATCTACCTGTTGAACTATCCACACTGGGCAAGTTTTTGAAAGTAAGCCAATTGTAAGAATTAGCACACCTTCTCTCTCTCTCTCTCTTTTTCTTTTTTTTTTTGGGGGGGGGGGGGCACTGGGGATTGAACCACTGAGCCACATCCCCAGCTCTTTTTTATATTTTATTTAGAGACAGGGCCTCACTAAGTTACTGAGGCTGGCTTTGAACTCACGATCCTCTTGCCTCAGCCTCCTGAGCCACTTCAGCATGTGCCACCAAACAAGCTAGCACACCCTCTTCTTGAAATGGTTACACTAATTTCAGTTCTTCCTGACATCTATTAAAGTCCACCACGTGGCATCAGCAGCCATAAGATCTGAAGAGATCAGATATCCACTTGGCTTTTTCCTGATTTCGGATTAGGGCTACACTTAGAAGTTCAGGAATGATAGGGACTTCAAAGGATCTTTGAAAGAAGGGAAAGTAAACTGAGTTTTCAAACTGAACCAAAGGGCTCAGCTAAAACCAGGCCAGATTTGGGGCTGTGTTTAGGTGACCCTACAATTAATCTCAGTTCCATGTCAGGCACTATATGAAGATACAGCCTGAATTTCCTAAACTGAGTATAACTAATTATAATTATTAAGCCCTCAGAAAAACAAGAGCTGTATATGACAGAACTTTTGTCTACTTTCTAATTTTTACTATATAAAATGCTTTAAAAAATTCAAGTATTATTTCATTTTTAAAAACAACTTTATAACTTGACAATTGGTTCTATAACTAATAGGTGCTATTCTGAAAAAGAAGATCAAATACCATTAGTTCTGAAAAAGAAGATCAAATACCATTAGTTCTGACCATACTAGATTTAAAGAGATTTGAAATGAGTTTTAAACAGCAGAATTAACACTGATACTTTTAAATATTTCATTAGGAAGTCAATTGTGAAGATCAATAATACAAATGAAAATAAACAGTTGACCATTATTAGTTTAGAATAATGTTAAGAAAGGTATTCAGACTTTTTACCATTGAGAACTAAGAAAAGTGTGGATCATTTAGTGCTGAGATTCTTGGTAACATCCTGCACCCCTTCAGAGTACCTCTCATGCTGCCAGTTTTCTTCAGTGAATCAGGCGTCCAGTGATGGTGATATGTCCCTTGAAGCTTTTTTAAAAATCTGTGAAATGAAAAGGGAAATGCATGAAGGGATATAACTATATGTGTACTTGCAGCACACAAGAAAGCATGCTGGTTCTCTTTGTATAGATGTACTTTTTTTCCCCTCAAAATTATGGCAGATTTCTATCTTTTAAAATTTGCTTCTCTATAATTGTATTTTCCTAAAGCTATGGTTGTGGTTGGTAAAGGTGTGAAAACATACTGACATTCAGATCTCCCCCCAACGCCCGAAGTGTTAGAGGATGGAACCTGGGGCTTTTGCATGCTAAATAAGTGCTTTACCACTAAGTTACAACTCCAGCCATAGGCTGAGCATTTTGAAAGGAAGCTCTAGCATCATTTCCCAAAATGTGTGACAAGGGACAGTTAATGTTCAAGATGATTGGAAATCCAACATATCCCACCCTCACTGTGAAACTTCCCAATGCTCTCTGGCATATTAATGACAATCCTGTAATTGAATAAGCTGCTTGTCTCATTTTCTTCCAACTACCTTAACTATTAGAAAGCAAACAATTCTGGTAAAATAAGGAATTTCCATCACTGAAACATCAAAACAAGAAACAACAATGTGCCGCTAAGCAATTCCTGCCCAATCTTTAGCAGACCATGAAGCTACAGCAGAGCCTTACAGGCGCCTCAAACTATAAATATAGAAAAACTCATCTAAAAAGTCACTAAACAAACACAACAAGTCCTGGGCAGGGTAAGAGTAGAGGTCTGATTGCCAAAATTGACATATTATAAAATGTCCAGTTTCAGCAAAAATATTACAAGGTATGCAAAAAAACAAAACAAAAACCCCACAAAAGTTCAACCCACATATAAGGGGAAAAAGAGTCAATAAAACTAATCCCTAAGGAAGCCCAGGCACTGGATTTAACTAAACAAAGACTCAGAATGACATTTAACCAGCTGAGTTACAAAACAGAGCCAAAAGAAGTCTGGAAATGCACAGTTAAAATAACTGACTGAAAAAGCTGACCGAGGAGTTCCAACAGCAAGTTTGAAATGACAGAAGAAAATTCAGTGAAATTTAAGACAGGCCAACTGAGAATATATATAGTCTGAGGAACAACAACAACAACAACAAAAAAGTAAACAATGCCTCAGAGAACTGTGAGACACCATCAAGCAGACCAACAAATAGCAATTAGAGTCCAGGAAAGAGAGTAGAGAAGAGGGAAGAGGGGCGGGTACAGAAAGAATATCTGAATAATGACTAAAAACTTTCCAAATCTGACTTTAAAAATACTCATCTGTACATCCAAATAGCTTGAAGAAGTCCACATATGCAAAATAGTATAGCTGGTTTGGCAGGCAGTTTGGCAGTTTCTCACAAAGCTAAGAGTAGAGTAACCATTCAATCTAGCAATCAAAGTCCTGGTACTTACCCAAGATGAGTTATAAATGGATATGGACACACAAACCTACATATGCATGTTTATAGCAACTTTGTTCATACTTGCTAAATTTTTGAAGTAACCAAGATATCCTTCAAGAGGTGAATGAATAAACAACTTGGGATACATCCACCTAATGATAAAAGGAAATGAGCTATTTAGCCACAAAAGATATGAGGAACTCTGAATACATGTTGCTATGTGACAGAAGCCAGTCTGAAAAGATTACATACTCTATATGATTTCAATCATATGACATTCTAGAAAAGGCAACACTACAGAGATATTAACAAGATCTATGTCTGTTACAGTTTTGGAGGGAAAGGAGGAAGTGATTAATAGGTAGGGCACAGGTCAGTTTTTAGGGCAATGAAACTATTCTGTATGATACTGTAATGGTGGCTAACTGATGTTACACATTTGTCAAAACCCACAGAATAAAACACAGAGTGAATTGTCAATGAGAATTATCAATAGTTAAGTGATTAGGGCTGGGTATATAGCTCAGTGGTAAAGCACTTGCCTAGCATGTACAAGGCCATGGGTCTAATCCCCACAATACACACACACACACACACACACACACACACACACACACTAATAATAATAATGCCCAAAGGAGGCTGAGGGTGCAACTCAGAATGCTTTCCTAGCCTATGCAAAGTCCTGGACTCAATCCCCAGCACTGTAGAAAGTATTTTTTTTTAAAGTAGAAATACAGATTCAATTGTAACAAACATACCATACTAATGCAAGATGCTAATAATAGGGGAAACAGAGTGAGGGGGTATGTAGGAACTCTGTCCTTTCTATGAAATTTTCCAGAACACCTAAACTGCTGAAAAAAATAGTCTACTAAAACTAAATAAAAACTAATTTGCAGCTGGGCGTGGTGGTGTACACCTGCAATCTCAGAAATTTGGAGGCTGAGACAAGACGATCAAAAGTTTGAGACCAGCTACGGCAACTTATCTAGACCATCTCAGAATAAAAAATTAAAGGAAAGGGGCTGGAGACATAGAGTGTCCCTGGGTTCAATCCCTAGTACTTCAAAAAATAAATAAATAAATAAAATCACAAATCCTAGTAAAATGAGATCCAAAGAGTACAATCTCAAAAACACATTTACATAGGCCCTTCATAATCAAACTGTTGAAAAACAATGAATCTTGAAAATGTAAAATGATTATTCCATGGGTCCTGAAAAATCACTAACAACTTCAAATAAAAAACAATGGGTACCAGAAGGTAGTGGATGTTATATTCAATGTGCAAAAAGAAAAGAACTATCAATTGTAAATTCTATAATTAGCAAAATCATTCAAAAAAAATGAGAAAGTAATACACTCCTAAATAGACAAAACTAAGAGAATTCACCAACAGAAATACCCTCCCAAAAGTACTAAATAGAGTCCTTTAAGCTGAAATGAAAAGATGCTGGATGGTAACTCAAATCCACAGGAAGAAATAAAAAGCAGCGATAGAGGTATATAGGTAAGTAAAACATACAACAGTACAAAAGTTAATTTCTTTGTAACAATTTTCTTTTCCTATTTGATTTAAAGGACAAATACACAATCTAATGAGAGATGTTTTGATTTTATATATTTACCACCATGGTAAATTCAGAAGGGAAATCATTAAAAGAAATTTTAATTAACCATTAACATACTTTCAGCACCTAGAACATTTGCCCACATAAAAATTGGCTAAGAAATAGGAAAACACAATTTCACACAGAAAAGATTCCAGGATGAAAAGAAGTTTCAAGAGAAATAAAACTTGCGCATGTTATATAGTATTTTAATGCACCTTTAGTTATCCAAAAATTTTTAGTTTAACTAGAAAACACTACCTAGGAAGGAATGGAACAAAATAATTCCCCATGCAAAGAAAAGTCGGCACCTACAAGCAATGACCCTTCATCTGTGACTTTAAAGAACTAATACGAGGAAGTATAAGGATACTAAGTTCTAAAAATAAGAAAACAGACTCTTCTTTTATACTTCTAATAACTAGGAGAGCAGGTCAAGGAAGAGGACCATAAAGAAAACATCGAGCGATCCTCTGGCGACCACAGAATCGCTACAAGTGTTTGAACACAAAACCAACAACCCCTGGGTCAAGGTAAGGGTGCATTTGAGTACTTGATAGAATGTGAAGGCAGGCAATGACCCTGAGGAGAGAGAGAGGAGGCAGCAAACAGAATTGGAGAAGTAGAAGGTGAGAAGTAACCGGTTAAGCAGACCCATGAATCCCCGCCTGACTGGAGGAACCAGCTCTAATTACACTACAGGATCTTCAAAGGGCTCAGGAACCAGAGACCCTGCAGCTCTGAAGGGAGACTTGGCAGCTGTTTACAGCGCAGATGGGTCTCCACCTCAAGCCTGGCAGAGGTCCCCAGGCTGGGGCACACCAGGCACCAGGGAAGGCAGGGTTCCCATCCAGCAAACAGGACCACAGGCACAACATCTTCCCCATTCCTAACCAGTCTGCCCCTCTCAGTTCTCAGAAATGTGTCAAGCCAAGGAAGGAGTTCCATTTACTGGGAAATCCAACTAAGCCAAGAGAAAAAATAACTGTATTGTTTACCCTGGGAGGACCTTAAATGTTCAAAGGAAGTGGGCTGTTGGGGGAGAAGAAAACTATTCATAATATAGTCGGATACTTCTTTCAATAAAAATAAATAGATACCGTAATCCTAGTCACTCAGGAGGCTGAGCAGGAGGACTGCAAATTTTTGATCAGTTTAGTGAGATCTGTCTCAAAATAAAAAATGAAAAAGGGGTGGACATGTAGTTCAGTGGTAGAGGCTCCTAGGGTTCCATGCCTGGTAGTACCATACACACACACACACACACACACACACACAAGCAGGGTGGAAACCATTGATTAAATAATTTGAGAATACTTCCAAAAATGAAGGAATTGCAAAATCCCCTGAAGTCCCAGTACAATGGATAAAATCAGACCATACCAAGATACATTGATTAATTGGTCATGAAATATCAGAATACTGGGGAAACAAAGATCATCACACAAGCTTCCAGAGAGTGGGTCAAACTAAGCCACATAAAATGAACTCAGAGGCAGAATGTCTTCATACCTTACAAATCCAACTATAAAAAACAAAAGACAACAGAGCAATTCCTTCAAAGTGCTCATGAAAACCAAATTCCAGCTCAGAATTCTTATAATTGGATGAGCTGCCAATCAATATCTGTCTAAAATAAAAACATTTGCTGGCTGGCAAAGTCTCAAAATGTCCTTATGCACCTTATCTCAGCAAGCTACTAGAGAACATGCCCCATCATTGGGATGAGGAAGATGTAGCTCAGAGGTAGAGTGCTTGTTTAACATGTGCAGGACTCCAGGTATGATCCCCAGCACTGAAAACAAAATAAAACATAAATACCACCCTACCACCAACAAAAACCCTTAAGCATTAACCAAGAATGGGGAAGTCATAGTAAGAATCAAAAAATGGATCTAGCACACCAAGAAAGAAAAGGGAACCCCCAGGACTACAGGGAAGGGACATTCTAGGCTGAACATGTAAGAGACCAAGGAGAACCACAGCAGACCAGAGCAGGTCCAGAAGCTCTAGGAGTGATGCCCTCAAGAAGATAAAACTAATGGGATAACTGATGGAAATCAACATGCCGAAAACTGATTTTAAAAATGGGCAGAATTTTAGGGTTGAATTTGTCATAAACTACCTTGAAAACAAAGCAAATGAAGCAATAGCTTTGGACTAGAAAGATAATTTAAAGATAATTTTGGACTCCAAAGGAAAGCAGAGTCATGTAATAATGGGGGGAAAAAGCAATTATAATGTACCTCATGGTTTAGCTAAGAACATCAGGGTTTTTATAATGTAAAAACTATCAATCTAAATTTGAGAAAACTATGTTCAAGATCCTGGTTTCCATCCCTAGGGCCAGGAGAGGGAGAGAGAGAGAGAGAGAGAGGGAGAGAGAGAGAGAGAAAGAGAGAGAGAGAGAGAGAGAGAGAGAGAGAGAGATTTTTAATAAAACAGATTAGGAGCAATAGAACAACAGGAATGATGGGTTGGAAAGGGTTAGAGTGCCCAGCACCATATAGTTAGCTGTGGCACCATGTTTTAGATTACTTTGCTGCTGCAAGTTAAAGGGCCCTTTTTGAATTTTATTCCACCACCAAATGTTCTTTGTGTGCAACAACTCAAGGTAGTAAGATTCAGATGGGAGAATAAAGTAGGGGTAAAGGTCATAACCTAGTGCAAAACTATTTTCACAGTGATAACTGCATGAGCAGATGCATGTACAAAGTTTCCAAACCACTAATTATCAGATCTAGATTCCAGCTTGAAATAAGCAAGAAACAAGAGAAGACCTACAACATAAAAAAAGAAAAGCTATAGTGACATTTTAAAACAAAATCTATTAGATATGACTAGCATATACTTCTGTATTTCAAAATGAACCAGACGTTAACAACTCATATCCATCCCAGTACCATAAACTTACTAAATTAGTAAGTTAATTTGGAAAACACCACTATATAGAGAAGAAAATGAAAAATTTTTAAAAAGTTTAAAGAAATGAGCTACATGTGGTTCAGGCTACATTTTCCTTAATTCCTTTGTTAATAATCAAAGGAAAAGTAAAATAAGAGTAAGAACAGTATATTTCTAATTATAAATTAATATAGCAAAATTCTACCTACTGTACCATTTTTTTGAAAACGGTAGAAATACTCTTTCACAAAAAAAAAAAAAAAAAAAAAACTACACTTGCACATACACACATACCTAGAAAGATATACACACATATCTCTGCATCTAGATGGGCATGCACAAAGAGCTGGTGGCTAATCAGGGTCCACACCCTATTGCCTCTGAACAGGAAGCATGGTCTAGGTTTGTTCAGTTGGCTTCTAGTCCCAGTGAATACTCTGGGTTGTATTTCACCAGCACTCCAAGGACTATTGTTCTGTAAACCAGAGGCTACTGTGAATGAAGCAAAGTACCAACTACGGTGTTTGAGGCCAAAGCCATTCAGTCTTAGGATACTGACTCGAGCGAGGGAAGGAGCCTCCAATATCACCTGAAGAAGGTCAAGAGAAGGAGCAGGAAGAAGATGAGACTGAAGACGGAGGCCTTGCCATTCAGTGTGGAGTTCTTCTTTCTTAACATTGGCAACTCAGTAGCTTTATTTGATCTCAGGGTATCTGGCCTCTGGGCCCCTCACATTCTTGACCTGTTTGGAGAGTTGTCTCTGATGCCTGTCACTCATTAGCTTCTCTGAGGTTCTTTTTTAAATTTTTATTTATTTATTTTAAAATTTGTTCTAATTGAGGTTCTTTCTTGCTAAGCAACATAGCATAAATTTGGGGTATCAGATTACATGGGTTTGAATCATAAGTCTTCTGCTCACTTAGCTACATGACCATGGGAAAACTATGTAACTTCTTTATGCCTCGGTTCCTCATCTGGAAGACAACATATTCTGTGTAGGGTGTTCATAGAGATTCCTTATGCTAATATATGTAAATCACTTGGGAGAGTTTCTGGAGACATTAAGCACTCCAAAATGATGATGTTGTTGTTTTTATTGCTATTCAGTTTTGGCGGGCTTTACCTTCTGGTGGCATAGTCTTCCAGTTAATCTGTGAGAAAGATTTCTTATGACTTTTTATAAAAATGCCTTTTTTCTACATCATATTTGACCAATAGCCTAGCTGGTTATTTAGAATCTAGGTTACAAATAGTTTCTTCTCAGAATGTGGGGCTGAATATTGCACAGTGGTGGAGTGCTTATACTAGCATGAACAATGTCCTGGGTTTGATCTACAGCCCCACTTAAAAAAAAACAAAAAACAAAGTAGAGAGAGAGAGAGAAAGACAATGTTGCCTAGAGCAAAGTATAGCATGCAAACAACCTACTTTAAAAGAGTTGCGCTCCCTTAGCTCAGTGTTCCTTTCCTAAAATGCAACCCAGGTTTTATATACTTTCACCTGGCCCTCTGCATTGCCCCATGCCAATTAGAGCTTGAGAAACCAACATGAAACATACCAATTCTTTACTACTGGTATTACTATAAGTAACAAACTATCTTTCTTCTCTGGCCCCTGAGTCTTTTTTTTTTTTTTTTTTTCCCTGTAGGATACATAATAATTGTTAGCTTTCAAATCAAGTAAAACTTAGACCCTTCATACTTCTTGGCATTCTGTGGAAATATTTTTTTTAAAGAATGTACATTTACAAATTTAATTAAAATAAGGATGTTTTTAAGCTTTAAAGGTAGTGATAAGAGTTATAAAGATGGTTAATCAGTTATCAGTTTTTAAATATAACTGCAATAAATCAATATTCTAAAGGCTTTGGGGGTGGGGGTAGCCAGAGATTGAACTGAGGGACACTTGACCACTGAGCCTCATCCCCAGCCCTATTTTGTATTTGATTTAGACAGGGTCTCACTGAGTTGCTTAGCACCTTGCTTTTTGCTGAGGCTGGCTTTGAACTCGTGATCCTCTTGACTTAGCCTCTGGAGCTGCTGGGATTATAGGAATGTGCCACACTAGAGTCTTAATAAATAGAACAAATACCAGAATTTTTCTTTTTACAATTCGTTTTACTGTTTAATCACATATATATGATATGACTCATTGTATTTTTGTGGCACACACCTATACACACAATATACAATGTTTTATAATTATATACAATTTGAAAATATAGAAATGAAAATACAGAAGTATAATTAATGAAATGTTCAATGCTCTCTTCCTAATTTTATGTTAGATGAAATAAAGTAAAATTTGGTTTCTATAGTCACCTATAAAAAAACTGATTTCCCCTGAGTTTGATGTCATAAAAAAGTTCTATAGAATTCTTTTTCATTTGCTCTTTATACTACTTTGAAACAAAATGTTACTTATAGAGCATTCATTTCACTTAATGGAAATAGTATCTTTCCTCTCTTTTCTCATTGTTCTCTCCTCCAAAGATACAAAGCTGGGAGAAAGAAAGAAACCTTCCCTTTCTGCCTACACACTTTGTAGGAAAGATGAATTACCCCACTCTATGTCATAAGTAGAAAATTCATTAGGAGGAAGGAAAAAAAAAAGTTTCAGAAAGACTTCCTTGGTTACAAGTGACCTGAATCTTGCAAATGGGTGGGATTTAGATACCAGAAAGAAATGTGTTCCCTACTTTTTATATTCTTATTCAGGAAGTAGAAACCTAAAGCAAAGGAAGCTGGAAAGGAAACAGAGATGGTAATGTAGAATAAGAACAGTTTAGAAAGAGGAAGGTAAGAGATGATAGCACTTTGCCACTCGTGTTTTGTAACCCTAAGGTCCCCCTTTCCCACTTTACTGTGTCACTAAGTCTGTTTCTCACTGTGGTGAATTCTTGTAGAGTGATGATAAACAGCCACTCACACATATACTTATGTGTCTGTGCCCACGTGTGTGTGTACGCGCACACACAGAGACTAAAGGCCTATGCCCTCCATCTAGATCTCTCTTTAAACCCCAAATGTCAGCTAGAAAGGGTGAAGGAAAATCTGATCACTGGCTTGGGTTAATCCTTTCCCACAAACCCAGAGACAATATAATAGAGTCAAGAAAGAAAAAGGAAGAGGATGGAGTGAGCACATTGGCAGGGTCAGGCTGAGCACGAGTGATCTTGCTAAAGAGCTCTCTTCCCAGGGCCACCTCTGTGCTCCATCAAGTGTGGCCACCACAGTGGAACCATGGCCAAAGCAGTGGGGCTTAAAGACACCAGCTCCAGCTTGGTACTAAGACATAAATGGAAGTGAAGAAATACGGGAACACCATTTCATGCTCATTTAAAAAAGGATTCCACATGATGGTGTTAGAAATATATTTGATTTACACACAGATTTCATATATACCCTTGAAAGTCAAAGGAACATGTTCATGATTGTACGGAAGTATCAGAATAAAGAAATCATTTTAACAGTAAGGAAAAGGAAGTAATACACAAAATGTGAGCTACCCATCCAATGGATAGTATTCACATCTTAAAAAGGAATGTCATTCTAATATATGCTGCCACACGAGGAGCTCTGAAGGCAACATGCTCACTGAAACAAGCCAGGCACAAACGAACAGACCCTGTGTGACTCCGCTTATAGGAGGCACTCAGAGTAACCAAGTTCATAAGGACAGAAAGTAGGACAGAGTAGGCCAGGGAGGGGTGAATGCTATCTAGTAGGTACAGAGTTTCTATTTTGGCTGGTGCAGAGTAGCGTGGGATGGCTACACCACACCATGATCAAACTATATGCCTCTGAATTTCCTAGTGACACAGTTTTAACCCCAAGGGATTTTTTTAAATTTTTTAAAATTTTTATTTATTTATTTTTTTGGTGATACTGAAGATGGAAACCAGGGGTGTTTTACCACCAAATTGTACCCCCAGGACCTTTTTTTGCTTTTTAGAACCCAGGGGTGTCTAACCATTGAACCACGTCCCCAAACCCCTTTACAAAAGGGGTTTTTGTTTTGAGATAGGGTCTTGCTAAGTTGCTTAGGGCCTAGCTAAGTTGCTGAGACTGGCTTTGAACTTGTAGTACTCCTACCTCAGTCTTCCGAGTTGCTGGGATTACAGGTAGGTGCCACCATACCCAGCTAGTGGGTATTTGTTTTTAACCTCTTTATTAAGATTAGGTCAAGATGCTTCTGACTCACAACTTGAGTAGACACATCTTTAGTGCAGTTGAGTACAGTTAGAGAAGACTGTTATTTATTTATTCACTTATTTTTGTGGTGCTGGGGGTCAAACCCAGGGCCCTATACCTGCTAGGCAAGTGCTCCATCCTCAGTCCTGAAGAATTTAAATCAGAAGAGGTTTTGAAAATTAATTTAGTAAAAGATAGACAATGAAGGAAATATATTAGGAAGGAAGGTTTGACCCCAGGTTGTCTGAAGAAATAAAAGGAACTTTTTTAGTTTAGTGTCATGAAAATTTAGGGATTAAGAACAAAGATTGTCTGGTTCTTTCTCAAAGGCTAATGCACTTCCTTCTAGGACTATGTGGTTTTACTGTTACCCTACTTTGCTGGAAGTCTGAGTAATAGCAAGACTACCTTTTACATGGGAAAAACCTGTCCTGTCTGGCAGGGCAATCTATTTGCAGAGGCTGAATTTGATAGGCCCCAACAGAACTATACCTATTTATATACTCACAGAATACAAAGAGTTGTCCTTAAAAGGAATCTTCAACCTCATTACCACTGCAGGCCAAAAAGGAGTATAAAAGATCTTGTTGTCTACTTCAAAATTCCAGATGGCCTATATACATTTCCTTTCTTCTTTTTTTCTTAATATAAATGTAAGTAGTTTCTAACGTTGAAGATGACACCACAGTTTTATGGAAACCAAATTTTGGACTGGAAAGTCACTTTAAAATTCATTTTTGTCCACTCTTAATTTTGAAGATGAGAAAACTAAGCCACATGTCAAGAACAATACTGCAGAAAAATCTTATGGTAGCCTTGGTTTTTCCACTGAGGTTACTGAGCTGGATGAAACTTCAACCTATCCAGTTTGTCACAGATTGGGGAGGGAGGGGGACAGGGGGTGGTGTTCTGAATAATCTAGATTTTAAATGCTCTAGTCGCCACAAAAGTTTTGTTAGTCCCAGAAATTATTAGTCTTAATTTTAGAGATAGCTCCCAAATTCTGGATTTTCAGTTTGCTAAATGTGATTGCTTAAGTATTCTCATTCCAAATGACAAAACACAAGCAGAACCATTAACAAGAAGGAAGAGGGCTTTCTTTGCCTGATTTCCTCTAGCATGTTCAAAATCCAGCTTCCTGGACCACATGATTGTCCATTCTTTGAAATCCAACATATTTTACTATTAGAGGCCACAGAGCAAAAGACAAGTGTAAAGTCAAGCAGAAATGAGCATAGATCCTCACAATAAAATGTACTAATGTGTGGTCTTTGCAAGTTGCTTCATTTCTCTGAACTTCAGTTTCTTATCTGAAAAATGGAAATCATGGGGCTGGGTATTTAGCTTGACTAACATGTAAAGATCCTGGGTTCAATCCCCAGCACCCTCCGCCCCTGCCAATACCAATCTCATTTAGTGGTGATTAAAAAAATCTATATAGCAACCAGCAGAGGGATGCCCAGTAAAAAGATGTCATCACCATCACCTCTCAATCCCACATAACTCTATGAACCTATCCATCCACGCCTGTGCTTTAGTGAACTGCTTCAGGTCAGGATCTAGTCTTATGCTTCATTCCTGTCCCCCTCTACTTGCATTGCTCCCTGGGCCTAGCACAAGCTTTTTCAATTGGTGAAGACAAAATATATACATCTCCAGATACTGCAAAATTCATTCCTCTCTCACTTATCTCAAAATGAAGGGCAATATCTTAGGTGCTTTTTGTTAAATATGCCTTCTAGTTCAGTCTTTTCCAAGGAAGGAAACTAAAGAACAATACTTAAATGTTCCAAATTATAGTGTGTCAGGGAGTGGAACATGAATTCAAAACACTTAGTGTTGGGTTCCACAGAATGAGCATTTATAAAGAGACCCAAAACAACTGGCCTTATATTGGCTAGTGTGTTTATCTCATCTTTGGGATTTATCCTAGCCTTTCCGGACTTTGGTTATCTGTACAAAAGAGTGAGTGGTCGAATTCGGATAAGGCTCCCCAATTTCTCAGTGCTAAGTACTTTGGGTTCCTTAACAGACATTTGATGAAGGGGTCTGGAGGAATCTGATGACCTATTGGGCCCATTGGACCAACTGGGCTAAGTCTCAGGGAAGTGGGGGATGATACAGAAGTCCTGCTGTAAAGGTCAAATACTTTTTTGGTGGTGGGAAGTGGGTGCTGTGGATTGAACTCGGGGGCACTTTACCACTAAGCTATATCCCCTAGCCCTTTTTATATTACTTTTTTAAAATTTTGAGACAGGGTCCTGCTGAATTGCTAAGGTTGGCCTTGAAACTGTGATTGCCACTTGCCTTGGCCTCCTGACTTGCTGGTATCACCACCATAAACAGCAAAGGCAAAATACAAATACACCCTCAAATTTGAAAACTTCTTGATACTCATTTGATCACGGACACAAAATGTGTTCAGGACTGTGGTGGTTTTTTTAATTTTTTTTTACTTCCTTTAAAGATGATTATCAAATAGATGGTACTTATACAAAGTTATCTCAGATTGAGGAAACTGGTAATATTAACAACAAGTACTTTTGCCAAGTACTTTATACACATTTTTCCATTTAGTTCTCACAACTACCCTGTAAGTAACTATTTTTATTCTCACTTTACAATTAAGGAAACTGAGGCTTTAGCTGTTTTGAATGTGGTCATTTGGTCCGGCTTATCAGAAGTAAGAAGTAAGGTCAGGGTTGACTCCACAGGGAGCAAATACAAGAGAGTACAGTCTCTATTTCTGGCCAAGAATGACAATGAATCCAGTTATTAACAGGTCCTAATGATATTCACCTGGTCTCCTAACCTTTCAGGAGTTTCAGAGTCTCCCCAATCTTCCTGGGGGTGTGAAGACTACAAATGCTCCTCCAGGGGTTCAGTCCTACAAAACCAGAGCAACTTCATCAACCCTCAGGGATCTCTTTGTGATCTGGGCTCTGAATATGCCTTTTAAAATTGCTTCAAAAACTCAACTGGGAAATTTCATTATCATTTTCAAAATGCTCTAAATCAGATTTTGGTACAGTTGTTGAATTTAGTTATCACCAAAGCCAAGATAAAGTAATTTTCAATGTAATGATATAAAAAGAGGCTTGTGAGATGAAACTTTATTTGGAAAGGAATTGCACCTCAATGCACAAAAGTAAATTAAAAACAGCAATTTCTGACATGCTGTAGAGTGCTATTGGCCATACTATATTGCTGTATTGTGTGCATGTATGAATATGTAGCAACAAATCCCATCTTTATGTACAACTATAATGAACCAATAAAAAATGTGGAAAGAAAAAAAAAAGTATGTACTTTGCAGCATGAAAAAACCAAGAGGGCTGGGAAGGTACTCAGTGGTAGAGCACTTGCCTAGCATGCAAGGCCCTGGGTTCCATCCCCAGCACCCCAAAGGGAAAAAAAAAAAAAAAAAAACAACCAAACAAGACCCCAGTAAACCTCCAAATAAACATATTGTAAATGGGCAGTGGAAAAATGAGAGATGCACACTTATATTGTGTGCACGTAGGGTTCACTCTTCACATTCCCTTCTGGTACCTGTCTATGAAGATACTACAAATTTAAATAACTGCTCAGAAAAAAAATAGCACCAGGGTTGGGTGTCCTGATGCACACCTGTAATCCCAGTGACTCTGGAGGTTGAGGCAGGAAGACATCAAGTTGAAGGCCAGCCTCAACAACTTAGTGAGACCTACAGCAAATTGGCAAGACGCTGTCTCAAAACAAAAAACAAAAAAGATTGGGGATGTGGCTTAGTGATTAAGCACCCCTGGATTCAATCCCCAGTAAAACATACACACACACATACACACACACACACACACACACACACACACACACAAACACACACACACAGCAGCAGCAGCAGCAGCAGGGATTCAGTCTTCTATTCTTACTTTTTTAATTACTGGAAAAATGCCACAATTAGTTTGTGTCTTATGGTTGAATATTAAGGGTATTTCCAAGTTTTATTGTTATAAATACAAGCTACACTCATAGCTTTGTTTTTCCTTGTATTTTAAAGGATTTTCCTTGGAATTCCCAGGAGCGGAGCCTATAGGTCAATACTGAGAAATCTCAAGCCAGGTGCAGTGGCACATGCCTGTTAACCCCACTACTCAGGAGGCTGAGGCAGGAGGATCATTGGGTTCAAGGTCAGGTTGGGCAATACAGCAAGCCCCTTCACAAAATAAAACAAACAAAAATTCCAAAATAATATTTTGTAAATCTTCATGCGTCTTGATTGCCTTCCAAATGGGCCACTTAACTTACACTGTCACTAGTAACAGCTGAGTAACATTTTCTTCTACATAGACTATATAATTATTTTAATTATGCAGTACATAAGTATACACTGTAATTATTTTTGTCACTATTGCAACTGTAAAATGGTACATCATTAAGGTTTCCTTTTGTTATTTCTAGTAGCCGAGTATTTTCTCTTGAGTTTGTTCATATGTGAGAAGCAGGAGAATGTGATGTCAGTGATTTCTGGAGCCAGAAGGCCCCAGCAGGAAACCTGGGAACCATCATTCATCAAATCAGACTTCAGGAAGCCCTTAACCTCTCCGAACTTTACCTTCTTTTTAAAACTTACATTTACTTTTTAAACTGATGCATAAAAACATAAAAATTGCACGTATTAATGAAGTACCATGCAAGGTTTCGATATATGTATGTGCTGTGTAACTTCAGCTTCTTTATTGGTAAGAAATAATCATCATAATTAATTTTAACCAATTTAATTGGGAAAATGATCGAGTATATAAGAGTTTTTATTAAGAATACATGAACCACTGGGGGCATGGTGGTGCACAGCTGTAATCCTAGCAACTCAGAAGGCTGAGGCAGGAGGATTGTAAGTTTGAGGTCAGTCTCAGCAACTTAGTGAGACCCTATCTCAAAATAAAAAATTTTTAAAAGAGCTGGGATATAGCTTAGTGATAAAGCATACCTGGGTTCAATTCCCAGTAAAAAACAAACAACAAATGCAAAAGAACCAATTTATAACATGCTTACACTGTATTTGATACATACTGAGCCCTTTATAAGCATTAGTAATTTATTATGATTGTTGATTATTCCTCTTTTCCAACATTTGTTCAAATATTTAATTCACATCGGTATGTAAGTTTTTCAGACTGATACCAAGACAGAATACATATTTTGAGCTTACTATTTAATTCTTCAATGTGCTGGACTTCATTCTACACTGAACACCTATTATACAAAACTGATTCATATGTTCTAGGGAGAAACATACAAACATAAATAATGTTTACTCCCTGCTCTCCAGAAATTTACCCAGTGGTTATTTGCTGAGCTTTCTGGGGGAAATTACAGGATTGGTTAGTATAATTAAAAACTATTTTGGGGACACTGTAACCATTGTAGGGCTGAAAGGAATTTCAGAGAGAGGTCAAAGTCCTTGAAGCAAGGGTCCTGGGAGCAGATACTAGGTATTCAGTGCGGGTGGATTCTGACAACTAGCAGGTACTGGGTGTGAGTGGATCCTGACAACCAGTAAATTCAGAGAGAAGTAGACATAAAGCAGGTGAGGCAAGATTCTGAACTGCTACACTTTGTATTTCTTTTATCTTAAAGATAATAATGCCTACTGCAAAAATCTAAAGCAGGGACATGGTATTCAGCATTTCTCCAACTCATCCGATTAAGAAAACTTCTTAGGGCAGAGCAGTCAATCACAAGTTCTTAAGAAAATAGTCCCTCTAGTCCCAAGGTCTACCCTCCTCATTTTTCTTTTATTTTTGCATTACTGGGGATTAAACCCAGGGGCCCTCTATCACTGAGCTACACCGCCAGCCCTTTTTGAGACTGGGTCTACCTAAATTCTCAAGGCTGGCCTTGAACTTGAAATCCTCCTGCCTCAGCCTCCCAACTAGCCACTGTACCCAGCTCACCCTTCTCTTTGATTCACAAGAAAGCTGAGGCCCAGGGGCATAGGCATTTTACAAGGGTCAAGATGGAGTGGAAGACTAAGGATAACCACAATGGAAACTTTACACTGGTTGGTATATATCTTTTCACACAACCTAATTTCCTCAGCTCAATTCTAGTTCTTGCTGGGCCTTAGAGGACAGGGCCACACACATAACCACACATGAGAAACCTGACATTTTTTTGTGGTCAATATCAGTCAAACATTGCTTCTCTCTTTTCATTCCCTTTTTCAATACAGATAGTTTTCTAACATAAGAAAAAAAAATTCTGCATGAATCCAACAAGAAGTCTGTTATTTTTTTTAAAAAAAGGTGTTTAATTTATTTTGGATATATTACTAAACATAATTGATTTATCAGGATAATGTTAATTTCTTTCATGTTCTAAAATCATCAGAAACTGGGCCCCTTCCTACTGAACCCAATTTAGCTGAAAGGATATTTCTCAAAATGGCCAGAAATGTCTGTGGATATGAAATATTTACTGTAAAGGAACTCATTTCCATTTATACATGTTTTTAAAATCCTATATTCGTAGCCATGCCTCATATTTTTACAGAACATACAAGTTCTCAGACACAAAGTAATCAATATTGATATTATCTATAATTTACTTTAAGAGTGTTTTGGCAGGGATCTGGGGCCTTAGCTCAGTGTTAGAGCACTTGCCTAACTTTCATGAGGTCCTGGGTTCAATCCGCAGCACCACAAAAAATAAAAAACAAAACCCCAAAATAACAACAACTAGAAAAAAAAAAAAAAAGACATTTGACATTACAGCCAGTAAGATATACACATGCAGGTTTTCATCTATTTACCCTGTGGGGCTTCAGGGTCAAGAGACTCACACAGGAACACATCCCAGAATCAGCCACACTTGAGCAGCAGCTACTATGTCTATTCCTTTAAATCAGGAACAAGAGGTTTTGTTAATTAGCAGGAGGAGTTAGGGTCCTCTGTTGGTGAATTCAGTGGCTTTGTTGGTTAACCTAACAGAAGTGAGAAGGGGTGCTCCACCTCTGTTGGAAGGGTTGGGAATATCTTGGAGGGAAGTCTTACATTTACATCCAAAGAACAAACAAGCTGCCAGGTGGTGGAACACCCCTGTAGTCCCAGCAACTCTAGAGACTAATGCCAGAGGATCACAAGTTCAAGGCCAGCCTTAGCAACTTATGGAGGCCCTAAGCAACTTAGTGAGACCCTGTCTCAAACTAAAAAATAAAAGGGCTGAGGATGTGGCTCAGTGATAAAGCGCTCCTGGGTTCAATCTCCAGTACAAAAAAAAAAAAAAGAACAAACAAGCCTGGCAAGCTGAACAACCCTAGACAATGCCCTAGGCACATTCCCTCATCCAGCTGCTGATTCCTGAAAATTCCTGGTTACCTGCCTCCAATTCTATGGTCAGCCGAATGCTGTTGCCATTAAGTTGGTGGGCAGTGTTCATGGGAGCTCCCAATCTAAGACTTTACCATTCACTGTCACCTGCTGTAGTACAGCTGCCAGAGACTTGCAGCCTTACAAATCTGTTTAAAAAAAAAAACCAAATCGGCTCAGACTAGTTCCCAACAAAAGCTATGAGGACAACAGCACTTGAAGCCAGTGGATGAAAGAAGACATCCCAAGCCCAATGCTTAAATCACTGAAAACATCAACCTGCCCAGGAGGAACTCCAAGATTTCTGGATGCCCAGGTTTAAAGAAACTTGCTTAAAGGTTTATATATGTATATTTTAAACTGATAAATAATTATGTATATTTATAAGACATGATGTGATACTTTGATAAATATATACATTATAGGATGATAAAAAACACATTTTATGAAAAGCAAGACACTATTCATCACTTTTCATAATTTGAACACTTTTATTCTAGTAGTAATATTCTTTTCTCTCTCTCTCTCTCCTCTTTTTTTTCTTCCCCTTTGATATTGGGGATTGAACCCCAGGGGCACTTTACCAATGAGCTACATCCCTAGTCTGTTTTTTTTTTTTTTTTTTTTTTTTTTAAAGATGGGGTCTTGCTAAATCGCTTAGCCCCTTGCTAAGTGGCACAGGCTGGTCTTGAACTTTTGATCCTCCTGCCTCAGTCTCCCAGAATGCTGGGATTATAGGAATGTGCCATTGAGACCAGAAGCAATTTTATTTTCTACAGGATAAACTTCAGGAGTATATCATTAGGAAGAAGCAGTTTTAAATCAGTTTTACCAGTTTAAATCAGCTTATACTTTTAATCAGCAAAGAAGTTTTTAAATTGTCTTATTTACAAATAAATATATGTATATATTTGCATTTGATATACTTACAAATATGCATAAACATATATATTTACATTCTTACATTATGTATATACATAATTACATTTGGCTTTTTATATTCCACACATTACATATGTATAGAATTACATTTGACTTCAAAGTTTTATATATATATATATATATATATATATATATATATATATACACTTATACATATGACTCAATGTGTTTCAAATTACAAGCTTGCAAAGTTTTTTAGTATAGACCCTAAGAGTAAAAGATTTACATCCCCTCAATTTGTTTATTTTAAAATTACATGTGTGAACTACTATACCACTAAATTATGTGCATTATAATATAAAAAAATGAGGGAAACATAAACTGCAACGTATTAGTTTAATTACAGTAGTACACTCTTGGTTCTGCTACCTAAATAATAATAATTATTGTTGTTTTTCTTGTCGTTATTTTACTTCGTATTATCCAGCTACCTATACCTGATACTTATCTGGGTTTTCTGCTGTTGTTGTTTGTTTCTCTGGTGATTGGGTTTTGCTCAAACTCCTGGATTCAAGAGATCCTCTGCCTTAGCCTCCTGGAATGTCAGATACTTATTTTTCAATATATCCACCAATCATACAATATTTTTGTGAAATTTAGCTGGTGAAAAACCAGCCTCTACCTCAGAGCAAAGCCTGTCCAAGGAAGGGACATGGCCTTTGTCCTTGGAAAGACCCACAGAGCACTCCTAGGCACATTCCCACCCTGCTAAGTTGTTTATCTACAAATAACAGGAGAGATCTGCTGTGCCAGGTGTCCCGGACTCAGTCAGGATAGGCGGAGATCCATAGCAACCCCCTAGCAGCCACCAATCAGCATGAGACAGGGAAATACCTGGGATGCCAGATGACCCTCCCAGTGGTTTATGGTGGCTGATAACATGTTGGAAAACCATGTAGTTCAGCACGTACACCCCTCTTGGCTTAAACCAATCAGTTCAAATGAATCCGCCTCTTGTAGTAACCAATCACCCCTACCCAACTTGTTCCCGCCAGTGAATGTACTAATCATGTTTTAGAGTTGTTATTTGATTTTCATGTGATGTGTGATGATTTGCTAAGAGATGCTATGATGTATGTGGGGGTCCCTGCCTTCTCCAAAGAATGTATAAAACTGCTGCAAACCCTGGGCTCAGGGCCTCTCAGCATCACCAGTTGCTGTGTGCACGAAGGACTGAGCTAGCTCGCAATAAACACCTCTTTGCTGCTTACATCGATCTTGGTCTCTGGTGGTCTTTTGGGGGTCCCAAATTCGAGCATAACACTGGCAAGTTTCAATTAATTATCAGGTACAATGAAACAGCCAGCAGGTATTACATATTTAACAAATGGTTTCAAAACTCATTAATATTCTTCCTAAAAGACTTTCAAAGTATACAATTGTTTCAAATTCTAAATATTTTTTTTCTTTAAGAGTTTTTTTTTTTTCTTTTGGTATTAGAGCTTGAACCCAGGGATACTTTGACACCTAGCTGTTCCCAGCCCTTATTATTTTTTATTTAGGGACAGGGTCTTGCTAAATTGTTCAGGGCCTTGCTAAATAGCTGCAGCTATCCTTGAACTTGTAATCATCCCACCTCAGTCTTTTAAACTTCTGAAATTACAGGTGTTTATCATCATGCTCGGCTCTTTAAGAGTTTTGACAACAAATAATACAATATTTTTTGGCAACATGTTCATATTACAACAAAAACATTCCCAAATGCCGTAAAGTGGCAGGGTTTTGTTGTTGTTGTTGTTGTTTTTCTTTTTTGTTTTTGAATTGAACACAGGGGCACTCTACCACTGAGCCACATCCTTAGTACTTTATATTTTAGTGAGACAGGTTCTAAGTTGCTCAGGGCACAAAGTTTCTGAGGCTGGCCTGGAACTTGCAATCTTCCTGCTTCAGCCTCCAGAGTCACTGGGATTACAGGCATATATCACCATGACCAACTAGAAATTTCTTTTGAAAAGTAATCCCTCTTGGTCTAATTGTACGATCCTCACATTTACCTTAGTTTTTCCTTCCTTCGCAAAATACTTATGATGGGCATAGCAAAACTGGGGGAAAGGGAAAAAAACCAGCAGATGTGAAACTGTCTTTTTGTTAGAGAAAAATGTAGGTACCTAGGAACTCAGCCACTCCTAGGCAAGTGGCAACAAGAGCACCAGGGATACTCGAAGGTACACCTTAGATAGCCACTCTCCTTCTCCAGAGCATTAAACAGATCAGTTATAGAGCCTCCGAAATCTAATCTACAGTTTCCTCCCTGAGTTCTGTCTCATGCCACAACATATATCCAAAAAGGCAACTAATGAACTACTTGGCTGAAAGGTAAGGGCTGAGAGAGAAGCAAGATCTCAGTACACCTGTAAACCCCCCCCCCCCCCCAAGGACTAAATGGTGGAGAGATGCTCTGGTTTAAAGCCTTGGTGTTTATAAAATGAAACCACTCAATGGTACTTTGTCGTTCATAATTTGCACCATCTCATCATAAGCTTAATAGACAGGTGAGCAATGCCACACCCAAGCAAGGAGTCCCTGGCTCCCTCTCAATTTTAGGAAGCCACACTCACTTTACAGGACATAAGACTAACAGAGGCACCATTGGCAATCCAGACTTTAAATATAAAAAACAATCGGATTTCTTTCTTAAATGTGTATAAAATTATAAAAAAGTTCTTATATTTCCCATCACTACTCCAAAGGACTATCCTATGCGCCCTGTTTTTAATGCCAATACGAATAGCTCACAATGTTCTCAATCTCTTTTTCTGCTTTACACAATTGGCAAATACAGTAAGGGCCAAGCACCAGGAGCTACAGCTCAATACAGCAGAATGGTTTTAACCTTACCTGGGCCCACGTTGGATGAGTGGTTCTCAACCTTGGCTGTATGTTCAAACCAAAGGAAATACTTCAATAAAACACCAAGAACTGAGTTCCCCTGCCAGAGATTTGATGAAATTGGTCTGCAGTTTGACCTGGGCAGCAGAATTTTTCAAAGTTTCCCACATGTTCCTAATGTATAATCAATGTTGAAAGCCATTACCCTGCACTTGAACCTGCCTGGTGAGGAAAGAATTTAAAAAGGCCCTTCCCCTCCAGGAGCCTCACCTCTGGTAGAGTTCAAGTCCATCAGAAGACAGCTTTGTGTGGAGTACTACTCCCTTTAGTCATCAAGTATAAGGTCAAGGGCAGGAAGTGGAGCTATCAAGCTATGAAATGACATGAAAGAAACTTAAATGGACCTTTGCAAGTGAAAGAAATCAGTTTAAAATGTTACATTCTGTATGACTTGAATTATATGACTTTCTGGAAAAGGTCAAACTGAAGAGACAGGAAAATGATAAGTGGTTTTAAGGAGTTAGCCTGAGGGAAGGATGAATAGGTGGAACATGGATGATTTTAGAGGGGCAGTGAAATAATATTCTGTATGATATTAAAATAAATGTGCCCCTCTCCTGGGGAATGCTGATAACTGGGAAGATTGTATATATGTGAGGGGGGCGATGGAAAAATCTCTATCTTCTGTTCAATTTTGCTATAAATCCAAAACTTTTCTCTAAAAAGTAAATCCCATTTTAATTTTTTTTCTTTTTTCTTCTTTTGAACAGGACAGCTGGAGACATAGCTCTGTGGCAGAATACTTGCTTAGTGTGCATAAGGCCAGGATCCAATCTCCAGCATCACAAAAAATAAAACAAAATTCTTAAAAAGACAGGAAGTAGTTTGTAGAAAACGTGGTGGGAGGCTATTTTCAGGCCAAGATTAGTGGTCATCAACATTATTCATAACACTCTCCACACAGCCAATAATGAAGCTTGGATTGGAAAATGCTCAATTGGGCCAGGGGTGTAGTTCAGTAGCACCACGTTTGTGCATGTGGGAGGCCCTGGGCTCAGTCCCCTGTACTACAAAAATAAAACAACTTGAAAGAAACAAAATGCTCAATAAGCACTGCTTGAAGAATATCTCACTGCATACACAAATGCAGCAATTTCCAACAATAATTTTACCTCTTTCTTTAGAGAAAAGCAAAGACTTGCAATCCTGGCTCCCAAATCAAAGGCATCTATACCCATCCCTTCCCTCTCTCCTCCATCACAGACCAATCATCTGCCCAAATCCTCATCTTCTCTGAAAGCTGGTCCTGTCATTTATTTCTCTCTCCTGCATCTTTAGCCTCTTGCTATATCTGAACTTCTGAGGCGGCATTAGAACATGTGCAGTTTCTGCCATCTCAATCCAAACACACACACACACAGAGAAAACCACAGACCCCAGATTTCCTCCTTATCCTGAAAATGTACTTTTCACTTCAGTTGTCTTTTTTTTTTTTTTTTAGAGAGTTTTTTTTTTTTTTTTTTAATATTTATTTTTTAGTACTTGGCGGACACAACATCTCTGTTTGTACATGGTGCTGAGGATCGAACCCGGGCCGCACGCATGCCAGGCGGGCGCGCTACCACTTGAGCCACATCCCCAGCCCCCACTTCAGTTGTCTTAATCTGGCTTCTCCTCCTCTCCAAACAAAATGGTGGGTTGCTGTGGGGCCAGCCCCTTTCTCTTCTCACTCCACTCATCTCTTTGGGTGCTCTTTTTTATATGCAATGAATATTTATATTCAACAGCTCTCACACATGTATTTCTACCTGAGATCTCTTCATGAATTCCAGATACCTACTCCAGGTCTCTATTAGGACATCTTATAAGCAAAACATACCCCAAATGGAATTACCTCCCCTCTCCCACCCAGTGCCAACCTAGTCCTCCTCCAGTGTTCTCAAACATCATAAGTGCTTTCAATATCACACCCTTCTAAGTTGTTTGTGCCAGAAACGTTTGAATCATCTTCATTATCTCCCTATCAACTATATCCAAATAACTACCTCCTTCTTACTGATTTTAACTACAAACTCAAACTCAGTATCTCTCTGTCATTAAATTTTATTCAATGCCACTACACCATCCCTGGGTGCGAAAGCCTTAGTTGGCACTGTTTGCTCACACCCATCCCCCTGCCACCACGCCAGGGTGTCCATATATGATTGCACATGCTGTGCCAGAACTATGCGACTAGCAGAGGGGACTGATACCTTTTGTCCTGGTCTCACTGGGTCTAAGTGGTCCATGTTTTTAAATTGGTCCACCCAGAATAAACCCCTTTTTCTGGCTTATACAAAGACATCATAAAAGCAACAGCTGTGATTATTTTAAAAACACAAACCAAATTATCTCATTTCCCATTTAAAATCCTTTAGTGGGTTCCCACCACCATGATGTTAAAATCCAAAATCCTAAAAATGAACCAAGAGACCTCACTCCCTGGTCACATTTCCTTCTAGCTCTCAACCCTTTCTTCATGGAAATTCACCCTGCTATTAGGTTATTTCCTACTCATTTTTCAGGTCTTATGTTAAATAATTATTTTTAGGAGAGACATTCCCTGAGCAGTCTCCTTCCCCTAAACCAGGTTAGGTGCCCAGGTTGCATGTTCTCCCACACCCTGTGCTTTTCTGAAGCACCACTGAGGACTGTGTAGCCTGTGTGATGGTGTGCCTGTCTGCCCACTCCTCTAGTCACCAGACTAGATGACGCATAAAGAAAGACACTGTCTTGTTCACAGCTGTCACCCAGAGTCAGCAATGCCTGACATGGAACAGATGCTCAGTTGAAGAGTTGATCAGAGAATGCCTGAATAAATAGGTGGCCAAGGTACCCAGAAACCTAAGCAACAATGTGCCCAACTCTTTAGCAAAAGAAAAATTAGTCATGGGAGGATTTCTTAGTAACTTTATTGCACTGGTTACTATATAGCTACAGATTCCTGATTGGAAATGAAAGTGTAATCAATTAGTCAGAAACTCCAGGTGTTCGATGGCAGTAGTGACACTTCATTTTCTAGATCTGCATTTGTGATCACAGCCTTCCTTTTAGATATGAGGCAAAGAACTTTATGAGGGCCAGCTTTATGGCTGTATAGCCCATATAGTCACACAGAGCCCTGTACTTGGCTTAGGGCTCTGAGTTACCGCCCTGAAATTCTTAACTTTTTTTTTTTTTTAAAAAAAAAACAAGAAGCCCCACAAATTATGTTAGCCAGTCCTGAGTTTTGCAAATTAGCTTGCAAATTAGTCGATCCCTAGTTAAGAATGCATCTTTAATAAGCATGGCTGTGTTTCTTTACCTCTCTAGCTTATTTAAGGCCTAATAAAGAAGGTTAAAATTTTAAGACCTTTTTTCTGATATGAGCTGCAGATCACACAGAGCTTCTTTTCATAAAATTGGGATTTCTCAGCCTACAAAAATACATGAAACTTTCAGTTATTACTGTTAGTTAAAAATGAGTTTAATTTTTCCTAAAAATGGATTTTACTCTGCACACAATTTAATTGCACTAAATCTCAGTATTGGAATTTTTGTTTATTTTTTGCTTGGGGTTCTAATATTAGAGATTGTATGAATTTTTCCAAATTGATAAGTCTGGTCTACTGATACCTCATGACCTTAAAAACCTAAAAGTTATCAAGAATTAAAAGGAAGAAGCAAAAATTAGTTTAGAGTTCCTTTTTAGTTTCCAACATTTCAAGCTTATTGCTTTAGTCAGCTTTTTCACTGCTGTGACCAAAAGGCCTGACAAGAACAATGTAGAGGAGGAAAAGTTCATTTGGGGCTCACAGTTTCAAAGGTCTCAGTCCAGACCAAGTGGCCCACTCCGTTGCTGTTGCTCTGGGTCCAAGGTGAGGCAGAACATCAAGGTGGAAGGGTGCAACCCAGGAAAGCAGTCAGGGCATAACAATCAGGAAACAGAGAGCTCTGCAGACCAGAGACAAAATATGGAACCCAAAAGTCCACCCCCAGGGACCCACCTCCTCTAGCCATACCCTACCTGCCTATTGTTACCCCCAGTTAACCCCTGTCAATGGTTTAATGCACTTATTATGTTAAAGCTCTCCTAACCCAATTATTTCACCTAAGCTTTCTTGAATCATCTCACACATGAGCTTTTGGAGGCACCTTATATCTAAACCATAACAACAATTTATTAAATACATTGAACACTTGAAATTTCTTTGGAGATAATAAAACTTGGCAGAACACATCTGCCATTCACAGAGAATACTGGTTTAGTAATCCACAAAATAAAAATGTTTTAAAAGGTCAACTGTTTAAATTTACAAATAGCTTCTCTAATCACCGGAAGTTTGAAACTTCATTGTATGTAACCTGTAGTCCAGTTCATAAATGTCTGGAACATTTTAAATACTGGCCTACTTCCCCCCACCCCCAAATCAGGTGTGACTTCATTCCCTGGGAAAGTCTGTAGATATTAGGGGTTGTTATAACTGCAGGGAGGGTGCTACTGGCATCTAGTGGGCACAGGCCGGGGATGCTGTTAAAGGTCCTACAACATACAGCACAATCTCCTGCCACAAAAAAATTATTTGGCTAAAAGTGTCAGAAGTGCCAAAGTTTGGAAATACTATTCTGAACATACATGACATTTGCCTCAGATAGGCAACAAGGAAACAAAACAACACTTAGCCATGCCTCCAGTATCAGTGCCAAGAATGCAGACAGTCCCCCCAAGAACATACCACACTTGATCTATATGAACAGTCAGTAGGGAATTCCCTTTTTAACACAGGGAGTTAGGCATCTAACATCTTGTCCTGGAACCAAGAGTACATTGCTTACTATAATGAATATTAATATAGTGGTAAGTTGTCTTTAGTTGTCCCCATGAAAGATTACATTATTCAATGCAACCTAAATATGACACAGTTTTCACAGAAAACAGCATTTGATAATCAAACGAGATCATTCCCAACAGTACTAATTTCTATTTCTTACCACCTCATTTCATGAAAAATATACAATATTTATATCATAATTCAGAATTCTCTATTTACTTAAGAATATAATTATTATGTATAAACAGTAGTTTCTAAGGCAGAAATTGCCAAATGGATGATGCATGAACAAAATCAGGTTTGAGTCTTTGTATTAAAAAAGTTAACATTTAAAATCAGGTTCTATGGACTGGGGTCATAGCTCAGTGGTAGAGCACTTGTCTAACCATGTGTAAGGCATTGGGTTCCATTCTGAGCGCCACATATAAATAAATAAATAAAATAAAGGCCCATTAACAACAACAAAAAAAAAATTTTTAAATCAGGTTCTACTCTTTTTAAAAAAAAAACGATAAAGAATTTTTAGCTACTTTTGTGGGGAAAAAAATATAAAGAGAAGATCAAGCCACAGTGAACGAAAATTCCTACATGGTTACGGGTGGAAGTGGCCAAATACCCACATAGATTTAGCAGATCCTCTGCAGGTCACCTGGTCTCCCAACAAGCACTCTTGTGCATTACCTGTTCTGTTCCTGTAGATGAATGATTTTGTGAACCCCACTTTAGGGGAAAGTATTTCCTTACTGTCAAGCAACTAAATTACAAATGGAAGAGTAGCAACTTGTGACTAAAGTAGTGTTGCAATTAATGAAGGGTGAAATATAATTAATGAAAGATGGAATCCAGTAAAATTTGTAATGGAAGGTAAGAGAGTCAGGTTGAAAGAAATGCAGAAAGGGTGGCAAGCAACCTTCAAATCCTCACCATGAAATAAGGGGGCTGGGAAATCAACCTGTTTCATCTACCGAGAAAACTCTTTTAAAAAATAAATTCACAGGCTGGGGATGTAGCTCAAAGGTAAAGCATTTACCTAGCATGCATGAGTCCTGAATTCAGTCTCCAGTATTACAAACATTATTTAATCAATTAATTCACACCAGGCATGGTGGCACCTACCCTTAATCTCAGTGACTTGGGAAATTGAGGCAGAAGAACCACAAATTTGTGACCAGCCTCAGCAACTTGGTGAGACCCTGTCTCAAAATAAGAATTAAAAAGGACTGGAGATGTAACTCAGTGGTAAAGCACTCCTGGGTTCAATCCCCAATTTAAATAAAAAGTAAATTAACAGGTATGTAGCAATATAGCACAATGAATCCCATTATTTATGTACAAATATAATCTACCAACAAAAAAGAAAAGTAAATTCACAGTATAGTACATTGTGTTTAAAGATAAAGAAGCTAGCCATTTCTAAGAAATCAAGGTTTCCCAAAACTATTACTTTGAAAGCCTAAAAACCACCAGTAAGAAATTATACCCACACACAGCTTTCCTCCCTGCCATAAATGAAATCTGTTAAAATAACTTCCTGCAGGAGGACCTGTCAGCAATGGTCTAAGCTTCAAGCAGGTAATTTACACTGATCTTTGAAAACCATTAACTCCTCTTCCTCCGACAAAACAAACCTGAGTTTCAGAACAGCTCTGAAATGGGAGCAGCATGTCAAAGGAAGAGACCACTTTTCTCCCCTACTACTCACCAAATTGAAGCCACTAAAAGCTATGGCCGCCTTTACATCTCAAGGCACAATTACTTTCTTCAAACACCATATATCCTTCCACCTTGCCTCTTGCTCCATTATTTGTAAAAACACTACTCTGTTCTCTGTAGAAAAAAAAGTAATAAGGCAACCGGCGTCTAAGGCAAGGTTTACAGGCATCTATGGGAAGCCAAGTGACCACAGAACTTAGCTCCACCTGGGCCGCACGCAGTTCCCAGTTTGGTTCTGCAGGGGACCTCCCCCAAGGCTGCTTCGGGAAGAGGTGCCTCTTTTTCACACTGGACCCAGAGAAAGAGCTGCGAGGGGATGTGCGCCGGATATTCTTGCACTTCAAGAGGTAATAACCCCAAATTGCAAGAAACTGACTCAGCGATTGAGGACTAAAACAAAACAAAACCAAAAAAAAAGCAAAATTTGCTTAAGAAGAATCGCTTGTTTTTTATAAAGGATCCTGCAGCACGAGGTTCCTAGACTCCCACGAGAATAAAAGAGGAAGAGCAAGAAGGAAGAGGGCTTTGGAAACCGCTGACAGAATAGCATTTCTGTTTCTAATTGTTTAACACAGTGCAAGTCATTATTTCAGCATCGAGTTTATCAGTAAAACGGGGTCATAATGCCTCTTCGTTGGGCTGTGGTTAGGGTTAAACGGAGTTAAAGTTAAAGCTCCTGGTACCCAAGAGACGACAGCAACTGTTCGCTCCTTGTCTATCCATGCCCTCCCATTTCTAAGCTCCTACTCTCTTCGAGGACCAACGAGAAAGAGACTTCCACCTCCTGGAAGTGACTTCCAGGTGACACTGGGTACCGGCGTCCCAGTCCCGGGACGGAAAAGGAGGGTCGAGAGGACTCGACGATTCCATCCCCAGCTCCCAGCACACTCGGAACGTGGGTGGGTTCCGCTCTCTCCCGCCCCATCTCCGCTTTCTCTCCCTGGCGGAGCCCATCCTGCATGGAGCAGAAGGGCCCTGGCCAAGAGCCGGCTCGCACCCATCCCAGTCCTCGCTCGTTGCCCGGAGGCCAGGCTAAGGAGCTGCTGAGGAGTTGGTTACCTGGAGCGAGCGTTTCTGGTCCCGACGCTCAAAAAAAACGCCCTAACCTGAGCACAAGGCCGCTCCTGGAGCGCGGTACCCTTTGCGCTCGGGGCTAGCGCCTCCAGATCTTCCCGCCGGCGCCACGCCCCTGGGCCCACCCCTCAAGGCCCCGCCTACCCCGGGCGGACCCACCTCACACCCGCCTCGCCCACCTGCGCGGGCTCGAGCTGGGGGCGCGCTGCTCTAAACTGAGGTCAGGGCGCCCTCTGGGCACTACTGTGGTCCAAGATGAGAGCTAGCGTCCAAGCGCTCCCTTTCTTCCTAAAGCGCCCAGGATTCTTTGATTCTCAGCCTAAGGGCTAAGTGTCTTTAAAAAAAAAAAAAAAAAAAAAAAAAAATGTTATAGCTCCTTTCTCGGAGGCGGAAATGCGAGAAGTGCTGCTTGTGTGATTTTAAAAATGAATATATGTATGTTTTCAAAGCAAGAAAAGTTTAAATGTTAGTGTTCTTTATGTACAGTTAGTTTAGAGATGACCATGGAAGGTTTGTTGTTTTCCAGGTGAGCTTTGCTTACTAAATTTAGCGTTTAAAAACTCACTATAGGAGGCTGGAATACAGCTCAGTGACACAGCACAGGTGAGGCCCGAGGATCAATCCCTAGTACCAAAAAAACTAAGTAAAACTAAAACAAACACCCCCTCAAAACACCAAACTCCCAAAACAATAACAAAAATCTTCATACTTATGTTTATTTTTACATAAAAATTAAGAGTAAATCGAGAAACAATCCACAATCTCATGAAAAGTGAATAACGTTTCTCTTCCACCTTTGTTTCAATTACGAAAGTTGGCACAGTCTTATTGGTAACAAGAGGAATATTGCATCTGTCTTCCGTTGGATTCTTAGCTCCTAGAAAACAGAATGGGAATGTATTCATCTTCAAATCATTTTTCTGTTCAACACACCAGTATAGAAAAAACTGAAGGAACAACAGCACCTTGGTCTCCCACACATCCTGATGTAGCTGTTGGAGAAAGCTGAAACCTTGTGAGTTGGGTGAGTTCCTTTGTAACTTGTAAACTTGCCTGGTACTCATCATCCCAGCCAAAGGAGGTAGTTAGTTACTCAGGGGAGAACTATGTCTGTAGAGGGCAGGACTGGTCCAGTCTGGAGGAAAACACTGAGTCTGCAGCCCACGCTCTTGGGCTTTAGAGTTTAAGAGATTTAGATGCCCTTGGGAGTGTCTGCTAAGACTTCATGCAAAGATGAATGGAGAACAGCAAAGATGTGCAAGTTAAGTGACCATAAATTAGCCACAACACGTAAACCACACAGGTTTCATGTTAACTCTGTGTGTCATTTCTGATAAGTTCTGGCCCGTTCTATGTTTGGAATTCTATGAGGATTGCTTTGGACTCCTTTTCCCCATTCTCTGTCACCCCCCCACCACCACCACCACCTTCCGTCCCAAGCCAGAGTGCTACTGAATGAGGTACCAACTCCCAGGCAAACTATAGGGTGACAATGGTCTAGGTCTTAATGATATATTCCTGAAGTAAGGTAAATTTTGCCTTTTTCTCCCTATATCCCTAGGAGATACCTTCTTCAATGATGTTCTTAGAACATCTTGCCTTAATTTTATGTAGGAAATTCATTTTTTAATAATATATTATGTGTAGCTCAGTGGTAGGATGAGTGGAGAATAGCAAAGTTGTGTGCAGGAGGCCCTATGTTTGATTTCCAGCATGGGGTTAGGGAGTGGGGAGCATTATGTGCAAGATCTACAATTTGAGAAACACGGGCTCCTTTAAATCTGTAGTTTATGTTTTTCTCATGGACTCAAAAACATAAACCCTAAATATCTTTTGCAAATACACTAAATGTGTATTCACTCCAAACTAGAAAAAAAAAAATAGTATCTGCAACTTGCTTTCTCCATCTATCCCTAATCCCCATGACTATGTTTACTAAGAAGCAAAATTATATATTTTTAAAATCCTCAAGTAAAACCATGGAAAAAAGTATATATGCTGTGAAAACCCTCAATAATTTATTATGAATTTGGTAAATTTTAGTAACTGGATATTTCAAACTATGCCTGTCACTTCTTTTCTCTAGAATAAACCTTGTTTCCTCCATCTTCACGTGACTAATTTTTTTCCCTGAGTTCATAGTATATTTTGAGTTTGTTTTGAATCATCAATACATGGTATGCCTACAAGAACATCATAACATTTTTTTTTGGGGGGGGGAGAACCCAAGGCAAGTGCTCTACTATGGAACTAAACTACATCTCCAGCTCCTGAAAACACACTTCTTAAACTTCAAAAACGGTAGATAAAATCTGTGTATATTTTAATATAGACTGGAACTTTAAATATATGTTGTCAAAGCAATGCTAATTCCTCACCCTATTTATGCCAAATTGTACTTCATTTACATTATGAACACTGATGAATCTTACCACCCAATTTTAAGGTCTACTATTTTGATAGCAAAATGAATTTCAAGATCTAAACAATGGATTCATAAACTTTTAGAATATGTCTTAGCTGTCTGTTGGATAAAGACAACCATATACCATAAATATAATTCACTTGTTTTAATTACTTCAATAACATATACTCATAAATCTGTACAAACAATTCAGAAGGTATTTCTTGGATGGCTTAGGGGTGTATGAGTCAGGACCCAGAGAGAAAACGGAATTACTCAGACAGATACTGGAGGATTGGAAGGACAGCAAGGGAAACACTGTGGTAACAGAGGGACACAACTGCAGGAAGCATCTGCCACTCAGCTGAACAGAGAGGAAGCTCTGGGGTTTCCAGAACCTCAGTTAGACCTCAGAGGAGGCAGTGGTCTCTGGATGGAACTTTTATTTCTTAAGGTGAGCCTCAAGGCTGGGTCAGAGAGAGTGGATCCAACTCTGAAAACTGGTATCATCTGCCACATCTAGAAAGGGTAAGCAAATGGGAAGGAGCTTTTTGTCCACTCAGGCACCAGCTGTTGGCAAAACTTTACAGGAAATGTGATTTACCAAGTCCCAGCCCCAGCACACAGAACAGAGAATGGAGCGAGGTGCTTTGAGATATATCTTAATAACCAACACAAACAGTAAACTCACCATCACACACACCAACTGTGTGGAATTCCTGATAAGCACAACTCTTGGAGTCTAATGATTGATACGGTAGCAATATATTTTTAAAAATCATCATAGAACTGGAGTTATAAGTACATTCGAAAAAGGACAAATAGAAAGATAATTCTGAACTTTATCTCACCTTTGTGCTCCTGGAAAATGGTGAAGATTAAAGAAATCCCCTTTCCTTTTTTTTTTTTTTTTTTTCTGAGAAATCACTTCCTCCAGAGAACTACCTTTCCTGGCATTGTTAAGCAATAGTTATTACTATGAGCAGTGTAATGCGAACCAATGACATAGTGGGAACCCAGGCTTTCTTTGAAATTGGCTTTAGTGAACCATCAAGTAACTTGTAAAACAATAGCAAAGATACCAACCCTATGAAAAAAACATGTGGAAACAACGGGAATCAAGGGGTCATTCATTGTACAGTTAGGATTTATGGCCATAGGTTTCTCAGTGCATATCAGAAGGAAAATTTCTTTAGACGTGCGGGAGCACTAAGATGAAGTTTGTCGGGTCATTGACCCCAGCACCATATTAACATGAAATTGACTTGTAGATAGAGTCCCCCTGAATAGGGTGGTTTCATGACAGTTCCAGAGAGGACCAACTGGGGTGTGGAGGAGGATATAAACATGTGATTGGCAAAGATTGCAGAAGATTAGTTCTCCTGGAAAATATAAAATAATGATAAATTTGGGAGTAGCATAGTTTTCTTCGTTGTTCTCTGCTCAGAGATGACCCACTATCTTTCTCAATACTTTCAGCCTTCCTTTACTTTCACTCATAATAAAATTATCTTGCTTGGCTTTTTGTATCTGACTTTAAAGTTTTTTTTTTCCAACGGGAAAATAAGAACTGAGATTTGGAGCTACAGCTTCCCACTCTCCTGTGACATCTAACCTGTTGCCATGACTCAGATCAGCACCATCTACAGGACAGGTATTTAAACTTCACCTTGTTCATCTCCCAGCTTTGGTTAAAACCATGCCCAAGTAAGCCTCTGATATCTTGCCTGTTGCCTTGAATTTCTCTGTGAACTCTTTTCTCTGCTAAAAGCTCCTCCATATGTCAGGCCCATGTTCTGTCTGCCTTATGTCAATGTCATCTTTAAAAAAAAATTTTTTTTAGTTGTAGATGGACACAATATTTTTATTTATTTATTTTTATGTGGTGCTGAGGATCAAACCCAGTGCCTTGCACCTGCTAGGCAAGTGCTCTATCACTGAGCCACAACCCCAGCCCTGCCTTATGCCATCTTGATGCACTTGTTCAGCTTTTTGTGCAGACAGTAACCACACTGGCACCTTGTCTTCTCTGGCTGGCAAACTTTTACTCACTTTTTTTTGTTGTTGTTTTGGTTTGGTTTTTTGTGGCACCTTTTGGAGCAAAATCCCCATAGTGGCAGTGAGACTGCTATTGTGGCTATTGTCTTATGACATACACCTGACTGGCTTTAGGAGTGGGCATTATACCATCTCCGTTTAGAGGCTATATCCAGAATCTGGAGGGTACTTAAGTCCCCATCTTTGTCTACTACGATCCTTGTTCTTCTTTATTATTACTAATAATGGCATTTATCCTGTTGTTGTTTTTAGACTTGCTATGCTTCCAACATAAGGACACAAAAATCTCTGTTCCCCTTGACTTTTTAACATCAGGTCTATGCTACCTTTAAAATTCAATACACAAGGATTAAGGGTCACTTCCTCAAGTTATATCAATTGGTTGACATAAAGTTATTAAAAGATGTTTTTTTAATTAGATTATAAGCTTGAGTGACAAAAGGGTCAACAAATAAGCCATGAGTTGAGGAACTTGTTCAGGCATGCTACACCTATGTGGTTCTTGGGAACCACACAGGGACACCTCCCGATCCTGGGTTTAAAATGAAATGTATGGGAGGGTCACCTTCATAAATTCATCTCTCTTAGGCATCGGTATTGCTCAAGAATGCCTGGACATTGACAGACTCTGGCTTTATTTGCATTATAGATGGGAAATCAACCATCATTATTGGTATGACTATCACCCCATTGGGGTATATCCCGAGAAGCCAGGACTGCTTTGACCTAGAGACCCTTAAAAAGAGATTGATTTTCCGGCTGGGGTTGCGGCTCAGTGGTAGAGCGCTTGTCTTGCATGTGCAAGACCTTGGGTCCAATCCTCAGCACCACATAAAGATAAATAAATAAAATAAAGATATTGTGTCCAACTAAAAAAAGAGAGAGAGAAAAGAAAAAATGGCTCATCAATGGTAGTATAAAGTCTGATACTATTTCCAATTAGATTCATTTTGCAGAAAGGAAGGAATAAGGAAGGTCAGAGGTTCCCTGTGTATAGACTTTTTTTCACTAAGTGTGGTATTGATGGGGCACTTCTAGCAATGATGAGTTTAGAAATTGCTGGCCTAAGCCAGGCACAGTGTTACACACCTGTAACCCCAGTGACTTGGTGTGGAGAGTCATGCGCTCCCCCCGCCCCAACCCCCCATCATCAGCTGATCCCGCAGTGTTGGCAAAAGCCAAGCCTGGGAAACATTCCTTGCCAAAAGGAGGATGTTAACAGCCTGGGCACTCAGCTCTGATGCTAACAATTATCAGACATTCCAGGACAATGGGCTTCCTGGGTGCAGCAGGATGTTCCAAACAGTATGATAGTTGCAAAAAAAAAAAAAAAAATGTTTCTAGTTCTGTAAACTTTTATTGCACAAAGAAGCCTTTTGATAACTTACAAGTCTTGAATGATTTACAATGCCTCTATAGTTTAACTTCCTAATTATGAAACTCTATATAATAAGCTTGCAGAGCTAGTTATGGGTCAATGTTCCTCCATCAGAGTGCACTGTCCTACCTGACCCCAGCTATGCTTAAAAATATTTCTGTGTTTTCTTTTTCTCTGTGTTTTTCTCCATCTCTCATGCCCCTACTCAAAATCCTTTGTTGATCCTGCACATGTCACAGGGCAACTCCGGAAGCGGAGGTAGGAGGATTATAAGTTCAAAGCCAGCCTCAGCAATTCAGCAAGGACCTAGGCAACTTACTCAGATCCTGTCTCAAAATAAAAAGGGCTAGGGATGTGGCTCGGTACTTAAGCACTCCTAGGTTCAGTCCCCAGTACAAAAAAGCAAAACCAAACCAAACCAAACAAACAACAACAACAACAACAAAAGGCACTACATCCTCCTCCTTCTCAGAAATGTACTTCACACTAGATATACTGAATCCTAATTGTTCCACTCCTACACTATACCCAACATTATCTACTGCTCCCATTCCTCCCATTCTGGTTTGCCTTGCCATAAGCCTATCTTTACTGGGTCCATTACCAGATAATGCCCATTCAAGAGACAAATGGAGAATTTTGGCCATTTAGTATTCAGGTGCCTTTTTGAATACAGAGTCTAAAACAAATCAAACAGGATTTGGAAACTTGTTCTGATGACTCTGATAAATATACAGAGGAATTCCAACATTTAATCCAGGCTTTTGATCTAACCTGGAGAGATATAATGGGTAATTTTGAATCAAACTGTAACAGACACAGAGCAACACTGAATGACAGAAGGTTCTAGGGTTTTGGGGAATGATTTCCATATTACTAACTCCTTATATTCTGTGGGTCCTTCAGCTGCCCCAACTGAGGGCCCCAATAGATGATGATTCAACTGGCAGGTGACATAGGGATCATATGATCATTTTCGTATGGCAGAACTTAAAAACAGTAGGATGAAACCTATTAACTGTATGAAATTGGCAGCTATTCATCGGGGTTTGGAAGAAAACTCCATGGCTTTTCTAAAAAGATTGAAAGGAGCCTTAAGGAATATACCCCCTTAGATCCTACAGCTCTTGAAGGGCAACTTACTTTAAAAGATAAATTCATTATGCAATATGCTCAGATATTAGAAAAAATCACAAAAATTGGCAGTGTTCCCTGAGACTTCTCTTGATGACTTGCTGCAGGTAGTCTCCCAGGTCTTTTATAAATGAGATCAGGAGGACATCTTAAGGGACTGGTGAAAGGAGAAAAAAGGGAACAAGAGACAGGTTCAGTTATTGGCTGTGGCTTTTTGAGCCACCCCTACCCGTAGGACCCTTGAGCCCATGAAGATGTCTGTCAACTGAAGGCAGGCTCTCCAAATGAGGGTCCAAACATGAGCAGGTCTTCGGAATCAGCTGGTATCCCAATAGTCACCATCAGTGGGCTTGAAACAGAGCCATTCAATTCCTTTTGTACATAGGCACCACCGATAAGTGGTTTAACCTTGGTCTCTGATTGTCCTTCTGCGGGTTCCTATTTGGTAGTGGAATTTGACAGAATACCCAAGGTGAGACTTTTTACTTCTCTTCCATGTTATAGTTGGGAAGACATGCTATTTACCCATCCTTTTTTGGTAATGGCTAAATATCCAATTCCATTATTGGGTCATGATATCTTAACCAAGTTAAATATCCACCCAAGGCACTTAGTTCTTTTCTTTTAATGTGGTCAATAGGTAAACAGTCAGAAAAATTGATTGATACTCTCTTGTTAGGTGTCTCTCCCTTCAAGGAAATGACTATACAAAATTGTAATTTTTAATGCTAGAACAAGAGGAAGAAATGACTCTACCTGTGCAGATAACATCTGCATAATGTAACACATTATGGCCTGTAAAGAGACCTTGTTATACCCAGGTCAAAGAAAAAACTTCTCTTGGAGCACACTAACTTCTAAGCTTTCACAGCCATTAAACCACATTGGAGTCCATCTACTCCTCATTTCCCACAGTTAAAGCCAGATGTCAAATATATAAAGATGGTTACTGTCAAATTTGGGATAGATACATATGGCTTACATCAACCAAAGGATATGTAGATCAGAGAGCCCCAATATGTTGGGAACAATATTACCAAACTTTTGACAAGTGGCTTATTTCCTCACAGGAGTTAGAATGGAGCCCAGAATCTCAATATCAATATATTATGATTTTATAAGCTGATGATTGATTTGGTTCTTCAGACCCAGAATTAGATGGCCATTACCTAATGGTATACCATCGATATGTGGGCCCAATTTATGGTACTGGCTTTCTCCAGGCTGGTTGGGAAGATGTACTCTAGGGTACCCGTGGATAGGTGGTGGACACAAAAACAGCCTACAAACCTCCCCAATCTTAACCGTAAACGGGGGAAATCTGTATGGTCACTTTGCTTCATTGCTCATTCCACAAACTGGGTTAAAGGATGTAGCCTAGAAGTTCTGACCAACCAAAAAGAACTCAACAACAACCCAAGGAACTCTCAATGACACCTTAACACAGAGGTGGCACTCATGAGAAAAGCTGTTTTACAAAACTGAATGGCCTTGGATGTTCTCATTGAAGCTTAGGGTGGGACTTGTGCCATCATTCAGACTGAATGTTGCCTTTACATTCCTGATAACTCTGACAATGTAACTCAAGCTCTCAAAGATTTGCACTCCCAAACAGATGCTTTATCCTCATCAACCTTGTCACGGGGACAACTTTTTAATTCATGGTTCTGGCACTTCCTGGTGGAAGAAATTGCTGCTACCCACAATCATTATCATACTCACTAACGTTTTTCAGGTGTTGTTGTGTCCATTGTTGCGTTAATCTTATTCCAATATTTATGTTTTATTGTTTTTCTCATAGGGCTTCCATCCCTCGATGGCTTTACAATCTGTTTCTACTGAATCAAGATTTACTGTGGCCCCTTGGATAGACCTTGCTCATAATCAAAGCATTTTACTGACAGATAGCAAGAACTGGAGATATCTATCCCTAATCAGCAGGAAGTAGATGATAATTTGATTTCATTGCCTCTTGTTCCCTATATGATTTAGGGTCTCCAATCCTTGAGAGGGGAAATATTAGGTAGTAGTTAGTAATGAGGAGTGAAATGTGAGCCAGTAACTTAGGATCACAGCGTTTGTTTGAAATTTCAGGTAACTTGTAGAACAACAGCAAAAGTAATAACCCTAAGAACAATCACATGGAAATCAAGGAAACCCATTAAGAATAATGTCAAGAATGAAAAATCAATGGGGATAATTCCCGAATAGGTTAACTGGGGTCATTGTACATTTATGTCCATAGGTTTCTCAATGTATATCAGAAGGGAAATTTCTGTTGTGGTTCAAGTGCACTGAGACAAAGTTTTTCAGGTCCTTGACCCCACCACCTATATTAACATGGAATTGCCTTGTAGATGAAGCCCCCCTGAATAGGGTGGTCTCCATGACAGTTCCAGAGAGGATCAACTAGAGTAAAAAACTCCCCCTCCTGACATAAAGGAGATAAACATGTGATTGGTGAAGACTGAAGAAGGTAAGCCCCAATTCTCCTGGTGAATAGCAAACAGCAATAAATTTGGGAGTAGCATTGTTTCCTTTTTTGGTCTCTGCTCAGAGATGTCTCTCTCTCTCTCTCTCTCTCTCTCTCTCTCTCTCTCTCTCTCTCTCTCCCTCCCTCCCTCCCTCGTGTATTCTTTGCTTGAGGCTCCCTTTACTTTCTTTTAAATTTTTTTTTAGTTTTTAAATTTTTTTATTAACATTATATAGTTATACATAGTAGCTGGGCTCATCTAAACATCTTTACTTTCACTCATAATTAAATTCTATTGCTTGGCTTTTCATGTCAGACTGTAAATTTTCTTTCATGGGAAAACAAGGAGCAAGGTTTGGGGTTTCAGCTGCCCACTCTTCTGTGACAGTATGACTTAGATAAGACAGAGGATAACCACCTGTTTGCCCATGATAAGGCCTCACACAGACCCTTCAGTTTCCTAATCTCATAAGTGATTAGTGGATGTCTATATCCCACTGACTCTTCGGACTAAAATGTTTTACTTGACTAAATGTTAGTCAGGTTTCTCTCCTCCTCCCACATCTTTCACTTTTAATCTACCCCCAGCCTGAAGGATTAGAATGCCAAATAAACCCCTCCAGGGCCTCTCTAAGAAGCTGCTTCTCAGCTGACCAGAAAGGAAACCTCTCCTTATCAATTGTCCACTCCTGTCACCTGTTCATCCCACTCCACCATACTGGTTCTTTCTGATATTGTTTACTCCTCCTACTTAAAAGAAGAAAGGAGACTGGAAGGGAAGAGAAAGAGAAATAGAGAAAAAGAAAAGAGGAAAAGGAGGAAGAGAAGGAGAAAGAGGAGGAAGAAGAAGAGGAAGAAGGCCCTTTTCTGCCTGACATGAAAAGGCTGCCAGTTCCTACAATTGAAGCATTCTCCCTTTTAGAATACCCTCCCCTCGTGTGATACCCTCTCCTCCTTATTGCAGTAATCCTTTTGAATGAAGTCTCTCCTTAACCTAAGTCTGAATTTAGTTCTTATTGGCAATGTTTAAGTGCTACAATTTAGTTCAGATTGGACCCCACCTACAGACCTACTCCAACCCCACCAGGTAAAGGTGCCACGTTTAGCAATTTGAGTATCCTTTGATGGGTTCAATTCTTGAACTAGTGCTCTGGACATCTTCTCTATTAAAGCACAATAAGGAGTTTGATTTGGGTAGAGTCTTTCTTTGTCCCTCCTGTCTTTTTGTTTTTCTGTTTGTTTTGGTTTATTTCCCCCTCTGTTCCACAGAATTTGTGCAAGAGTATTAAGTGGAACTTTTTTTTTTTTCCACTTTTTAAAGTTTCTCCTCCACCCCTTTGAGTTAAATATTTGTTAACCCCATAGGTAACTCTATCAGGAACCCTCTTCTCCTCCTAATTCAGTTTAATATCTTCAAAAGCAATAGAAATTTTCTGGAGGTGATTTAGAACTTCAAAGACCTCTTGGGAACTTGGAATCTCCCCAAACTGGCTCATCTAAGAGCACTTTTCACCACCCCTCTTCTCTATTCTCCACCTTCTCTTCAGTTGCCTTGAATTCTCCATCCCTTCACCTCTACTTTCTGTCTACCCCTGTCACAACCTCAGTCCCCACTTATCTTCTCTTCAAGGTTAATAGAGCATTACCCCTTATCTAAGTCATTAAGTCATTGGCCTCTACCTTATCTGAGTCATCCTGTCACAGCTTGCTGCTTACCTGTCCTGAACTCTGATCACTTCCTTCTCGCTCTGTTGGTGACGGAAGGATTCCCTGCCCTAGATAGCACAGATGGCCAAACATCACACCCAATACCAGGCAGATAAGTACTGGGGCGTGTCCTACTGGAGCAGGAGAACTCCTGGGTGAGTATTTAAAGTGCTTCAAGGATCAAAGATATCAAGGAAATTTCAGACCCTTTAATAAACCATTGCCCCATCCTGGGCTCTTGAGAGGTTTGGGGACTCCAACAATAGCTACCTGAGGCTGAAAAAGGTAACTGGAAACAGACTGGCGATTTTGTCCATTCAGATAGGCTCTGTAGACACACAGATGGTTGCTTTATCTTTCCATAATCCCTTTCGAAGAATTTAGTCCCCAAACTCCATTAGATTACATATCAGAGAAAAGAAAATTTTAGCGTCTTCTCCAAATATTGGTGGAGACATTTAACCTTCATATTGAGAAAGTAACGATCTGCCAGAAACAAAATCCTGTTAAAAATGTAAAAGTGGGCAAAGAATGACAGCTTCTTCACTTATATAAAGTTAATTTCAATGAATTGAAAATATAAAATCAAAGCATAAACTCGATTTGTATGTCTCTGTTTATGTATATATGTTTATATATCTATATGTAGAGATATAAATTTTTTCTACTTCTAGATTTTTACCAAGTTAGATAATAAAAAATCCCTTAAAGATTCTCACTTGGCTTAAAGCTAAACCAAATATTTATATAAATTACATATGCCTATAATTCTCAGAAATTGAACTTCTAATATTTTCAGAAGTATTATATCAACTATCCCAAATGTTTTATCAATTAAAGCTGACATAATTCAAGTAAATATTTGGTAAATCAGCCTTATCTAATATTGTTGGTTTACTAATAATGGCTATATCCTCTGAGCTGCCTGTCTTAACTAAAATATGAGCAAATATGAGCTTACTAATTTTTTTGGGGGGGGGGTTAGTGGGGATTGAACCCAGTGGCAATCTACCACTGAGCTACATCCTCAGTTTCTTTTAATTAATTGATTAATTTTTTTATTTTCAGACAGAGTCTCACTAATTTGCTTAGGGATTCACTAAGTTTCTAAGACTGGCCTCAAACTTGCCATCCTCCTGCCTCAGCCTTCCAAGTTGCTGGGATTACAGGTTTGTGCCACTGTGACTCACAGGAACTACCATTTTTTATTCTGGTTATGTGTGATTCAGAGTCTTGTACTCCTGAAAATTACCAAGGGTTAATGAACTCTCCTCATCCCTTCTCTTCTTGCCTAATAATCCTTTTGAATAAAATGTCTCCTTACCTGAACCCAGATTTGCTTATTTTGACAAATGCTACAAATTAGCTTTGAATCATTGAGACAATTCAGTAAAATTATGTTGATTAAAACACAAAAAGATGTAATAGATTAAGTATTACTTTCAAAGCATGGAACTAGAGAAAGTAAATCCAATAAATGTATATTTTTGGGGAAAAATTAATAAACTGACTTTAGAACAGGGCTTATTGACAGAAAGATGGCTAAATTATGTTGTGATGAAGACATGCAGCTATAAAACATGGTGTGAGATATTTTATGTATGACTCTGTCTTTTCATAGAAAGTAAGATTGATAGACCATTACATGAAAGAAAAAATGAAAAGCAAGAGAAATCACTAGATGTCAGGGTGAAAGACACAAAGAGTGAATACACAGGCATTTTTTGGAATTGCTTAATTCTATTTAAGTGTTTGAATAAAGAATATATATATATATATATATATATATATATATATATATATATATATATATATATATTTAACTGTCTTTTGTGGTAGAGGAAGAAAAAACTTTCCTCTGCCATATTAGTTTCAATATTTGGGTCCTTTGAATACAACAGATGAACAGAAGAAGAAAAACTCCAAAGAGACAGTTAGACCCAAGATTTTATATCTGATTTTAACAAAAGGAAACTAAGTATGGAGTCAAGATTAGACCACTGAGAAGAGGTTGGGTTTTTGGAGTAGGTATCAGTTTTGGGAAGGGAACTAAAAAATGTATGTAAATAATGGTTAGTTAGTAATTCAAGTTTGCCATTAAGTTAAGAGATGTCTTATTCCTTGTTCTGGAAGGGGGCTCACTTTTATGAATGAAAATTTAAGCCAAAATGTAGGGGGCAATTTATGCTGTTTTTAGGCAGAATGAGGGAGAAAAATAGTTTTCCACCTGTTGTTTCTCAATTGCTTTCATCTCAAATTAATCCTATGCCATTTAGAGGTTACATGTTTCCTTTTCCTTCCCTTCCCTTCCCTTAGTTTTTATTTTATTTTATTTTATTTTAGTTCTGGGTGGACACAACATCTTTGTTTGTATGTGGTGCTGAGGATCGAACCCGGGCCACACGCATGCCAGGAGAGCATGCTACGGTTGAGCCACATCCCCAGCCCCCCTTCCCTTAGTTTTAAAAAGATATTGCCATTTTGAAAAAAAATAGTACTTTTATAAATAATTCATAGTAAATTTAGCATTTTTGTCCAAAAGAAAATTTATGATGATGAGCAGATGCCATCAGGATATTCACCAGCAATAACTGGTATCTGAATAAATAAATTGTAGCCTACTTACACAAATGAATAATATTTAGGGGGAAAATTAACTATCAGCATCAACAGGAATGAATTTCAAAGACCTTATGTTGAGATGAATATACCAAATAAAAAGAACACAAACTGCTTGATTCACAATTTATATATTTGAAATTCAGGAACAGGCAAATCTAATCTATGGTGAGAAGAAAGAACAGCAGCTATTGCTTTTTGCCAAGTGTGATCAAGAGGGAAGATTGATTTTCTATTGCAATAAAAATGTTCCTTATCTTGCCAGGCGAGGTGGCACATGCCTATAATCCCAGCGGCTCTGGAGGTTGAGGAAGGCAGACAGCAAGCTCAAAGCTAGCCTCAGTAACTTAGCAAGGCTCTGAGCAACTTAGCAAGACCCTGTCTCAAAATAAAAAAATACAAAGGGCTGTGGATGTGGCTCAGTGATTAAGTGCCCTTGTACCAAAAAAAAAAAAAAAAAAAAAAATAGTGTTCCTTAACTTGATCTTGTTAGTGATTCCATAGGTGTGTGCATTATCCACACTCATTGAACTAAACAGGTGCATTTTATGGTATGTAAACTATACCTCAATAATTAAAACTTCTTTGTAGTTTCAGAATTGAACCCAGAGCCTTGCACATGGTAGGTACACACTTTACTACTGAGCTACATACACAGCCTCACAATTGCTCTTTCAATAAAGACGAGAAAGACTAAACAACAGAAAGTGTATGTTGGGCAGGATCTGAATACATTGAGTTTGCAGGGATAGTTAAACTCTCCAAGAGCAAAGGATCATCTTACCTGTGAAAATATGCCTGAACTCCAGCAATTCCTACCTGGAAGCCACCTGGAAAAAGACAGCCGGTGCAGCCATGTCAGGTGTGTTCTTTTAAGGGCGAGAACATGTAGGGGAAATTATAGATTTTCACAGTGATGGGGCACTGACATAACAAAGGAAGGAGTTAAGGTAAGTGGGAGCTGGTAGAAGAAAAACAAATGAGCCTGGGGTGTACACACCAGAGTGTCCCACAAGTTAAGGGGAACTGAAGAGCTGGGTGGGCTCAGAGTTCCTTAAGCTGACACTAGAATTCCCATGCCGGGTGAACAAGAATGCTCCAGATATAAAAATTGTTTGATAAGCTACCTCGATGCTGGCTTGCAGAAGGTGCATGAAGTGTTCCAGAGGTGCCCTCTGGTGGTAGCATGCAAAACCAAATGTAAACACAAAATATTCAAGAAGTAAGAAAATCAGCTTTAATGTTTATATATATTAGATGTTTATATTGATGAGATTAGAAGTACTTAGCTACTAATTCTTTACCTTTCTATGTGTCAGTTAGACATTTTGGAAATTACTCCATATCAGTTTATATAAAGCTTTTTCTTTTTGTTCTGTTCAGTATCTGCACAAAAGAGAGGATACACCAAGATATTTAAATAGATCCCTAATAAGCATTCGGGTTGTTCCCACTGTTTTGCTATTACAGACAGTGCTGCAATAAATGTCTTCACACCTGTGTAAAACCTATGTGTAGATAAAATGCCAGAAGTGATATTGCTTGGTCAAGGTGTACATGCAATTAAATAGTTGATAGGGCTCCAAACAGTGATGCATCCCACCTACATGGGATGCGGAGGCAGGAAGATCACAAGTTCAAGGCCAGCCTCAGCAATTTAATGAAACCCTGTCTCAACATAAAAAATACAAAAAGGGTTGGGTTTGTGGCTCCGTGGTTAAGTGCCCCTGGGTTTAATCCCAGTATCAACAAACAAACAGACAAAAACAATTTTTACTAACCAGGTAAGGTAGCTCATACCTGTAGTCCCACCTACTCAGGAGGCTAAAGCAAGGTCACTTGAGAAATTCAAGACCAGCCTGGGCAACAGAATAAAACCCCATCTCAGAAAACAAAAAGCAAGTGGAACACACCTATAATTCCAGCTCCTCAGGAAGCTGAGGCAGGAGGATTGCGAATTCAAGGTTAGCCTGGGCAACTTAGTGAGACCCAATCTCAAAATAAAAAGGGCTAGGGATGTAGCTCCTTAGTAGAATACCCCCAGGTTCAATCCCTAGTATCAAAACGAACAAAACAGAAACAAAAAACAATCAACAAAACAAACAACAACAGAAAAAACAACCCCCTTTCTTGAATCCCTTCTACCTTAGCTACTGCCCTAATTCTCTTCCTATTTTTTACAGGAGACCTCTGTTTCTGGAAAGAACCATGCAGTAAGCATTTTGAGCATCATGTGCTATATGGTTTCTGTCATAAGTACTTAACTCTGTCTCTCTAGAGTGACAGCAGCCATAGACGATTCATAAGTGAAAGGGTGTGGCCATAATTTGCCTCAGTGTGCCAACCCCTGCTTTACAGAATACTGACCTTGAATTCACCTTTGCTGTGATCAATGAGAAAGGAGCAGGTGGACCACCAGGGCCTCCAGAACAGCATGGAGGGGCCAAGAGAGCATTAGCTTTCTTGTGAGTACAGCAAAGAATGTTTCTGAAAGACTCTGCCTTTGTCAAAAGAATTATCTCTATTTGCTGTCTCCAAATTCTGTTAAACCCTCTAATCAGGTGCTTAGTCTGGTGCCCCTAGGGAAACTGCTCCTGCCAAATTCAGCTGTGGTGTTACAAAATCCAGTGGGCATTTATCTTACTTGTCTTCTCAGCACCACTTAACACAAACACTCACTTTGACCTTGAACCCCTTCCCTCGCCTGACTGAGCTCTGAACAAGCAGCTGTTTTCCTATCACTCCTTGCAAACCTGCTGGTTCCCCCTCACTTCTCAGGCTTTTTAGCACTGCAGAGCCTCAAGAGTTAAGTCTCTGGTCTCTTTTTCTTCTCTACAGTCCTTCCTGTGACCTCATCCAGCCTCCTGCTGTTAAATACATTTGGATTTAATCTTGACAGCTCCCTCCTTTCTACCTATAGTCTGGACTCATCCTCTGAATTCCATACTCATATTTCCAAATACTTGGTTGGATCAGCATCTCAACCAATCATGTCCATTACTTGGTCTCTAACATTCTCCCTTCCTGTCACAATTCCATCCATTTTTCTAGTTGCTCAGCCCAAAATTTTTAATCAATCCTGTCTTCCTCCTCCTCTTCCTCTTCTTCTATTTTCAAAATAGATCCAGATTATGATCTCTTCCCATTTATTCGATTGCTACCACCTTGGTCCAAGCTGCTATTTTCCCACTCCTGGCACATTCCCCCACCCCCACCCCAGTCTCCTGCTTTCTCTCCTACCCCAAGAGAATTTACTGTCTACTCTGCAAAGACAGTGATCATTTGAAAATGTGGGTCAGAACACATCAGCCTCAGCTGGCTTCCCAACTCAGTGTCAACAAGAAGTATAGAAACAATGGTCTCTATAGATGTAGACCCCACAACCTTCTCAGACACCCCGCCCCCAACCTCTCAGCTCCTGACATATAGGCCCCCTTGCTCTTGCTGAAACTCGCAGGAATTCTCTCATCTCCAGGGTTTTTCCTTAGGTCCAGCCTGGGCTCAAACAAAACTTCACACTGACCCCCCTATTTAGAATGCAATCCTGTCCCATCGTATCCTTTCACACTATTTGTTTGCTTTGTACTGGGGATTGAACCCAGGGGCACTACTGAGCCAATCCCCAGCCCTTTTTATTTTGAGACAGGGTCTCAATAAGTTGCTTAGGACCTTGCCAAATTACTGAGGCTGGCCTTGAACTTTCAGTCCTCCTGACTCAGCTGCTCAAATTGCTGGAATTCCAAGTGTGAGCCACTGCACCTGGCTATCACCATTTGATTCTTTCACAGTGGCACCTGTACCATCTAAAGAATATGAAATAGTACTGAGTTCCTTTTTTTATTTTTTCAACTGCTTCCTTCAGGAAATAGGAAGTGTTTTTGTGAGAGTGGAGAGTTTTGTTTTTCCTATTATTTTTTGGCCATGTTGGATCAAACCCAGGGCCTCACACATGCTAAGCATGTGCTGTGACACTGAATTACACCCCCAGCCCTATTTTTATTTTTTAGTTGTTTTGTTCTTGGAATATCCCCAACATCTATGAATGTGCTCTGATTAAAGAGAAGCTCAATAATATTTGATGAATGAATTAGAGAGCAAATGAATGAATGAATGAGTATTCACTCATGAATGAATGAATATTCATGAATGAATGAATGAATGAATACTTTACATGGTCCTTTGTGGTTTAAGAACCATTTCACATCTTCTTTATTCCCTGTAATAATTAGACAAAACATTGTATTAGTTTCCCTTTGCTGCTGAAACAAATGACCAAAAGTGTTATGACTTTAAATAGCAAAAAAAAAAAACAACTATCTTACCATTCTGTAGGCCAAGTCTGAACTGATCTAACTGGTTTAAAATCTAGATATCAGCAGGATTGTGTTCCTTTTTTGCGGGGGGGTGGGGGGGTGGGGGGGTGGGGGGAGAATCAGTTTTTTGCCTTTTCCATCTTCTAGAGGCCAACCACATTCTTTGCCTTGTGGCTTCCTTCCTCTAGTTTCAAAACCAACAATGGCCAGATGTGGCAGCATGCCATCTGTAACCCCAGATTCAGGAAGCTGAGGCAGGAGGATCACAGGTTTGAGACGAGCCTCAGCAACTTAGAAAGACACTAAGCAACTTAGCAAGACCCTGCCTGAAAAATAACAACAACAAACAAACAAAAAAAAAAAAAAACAAGAATTAGGGATGTGACTCAGTAGCTAAGCACCTCTGGATTCAACCCTCTGGATTCAACCCCCAGTACTTAAACAAAACAGAACAAACAAGCAAAAAACCAACCACAATGGTCAGTCCAGTCCTCACATCTCATCATTCTGACCTCTGCCTTTATCTTCACATCTCCTCTAAGCCAAAGCTTGTGAAAAAAAGTATCTTCAAAGTCACCCTTTGTGGATTGCCATGGAACAAGTTTAAACTGTTTTCATATTGATTCTGACCACATATTCGTGTTTTCCACATCTCTGAGTCAGATTTTCTTTTTAAAACCAAAACCATATTATTAATTTAAAAAATATATATAAAGCATGATCACATAACTTCTGCAGTTTCAGGATTCTTAGATGTAAAGCCTGAACTCAGAAACTAACACCCGAGGCGGCTGTGGGTATGTTCAGTGGTAAAGTGTATGCTTAGCATGCTGTATAAGGCCTGGGTTCAATTTACAACACCAAAGGGGGCAGGGAGAAAGAAATAAATTAATTAAATTAAGAAAGTAAAAATACATGATTATTCTATTCAAGTTACGTACATTACTCATGAAGATTTTCCAAACTCTTTTTAATCCAGGAAACCTCAAATATAATAGTGCATATATTACTTCACAGGCCTTAATGGGAGCATAGAGTAGGACTTTGTATATTATCTATTCTAATAGCTCAAACTTTCTGCCCACTGAAATGAGGGAATTAAAAAAAAAAAAATCCCTATGCCTAGGTTCTGTACCAGGGGTTCTGATGTGGAATGTGGTCTTGGATGAGGCCTTTAAAAAAGCTTTCTAGATGATTCAATGTGTCGAAAAGTAAAAAACCAGGAATATTCCTCCCTGACAGCCCTAAACAGGTTTCTTGTGGATGTGCCACTTCCTGGACCAATCCCTTAATAATTCCCTATAACTGCAGCCTCCATTTGCTCCCTGGACCTTGCTCTCAGGAGCCACCAGGAGGGAGACAGATGAGTTGGCTGCCCCTCCCGAGCCACACCAAGTCAGATTAGAACTCCAATCTCAGAGGGACTCTGGAATCTGACTACAACTGGAAACCTGGTAGCACAATAAACCAGGTTTCCTTCCCTCTGGTGTAAATGAAGGAAACATATATCCTTGTCTCTGTCATTCAGCACAGTTCCAGTGGAGCCTGAGAAGTGGGGAAGCTTTTGTGCACAAGGCAAACAAAATCTTCAATCTCAATATAATTCCTTCCATTTCCTTGAAGGTAGTATGAATTAGTAGGTGGAGTAAGTCTTCTGAAACTGAAGTGCAGATCACGCTGAACTGTTCTTAGAAGAAAAGGTCAGAGAGGAGGTGTGGAGCCAGGAGCAGGCAGCCAAGCCAAAAAGAGAAATGTGGGAGATTTCTTGTTTTTTGTTTTTTTGTTTTTTTTAATCTTTCTTTCTTTCTTTGTTTGAAGTGAAATCATGGTCCCCAATCTATATAGCTTCTCTCTTCCAACTCTCTTGGTTCTCACACTGTGGCTCACATAAATCAGCAGGAGGGTAGATTAAAGCACAGATTGTTGACTCCACCTGGAGTTTCTGATTGACTAGGTGAAATGTTTCTACTAAGTTCTCAAGAGGTGCTGATGCTGCTGGTCTGGGGACCACCCTTTGAGAACCACTGACTCACAATGCTCTCAGAAATAATTTCATGGAATAGTGTTTATCAGAGGCTGTTCTTTGAAATGTTAACAGGTTTTATGAGAAAAGAAAATAGCACTGTGGTCAAATGAATTAGGAAAACACTCCATTAAAAGAAATTAAAGGAGGGTTCTTCTGAGAAATCAAAATAACTTACTATCTACATGTAACACTTCACTGTCCATATTTACCCAACATTTTAATCCCAGGGAAGAACTTTTTTTTTTTTTTTTTTTTTTTTGGTAAAGGAGATTGGACACAGTGGCACTTAACCACTGAGCCACATCCTCAAACCATTTATATATATATATATATATTATTTAGAGATGGGGTCTTGCTGAATTGATGAGGCTAGCTTTGAACTCTCAATCTTCCTGCCACAGCCTTCCCAGCTGCTGGGATTCCAGGCATGTGCCAGGAAATTCTTACCCAGAAAAATGAAATGGTAAATAATCTTATTATTGGTTCCAGGAACTTCCTGAAAACCTATTAGTCATAACATGAGGGACTCAATGTACCCTTATTAGAGTAAAAACCATTTTCCCATGAAAACAGATAGCATCAAAAGATTATTTACTTTCCAGGACTGCTTGGACATCCTCACCAATCCTAAATCATCAGGTCTCATACTTGCCCATTTCTAATCTAATTAAGGTCACCTAGCTCAGATTGTCTCCTGCATGGAAGAACGAGGGAGCTGGGCTCTTTATTGACCACCTTGAATCCCAGGCATGGTTGCACACGCCTGTAATCCCAGTGATTTGGGAGTCTGAAGCAGTTGGATCGCAAGTTTGAGGCCAGCCTCAGCAACTTAACAAGACCCTCAGCAACTTAATGAATCCTGTCTCAAGATTAAAACAAAACAAAACAAAATAACTGGGGATGAGTTCAAAGGTAAAAGTTCCCTTGGATTCAATTACCAGTACAAAAAAAATAGGCCCCTTGAGGCATGTGAATTCTCTGGCACTTCTTGGTGGGCCCAATTGCAAGCTGAACTTGAAACCAATGAATCGTGAACATGACCCTGACCATGGCTAAAGGAATTCCCTCTAGCTCAGCTTGTCCCTGGAACCACAGCTGTTCTAAATGATGATCATACTTTCATTTTTGTATTATTTTGCAATTTACAAAGTTCTTTCACAGGCATGAACTCAGTAGCAATTTGCAACAACTGAGAGAGATAGTGTTACTGAAGGATGAAAACCTAAGGATGTTAGTCACAGCCATTAGAAAATGCAAAGGGTACAACCCTGTATTATTTCAAATCCATCAGCTTCCTGTGCAGTAAATAAAAGATGATATTAAACTAGACTGTAGACACTTTTTAATCCAGTTGCCCATGTTTTCACTACACAATTTTAACTAGATTGCCCACATTTGGGGAAAGAATCAGATGTAATATTTTGGGTTGCATAATAGAAAATTTATTCAATCTTTGTGCCAGGTTTCTGACAAGGAATTTCTAAAACTCTTTGGAATTTATTGAAAGATGGGAATGTCTTTGGTGGCTTCAGGATGGGGAGTGGTCACCAGAAAGTCCAACCACTTAAGTAGAATGTAGGGATGTTAATACCAGCCTGACTCCTGACCCCCAGATAGGGCGCTAGGGGGTGGAGTTGAGTTCAGTCCTATGGACAAGTATTAAATCAGTCATGCTTACATCATGAAACCTCAATGAAAAAAATCTTTGAACACCGAAGCTCAGAGGAACCTTCTGGCAGGCAACTCTTTGATGTCTCTGGAGGGTTATGCACCCTGTTTCCACAAGAAACGAGCAGGGAGCCTCTGTTTTTCCTCGCAGACCTCATTCTGCAGGGAGCCTCTATGAGAAACCGATAATCAGAACTATTGTGCTTCCTTGAGTTCTGTTAGTTGTGCTGGTGAATTATTGAACCTGAGTGGATCATGGGAATCCTCAAGTTGGCAGAGAATAGGTCAAAAGTACAGGTGGCCTGGGTCTCTACTTAGGCTGGCATCTAAAATGAGAATAGTCTTTTAGGTTGTTGTTTTGGGGGCTGGGGATGGAACCCAGGGTCTTGCACGTGCATAGTATATGCTCTACCTTGAAAATCCAGCCCCAGCTAAGCTCACTAGTCAGAACTGACTGCCAAGTCAAAGAATCATGAGAATAATTGTTCATTCTTTTTTTTTTTTTTTTATTAATGGTACTGGGATTGAACCCTGGAGTACTTTATCACTGAATTATATACCTAGCCCTTTCTATTTTATTTATTTATTTATTTATCACTGGGGATTGAATCTAGGGGAGGCTTTACCAACCAGCTACATTCTCAGTCCTCTTGATATTTTATTTTGAGACAGGGTCTTGCCACGTTGCTGAGGGTCTTTCTAAGGCTAGCTTTGAACTTGTGATCTTTCTGCTTCAGCCTCCCAAGTCACTGGGATTACAGGCCCGCACCACCACACCACACACCATTTTTTAGGACATTACATTAAGGAATGGCTATTTATTTGGTGCTAGGGATAATAAATGGTTTATTATATAGCAAAAGCTAATTGACACACAATGGGATTGTAATTGATACAATTGCTTTGGAAAACATTGAAACAATATCTGTGTAATTAAAGATGCATATACTCAGTGCCCCAGTGATTGAAATCTTAAATATACTCCTTGAGGAAAATCTCAATATTGTGCCCATGGAGATATGTACAAAAATGTTCTTGGAAGCTTATATATTTCACAAGAATAAAACTGGAAAGTCTCAAGTAAGTCATCAAAATATGAAGAAAAACAAATAGTGTATTCATGTCACAATTAGATGAAATAATCTATAGCTACATGACTCAAAATGAATGGCTCTTAAAAGTTTTGGAGTGAAATTAATTTTTGATACTGGTTACCTTTCAGAGGATGAGGATTTGAGTTGAAGGAAAATGCTGTGGAAAGGTGAACAGATTATTCCATTGGATTTATAATGTTTTGTTCCTTTAAAAATAATTTGAAGCAAATACTTTAAAATATTAACATTTTCCAAATCATAGTGGTGGGCATTTGTATTATTATTTTAATTTATTTTGTATACTTGAAATAGGTCATAAATTAAACAAATTAATTTCACCTAATTTAACTGCTAAAATAGCAGATGTAATGACTGCTTAGTATTCCAGCTTAAGGAGTTAACATTTCTTAAATTAATCCTGTAATTTTTGTTACCTAGGATATAGACAATTTTTCAAATGTATAAATTATGCTATAATAAACATTGTTGCACACCACTGATACCTCCATATGATCCATTTTCAGGAGTATAACTCATATGTGTCAAGGTCTATTTACTTTTTAAGCTTGTTTAATATTTATTTTCAAATTATTCTTTAAAAGTTTGATATCAGTTTATACTACTACAGCAATATATGATGCCTTTATCGACACTGAAAAACATAATTATTTTCTCTTTGCCAGTTGACAGTAGTAGTTGCTGTTTTAACTTACCTTCTTAGATTATGGTGACAGTGAAGTAATTTATCATAGTGGCTATGACAGTGGCTGCTGGAACAAAGTACTGCAGATCAAGTAGCTGAAACAAAGAAGTTTATTTTCTCCCAATCTTGGAGACTAGGCGTTTGAGATATTAGTGTAGACAGTATTTGGGTCTTCTGAGGTCTGTCTGGTTTGAGATGTACGACTGCTACCTGAATCTTTACATGGTCTTTTCTGTGTCCAAATTTCTTTGCCATGTAAGGATAGTAGTCATACTGTATTAGAGTTTGCACTAATCATTTTAACTTTACCTTTCTAATGACCCTACTCCAAATACAGTCACATTCTGAGGAAACAGGAGTTAGGACTTCAAAGTATGAATTTGGGGGTGACAGAAGTGAATCCATAACAGACAGTGAATATTTATTCTTAAATTTATTATCTGATTGAACTGTTCTGTTTTATTGCATTTCTTACCCTTTTATTGACCTGTATTTTTGCTTATTGACCTATAAGAATTTATTATATGTTAGAATACTTGTTATGAAAATCACATATATTTTTCCCCCAATTCATTATTTATTTGCAGTACTGGGGATGGAACCCAGGGCCTCCTGCATGTTAGGTAAGTTGCTGAGACTAGCTTCCAACTTGTGATCCTCCTGTCTAGGCCTCCTGAGTAGCTGGTATTACAGGCATATGCCAACATGCCTGACTTGCCACTTATTTTTTAATTTACTTAGAGGAAAGCTTAGGATTTTGCTTCCATTAAAAAGTTTTATGTAATCAAATGAAAAAATATTTTCACTTACAGTTTTCTAAATTTGGTATCCCTACACTTTCACAGTTATTTATATATCCTTGTAATTTGTAGATAGATTTCTCTTAAAATTCTTAGTACTTTTACAGTTTGTTTTTCACATGTAAACATCTACCATATTTTTTTCACACTGAAGTGTTTAGTCCAGATGGAATTCATTTAATGTAATTTATGAAGTATGAAACAAACTTTATTTTCTCATAAGTATGTAGCCAGTTGCCTAAGTTTAGTGGCCCATGTTTTGAGTGAATAATAAATATTTTTAAAATATTAAATTAGTATTATTTTCTATTTGCCTTTGGTGATGCTTTTCATGTAGACTTTTGTTGAAATTTTTTATTTGAAGTTTTATTGAATGTTCTGAAAAAAATGTATGTTTTACTGTTAATTTTAGTTACAGTTTGGCTGATTTCATTTTCACTGTTTTCTGAGGTGGGACAAATTAATCATCTTTGTATCAACACTAGCATGAATCTTTTGACCTTTTCATTTGAATAAAGCACACACACACACACAAAAAAGATGTATCCATTTGGGCTGGGGTTATGACTCAATGGTAGAGCACTTGCCTCACATGTGTGAGGTACCAGGTTCTATCCTCATCACCACATAAAATGAATAATAAATGATATAAAGGTTAAAAAAAGATGTATCCATTTATCATCCAGATTTATACTACTCAGAGTAGTCTGAAGTTTGTTTGCTTTGTTGTTTTTTTAAAATAGGTCCTCAGGTCCCACTTAGCATTTTTTAATTTTTATTTTTTAATTAAAATGGAAAGATAATTTATTTATTATTTCTTTTGGACTACCCCTAAGTCCAGCCTTACCTAAAAGCCACCAGTTCTCATGGACTGCACTGTCAGTTACCCAGTTATATCTCTCAACTCCAGATTCATTCAGTATCTACTCTATGAAATTGACCTAGATGCTGTAAATATTTTTTCTTTGCCAGTTGGTATAATGTTAAACTTTGTCAATAGTGGGTGCTGGAGAGACAGTACAGGAGAACTTTCCCCCTATTTCCAGAGTGCACCTTAAGCAGACTCCTGCTGCACACACTGCTTCCCAAAACCCAAGTCCTGCACTACCAGATTCTATTAAGTGTTCAGAATACATAAGAACTGCATGCCTGTAATCCCAGCAACTTGGGAGGTTCAAGGCCAGTTTGGGCAACTTGGGAAGACCCTGTCTGAAAACAAAAATAAAACATGTTGGGGAATGTAGCTCAGTGGTAGAATGCCCCTGGGTTCAATCCCCAGCACTGGAAAAAAAATGGGAGAACTTTTAAAGTTTGAATAGTTTTTGTTACTTTGAATTCAATATTATATAGTCATATTTCTGCCAGTCAATGAGCATATATTTATTTCACTAGGAAAGAAAAGCAGCCTTCTCCACTCCTCCTTCATCCCTGGTGACTCCTTAGAAACCATCATACTTCTGAAAATATTTACACAGTCAACCACTACCACCTTTGATTCAAAGCCAAACCATTCTTTGCAATGCCAGGTGGAAAGTAAAATGTCAACAAAGAGTTCTCAGATGGTATATTTCCCTGTGAACCATCTTTGACAAGTTCAAGGAAAAGCATGCTTTTGATCTGCTAACAAACCATTTCAGATTGTACTTAGAAACAAATAATAAAAAAGTATTCTACTTCAATAAACTTGCCACTCCACATTGAAAATTTTAAGCATATCATCACATTCAATTATTTTTGTTCTTTTCCCTGAACTATCGCATAGCTTATGTTATTCTTAGGAGAGTTCTTGAATTCCAATCTCACAGAAGCATAAAAAAAAGTTCTTGAATCCCCATCTCAGTAACAGTATTTTTTTCTTTCTTTTTTATTGCAGAACTGTAAGGAGCACATTATTTTGCTATATAAATTCTGTGATTCTTTTATATTCATTAAAATCTTGCCAAAACTGTTAACTGTAATGACTTCCAAGGAGAAAATGTGGTGGTTGGAGGAGAGGGTGGTGGTAATGGTGCTGGTGGTGATGGGCTGAATGTGGTGGTGGTAATGGTGATTCTGTTGAAGGTGAAGGTAATGGTGATGCTAGTGTGGAAGTGGTAGAGGTGGTGATGGTAGTAGAGATGCTGGTGTTGGTGATGGAGACAGTTGTTGCTTGCTTTTCATTCTATACTCTGTACCTTCTTAATTTTATATCCTGTGCATGTATTGTATATTCAAATTGGTGTGCTTTTAATAGTTCAATGTACTTTAATAGCAAACTTATAGAAACAGCAGAGAAGAAAGACAATATTAAAAATACATACTTTCTTGTAGAACTCAAAAGAATATAGTGAATGCATGAAATTTATACTATGATTAAAATGTTACAAACACCATTTATCTGCCACCAATAAGAGATCTTCTATCTTTTCTTTTTTGCAGTGCTGGTGATCAAACTCCAGGCCTTGCACATTCTGTCTACAGTCTTCCAATGAGTTGCATCCATAGCCCCAAGGTTCCCTTAGTTTTAAAATCCAAATACTGCTGGGTGTGGTGGTGTACATCTATAATCTCAGTGGCTTGGGAGGCTGAGGCCTCAGCAACTTAGCAAGACCCTTTCTAAAATAAAAAATAAAAAGGACTGTGGATGTAGCTCAGTGGTTCAGCACTATTGAGTTCAATCTCCAGTATCAAAAAAAAAAAAATAAATTAACAGGTTTATTTATAATTGTTATGAGGTTAAGTTGCTGAAACTTGTTCACAGAAACATTTTGCCTTGCCTCAGTACTTTACACCATCACATTTATATTAAAAATTCACATACACGTGAAAGTGGGAAAACTTCCAGTACCTGATTTCTGGGTATTTTTCATTTGCAGTCACATACTTGGGTACCTTTTGACTCCACTGGGAAAAATATTAATCATTCAGAACTACCAATAACAGGAAGAAGAGAGAGAATTTTTTGAGAATTAAATATTTTCCATCATAGTGGATTCTTTTGTTGTCATTCTTAAATTTATTTTTTTTTCTTCTTTCACTTAATTGTCTGTTGCAGTGGTTTCTTAAACATGCTCTTCACCTATGCAATCCGCTAGCTGAATGTCTTTATGACATATTTGACATGAACAACTCCAAGTTGGTGTCTTCAAAAAAAAAAGCCAGTCACATAGACCTCACTTGCTTCCAGGAAGCTGCATATGAAGTGGATGTTATAGAATTTCATAGGCCCATCCTTTTTTTTTTTTTTTTTTTTTTTACAGTGCTAGGGATTGAAAGGTGGGCCTTGCACATGCTAGGCAAGTGCTGTACTATCGATTGCCCCCTCACCTCCCTTTGCCCCATTCTCCACACCCAGCCTCTAGGCCCATCTTTGATGTCACACTGTTTCATTTCTGCCAAATTCTATTCATCACACTTCAAGGTCAGACCAAGTTTCTGAGGAGGGGAAATGAGCTACTTCTCCAAATAGGAATACCAAGGTGGCTGGGGGTGTGTTTTAAATCTACCACACTGTCTTTTATTTATCTACTGACAACTTTCCAACTGAAATCACCCCTTGTATACTTTGAATTTTTCTTTTCAAAATCTAGTTGTAGTCCATGATAAAAACAAGATAACAGACTAGAAAAACTTACTGGGCAGATGTGTTATTTTACATAGTGTGCAGGGAAAAAAAATGAGAGACCCTAAAATTTCATATCTTCATTGTGAAAAAGAGAAAGGAAGCACGAGTAATTTTGAAGACAACCTGAGGTAATCAAACATGTAATTCCTTTTGGTAACATCTATATTTTTGCCATGGCCATCACATGGAAATGGTACTGTGAATTTGAGAGAACACAGGATAGAAGGCTCTTGTTGAAGTTGAAAAATTATTAATTTCACAATCTGTAAATCCCCACCTTACAAGAGGGGATGTTTTTTGAACAGAATTGAAAGTTCATTTCCAAAATCTGAGAAGTATTCATTCATTATTGTGAAAAGATTCCAATGCCCTGAAGTTTTTCTTCCCTTTTTTCTTGGAAATTTTTATCATAGATCTTTCTCCTCTATCATCACAAAATCAAATATATATACATCAAAACACTTTTATTTATTTATGTATTGGTGTTTTGTTTTTGTTTTTTGGTACTGGGGAACCCAGGGGCATTTTACCACTGAGCTACATCCCTAATCCTTATTTTTCATTTCAGACAAGGTCTCACTAAGTTGCCGAGATTTGCCTCAGTTGCTAAAGTTGTGATCCTTCTGTCTCAGCCTCCAGAGTTGCTGGGATTACAGGCAAGCACCAGCACACTTGGATTATTTCTCCATCTTTGTTTTTTAACATACAAAAAGGCATTGACTTTAATTAAGCCTAAGAGAAATGCAAATTAAATTCATGATATTACTACTACATATCCTTATTTATTTATTTATTTATTTATTTGTGTGTGTGTATGTGTATGTATGTGTGCGCGCGCACTCGCGCTCACCAGGGATAAACTCAAAGGCACCTATTTTTTATTTTGAGATAGGGTCTCACTAGGTTGTTTACAACCTTGCGAAATTGCTGAGGCTGGCTTTAAATCTGTGATCCTCCTGCCTCAGCCTCCTGAGCCACTGGGATTACAGGTGTGTACCACCACACCTGGCTGCTGCCTTGGTTCTTCAAGGGATGTGCTCTGAAGATAGCTACCATTAATGACTTATGGGATGAAGGGAGTGCCATGCAAGCAGGTGGCCCTGCCTCGGACCTTCAATAGACTGGGCAGGGCCTGGTGAGGAGTCCCAGTAGGGATGCAGAGTGGGAACTGTCCTTTGGTCTTGGGAATGACCAGGGCGGATGTTGAAGTGACAGGGATCCAGCATGACTGTTCAAATTTCTATTTCTTTTGGGAGGGAGTTCCACATTGTTTCTCTCCAAGCCACTCCTGGGAGCTACTGGAGCTGAGCTGGTGAGTCCCTGGGGTCCAGCCAGCTTTCTCTGGGGAGGGTCTCTGTGTTGGGAAATAACAGCCTGAGTCCATGTGCTAAAGACAGTGGTTCCAGGATGAAGGCCTTCATTGAGGTTGCTTCTCCATATTTTCCTGTGCAATTTTCTTTTCTGCAGAGAACTAGCTCTTACTCCATGGTGCTGGAATTCAGGGGAGTTAGAAAGACCCCCCTGTGTAGAAATGTATTGGCTCTTCTCTGCTTCTGATGGTGGCTCTTATTTTCTTTCTTTTCTAAGTGGGTAAGAAGTTTGAATTCTCCTGTTGTATAATTCTATGTTCTCTTTTTCTCCCTCTGTCTTATTTGTCTTTAGTGAAACATACATTCAAAGAAAGAACCAAAAAGCATCAACTTTCCAAATTAGCACAGCTTATTTACCAAATACTTTTGTGATTGAAGAAGTGGGTAGAGTGCGATGATTATGCCTCACGGAACAAGCAAATCCAATTCCATAAAGCAGAGAGCAAACCAATGTAAGTACAGTATTCTCCTGTGCCTAGCATGGGAACTGAGGGAGGCAAACTAGCTTCCCAATTTTGACATTCTGTTTCCATTTCTAATCTCAAATGCCAGTAAAGATAAATAGAGAGAGAGAGAGAGAGAGAGAGAGAGAGAGAGAGAGAGAGAAGGAAGGAAAGAAAGAAAGAAATTGCATGCCACCTTGTGGATAAATAAGGAATAGAATTCGTGTACACTGGTTGGTTTTTTTGGGTGGTGGTGGTGAAAATCTAACAATGTATTTTTGTTTTTGTTTCCTATTAACAAGTAAACAAAACAACAAAAACAAACCCACAAAAAGTCAGAGAGAACAATGGGTACTCAAATATTTTAGAGTATAGATTAAAAACAGCATTGGTAATTAATCATGCCACCCTTGATTTAGAGTGTACCCTACTGAAGCAGCTCAATGAATAGATGATTTTTTTTTTTCAATTCTGACTTTTCAGACCAGATATTGGCTTCCAGGCCTGGCCTAATGTCAGGATCTGATCTTCCAGGTTATTATTAACATCTCATGTGGTTAGGTGATAAAATTTGGTTTGTATTCTAAACAGGTATAAAATCTATTTGTATCATTGTCAACCTTCCATGTGAGCTGTATTTACTAAGTAATCAGCTAAACAAATATTTCATAATGGGTTAGTATAAAACAGCTGCATATAGGAGACCTTGGATCTTCCAGAAAAGATGATTAAAAGTCTACCATCAAACAGCTAGATGGCTCCTCACCATCTTATAGATTACTTATGTCCCTTTGGGTCTAGCAAGTCAGTCACAGTCCTTTTTTCTGCAAAATAATAGTGTCAGGTCTGATTAGTCATTTTCAGTCTGTGTACTTCACTGGCTTCCAAAACTGTTTAATCCAAATTTCATTAAAATATATTTTCTGAATTTAGCTTTTACAACATAATTTATAAAATATACTTCCTGGACAGTGCATACAGTGACATGAATCAAGTTTGAATATAGTAGAGACTATTGAGGCAATCAGTTCACACACACAAACAAATGTAAATATATCTGTGTGTGTATGTGTGTGTGTGTATAAAATAAATGAGATAGTGTATGAAAAACACTTAACAAATTGCTTTGGATGATGTTAAGTGATAACCCTTGATAACTTATGATTGTTGTTGTCTTTGTTATAATCATCACTGTAGGGGAGGCACGGCAGAGTTTTACCTCCTATTTAGGGTTTCTTTTGTGCAGGACCTAAGAATTAAACTGACCTAAGACAGGGCTAGGAATGTAACACAGTGGTAGAGTGTATAGCATTTGTTTGCTCTCGGTACCACTTTAAAAAACAAACAAACAAAAAAACCTGACACAAGAGATTAATTGGAGAAAAGCATACAAATATATTTTAATGTAAATTTTACATAATCCAGGAGACTTCGTAGAGAAATGAAGATCCAAAGAGGCAGTGAAATTCCGCTCCTTAGACCCTGAATTGGTAGGGAGGCTTAAAAGATGAGTTTGTTATGGTTTATGAGATGTCCCCCAAAAGCTCATGTGTAAGACAATGCAAGAAAGTTCAGAGGTGAAATGATTGGGTTATGAGCCTTAACCTAATTGGTGCATTAATCCACTTGTGTGGATTAACTGGGTTGTGACTATAGGTAGGTGGTTGAGGCTAGAGGATGTGTGTCACTGGTGTATATATTTTGTTAAGAGGTTTTCATACATCATCTCATTTTTCCCCAAATACTGTTAATACCCACAACTTATTGATAAGGGCACTGAGATTCAGGTTGAGTATTTCACTCAAGGTTACCAGCTAGTCAACCTGTATTCAAGCCCTAGTTTACCTAGCTTTAGCACCTTAACTACTGTCTATACTAAACACCTTTTCTGTGAGTTCTACTCTTTGCAGTCTTCCAAGTATTTTGTACCGGCTTCTGTTGGAGTACAGTGTTGGTGCTGTAATCAGTCTTACCAGGCATTCTCCCCACTAGGCTGGGCCTCTGAAGACCTGGACTTTGACTTACTCACCTTTCCCCTAGCACCTTGTGCTGTGCTTGGCACACCCTGGACCCTTTGTCCTTTCTACAAATATTTATGGAGTGTTTATTTCAGATTAAGTACTATGCCAAAGTTAGGGATATAAAACATTTTGGTAAGAAATCCCTCTTCATACCTATATAAACAGAAAGTAATTTTAAATGGGGCTTAAAATTGTAATCTCAGCGATGAGGGAAGATCTCAAGTTCAAGGTCAGACTCAGCAATCTGGTGAGACCCTCAGCAATTTGGTGAGACCTGCATCTCAAAATAAAAAATAAAAACGACTGGGGATGTAACTTAGTGGTAAAGTGCACCTGGGTTCAATCCCCAGGACCAAAAAGAGACAGAGACAAAAAGAGAAAATAACAGGTAAGAATTATTTAGCATTATAAATATGCAAGATAGAAGGAAAATGGCTACAAAATCTGGGCAGAATTTCTTATAAATTAATAAAGAAAAATAGAAGATTAAAACTTCTTGAGAGGATGAACTGTTACAGCCTTGCATCACGTGTGTCTCGTGAGCGAGCCTTTTTCTACTTCTTCCTGAGCTTACAGTTCCAAAGGTCAAAAAGCCAATCAAGCCTTTTTTCAAGCTTATTAAGTTCTCTAGGAGACACCCTAGAGGGGAACTGGGTGGGCAGGCAGCGCATCTCTAATCAGAAAACCAAATCGGGTTGTGGTTATGTTCCAGTTGCCACTTGGGCGACAGCTCGGACAAGGACCTACTTCCCTGGATCTTACATCCAGACTTAGGTCAGTAGTCTGCGGGGAGGAGAGCCGCTTCCGGTGGGGTAATCTCTGAGCTGAAATTGGGGAGCTTTAATAAATGTTTAAAGAGCAAATGGAATGATGACCGACGACCAGCCCAGCGGTTGCCAAGGAGCTAAAGAAGATCTCGCTTTGACGTCAGAGTTCTAAGGAAAAGAAGGAAGAGGAAGGAGACACCAACGGCTGTTGAGGAACGGTGCTTCCTAGCCCCTTAGGCTGAAGCAAGGCACCCCGAATCCGTTTTCGCATTCAGTGGCTGGTAGGAGACCCAGGAGGACCGAGGTCGGCCGGACCCCGGCTGGGGGCGGAGCCACAGCGGGAGAGGCGGGGCTACAGCGGAAAAGGACTACGGAAGCCGAGCAGGCATCGGTTGTTCCGCCGCGGAAGTGTCCGTACGCCGGCTGTGGGAAGGCAGCCAGAGACCTCTCGCGATCCGGCAGTCTCCAGTGCGCTCTTTGCCACAGCCGACCTTCTGCTGTTGCCGCAGCTCCCTTAGCGAAGACGCGTTTCCTGAGTTGTCCAGCAACTTCAGTTGGGCAGCGGTGTGAGAGACCTGCCGCCGCGTGTCGTCGGTGCCACCGGGTGTTTCGTGTGCGCACCTAGCGGGTAGAGCGCTTGCCCCGTCCCCCGGCTGGTCCGGGGCTCCAGGCATTGTACCCACGGCGGCTCCGCCTGACGCGCGGACTGGCCTGCAGCCCGCGTCCCCGGCGGACGGCGTCATGAGAAGCCTGCCGTACTTCTGCCGGGGCCAAGTAGTGCGGGGCTTCGGCCGCGGCTCCAAGCAGCTGGGTATCCCCACAGGTAAGCGGAGCCCCGGGACCGGGTCACGTAGGGAGCGAGGACGTCAGCCCGGGGACTTGCGACCGGGTTGTGGGACCACCGTGCCGCAGGCGGAGGTGACCTCCTGTCAGCATCGTTCCCTCTGTGTTGGGGCCGAGGATCTTTCTTTGCGTTGTGGGAGCTCCTCCCTGCCCCTGGCTCTGATCTCCCTGGCGACCCGGGTGGTGACAGGAAGCTTAGCTGAATCACAGGATCCCCCTTTCCCGGTCCAGCCAGGATGGTTAGCCAAGCATGGCGGTTACCTTGCCCATTAAAATCTAACGTGGCTGAATTCTCAAGCCGACCTTAAAGTTCTTTTCTTGGAATCTGTTAGTGTCCCAGTGATAACGCAGGTTGTTAGAGAAGAGCCAACTTTTGGGTTTGGTCTGTCTTCAGGAGTTTTAGTATTCAAGACTTGATCGTTTAATTCATCCTTAAAAATACACAGCAGGGGGCATGTGACTCAGTGGTAATGCACCGCAGAGTTCAATCCCCAGCTTAAACCCACCCCACCCACACCCGCGCCAAAATTTGCAGCTACTCCTGAAAACTATGCTGTACTACTGGGTGTCGAAAACTACACAGCAGGGTTGCCCTTTGAACTTCAATTATTCTCTTTAGGCTGGGTATTTAAAATAAGAATCTTTTGAAGTGATTCAAACCCTACTTGGAAAAAACAAATCTTAAAAAAAAAAAAAGCCGTCGGTTTTGTTTGGTGATGTTGATTTTTGAATATTAAGATAGAGGAACCTCGCTGTGTTGCTCAAGGCTGCACCTGAACTTCTGGGTTCAAGGAATCTATCTTCCTGCCTCAGCCTCTTGAGTAGTTGGGCCTACATGTGCTGGTAACTGCTTGGTGGCCTCATTCCATCTGGTTATACCTTTTTTTTTTTTCCTATCCAGAGAGTGGTTTTTGGTTTTGCTTTTTTTTTTTGAGAAGTTTCTATACTTGCCTTACATCTTATTACATACCTGTTTACCTGAAGAGAAAGAACTCCAACTCAGAATATGGGAGGATGAGATTGCTAGTCAGTCAGAGCTCTAGTAATCTACTGAGTGCATTTAGAATAGTCCTGCATGTGATTTTTACAAATGTTTTATGTGAAACTTGTAACACTAAGAATGTTTACTTTTTTTGTTTAGCCAATTTTCCTGAACAAATAGTAGATAATCTTCCAGCTGACATATCCACTGGCATTTATTATGGTTGGGCCAGTGTTGGAAGTGGAGATGTTCATAAGATGGTGGTGAGCATAGGATGGAACCCATACTACAAGAATATGAAAAAGTCTATGGTAAGAATCACATTTTCCTGTTACTGAAATGGGATTATGATTTAGAGTGATATGTGGTTTTAGATGCACACAGAATTTACCAGTGGTGAACACAACATGATACTAATAATAGAGTTTGGGGCAGCATGCTTGAAGAATTTAAAAGCAAAGTATTGGCTGTTTTGTTTGTTTGGGTTTTGTTGTTGTTTTTTATTCGCAGTACTTAGTATTGAACCCAGGGGTGCTCTACCACTGAGATACATCCCCAATCCTCATATTTTTTGAGACTGGGTCTTGTTAAGTTGCTGATGTTGGCCTTCAACTTATTATCCTCTTGTCTTTTCTTCTGGAGGCTGACTTTCATCACTCTGCCCAGCTAGTTACTATTTGAGTAAAATATCTTTTTCCATCCTTTTACTTTCAATCTGTGCCTTTGGATTTAAAGTGAGTCTCTTATAGCTAATAAATGGTGGGATCAATCCATTTTGCCAATTTCTGACAATTAAGACCTTAATCCATTTTCATTTAACTAATAAAGGATTTCTACAATTTTGCTTTTTGTTTTCTGTATGCCTTGAAAATTTTTTGTTTGTTTCCTTTGTTATTTAGTTGACTAAGCATTTAGTTGACTTTTTATAGTGACACATCTTGACTCTTTTCATTTCCTTTTGAGTATTTTCTATAGATATTTCCTTTGTAATTACCATGGGAATTACATTTAGCATTCTAAAATTTGAGAAGTCTACTTTGAGTTCATACCAAGTTTAGTAGTGTACAGAACCCACAAATTACATCTTTTTATACATTGTACCAAGTAACAGATTAATTTTTTATGCATTTATTTATTAAATCATACAGAAAGTGGAGTTAAAAAACATTATAATGCTACCTTTTAAATGCTCATGTAAGTACATTTACGATAGATAAGTGAGTTATTTAAAAGCATGTTTCATAAAATTGAGCTTGCCACAGTTTATGTAGTTCAAAGTGTAATTACTTGATTACCCTGTTAATATAGAAATGCATACTACAGGGATGATGCAAATTGATGCTTTCTTTCTGTTTCTCTTATTGTGTTGGTAAGTATCAAACCCAGGACTTTGCATGCTAGGCAAGTCACACCCCCAAACTCCTCTATTTTTAAAAAATCGCCTTGAAGTATACTCTAGTTCTGTCCCTACTTTTTTTTTTTTTTTTAAACAGGATCAACACAGATTATATGTTTTTATTTGTTAGATTTTTGTTGAATCTTTCTTTTTTGTATATGCTGGAAAGTAAAGCCAGGGGTGCTTTACTACTGGGCTACATCCCCTTTTTATTTATTTTATTTTATTTTTTGGTGTAGATGGACAAAACACAATACATTTTATTTTTATGTGGTCCTGAGGATCGAACCTGGGTCCCAACCGTGATGTTAGGCGAGCGCTCTACCGCTGATCCACAATCCCAGCCCTTTATTTTCTTTATTTTGAGACAGGGTCTTGCTCAGTTGCAAGAGGTGGCCGCAGATTTGTGAGCCTGCCTCTTGAGTAGTTGGGATTACAGGTATGTGCCACTGTACCCCACTTGGCTGAATCTTTTGTCAGCTCAAGTATGTGGCAAAAACAGATTTATAGAGATCTAAATTTTAATCGTTCCTTTTTCTTTTCTTTTTTTTTTTTTTTTTTTTTTTTGGTACCTGGGGATTGAATCCAAAAATGCTTTACCACTGAGCTATATCCTTAGCCTTTTGTTTTTTTATTTTGAGGCAGGGTTTTCTTTTTATTTGGTGGAGGGTAGTGATGATTGAACTCAGGGGCACTCAACCACTGAGCCACATCTGCAGCCCTGTTTTATATTTTATTTAGGGGGAGTGTCTCACTGAGTTGCTTAGTGCCTTGATTTTGCTGAGGCTGGTTTTGAACTTGGAATCTTCCTGTGAGGCAGGGTTTTACTAAGCTGCTTAGAGCTTTGTTAAGTTACTGAAGCTGGCCTTGAACTTGAGATACTCCTGCCTCAGTCTCTGAGTCACTGTGATTACAGGTGTGTGCCACCATGTCTGGCAATTTTTAACTTTGAAGAGTTACTAAAAAAGAAGTGTGTCATAGGTGGAAAACCACTGTTGGTAGAAGCAATAGTAATAACCCAGAATTCAGTAGAATTTACTCAGTAGAATAGTGCAAATTGTTTGTTGGAAGAGATAAGGTAAAGAATTTATAAATGAGGGCTGGGGATGTGGCTCAAGCGGTAGCACACTCGCCCAGCATGCGTGCGGCCCGGGTTCGATCCTCAGCACCACATACAAACAAAGATGTTGTGTCCGCCGAAAACTAAAAAATAAATATTAAAAAACTCTCTCTCTCTCACACACACACACACACACACACACACACACTCTCTCTCTCTCTCTCTCTCTCTCTCTTTAAAAAAAAAAAAAGAATTTATAAATGAAAACAACAGTTTTCCGTTGAATAAGGAAGGAAAAGAAAGGCAGGGGAACCCTTCCTTATTCCTTGAATAAGGAAGGAAAAGAAAGGCAGGGGAACCTATCCCATGATGAATTACACAGGTAATGGAACTATTACTATTGAACTACTTAAGGAATACCTTGGAAATCCTTTAATAATTAGGAGAAACTCAGTTTTCAGTGATAGGATATTCCTACGATTCAGGGAGTGTGTGTGTGTGTGTGTGTGTGTGTGTGTGTGTGTGTTTCTTTGATAGTAACAGATACCTGTGAAGTTCTTATTCAAGTCCTTTGCCCTTATTTAAAAAGAAAAAAACTCTGTAAACTTATTGTCATAAAGAAGTTCTTGGTATATTTTATATCCAATTCCTTTATTGGAATTATGTGTTACAAATTTCTTCTGTGTTGCTTTTTTATTGTTATTTTTTTAAATAAACTCACTGGTGTCTTTCAAGAACAAAAGTTCTTAATATAACCATTTAATCATTTTTTTATTTATGGTTGGTTAGCGCCAAAATCATGAAGAAAGTCTGTTTCATTAAATTGATTTTTGAGTATGCTTTACAGTAGGGGTCAAAATTATTATTTTTTTCCTATCTATTGAAAATGCCATCCTTTTCTGATAATACTAGTGTCTCTTGTGATATATAAAATGGTTTTATGTGAGAGTCTAAAAAAAAAAATTCTACATATTGATCTGCTTGTTTATTTTGAACCATTACCACTGGTGCTTAATTTACATAGCATTATAATAGGTCTTGATATCTGCTTGTGTAAGTTCTTCTGTCTTGTTTTCAGGATTTTCTTAAATAATTTTGGCTTTTCTATTCAAGTTTTAGAATAAATTGTCAGTTTCTACCATTCAAAAAACCCTACTAGAATTTTTATTGAGATAGAATTGAATCTGTAGATCATTTTAGAGTAGTTCCATTTATGGAAGATCTAATGTTCTAATCCATCCCACCCTGAAAATACCCTAAATTTTTCAGTTAGCATTTGTCCCCATATGTAAAGGACAGTTATACAGAAGATATGGAACAGAGAGTGAATTATGAAATTTATTTATTTATTTTGCTCTTATCATTAAGCTTTTTTTTCCCCCCTTTCTTTTTTTGGTGCTGGGTATTGAACCAAGGAGTATTTAACCACCGGACCACATCCCAGCCCTATTTTGTATTTTATTTAGAGACAAGGTCTCATAGGTCTTGCTTAGAGCCTTGCTAAGTTACTGAGGCCGACTTTGAACTTGCCATCCTCCTATCTCAGCCTCCTGAGCCTCTGGAATTATAGGTGTGTGCCACTGTACCCATCTTAATTTTATTTCGAGATAGGGTCTCACTAAGTTACTTAGGCTGGCCTTGAACTTGTGGTCCTCTTGCCTCAGCCTCCCAAGTCACTGGGATTACATAGGTGTGTGCCACCACACCCAATTTAAGGAGTCTTTTGTGGAATATGATTACAAAAGAAAAAATGTACAAAGTAATTTCCCTGTAATTAGAGAGAATAGGGAAGAATAGTACAACCATCCCTGCATCTTTATTAGTCCTATTTTAATGATCTCAAAGGATCATGACCATCTCCTCCCAAGAAAACTAAAAGATTATGAAAAGTAGGTTTTATTTTTTGAGAGGAAATAAAATTTTCCTTAATCTAAAAGGTTAAATGATTTTTTTTTGTTATTGTTGTTGTTTGGCCTGAATCATTTAAAGTGTACTCTTTTTATTGTTTTTATTACTCAGAATGAGGTAAGTGTAGTTTTAGATTTGTGATATTTCAGTTTAAAAGATCACTTCATAGATTAGATTCTCAGGTCATATGCTTCAAGGTGGATGTTTCTAGTTAGTTTACACTTATATATTGCAGTTTCTAATGCTCCCATCCTAGTCCAGCCTTAGCTGTCTTTATTTCTTTTTTTCTTCCCTTCTCCCTCCTCTTCTACTCCCTCTTTCCTCTCCTTCCTCCTCTTCCTCTACTTTCTTTATTGTTGCTATATTGGGTCTTAAACCCAGGGGTGTTCTACCACTGACCTACACCCCCGGTTCTTTTCTTTTCCCTCCCTCCCTTCTTTCCTTCCTTCCCTTTCTCCCTCCCAGCCTCCCCAGCTCTTTTTAAATTTTGGTACAGGGTCTTCCTGAGTTGTTGAGGCTAGCTTCAAATTTTCAATCCTCTTCCCTCAGCTTTAATATAAAGAAACTTCAATTTAATGATTAAAATATGATAGATGAATAATAAGCTTTTTGAAAAATTCCTCAGTCATACCAAAAATTCATGTGCCAGTCAGCTTTCCATTGCTTTCCTTCACCATTTTAAGCATCAGATTTTACCAGTTTGTGATAGAACATATCTACTACCTCACTTAAGTTTATGCATAAGTTTGGGACAGTAACATGAGTGATGGAAAAAATGTCTTTATATTTTAATGAGGACCGATTGCTTCATTTAAATTAACTCACCCTAAATAGAAAGGTAAATTTCAGATTTCAAGAAGTCTGTAATCTGAAATCTTTTCAACATTTTTGACTATAGGAAACTCACATCATCCATACCTTTGAAGAGGACTTCTATGGGGAAATCCTCAATGTTGCCATTGTTGGCTACCTCAGACCAGAAAAGAACTTTGACTCTTTAGGTAAGTTCTTGTCTTGATCTCCTTAAATATTACTACTGCTGCTATAGGTACTACTAGTAGCATTGGTGGCAGTATGTATATTACTGAGAGTTTAATAATTGCCCCGCACTGTTTAAGTGTCTTACATGAGTTACTTTCTTTATCCCCTACGATAACCCTATGAAAAATTATTTTGCCCATGTCATAGATGAGGAAATTGACAGTTTGCATAGTCACTGTCCTAGTCTCTTTTCTGTTACTGTAGAAGAGTATCAAACTTGGTAATTTATAAAGAGTAGATGTTTATTTAGCTTACAGTTCTAGACACGGGAAGTCCCAGAGCATTATACAGGCATCTGGTCAGCATATGGTGAGTGCCTTCTTGCTGCACCAGTGGAAGGGCATCACATAGTAAGACAACAACAGTGCTAGAGAGAGATCGTTTTTATAACAGCCCCTTGATAACTCATAAATCAAGAGGGATGGCAGTACTCTCCTGTAACTGCAGTGTCTCAGGATGCTGAGGCAGGCGTTTTTATAACAGCCCCTTGATAACTCATAAATCAAGAGGGATGGCAGTACTCTCCTGTAACTGCAGTGTCTCAGGATGCTGAGGCAGGAGAATTACAAATTCACGGCCAGCCCCAGCAACTTAGTGAGACCCTATCTCAAAAACTTAAAAAGGGGGCTGAGATGTAACTCAGTTACATAATTATTATTGGAGACTAGATTAAAAGCCAGCAGACTGACTGCTTCTCTAACAGTATGAGGTTAATGAAATCTTTGGTAAGTATAAGAAACAGTGAAGCAATGAACATTTGTTTCAGGTGTTATCAGGTGTCTTAATAATAGAATGTGGTAGTTTTAACCCTGTTGTAAAGTTTGTTTTACAGGTGTAAATATCAAAGAGAACAGATCATGAATATTTGTTTCTTGTGTTTGGAATTTGCAGTGTATATTTGTGACTGTACCTTTCTCTTAAGAAATTGCAGTATTACTTAAGCCTAGGGAAGAGGCAGGAAGGGAACAAACATTTATTAGATTCTATCCTGTGTCAGAGATATGACCAGCTTGTGAGTTGTCAGGAGAGGCTGAGCAAAGGAATAGTAAAGTCTATTAGCAGTTTCTCACTATATTTATCTGCATTCTCTCTACAGAGTCCCTTATTTCAGCAATTCAAGGTGATATTGAAGAAGCTAAGAAGCGACTAGATTTACCAGAACATTTGAAACTCAAAAATGACAATTTCTTCCAGGTTCCTAAAAGCAAAATAATGAATGGCCACTGATGAAAAATTACTTTATTTATTCATTTCACTGTTTATAATTGTGCAGTCTTGCTTATATTTTAAAAATCAAACATTTTCCTATAGCTGTAAATTAGTTTAAACAATATTAGATAGTTACCCCATTATGCTTCAGCTGTTCAAACCATCATGCTATCATACTAAAAAGAATCATTTTAAAATAAATATTGTTTTTTATGTAATGCTGTAATATTTTCTGAATCACTAGAAAGATATTAAGTGTCTTGTAATGGAAATAAAATGTATATAAGTCTGGGTTAAGCAAGTCACTAATTTGGGAGGAGAACTGTAATTCTCATGGTAAAATATAAGCATGTATATAGCATATGTTACTAAATAGAAGGCTTATTAAAGTAATGCATTAAACAGAAGTTTGATAATTTACTATGAATGGGAAGAAAATACAGACTGTAACTTTGATATTTTGTGCATCCTTATATATTACAGAGCTGAACACTTGTGAAATTTTGTTTTTCTCATTTCCCTTCTGAGGTCAATTTATTCTGTCTCCATTTCTTGTGTAGTGCTGCCTCAAGTTTAAGTGGCCTAGATCTATCCTAAAATTCTGTCCATAAGAGATTGCATTGGTCTGTACCATTCCATTTCATCACTAATCAGGGTGATTAGGTACATATCTGTATTGCATCTTTAGAAAAAAACAACAGACTCCATCTTTAGGCATCCTCAGGATATAAGTGAATATGTAGCCATCCCTTTATATTTACCAGTTTCTTAAAACAAAATTTTTATTTTTCTCCCAGGGAAACTAAGAGCCAATTAAACTATGAAATACTTAGAAGGTTATTAATTTTAAATGTGATTATATGTTCCAGAGCAAATCTAAACTGTCTTAGCTGTGTACGCACAATATGCTTTAATGTTAGCCTAAAAAGCTATGTTGAGGGAATGGTGTAAATAAAATTTTTATTAAATAATATTCATACTTTGTCTTTTTTCTCCTGCCCACTATAATTTTTGGCCACTTGAGTCCTTTTGTTTATATTGGTAGAAAATTGAAATCTTTGGATACTTTGTACACATTACAGGCCTAGGAGTGTAACTTAGTGGTAGAGTGCTTATCCAGCATACGTGATGCCCTGGTTTGACCTCCAATATCAAATGCACACACACAAAATTCAAATTACAGGTTATTTGTGGCCTTCTCAATATCCTCAGATAGTATACTGCATTATTGTTCAATTTAACAATAGATTGGTGGTGGTGTGGTGTGGGAAAGTAAAGTTTGAAGTAAGTAGAGGTGATTTTAAAGAAAACTCATGGTACATCATTTTTCCCCATCTACATGAATAAATGATACTTACTGATGGTAATAAACATAAAGTCCATAGAAAAACATCTAAAGCTATTGGAGCAAAGGATACATAGGTAAATTCAGTCAGATTATGTTTCAATTTATTACAATGCTATTTGTGTCTTTTTAATTTTTTTATAAAAATTATATGTGTGTGTGTGTGTGTGTGTGTGTGTATGCTGGGGATTGAACCCAGGGCCTTGTGCATGCTAGGCAAGTGCTCTGTGATTGAGCTCCATCCTGAATGTCAGAAATCCCATACTTAAAAAAGGACTCAATTATCACTGGCTTTATGGAACAGTTAAAAACAAACATGGAAAGTATTAAGACAGATTGTTTAGTCTGAACAGCTTGATGCTATTTTGGTCTCATTTGTGGAAGTTTTTTGATGTTTTATTGTCATCTTACATTTTGTTAAATGCCAATGCTTTTGAAACTCATAGTATTTAGGGGTTAGTTAATTGTCTACATTTTTAAAGGTTTTATATTAAGCATTTATGAATTACAAGAAATTACAGTAGTGAATTTTGAGTATTGTGGGTATTTTCAGGTGTTGAAATAAATCTTGACTAAGTGATGTTATTCTTTCCCTTTGTCAGCTTGGATAAGTTTCTGATTTGTTGACTGATGGTCACTTTAAGAGGTGTTAAAGGTCATGAATAACCAGGTGGCTGTAGAGAACCTGGCAAGCAGTATTTCTACAATCAAGGGCCTTGCCTTTGAGAGCTCTTGTTTTTAATGCCTATAGCACAGTGCCTTGGGTTTATTTGGAGAGTATTCACAAGGCATCTGTTCTTTCAAAAGTCCACTTTCTGACAGTGAGGGTTTCCGTTATATTTTGATATAAGAAGAGCCAGAGAGGTATAAGTAAGTCTGATTCCCTTGAGTAATTGCTCCAAAATAGAGTTCTGTAACCTTCATGACTTGTGCCACCAACCCTGCATACAGTAAACAGAATTTTTTTGCCTATCTCTATTGCATGCAAATGCTTTTTTAATATTCTTCTCCAGAACCCTCAGCTGGGCACAGTGGTGAATACCTGTAATTCCAGAGACTTAGGCTGAAACATAAGGATGGCAAGTTCAAAGTCAGCCTTGACAACTTAGCAAGATCCTGTTTCAAAATAAAAAGGGCTGGGGGCTCTTCATTTCTCTTCATTGCATCCTTGAAAGCAAGGAGGGTTAAACTGCTCTGTTGAGTCCACCTGCAAAAATTGGGCTTGTGTTGCTCTTGCCATGTCTGCTCAGTCTAGCAAATCTGATCCTGAAGTACTGCCAGAGATATGACCAGCTTGTGAGTTATCAGGAGAGGCTGAGCAAAGGAATAGTAACTTCATTAAGTTGGACCAAGTGATCTTCCTCAAATGGATTGCCCAAGACAGCCTCTCAATGAAAGAGAAGACACTAGTGCTTTGTACATAAAATTCTAAACCTCCCCCTCCCCCCCCCCCCCGCCAAAAAAAAAGGTAGCAATGTAGCTCAGGGGTAGAGCATTACTGGGTTAAATCTGCAATAAATTGTCTCCAGAACTCTCACCTTCAACTAAAGAAGGCTTAACGACTTACAGTCAGGGTTGTATAACCCAATTCTGATCAGGGAAATGTAAGTTGATGTCTCCTTGGAATTTATGAGAACAGTTTTGCTTTCCTAGTAGAATTACTAGCCTTTCTCTTTTCCCCTCTTAACTGGAAAATAGATTTGAGGCTGATACAGGAGACTCACTCTCAGGGTGAATCTTCAGGGATTGAGCTGAGAAACAAATCTACCCTACCAAAGGAGATGGCCTCGTGAGAATTAGCAGAAACACTGGAGAATGAGCTCTACAAAGATGGCAGATAGAGATTACTAGATATAGGATTTGAAGTAACTATCTGTGAAGAAATAAGAGTATTAAAAGTGCTCAAAAGAAAACATGGTTGTATAAAATGGTAGGGTTGGGTGTAGCTCAGAGCTAGAACCCATGTTTAATTGGTATGGGTGAGGTCTAGGACTCAACCCCCAAACCAAAAAAAAAAAAAAAAGGTTAATTGTGCAAGGGTATTCAGAAAGTTGGGAAATGCAGGATGAAGTTGGTTTCACATTCTTTATGGTTGGTTTCAATTTTCACTTTTTCAGATAAAGTTCCTCTAAGTATAATAATCCAAACTATTAATGTGCAAAAATACATATACAAGCTGGGCACACTGGCACAAGCCTGTAATCCCAGTGGCACAGGAGGATTTCGAGCTCAAATCTGGCCTCAGCAACAGTGAAGTTCTAAGCAACTCAGTGACACCCTGTCTCTAAATAAAATCCAAAAGAAGGGCTAGGGATGTGGCTCAGTGATTGTGTGTCCCTGAGTTCAATCCCTGGTAAACCCCCCACCACACAGAAAAACAAGACATACTATATACCCTATGGAGCATTTGTTCACCATCAGTAATGACTTTAAATCCCACATGTGGCTAGTGGCCATTGTATTTAGGTAGTTCAACTACCAAGGGTTCTATAATGTCTGGAAGCAGGGAAATAGTAAATTGTCCTTTTTTTTTCAGGTAAACAATTGGCCCATTTCTTTAAATTTGAGGTACTTTGTTTTTTTATTTTTATGTGGTGCTGAGGATCGAACCCAGGGTCTCACACATGCGAGGCGAGCGATCTACCGCTGAGCTACAAACTCAGCCCCTAAATTTGAGGTATTTACCTGAAAATATATTGAGCATTATTACTTGAAAATATAACTAACATCTGACAGAACCTTGTATCTAAAGAAATGCAATCCATAGTGTTTCCCTTTTTATCTTGATTTGCAGGAAGCTCAGTGCTAATGCTCAGTCACTGTAGGCATAATCACCCAAAACCATTAGTTTCAAACTGCTCTGGTGTGAGAGGAGAAAAACACAAGAAAATGCTCTGGGACCTAAGGGAAGTGGGCAAGTGAGGGGAACTTGCTCCCTTCCCAGCCTGCTTAAATTAACTGATTTAAATTTATGAGCTCTACAAACGACTTCATTGGATAAGACTTCTGCTTGGGTTGATTAGACCATTTGCTTCTTCCTCCCTTGAGGTTCACATTCTCTATTTTCACCTCTATTTTCATTTTATACAAATAATAGTTAGCACTTCAAGCATTTTTCTGGAAGCAGGTGAATATAAATCCTGAAGGAGTCACTGCCTCCCAGGCATGAGAGGATTCTCAAGTGTGGCTTCTGCTTGGATCCATGTAAATAAGTATGCTGCTAAATGAATCACTCATGGGAATTTCAGGTGCATTACAAGGTCCCTACAGGTCTTTTGGAGCCTTCAAAATATTTTCTAAGGCTGCCCAGAGAGTTATTTTGCTTACAGATTTGAATTTATTATGTATCTAGTAAATATTTCTGTCAAATGAAGTATTTTTGTTTTTACTTTTAAATCAATCCCCCATCCCCCATCCCCCCGAACTGGGATTGAACCCAGTGACACTCTACCAACTGAACTACACCCCCGGGGTCTTTTTATTTTTTTGAGACAGGGTCTCATAAAGGCCTCAGCGATCCTCCTCCCTCAGTCTCTTGAGTTGCTGGGATTACAGGCATGCACCACTGTGCCCCACTTCAAATCTCTCTTGAAATCAACAAAACCAAATTCTAATATTCTAAGATTTTCAATATATTTCAAAACCAGAATGTTTCCCCTGACTTTACTCTGGTCAGCTGATTTGCTCTGTTCTCCGTTATAGTATTTCCTGTGGGCTTGGTTTGAGAAATTTTTTGAAGTTTTGGAAAATAGAGGACAATGTTAGCTTGTATTCTTTGCCCCTTTTGAAAGTTTTTTTCTTCATTACCTTTTAGATAGTATTACAAAGGAATGGGTAACATTAAACATTAAATACCTTTTTTAGTGCAACAAATTAACTACTTTGAGTAATCATGTATTGGTTTATATTTTTGCACTCATGTGTATGTATTACAGGTAATCAAACTCAAGGGTTCTCTACCACTGAGTTATTCCCACAACCCTTTTTATATTCTTTGTCTTTGAGACAGAAAGGGTCTCGCTAAATTGCTGAGGCTGGCCTCAAACTAGTGATCCTCCTGCCTCAGCCTCCTGAGTTGCTAGAATTACAGGTGTGCACCACCACGCCTGGAAGGATTTTTTTTTTTTTTTGGTACTGGGGGGAATAGCATTTATTCATGTGTCTGACTGTTAAAACATAAAGAGAAGCTGGGTGCGGTGGCCCACATTTGTAATCCCAGTTATTTCGGAGCTTGAGGCAGGAGGATCTCAATTTTGAGGCCAGCTTGGGCAATTTAGCAAGACGTTATATCAAAATGAAAAATAAAAAGGACCAGGGATGTAGTTTACTGGTAGAGTACCCTTGGGTTCGATCCCTAGTGCTACAAAAACAAAAGAAAAAGAAACATTAGAAAGGAGAAAGAAATCCCTGTGTTTCACTGTTGAGATTCAAGATGGGACTACATTCTCTCTATTTCATCTACTAACCAGTGGTAAATTTTATCAGTAGAACAGCAGCGAATGCAATGTTCTTTATATTTATCAATTCCTTGTTCCTCACAGTCCAAGACATTAAGATAGATAACGTTTGTTACCACTCTTCAGAAGAAACTGAAAGTTAAAAATAAACTCAGACCAACTCCAACTATACGTTAGCAAATTTCAGAGCCAATAGTTTTACCCAAGTGTTCAGCCTATTTTTGGTGGGAAACAATCTTAGAATCAGGCTTAGTCACCATGCCTTGGGGTTGTGTACATTCGAACTCAGACCCTGAGATCTATGGGTGGTAGAGTGGCGAGTTACCATGGTCCCCGCAGTTACAGCTTTTGCAGGACACGGCAACTTGCTCATTCCTTGGCTCCTACCTCCTCTGGCTAGAGTGTTTCAGGAGGCACTAGGATAAAGTTAAAGGTGAAAATCAAACTTTTAACAGAGGCTGCGCAAAGTCAGCACATGATCCTTAATCATCTTGACTCACTGGCCAAGAACAAGGTCTCATGTGCAGAGCTGGGAAGTGGCAGGGCTACATTTCACAGAGTGTACCGGACTCATCAGCTACTATCAGGAATGCTCAAGCTTGTTTGTACCTTAAGCCCTGACAATGTCCGTGGGCTACCTGTTGTTACTCCATTGACTCAGATATCCTTCTTTGTTCCCCATAGAATTATTTATACATGGACTTTCCATAGCAATCTCACCTGCTCTAGTAATCCTCAAACTCAGCCTGTAAGCAGATCTCAAGCCTGTAGTCATTCTCTTCCATTCCTTCCAATCCATAGTCTTCTCATTGGTTAGATGATATAAAAATAGAACTCTTCCTATTTTTGAAAGTCTTCCAAGGGCAAAATTTTTGCAAAAGTTTTGTAACATTCCAACACCAAGATCAGGAAAATCCAGGTCAGGCTAAGAGATTATGAAACTGCTTCTGTTTGCCTATCACCCACTTCTTATTTATAAAGGAGTAGAGTTCAAGGTGTGGGGGGAGGGAAAATTCCTTTGAAGAGAGAGAACAGGCACTGTATATCCCTTGAAATGTAACAATCAGAGAGCTTGACTTGTGTCTGTCTAGTTTGGAGGTGGGACATAGATTCACATGAAGTTGTGTCTAGATTAATATTCGATAATAGCAGAAGAGGTGGAAGGCAGCATTTTTACTCAATGTAGGGGATTCGGGATAGGCAAAGATACAAGCTTCCCATGGATCAGATAGGAGATAAAGCTGGAATCATATCAGAAATATCCACCCAAAGATGGCAGTCCTCAGTGGTAAAGTAACCCAGCTTCTGAAGGGCTTCTTGGAAGCAGTTTGCTAAGACAGGCTTTGGGTACACTACAGATATTATAAGTAAATTGCCCCAAAGGAATCCACCTTCATCGGGGATTAAAGCAAACTCGCTCAGATGGACAGCAAACCCAAACCCAGGGTTTTCAAACTGCACTGTGAAACCAAATTAATGCACTGAGATTGACTTTAGAAAAAGAATAAATTGGAATATGATAGAAAACTATAGCATGGGTATCATTTCCTGAAACTCTTGAACTCTTGTCTGTTTTGTTTTTCTTTTTCTTTTTTTCTTTCTCCACCCCCCTTTCCCCAGCAATACTGGGGATTGAACCTAGGGTGCTCTACCATGGAGCCACATCCCCAGTCCTTTTTATCTTTTATTTTGAGGCAGGGTCTCTGTAAATTGCTCAGGTTGGCCTCAGACTTGTGATCTTCTTCCCTGTGCTGCCCAAGTCACTGGGATTACAGGTGTCCTCCCTCACACCAGACTTGCTGCAGTCTTTCTGATCAGTGTTGGTGAAAATTTTATTTTCTTTCACTGTGAATGCAGCCAAAGGAAGTTTGAAACTAGCTATTTTAATTTATTCTCCTCATGCTTGGTTGTGAAAGGATTAGGCAGCTGCAAGGGGAAGATTAGGAACAGAGCCTCTGGAGCCAGTTCAATTCTCTGCAAACCTGGGCAAGTGATCTTCTCTGTGCTTAGTGTCTTTCAGGAAAACAGCAGTGCCTACCTCACAGGTTTGTTAGGATGATTAAAGGATTAAATGAGTTGATCCATGCTAAATGCATCTAATGGTACCTGAAAGACTGTCTGTATGCAACAAGTGCTAATTATTGTTTTTGAAGTTGTGGTTATTTCTTCCCATGGCCAAAGAAAACATTGAATATTATTTATTTACTTATTGATTGTTTGATTAGTCCAGGGATTGAACCTAGGAGCACTTATCTATTGAACCACATTACCAGCCCTTTTTATATTTTATTCTGAGATAGGGTCTCACTAAGTTTGCTTAAAGCCTCAAACTTGTGATCCTCTTGCCTCAGCCTCCTTAAGTTTAAAGGCACAGAAAATTTTCTTCCCTAGAATATTTGCAGAGATGCCAGTTTGGTTTAGCACAAGACAATGATTTGTGTGACTAAATAGACCATATTTATGGAGCAACTATTGTGTGTGGCACTCTGCTATGTGATTGGGCTAACAAATGTAATAAGATAATGTCCCCAACCTTGAAGTCTCCCAGAGAAATTCGGATTTATTTTTACTATATATCCATCATCCCCATGGTTGCTTCACATATTTTAAGTCTCTAGGAAGTACACATTGAGTGCATTTCTATGGAAGGAATCATGTACCCTCTTTACCTCAAGTGGATGAAGTAAATAAGGGATTATCAGGCCTGTTTGTCTTTATTAGTACCTTGGAGATGTAGAAAATAGAACAACACAGGAGACTTCTGTACATGCCAAAGGATTCTAAAAGTCTACATTTGAGGAAAGATGAATTTGCTCTTGTAGATGTCCTCTGTTATTTCTTTCATGTTGTTTATTGAAAAAGAGTTTCTAGGGAAAGAATGAGAAAGGAAACAGATGGCTTGAAAACGGAGAAAGACCTTTCGGATTTCTTCTCTCTTTGTTGCTTAGAACAGCTGACAAAGAATCAGGAAAAGCGGAAAAAAAGGTGGGGAGCATGTGTGTCTTCCTTAATCGTTCACGTGTCCTTGTTCCAGCCCAGCATTCCAGCTCTGTAGACAGCTCTGATGTCCCAACCCAGGGAGGTCAGTCCGGGTGAGCACGCCAACCCTGCCTCCCACTCCCTGTCCTAAAGCATGACAAAGACTTCCAAGCAGGTTACACGTGAGGTTAACCCACACACAGGGTGGTTTGTTTCTTGTTTTTGTTTTTTAGCATAAAGAAAGTGAAAACCTAGAGCCAGAAAAGACTGGTTAGGGTCATGGTGAAGCCTTCCTGACTCATTACATTGGAAGAAATATAAGAGCTCTATAGAGCTGCACTTGGGTGAGGCCCAATGTTAGGTTGAGAGAGAGAGAGAAAAAAAAAAGTTAACTACCTGCATGATGGGCCCAGTGGCCCATGCCTGCAATCCCAATAACTTGGGAGGCTGGAGGATCACAAGTTTGAGGCCAGTTTCAGCAACTTAGTAAGGCCCTAAGCAATTTAAAGACCCCAACCCCCAATAAAAAAATGCTGGGGATATGATTACACTTCAATTGTTGGGCACATTTCCAAATTTATAAATCAAACCAATCACAGCCAGCCACATATATTATCTCAAATAACTTGTTCAGTGTCACATGGAGCTAAGATAAAATGAAGAGACTCTGGATGTGAGGACAATGTTTCCATTAAGCTTTTTATGTCTTCCATATCAAGCCATCTTTCTCAGTGTATTCCTTGTATCCACATGTTTTGTAGATCTTAAAGAACTCCTCAAAATTACCATTTTTGGAATCTTTGACCTATTGGGAGTGAAGGTAGAGGTTGTAGCAGATGCCTTTTGCAAGAAATGTTGTTGCTCTGAATGTACTGACACATAGGTTTTGCTCCATGAATGTGTCACATGGCCAGTTGCACAAGGCCTCATACTTAGAAGGGCCTCAAGCTTAGTTCAGGGCCTTGCTGCTGCCATCTTGAAATTCTTAAATTTAACACTGGGTCCCCCAAGTTATGTAGCCTCTCCCAAATGACCTGGTTAGTTTTCTGAGAAACCAAATCCAGATGGTTGACCTAGAAATCTTATTTTCTATCAATATCTACAGTATAAGTGGCATGCCTGCCGAGGATGGACAAGAGGTGAATAAGAAAATAACATTGGTGTGGCAATTCACAACCTACAGCAGACTTCTACTTGTATTCTCTCTTTAATCCTCATGAGCAAGTATCAGGAGGCAAAAAAGTCTATTTAAGGCCATCAGAAACCCACCAGTAGGGGATGAAATGGATTTAACAAGCAAATAGTTCTCTTAAAAGGCTCTTTAAAAGTGAAAAACAATGTCCTATTTTTCATAGGGCAGAGAAACTATCCAGATGTTATACAGCTGTGCTGCAAAGGAAGTTACAGATGCAATAGGACATTACATGGAGTTCAGCCAAAGGGATCATGAAGAATAAGCATTCCAATCCTAGGCTGAGGAATAGAGAGATGTTGTTCTTGGAGCACCCAGGAGCACTGGTCACAAAAATCCTTCCTGATCCCTCACAGTCCAGGGATGTGTGTAAAAATCTAGTTGAAAATCTAGTAAAAATCCTTTGTCAAGGATTCTCCCTTGATCGAGTCACTTTCCAATTAGCAATTTGATTGATGTCTGTATCTCTTTGTTCCAAGAACCAGATCAATACTGGAAATACTGCTTAAGCCATCTTTATAAACTTGCTGGCCTGAGACCTGCATTCAAGAACCCAGGCCAAATACAACCTTTTGAAAACTCTGCAACACCCAGTCTCTCTCTTTTTAAAAATTTTTCTATTTTCTTCCACTTAGTTGTCTGACCTTCTGATCTTCAGCCCCTGCCTTCCCTGTTTACCCAGGCCCAGCTCCCTCTTGAGTCCAAAGTCCAGGCAATTGCTGCTTCCTGCAAGGTGCTGATTGAGTGGACTCAAGTGGAGGAAGATTCTGAGCTGCAGCATTGTCCTTAGTGTGGCATACTTAATACTTTGAACTAAAGGACAGTGGCAGGGCTCACAGGGGCCTCAGGATCTTCTCCTGCTCTTCTGTCTCTCACCCTCCAAAACACCAGAATACTCCTTCCCCAAGGAAGGTCATAAAAACAAGCACCTTTTTCCCTAAATCAGTCTTAAAAACTAGAATTCTTACCCTAACCTCCCCACTTGCCTTTTTGTCTAGGAGATGGCCTTAAAGATAGTTTTTCACTTACTCTTTTTTTTTTTTTTTTTTTAAAGACAGAGTGAGAGAGTGAGAGAGAGAGAGAGAAGTTTATTATTTATTTTTTAGTTTTTGGCGGACACAACATCCTTGTTTGTATGTGGTGCTGAGGATCGAACCTGGGCCGCACGCATGCCAGGCGAGTGTGCTACCGCTTGAGCCACATCCCCAGCCCTTTGACTTACTCTTATGCAGTAGTAGACGTGATATTATGATATATATAAGTACTTGGTTTTTGTCACAGTTCCTGGCTCATAACTCCCTCCCCAACACAGACCACAGGAAGTAGAACTTTTCTTCTTCAAGGCAATACATAGGAACTCTAATCTTCTCCCACCTTTCTGTCTTGGAGCTTGCCATAATGAAATTCTGGTTGTGTGTGGTAGTGCACACCCCAGCAACTTGGCAGGCTGAGGCTAAAAAGATTGCAATTTTAAGGATATCCTCAACAATTTAGTGAGGCCCTAAGCAACTTAGTGAGACCCTGTCTCAAAACAGGGCTGGGGATGTTGCTCAGTGGTAAGTTGCCTCTGGGTTCAATCCCCAGTGCCCCAAATAAATAAATAAAAAAGAAATCCTCTAATTTACCCTTGTCTGATAGCAGGTTACAACCTGCTTCTCATTCCAAAGGGTCCTGCCAGTACCCTAGACAGGGGAGTGTTGCATAGTGAAGCCAAGGATGCAGAGGCAGATAGGCTTTGCTGGATTCCCCACCCAGTCTATCAAAATTGGATCACACCCTAGGAAGGCTTGCTGTGAGATAAGAAGGTCTTGAAAAGAATGTGGTAAGGAGGGAAATGGGGAGGGGGAGCTGGCCACTTCCCTAATCTCCAGTCCTTAGGAGAAGGTCTGAACAGAGTGAACTTGGAGTAAAGGAATGTACTTTTAAAACATCAGAAGAAATTTACCTGCACTGCAGACATGCAGCCTATCCTATACCTTCCCCCAGGTCACAGACATGGGACAGCCCTCCATTGTATTCCAGCTGCCTCTGAGAAACAAGTAATAAATGTCCCAAACTTCTTCATTGAGTCTTTCAAGTTCTTTCTTCAGAATTGGAAAACAGTATGCTGGGTCTTTGCAACCCTGAGGTTGAAAGGTTTTCTATGCTTTAATCTTGCCTATGCAATTAACTCTTCTTTATTTGGTACTGGGAAAATGTTCTACTACTGAGCAAACATCCCCAAAACTTTTTATGTTTTATTTTGAGATACGGCATCACTAAGTTGCTGAGGCTGGTCTTGAACTTCTGATTCTCCTACCTTAGCACACCCCTCCTCCACCCCCACCCCCAGTAGCTGGGATTACAGGTGTAAAGTCCTTGCTTAGCATCTGGATGGCCATTTTAAGAAAAACTTTCACTTGCTCGCCCAACATCATTTCTGAGAAAGACCTACCACCCCCTCATACCAACACAGCCCCCCTCCATTCTTTCCCACCCAAGGGCATATCACCACTCCCTCATACCAATTCTACCCTTAACCACCAGCATTAGGACCCACCTGGCTCTAATCCCTGAGCCTGCCCCATAAAGTCCCAAACCCCAAGTCTGTTTTGTCTCTCTCCTTCTGTGGAGAGATGTGCCTTTATTTGTCAGCTCTGACAAATAAACTCTAGTGTGTATCTCTGCCTGGTCTCCGTCTTTCATTTCTGGCTCGCCCCTCCCAATCCCACACTTTCCTTTCAACAGGTGTGTGTTACACTAGGCTTACAATGAAATCTTTATAAAAAGTCGTAAGTGTAAAGGACGATGGAAAAGCTCCATAAACTTAACAAGCCAAAACAACTGTTTACCTGTCCAAGGACTGTAGCGGCCAGTTGCAGAAGAAAAGGGAGGAAAGGGAGGAGAGGGAGGGAGGGGAGGGAGGAGGGAGGGGGAGGGGGAGGGGGGAGGGAGGGAGGGGGGAGGGGAAGGGGAGGGGAGGAACAGGGAGGAGAGAGAGAGAGGAGAGAGGGAGGGAGGGGGGAGGGGGGGAGGGAGGGAGGGAGAGAGAGAGGGAGGGAGGGGGGAGGGGGGGAGGGAGGGAGGGAGAGAGAGAGGGAGGGAGGGAGGGGAGAGAGAGTAGAAGAGAGTAAGAGAACAAACACTAACAGGGTATTGATATTTATGGGCTCAACGCAGGATGAGGAGGAGCAAGGCGAGTGGGCTGTTACTTCTTCATTGGCTGAGAGTTGGAGCCACTTCAGGGATTGGAGGTGTGCCATTCACAGGGATTGGAGGTGATAGTTCCTGCGCCATTCAGTGCCTCACGTGAAAGAATTCCCCACGCAAAGACACTTCCCAGGGAGAATTCCAATTTTATTGCAAAAAGCTGTGTGCTTATATAGAACTAAGGGGGAGATGGTAGGGCTTAGATAAATGGCAGGCAACCCGTTTATTGGCAAGTTCTTCCAGATATCAGCTCCAGAGCTCAGGAATTAGTTCTCATTGGAGCTAAGGTTCCCCGCTAGCGAGATTTGAAATTGGTGCGGGGGGGGGGGGGGGGGGGGGGGGGGGAGTTCACACGGGCGGGAAATTTTTGTGCCACTGCAGAGAAGAAGAAGGTAGGAAGAAGAGGTCCTTAGGCGCCATGTTGGGTTTTTTCCCTGGGGTATGGCTGCCGTTTATACTTTTCCCAACATCACGGACCTGAACTCCCGGAAGAGAAGCGCTCCGGGCGTCATCTTTACCAACAGTAAGGCCCACTTTTCTGACCCTGTTCTCAGGATGCTATTCAAATCCTGTATCTTGAGGATTGACTTTCCCTTCCCTCCCTACACCCTCCCTTCTTTCCTTCCTTCTTCATGATACTAGGGATTGATCTCAGGGGTGCTTTTCCAGTGAGCTACACCCCCAGCCCTTTTTTATTTTTTATTTTTGAGACAGTCTCATTAAGTTGCCCAGGCTGGTCTTGAACTTGTGATTCTCCTGACTCAACCTCCTCAGTCACCGGGAGTACAGGAATAGGCCACTATATCTGGCTCCTAAGTATTTTTCTAAAAGGATTCAAAATAGAAGTGACCTTAGAGAAAGCCTAGATCACTGTTCTCCTTTTCCAAAATGTTCTCAGTACATTCCTGATTAGCCCGTGGCCGTGTAGCCAAAGTCCTAACACGTGAGCTAACATAACTGAGGAAGACAGAGGGGTTTACAGGGCAAGCATGCTGCTGCTGGGTGCTGTGGCACACGCCTGTAGTCCCAGTGACTGAGAAGGCTGAGGCAGGAGGATTGCAAGTTCCAGGGTAGCCTCGGCAACTTGGTGAGGCCTTAAACAACTTAGTGGGACTCTGTCTCAAAATAAAAATAAAAAGGGCTAGGAATGTTGCTCAGTGGTTAAATGCCCTTGGGTAAAATCCCCAGTATAAAACAAAACCAAAAACTCTTCTGGTGGAATGGAGCCATGATCATTTTACAGAAAGTGAAAATTACTGGGAGATAAACAGATCTCATGAGAGGCCACCGTTTTAAATTTACAGCCCTTTTGCCAAAACTTTTGATCATTTCAACAAAGTATGAATTTTATCTTCTTCTTGTTTGGGAACAAATCAGTGTTTGGATTTCTGAAGAAGTAGTCTCCAGTTTCTATCTGCTGAGAAATCAAGTAAGGAAATCCAGTTCATGATCTGGTTACTCAAAACCACACATTAGAGTCTATTTGCTTTTCAGAGGAGAAAAGGACAGTATTGTTAAAAGGAGTGAGTGGGTGTGTCGTTTTTAGAGAAGGTGGAGTCTACTATTCTCTTTCTCATGTAATCTTGCTTCACAAATCCTGTCCTAATATGTGGGCTCCTGGGAGGAGACCAGCTAACCCTGCTACCAAGGGTATTTGATATCTGAGAGGGGAAGGGAGGAGAGAAATAAAAGGGCTGAGTTCCAGGTGTGTGGCACATTTTACTCATTCATTCCTCATGATGTTTCTCAGCAACCTGCAGAGGTCTGGAGTGCATTTTCTACTCATAATGAAGAATCAGAGTAACTTTGTAATTTGCCTGAGATTCCATATATTTTTTTTTTTTTTTTTTTTGCTGCAATTGAATCCCAGGAATCTTTAATCCCCAAACTCATGATATGTCCATTATGTCAAACCATCTTTATAAATATGAATATATCCCAGCAACTTGGAGGCTGAGACAGGAGGATCACAAGTTCAAGGCTAGCCTGGGTCATTTATTGAGGTTGTGTCTCAAAATTAAAAAATAAAGCTGAGTGCAACAGCACACACCTGTAATCCCAGCAGCTGGGGAAGCTAAAGCAGGAGGATTGTGAGTTCAAGATCAGCCTCAGCAATTTAGCAAGGCCCTAAGCAACTCAGCAAGTCCCTGTCTCTAAATAAAAAATATTAAAAAGGCCTGGGGATGTGACTCAGAGGTTAAGCACCCTGGGTTCAATTCCTGGTACAAAAAATAAAAAATCAAAAGATCTGGGGATGTAGCTCACTGGTAGAGTGCCACTGGGTTCAATCCCCAGACTAGTTGAAAAAAAAAATATAGGGATGATATCCTAATCATGGTATTTTCCACCAAAATTTTAAAAAGAGAAGATCTTTATACTTAGAATGGTTTATGAAAAAAACAGTACGAGATGTCATCATTGAAACTGAAGTATACTTCACCAAGCTGGTATTGGGCCAGTGTCTATGGACACTGGTGAATCTTTCCCACTTTCCAGGATCACTGATGCCCATGGGCAAGAGGAGGAAATGATATGGGAAAAGAAAGTAGAGTCCATCAAAGACACTCCTTAATACTTTTGCCTTGTCCCTACTAGTTGCAAGGCTGGCCCATAGACTAGGGTCCTCATCATGTTTAGTTGAGGATGACCTGTAATTCTAAGTTCTAACTAAAAGTGCCTATGGTTTTTTTTTCTTTCTTTCTTTTTTCTTTTCTTTTTTGGTACCAGAAATTGAACCTAGGGACACTGAACCACTGAGCCACATCCCCAGCCCTTAATATTTTTTATTTTGAGAGAAAGTCTCACTAAATTGCTGGGATCACGAGACTGCACCTCTGAGCCTCCTCTATCGTTTCATAGGAGAGTCAAGCTAGGATCTTGTCTTCTACCATAACTCAGCTCTGAAGATTGTTTTAGTCATTTCTGTCAACTTTTTCTCTAAAAATTTGTCTTGGTAGCTATTTTCTAACAGTCCTGCCTATCTTTGTGTTTCAGTGGTTTGCTTCCCCACCCTCATGAATTATTGCAATGCTTACTTTCTGTCATATTGTGGTTATTTGTACACTAATCTGTTTTTCCACCTCAGTATTAAGTTCTCCAGGGAGCAGACAACATGTCTTGTTTATCTTTGCTTTCTACAGCAGAGCTTGCATAATCCACATAGGTGTTCAATTTTAATTTCAGAAATACACTCAAAATGGCAGTGCACATAAACTTTTATATCTTGTTGATTATTATATGTAACTGTTATAGCATAGTTTGTATAGTTTTTAAAACTTATCTTTAAAGTGTTGTAAAGTACTTTAAATTATAAACAAAAATTAACTTTTTTGTGAAAGCTTTCATTCTACCTATAATATTTTACAATGTGGAATGGGTGAAATAAAAAAAAAAAATTTAAAGACTCTTGGTACATTTTACTACATTGATTTCCAAAAATTTTATTGGCTATGGTAGGCAGAACCCTAAAGTAGCTCCCCAAAGTTACCTATCCTAAATAAGCCCCAGCACTGACCATGATGACATGTCGTAGCTAGAGGGAGATTATTGGCGTGGGCCTCACCTATTCACTTGAACCCTTTATAAGCAAAAAGTTTGGCTGGGGATATAGCAATGTAGAGTATTTGCCTACCATGCATAAGGCCCTGGGGACAATTCTCAGTACCCACCCCCTCAACATACAGGAAAAAAAAAGTTTTTTTTTAATTAACTGGTGCTAGAAGAGAACATCTGAAAGATTCAGAGTATGAAAAAGATTCAATGTACAATTGCTAGCTTTGAAGAAGAGAGTCTATTCAGAAGACCAGAGCTGCCTCTAGTGTCTGAAAGACCCCTAGCTGTCAAACAAAAAATTCTCATTCTAAAGCCCTGAACCCCTGAATGTGCTGGGTGCAGAGGTGCATGTCTGTAATCCCAACGATTTGGGAGTCTGAGGCAAGAGGATCTCAAGTTCAAAGCCAGCCTTAGCAATGTAGTCAGGATAAAGCAACTCAGCGAGACCCTGTCTCTAAATAAAATACAAAAAAGGACTGAGGATGTGGCTTAGTGGTAAGCACCCCTGGGTTCTATCTCTGGTACCAGTACCAAAAACCAAAAATAAAACCTCCGAATGTACAAACACCTGAATACCTTGGATAGCAGTTCTTCTGCAGAGCTTCAGGTTAAGAACCCAGCCTGACTGACACTGGAATTTTGTGGCCCTCCCCGGCTCCATGAGGCTCTAGGTAAAGAGCTCAGAGCCACCAGATCTCCTGAGCTAGAAAATGTGAGATTAAATGTTGTTTTAAGCCGCTAACTGTGTGGCAGTTTTTTTGTTTGTTTGTTTGTTTTTGTGTGTGTGTGTGTGTAGCAATGGATAAAGAATACATTAGCTTATTGTATTAGCAAGGACAGTCAGCCCTTGATATTCATAGGTTCCACAGAACCAACCAACTGCAGATTGAAAATATTCAGAAAAAAAATGTGGCTGTACTGAACTTGTGCAGAATTTCTTTTTATCATTATTCCCTAAAGAATACAAGATAGCAATTATTTACGTAGCACTTACATTGCATTAGGTATTATAAATTATCTAGAGATGATTCAAATTCTAAGGGAGGACATGGGTAGGTTATGTTCAAATGCTGTGCCATTTTATATCAAGTTTCTGAGCATCTGAGGATTTGATATCCACAGTGGGTCCTGGAAGCAATCCCCAAGGATATCAAGGGATGACTGTAATACATGAAATTGTCCATGTCACTGCAGGAAATACTGAAGAGAACCCCAGAATTGTGTGTTGTAATTAAAAGTCTTTGTTAAGAAGCTGTTTAACATTTATTTTTGTTTGTTGCTGGTGGAAGTAAGCAAAAAAAGAAAAACACATATTTTTCTTTTTCTCTTTTCTCTCTTTTTTTTTTTTTTTTGGATGGGGGCTGGGGGGTGGGCAGGTGTGGTGGCATATGCCTATAATCCCAGGGACTTGGAAGTCTGAGGCAGGAGGATCACAAGTTCAAGTGTAGCCTCAGCAAGTTAGCAAGACCCTTACAACTTAGCAATATCCTTTCTCAAAATTAAAAATAAAAAGTGCTAGAAATATAGCTCAGTGGTAAAGTTTCCCTGGATTTAATCCCCAGTACCAAAGGAAAAAGAAATCAAATTATAAAAATGTATTTTATCAATTTATATTTTGGTACTGGGGATTGAACCCAGGGGCACTTTACCACTGAGCTACATTCCCAGCCCTTTTCATTTATTTATTTATTTCAAATTTTAAGATTAGGGTCTCCCTAAATTGCCTAGGATGGCCTCAAACTTGAAGTCCTTCTACCTCAGCCTCCTACCTCTCTACAATTGCAGGTGTGCCCCCATGTACTCAGTTTATTAAAACCCTTAGTTAAATAAATTTTATATAAAACCTGGGAAACATGCCCCCTAAACTCATTGCTTCCTAACCATTTTACATTTAATATTATTTATGCTTTCAAAATTGTTTGTGTCTAAGGCATTCGTGTGGCAGAAATTCAGTGCAATTGTTTTTGTCTTTGTATTTCTTCCTAATACCAGGGGAAGTGATATCATCTTTGAAGCTTGAAATTGGTCATTATAGGAATATTTACATCATGGAAACTAGCAGTTGCCTTTTCTGAGCCATTAAGATGTCACGAAAGCTTTCCTGAGTCTTGCATCAGAAATGGAGTCTTCTTCCTTTTGGGTAAGGACCCAAGAGAATGAAAAGTCAGGCACAGCTGGCAGACATCTGGCTAATGTGAGGAGACAGCTCCAGGGAGAATGGACAATGTCGAAAAAAAGGAGAGAGGGAGACGGAGATAAACAGGACCTGGCAGCGTGGTCTGACCCCATCTCCAGCAGTGCCGGATCCTACCTCTAATCCTACGCTCTTTAATTAAGTGAGCTAATAAATTCATTTTGCATTTATGTATTTATTGTTCCGCAGTGCCGGGGCTTGAGCCTAGAACCTCTCACATGCAGGCAAGTGCAACTGTGTTATATCCCCACCTTCTTTTTGTATTTAAGTCAATTTGGGTTAAATATTTTATCATAATTAAAACTAGCATAAATTATATAGCAGAATTTGTATCCAGTCCAGAATTATACTACTAGCCACCCAAACAGGCCTCACTGAGAGCAATAACTTAGAGGAAGGATAATTCTCCTGACCTCAATTTTGTCCTGATCTTGTGTTATCTATAATCCTCTCTTTTATAAACATATGTTTGCTTCATTTAATAAGCCTTATATCATTTCCCTTGCAGTCTGGGATTTGTTCTTCTCACTGAAACCTTTTTGTTGGAATGGCAGGCATGTTTTTTTAAGGTACTGGTGATTGAACTCATGGGTGTTTTATCACTGAGTTAAGTCCCCAAATCTTTATTTTAAACTTTGAGCCAAGGTCTCACTAACTTGCTTAGGGCCTTGCTAAATTGCTGAAACTTGCCTCAAACTTGCAATCCTCCTGCCTCAGTCTCCAGGGTAGCTGGGATTACAGGCCTGTACCATCATGCCTGGTGAGTGGTGGGAACTTTTATCAGGTGATCTAAAAGCTATTCTGCCTTACCTTCTTCCATGATAATGAAATCAGTTTTATAGAGAGTGGTTGGTCAAGCTCCCAAAGAGGAGTCAGGACTGTTCTAAGCTGTCCAGGTCATCTTGTTGTGCTTTATTACCTACTTGCTTTCCTGTCTTCCTTACAGTTAAGTGTGGCTAGGTGACCTAGTTCTAGAATCTACTCTTAGCTCAGAAGGCAGACATATGCAATCAATCTCTTTTCTGTAATCACTCAATGAATATTTTTATATGTACTATGTGTGCTGGTGTGAGGGCTGTGGAGATGAGCAAAACAATCTAATCCTTACAGCCTTGGACTGTAGCCTTTTGGCCACCATGTGCGCCCACTTGGTCCACTTTAATTTAGACACTTTGAGTATCATCCTTTGATCTTCCCTTCCTCCTTTGAAAAGAGGGGCCATATTATCTGCCTTGTAGCATCTTTTTTCATGTTTGTGACTTTTTTCCCCCCTACATCTGATGGCAAAGCAAGGTAGATATCAATGGCTGGAAAAAGGAAGCCACAAATATATTTAAATTTTGTTTATTCATTATCAGAGTGCCTACCAAGTTATCATATCTTTGTTTTTTTTTTTTTTTGTGGGGGGTGGATGGGGTGGTAAGGAGGATTGAACTCAGGGGCACTCAGCCACTAACCCTCATTCTCAGCCCTATTTTGTATATTATATAGAGACAGGGTCTCACTGAGTTATTTAGAGCCTTGCTAAATTGCTGAGGCTGGCTTTGAAATGGAGATCCTCCTACTTCAGCCTCCCGGGCTGCTGGGATTACAGGTGTGTGCCACCATACCCGGCAAATTATCATGTCTTATTGATGTGTGCTGACCAAGTTAGAGCTAAAGGCCACAACATGCATACATTGATTGCATTCTTGTGTTTCTTTTTAAATATTTTCTACATTTTTAATATTTTCTGTTTACATTTCATATATGTCAGTATGAAACACATTATTATATATTTCAATTGATGGCACCTAAACTTGATTCCTTCTTAGACTGTATGCCGAGCAATTTCTTTTTACATGAATTCTAAAATAGACCATGTTATCAGAATAGATCTTGAAAGGTATTCCCAATGTCAAAAGTGTGTATTATGTCTTTAGTAATTTTCCTAAATAACAAGGTTTTTGTTGTTGTCGTTGTTGTTTGTACTCAGGATTGAATCCAAGAGGGCAGGGGTTCTACAACTGAGCTACATCTCAGTCCTTTTTATTTTATTTTGAGACAGGATCTCATTAAGTTGCCCAGGCTGGCCTTGAACTGTAGCCTGTTGGCTACCATGTGCGCCCACTTGGTCCACTTTAACTTAAGACACGTTGAGCCTCCCTTCCTCCTTTGAAAAGAAGGGCCATATTACCTGCCTTGTAGCATTTGTGTGTAAGGATTAAATGAGATTAAACAAGTGAAGTGCCTAAAAATGGGGCCTGGCCCATGGGAAACTTGAGTCAGCTGTTAGATGTAGCGATTTATTAAAAATAAAGTTTGGGCTGGGGATACAGCTCAGTTGGTAGAGTGCTTGCTTTGCATGCATAAGGCCCTGGGTTCAATCACTAGCAACACACACACACACACACACACACACACACACACAAATCAAGTTACAGCCAGATGGGATGGTGCTGGCCTGTAATCCCAGCTGCATAGGAAACTGAGGCAGGATGATTACAAGTTGAAGCCAGCCTCCCATTTAGTAAGACTTAGTGGTAGAGTACTTGCCTACTACGTCCAAGGCCCTGGATTAGATCCCTAGACGTGGTGGTAGTTGCTCTCTGTCTTTTCTTTTACAACTAGATTGAAAGTTCCTTGAGGACCAAGATCAGATATATCCCATTCACGGTTGTTCACCCAGTAACTAGGACCGTGTTTGGCACATGATAGACATTTACATGTGTGTATGTGTGGTACTGGAGATCGAAACCAGTGACTCACATACGTAAGGCAAGTGTTCTACCACTGAGCTACATTTCCCCCTCACCCCCTAAGGTATAGACAGAGGTTCATTTAGGAAAGTAGATAGATATTCATTGGGAGAAAGCTCAAAGAAGATGCCTTTGGGGTAAAACAAGCAATACATATTCAAGGGAGAACTTAGGCCACCACCAGAGGGAAACGGAGCTCCAGTCTTAAAATTGTGTGATAGGATCCTGCTAAGTTTCTGAGCCTGGCCTTGAACTTGTGATTCTCCTGTCTCAGCATTCTAAGCAGCTGGGATCATAGGCATGTGTCATCACAACTGGTTGGAATTTTCCAGCTGGTAAAGGTACACAAAGAAGATTGCAAGAATGGTGAATGATATGCACCCAAGACGTGGGCTAATTTGATAGTATGGTGAAGAACCTAGAAGCAAGTCAGTACCATTGAGCTATACAAAGGGAAGCTAGAAAGTAATGAGGGGCTAGGATTTTATAGGTGATAAATTTAGAATCAAACAATGGCAATATGTTGCAAAGTTGTCAGGTTTTTTGTACCAGGGATTATTGAACCCCTGAGGGTGCTTCACCACTGAACTGCATCCTCAGCTCCTTTTTTGTTTGATTTAGAGATGGTCTTGCTAAGTTGCTTAGTCCTCCATTAATTGCTAAGGCTGGCTTTGAACTTGCAATCCTTCTGCTTTGGTATCCCAAGTGCTGGGATTAAAGGCATGTGCCATTGTGCCCTCCTGTTGCGAAGTTTTGCGTGTCATAATTAGAATAGGTGATAAGGGAGCCTGAATGGGATGATCTGATGGATCTTAGAAACAACCTTTGTACAGGAAGAGGAAATATTGGGAGATAAGGAGATTGAAGTTCATCCATAATTCAGGTGGAAGTCCCAGTGGTCTCATGAAAAAGGTGTTGGCCTGACTAAGGCAATAGTAACGGAGCTGAAAGACATTTAGACTGATTTTTAGGAGAGAAAATCCAGATTGATAAGACTAGTCTAATCATTGGATATAGGTATATAAAAAGGAGAAAAATCAGAACTCTTTTATTTTGCATCTCTTTCTTGGTAAATCATAATACTAAGCAAATAAAACATTTGCAAAAGCAGTCTCTTAATAAGCAAGTGTAGTTGGGCAGGGTGAAATCCCCATCACATGGGAGGCTAAGGCAGGAGGATCACAAAGTTGAGGCCAGCTTCAGCAATTTAATGAGGGCCTGCAAAACTTAGGGAGAACCTGTCTCAAAATAAAAATTAAAAAAAAAAAAAAAAAAGACTGGGACATGGCTCAGTGGTTAAGTGCCCCTGGGTTCAATTCCCAGTACCAAAAAAAAAAAAAAAAAAGAGAGAGAGAGAGTCTTCATAGCATCACCTGGTCTTAATTTCATTTATTTACACTTTTAAAATTGCATTCCATGAATCAGAACCTTTTAAGCTCTTATCCAGTTTTTTAGTATATTTCCAGATTTTGAGGATTCTCTTAGTATTTCCAAGTTATTTGCAAACAAAACCAAAGGTGACATTGTTTTCCAACCACATATTTATCTATTAAGACAGTTGTAAGCATAATTTTCAAAAGAAGTGAGAGAATAATGTGGCATGATTAAGCACAAACTTGTCAAACTTGCCAGTAGATAAGCACTTGTGTTCTTTTCACTTCAGGTCACATAGAAGAAGAGCACAATTTTTCTTAGTGTTCAAGGTCATCACAACCTTGTTCAACCTTTAACTGCATATCATAGACTTTTCTTGGAAAACAATTTCCAGGCTATTGAAAAAAAATGTCCAACTCAGTCTATCACGGTTTTAAAATTATCAAGGAACATGAACAACACAGTATAAGCAAAATTACTTGTTTCTGTAGGTTAACTCTGTACGCTGCAATGGATAAGAAAATTCTCCCATTGATATGATGATTTTCTTACAAGCATTTTTAAGAAGAGAACTATCAGGACTTTAAATGGATTTTGAAGAGCTAATTTTAAATGATTAAAATTTTGGAAAGCATATCATATGTATGTATGATACAGAGGACCTCTGAAATTATTCTTTTTATTTTAGTATTGAGGATTGTACCCAGAATCATTTTACCACTGAGTTACACCCCAAGCCCTTTTTATCTTTTATTTCGAGACAGGGTCTTGCTGAGTTGCTTAGAGCCTTGCTGAGTTGCTGAGACTGGCTTTGAACTTGCAATATCCTACCTCAGCCTCCCAAGGAAGTGTAGCCTCATTGGAATCACAGTTCTGAACCTGCACCTGGCTCTGAAGAATTTTTTAAAGACAAGGTCACAAACCACAGCCAAATCTGACCCACCACCTGTTTTTGTATTTCTGTGAGCTAAGAATAATTTTTATATTTCTAAATGGTTAAGAAAAATCAAAAGAAGAATAATATTTCATGATGTGTGACACTTATCTGAAATTCAAATTTCAGTGTCCACGAATAAAGTTTTATTGGAACACAGTCTTCCCATCCACAGGGTAGTGGCTGCTTTCACACTACCATGGGAGAGTCCAACAGTTATAGTAGAGATCTTTTAGCCCACAAGGCCTGAAGTAGTAACAAAAATCTGGCTCTTTCCAGGGAAAGCTTACTAACCCTAAGAACTTTCCTCTGAAGAAACACAAGCCTTCAGTAAACGCAAGTCTTCTTCATCAAAATTTCCCATGTCTGTGTCACATTGTTTAAAAAATATATGAATTTAGTGAATGAAAATCATACACTTCCTAGAAGGAGATCGATGTCATAGAATACAATAATAGACATGTTTATTATATTTAGGATGCTTATTTTCCCATCTTATGTTAGTGGAGCATATTTATTAGAAACATGCACTTTAGGGTCACACTTATTGTTTGGAGTTTGGTGAGCTTTCTGTGACCTTGAACTAGTGATTTAGCCTCTTTTTTTGGTACTGAGGATTGAACCCCGGATGCTTTACCACTGAGCTAGTCCTTTTTTTAAGAAATAATTTTTATTTTGAGATAGGGTATCACTAAGTTGCCCTAAGGCTGGCCTTGAACTTAATCTTCTTTTCTGAGCCTCCCTGGGATTATAGGCATGTGTCACTATGCCCAGCCCTGTGACTTAGCCTTTTGTAAGCCTCAGGTTTCCTATAAAGGCAGGACAATGACGACTCCAACCTGATAGACTTGTGGTGTCAAGTAGGTAAGTGTGGTGATTTCTTTTCTTTCTTTTTCTTTTTTTTTTTTTTTAAGAGGAATTACTTAGCTTGGTACCTGGTATATAGTAGGTGTACAGTATATTTTGACTATTGCCATCATCTGAAAATTCACTTTCACTTTTTGTTGTCCCACTCCTAGCAGTGCCCATAATTTCTTTGACAAGGAAATCCACAAGATTCTGCTGGTATAATTTGGAGTAGCCACAGCCCCTCTCTCTGTATTACTATCTGCAGAAAAACTGTCCTCATTTGTATCTAAGAGCACACTTGAAAGGAAGTCTAGAAACAGAACCACAGTGCTAACATGTTGGGAGGCTGTTTGACAGCTGGATTACAGCTTACAAGCAGAGCAGCACTTTGGGATTATTTCCTCCTGTTAGACTCCATTGCAGCTTTCTCTATGGAGAGCCTGCATTTCTTTGATGGGTTTGTAGATGGAAGCTCCTCTGATTTGATAGCTAGTCTTTTTCTTAGAATGGATGATTTTTTTTTTTTTCATTTTGTGTTAGGTTCACATTGCCATTTTTCTTTCATGATTTCCTACTAGAAAACTTCTTGGAGAATCACGGGGGTGTGGTTCTTAGAATCTTGGTGATTTTTTCACACTGGGCTTGCTACCACCTGCCTCCTGCCTGAGCCATTCTGCCCTCAGGATCATGATGGCTCTGTATACCCTTGGATGAACCAGGGCCCAGCAAACTCGTGGTTCCTCTGCTATGATGCTTCTCCTCTTTTCTTTCCTCATTTCTAAGTGGGTCCTGAGCCACCTCAGCCAAGATGCTCTTTTCTGCTCACCAGGGGACACTCTGGGAACAACAGATAAGAACACTTTTTTTTTCCCCTTGATTCTCACAAAACAAATCTCTGCCTAAACACAGCCAGAAGGGGAAAGAAATCCCTGTTAAGCCAACTCTTCCCCCACACCCCCCGCAAGTTATTTCAAGAAATATCAGAATTCTAAAAAGTTAGCAGAGCTCCCCACAATGCAACTTGGAAACAGAATCCCTACTGGTCTTCTGCTCCCTCCCTATTTTTTAAAATCACATAAAAGAGCTAATTTTACTTCCTGCTTTGGTGTCTTCACATTTCATTTTGAGGAAAATGCCTTTAGATTTGATCCTTGCTCCTCAATGTTGGTTGAGCAGGAACTGTTAATTGAATTTAGTCACTCAAAACAAGCACAAAATATTTCAGCATTCTTACATATTCTGGTTGGATTCGTGGTTAAGAAGACAAACACACTCACACCTCAGCCTGGTGTGTGGATAAAACCCAAACAGTCATGCTCACAGGCATGCCCGTGAGAGGAAGGGGAGGAGGTGGGCTGTGTCTACTGGAAGGAATAGCTCTCGTCATCATATTCCAGCTCATCTTCCTCCTCGTCCTCCAGCAGTCCATACTTAAATTTTCGGTAGACCGTGCCATCTTGGCTCATGTAGACGATGTCATCATTGTCATCCTCATCATAGTCCTGGTCCCTATACTCGATCATCTGGTCCTCTTCAAAGCTGGTGCCCTCTCCATAGCTGCTCTTATAGGAGGAGTATGACCTGGCAGGGTCAGCCAGCTTTTCATAACCGGCCTTTTGTACTGGCTGGACTCGGCTCCGAGACTTCCTCCAGACAAACACCGTGGCCCCCAACAGAAGCAGCAGCATGAGGGAGGAGGTGATCAACAGAACAGTCTTGGAGCGCTCAGCGGCAGACCCAGGCTCACTTCTTCGAAGGATGCACTCCTCTTTTGGAAGATGACCCCAAAGGCAGGGGAGAAAAAGAAAAGATGGCAGAAAAGAAACAGAATTGGGGAAATTAGTTTCTAAGGTAAAGAACATCATTTAAAAAAAAAATCTAAAAATGTAAGAATCATGGTCTAATTTTCTTAGGAGATACACCACCCTACAAAATCTTAGCATGTACCCTATGAGAGTCCCAGTCCATGCTTGATAAAACCACGCCACCCTTCTAGAACGAGAGTCAATTTGAGACCAAAGGGAGTTCCCTTGTCTCCATCAGTCATGGGTCAGTCTCCAAATGTTCAATGTATCAATTGATTCTTCTATTTCTCTCCTGAGAAAGTATTTCACCATGGTCCACGCTTTAGTATTGCTAAATGACATTCTGTTTTTTTCTAAGACTGAGTCCTCTCCCAGCTACCTATAAGCCTGGCCCACTATAACTATCCTATCTTCCAGGGCAGGAGAAGGTAATTTATAAAATTTTATCCTGTCACTGACTTCTATGACCATGTAGAGCCTTAGAAATTACTTAGACCAATTTATTTTTTGATAGTTGAGAAAATTAAGGCCATGGAGAGGAAATGAATTGTTACGTTGTCAGAGACAAGACACTGTGGAACAACCAGAATTCCAATCCATTAACCGTAACTCCATGGGACAGTCTAGACACCTGAAGGAAACGTAGTGTGACAATTGGTGCTTGGCTTCTTGGAGTTTTGTGCCACTCGCCTAGCAGGAACAGAAGTACTGTACCATTTAAATCCTGCCTACCAACTTGAGTGACAGGGCATTTCTCCTAGCATAATTAGGATTTCTGAAGTTAAGAATTTTGCCCCTTATTATCCATTGGCTTCGGTTTTGATGCCTTGACTGAGAACATGAAGTAACTGAAACAGTGCCGTAGAAGGAAGGATTAAACCGTAACTTAGCATTAAGCTCCATTTTCTTACTTTACACCCATTTGTTCAGGCTGTATGACTTGAGTAATTTGCTTAATTTATTTCCTTTTCTTTAGCTCACCATATAGGAGTGTGAAAGAGTATAAAAAAGCTGAAAAAAAAAAAAAAAACCAAACTATCAGACCCGGTTGGGTGTACAAGTTGTAGTACATAGTAGATTCTCCATAAATATTGATTGGACCACTTGGATCTGCCCCCAGGATTCTTTTTTTTTTTAATTTAATATTTTATTTTTTAGTTTTTGGCAGACACAACATCTTTGTTTTTTTTGTATGTGGTGCTGAGGATTGAACCCAGGCCGCACGCATGCCAGGCGAGTGCGCTACCGCTTGAGCCACATCCCCAGCCCCCCAGGATTCTTTTATAGGAGATTCTAGATACATTTTACACATTAGCTTAATGAGTATAATTGTGGTACCAGGTATGATAATTTATGCTTACTAAATATCTTGATATTTATTAAGGTGATATTTCCAAATTAGATCATTGCTGCTATGTGTGTGTGTGTGTGTGTGTGTGTGTGTGTGTGTGTGTTTAACTTTTAAATATGACTTTATTTTATAGGAAGACTAGACAACATTAAAAATTACTTACAAATCTTTGATTTAGTGTGTGTGTGTATGTGTGTGTGTGTGTGTGTGTGTGTATGTTTTTTACTAGTGCTAAACAAGTTTTCTGTTTTATTCTCAAACTCAGGGGATTTTGCCTATCAAGCAGAATTCCCTCCTCTAAAGTAATAGCACACCTGGCACAGGGGCACATGCCTGTAATCCCAGCGGCTCAGGAGGCTGAGGCAGATGGATTGCAAGTTCAAAGCCAGCCTCAGCAAAAGCAAGGAGCTAAGCAACCCAGTGAGACCCTGTCTCTAAATAAAATACAAAATAGGGCTGGGGATGTGGCTCAGTGGTTGAATGCCCCTAAGTTTAATCCCCAGTACCCACTCCCCCCACAAAAAAACATAAAGTAACAGCACTATCATTATTATATTTATCATTACCAACATGAGCACAGATTTTTTTCCCCTCTGAGGAAATACTGAAAGCACCAGAGAGATAGAAAATCAATCTGTATAGAGCACTTTGAGGTAAATATCACAGGAAGCAAGGAAATCAACAAAAGACCTTCACAGGTTATCGGGGTGCCACGTGCAATCACATCTTACTCACTCTTCATCTTAGGCTGCAGAGTCAGGGTCAGCCTCTGAGATGCAGTTTCTTTGAAGGGGCAGATTACCTCAGTTCATAAAGGAGCAAGTGAGTGAGAGTATTTGTTTCCCCCCTTTCTCTTTCTTCACATTTGCCTGCTAGACAAGCATTTTGCCACTAAGCTATACTCTAAGAATATTGGGACTTTGCAGAGTTGCCCCGGGTGACTCTTCAAGAATCACAGAGGAACCAGGAAACCAGACAAAATAGTTCTTTGTTGGGACAGATGTTCAGAAACACTACATGTGACAGGCACACACTTCTGGTTTCATTTAAAGGCTTCCATGTAGTACCAGTTATTATTCCTAACTGACACAGCATGGATATTAGGCAGTCAGACCCTGAAGGTGGATGTGTAGGAGGAACTGGGGAAAACAGCTGCCCAAAGGGGTGGGAAAACTGAAGAAGGAAAGAATTGATTTTGGTAAAAATGATACTTAGAGCCTAAAAAAGCTGATATGAAAATTAAAAATAGGGGCTGATAGTTCAGTGGTAGAGTGCTCGCTGGGCATGAAAGAGGCCCTGGATTTGACCCCACCCCACTCCAGCACCACAAAATAAAAATTAAAATTAAAAAAAATTTTTTAAAGTGTCTAGTAGTAGTTGTGGGTCTGGGATTTTCTTTACTTACACATGGACAGTCTTCCATAAATATTTGCTCAGGAAATAATATATCTGAACCCCTAGGAAATTATCTATTTCTGGACTAGGGAATATGTATTAAGAACATAGGAGCCAGGCCAGGAATAGCAGTGCATGCCTACAATCCCAGTGGCTCAGGAGGCTAAAGCAGGGGTATCAATAGTTCCAGGCCAGCCTCCACCATTTAGGAAGGCCCTAAGCAACTTAACAGAAACCTGTTTCAAAATAAAGAAATAAAAAGGGTTGGGAATGTGGATCAGTGGTAAAGCACCCCTGGGTTCAATACCCAGTATCAAAAAAAAAAAAAAAAAAAAAAAAAAGAATATACAAATCAGTTGCAAAGGTGTGTGCCTATTGTCTCAGCTATCAGGAGGCTGAGGTGGGAGGATCACCTGAGTCTAGAAGTTAGAGGCCAGTCTAAGCAACATAGCGAGACCCTATCTGAAATAAACAATACAGAATATCTTTTCCTTTTAGGAATCATTGCATTCAGGATGTTTCTAAGTTTGTGACTAATGAGAATCAAATATCAACATGGGTGGGGATAACAACATTGGAGGCTGGAAGACAGTTGAGGTCTGGAAGTTGGTGAAAGGAGTTTTGTTTCTTCTTTTCCCCCACCCCCCTCTCTTTTTCTCTGTACCAGGAATTGAACACAGAGGCACTTAACCACTGAGCCATATCCCCATCCCTTTTTTAAAATTTTGAGGCAGGGTTTTGCTAGTTTTCTTAGGGCTTTGCTAAATTGCTGAGGCTGGGTTTGAACTTGTGATCCTCCAGCCTGAGGCTCCCTAGTCACTGGGATTACAGGCATGCACCATTGGCTCAGTTTTGTTTCTTCTTAACCTTTAATGAAAGTTTATTTCTAAAATGCTTTAAGTCTCTAATGCAAGGCTTTGATTTGGGCTGACTTCCACTGAATGATTTTTCAACAGATTCAAGATAATACTGTATTAACCTCCTTGATTGCTAATTTCTTTCCTTTATTTCCCTCAAGAGGGAAGAATAAAAATAGAATGGGGTAAATGTATAAAGGTCAAATTCTAGACCTAGTTGAACTCTAACTTGGGGTTAGAGTATAGCAGTGGAAAGAACGTGGGCTCTGCTGTCTAAAAGACTCATTTTCTAATTCTAAATGAGCCTCTTAATATTGATGTAGACCTAGACAATCCAAATCCAACCCTTTGGGCCTCAGTGGTCTTACCTGTAAAGTGGGATCAATAATATCTACTTGTGGGGCTGTGATTGTGGCTCAGTGTTAGAATGCTCACTTAGCATGTGCAAGGCCCTAGGTCTGATCCTCAGTACCACATAAAAATAAATAAATAAAATTAAAAAGTATAGTGTCCAACTAAAAAAAATAAATTAAAAAAATAATATCTACTTGAGAACTGGGATGATGGGCACGAGGTTTCAAGTACAGTAGGCATGCAGCAGGCTCTCAGTGAAAGATAGCCTGATTGATTTTCTTGAACTTTCCATCCTCCTCTTCTGTGGCTGTCATTGCTTTCTGAGGCCAGACCCTCCCTCTGCAGACTGTCCCCGTCCCCTTACCCATGCTTTCCTGGCAGTCACAGCACTCCTGGGTGTTGGAGGGGCTGGAGGTGTTACAACAGTGGAGACAGCGGCCGTCGTCGATGTGCAGCAGCAGGGACGCGGGGCACATGGTGCAGTTCTTGGTGCCGGGGCCCTTGCATTCCATACAGCTCTCGTGGCATTTTTCACAGTTGAATTTCTCTCCCTGTTATGAATAATCAGGAGGTTGTTTGTGAGTACAGAGGGATGAACAAGGTACAGGTATTTCCCAGTAAGAACTCCATCTTGTCTCTATAAGGAGGCAAGCCTGCAGGGGCAGCAGAAAGATGGTGTGTTCTGGGCAAAAGACAGACACAACTGTCTACAACTGGATGAAGCCATTCCTGGGCCCTGACCTCTGACCCCTGCTCATAACAAGAGTAGGAGAACAGGCTTCCACAATAATTTGTTATAAAGTGACAGCTTCTGTTCTTTTTTTTTTTTTTTTTTGGCAATGGGATTGAACCCAGGGGTATTTAACTATTGAGCAACATCCCCAGCTCTTTTTTATATATTTAGAGACAGGATCTCACTGAGCTGTTTAGGACCTCGCTGAGTTGCTGAGGCTTGCTTTGACTTTGTCTCAGCCTCCCCAGCTGCCGGGATTACAGGTGTGTGCCACCACACCCAGCATCCTGTGCTCATCTTAAGACAGCTCAGGTCAGGTATTAGTTTTGTCTGGTCCACACTATGTAGCCTTAAACCGTTTAAAAAATTCTGCATTCATTTCTCACATTTCAAAAGTAGAATATTTCATATATAAATTAGTTCCTCATTTCTCTTTAAAATCTAGAAGACCTATCAACTGGATTTATCATTTTAACATGTTCATGTCACTGACAAAGTTGAGTGCCCCCCACATTTTTTTTTTTGTTTTTGCTTTCGTGTGTGACACATTTCCCAGCATTTGCTATTATATCACCAACACGTAGGTAGTGCATCAATTTCCACTTTCCAGCAAGCTGGAACTGTGGTTTTTCATTTCCCCAGTGTCCTTCTTTCACTCAAGTACGTTAGTTACCTGTGTTGCTTCCTTGATTACTGGATTCTTGTGGCTGGGACCCAGAATGATGTTAGTTGTGACTATGTAGCTAAAGCAATTAAATCTTACTAGGAAGAGAGTCCAGAGATGAGAAAAAAGTGGCTGCCTCCTGACAAGTTGTTCTTTGCTTGGTGCTGGAATTGTGGGTCAGGAGAGATACCTTCCTATTCTACTATATAACTTTGCAAGTATGGTGAACTAGAAAAAGATGAACGGAGGGGCTGGGGGTATAGCTCAATGGTAGGACACTTGTCCAGCATGTGCAAGGCCCTGGGTTCAGTTCTCAGCACCCTCCCAAAAAATTGCTTTCTTGAGCATCTTGGAATATTTTAGATACTGCTACACTGTTTTCTCAGCTGTTATTATCTCATCAAATCCTCTGGGTTCAGTTCCAGCTTTGTTTTTACTATTCTTGAGATATTTTAGAAAATTACTTAACCTCCATGAACTTAAGCTTCTCCAAACTGTGATGAGAGCTGGTGTCAGAATTTAAAGAGCACCTATATTCAAATAGATTCGTTTGTATTAATTTCACTATGGAGAGATTTACATGTTTCCTAAAGTTTGGAAGCACAATCAAGAAATTAGTATACTTGGCAAACCCAAGTGTTCTGTGGAAGCAAATCTCGATCCTTCTGAATATATTGTGCAGAAGAGGTGGAGTAAATAAAAGATCAACAGCAGCATGGATCCTCTTTTACTCAGATGTTTCTGGTTAGACAGCAGAGGGTAAGAGAGAAGAGATTTTGTATTTCTGACCTAATAGTCTTACAAAGACTGAAACTTCTGTGGTCATGAATAACAGATGTAGGGTTCATTCTGAGGTCCTCATTACTTAACATCTCATTATTTATCTTAGATCTTCTCGATTTCTGTGCTTTACATAAAGGTTACAGGTGAATAGCACCATTATTTCATGATGTCATGAAGGATTTCACAATGTTGGGTCTAAATTATAGTAAATGTAGGAATTTTAGAACTTTTTGACTGCCCAGAATGATATGCAGAAACTGAGTTCACATTCTCTCTAAATAGGGTAGAAAGCCAGGTATGGTGGTACACACCTATAATCCTAGCAATTTAGGAGGCTGAGGCAGAAGGATTGTGAGTTTAAAGCCAGCCTCAGCAACTTATTGCGGCCCCAAGCAACTTAGTGAGAACCTGTCTCAAAATAAAACATAAAAAGGGCTGGGAATGTGGCTCAGTTAAGTGCCCCTGGGTTAAATCCCTGGTACAAATATATATATATATATATATATAAAATTTATATAATTATACATATATATAAAAATTTATATAATTTTTATAATTATACATATATATAAAAATAGGGCAGAAAGCACACTGCCCCAGCTCTCCAGTACCTCTCCCACTCTGTATTTTCCCACAAGACAGTCGGAGTTGCAGATTCCACCCATGAGGTGGTAGTTCCACACACAGGACAAGCAATCCGATCCTCCTTTTCCTGAAAGAAAAAAAAAAATCCAAGTTATTAGATTGAACCTTAGTTTCCCTTTCTTCCTTCTTCCTTCCTTTAGTATTATTATTATTATTTTTTGTGTGTGTGTGTGTGTGCTGGGTATCAAATGCAGAATCTGGCACAAGCCAAGCAAGCGCTCTACCACTGAGCTACATCTCTAGACTTTCTTTTCCATCCCCCCCCTTCCCCCGGTACTGGGGATTGAACCAAGAGGTCCTTATCCATTGAGCCATTGAGTCTGTCTCATTAAGTTGCTTAGGGACTCACACTTGCAATCCTGCTGCCTCAGTCTCCTGAGTTGCTGGGATTACAGGCATGTGCCTCACATCTGGTCAGGAACACTAAAGAACAAGGACTATGTCAAGTAAATTGAAGCAGAAGCCAGTTATAATGGTGCACACCTATATAATTCCAGCAACCCAGGAAACTGAGGCAGCAGGATTGCAAGTTCAAGGCCAGCCTCAGCAAGTCAGCAAGGCCCTGTCTCAAAATTAAAAAAGGACTAGGGATGAATCTTCAGTGGTAAGGTGACCTTGGGTTCAATCCCCAGTAACAAAAACAAACAAGAACCCCAGAATTTGAAGCAGAAAGATGACTTGCTTGAGGATATGGGGGGAAAGCCTATATATAAGACAAAGTGAAGGCCTATGTGTTATCTAATTAGTCCAAGTTAGGCAGACTCAGCTGGAAACTGCAGATTGGGGATGACAGATCTTTAATTACAGCAAGAGAAAGATTTTCAGAGAATAAGAAATCATGTAAAAAGTTTATAAAATCATTAATTGTCCTTCTGTTTATTGTTTAACTAGTGGGCAGGATGATGGCTGCTGATTTGGAGGAGGGTCCTTGTACTTGGTGTTGAGTTAGTCATGAATACACAGACAGCACTCATTTGAAGTTTGAGGGACAAAAATATTCAGTAGATCATGTTGTTCAGATTCTTAATTTTGGGACTGGTAGTGGTGATAGATTCCTTTGAAATTCTCTTGAAGGCTATAAAATCTCTCCTTAGGAATCTTAACACCCTGAGGCTGGGATGTAGTTCCGTGCTAGAGCACTTGCCTGGCATGTTCAGAGCCCTGGGTTCTAATCCTCAGCAGGACAGGGGGAAAAAATTGACATTCTTTGCAAGTAGGTATTCATTTCTTCAATGATGGGAACAAACCTAGGGCCTTGTGCTTGCTAGGCAAGTGCTTTACCACTGAGCCACACCTCAATCCTATCCTGTTTATTAAGGATTATTATTATTATTATTATGGTGCTGGGAATTGAACTCAAGGCCTTGTGTGTGCTAGGCAAGCACTCTACCCCTGAGCTACATCCCTAGTCCTATTTATTATTTTCACATACATGCAAACTAAGGCCTGAACATGCAATGTCAACCATCCAAGGTTACTTAGGTAATTTTAATAGTCAAGATTCAAACTCAGGTTTGTTGACTCACAGTCCAGTGCTCTTTCTACCACACTATCCACTTTAACATATGAACCATCAAACAGGAGAGGTCTGAACCTATGGACTGTTTCCTGTGGAGGTAACACCTCCCTCTCCCAATGCATACATCCCAAGAATGATGGATCCAAATAGTTCCTTCTATGCAGTATCAAGGAACAGCTTCTAGAAAGAGTTTGGGGGACAGGAGACCTGAATTCTAGTTCATGTTATGAGGAAAGGCCCTGGCATTTCTGCTAAAAGTTTCAAAGAATGAGTGTAAGAGAGGTGGGCATAGAAGGTACCTGGCATTTCGAGTTGGAACTTGAGCAATGGGAAATATGTCTTTCCATCAGGACCAGGCTCTGAAGGGTAGTTAGTTGAATTTGACATAAAACCAAGAGTTCGGTCCTTTACATTCACAAAGGAGTTGACCTTTCCTGTCTTATTTGTGAGTTCAGTAATTTGTACTGTTGTTTCTATACAAAAATGAATCCTGAGCTCCGAACAACAACTTAGATAATGAACCTTTAGGATGTATCTCTTCAGGTTGGGGGCTGTAGCTCTAGCTCTAGCTTTATACAGAATTTTTGCATCGTCTGGAACACAGTTGTGGTATCTGATCCTCTCTTCATTTTCTCATCTTACATTTTTCTAAAATAAAGCTTAAATGTCTTACTGTTAACCTTTTTAAATGCAAGATTTAATTTTGGGGGGTGGGTACAGGGGATTGAACTCAGGGTGCTTAACCACAGAGTCACATCTCCAGTTCATTTTTTAAAAAATATTTTATTTAGAGACAAGGTCTTCCTAGGTGGCTTAGTGCCTCACTAAGTTACTGAGGTTGACTTTAAACTCATGATCCTCCTATCTAAGCCTCCTGAGTTGCTGAGATTACAGGGGTGCACCACCATGCCCAGCCAAAAATCTATGTTTTTAATAAAGAGAAATTAAGGATGACATGTGATCTCACCTACATGTGGAGTCTTTAACAATGGAATTCATAGAAGCAGAGAGTGGCTACCAGCAGAGGCTGCAGGGGTGGGAGGAATTAGAGGATGTTGATCAAGAGTACAAAGTTTAGTCAGGAGACATACATTTTTTGAGATATATTATACAGCATGGATAGTAACAGTGTATTGTAAATTTCAAAATTGCTGAGAGTAATTTTGGATGTATTTAGTCCAAAAACTGATAATTATTTGAGGTGATGGATGATGAGTTAATCAGCTTGATTTAATCCTTGCACATTGTGTGTATGAATATCACTTTGTACCCCACCATACATGCAATTGTAGTTTGTTAATTTATAGTAAATTAAATTAAGGATATGAAAAGGGGGATGGAGGCAGTGACAAAGTTAGATCACAAAATTTATACTTTAAAATTAGTTACATTACAATTAGTTCTTTTCTTTTTCTTTTTAGTGGTGACCAGGATTGTTCCCAGGACTTTACATATGCCAAGCATTTGCACCACCAGTGAGTCTTTTATTATTAATAATTATTTATTTATTTTTACTGGGGATTGAACCCAGGGGTGCTCTACCACTGAGCTACATCTCCTGTTCTTTTTATTTTTCATTTGAGATGAGTGTTTTAGTCAGTTTTTTTTTTCTGCTGCCACTGAAAGACCCAATCAGAACGAATTAAATGGAGGAAAGGTTCATTTAGGGGCTCATGGTTTAGAAGTCTCAGTCCATAAGTGGATGGCTCCATTCCTTGGGGCTCAAGGTGAGGTAGGACATCATGGTGGAACAGTGTGGCAGAGGGAACCAGCTCACATAGTGATCAGAAAGCAGAGAGAGAGAGACTCCACTCTCCAGATACAGAATATATACCCATGGCCACGCTCCCATGAACTACTTCCTCAAGCCACACCTGCCTCCAGTTACTACTCAGTTAATCCCACCAGGGATTAATTCACTGATTAGAGATTAATGCTATAACCCCATCATTTCTCCTCCAAACCTTCTTGCATTGTCTCACACATGAGCTTTTGGGGAACAACATATCTAAACCATAACAATGAGGGTCTTGCAATGTTGCCCAGGCTGGCCTTGAACTTGTGATCCTTCAGTCTTGCTACCTGAGTGGTTGGGATTACTGGTGTGTGATGCCGTACCCAGCTTTACTTTATTTTTAATCAACATATGATTATACACTTTATAGGTACAATGTGATGTTTCCATATGTGCATGTATCGTATAATGATCAAATCAGGATAGTATATATTTATTGTTTACTTGAAGATTCAAAATTCTCTTTTCTAGCTATTTTGAAATATACATTATTATTGACTATATAGTCACCCCACTGTGTAATGGAACACTGGAACTTACTCTTGGTCTAACTGCAACTATGTGAGGGCCACTCTCCTCCCTCACTCCTACTAATTTGGCTATGGCCCAGACCTGAGGTAATACCTAAAGTACCTGTCATCTTAGGGTGACAGATCAGTGACTATTTACATACTCAACACTGATTTACTGCAAAACCTGTACACTTAGGGACCAAGAATCTTTCACAAATGTGAAGTTTGTTAATTTTCAGAATTTTTTTAATTGTTTTCAGGTTTAAGACCCTAAATTTATTATTATTGCGAAGGAGCCTTGGGGCTGAAAAGACAGGCATTTTGGCATTTCCTTAAAATTTAGAGCAGCTCACCATCTGCTTTCCCTCAGAATGACTCCCCTGGGATGCCTTCAACAAATCCAGACCAGCCCCTGGGTCCGGCTGTGCGCACCGCTCTACACAGAGGGGCAGCTTGGGAAAGTTAGGGGACTTTGGTTATTCAGTCTGGATTTTTATTCCAAACAATTTTATGAGGAGGATAAATAAAAAAATTAAGCATGCACAGGCAAGAAATGAACTAATTAAGGAGGCACCAGTTGCACACAAAGGTATACATTAGGCCTGAGCTTGCTGTGTCTCCCCACTCCCCGTCCTTGGTGCTATTATGATTTTTCTTTTTAACATCCTAAAAATATTGGTCAGGGCTGGGGATGTAGCTCAGTTGGTAGAGTGCTTGCCTTGCATGCACAGGCCCTGGGTTCAATCCTCAGCACCAAAAAAAAAAAAAAAAAAAAAAGACTCTAAAAATATTAGTCAAAGAGAATGAAATAGAATTTGACAAATATCTTTTTTTTTAGGTTGCCAAACTTTTTCTGCTATTCTCAAGCATCCTCATTTCTTAGTATGATAGTTAATAATTTAAGAAGGAATTTACCCTTTGTTTTTCTACCCAAGTTATAACCTAATAGAAAAACTTGTCCCTAAATGTTGTAATCTACATGTTGCAGCACGAGAGGACAGCACCAGATTCTCCATTCAAGGGCATGTGAGATGTGAAAAGAAAGGACAACAGAACAAATGAGCATCACAGACAGAAAACTTCAAATAGGCAAGTTCCAGGGTTTAAGGAAAAGACACAAACACTCAGATGTCTTCAGAATTCACCCAAACACTCTCAGAAATTCCTGGAATACTATATCAGGGATACTGTGTTTGATGAACTTTCGAGCTTGGGAATGCTCAAAACCATCATTCTTAAAATCATCCAGGAAATATGAAACCCAATTTGAGAAATTGTATAGTTTTTCAAATTATGCTTATGATATCACTAGTGTTTTCCCCAATCTCCATAAAAATGTTTCTTTCTTTCTTCTTTGGTACTGGGGATTAAACCCAGGGGTGCTGAGCTATATCCCCAGACCTTTTTATTTTGAGACAGAGTCTCACTAATTTGCTGAGGCTGGCCTTGAATTTGTGATCCTCAGCCTCCTGAGTTGCAGAATAAAGAATCAAAACAAAATCTCTCATAAGACAAACACTCCAAAGAATACGTTAAGGAAGATAACAAAGGCTGGAAATGCAGCTCAGTGGTGGAGTGCTTGCCTAGCCTGGGCAAGGTCCTGGACTCCATTCTTAGTGCATGCACACACACACATACACACAAACCACACTCAGCAATTAGAATATGAATTCACTTCAGATAGTATTAATTTCATAGAAAAGTCTAACAAAGGCTTTAAAATTAATATTTAAGATACTAAAAAATGAATGACATAACATCCACACATATATTAAATTATGAAACAAATAGGAAAATATAAAATTAAAATAGGCATAAAAAGAAACAATTAATATCTTAAAAATAAAATAATCACCTAAATTAAAGATAATAAATGGTGTGGAATTTAGACTAAACACACTCAGAAACAAATAGAAATAGAACAGAGGGGAAATAGAACAGAGGCTGAAGAATTATTCTAGTAGAAGTCATAAGCAGTCAAAGAGATAAACTATAAAGAAGGAGACATAGAAGATAGAATAAGAAACTCTAGATTATGTTTAGTAGGAGTTCTAGAAAAGGAGGTTGGAAGGAAGGATGGAGAAGCAATATCTGAAGATCTAATAGCTGAATATTTTCCAATTTACAAAAAGACATTAGGATGAATTTGCTTCCTACGTGTGTATTCGTTTATTCAATGCTTTATGCTTTATGAGCACTTACTATGTGTTGCACTCTGGACTAAGCAGGGGACACAAAATGAATGTTGTATGATCCTTGCTCACACTAGAGATACTATTAGTAGGAGAGAAGGATATGTTTAATTAAAATCTAAAAAAAAAAATACTGCAATAAATTGTTCAACTCCAGAATTAGGAAGAAGGAGGAAGATGACTTTTGGGAGGGCTAAGAGAAGCTCCACAGAGCAGCTGTTGTCCAAGCCGAGTTTCTGAGAATTCCCTAGAGCGCTGTTCCTCAAGAAGAGGAACGGGGAAGCATGAAAGAGCATGGCATATCTGGTGGCTCTGTGTAGTCCCAGGTGGGTCTAGAATACACAGAAGAAGAGTTAAAACGAAAGTTTACTGTTTTTGTTGTTGTTTTGGTCCTGGGGATTGAACCCAGGGGGACTTACCCACTAAGCCCTTTTTATTTTTTATTTTGAGTCAGGGTCTTGATCAGCAAGTCTGGCCTTGAACTTGCAATCTTGCTGGGATGATAGGCATGTGCCACCATGTCTGGTGAAGACTGAAATTTAAGAGACTGAACGGAGAAAGATTTTAAAAATAAAGAACATTTACTCTTTCTGCCATCTTTCCATGTCTCCGTAACGGTGTGCATGACTGTCCTGGCTGATGCGCTCAAGAGCATCAACAATGCCCCAAAGAGAGGTAAGTGCTAGATCCTTATTAGGCTGTTCTTCAAAGTCATCATCCATTTTCTAACTGTAATGATGAAGTCTGGTTACATGGGTGAATCTGAAATCGTCAATGACCACAGAGCTAGGAAAGTTATTGTGAACCTCACAGGCAGGTTAAACAAGTGTGGAGGGGTCAGTTATCGATTTGATGTGTAGTTCAAAGACCTAGAAAAATGGCAGAATGATCTGCTCCCATCCTGCCAGTTTGGTTTCACTGTATTGACAGCCTCAACTGGCATCATGGACCACGAAGAAGCAAGGCGAAAACACATAGGAGGGAAAATCCTGGTATTATTTTTCTAGGAAAGTAAAACATACATACAAATGAGATGCCTCAATGGGAAAAAAAAGGGGACAACATTGATTGCATGCTCATTGAAGGGCTGTATATAAATGCATGCTCACAAACGGGATGACCTAGGGACACAGAAAGGGTCTCCTCCAGAGAAAATTCAGTGCAATACCCATCAATATTGAAAGCATTTTAAAAAAGAAGCAACTGATTATAGAATTTTTTTATAGTAGCTAGATGCAGTGGCATATGCCTTGTAATCTCAGTGACTTTGGAAGCTGAGGCAGAAGCATTACAAGTTTGTTTGAGCATTACAAGCCTGGACAACTTCAGGAAGCCTTGTCTTAAAATAAAAACCAAAAATAGTTGGGGTTAAGCTGGGCATGGTAACACATGCCTGTAATCCCAGAGACTCAGGAGGCTCAGGCAGGAGGATCCCAAGTTTGAGGCCAGCTTGTGTAACTCATTGAGACTCTATCTCAAAAGAACTAGGGATGTAGCTCAGTGTTTATTTAATCCCTACTACTGAAGAAATAAGCAAACAAACAAACCAAAACCAAAAACTAAAAAGGGCTGGGATATAGCTCAGAGGTAGAGCATGTGCCTAGCATGTTGAGACCCTGGGTTCCATCCCCACTACTGGAAAGAAAAAAAAATCTATCTATCTATCTATCTAAGATAATTTTAAAGCAGAACAGTTATGTACCTTACCAGTCATTAATACTTACCTAGAAAGTTTTATCAATTAAAACATTACAGAAGCATTTATTTCTTACATGTTAAGAATAATTAATTCACTGTAGGCTGGGGCTGTAGCTTAGTGGTAGAGCACCTGCCTTGCACGTGTGAGACACTGGGTTCGATCCTCAGCACAACATAAAAATAAATAAATAAAGGTCTTGTGTCCATCTACAACTAAAAATATATATATTTAAATAAAAAGAGAATAATTCACTGTAATCATCTTGTTATGGCAGGATATGGAGTAAATGAGCAAATGTGAATTTCAGAATAAGCACTCAGGCACTAGTGTTCAGGATAACTTGGTAGCAGGGAAAGGTCAGTGTGACTTGTTGGCTACTTCAAAGGTCTGATAACAAATGTTAAAAATGGAAAATGAGGATAATGAGCATGGAGAAGGAGAAAAATATTAAGAGGAATATTTAGGAGATGGGACAACAGCTCTTGGGGTGGAACTATGGAGGTAGGCAGGAAGCAAGGAAAAAAGAAGAGTCAAGGATAATTTCAAGGTGTTACCCCGGGCAATGGGAGAACTGGCACCGATTTTAAGAATCTGTGCAACAAACAAGTAGGTATCTGGAAAATAGGAATGGGGCTTGGGAGAGTTTGAGGCAGATGTCTTAGGGAGTTCTTAGAGTGAAGAAAATATTGAACTTCCCTTGGCAAATGCAACAGGTGGAGAAGGAAGATGGACAAGGTGACAACACTCCTAGGGGAGACCATGCTGTATCTGGGCCTTAAAGAATGAGGAATCTGAAGGGGCAGCAAGACGTCACCGGGAGATGCAGAGGCTGACTGAACAGAGAGGGCTGATGCCTGGGCACCAGGCTGGGAAACAGAGAAACTGCCAAAGGTGGGGAGGAGGGAGACAGGGACAAAACAGAAGGGGAACCTTTCCACTTTCCCTCTTGCACGTGCAAAAACACAGATACACTCTCACCTTTGCATTTTTTGCAAGTCGGATGACATCTCTCACAGGTCCAGGTGTTTTCTTCTGCATAGTAATGCTCTGGGCAGGTGCGATAACACTCTCCCTTGGAGGAGAGCAGAAAAAAGTAGGTATCGCAAGACAGGCAGTCTGTGGGCTGTGGACCCTGGCATGCCTTGCAGCTCTTGTGGCACCTCTTACACTGGCCAGTGGAGATTTCTGCATAATATCTGAAAGCAAAGGGAGCGAAGATGGAATACAGCAGTCCCTGGGTATCTGCAGGGGGTTAGTTCCAGGACCCACTACAGATACTAAAACCCATTGAAGGCTCAAGTCCTTTCTATAAAACAGGGTAGCATTTGCATATAACCTACAAATATCCTCCTTTATACTTTAAATCATCTCTAAATTACTTACAGTACCTAATGCAGTGTGAATGTTAAATAAATAGTTGTCATGCTACATATTTTGGGGAATAATGACAAGAAAAAAGGTCTGTACACTATTGGTACAGATGCAATTCTTTTAAAAAATATTTTCCATCTTTGATCCCATGTGGAACCTGCAGGTGTGAAGGGCTGATTATACTAATCTTTGCTCCTAAATTGGGTGTGGTGAAAAAACACAATGAGTCATACAGGATTCATTTACAAGCTGGGTGACTTTAGCCTCTTTACTAACTTTACTCATTAAACTCATTTCTATGATACTAGCAAATTTAATGATTCTCAGTTTTCTTATCTGTAGAGTGGGCATTATAATCCGTTCCTTGCTAGCTGTGAAGATTATTCTGGATACACCTAGGGAAAGATGCAGCAGTCACCGGTAATTGTTAGCTACCTCTGTCTTTTTCTTCTATTCACTGCTCCAGATTCAAGCTTTAAGCTGTGTTGAATGGGATTGGGGAATTGAAGACATTTTTACATGGACCTCTGAGTGGTTCTTCTTAACTTTGAAAGCATCTTGAAATAGAAAGTGACATGTAGTGAAATTAACCTTTACCAAATAGATGTAACCTCCTTTGAAAAGATTTTTGGAGACTATTTTTTTCCTATATTTTATTGGTGCATTAAATTGCACATAATGGTATGATTTGTTGTTATATATTTGTACCACTGCACACAGTGTATAATTTGGATAATATCACTTATTCCCCATTAATTCCCCTTTTCCCCTCCCTGGTCCCTTTCTTCTACTCTACTGATCTCTCTTTGATTTTCATGAGATCCCTGCCCCTCCTTTTCTTTTTTCCTCTCTAGCTTCCAAACGAGATGATGATGATTATTATTATTATTATTATTATTATTATTATTATTTTGGTACTGGGGATTGAATCCAGGGGCCCTTAACCTCTGAGCTACATCCCCAGTCTTTTTATTTTTTAGTTTCATTAAACTGCTTAGGGCTTTGCTAAGTTGCTGAGGCTGGCCTCAAACCCTTGGTCCTCCTGCCTCAGCCTTTTGAGTCACTGAGATTACAGGTATGTGCCACCTTTCCAGGCTGAAGGTTAAAATTTTAAACTTATTTTTATTGGTACATTATAATGATATAATAATAATGGGATCCATTGTGATATATTCTTACATGAACATGGCATAGTTTATTTTGCTTCATTCTCTGTATCTGCATCTCCTCTTTTCCTCCCTTCCTCTTGCCTCAACCCCCTTTCCACTAGGGGTCTCTCTTCTATTTTCACAAGGTTTCTTTTCTTTCCTTTTTTTTTCTCTCTAGCTTCCACATATGAGAGAATACATGTGATCCTTGAGTTTTAGAGTCTGGTTTTTTACTCTTAGCCTGATTTTCTCCAGTTTCATCCATTTTCCTGCAAATGATAATATTTTGTTTTTCTTTATGGTAATAAAATACAATTGTGTATATTTAGCATATTTTCTTTTTCCATTCATCCACTGATGGACATCTAGACTGGTTCCATAATTTGGCTATTGTGAATTGCACTGCTATTAACATTGCTATGCATGTATCACTATAGTATGGGCAAGTCATTTAACTTCTTGAGCCTTGGTTTCCTAATCTGTAAAATGGAGAAATTAAGGAAAGGCTAGGGATGTAGTTCATTGGTAGTACATTTGCCTAGCATGCATGATGCCCTAGGTTTGATCCCCAACTCTGCAAAAATAAAACAAAACAACAACAAAAACAAAACTGAATAGACTAATACCAACCTCATGAGACCATTGTAAAATCAAATCATAATGTAAAGATACATTGTGAGTGGAAATGCTTAGTAAACTCTCTTCTCATCTATTATAAAGATGAGAAGCATCAAGAGGAACCATGGTGAGGGAAGACTGATCAATTCTAAATAGGTTTTAAAATTTATCAAAGAGTTATGCTAAAAGAAAGGCAGTGGGGAGTTTTATGGATCATATTGAAAGAAGACTCCAACATCACTGCTTAAGATGAAGACTTATCTTAAATACTCATCTTAAGCAGTGGTTTAAGATGAGGGGATTGTGAAATCTCTTGATCCTCAGAGCCTTGGGGAGGATCTTATGCATAAACACAGACAGAAACATGAAACTCAGAGAACCCTCTGTGAGGCTAAACATCAGAATCATTATTGTATTGAGACACAGAGAATCATATACCTGCCTTTCCAAGACATTTAACACACAAGGCACATATCATGATGCAGAACACTGATTTTACAAAAGGAATGCTACTTCATCAATATTCCAGTTTTTTCTCTGCTTCCTGGCTACCATGAACTAAGGAACTTTCCATCCTATGCCCTTCTACCTTAATGTTCTGCCTCATTGCAGGTCCAGAGAAACAGAGTCCGTAGACCATGGACTGAATCACTTGAAACCCTGTCAATACCAGCAGACATGCAGAAAGCTCTCAGATCTAGACCTATGCTGAATATGTGGGTGGAAAACAGGAAGAGAAGCATATCAAGAGAAAGTGGACAGAAGACAGTTGGCAGGAGGTAAAGAGAAAGTGGCTAAATCTAAGAGCCTGTCCTGCTGACTGCAGAACCACTATTCCTGCACCAGTAGCTTTGCAACTACCAGCAGAGTCAGAAAGAGAAATTTGAGCCCTAGTCCAGGAGAAATAAAGATCAGAGCATTGGGGGAAATTTCCTACTCTGAGCTTGCACATATAAGTTCCTGGGCAGAATCTCTCTCATAGGAAAAGGAACAGGTCAAAAAATTAAAAGACCAAAGAAAGACTTTCTCCAATAGGAAACATTAAGGACAATCCTGCCAGGCTCTTTGAAGTTCCTGAAATGCAGTAGCTAAGACCTGAGTGAAATAAACTACTGGTTCTGTCACTGATGTAGGGCCAGGGGGCTCATGTGGAAGCCTTACTGTATTTAATTTGATAAAATGTGGTGTGGAAAGGGTTTGAAACCAAGTATGTCTCCTGAAAAGACCAGTTTTTATTTTTGTGGCCTTGTTTCTCTTTTTTCCTTTTCAATCTAAACTACCAGTTAACACTCATCATGGTTGTAGGTTGTGCTGAATGTGCACATCAGGGGAAATCTTTCCTGTCACTAATTAGTGTTTGAAGCTTCTCCTGCTGGGGAAGTCGGCTGTGAGTGCATTCTGGTTCTCATGATCATGGATTTAGGACTGAACTCTTTCTTGCTTGGAGACACGCTCATTGCTCAGACTGTGGGGCAGTTGCTGCAGGTCATAGTGAAAGTCTCCCAACGAAGGAACTGTTGTGTTTCCCTAATTCCTGCCATAGCTGCCCCCAAACAGGAAGCACTCAGGCTTGTCTTTCTGGTAGGAAGTTAGTCTACCAATGTTGATTCATGAAGGAACCTAATGCTCCTTCACATAACTTTGCCTTTGGAGTATATTTATTGCAAGTTATGTTTCCTAAGATATGAGCTTATCATGGGGGTGGTGTCTGAGTAAAAAATAATTTTTGTTGTTAAAAAATTTTTCTCCAATTCTTCCACATTAAAGAGGTCCACAGAAACCTACGCTTCTCCTCCTGTCCCGTGGATAACTTCACACATGGTGGAAACATTTTCTTAATTCCATGATCTGCATTCTCTTTAGATCACAGGATCACACCCCTCTTTTAGTGTGTATGTACTTGAGAGTAACGAAAAACTGCATGTGAGAAAGATGGAGATTCTTGACATGGGATCCAGATCTTTATACATCCTTCTTAGGGTAAAGTGGAAGGGTGAAGCAGGTAGGCTCACCCCCACTCTTGTCTGGTAAGGTCCTTTCTTCACTGACCCACACAGCTGGTGTTTTTCAAGAGCTTCTAATGTTTATAATTCTGCATGGAATGTTGTAGAAGTATAACAGTAGGAGTTCCCCCGGACTCCCCAGGAGCTTATAATTTTCTTGGAAAGACATACAGGAATAAGAATAAGGTCTTAAAGAACAAAATTTGTCTTAACTCACATTATTCAAACAAATAATGTGCTCTAATTGAATATGTATTTAATAAATGAGAGAGTGAAGGAAGAAGATACATAGAAATGTAAGATGGTATGTAGCACTATAACAGATGAAGTAAGCAGAGATTGCTATGACCGAAAAGAACAGATGTGCCAATTTGGGTGAAAGACTTTAGGGAAAGTCCAAGGATAGAGCCCTTCGATCAGGGTCTGGAAATTCTCAGTGTACTAGGTTCTTGATTGGGAAGCAGTGAGCAACATTTCTATAATCAATCTTTCTCTTTACTGGGATGCGTGTGTGTGTGTGCGTGTGTGTGTGTGTGTGTGTGTGTGTGTGTGTGTAATCCAGCTACACTCTTCCAATTATGCTTGTTACCAGACCTTCTGATAAACACACTCTTTATCTCTGAAATGCTTCCAGGAGGATACATCAGGTGTATCTAGGTTGCGTATGATAACTAATCCTGTATTTGTGGATTTATGGAAGGTTTGACAGATTGCAGAATTAATGGGGTATAAATGTAGATGTTAACGGAAATTGTTTCTTTCGTAAAATCAATGATTCATTTGCATAGCTTAGATCCTGTATATAAACCTGAATCAGAACAAATCCTAAAACTGAAGGAAAAGAACATCCATTAACAGTCTTGGGCTTCTCTGAGGAAGGGAGGTGTTGTTGCCTCTGCCTTGGCAGTGCTATCAGCGAGGCTGGGCATTGGGTAAGATCTATAACATGAGTCTGATTTGACCATCAGACCCTTCGTATTCTCTCACTGGGTCACTCTGCGTCTCCTGTTTCTCTTCCATTCATGTGAGTAGGCTCACCTTTGCTCCTTACTAGTAGTGAGAATTCAATCTGACTTCATTTGTGTTCAGAGTCTTTGTTTCCACATGTGCAAAATGGTTTTGTATCTGGAGTGATTGAAGAGTTAGCTGAAGAAATGGGTTGTTATGGTTTGGATATGAGATGCTCCCCTAAACTCCTGTATCAGTGCAGGAGTGTTTGGAGGTGAAGTGCATGGGTTCTGAGAGCTGTACCCATTTGAATGGACTGGGTAGAAACTGTAGGCAGGTGAGGTCTGGCTGGAGGAGATGGGTCATGACTGGGGGCATGACCAAGGGTTCATCTTCTTGCAGCCCCTTCTCTTCTCTCTCTCTGCTTCCTGGCTGCCATGAATTGAGCAGTCTTCCTCCTCCACACATTTCTGCCATGATGCTTTGCCTCACCTTGGGCCCAGAGCAGTGGACTTAGCCCACCATGGACTGACCTACCAAAACCTTGAGCCCAAAATACAGTTTTCCTCTTCTAAGTTTCCTTTGTCAGGCATTTTGGTTACAGCAATAAAAAGCAGATGAACCCACGTGCTGAGCATCTTACCCCTCTCTGCATTGGAGCAGGCACTCATTTTCCAGCTGGAACCAACCCGGTCGGCAGGAGCGGCACTGTGTACTGTGACTCCCATCACAGGTCCTACAAGAGATGTGGCAGGGCGTGCACAGGTGGCTGTCCCTGGCGTAGTAGCCCTCTGGGCAGTCTTGCACACAGGTGGTGTCTGTCAAGGGGGGAGAAGAGTGTTTGGAATCAAGCCTGATTGTGGCTCCCACACCTCCTCTTGCCTGGAAAGAGGGAGAGGAAGTGCAAGGGGAAAGAGACGGTGCCCCTGTGGGCTGTGCTGGAGACACTTTGGAGTGAAGATGAATGTCCAAGAAATAGAATTGACCAAAAGGCTATAGGGGTTCAGAGAAATCAGAGGTCAGAGTGGTCTGTGTTGATAGAACCGAAACCCCAGTTTTATGACTATAGATGTGACAATGATTCATTGTCCAGCTGGTATATTCTGTCAACAAGGGGAAGCCCAAATCCCCTAAAGAAGATATTTGTACTATATCCTATTGCTGCAGTAATAAATTACCACCTATTTGATGTCTGAAAACAACACAAATGTATTATCTTACTCTTATGGAGGCCAGTAATCTGAACTGCATCCTCAGGGCTGAGTTCCTTTTAGAGGTTCTAGAGTAGAAAGAGCTTCTTGGCTTTTCTACCTTCTAGAGAGTTCCTGTAGTCCTGGGCTCCTGGGCTTCTCCTCCCCACTACTCCACTACTCCAGCATTTTCCCCCACTACTCCTCTGCTTCTGTCATTAATTGCCTTATACTAGGAACTCTGATCCTCCTGCATTTCTCTACTAGCCTTTGTGATTATACTGGGCCTGTCTGGGGAACACAAGGAGAATCTCCTCATGCCAAGAGCCTTCATTAAATCTCAGCTACAAAGTTCCTTTTACCTTGAAGACAATCTATTTACAGGATCTGGGGATTAGGATTGCCATCTTCAGGGGCAGCATCAGGCAATCGGCCCCATCCTCCAAATAACCACATAGTTTACAATAGCCTGATCCCGGTGGTGTGTAGAGTGGGGTGGGATGGACGAGTGTGAGAAGGTCAGGCCTGGGCAACTCTTGTCCTCAGCTGTTGGGGACATCTCTTTTGTTATGCACCGGTACTGAAGCCTCAGTTCTTGTTTAATCGGTATCCCACTTAAAGGAGAGACCACTGTCTGTGAAGGCATCTGACAGACTCACCAGTGGCACTGCAGATTAGAGGTAATTAGAAAAGAAGGTCAAAATGGTTGATTATATGGGAGAGCTGGTTGGCTGAGATATTTTCATGAAGAAGCAGTGGCTGGGGAAGAAATTTACTGAGCTTTGTATAACAGGAACTAAGATGAATGGGTTGAAAAGACTGGTGACTTCAGTGTCTTCTGTGGTCAGGTGGTCGGGATTGGTACTGAGCATAGATGTGCCTGTGTCTTAGTAGGAGAACACTGCCCTGGAAGGTGATATCTCAGCAAGAAGTGGAAAAACTTGCTATCTATGTGAACGTTGAGTACCTCACTTCTCAGGTCTACTCTACTGACTGGGAAGACAAGTCCAACACTTTCTAGTCTTCTCCATATTTGTCTCTTTCTTCTCGCCACTCCAACTCCTTCTTTAAGTGTAGCTCCTCCGGGCTTGTATTTAGTCTAATCATGGCATCCAGGAAACCTGAGAACACAGCCTCATACCAGCAATCACCTTCAGAGCTTATCTGGAGGCAGCCCACCTGGGATTGCACCACACATTGTTCAGGATTTATTAATGGATGATAAATCAAGGGGGAAATTTTGATGAGGAGTTGAATGCCTACATGTTCGTAATGCATTCTCTCCACAGACTGCTCATTAATTACAAGGGAATCAATAGTAGTTATGAAGTAGAGAAAATAAACGTCTAGACAGATGGTCAGTGTTAATCAACATCACCGATGAGGGGCATATGTATCTGGATATGATTCTCAGATGGCAGGACATCACCTATTCTGACTGAGAAAGAATCCTCTCAGTCTAATCATGGGGAAACTGCACACCAACTCAAGAGGAGGAATAGGAGCTGTATTTTTCTGGAACATCAATATTAAAAAATACAAAGACAGTTTGTGGAAGCATTCCAGAGTAAAGGAAGATAAGGCGACTTGGAAGCGCAATGCAATGCCTGATTCTGGAACAAGTTCTGTTATAAAGGGGTGTTGGAAAATTTTTAATAGAAATAGTAAAGTACTGTATAAATGTAAATTTATTAGAGTTGGCAACTGTCCTGTGATTAGATAAGAAAGTATCTATATGCTTAGGAAATATGAAAAACTGTCCTTGTAGGACAGGGGCCACAATGTAGGTAACTTACCCTCCAAATGGTTCAGAAAAAGTGTGTATGGATAATATATCCCTACACACACACACGGAGGAGAGGAAATAATAAAGCAAAGGGGGAAAAGATTTGCAGTGGGTGAACTGGGTAAAAGACGTATGTATGATGTTCTTTGTAGTATTCTTATTCTTGTATCTTTTCTGTAGGTTTGAAAATTTCCCAAACAAAAGTTAAAGAAAAAAAATTAGAAAGAAGCCAATATCTACTGGGCACCCAGCATGGTGCCAGGTAGTTTCCCAGAGGGAGAGAAAAAGGCCTCTTGGAGTGGAGGGAAGTCACTCACTGAGAAGAAGGTTGTCCCCCCTGCAGGTGTGACACTGGTCCTCTGCGGGTCCTGTGCAGTGGAAGCATTTATTGTGACAGGGCTTGCACCTGTGCGCTGTCTCATCCCAGTACTCGATGGGGGCACATTCCTTGTGAGCCACACAGGCCCCGTGGCTGTTCAACCTCAGGCCTTCCTGGCAGCTTGTGCAGACGCTGTAAGACGAGCAGGTGTGGCAGGACTCGTGGCAATCTGTGGGCATGTGGGGAAGCAGATACTGAGAGAAAGCCAGTGTACTCCTCTAGGGAATAAACTCCTTTCTTCTAGAGACTTCTAGGGTTTTGTGCCTAAAATGAATTGGGCATAGACCTTAGGTTCTGGGGTGGAGCATTCTTGTTGCAAAATGAGAGGAAAAAAATCAAGGCTTTCTCTGAAATATCCACAGAGCTCCTTCCTGCAGTGGCCAACGCAGAAATATCAGTAAGGTTTACATGATTACCCCAACTACAGCCAAATAATGGCAAGCAATTCCTGAGCAGTGTGGTCACACACTGGCATGTGGCCTTTCCAACCATCATACCCTCTACTGCTCACCTCTCACAGTACATTTAGTTTACCACTTAGATGGCTATTGTTGGGATAACATTATAATTACCCATGGATAAAAAAAGGTCTCTGTCATATCCTTTCCTTAATCTACAGTGCCCAGGAGAGGGCCTGTCATATAACGGGCACTCAGTAAATATTTGTTAGTCAAACAAAATGAGAACAATTCACTCTCACTTCCAGGTTTTAGGAGCTGTCATTCCCTCTGCCTAGAATTTTCTTTTCTCAGACATATGCATATGTATTCATATGCATATGACATATATGTTCCCTCTGTCTCTCAGTGATATTTCCCAGGTCAGTTTCTTTGAAGTTTCAATTCCACCTTGCCCATCTTCCTATGCCCCTTTCCTATCTTATTATTATTATTTCTTTTGCTTGAATTATCTTCTTTAGTGTCTCTCTTCCCAATAGAATGTGAGCTCCTTGAGGACAGGGATCCTATCTGTATTATTTTCCAGGCCCCGAAGAGCGCCAGCACAAAGCAATCTCTGACAAGCACTTCCTAGATGAATAGATCTGTGTTTTTATCACTGTTATTATTATCACCTCCTTTCATCTGTACCAGGAAATTGTAGCTGGAGATTCTGAGTCACTCGACTGGGAAAGGATAGGCTCAGGAGCTGAATGGTGGCCCTTAACAAGAGCTCTTGCTTATTCTGTCCCAGTGCCTCACGAAAGGTGTGGGCAGTCATCCTGGGACTTTGGGAAACACTTCTCTCCCTTGAGAATTTCTCTAGCACTGGATACTTTATTTTTCTGTTCCCTGACAATTAATGAGGCAAATTACCCACGTTCCATTAAAATGTAAGGAGATACAAATAATAGCAGATCTTTTCTTGAATGTGTAGGAACTGGAGTGCTGAGTGGGAGATGGGATGGGGATTTGGGTAAGGATGGAAGGAGGGGAGCAGCCAGAAGGCAAACCATGAAGAGAGGCAAAAGGCACAGAGAGAATTCTGCAACATGGTTTACTTATGCTATGAACTTCTATGATAGCTTAAAATTTTAAGGAAAATTTTCCATTTAGGGTGACTTTTGAAGGCTCCTCATCTCTATCGGAAATCTTCACATGAGAATCCTTTTTGATTGGCAGTTCATATCCACCATTAAGGTGAGGGTCTATGTGATTTGTAACTAATGAAGTTGACGTGATCAAAACCTATGAATTACTCATTTTTAAAAATTTAATGAGCACAGATTCAAAAGAGGCTTTTTTGAATGGGAAGGTTAAGGGGGGGCTAAACTCTGGGATGGGGATTATGCAAACTCCAGAGCCTGTTTTGTCTGGGCAGAAACCCATCTCTTTAGGATCCCTGGGATGCTGCACTGGGCCATGCATCCTGGAAATGTTTACCTCTGCAATCCTTAGTCTTTTCTTCATAGTAAGTTCCTGATGGACACTCATTCAAACACAGCCCATTGTAGAGGACCGTAAAAATGTCAGCACAGAGCTCACAATCATCCTCCTTGGGGCCAATACACTCCAGACAGTCTTCATGGCACGGGATACACTGGTGCAAGTCCTGGTAGAAGTGCGGGGGGCAGGACTGATGGCACATGTCCTTGTGCAGGAAGAAGCCAGGCATGCACTCTGGGGGAAGGAGGAGGGAGCAAGTTATCCTCAGGGATTAGAGAAAGGAATTCACTGCTTTTGCAGTGGGCTAGCCCATTTTCTCACCACTTTGGTTTATTTGATTTGAGTATACATTTGCCCCATCCCCACCCTGAAGAGTATATGCTCAGTGTCTAACAAGCCCTACCTCGGGTGGGGGAGGCTGCACATGGTAGCCTGATTAGATAATCCTGGATTTATGTGCAGGAATGACCCTTTGAGATGCAAAAAAAAAACCAACGCAGTGCTGTGGCAAACAGTGACGACTGGGACACTGGAGATATTGTTTGAAAAATCCGGAAAACAATAACAGATATTTAGATTGTATCAAAGGCTGGGTTTGTAGCTCAGAGATCTTGCCTAGCATATATGAGGCCCTGGTTCAACCTCCAGATTGAAAAATAAATAAATAATAAATGGATAAAAATTGTACCAAGTATCTCACACTCTATTCAATACAGAAGGCAGTTTGGGGATTGTTGGATTAGTAAATTTTTCATTCATTAACAGAGTAGATTTATGAGTAGCTGGTTAATCAGGATGAAGAATGCATTGTGGGTTAATTGTATTTGTGTTCCTTTTCCTATTTGGGGAGGAAGACTAGAGAACACTTTACGCCACATCAAGAGAATCCTCTGGATTGGGCTGCACCAGGCAAGTTGAGTCTGTGGTATTTTGGAGAGGAAATTGGATAGTGTTTCTCAGGAGATAATACTACAGGAAAAAGAAAAACAACAACAACAACAACAAAAAAAAAAACTGTTCATAGCCAGAGTGCTATTCTCAGTCTTCTTTCTTGTTTTTTTTTTTATAATAATTTTATTTCCCTAACTATCTCTGTACTTTGTTAATAATCAGTCTCTGGTAAGATTCTGTGCTAAAAGAGTAGGAACAGCCAGGCATGGTGGAGCATGCTTGTAATCACAGTTAGGTGGGAGGCTGAGGCAGGAGGATCTCAAGTTTGAGACCAGCCTGGGCAACTTAATGAGATCCTGTCTCAAATAAAAATTAAAAAAAGACCTGGTGATGTAGCTTAGCAGTAGGGCTCCACAATCAAATCCCATTGCAACAACAGCAGCATCAGCAACAACAGCAACAAAAACAGTGGGGTCTTTTGGTTCTTATCTGTATTGCTAGCATGGGAGAGTGCTTAGCCCTGTGTAGCCGTTATGTGTGAGTGTGAGAAATGCTGTTTGTCTTAATTTGCAGAATCCTCAATTTCCTCAACAATGGGTCTGGAAATAGATAAATGTTGGTAAAGGCAGAGAGACTGGTTCTCACAATTCTCTTTGACACCCCTCCCTGCCCCCAACTGTCTACAGGTAGTGGCTCGGAGCCGTGAGGGCTAATTGGGGCCATGCCCTGCCTTTGGGATGTAGCCAGGTACCTTTGCATGTTTTCTCATGGATGCACTCCTGACACATCTCTGGGCAGTGCTTGCACACTCCTTCCACAGCCACGTGCCTCTCAGGACAGGCTTTCAGGCACACTCCCTGGTCCAGGACAAGGCCTCCTTCACAAGAATGACAGTGGGTGGCATTTCCCACACATGTTTGGCAAGGAGAGCTGCAGCGTTCACATATGCTGTCTTCTGCATAAAAGCCCCTGTGGAAGGGAGGAAGAGGGCAGCTAGCTGGAGAAGTTGACCAGCTACAGATGACTCACACTGGATGGCCAAGAATGAGGTCTAAAACAGAAGAGGCAGCCGGGTGTGGTGGCCACTCATGCCAGTAATCCCAGCAGCTTGAGAGGCTAAGGCAGGAGGATCTCAAGTTCAAAGCCAGACTCAGCAATTTAGCAAGGCCCTAAGCAACTTAGCAAGACCCTGTCTCAAAATTAAAAAGGGCCAGAGATACAGCTCAGTGGTTAAACATCCCTGGGTTCAATCCCTGGTATGTATAAACAAACAAACAAACAAACAAACAAATAAAATGAAGAAAGGAAGGAGGGGAGGAAGGGCAGAAGAAAAAATGAATCCATAAGGAAATGTGAAAAGAAACCCTAGAAAAATCAAAAGAAAAGGATAGATCTGATCTTTATGAGTTTGGTTTGTTTAGGTACAATGGTTGTTTGTACATAATTTAGCCATCTTCTGATTTCCTACTTTATCCCCTGATTGTCATTACTTTTTCTTTTTTCCTTTTTTTTTTTTTTTTGGCTAGAGACTTACTTTACAGTAAAAAATTATTTTTATTCAATTTGATCTTCTTTTAAACATTTAATAAATTTTAAAAAATATTTTCAGAAAGCTCATAAAGGTTTAAGCCCTATAAAATTGGAATCCCCTTTTCTTTTGATACTCTCAGCTGACCTCCGACGGTTTCTTCAAAGGCGTGCATAGAACACTCACACACGACACTAAATATATTCTCAGTACGTGTTATTGCAGTCTTTGTGCAGCTGACTTCCTTCCAGGTGGCCTCTGATGTCTGCATGTAGAGTGTCTCTGAATGACTCACCTAACACATTATCGAAATCACTCACTGGTAAGTGAACACGGCAAATATGAAACCCCGACCCTCTCAAGTGGCTTTGGGAAAAAAGAGAAATACAGATAATGTTTCTTGGAAAGGAAAAGCTGAAGAGAAGAGCTGGAACTTGTGGAAGAGGATGATAATAAACCAGCTGGGAGAAAACGGAACTATAGATACCAATTTCAACCATCTCCCATAATTATCCTGGGACTAGGTAGGGCTGTGATAGTGCTGGGGAATAATTTGCCTCAACTCAAAACTCCTCAGCCAGCCAGGCCAGGTGGCATTCGCCTGTAATCCCAGTGACTTGGGAGGCCGAGGCAGGAGGATCGAGAGTTCAAAGCCAGCCTCAGCAATTTTTAGTGAGGCATTTAGCAAGTCAATGAGATCCTGTCTCTCCATAAAGTACAAAAAAGGACTGACTGGAGATGTAGCTCAATGGTTAAGCACTCCTGGGTTCAATCCCCAGTACCAACCAACCAACCAACAAACAAAAAAACTCCTCGGCTTACAGCAGCAATCATTTGTTGTCACTCTATAGGGGGAGCAGGTCCAGGCGGGCAGGGCTCCCAGCTGCACCCTTGGCCATGTCTCCACATCCCTGCATTCTCCTGGGTACCACTGGGGCATGCTCTTCTCATAGCTAAGATAGAAGCACAAGGGGACAGGCACAATGTGAGCCTCTATCTCTCTTCTGCTAACAGCATAGGCCAAAGCAATTCACATATACCAGGCCAACGCCCTGGGCAGGGGAGTGAAGTCCATTCTGCCTCTAGTGGGAATTAACTGCAAAGTCACAGGTATGGTGGTGGGGGGATGTACAAGAGGTGAAGAAATGCAGACAACCACTCAATGCACCAGAGTCTTCTTTAATCCTGATGCCACGGAAGGACTCTCTCTTATATGGCATTTTTCCTTTTTTGGGGGGTGGGTACCAGGAATTGAACTCAGGGGCACTTAACCACTAAGCCACACCCCCAGCCCTTTTTTGCCTATTTAAAGACAGGGTCTCACTGATTTGCTTAGGGCCTCGATAAATTGCTGAGGCTGGCTTTGAACTCACAATCCTTCTGCCTCCATCTCCTGAGCCACTGGGATTATAGGCCTGCACCACTCTGCCTAGCACTTGATTTTTAAATTAATTAACTCAGATACATTGAATTGTTCTCAGTCACTTACTGTATTCATTCAGTAAACAAAATTGTATTCTGTGTGTTGGGAAGAAATAAGATGGGAATGAATGAAAACCATATTAAATGTGATTTTAAGAAAGAAAAATGAGAGAAGGAAGCAGGTAGAAGAAGAGGAACTAAATAATATCCAAAGGGAAGCTAAGATCAGGCTTCTTTACATATTAGTATTTTTAGCTTTTTTTAAAATATGATGGAAAACAATGACCAGCAAACCATTGTTTAAGAGAGACCAAGTCTCTCTTAAAAATAAATTTAACAGCTGGGCATGGTGGCATACACTTGTAATCCCAGCTACTCGGGAGACTAAGCCAGAAGATTGCAAGTTTGAGGCCAATCTGGGCAACTTATCAAGATCCTGTCTCAAAAATTATAAAAAGGGCTGGGGATATAGCTCAGGGGTAAAGCACCCCTGAGTCACCACCTCATAAAACAAAAACAAAAACAAAACAATACATTTGACAACATGATAGATAGAAATGCATTATATGATCACTGAGAGTTTAGATTTGAAAAATTTGAAGTTCAAGAAATTTAATGCATTTTCAGATATCACAGCTTTTTCTTTCTTTCTTTTGGTATTGGGGATTGAACTCAGGGGTGCTTAACCACTGAACCATATTCCCTGCCCTTTTAAAAAAATATTTTTATTTAGAGACAGGGTCTTGCTGAGTTGCTTAGGGCCTCACTAAATTGCTGAGGCTGGCTTTGAACCTGAGATCTTCTTGCCTCAGCCTCCAGATATCACATCTTTTACCTGAATGAACATTTGACATATTAATTGTTCCCATATGTACAGTAAGGAATTTGGGGTCACAGAAAGCACTAGACTTTCTTTGCAACTAATCTCAAGGAGTGTCATTGTTAGGTGATTCAATGTGGGATGGGCCACACCAGAAATATGAACTGTGTATGCAGTACATGAAGGCTTTGGGCCATGTGATTCAAACCAACTTCCAGGGAATTTTGAAGGCTTTGGGCCATGTGGTTCAAACCAACTTCCAGGGAATTTTCAATACTAGTCTAGGCCAAGACCTCCAGGAAATGTAGTTGACTGTTTATGCTTCTTTTTTTTTTTTTTTTTTTTTAAATGGTACTGGGGATTTAACCCAGAGGTGCTATACCACAGAGCTATACCCCCAGCCCTTCAAAATTTCTTTTTTCATTTTGAGACAGGGTCTTGGTAAGTTATTGAGGCTGGCCTTAAATTTGTGATCCTCCTGCCTCAGCCTCCCAAGTTGCTGGAATTACAGGTGTGCACCACCATGCCTGATGAGTTGACTGTTTATAGAGGCAGGTTTTGCATCTGAGATTCAACCAACAGTGGATCGTGTACTATATAGTTAGACTTACTATAAAACACACAGACATTTTTCTTTGTCCTTGTTTCCTACACAATGCAGTATAATAACTGTTTACATGGTGTTTGCATTGAGATTAGGTATTATCTGTAATCTAGAGATGATATGAATTATACTGGGGGATGTGCATAGGTTATATGCAAATAGGTCATTTTACATCAGGAACTTGAGCAACTGAAGACTTTGGTATCTGTGGGGGGTGGAACCAGTCCTCTGCAGATACTGAAGAACACCTAGACATTAAAGAAGAGCAATTCTGATAAAGAAACTGAAGAGATACAGCATGAAGAAACCTTCCAACTCTTTTTATGAGATTCAGAGGATGTTGGATGAAATGCTGAAATCAAAGACAAGGACTCAAGGAACAAGGGAAAAGAAATCTATTGAAGATCACTATTAAATGAAAAATAAGTGGGCTGGGTTTGTGGCTCAGTGGTAGAGCACTTGCCTAGCATATGTGAGGCACTGAGTTCAATCCTCAGCACTATATTAAAAAAATAAATAAAAATAAAGGTATTGTGTCCATTAACAACTAAAAAAATTTTAAAAAGTGAATATTAAGAACTGTTGGGAATATCACAGGTTTTCTTTCTTTTTTAAATTTTATCTTTTAGAACAGTTGTAGATTCATAGCAAAGTTGAGAGGAAGTTACAGAGATTTGCACATGCTCTCTGCTCCACACATGCACAGCCTTCTCCATTATCAACATCCTCTACCAGGTACATGTGCATGATACTATTGGTCAATCTGCACTGACACTCAGTATCACCCAGGCTCCATAGTCTACGTCAAGGTTCACTCATGGTGTTGTGCATTCTATGGACTTGGACAAATTATAACGAATATATCCATCACTGTAGTATCACACAAAAATTCAATGCCCTAAAAACTTTCTGTACTCTGCCGAGTCATCCCACCCTTCCCACCAACCTCTAAATACCCCTGTTCTCTTCTACTGTCCACAGTTTTGTCTGTTCAGAACGTTCCATAGTTGAAATCACACAGGAGGGAACATTTTCAGATTGGCTTCTTTCATTTCATAATGTGCATCTAGCTTTCCTCCTTGTCTTTTCATGGCTTTGTAGTTCGTTTATTCCATTGTCTTGTGTTAAAAACAACTTAGGCCATTAGGCTGGGATGGCTCTGATGCCTTGGATACCACATAAGCAAACTGAAACTCAACATAAGCAGTAAAAGGAAACTTAGGTTTAGCCAATCAGAAACCACCAACTAACCTCCACTTTACCAATCTAACACAGTTTCTTTGTCTTGCTTCTGCAAACATCCTATAAAAGTTTCCTCTCTTATCTCCCGCCCCCCCCTGGGGGGGGTATTAAACCACTTGCAGTTTGGTGCTAGTTCACAAATCACTGAATGCTCAAATAAATTAGTTAACATTTAAATGTGGCTCAGTTTTTCTTTTAACACTGAATGCCCATTAATTTATCCATTGATATATGGCTATAGTTTAGATCTTAAATGTCTGTGAGGTATTGGGTTGTGCTTTCAAAAGGGATTGTGGAACCCAGTTCTTCCTTTTCTTTCCTTTGCTTCTTGGTGATGAGCTCATTAATTTCTTTCCAACATGTACTCTTGCCATGATGAGTTCCTCACCACAGACTCAAAGCAATGGAGCCAACCAGTCATGAAGTAAATCCTCTAAGATTGTGGGCCAAAATAAAACCTTACTGTTTATAAGGTGGTTTTCTCAGGCATTTTGTTATAATGATGAAAAGTTGATAATCACAGCTACTATAGGGCTCTTGTTTGCTTCCAAATTTTGGTGATTATGAATAAAGTTTCTGTCATCATCTATGTGCAGGATTTTATGTGGACATAAGCTTTTAAGAGGTATTTTTCAGAAACCACTTTGCTAAAAGCAGCCTTCTCTAGAGATCTCCCATTATCTGTTCTTCTGTCCTCTCTTTGTATTTACACAACATTTTGGTTAATATTATTTCACTTGGTGTTTGTTGTGGGGGGTACGGGTATTGAACACAGAGTGCTATACTGCAGAGCTACATTCCCATCCCTCTTAAAATTTTATTTTCAGATGGGGTCATGTTAAATTCCCCAGGCTGGCCTCAAATTCACAATCCTCTTGTCTCAGACAGATAGCTGGGATTACAGGTATACAGTATAATTTCACTATTTTTTTATATTTATTTTTTAGGTGTAGATGGACACAACACAATGTCTTTATTTTTATGCGGTGCTGAGGATCGAACCCAGGTCCCGCCCTTGCTAGGCAAGCTCTCTACTGCTGAGCCACAATGCCAGACCCTATTTTTTTAATGTAAGAAGATACATGTTTCTTTTGATAAGGAATGGCCATAGGTATTAAATTGCTAAATTTAAAGCACTTCATGTTGAAAGTTTTTGGCCCAGATAACTGTAAGTCATGCACAAGTTCTGGAACTTCATCTGTATTTTGCAGATGCCCAAGACAGTGACTTCTAGCCCTTAAAGGACAACTGTTTTTCTCCTACTTGAGTTTTAAATCTCTATATTTTTATGAATTTGAATACACCTTAAGTTTTTTGTTGCCTTTTAAACAATCACAATAACAGCACATGTTATGCCAGGTGCAGTGCTATAATCCCAGCAATTTGGAAGGTTAATGCAGGAGGATCACAAATTCCAGGCCAGCCTCAGCAACTTAGCAAGACCCTGTTTTAAAATTAAAAGGGCTGGGCATGTAGCTCAGGGAAGAACATACCTGGGTTCAATTCCCAGCACCATAAAACAAAGCAACAACAACAATAACTAAAAAACCAAAAGATATTACTGCTCAAACTTTTTTCTTTCATGAACATCTACCATATTTGAAAAAGCAGTAACCACTAATGCTAATCTATAAACAATTCTCAACACGTGGGTGCTGTTTTATTGGATGTTATATTCCTATTAGAGGTCGTATGCTGTTCTAGGATGGATCAGATATCACAGAAATAGCAACAAATCCTCCCCAAACCAGCTGCATATTAGATGTTCCACAGACTCCGTCTCCCTGTGTTTCTACCCAAAACACCAAGATGGGGACCCACAGTAATCAAATCACTGTGCTCAAAACAGGAGGCATACACTTATGTTTCACAGTCTTCAAGCTTCCCAGAATTTTAGTAGCTTTTTCTACTGCTAAAATAATAATAATAATAAATTAGATGCTGCTTATCTGCTGTGTCCCATTGCTTCATAAGAATGGCTCCATCTAGACTTGGAGAAAGGAATGTTGAGTGGTCAGCTATTTAGAGGAAATCAAAATACATCTCTTCCTTGTAATGCACGGTCAATTCCTGAGGAATCCAGAGCAGAGTCAGAAAAAGGTGGTTAATGATTAAATATAAAATAATAATTACAACTCTTTCGATCCAACCATGGCAAAGGTAAATGAGGATACAATTGACTTGGATAAACAGTCTTCTGACCTTCTATTGGGCATGCCGTTCCTTTCCTCATCTCTAAAATGGGGGAAAATAATAGCACCTGAATGAGTCTTCTTGTGAGAACTGACAGGAGCATACATTTGAAGCTCCTAGCAGGGTGCCTACACATTACAAGCACTCAAACAAAACAAAAAGAGGAAAGAAAATCTGTCTTTAAGTGATTTCTTTCCTCTGGGGCTCTCTTAATCCTTTGTGAACTAGCCCCTTGGAAAGTATAACATTGATTGAATTTTCCTTACTGATGGTAAACCTTTTGTAGGCTCGGACTTTACTTCAGTTAATCTTAACTTCCAATATCAAGATCAATATCAATTCTTGATAGAAAAAGTGATTTTTATTAAGTTGCACATATACAATATGATATATTGATGTTCTATCAGTATCTATTCTTACACATATTAGGTGATAAATATATATATCTGTGCAGTTGAATTGAATATGTTTGACTTCTACACTAGATTGGATGCTTGTTTTGGGTAAGTACCACAACTTATATTTGTACTCTGTAGAATCTCTCTCAGGACTGCATACAAATAGGTCATTATAAAATAGATGTTGTTTTTATCTTAACTTCTTTTAATTAGAGGGCAATGAAATTTCTAATTCCTAATACAGACACTGTTGTTTTCCCAAATTCCTTTCTTGAATCCCTCTCTCTGTTCTTCCTGGTTCATCAGTGTTCAAGGAAAAATCTTCAGCCAAAGCCATCTTTATACAGTAGTCCCCACACCATATTCATCCACAGCTTCACTTTTTGAGGTTCTAGTTATCCATAGTCAACCATGGTCTGAAAATATTAAATGGAAAGTTCCAGAAATAAACATTTCATAAATTTTAATTGCACCTCCTTCTGAGTAGCATGATGAAATTTTGTACCATCCTGCTCCATCTTACCAAGGATGTGAATCATCCTTCCATTCAGAGTATCCACACTGTATGCTACGCACCTGTTAGTCAGTGGTAGTTTTTGTCATCGGATTGACTATTGCAGTAACCCTTATGTAGTAGCCTATAAATGCCCTGTCATTTATCTTGCTTCAGCTCACTACATAATTGTTATTGTATCATCTTATGTCAACACAAGAAAAGGGAGAGTGTAGATAGTGATACGTAACAATAGCCAAGTTATGAAGTCAGTTGAGTTGCCCATCATAGACAAAGGGATAAAGAAAATGTGGTGTATCTACACATGGAGTTTTACCGAGCCATAAAGAAGAATAAAATTGTGTCATTTTTCTGGTAAATGGATGGAACTGGAGAATATCATGATAAGTTAATAAACCAGACTCAGATAGGAAATGTTGAATGTTTTCTTTCATATGTGAAAGCTGGGGAGTTTTAAAAATGGGATCTTATGATGATACACAATCAATCAACAAATATATGAAAAAATGTTCAACATTTCTAGCAATTATAAAAATGAAAATCAAAACTACTCTAAGATTTCATCTCACTCTAGTTAGAATGGCAGCTGTTAAGAATACAAACAACAATAAGTGTTGGTGAGGATGTGGGGGGAAAGGCACATTCATGCACTGCTGACGGGACTGCAAATTGGTGCAACCAATCTGGAAAGCAGTATGGATATTCCTTGGAAACTTGGAATATCCATTTGACCCAGCTATCCCACTCCTCAGTTTATACCCAAAGGACTTAAAAACAGCATGGTACAGTGACGCAGCCACATCAATATTTATAGCAGCACAATTCACAATAGCTAAATTGTGGAACCAACCTTTAAGCCCTTCAATAGATGAATGGATAAAGAAACTGTGGTATATGTACACAATGGAATATTACTCAACATTAAAAGAGAATAAAATCATTGCACTTACAGGTTAATGGATGAAGTTGGAGAATCTTATGCTAAGTGAAGTAAGCCAATCCCCCCAAAACCAAAGGCCGAATGTTTTTTCTGATATGTGGATGCTGATGCATAATGGGGATGTGGGGTGGGGGGAGCATGGGAGGAATGGAGAAACTTTAGATATGGCAAAGGGGAGGGAGGAGAAGAAAGGGGGAATGGGAGTAGGAAAGCTGGTGGGATGAGATGGACATCATTATCCTAAGTACATATATGAAGAAATGAATTGTGTGACTCTACTTTGCCAGAGACATGAAAAATTGTGCTCTATATGTATACAATGAATTGAAATGTATTCTTCTGTCATATATAACAAATTAGAATAAATAAATACATTTTAAAAATGGGATCTTATGAGAATAGAAAATAGAATAGTAGAGAAGAGAAAGGGGATCAAGAAGGAAGCAAGAGGGATGGCAAAGGGGAGGAACTGAGGAATGGATTGACCAAATTACTCTATGTGCATGTACAAATGCATCACAATGAATTCCACTTTTATGTATAAGTGTAATGCACTAATCAAAAAATAAAGTACTAGAAGGAACACTAATAGACTAGAGGAAGAGGATCAAGAGGACATAGGAAAGGAGAGAACAGGATAGTACTGGGGATTGCAATGGAGCAAATTAGGTTATATGCACTTATGAATATATAATAATGAATACCACAATTGTGTAAAATTATAATGTGCTAATAAAAACACAAATAAATTTTAAAAAAGGATGAGTACAGTACAATAAGATTTGTCTTAGTGAATTTTTTATTGGTGTATAATAATAATAATAATACTTATTGTGACATACTTGTTCATGCACATAACATAATTTGGTCAATTTCATTCCCTAGTACTTCCCATAATAAGATATTTTGAAAGGGAGAGAGACAGAGAAAGAAGAGAGGGAATAGCTATATCATCAGAACTTTTATTACAGTGTATTATTATAATTTTTCTATTTTATTATTAGTTATTGATGTTAATCTCTTACTGTGTCTAATTTATAAATTAAACTTAATCTAGGTATACATGTGTGTAGAAATTCGTAGGAAAAACAGTGCAGTTATATGTAGGGCTTAGTGCTAGCCACCATGTCAGACATTAAGGAGTTTTGGAATGTATGCCTGGTGGTAAGGGGTGGGCAGTGACTACTTCCATTCTCTTTGCTAGAGATTGGTTCAGGAAAGCGTGAACGATGCTTTCTGACTAATGAGACTAGGAAGGGGAGTTTGAGGAAGTTTTCTTTCCTCTCTAAAAAGAGACAAACAAGGAAGAACATCCCTTTTCTGCCTCAGGTTGCTGGGTGGGGTGCTGATTTGGGGAGCTAAGGCAAACAAGCTGAGCTCAGGAGAGGAGTAGGCCACAGAGGATATGCTAAGAAAGACCTTTGGTATCTGATGACTTTTTGGCCCCTGAAATAAGCTATACGGGATTTCCTAACTAGGCATGTGAGATAATAGGGCCTGTCCCTGTCTCAGTCATCTTGCAGAAAGTTTCCTGATGTACTTTCCACTTGTTACTCACTTCCCTTTTGGGTAAATCCTGGAGGTGGGACTCTTGTTCACAAGACTAAAGGAATTATAAACCAGGAGACTAAGGAAGCAATGGGAATTAACACAAAGTAACCAGGTATTAATATTTATTTAGTACTGTAATTCATAACTCATCTATTTTATTTTTTAGTAGTACTAGGGATTGAACCCAGGGGTACTCAATCACTGAGCTACAACCCCAGCCCTTTCTATTTATTTTTTAAAATTTTGAGACAGCTAAATGGCTGAGGGTCTCATTAAGTTGCCTAGGCTGGTTTCAACCTTTAGGTCCCCTGCCTTAGCCTCCCAAGTCTCTGGGGTAATAGGTGTGTACCACTGTGCCAGGCTCTAGTTCATGTACTTTAAAATTTAAGAGACTAATATAAGAGCATTGCTTCTGTGGGGAAGAGAAAAAACTGACAACACTTATCATTTATACCAGATGGAAGAAGATCAGTCATGCACTACATAGAGATGTTTTGGTCAATGACAGGCCTCATATATAACGGCATATGCCATAGAGTCTCCATGTGTGGTAGGTTCTACTATCCAGGTTTGTGTGAGTGCCTGCTTCCGTGTCTGCTCCTCAACGAAATGGCTTAATGATGTGTTTCTCCAACATATCCCCATTGTTATGCAATGCATGATACATACCTGTATTTTGAAAAAGTTAAGATACATGCACAGAATAGTTATGGGGAGAAAGGAGCATCTGGCTTTCCATGAGTTTCATCGCTGAGGCCAACAGTGATGTCAGTCAGTGAAGGCCATTTATGTGGGCACTCTCACCAGGGAAAGGGAGAGCTCTTTGGTGAACAGGAAGGAACTACCCTAAGGTTTTATGGAGAATGGCACCAGCAGGGAGTCAAAGAAAGAGGGAAACTTACTCTGGGCAGCTGGAGTAGCACCTGCCTTCGTGGAGGAAGAGAGGGCGGTCTGGCTGAGACTGGCACTTTTTGCAGAGATCAGCTCCGGAGCAAGAGGCACAATCCTCTGTACAGTTCTCACAGCTGCCACTCTTGACTGAGGGCCAAGTGCCTTCGGGACAGGAGGAAACACAGGCCTGCTCCAACAGATAGGCACCTAGGAATCCAGGGAAGAGGGCAGAGAAGAGTGATCATGTATTTGTCCTAGCAGTGCACTCACCAAGGAGAGAACTGACACACAAGTGGCTTTTCTTAATCTTTCCAAAGGCCAAGTATTTGGAACATTTATTTCAAGTTTTCCAAAATACTTAGGTGATGCTAAATCCTCTAAGATGAGTTAAATCTTTAGGAAAAAAATTAACTGCAGGAGGCTTTCGCTGTTTCTTTTACTTTTCTGGGGCATTAGAGGTCACTGCAGGGCTTCCCTCTGCCCAGCTGATCAGCCTCGCTGATCTCTTCCAGGTGTGAGGCAGCTACACTTGCACAACTGGATGAGGCCTCCTCTTTTGCCTCCCCCATTCCATCCTGCAGGGTCATGAGCACAGCAGCAGTCCCTCCTTAGTTCCCCTTTTAATGGATGATCCATCTAATTATTTATGTTTAATTGAAAAATTAACCCAGATATTACTATTAAAAAAAATTAAAAATCACTCTCAATTCTAAAATTCCAAGAAGTTTCTTCCAGTTTTTTTTTTTTTTTTTTGGATGCACACTTTCATGTCTTCTGTGGTTGTAGTTCTGACACATTTATTATTTTAACTTCTGCATCATATCTCACTACAGTAGTCCCCACTTAACCAGTTTCACCATCCAAAGTCTCAGTTACTTCAAGCTAACTGAGGTCCAAAATATTAAATGGAAAGTTCCAGAAATAAAAAATTTATAAGTACTAAATAACTTTGTGACAGCATATTGTTAAAATTTTCAGATTTTAACAACATAGTTACTGTTTTTAATCCCTTACTATGTCTGATTTATAAAATAAATAGGAATGAATATATATAGAAAAAAACATGGTATACACTGGGTTCAGCACTATCCACAGTTTCAGGTGCCCATTGGGGATTTTGGAAAATATTCTCTGAGGATAAGTGGAGACTACTGTATTAACACTGCACATTCCAACATGGCCTTAGGAATGATCACTTTAATGGCAGTATAACGTTCTTTTTGTTAATGTACCATGTAAATATAATAGCCTTCTAGTTCAGTTATGTTATTCATAATATTTTTACAGAGAATGAAGTTAATAATTTGTTGAGCTAGTATGTAGACGCCCATGTTCTCCCCTCCACCATCACTAAATTCAATATCATTAATGAAGAACAGGGGCAGTCATTCTTTTTTTCCCCACAGTACTGGCAATTGAACCCAGGGGTGTTCTACCACTGAGCGACACCCTCAGCCCTTTTCACTTTTTATCTTGAAACTGAGTCTTGCTATGTTGCCCAGCTGGCCTCGAACTTGAATGATCCTCCTGCTTCAGCCTCCCTAATCACTGGAATTACAGATATTTGCCACCATGCTCAGTTAGATAATGCATTTTAAGAGGATGGAGTACCCATAGCCATTAGTAAATTCTGTGGGGCCAAGTCAACCAGTAATTCACTGTGCTTTGGGATTAAAAAACATTTTCTCTGGGCTGGAGATATAGCTCAGTTTGTAGACTACTTGCCTAGCATGCATAAGGCCCAGGGTTCAATTTCCAGCATCTACCAAATAAATAAATAAACAAATAAATACTTTTTTTTTTCCTCTTTGAAAGCCAGTTTTGATTATTGGGCCCTTGTGTGTTTGCATAGTAGCTACTAAGATGGGAACTTGGGATGGGATTAGATCAAAGTCCTACAAACCTCTATACACAAAGATGCGAACATAAAGGAGTGACAGTGAATTGGCTTGGCCACTGCCACTGTTGCTGTGCTCCACACTAACCTTTTGGACATGAAGTGCACAGAGTTGCAGATCCATTGCAGGTTTTACAAGAAGAGTGACAAGGCTCATATTTTCTCAAAACGTCTGTAGGGAAAGAAACAAGTGAGGCTTCTTCTTTGAACAGGCTCATAGTTTTACAGTGTTAGAAAAGACCTTCTGGGAAAACTAGTTTCCCTTCCAGTCCAAAATAAATCTCTTTGATTTTACATGAGCTGACTGTTGGTGCCTGTCACGTGCCATTATGTAGACTTTCAATTTTTTTTTTCCTCTTACTCCTTCATTGGCAACTGATTATGGACACTTTCTTTGCAACCTTACTGTGACAGAGAATGTAAGATCTTATAGGATTCTCCACTCTTTCTTTCATATATTGAAAATATGGGGAAGTATTTGCCTGTGTGTATGCACTCATGACTGAGCCTGCAAATCTAAGGTAGCCACTATAGAATGCAGCCTAAATTTATCTCATTTTAAATTTGTCCCAAATTATTATTAAATGTCAAAATCTTGTTGGTCAGGTTTTCTGAAGGCTGTCCGAGGTCGACACACCATTAACTTCACAAATACTCCAGATGTCCTGCTTTCCCTTTCCCTCCTAGAGCATTCAGTGGGTAGACTTTTCCAGGAAGTCACCTCAGCAACTCCATGGGACAATTTCATAGACACCCAGAGCAGCCTAACTGATATTATTCAATCAATGCATACTGTGATCTTGACTAAAGCTCAGGAATCAGTCTAACTCACCCAGGGGAAAGTTGGAAAAAAAAAATTCTCGCTTAGAACAGGTGACCTGAGTGATCCCTACCCTTGACCAAGTGTCAGCATTTTATAGTTCCCCTCTACCACCTCCTCCTCTTCGCTTCCTTCCTTCCTCTGTCTCTCTTTCTGGGAATCAGCCTGTTTTGGCTCTGGTCACACCTGCCTTCAGATCCCAGCTGTGCCTCTTGCGGGTAGGGTAACCATGGATACAGTAATCAAACTCTCAGAGTCCTACTTTCCATGTCTCTAAAATGAGAGAAAGTGGCTCCTCCCTTATAGGATTGTTGTAAAGACTGAATGAGACAGCGTGTGTGAAGGGCTGAACACGGTGGCTCGGAGTGGCAGTTCCCAGGTTTCCTTTCCTCCCTCCCAGTTTTCACTGTTCCACCCTGTTTCTGAAGTTCCTTTTACTTCCCTCTCCTTCTCCTCTGATTTCATACTCAGAGTGGCACCAGAAGGTGTGGCTTGATGTCTAGGATTGCGTTTATGATTGAGACAGAATCAGATTTCCCAGCCTCACACAGCAGAAGAGGAAGTGAGGGAGAAAAGCGGGGCAGACCCCACAAGGAACCAGGAAGAGAAAGGAGCAACCGCAAAGTCAGACGTCAGGTGTCTGAGGTCCAGAAAGCCGGCCTGCAGCCTAGACTGGGGAATGAATCAGTCTCTCAGTGAGCAGAGAGTCACTGGAGGTGTCAAGAGATGTGCAGAAAACCTAAAGAAGGATAAGGACACACAGTGTACACCAAGAAAATAAGAAGCAGAAGTCACCGGGACATGTTCAGCAAAGAAATTTAAGAGGGAAAAATATAATCAAGTTAGTTTAGTGATACATTTTTGGTATCATTTTTGATACCAGTATAAAAGTGGATTCTGTAATGATATGGGTATGTCTACAAGAAGAAAGAATTTTCGGGCTTTGGTTTGTGTTTAGAACCCTGCAAGGGGTCCACAAGGGGACCCCCTGGTCAGTTCCTGAGTGGTAATGATTTATGTTGGGGGAAGGTGGGCAAAGCATGTTTCCGCCATATTGCAGAATAAAGCCCTGATTCCTGGAAAAACAGCAACAACAAAAATGCTGCTGAGCTTCATCATAGAAGATATCAGGGTCCAATGTAATAATATGTGGATATAGATGTAGATATGGATATAGATAGATATAGATATAACTATAGACAGACATGAAGATGTAGATGTAAATATGCATGTACTAAAATACACACATAAATAATATATACAATACATATATATATATACATATACACAGACACACAAGTATATATATATGTAAATGATTGCCTAAGCTGACATACTGAGTGGCAGGTTTTCTTCTTAGTTTGGATAGATAACTTTCCCTAATTTTCCAATATATTCCACTATATGGGTGTGTACCCCGCCCCTTGGGGAGGATCTGCTAAAAGCTTAATTAGCCCATGCAGAGCCACATTTGCCGTGGGACTGTCACAAAAGAGGTCCACATAGCTCTCAACAGGACCAGTTCTGTCCCTGAAGGACTTTTCACCAAAAATATCACTCAGCCTATGAAAGAAGTTGCAGAAAGATCAGTCAAGAGGGTTTGAGACATGTTGTTCAATTATAGCCCAGAATGTTCCTCAGATAGGGAGTGCCCTGAAAGTCTTCACTGTCATGTGTCTAGATCACAGGCTGATTTTTTTGGTGTTCTCATTTTTATGCTAAAACAGTATATTTAAAAAGATATAAATTCCAATATTTTTCATATTTGTGTAAAATTTAATGTCTATCCACACATACAGTTGTATTTATAATTACATATACTCACATTCTAGCAATTTGATATTTTACTGTATCAAGTCGATATGGAATTCTGCAGTGTCCCCATGTGCCCACCAGAGGGGACTCTGAACAAGCAGTTCACAGCAATTAGGCAGCAAAATCATTCCCAGCTAGAGTTATCATAAAAGATTGGTGACTTAATCTAAATAATTTTAACCTTGATCATATTTTTCCTTTTTTATCCCTCTCCAGAAATTCTAGACTGGACAGGACTTAATAAAGGAAAAGAAAGAAGAAAAAAATTTCTCTTTGACCAAAAAGTATGGTACTCATCTTTCAGAAGTGACTATAGCTAAATTATATAAAGACAGGACTTATTTATTTTATTTTATTTTTATTAAATAAGCTATAATCACCTGGTTCATGAGAGAGGGAAGTCATGTCCTGTGAAATCTCCCTCCCAACCCCTTCTGCAACCTTTTAAATAGCAACAGTGTCTATTCACACAGTTGGTCACCTTGCCTCTCTTTCTTTAAACTTAAAATATTTCAGAGAGCATTCTTTCTTGGTACAAAAAAGCCTCCTCGTTCTTCCTGATCTCTCCATAGCATTCCCCCATATGGACATTTTTTTTTTTTTTTTCCAGCATTCGCTATCCCAGTCCCGTGGCTCTTCCTTTCTTTCTCAGAACTTCTGTACCCCACTCCCCTGACCTCCCAGCTTCTTGGGTTGGCTTTTGCCCAGCAGAGGCTGTCTCTCCTCTGTCTGTTTCTCCTCCCTATTTCCCTGTTACCTCTTTTGATTTGAACCTTCCACCTTCGTCGCTCTTGCAGCAGGCTCTTCACCAAAGATGGATTTGCAGTGGGCACAGCTTCTTTTTTATTAAAAAAAATAAAGTGCTTTTTAATGCAAATGAAGGAGATAAACTTCACCTACAGCCCCACTACCCAGAAATGTCTGCTGGGTACACTTTGGCGCTTCGATTTCCCTTCTTTATATGGAATGTATGAGTGTAATTACATATATGTTTAGATGTGTGATGATTTACATCTTCTGTGTATTTAATACTGACACTGTGTATTGCACTTAACATTATAAATCTTATAGGTATTTTCTCTTGTCATTAAAATCTTTTAAATATCATTGGGGGGCATGAATATTTATTTGTATGAATCGTTATTTATTTATTTTTTTGCTGCATTTTTAGATTGGTGCCCTATTTGTGTTGTTGTTGTTGTTGCTGTGGTTATCTTAAATAAAGCTGCTATGAACATCATAGTGAGGTGCATGCTTGGTTACTTTAGGACTTCTGCCTGGCATATAGGCATCTTGATCATCATTTGCTGCCTTCTTTCTGTGACTACTGTCCCCAGAATTGTATTATTCTTTAGACCCCCAAATTGCTTTCTTTTATGAGCTAAGTGATGCTGCTTTGAAAGTGAACTTGTGCTTCAAGCATTAGGGAATAGACCAACTTTTAAAATGTCATGTATGTTCTGGAAGATTCATATTTATTCTGTCATTTAATTCTTAAAATGACTGGGTGAAGGGGCTTCATGCTCTCATTTTATAGATGAGGAAACTGAGGCTCAGAGAGGATGAGTAACTTGCTTAAGGTCACACTGCTAGGAAATAACAGAGCCAGGATTTGAATTCAGGTCTGCCTAACTCTGGAGTTGTTGTTGTTGTTAGTTTGCTGCTGGAGATTGAACTCAGGGCTTTGGGTATGCTAGGCAAGCACTGTACCACTAACCTGTAACTCCAGCCCCTAGGTCTGCCTGACTATAAAGACGATCTCTCTAGAGAGGGTTTTCAATAATTAATTTAAATATTAATGTAGTTTGAGAGAGGCCAAAGCAATGGTGTGCTGGGTAAACAGCTCTCTAGAAAACAATAAGCTTGATTTATTCTGTGGTCAATTTCTATGGGTAAATACTCCCAACATGTAGATTTCAAGCTGTCAATGGATTAACAATATACTTAGGAAATTTCTGGATGTTTCATGATCAGTATAAGCCAATGAAAGTGGTTTCTTTATACCCATGGGCCACATGTTCAATTACTTACCAGTGACATGTGTTTTCTGCACACAGCATTCTGGTTGGTTAATTAAAACTGGTGTCCTCCTTTCTAAGTTAAGTGAGGCACTACATGTATACATAAGGTCTTTCTAAAGTCAGATTTCTATGGTATCTTAAAGTGCACTAAGTTTCAGTTACTGTAATGCAACACATCACCCCACGATTGATCTTGATTTTCCCCCCATGTGAGCTTGGGCTTTCAGTATTTTTTACTGACTCTGGAATTCCAGTCTTTCCCCAAGCTTAGGAATTAAGATCAAGACAGACTAGTGATAAACTGTTAGGATGTGGTCAAAGATAAAAAGTTAATTCACCATGTCTGCACTTTGTAGATTAGACTCTCACTGGAATATGTAATTAGAGCCAGCTACAACATGGTTCTCATCAATGATGGAAGTAGGTGGGTAGGGAAATTTTCGGGAATTACTCCTAGGACTTCCCAGCACAACCAGGGTGGGGGACCCATTTAAGAAAATCCAAATGCTTTAACAGTAACAGAGGGATGGCTTTAGGAAACCAACTGAGGCCACCATCTCTTTTGAAGCCAGGGGTCTGCTGCACTTGAACATTTCTACCAACACTGGTTTTGTGTGATGCCTAAGTCACTGCTGAAGCCATTCACAGCCTGTTTAAGACTGGTTTTATTCCTGCCATTTAGGGACACTTGACTAAATAATCTTCACAATGCATTAGTGAGTGGGTCAGAGGGTCTGGGGATGATTTGTGGGTGTGCAGTGACATTGATGGCTTGAACAGAGTAGAACAGCCATCTTTGGAGATTCTTTGATCTTGGTTCGAGGACTTGCCAGTCATAAACTAAATATATGGCGCATCTTCATCCTTGAACTAGGGTCCAATCTCTCCCATTTCTTTTGGTACTTGACAAAGAATAATGAATCTCTCCTCACTGCTGATCTCATCCTGGTTAGTTGTGGTATTAACAAAGGAGTTCAGGGAATTCCAGTTGGATTTTTATTTCAGGGTATTCTCTCAGCACACAGCGACCTGTGCTCATGGAGTAGGTTGTGATCTTTGGATGTGAACATGATCTTATTGTTTCCACTGGGGAGCAGCGTGGGAGAAGGAATGGACTGAAGTTCATGCTACCTTATCTTTCCTACCCAAATGTAAACAAATATATTTAAACAAAAACTAGTAAAAATCTTGGTACCACCTAGGCAGCTCCAGTCTCTCACAAACACTCTGTAATTCGTCTGGGCTTCCTCTAAATTGACCCAGAATGACTGCAATCTGCTTTCCATCATCTGAAAGGTGTGGCTAATTAGTGCTCGCTCTCTGGAAGCCTCTACTCTCCTGTTACACTCTTGCCCTTGTTTTTAAGAAGAAGGCAGGAGAAAGATGTAGACATTGGCTCAAATACTCCCAAGGCTTTATGGTATGAGTTTCCCATTTACTATCCAATTCAGTGCTTAAACTACGCTGGGGAAGCTGAGCTGTGGCCTTACCTTGCTTAGTGAATAATTTTTTTCCCTCTTTGTTAATGCTCTGCATGTCTCATTTCATAGATCATAGAAATGGAAAAGTGCAGCTATGTCATTGACTTTATAGCTTTTGTCCAGCCATGAGAAACATTCTCATCTGCTTCCCGAATCCCTTATTAGTGTGAAACCCCCAAATGGAATAAATCCTTCCTCTCTTCAAAAACATTACATTGTGATGGCAGAAAAAGTAGAGGGGTGGGTGTGGTGCTTTGACAAAGGGGAACAATCAAAGTCTGATTTTTGCTTGCAAAATGCGTAGTCCAGTTGAAGAGACGTGTAATCATTTGGGGAATCAAGTCCGCTCTGACTCTTGGCTCCCCGGACCTTTTCATCATCTGGACGCCAGATAAAATACAGATGTTCTTAGCGAGAAACACAGCACCAGACTATTTCCCTCTTGGCTTGCGCTGCCTCTTAAATGCCTGAATGCCAGACAAACTCGTTTTCAGCATTTTGGTTCAGCTATAATTCACGGAAGATATCCCAATCTGGATTGAATAATTTTCTCCCAGCTCTGTCTCTGAAATCGGCCCCGTGTGCTCTGCGGCCTTTGGCTGCTGGGTCTGGGATGTTCTCTTCCTTGAAGTCACATGTGCAAAACTGTCATAGCAGACTGCAGCCATGGACAGGCTCCCTCTGAAACCAGCACGAGACCTCTCTCTTGTCCCCTTTGAAGCTTCATCCTGTGCGGCCTCATTGAGCGGCCATTGCCTGTGCACTGTGGTGGCCCCTCACCAGATCTTTGCCCCCAAATCAAAGGGAGAGCACTTCTTGTTTTCACCAGTATTGCTGCATAGAATGTCAGGCTAATTTTTCCAGCAGGAAGATAATTTTTTTGCTTTTGTTTTTGTTTTTTTAACCACCTTGAACACACAGAGGTCTCTGAAGGCATGCAATTTCCTTACAAGAAAGTCTATGATGAAGGCATAAATGTGAGGAGGCCAATTCTAAAGATTCAGGGAGGAATACATAGTGGCAAGTCTTTGGTATTCAAGTCCAACCTCCCACCGTCTTCTTCCCTGCTCCCTGTGCCCCTCGCTTTCCCCATCTACAATTGGGGAGGGCAACTTTTAAAAGGTGAGCACTAATGATGGCAGATTCTTTTCCTTGTTTGCTTTTTGATCCCCCCCCTACACACATACTGGGGATTGAACCCAGGGGCACTCCATCACTGAGCAATAGCCCCAGCCCTTTTTATTTGTTTAATTTTAAAATTTTGAGATAGGGCTTATCTAAGCTGCCCAGGCTGGCCTCAGACTTGCAATCTTCCTGCCTCAGGAATTACAGGCCTGTGAAACCAGACCAAGTTTGTCCTGATAGGACTCATTCTTTCCCCTCCCCTCCCCTTTTCTCTCTCTTCCTTCTTCCTTCCTTCCTTTCCTCCTCCTCCTCCTCTTACTTCTCCTCCTTTTCCCTCTTCTTCCTCTTCCTCCTGCTCTCCTCCTTCTCCTTCTCCTTCTCCTTTCCTTAACTCCCTAGCTCAAGTGATACTCCTATCTCCTGATATCTCCTGGAGTAGCTAGGACTAGAGGTGCATGCCAATCAGCCCAGTTGATTAATGACAAATTTTAATTCCTACAGCAAGAGCATCTGTTTTAGTCTAAGTTTCAGTATGTTAGGTTTAACTGGCAAAGTTTCTAGTGGGTGAAGGTTTCCTTTAGCATGATGTAAAGATAAATGTGACAGAAGCCATTCTGAAAATTTATTGTTTTTCTTATATTGTTGCAGATCAAACCCAGGATTTGCACCTTCTGGGCAAGTTCTCTATCACTGAACCACACCTCCAACCCCTATTCCGAAAAGCTGAGAAAATGGTCATTTCCCTTTGTGACTTTCTTTACAGGTTCTTGGGTCATCTTCACCCAGGTGGAAACTTCAAGACAGGACCGTTCATCAATTGCACCTTGGGCTCCCCTTGCCGGCCAAATGCCAATCACCGTTTCCTACCCTCTCCCGCGGCAAGAGACCTGGGAAACCCGCTCCGGTTTCACGCCACTCTCATTTCTCTGCACAGCCTCCCTCTCTTGGATAACTCAGAAATAGGGGTTAAAGAGGAAGGGGTACAGCGTAGGTGGCTAGGCCCCTGCGATTTCTCTTTGGGAGGCACATACCGTTCCAGAACTTGCCTTCCACCTGGTTGTTGGCGGGCCAGACGCATGTGCCGCGCCGCAGCTGCTGTCCTTCCCCGCACCTGCTGCATTCGTCATCGCCAACGCCGGTGCAGGCTTCACAGGACGGGTGGCAGGGCTCGCATTCTCCCGTTCCCTGGTCTCCATAAAAGCCAGGACCACATTCCCTCACACAGCTACCACCTTCGTAAGAACATGAGGAGGACATATTAAGGTGGGGCGCTTGCCCGTCTAGCTTGAAGCACTAGATGAGGCCAAGTTATAAAGCGATTCTCAGCAACATTTTTTTTTTTTTTTAAATGTTGTACCTGGGATTGAACCCAGGGAAGCTTAAGCACCAAGTCACATCCCCAGCCCCTTTTAAATATTTTATTTAAAGACAGGGTCTTGCTAAGTTGCTTAGGACCTCACTAAGTTGCTGAGGCTGACTTTGAACTTGGGATCCTCCTGCCTCAGCCTTCCCAGATGCTGGATTTAGAGGCTTGCGCCACCACCCCTGGCTCAGAAACATTTTTTTTTTAAATTGCACTTGATTTTAAAGAAACTAAAAAGGCTTTAGCATATTTTAATCAAAGAATGTATTTTAATAATCTGACACTAAGTCCTTTTTCTACTGCGAATTTAAACTGGCCATTGGCTTAAAGGATTAGGAGCTTTGAATGAACACCACAACATTCTTGATATCTTGAAACACTACAAAGAAAATGAATCTCTGTTGAGATAACCATGGAAGTTCATGTGGACTGTCTGCCTCACTCCCTCTCCCCAAATATTTGAAAACACTGGGCTATTTGTTCTTCAGTTGGAAGACTCACAGCATATTTCTTTCCCAACTATCCATTTCCATCAAGTCGATGAATTTAAGATAAGGGATCTTGTTCAACTCTTAATGGGTACAGGAATGTATAATATGGATTAATTATCAAGAAAAGCATCATGGTTCTAAATATTCCAGGTGACTTCAATGCCAAAACTTTCATCTTTAGGTCCCCTCTCCCCTTTCCCACCCAACTCACTCTTGTTTCCATCAGCTTGGAGAGTTGAGATGAAATAGTGAGATACAAACTGTGCATTCGAAATAAATGCAGAAGGAAGTACTAATGTTTGTTTTCAAATCAAATTAAAATTCCTTCTTGGACCAGAAGCACCAGCATATGAGGACTCTCAAACCCATCACAGGAGTGCTCCTATTGCACTGCCTGGGTAGAGCTGCAGAGCTCTCTGTATATGATGCCATCTTTTGACTTACCCAAGAGAAAGAAGCCCTCTTCACACCAGTAACACTCATTCTGGTCACAGTTGCCACAGTTAGTATCACATGCTTTGCATTCCAATTCTTCACTGTAGGTCTTCTCAGGACAGGTTTTATAACAATGGTGCTCAAACCTAGGGGAAGAGGACGTAGTTTCTTCCATGACATGTGCTGATATTTTTCTTTTAACTGCCACAATTTAATCTCCTCATACATTTCTATGCAGCATTTTTTTTCAGTGTCTCAAATAAGCATTTTATTTTATGCAGCATTTGTAACAGAAGTAGATAATTGGATTTCAGGGGAGGAAACTGGATTTCTTGGTGTGATTTTCCCTGTCAAACCAATTCACTACCTACTTCTGGACTTCTGAGGGCTATGTCAGGGCATCTGAGAGGAGGCTGGGGAGAAAGAATGGGGTACTAATGTTTGTTTATATAGTATGTTCACGTATCAAGTCATTTGAATCATTGCACGAATCCCATATAGTAGATATTACTTATTTTAAATTTCTAGATAAGGGAACTAGAAGTTCTAGAAGTTCAAGATCTGGTGCTCAAAATCTAGTTAAAGTTGGGACCAGGATTTTAATCAAAGTCTGTGTGAACAGACAGCTTACGTGATTTACCAGACAACAGTTAAAAGACCTGAGACAGCTCAGTGTTGAGCTCAAGTAGTTTACCAGAATGTCTGTAACTAGATTATTAACAACAGTGATTATTAATAACTTCATCTTATACACACACATATATGCTCACACATATATAACATACATGTGTGTATATATGCATATATGAATTATTACATATATTATCTATTATTCTCATTTTACAGCAAAATGTTGTAATTCCGACTCCACTGAATTGTGGAAGGAATTTGAAGGAAGAGTAGAATGAAGTTGAGTCTTGTCCTTTGGTGAATATCAAAGCATCATCAGGGGAAGCCTTTACATTTCTTCCTTAGCCATTTTTAATATACTATATCTCTTCAGCTTTATTAAAAAGTACTAAATATTCTCAAAGTATATAAATGTGTGTTTCTTGAAATGAATATGTGTGTTTTAGCTTGGTGGTATTAGAGCATGTTATTTCAGCGCACTTCTTTCTTGAAGTGTTTTATAAACCATGCTCATTAGTGAGCCAGTGACACTGACAAGGCTGGCTCCCAGGTTTCACAGATAACACTTCAGGTTGGGGAGGTGACATGTGCAGGTGGTGGTGGTGAGGTGTATTCAGGTATCAAAATGCAGAAGTAGGCAGGGTAGTGTGAGATTGGAGTGATGGGGAGTGATAAGAAGGACTGGGAATTCCTTGCCCACTGCTGCATGTCCCTATGTTTTCTAACTTTAAGTCTAAGCTTTCCTTGTCCAGTTCTTCAGAGAACATTTTGTGTGCCCACCATGTGACCTCACCAGGGAACACTTGCATTTCTGCCACTCATTCTGCTTCGGGATCCCGTGGAAAGCCATATGCTGCCTAAATGTCGACTACGAACATGCTGACAATTTACATTCTGCTCATTAAATGTCATCTGGTCTATCTTATAATAGTCAAACCTGAGGCCTCATCTGCACCCCTCCTTCCCTGTTTAAATGAAACAATAATTTAAATCAGCGGGTCAGAGGTGCAGAGACCCTGGCAATGTAGAGGAAAAGTCATTCTGGAAATGTTGGATTAAAACCATACCACTAAGAATAGGCTGAGTATCTCTAACGCAAAATTCCAAAAGGCAAAACATGCCCAGCTTCATAGCTTCTTGAACATGGAAGAAAATTTCACACCATGAAACTTTGTCTCATGCACAAAATTATTAAACATACTACATAAAATTACCTTCAGGCTATGCGTATAAGGTGTATATGAAACATAATGAATTCTGTGTTTTAATTTGATATTCCAAAATCTGGAAAATAATCTGAAATATGAAACACTCTGATCCCAAATTTTAGTTAAAGGATACTTAGTAAAATGAGAAAGTTAACTCATCTTTTAAAACTATGTTTCAGTTGTTGTCCCATTATCTTCACTCCTTTCACCATCTCCTGACCTACGACCGCAATTGGAGTTCCTAGAATCTGGTGAACCCACAGGCAATGTGGTAACAGAAGAAAGTGACCCACCAATGCTGAGATGACCTGATAGAGCCTAGCCACTAGCTTGGGTGTAATGTGAGATGACCCAGCACCTCCCTGAGCTTCCCTTTTTCTCAGAGATAAACATTGATCCGATGTCCCTGATGATCTTTATGAAGGATGCATAGAAGGAATGGACAGGAGGGTTTATATACCACACAACTCCTCCAGTGAGGGATGGACTGTGGGCCTGGCATCAGCCTGGGCCTTCCTGCCCCTTTCATCTCTTTCCTTTTCTTAATTTGTCTTACAGGAGAGGCAACAATATAAGCTGGAAGGGAGACTAACCTAGGAAAGGAGGTGACATAGAAACACACTATCTTCGTTTTTGTAGGTTTTGATTAAAGAATATTGAGGTTGACGGTTTTCTGTGTTTCGTTTAAGTGAGTGTTCTGCGTCTCTCATTACACATGGGATGATAAAGAGCTAAGACGGAACCTGGTTTCCCCTGGAGCATTCAACTCCAGTTAGGGACAGGGTCTCCATGCAGATGTCCGGAAACAGCCTCCTTGGGGTTGGTATATGCTTAAGGTCTGTCCATAAACAGCAAGGTCTGAATCTTGGTCACCCATGGCGAGATTCCTAGACACCAGTGTCAGGCTGGATGACATCCAGAAAAAGAAGGCCTCCTTTTGAGTCAAGAAAACAGCTGGGCTCTTATTGCTAAGTCCAAGAATTGCTCATTAATAGCCCACAGGACAGAGTTGCTTCAGGCTTCAGGGCCTCTGTGCTTTAATCACTGGATTTAGGATTAAGTCAGTAATGCTGAAACTGCAGAAAAGTTAGTGTCATGAAAAAAAAAGAAGGCCAGACTTACATGTAATACCCTGCAGCACATGAGGTACAGGTTCCTGGATCATCTGGAAAAAAAATTAGAATAATGAAAAATTACCATCAACCGCATTTTTGTTATTGGAAAAAATGAATTTTGGAAATGTGGTGGTGTGAGATAAATAATCTTCTGGTATGGTTTTATGAACAGCATTGTCCAGAAATGATATTTGAACAGATTGCACCATTTCTAATGAGTAACAAGAAGTACACTAGGAATTATCTCTATCGAAGTAATAAAATAAGAGTTCTCATAAACACTTGGCCTGACTTTCAAGGAGGAATAGGGCCAAGCTACTGGGTCTTCAAATTAGATCAACCCCCATCCACATTAAGAATCTTCTGGCCATGGGGCTGGCTGTGTAGATGGGTGGTAGAGTTCTTGCCTAGCATGTGTGAGGCACTGGGTTTGATTTCCAGCACTGGAAAAAACAAGCAACAACAATAACAACAACAAAAAACCCTTCATGCCCCTGTTGGGGTAACAGCATCAGTCATGTCTACCCAAAAATCCAAATAGGGATTACAAGCGTCTGACCCAGAACTGTGGGTTTCCCATGAATTTCCCTAAATGCCTGCCAATGGGAGGGAGTGTCATTTGAGAAGGTCCTTTGAAATTGGGACAGTTATTTTTCCCAATACAAGCACTCACTTTGTGTTTTGCGCTTGACAACCTTCTAAAGAAACTGTCCTGTTCTCATTAAGTGTAATGACTCAATGTGTCCCTGTTGGCTTGGAGAAGGGTTCACTCTTGCAGCTCTCAGGGGACTTAAAAGAGAGAGACAGGATTTTGAGAATCACCATCTCAGTCTGTCTGCCCATCCCCAACATTGTCACTCTCCGATCTGATTATTAAGGAAATCCTGTCACTTTCTCTGGTCCCCAGTTTCCTCTGGCTGTTTTTTTTTTTTTTTCCTATGATCTGGCCTCACCCTAGTCCTGCTCTTTCCATTGTAATAGGAGATGAACACCAACTGCTCCTTAAACCATTCCTCTTGGTATGTGGAGATTTCACATCACATTTAACTTTAAACTAATAAAACTAAGTCTTTGGAACTTCGCACATACTCTCTAATCTTGTCTGGGCTGTGTGCTGGTTTTCTCAAATCCTGCCCTTTTGCGGGAGGTGTAGAGAGTGGTTCACCCAGTCTTTAGTCACACACTCATCTTGGATCAACCTCGGAATGCTGCAAGATGTCACTACTGCCTACAGTACATGTACCACGCTCAAAATTATAGTGAGAAGATTGCTAAGAGAGGCTCTGCCACTTTAAGCAGGTATCCTTAGAACCTTCTGGAAATAGCCTAGTGATGGAAAGGGCACTGGCCTGGGGATTGGACACATGTTTCTAGTTTGAAGTTTTAACTCAGATTTAACTGTCTCACAAGCATGCTTAAATATCACTCTTATTTTTTAGGTCCTGGTTTCTGCAGGTGTAAAATAGTTCATTGGACAAGAAGTTTGTTAAGTCTCTCTGACAGTCAAAGATTCTAAAATTCAGTCTAATAGGAGTTAGAAAACTATGGCCCACCCTGGAACTGAATTCAGCTTTGGACATTCATTTATGATGTATGATGTATGAATGCTTTCATGGTATAGCACCAGAACTGCATGGTTGCAACGAAGACCTGAAATAGCTACTATTTGCCACTTCACAGAAAAAGCTTGCTGACTTTGTCAAGCTCACCTGTTAGGTGACACCTGTCATGATTGACTTACCAGATGGATGGTCCCAGAGCTCCTCTTAGGCAGAGAACTATCTATATTTAGGAAAATAACCTTGTTAAGTTACTTGGGGTAGAAATTTAGTTAGAAGGGTTGAACAAGAGCCAAGACAACCAAGGTGATACAAAGACCCTTCAACAGGAGGCCATGATTTTTGTTCTTGGGAAAAAATGGATTTTAATGTCTGTGTCAACATGGTTCATAACAAGGTGACTAAAATAGGACAGTGAAATGAACCAAAAACCAGGGTAATTAAGTAGAATCAAGAAGCTGAAGGTACTCATGAGAAAGAAAAGCTCCCTGACATTCTTAGAAATCCTGGGAGGGCTTTATGCTTCTGCTATCTGTGGATTGATGATGTGAATCCATTTTAAGGGTGTACAGAGGTTCTAATGAACACCAGGCTCCACAGGGCTGGTTCATTTCCCACTCTGAGCCTATTTTTGCATCTATATTCTTTTCAGTTCTTCTTCTAAGTAACTTGCTGCTGCTCAGCTTGCATTTGGGCAGCTTACTTTTCTCTTTTTCTCTGCCTGTCCCTGATGAACATATTCGGCTCTGACAGTTTTGCTAATTTGGCAAAGGCTGGGGAAATTCTAATCCTGTTCTCTAATGTTCTGGTCATCCCTCCCATCTAGGAACTTAATGAGCTTGCTCTCTGCTCCTTTAAGCAGGTCACTGATGAAAATGTTAAACAGAACCAAGACTCAGAAATGTGCATACCAATGTAATCTTGAGTTCAGGGACTTTTCCAGCCCAGTTGCACAGTGAATTTGGTACCTTAACAACAGTTTGCATACATGAATTATGCATAGGAGAGGAGCTGTGTCTTCTAACAGCTAACGGATGCCCATTAGTTTTTCTCATTATTACCAGTTGTTCTAAAGAATGAGAATTATTTAAAAAAAATTTTTTTCCACCCCAGAAGATCTACAAGTCAGACATAAGCTAAATGGATTTAGCTTGACCACTGAGAGGCAGCTGTTATGGGATTAAGGAAGATGGTAACAATCCCAAACCTAGAAGTTGACTCTGAGTCAACTTGGCATATGGATGGTAAGGAGAGGGGCTTAAGGAGAAAGACAAATTTTCCTGGCTTCTAGTATGTGTGAGGGGGTGGGGAGGGGAAAGGGGCATATAAACAAGCTAGATTTGTTAACTGTCTTGGAAGGTGTTATCCAAATTCGGATGTTTAAATAGCTCTGGTTATTTGATCTTGTTGAATCTTTGGGTTGAGAGAGCATATTTCGATCGGTCAGAATTCAGAGAGCCTCACACATTTGGAAAAAAGCCTTCTGGAACAGTTGTTGGCTTGCAGCTGCCACATCTCTGCTAAGAAGGATGTGTCAGCAGATGCCTTTCAAGAGTGGGGTATAGTCTTCTGTTCTTCAGAAAACTCATTCCTATTGTGTACTTTTTATGAGACAGGGGCAAGGTGGGCAGGACTACAGTGTCCACTCTTGAGAGCTTTGCATCATCCTCTGCGTCACCTTTCCACTATGTCCTTGGGGATCAGTAGTATGGAAACTGAGCTCACTGTCCCCAAAGACACATCCACTCCAGCTCTCAACTTCACCTTCAGCAGTCAACTTATACTCTCTGCCATTTTATTTTGTTCTTAGTGGTCCCCATAGCCTTCACCAATGAATATGGATGAACCAGGGCCACAGAGGAGTTATGTGCATGTTACCTATACAGTGTCATGGAAGGGGGATATTTTAAATTTGAGATTGAATAAAACAGTTTAAAATGTTCAGAGAAGGATTTATTTTTATGGTTTACATAAACTTTGGGTCCTGCAATGAAGGATACTTACAAGGGAAAATTCCTCTAACTTGCTTTTTATAATTTTATTGTTCTTGCATGTTTATTTCTCATTTAGGAAAGACAGAAGAAACTCAGTTTCTTAATAGCCTTTTCTCTCACCAGGAGTGGTGGGGCACACCTATAATCCCAGTGTCTCAGAAGGCTGAAGCGGGAGGATTGCGTGTTTAAAGCCAGCCTCAGCAACTTAGTGAGGCCCTAAGCACCTCAGTGAGACCCTGTCTTTAAATAAAACATAAAAAAGGGAAAAAGGGCTGGGGTCAGTGGTTAGGTACCCTTGGGTTCAATCCCCTATACCAAAAAAAAAAAAAAAAAAAAAAAGAATAGCATTTTCTCATAGAATATGTCAGAATTAGCCATAGTTATATATCATGTAGGCAGAATTGACTCTGCAAAATGGTAGGATCAAATTGATTTCAGAATGTTCCTACCTTGCCTCTGGCTATTTCCTTTAAGCTTCCAGAACTTTCATTCACATCTAAAGCTAACCAGTCCTCTAAGACTTCTATTAAAATTTATCTGGGGGCTGAGGATATGACTCAGTGGCACAGTGCTTGCCTAGCATACATGAGGCCCAGGGTTCAACCCCAGCACCAAAAAATAAATAAATAATGTCCCATTCTGCACAGACCTATTTGGGAGGTTACTCTAAGAAGATGCAGAATGAACATGTTAAACTTGTGCTTTCAGGAGAATCTTTAGTTCTCACCACTTTCAGTCTTTCGTCCAGTATTCTAGAATTCTTGAGTTCTTCTAGATTGACTCAGGTCACATCTGTAAGTATTCCATTAAACTTAAATATAATTAAACCGTAACCTGCGTGCTTACTTTTCCCAGATAATTGCTATCTTTTGGCTCAGTCAACTTCCCTGGTCCAGTTATCTGGGTTCTGCCAAACTCAGCACTCTGTTTACCTTCCCAAGAGTCTTCCTGGCTAATGTCCCCCACCTTTAGGCAAAGTAGTAAGCCAAAGTCAGGCTCAAGTCATACTTCATAGATTTCTAGCCTTAATCTCACACTAAGCTCTTCAATAAGAGAAATCCATGAAAATCAAAGGAAGATGAAAAAAGGAAAGACATTTAGGAAAGACAGAAGAAGCTCAATTAGGGAGAGGGAGTGGGACTGGAAAGGGGGGATCCTGGGGAATTATATGAGCCAATTATTATATGGTTATATCATGTGCATGTATGAATATGTAACAATGAATCCTACCATTATATTTAATTATAATGCACCAATAAAAATAAGGAGAAAAGAAAAGAAATCCAAAGCCTCAATCTCCATACTTTTTAAAAATCTATCAACCCCATGGCTTAAAAAGTTACCACGCACCTATAATGCACATATGAGTGCATAAATTATTTGTTATTAATTACTGTTATTCATTATTGTTATGTTTAGATATGTGGTGTCCCCCAAAAGCTCATGTGTGAGACAATGCAAGAAAGTTTAGAGGTGAAATGATTTGGTTATGAGAACCTTAACTTAATCGGTGCATTCATAGGGATTAACCGGGTGGTAACTGTAAGCAGGTAGGGCATGGCTGTAGGACTTGGGTCATTGGGGGCATGCCTTTGGGGTTTATATTTTGTCGTGGTGAGGAGAATGTGAGCTCTCTCTCTCTCTCTCTCTCTCTCTCTCTCTCTCTCTCTCTCTCTCTCTCTCTCTCTCTCTCTCATTCTTGGTGGCTATTTCCTGACCCACTTTCCTCCACCACATTCTTCCGCTATGATATTCTGCTTCACCTCAGTCCTGGAGCAATGGAGCTGGCCATGTAGGGATTGAGGCCTCTGAAACTGTGAGCCCCCCAAATTAACATTTCCTCCTCTAATTGCTTTTGTCAAGTTTTTTGGTGGCAGCAGCAAAAAAGCCGGCTAAAAAGATTATGCATGAGTGCATCACTATTTTACATGTATTAAAGAGGTGTGTAAACATAGAAAATTCAAGAGGATAACTTTAAAAAATGAACATACATTCTATTTTTTTCTGCAGCCTTGGCACATCTATCTCTAGAAACCAGTGACTCAGACCATTCCTGACGAAGGCCATATTTAACCTTGCAAAAACATGTCATACATGGAAGAAATGGCCCTTTGATAGTGTCACTCATGAGAATGTATGTAAGGAGCCCTCTGCACTTGGCTTCCAGCTTTTCCTTATTTATACACTATTTGATTCTAATTAACTAGCTCACCTAGCATTTTTTAGTCAGAAAATAAGTGGGAAACATAGATATGAATGAAAATGTTTAAATGACATGGTTCAATTACACTTTCCCCACCTTTCCACAACCCTCTATGTATTTAGTATGCAAACTTATTCCTTAGAATACATTTTTCAGAAAATAACCAGTAATCATGTCTTAACAAAAAACAACCTGAGATTTTTGTCTATTGAAAATATGTTTAAAAAGATGGCATACTGACATCAGATGAGCTAATGAATAGCACTGCAAATCTTTTTCTCAAGAGTATTTAATGACATGGAATAATTTTCATTATAGGTTATGTGGAAAAGAATGATCCACAGCTATGAATACGTGTTGATATGCATGTATAAGTCTATATATCCATATGCATAGATATTTGTAAAACATCAGAAGAGAAAAAATAAAATATTAATCTCTGATTCTATTTATGTGTGCATATCTATATTTCTATATTTTCCCATTTATGTTTGCATGTCTGTGTGTGTATCTATATCTATATCTATATCTATATCTATATCTATATATATTTCTGTGTTTTCTTAATCGATGTGCATTACAGGATCAATTAGAACAAAATGTTACTAAGAGAAGAAAGAAGCCAGAGGTGGGTGGGGTGGGGTGGGGTGGCATGCGCCTGCTGTCTCGGCACTGGGGAGGTTGAGGTAAGGGAATCACTTGAGCTGCGAGTTTGAGGCCAGTCTGGGAAACATAATAGGACCTTGTCTCAATAGCAACAACAACAAAGGATGGGGGGTGGGGAATGGAAGGAAGGAAGGAAAGAAGGAGATGTTCTGTCTCTGAGTTTCAGGCTTCCTTGGGACCATGTGGTTAGAAACAGCACTCCCACAAATCCACCCTAAGGGAACTTTCTGTTGGTTATGCTCCTTATTTTTTCTCCCTTCCCAGTGCTCTTCTTTTTTCTTCTCTTTCCCTTCCTAACCCTACATCATCGGTACAGGACTGATGTTTTTCCACAGGGTATGGTTCAAACAGTGGCAGATGTTTATGCAAACTCTTTAGATAAAATTCACTTTGAAAATGAATTGTTTTTCTGGTTGGATTCTGGAAAGGAGGCAGATGACTAGGCAATGGGTTATTATTGGCTCTGCCTCAAACTCACCAACCAGACCAGAGACCATCACTAAGGCCAAACACTCTTAGACGATTCCCTTTCTCAGCACCTGCAGCCAACTGGAGCCCCGGCAGAACATCCAACCTACTAAGATGTTCCATTGTTCCCTTTAAGGGCACGAACACCTCTACAAGCAACCAATCCTTGGATTGCTTTGAGATATAATTAAGCAAATTGTCCATGATGCCTATTCTCCTAGAGTAAATATGTATTTAGTTATTGAACAACACTGCACAAATTTTCAGGAGAGTGGCTGACATTCTTCAATCCATCTGAGGATAATGAATTGGGTAAGAGATTTATATGCCCAAAGAGTGCAACTAATTATAAGCCCCAAATAGCACTAAGAAGTACATAATTCAAATAGGCCTTGAACTTAGAATTGCTTCAAATAATTAACATTCAAATACAAAATGGATCTTCTGACAGTTTTGCCAAAGCAAAAGATTTTTCTGGAAGGCTCAATGGTGCTGGGATACAAAGTATTTGGTGGGGGAGGTTGTTGATGCTTTTCAATCTTTTTGTCCTCACTGGTGTCCAAGGACAATGAATAAATATTTGAATTGGCAGTAATGAAAATGGCGCAGCTAACAATGGGGCACAACCCCCTGGAGGGATATAGTAGTAGCAGGGATCTGAATAAATAATGGAAATCATTGTCTACAAATGTTGGCTAAAAGAGGCTCAGTCCTCCACTGGACTTTACCAAGTCCTCTGGTTCCAACGATGGGATATCATAATAGGCAAGCTGCTTGTGGATCCCATGCTTCTCTGGGCAGTAGCAGGTGGAAGGCATGAATGAATGTACGCAGCTGATTTCTACAAGGAGGGCTCACCATAGCTGAATGTTCACACATGTTTTTCTTACATTTTAGGGAGGAAAAACACAACTTAAAAAATCAGATAATTATTAGAAGGTAAATAAAGTACAACCCTTTCTTTGAAAAAAATGCACGAATTCGGCTCTAAAATGTAAACTCCTTGAAAAGAAGGGTTTTGCTTTTTGTTTTCCTTCATCTCCAGTACCAGATGCTCCAGGAACTAAAATAAATAAATAAATTCAGATTAAGGGCAGAGAGTGAGGAGACTATGGTAGAGAAGAGAGATCCTCATTTTGCAGGACTAGCTAGGGAAAGGGAGTTTCAAGAATTAACACTGAGTAGAGATCAGAATGTTAATAAGGAGCTGGCCATATGAAGTTGTTCTTCTCCCCTTTTTTAAAAATTCTTTTGGCCATGATGGGGATTGAATATCTGCATGCACTACCACTGAGGAGCTCAATTCCCACCCTTTTTATTCTTCTATTTTGAGGCAGGATCTCACTAACTTGCAGAGGCTGATCTTGAATTTACAATCCTCCTGTCTCTGCCTCCACATCACTGGGATTAGAGGGGTGCACTGTCCTTTCTGGTCAGGCCATGTGAAGTTCTGAGGATTGGGTGCACCGGTCTGAGTCCAGGGAAAACTAGACCTGTTCATCAAAACGGCTAGTGGGGATGAGAAAAAGGAAGAGAATACACAGATGAGGCCAGGGTCATGGACAGGACCAGATCAAATAAGGTCTTATTGACCTGAATAAGAGACTTATCTTCTAATTCAGAAGTAATGGGAAGCTTTATATTTTAAAAAAGTTCTAATGTAATCTGATTTACCATCCTTGTGCTATGTGAAAAATGGCTCATTTACCCATGGAAAGTTATACATCCTGCTAAACTAAAGCAGGATTTCTTATAACAACACAACATAAGATTTGTAGATGGAGACAATACCTTTATATTATTTTTTTATGTGATGCTGCTTCCCACATGTGAAGCGAGCACTCTGCCACTGAGCTGCACCAGCCCCACGAAGAACACTTTTTAAAGGAATATGTGAGAGATGAAATGATCAGGTATCAATTCAGTCTGTGGCTGCAGTAATGGAAAACTCAGATTTGAGAGAAGCCAAAGTAGTGAAGTCAAAATTAGATGACAAGATGTTGGGGAGTGGAGGGAGACCAAGATGGCTCCCTGGGCTGGTCTGGGCTGGAGTACAATACATGGATGGGAAAAGAGAAGCTCTTGGCTGTGAAATGGACTTGGCGGAATAAACACACACTTAACTGGTCACATGCTCACTCCATACCCTGTATTGGCTGTTATCAGGAATATATGCAGGCAATAAAGGAGAACCCTGCCTTCAAGGAATTTGCAGTCTGGTGAGAGGACAGTAATTAAAGAAGACAATTAGAGAGAAACCACTGTGCGCAGGACAAAATACTTGGTCAGGGCCCCCAAAATACCAAATCATGATTCTTCCTCTCTCTCTTCCCACTTAATTGGGCTTTTACTTCTCTTTTTTTAATGAAAAAAAAATTCAGAGAATTCTTAGTATACTTGGGGTTGGCAGGTAAAATGCAGGACTGTATGGGAACACTACAGTTTTAGTGCAAGTTTATAAATGGAAAATAAACTTGCTGGAGAAAGAGACCACAAAAAATCATCTTGGTCTTATTTTGATTTGGGGCAGATTAAAACCAAACCAAATCCAAGAAGAACAAAAAGAAAGTAATGATAAATGGAATTGGAGTGTAGGTTTAATGTCACCTGTGTTTTCTGGGACATCTCTAGAGGAAAACTTGACTTAAGTAGTCCCAGGGAGGTAGTACCCCAAAGCAATTGATAGAAGTAAATGAAAATCCTTCTAGATAAGTAAAACCTTAGCCTAGACCTCAAAGGAGTCTCATATGTCATTTTTTTCCAGGAAAATTGACATAGTTTAAAGACATAAAACACACAAAGACATCAGTCATTATGAGAGAAAATTAGCAGAAATAACAGATGGCAGAATCAGGTGCACAGAGACTACAGATCTTGCAATTATCTGGCAAGAATATAAAAATACCAAATCTTTAATAGTTTTAAAGAAATAAATGTATCTTGAAAAATATTAAGGAATTAAGCAGTTTGGTATATAACTTTTATAAGAGAAGGGTATGAGAATCAGCATCTATAATTCAATGGATAGATTAAATAGTAGGTTAGGCATAGCAGAAAAAGAATTAGTAAACTCAGAGACAAAAAAAGATGAAAATTTTAGCTCATAGAGACAAAAAGAATACAGGTACTGGGCGTGGTGGTGCACACCTGTAATTCCAGTGACTCGGGAGGCTGAGACAGGAAGATGCAGGTTCAAATCCAGACTCAGCAAGTTAATGAGGCCCTAACCAATTTAGCAAGACCCTGGCTCAAAATATAAAATAAAAGTTCTGGGGAGGTAGCTCAGTGATAAAGTATCCCTGGGTTCAATCCCTGGTACAAAACAAAAACAAACAGCAACCACAAAACACCAAAATAAAAAAATGCAGGAAAGCATGGTTAAAAGGCAAGAAGTTAGAATGAAAAGGTCTAACAAATGACAAAGTTCCTAAAAGAGAGAATTAGAGACTAAGATGAGTCAATATTCAAAGAGAATAGAATGCCTGAGAATTTTCCAGAATCATTAAAAGAACATCAATTATTGGTTCCAGGAAGGAGCACAAATAATATCATTATTATGATTATATTAATTTTAAAAATAATATGAAGACCCATCACGAAGAAATTGCAGAATATCCAAGAAAATAACCATTAGCTTCCGAAGAAGGATTCAGGGACAAAGTATGCAATAAGAAAGAAAACATTTTGAGAAAAAGACTTGAAGATTTGGTGGATGAAAGAACATTAAAATCCTTTGAAAGGTTGATGAAGGGCATGAAATAAAAAACCCAGAAGGGAAAACTTAGGTCCAAGGCCCTCAGCAATAGTTGTAAGTGAGGGCACTAAGCATTTTGTTTGATTTGAGTCCTCTAGTTCTCCTGATCGAATGTGTGTTTTTCCCTGAGCTTCCAATAAATTCTGTAAAGATCCTCCCTGGTGGGTATACAGTGAATGATGTGCCCTAGTAAGGAAATACGCAACCATTGTGCCTAGTGTTATGCTCCACATGAATTCATTCCTTCCTCAAATATATTCTGAACCCTATTATATTTAGGGATACAAGGGTGACATGTTCCTAGTACATTATAGAACTTAGGGCCTGGGGAAAATGCAGCAAATAAAAAGATGTTGCAAAGGACAGTGTATGGCCAGTGTCACTAACAGAATCATGAATAATTTGCTAAGAAGAGAAGAGAGCAATAAGTAAGGTGGGACACACGTGTGTGTGTGTGTGTGTGTGTGTGTGTGTGTGTGTGTGTGTGTGTAGGGGAGGCACAGGGTGGGGGGCGGGCAGTTAAAGAGAAGTTCCTTGAAGCAGCAAAGGCTTGGCTGAGACCTGAAAGATAAATTACAGGGAGGACAGAGAGAGAGAGAGAGAGAGAGAGAGAGAGAGAGAGAGAGAGAGAGAGGAAAAAGAGAGAAAGGTGTTTCATGTGGAAAAGCCTGAAGCTAGAGAGAGCTAACTCTATGGAGAAAATTCCTTTATAGCTCTTGAGCTGGGTTGCGGTGGTGCATGCCTAAAATCCCAGCAGCCCCAGAGGCTGAAGCAGGAGAACTGTGAGTTCAAAGCCAGCATCAGCAAAAGCTTGACGCAAATAGGGCTGGGGATTCGACTCAGTGGTTGAGTGCCCCTGAGTTCAATCCCTGGCACACACCCCTCAAAAAGGCTCATGAGTTTCTTCTTGAAGAAGCTGTAGAGTGATCATCAAGAGCTTGTCAAAATACAGGATAATTGCCCTCACCTTAAAACATACATGTTTGAAAATAGAAGGATGGTAAAAGCACCAAAGTGGATTGCAAAGAGCCTGAGAGAGCTAGAGTAAAGAATAGATGCTGGGTCCTGAGAAAGCAAGAAGAGATGGGAGAGGAAGGCTGATGAGGCCAGCCGCTGCACCATGAAGAAGTTTCTATGTCATGCTTGGGAGTGGGGATTTCACTTAGGGCCATGGGCAATCATTTCAGATTTGTAGGCAGCTGCCACCATCAGGTTCACCTTTTAGAAACAACAACAAAATTATAGTGTAGGGAATGGTTTTGGAGATGTGAGAGAGTCAAAAGAGATTGGAATTAGGGAGACAAATTAGAAGATCATTGCTGTATCCAAGAGAAGTACGCCAGCAGCCTGAACTAAGATGTAGCCAAGCCAGGTACCTCATAATGACTTTCTGGCCAATGAGGGACAATACAACAATGGTGGTCCCTTGAGATTATATTGCCCAGTGATGTCATAGCCATCTTAGTTTGTGTAAGCACATGGTAGGATGGTCACAGAACTACAAATTCACCTAGTGATCCCCTTCTCAGACCTGTCCTCATTGTTCAGTGATGGATGGTTGTAGCTGAGATGGGTAGAATTAGAGTGAAAAATATTTGGAAAGTAGAAATGACTTGGTAACTAACTTGTGGGTAAAATTATGTCACAAAAGACAGTTTCCAGTATTGATACCTGGTTCCTATGGGTGCAACCCTTGAATGAGCCTACTTGAAACAGAGTCATTTTGCATGTGCAATCAAATTAAGATGAGGTCATACTGAATTAAGGTGTAGAGGTGGTGGAACCTTTAACAAGTGGGGACCAGCGGGAGGTGGTTAAGTCATTGGATATGTTGCCCTTCACATGGATAAACTTCATTTTCTTGGGACCCTGATTAGTTCCCAAGAGAGTGAGTTATAAAGGAGCATTCTCCCCACTCTCTGGCTTCCTGCTTTACCATTCGATTTACCATTTACCATTCTCATAAACTCCTACTATGATACAAATTATTGAAGCCACCTGGTCTTGGACTTCTGATCTCAAAAACTAGGAGCTAGACAAACCTCTTTTTTTTTTTTTAAAGAGAGTGAGAGTGAGAAAGAGAGAGAGAATTTTTTAATATTGATTTTTATTTTAGTTATCGGCGGACATAACATCTTTGTTTGTATGTGGTGCTGAGGATCGAACCCAGGCCACACGCATGCCAGGCGAGCGCGCCACGGCTTGAGCCACATCCCCAGCCCCAAACCTCTTTTTTTAATAAAGTACCCAGCCCCAGGTATTTTCTTATAGCAATGAAAAAAAACTGACTTAAACACTCAATTATTGTCTAACATCACAAAGAATGCAGATTTGAGAACTTCTGCTCCCTGAATTCCAAGTGATTTCTCCATCTCTTGTCAGCATAGCCTTTATCTAAGATTACACTTTCTTGCTTAATAAGAATATTCACATACTTGCACTAAAAAACCTATACCATGCAGGCTTATTATGCTATTCAAGATCACTGACCTCCTACTGATTAACAAAAGCTCACATCACATTTTCAGCTAAAGAACATCTGTCTAGGCTATAGGCCTTGGGACCTCTCAGCTGGGCCTGATGTCAACAGCCTTGCACTAACAGTTACCCAAATCATTAAATTAACGACCCTCTGTCCCCCACTTATGGGATCTCCAGGTTAGTTAATCATTGCAGTTTTCATCTCAAGACCTTGCTTTGAATCTCTAATCTTTTTAGGATTCTTGCCAAAGCTGAACAGCCTGTTGCAAAACAGAACAATCCTTTAGATTCTGAAATAAGTGCCCATTTCTGCAGGAGCCAGGCTAGAGAAGCCAAGAGGACTGGGTGTTCAGTCCCACCAAAATCATATCTTTTATTATTTCTCCATTCAGAGAGACAAGGGAAGGTTGCAGCAAGCATAACCTTTCATTTCCTGTCTTTTGGGGTTCACATACTCAGCATCCAAGGAAATTCTCCAACTAAAGATATTGTTGAAAAAAAGAGGAAAACAGGACAACATCCATTTATCTCCTTTGTTGCTTAAACAGAAACAAAACTGCTGAAAAACAAAATTTTATTCTCCAAAAGACATATTTTCTGGTCATTACTTTTTGCCCAAACTGCTGGTTTGTGTAAGCAAACCAGAGTTTATGTAAACAAATCCTGTTATCTGAAAAATAGAAAAATCTAACAGCCATCCTGTATGGTTTGCTCTTTTAAAAAAGTTGCTCATATTTTTACAGAGATATTTTGAAAGACTCTGCCTATTCATCATCCGGCATATTTTAAGGAAGTGATGTTTTCTTTTGTGTATCTTCAAGTTGCTATAGCAACTGGATCACTTTCTACTCATTAATCAGGAGGCACCAGCCAGAGAATCTATCCTTTCCTCCGAGCTTTGGAGCCTTTGTCTATTGTTCCACCTTTTAAAAACGTCACAGAGTTTGGAAGTGGGGTTTTCTTAAAAAATGTTTGTCTTGATCTGAGAGTTTTGCTGTGTTCGGTGTATTTTTATCACTGTGCATTTTCTCCCGTGTTATTTGATGACTTGTGTGGAACACACAGCATGTTTTGATTGTCCTTTTCTCTGTACTTCTGGGCTTTTATTTCTTACATCTATGGGAGGCTTTGCTAAGTCTCCAGAGTTGTATGGTAAATCATACAGAAATCCTTCCATTTTGTTCTTTCCATTTGTTCTTCCATGGGCTAGAAATGTCCTGTAGTTAAAAATGAGCTTTGTTTCCTTTAATGTTCTTTTTTGAGTGTCTCCTTCTCAGAAGTTCGCAATCTCATCTCAGTTTTCACTAGTGGCACTTGGAGCTGCTGGAACTGCGATGACTGATCAGTACATGTTGTAATTATTTGGTAGCCTGAAGGACTTAGTGACCATCTTCCCTGCGTTATATACACTCCTCTGAATATGCGGTTTGTATATCAATTGCTGTCTGACCCTACATGCCATCCACAAGACCTGAGAGTTCCACTGTCTGTAAGGGACTGACCGGAATCTAGTTTTCAGGAATGATTTGTTTGGCCAGCACAATGTTGACTGACCCGCACTATGTTTAAATCAATCAAAAGATTTGGGCTATGGGGTATAGCTCAGCAGCAGGGTGCATACTTATCCTGCATGAGTCCCTCACTTTAATCCCCAGCACCAAATAACAATAAAAGAAAATCACAAAAGTCTGGATAACTTCAAGTTTTGCATGCAATAATGGATTGGGACCGAGTAACAAATGACTCCTGCCAACCGAGATATTACTGTGGGCCTCAGTCCCCAGCTGGCCCACTTAACCTTGGTACATGCCAGTACATACTTGAATTGACCACCCTTGATCTTGTTCAGTTTCTACCTCTCCCCAAGTTTTACAGATACAGAAACTGAGATCCAAAAATTTTCAGGGACTTAACTAAAGCCGAACAGTCAATTAGCAGTAGCTTGAGAAATAAATGCAATCTTACTGGCCATTAGCCCAGTGCTTCTAGTTATTTGGTCAAAACTATGTCTTCTAGCGTTTCTTTATCTGACAGAGTGGGGTCCACAGGAGGTAATCAGGAATTACGTTTTACACTGTCCATGGCTGAGAGCTATACATATCCAGGCCGGTTTGCTCTGGGTAACAGTACAATGTTTGTCTCCTTCATTTCAAACAAACAAACAAAACAAAACAAAACAAAAACCCAAAAAACAACCACTCCATATTTTTTAGAATAAGAAGGGAATTCTTATCTCCATATTAAGAAATAACGTCACCACATGATACATGTGTGTGTGAATATGTGTGGGGTGGCATGGCCGAGAAAAATAGAAAGATCCTCTCAGCACTCAGTTCTCCAAACATAGGAACTTTTAAGATCATTCTAATGTAATATGTTCATCTGAGAGCTAGGAATTCAGAGTCTGATGAGTACATTAGAAGCAGCACAAAGATGAGAGCAAAGCTGGTTTATCTAGAGAAGGCAGTGAAAGATGGAAATAATTTCACGTTATTTGCTTTCCCATCAATTAATATAGTACATGTCATGTTCTCTGGCATAAATCAGTCTATCCACCCTCCAGGTCCATGTTAGAACACCTTGAGCAAAGGCGGCCCAGAAGCACGCACCTGTGTGTTTGTGGGAGTTGAGCATGTGCGTGTGCTCACACATGTGTGTGTGGACTTTGAGGAGGGAGGGCAATGCATTACTGAACAAAAAAGCCTATCCTCTTCAATTTTTGAGAGCCCTTTCTCATTGTATTCATTCTCCAAGAGAACAAAAATTCACAAATAAATTCTAGTTGTTTTGAAGTTACAGTAAATAAAGAGAAAAGTTGGCCATCGCAACTCAGACTGTGGTAATAGTTAATTTAAATGATTCATGAGGAAACAAAAACACTCTAATAATAAAAATAAAGGCTTAGCACCTGCCAATGAGTCAGGCCACCACTGAGATATTATGTCTTGTGGGCTGGGAGATGCGTGAGCATCTACAATGGCCTTAATACAGGAGCTTTGTGATAAGGGAGAAAGGATTCCGAGGGTCAGCCAAAGACCCAGGCTTGACAAAGCCAAGCTCTTCCTCCTAATGAACCTCATGTGACCACTCTAACAGCATTCCAGTGGCACTTAGGTCTGAAGACAAGAGGGATTTCACAGTGTGATTAAGTCTACACAATAACACATGAAGTAGACAGCAGGCTGACAATTATCTGCCAAATTTGAGGAGAGTTCCCCCCATCCCGAAATACCTCAAATTGGCTGCTTGCGTAGTATATGATTCTTTCGGATAATTGCTGGCTATCTCTCTCCTTCATTTCAAGTTTTATGGGCCTGATTGTTTTGTGAAATCTCTTCTATTCTCCTTCTCTATGGCATGGAAACACCCCAGGACTGATTTTCAGGGTTCACTTAGAATAAGAGCTGCATTTTATGGGGCCGGCTGTTTTGCTGTCTGCTGTGTGCCTCTCAGACACCACAAAGATGCTGTCTCCAAGGCCATTGTTCTTCCTGGCATTTTGCAACCCTCCAGGGGCCTTCATTCACATTGGCAGGTGATAAGCTATTTTCAAGTCACGGGCAATCATAGTAATTCAGCATTTTCCCTTATTAACTCCTCTGAATGGGGAAGGTGCAAGGAAGCCTCACTGTCTCTTTTCTTAGGTTTAAAGCTTTTGTGCTCCAGATGGGCTAAGTCATTAGTCCAAACAGATTCAATGAGAGAGCATCTCCCAGTCTTTCTAATGGTCAAAAATTGCATCACGAGACTGCTCAGCATTTCTTTCTGTGCTTTGAGGGAAACCACTGGCCTTGCCGGAAGGCCATTGTTACTTTCACTCCTGGTTCTTGAGACACACTGAAGGATAGATGGACCAGTGTGCGAGTGTTTGCTCTTGACGATGAGGCAATTTTCCTAAGCATGGATACATTTTAGGAGTCTCCAGTATTTTCTAAAATTTTAACAATGATAGAAGCAGGTGGGGACAAATTTGACTACAAAAGGTTCGAGTATTTTGGCACGTGAACAAAAGGGAATAGGATTTAGTTTCCATAAAAATACCATCATGAACACTGAGGTTCTTTACGAATACTGTGAAAGGGCTTAATGTGCAACGGAATTAAATAGGCCCACATTTAGAAGCACCTGGGGACACCTGAGATTTGCCCAAGCCACTGTGATTCTTCCTTTGGGCCCATTCCTGCCAGTGGCGTCTGCATCCTGTTAAGTACATGTCATTATTTTTATGATTGACTGTTTATTCACCTAATAGTTTTACTGACAGCTTTGTCACATTTTGAGGAAATATATTCAGCTGACTAGATGGATATCTCTAAGCCTTATGCTGCCATTCCAGTATCATCTACAACTGGCAGATTACTTAAATATTGTACTTTCTTTGATCAGGGCTTATGTTTAATATATCTAACGGGAAGTTCGAAGAAATTTTCTGTCTTGATGCTAATTTTGAAAGCCGTCATTCCAAACACCTGAAAAAGTGGACAGGCATGATAAGATAGGTATTAGATGGCATTGTAAATCAGAAGAAAATCATGTGGTGTAAGTGGACACCCAGTGCTAATAATTCCTTCCCTTAGATCAAATGCCTGACAAAGGACGAAACATAAAAGTAAAGCTGTCCTGGCTAAATTGGGTGTAGGGGCTGGTAGGAAGGCAAGGGTGGCAACCCACTCCTCCCAGCCAGCCCCTGCAGCTTTAAGATGAGGATGTAAAGGACTAGCACCAAATGACTGCCCTAAGGTGAGCTCCTTCAAACCATTCATCAAAGATTCACCTGACAAGACTCTACCATTTACATGTTTAAAAATTACAGTGGAGCACGTATGTGTGGTGAGCATGGCTCCATGTGTAGATTATACAGTAGTAAGTATAGGAGATGAATTCTCTCCCTGCATGGAAATTACATTATAAATGAAGGAAGAAATACAGCACATGAATTGAAAAAGTCAATAAAAAATTGAAATCTCAGATAATTGCATACAATCTGCCAGGATTAAAGTAGGATGATTGGTGTGTGTGTGTGTGTGTGTGTATGTGTGTAGAAAGAGAGAGAGGGAGGGAGGCTGGGTTTGGTGCAGTGAGGAAGTCTTTTAGGAAATGATATTTAAACTGAGATGGGATGACAAGAAGGAGAAAGCCACATTATATCTCAGCCACATTAATATCTCAGGAAAAGCATTCCAGGTAGAGGCAACAGCCAGTGCAGAGGCCTTGGACGAGAATGGGCTGGAGGTTATCAAGACCAGGACCTTCTAAGTAGCTGGAGAGTCAGGGTGAGCAGAGGGGGGGTCACTCTGATGAGGTCAGAGATGTGCAGGGGACTAAAGTTAATAAGAATCCTTGGTTAATGCACATATCTGTCAGTTGTCAGGCATTATTGGAAGTAGTTCTAGCTACTTCTGGTTCGAAGCAGACATAGGATTCACAAATGAAACACGCTTCTTGGCAAAGCAAAAGCATAATGTCCCATTAGACAAGGTGTTCCGTCAATTGGGCGGGACTCTGATGCTTTCCCCTGTCACTTTCTATGTTCTCAAGGGGCCTATCCCATTAATGCATATTTGAGTACATAATGTGACACTTGGACAATGGCTTTGGGTAACTGTAGTTAGCCATTTGTACTGTGGTAAAGTTGAGCAGTTACTAACTTTGATTCTGATTTGCATTTCAACATTTGAGGCTGTAATTACTGTACCTAGTCCCAAAGAACAGCTGACATATTTTATCTCTAAGATCTCAATAGGTCATGCTTCCCATTTGTAAAAGTTTTCAATTGCTCCTTTGTCAAGCATATAAAATGAATTTACTTCTGAACTGAGACCCTGTATGCCAGATTTTTACAGCCTTAAATATAGTATTTTATCACTACTATAAATGGTTCTTGACTCACCTCTCACAAACCCTCTAGTGCTGAAGGCAAGAGTCCTCCCTAATTCACTTGTCTCAATTCATATAAGATTTCTAAGTTGAAGTCAGGTCATTTGGATAATATTTCAAACATACAGACTGCATTTCTGCTAAACACAATAAATCTGCAATTTTACAATTGGCTTGGGCAGCTAGCATGATTGTATTAGACTTTCCAATAAGCAACCTTTCAAAATAACTTCCTTTCTCTTTTAAGACACCAAAACTGACCCAAAGGCTCCAAGTCATCACTCAAATATTGGGGTCATTTTAATCTAGAGTCAACATTTTTAGGGTGATTTATTTTTCTAGTGGAACAGCTAGGTTTCTAGCAATTATTTGAGGGCATAAAATTCCATCATGATGATAAATCAAGCTGTCAGCCTTTTCTGGTCCAAATTAGAGGTTAGAGAGATGAAGAAACTTTTCTACTCTAGCATTCAACCACTTATATTTCCAGGTTGTACTTGTTATCCCTGTGGAAGTGGTATCACATCTCTCCTTGGGTTTGCTCTTGCCCTGATGACCCAACTGAATAGGGACTGTTCTCATGGGCTTCCTGATCCTGGGGACTGTGAAACAAGGAGCTAAGAGCATCCCTGGTGTGTTATCTTTCTTTTGCTGTGACAAAAATACCCAAGATAATCAACTTAAAAGGAAGAAAGATTTATTTGGGCTCAAAGTTTTAGAAGTTTCAGTCCACAGTCCCTTGCCCCATGGCTTTGGGCCTGTGGCAAGGCGGAAAATGTGCAGTAGAGTGAAGTTGCTCACCTCACAGTGGCAGGAAGCAAAGAGAGAGGAAGGGGACAGAGTCCTAATAACCTATTAAAGGGTACAACCCAAATAGCCTAACTTCCTCTCACTAGGCCCCACCTCTCAAACATTCCACTCCCTCCCAACAGCACCATCAGCTGGGGACCAAGCCTTTAACACATGAGCCTGTGGAGGGCTTCTAAGATTCCAGCCATAACACCTGGGTTACCCACCTGGTTTGCCTCACCTAATAGTAGGATAGTTTATAACCACTCAGAACACTATTTTTATGGAAAAGATTTGAGGGAGGGGGAAGTAACATTGGTCTCTATAGATGGCCATAGGCATAGATGGCTGGGAGGGAAAAGGTTCGATTATTTCCTAGCAAATAATTGCTAGAAACCTAGCTGTTCCACCAGAAAAATAAATCACCCTAAAAATGTTGACTCTAGATTAAAATGACCCCAATATTTGAGTGATGACATGGAGCCTTTGGGTCAGTTTTGGTGTCTTAAAAGAGAAAGGAAATCTGTCTTCCTTTTGAGTTGATTATCTTGGGTATTTTTGTCACAGCAAAAGAAAGCTAACACACCAGGGATACTCTCAGCTCCTTGTTTCACAGTCCCCAGGATCAGGAAGCCCATGAGAACACTGAGAGAACAGTGCCCATTCAGTTGGGCCATCAGGGCAAGAGCAAACCCAAGGAGAGACGTGCTACCACTTCCACAGGGACAAAGAGTACAACCTGGAGATATGAGTGGTTGAATGCTAGTATCATCAGTGAGAACATCACGAATATTTGGAGATGGCAGTATGGATACTTGTCTTTCAGTCTTCAACTCGGTCCTTGGCCAATTTGGGTGTAAGTGAAGCATGTCCCTGAGTCCACTGCCTTCTTCAGCTTGTGATGCCTATTCGTTCCCATTCTTCCTATAATGCCCTGGGCTGGCCTGTTGTACTGCAAGTTGAGCAGAAGGCTATTGGGAAGGATCTAGCCAAGATTCCCTGCTGGGAATCTCAGGAAGACTTTGTGGAAAGGATGAATTTGGGCTCCAACCAAATTACCCTCCTGTTGACTTTTGGAAAGCTACAATTATGGGCTCTAGAGGTACAGAGGCAATTTACTGACACTCTTTGTTGGCCCAACTCTCAGCTGGAGACCAGCCTGTTGAGCAGCTGGGTATCAATGTGCAGACGTTCCTGCCTCACCCACACTCAGCTCCTCTCTATTCTGATGTCTGTTTAGTGAGTTAAGTCAATTTTTCTCTCTTCAACCAGTGAAGCTTGAAGCTCTTCCTACCATCTGGTAAAAGACTATGAAATGACAGTTTGGCAGTGGCAAAAGGAGATGGAGAGTTGGGGAGTGGAGTTAGGACAGCTAACGACGGGCACAAAAGCCACAGATAATTCCTGACGCCCTACCTGGTCACAGACCCTATGTTCCACACACTATGGCACACAAGTTGTGTTTGTAGACTCACATATGCCAATAGGCTCCTTATGGTGGCAGATGGGATGGGAAAGGAAAAGGCTGGAAAGGAGAAAAGGCAAATGAAATTAATTTTTTTAACAATAGAGACTCGGTTGGGGCTGTAGCTCAGTGGCAGAGCTCTTGCCTAGCATGCGTGAGGCACTGGGTTCTGTCCTCAGCACCACATAAAAATAAATAAATAAGATAAAGGCATTGTGTCCATCTACAACAACCAAAAAAATAATAATACTAATAGAGACTCATGGTTCTTTTCTCTTGAAGAACTCAAGATTTGGTCGTCTTTTTCGTTTTCACTATAATCTCTAGGGCTCTACAGGGAAGTAACAGGAAAACACCTTTTGTTATGTTCCCTTTACAAAACAGGATAGAATGTAGAAACAAGAAGTCACTGGGATTTGTCCAAGATTTTCATTGTGGTGAAAGACGAAGATGAAGAGATACTGTTTGGGACCCCCATTTTGCACATTCCTGTAAAACCCAAGTTTCTGAAGTTCTCATCATCATTGATGGTCGCACTCTTAGTTTTGTTTAAACTTGATAGATAAAGCTTGGGGTCCTGGTGGTCTAAGGATTTTAGAAAATATGAAGATATTTCACTGAAAGGAAGCAACTTAGTAATGGTTTTCCAGTTTATTCTAAATCACACAAAAGAGACATTCCTATCAGTTTCTAGATTTTTCAGTAAGAGTCAAATCCTTGTCCCTACACAGGGGAAGTCCAGTGTTGGAGAGCCCACTTTGCTTTCAGGAATGGCAGACAGTTTTCTGAACCCCTCCCTCTTGTGTGCTGGGTTTACCACACTTTGCGCTTTTGTTTAACTAGGTTTATTTTGGAAGTACTTGGCTCAGCTCTCTTTCTGCAAGCCTACGTGATCCAGACAGACTTGGCTCACAGCTCAATTTCTCAGGTCAGTTACACAACAAGTAGGAGGAACTTTGATGATACCAGGCTCCAGGGGGAAATAGCACAATAACACCAAGAGCCAAGAGGATGAGCTAATGGCTCTAGAATTGAACTTAGGCTATCTTGCCAGTGTGTCCTTCTCTCCCAAAACAATAGGAATGTGAATAAGAATATAGGAAAAGGAGCAAGGGAAATGTTAGGAGGCACAATTAAGGAACCTAAAGAATGTCTATAGGAGCAACACAAATGCAGCAGGTCAACTTTCTGTGCTTTCATATATATTGTCTATGAAAATGGTGGACAAGTGCGGTCTACTCCAGAAAAACTGCAAGTATTTGGATGGTTTGTAGGTTTGAACCCAGGTGGTCCTACTTTTGAACTTAGCTATAAAATTTGGTAGTTAGGTAACTGGTCAAATTACGTAAGGTTCCTGGGCATTGGTGTCTCACCTATGAGATGACAATAAGGATTTTGAATAGGGAGGGTTATATTGAGGAGCATAGATCATGTTTGTAAAGTGCCTACCTAGCCAAGCACCAAGCATGAAATGAACAAGGTCTAATTATTATGATATAATGTATCTGCTTATGCTTCAGCTTCCATCCTCAACAAAAATATTTAAAATATGATGTTGAAATCATCTGACATTTTATCCATCATAGCCAGTGATTTTCAACTCTGTACATTAAAATCAGTCAGAGAGCTTCTTAAAAATACTAGTGCCTATAGGGCCTGATGGTGCATGCCTATAATTCCAGTGACTTGGGAGGCTGAGGCAGGAGGATTGCAAGTTTGAGGTCAACCTGGACAACTTAGTCAGACTCTATCTCGAAGTAAAAAATAAAACGGGATGAAAAGAAATAGGGCTGTAGTTTAATGGGAGAACTCCCCTGGGCTCAACTCCTAAATAAATAAATAAATAAATGGGATGCCTGAGCCTAGCTTCATAGCAATTAAACAAGGAACATTGGTATCAGCAAAGTATTTTATATCTCCCCAGGTGATTCTAGTGCACACTCTGGGGCTGAGAAACACTGGCCTGTCCCATTTAATGGGGGTTTCTAGGAGGAGAGAACAAGACTTATTTATCTTTATATCCTCGTTCTTAGCCTAATGTAGAGGCTCAGTAAATATTTCTTGACTTTCACTCAAAAACAGAAAGTTTTCCATATTCCCAAGACTTGCCTCCTATGAGCCAATGCATTTTTTGGGCAGCAGATGAAAGCAAGAGATAACAACATTGTTACTCTCATGATGGAGCTTTGCAAAACAGGAGAAAAGAAGGGGCGAGCCCTTTCAGCCACCAGTTTATGTGTTAGCCACACAGCATTGATCACTGATCCCCTTTCTGAGTCCTTACAGAGAAGGGAGATGGCAGAATACATTGGGAACTGTATTGGGAAATTCAATCAGTTAAAACAAAAATTTTAAAAAGTGACTTTCTTCAACAGGACACTAGCAAGGTCAGAGGGGCAGAGAGAAATCCTGCAGTGAAGCTCAGTGGGCACACATTTGTGGCTACACCCTCCCTGAAGATCTGAGAAAGGTTAGTTTCAGAAATTCCCATGGATCCCAAAATCTATGGATGCTCAAATTTCTTATATAAAATGGCATAATATTTGTATAGAACCCATGCAATCCTCTCATACGCTTTAAATTATCTCTAGGTTACTTACATCTAATATGATGCAAATGTTATAAGTAGTTCTTACACTATTTCGTTTAGGGAATAATGACAGGAGAATCTGTACATGCTTAACACAAACATACTTTTTCCTGACTATTTTCAATCCATGGTTGATTGAATTAATAGATGAAGAACCCACAAATCTGAAGGATCAGCTACGCTTCATGTACAAACATGTGACTTGAAAGTTTAGAATATGCCAGCAACAGCTGGGTGTGGTGGCACATGCCTGTAATCCCAGTAGCACGGGAGCCTGAGTCAGAAAGATCGCAAATTCAAAGCCAGCCTCAGCCTGGGCGAGGCACTAAGTAATCCAGTAAGACCCTGTCTTCCCCAGTAACCCCCTTTTATATATATATATATATATATATATGTAAAATCAGCAACAGCCCCAGTCATTGCCATGGTGAGATTGACTCCATAATTCATAATGATCATCTTTTTCATAGGCACATGGTAAGTAAGACTATACTTCCCCACTCTGTGATCTTGGGCATGATCATGTGACTTGCTTTGGCCAAAAATATGTGAGCAGATGCTACAATTGCCACATCCTAAAGAAACCTTCAAGAGTTGTCTGTGCTTTGCCTCTGCTGTGACAAGGTAGTGGCTACTCTCTCATTTCCTGAATTCAGGACTAGGCAGAGTGGAGTTCTCAGTTGATCCATGATGAAGGTGTAACATGAGAGAAATAACTTCTGTTGCTTGAGATTAATGAAACTTTATTGCAAATCACTGAGATTTGGGGATTGTCTATTACCACAGCACCACAGCACAACCCTGTCCACCCTTATGCATAGGTATTTATAATAAAGAGCTCCTCAGCCAATTATTTCCTTTGCGAAAACAGAATGTTGAACAAAGTTATACAAGATTGTTCACAATTGACTGTTTTCAGACTACTCTATCACTTTCCATATGCATAAAATTAGACAATTTTCAGCTACTTCTCTAATCCTTGGTATCCTCATCTGTAAAATGGTGGATGGTGGATAAGAAAACACATCAGTTCCAGGAAGAGCTGGCAAAATGCCAGGTAAATGATGATGCTCGATAAATATTAGGTTAAACAGTCCTATTATTTGTGGAACAAATTGAACAAATGATGGGAAAGCAGAAATCATAAAAGTATGCCATAAATATTTGCTAAATGAATTAAAGAAAAAGTGCAAAATGAATGAGAGACAAAGAAACTGGGAGATGCCAGCTGCAAATTCTTTCAACATTGTACTCTCTTTGTAAAAGGTTCTATAACTTCTTAAACCCCACCTGGAAAATGAGGTACCCTTTAGAGAATGGGGAGAGAGGAAGGTGCTAGTGAAAAAAAATTTTAAATGATCAGTTTATGTTTTTTAAAGTGGAGCTTGCCTCTCTTTTCTTCAGTAAACTGCTTTGTTTTGTTTTGTTTTGTTTTTGTACAGGAGATTGAACCTAAGGGTGCTTAACCACTGAGCCACATCCCCAGCCCTTCTTATATTTTATTTTGAAACAGCTTCTCACCACGTTATTTAGGACCTCACTAAGTTGCTGAGGCTGGCTTTGAACTTGGGATCTTCCTGCCTCAGCCTCCAGAGCCGCTGGGATTATAGGTGTGTGCCATCACACATGGCTCTTCAGCAAACTTTTGACAGTGCATTTATATTTTAGACATTCATCTGCAACTGACTGTATTTGGTATTTCACAGAAAAATAAGACATTTTGAATGTCTCTTCCCCATGAATCCTTGGAGATGATGGTGTGTAGCCACTGGGATCATGCACTATAAGCTGTCTAAATGGCACATGACACACAGGTCCCTGGAAAGAAGGCTCTATATTGCTGAGTTCCAATTTTAGAATCAGCAACTTTCTTCCAATTTAAAGGAGATACTGTGCTTGAACAGATTTTATTCTGCAATACCTTTGGTTTGGAAGGTGCCCAATCTGTTTCATGTTGTTCTTGTTTCTCTGAAAATTTGTGGGAAGGGTCCTGTGGGAGATGAGGACAAAGTAAAATAAATGATGATCTATCATTACAATATGTGATTCAAAAACTCTCCATATCTGCTTCAATAGAAAACTAAAGGGAGAAGTTCATGTCTCAAATGTCTCCGATACTTTTTCTTCCATAAACCAGGATGTCAGTCTTTATTGATAGGAGAGTGAGAGAGTAGCAAGTAAATGAGGTTGGTTCTCTCAACCCATGATCTGAAGCTTGGATTTCACATGGGTTATGGTGGAGGGCAGAGGAGTGTCTCTGGCCAATCAGACCCTTATGATAGAAATTCCTTTCCTAGAGAAATGAATTACAGTAGATGGGGTAGAGAGAGAAGATGGGAGGGGAGGGGAGGGGGGATAGTAGAGGATAGGAAAGGTAGCAGAATACAACAGTTACTATTATGGTATTATGTAAAAATGTGGATGTGTAACCGATGTGATTCTGCAATCTTTGTAATGTTTTGAATAACCAATAAAAAAAATAAAATTAAAAAAAAAAAAAAAGAAATTCCTTTCCTAGACTGCAAAAGAGTCCCTCATGGAGGTGAATGGAACTGGAGAGAAGTAAAGTGGTGGGGACAAGCCAGAGCTGATTGAAAACATGCTTGTCTACTTTCTCAGTTTTGCTACTGAGCAGATCTCCCCATCTGCTCTGTTCCATCTAAGAACCTTCCAGATGTAGGCTCTGAAGGCTCATAGCTTTGGGTAACCACTGACACCAAATTAATTTGCATGACCATTCTGAACATTTTCAGTCTGATTGGTAAATTCAGTTATATCATTGGGCACAAAGCTGAAGCCAAAGAGTACAATGACTGTACTGTGTATGGCTAAGGAAAGGGGCATAAATAAGACTTATTTTACCTTTTTATTATTCCAAAAAGCAAAATTCTCTGCTCTGGAGTCAGAAGGGAAAAACATTAAGTGGCATAGATAGAGAAGTCATCAAACTCGTGAATGTTAGTCTTGGGTTATCCTGGGTCAAATCCTGGTTCTTACAGTTACTAGTCTAATAAATTTACACATGGTGCTTAAGTGTTCTGAGCTTGATTTCTTCATCTGCAAAGTGAGAACAATAATTATAACTACTTCTTAGAGTTAAGGGAGGTAATATACTTAAAGAACGTAGCATAGCACATGGAATATTGGTAACTGTTCAATAAACGATAGCAATTAAGTTATTGTTTTAGTTATACTATCCAAAGATGGAAGAAAGGGGCATTAATGGAGTGCATTCTAACATTGAAGTCCTTTTCTTTTAAAGTCAGATTTATTGATATATTATTTTCATAGTGTAACATTCGCCCTGTCTGGACACAGTCATGTTGTTACCCCAATAATCAAGATAAAGGACATTTTCAACTGCCCTAAATAGTCCCCTCAACTAATTTTACGATGATTTGTATAAACTACAGTCATTTGTTCAGACTTCTTTAGCGGTTACCTAGCGTCTTTTTTCTGTATCAGAACCCCGTCTGAGATAACACATTCTGTTTAGTCCTCAAGTCTTCTTAAGCTCCTCCTGGATGTGACAGTTTCTCACTCATGTCATGAGCTTAGTTTTGAGGAACATTCTGTAAAATACCTCTTTATTGAGATTTGCCTAAATGGCACATGACACACATTTTTCTCATGATGGGACTGGAATGATGGGCCACATCTTCTATGGAAGACCACAGAGGTAAAAAGCACTATTCTTAGCACATGCATGGAGGCTGCATACCATTAGTAAGATTTACCACTAGTTGAGGTTGACCTTGATCAGCTCTATTAAGTCAGTTTTAGTAGAGTTCACCATTGCAATCTCTAAGTCACCATGGGTAGCCCAAACTTAAGAAGTAGGGAGTAAGGTTCAGACTTCCCTAAAAGAGGAGTACCTAAGTGCGTTATTTGAAATTTGTCTGTGTGACAGATTTGTCTCCTTTCACCTACTTAATTTCCCATAATATTGTTTTCCACATAATATTGATTTTTCTTTCCGACTACAGGTCAGTTGTACAGATATCTCAAACTCTGGATTTATCTTGTGATTATCCTCAAGCAAAATAAGGTTTTCTCAGTCTCAGCCTTCTTGATGGTTTGGGCCAGGTGATTCTTGTGGATATTTTCCTGTGCATGGTGCAGCTGCATTCCATTCTTGACCTCTACCATTAGATGCTAGTAACAACTTCTCATTCATGACAATAAAATTAATCCCAAAACACTGCTAAGTGTCCCTTGGTGTCATAATTGTCCCCAGTTGAAAATTACTGGTCTGGATGCTGTAGTCAAGAATACCTGATGATATATCTGCTTGTTAATGTATCACATCAGGAGGCATGGCATCAAGTTGCATGGAGCTAATAACAGTGGTGCTAAGTATAATAACTTGTGGAAGTTGGTAATCAGCAAATCTCTCCATTGTAATTAACTATTAATTCTGGTGGTACTTTAAGTCTGTGTGATTATCCTGTTGCCCAACGATTTTTCACCCAATGATTTTAGCACATGTTGGGAATTTAATGTTTCTCCCTGGAGTCAATACACTGAGGGATGCAAAATGATGATTTCCTAATTTTTTCCTTTGCCAACTTTTCTAAAAAAAAAAAAAAAAGCTTTCCTTTTTATTCTATTCCCCTCCCTCCTCCTTTTCCTTCTTTAAACACCACTATTGATGCATAGGTTTTTAAAATTAATTGTATTGTATTTCTGCATAAAAAGCATTTCAGTGCTCAAGTTGTCCCAAATTTGGCCAAGGGAAGACCATTCACACAAATTACTGTGCCGTTTGTTATGAATATGTTAAACACATGGTTTAAATGAAGATTGTATAAATGTAACAGGGGTTCACTTGATGCTTTGACTATATCCCTTATGGCTTTGAAACTTACATTTTTTTTTTCCTTTTCCCCAGTCTTCTTCTCCTTAAACTTCTCCTCCCTGATCTTCTTTTCCCTGATCTTCTCTTTCTTGGTGTCTCCTCCCTAATCTCATTTTCTCTGAATCCCCTATAAAAGCCCTCCTGTTCCTGCAGATGGATAGAATAATAGCCCTTGTGACAGAAGTCCCCTGTGTCCTTGTTAATGGATTGGCACTGGGAAAAGGACTGAGCTTGCTTTTCTGCCCGTGGATGCTGCCGAGAAAGCATCTTTAAAGTCTGTCTTCCTGCTACCGTCATGTCGAAATCAGAGTCCCCTAAAGAGCCGGAACAGCTTCGGAAGCTATTCATCGGAGGGCTGAGCTTTGAAACAACTGATGAGAGTCTGAGAAGCCATTCTGAGCAATGGGGAACACTCACAGATTGTGTGGAAATGAGAGATCCAAACACCAAGCGCTCCAGAGGCTTTGGGTTTGTCACTTAGGCCACTGTGGAGGAAGTGGATGCAGCCATGAATGCAAGACCACACAAAGTGGGTGGAAGAGTTGTGGAACCAAAGAGAGCTGTCTCACGAGAAGATTCTCAAAGACCAGGGGCCCACTTAGCTGAAAAAGATCTTTGTTGGTGGCATTAGAGAAGACAACTGAAGAACATCACCTAGGAGATTATTTTGAACAGTATGGGAAAATTGAAGTTATTGAAATCATGACTGACCGAGGCAGTGGAAAGAAAAGGGGCTTTGCTTTTGCAACTTTTGATGACCATGACTCTGTGCATAAGATTGTCATTCAGAAATACCATACTGTGAACGGCCACAACTGTGAAGTGAGGAAAGCCCTGTCAAAGCAAGAGATGGCTAGTGCCTCATTTAGCCAAAGAGGTTGAAGTGGTTCTGGAAACTTTGGTCGTGGAGGTGGTTTTGGTGGAAATGACAATTTCGGTCGTGGAGGGAACTTCAGTGGTCCTGGTGGCTTTGGTGGCAGTCGTGGTGGTGGTGGATATGGTGGCAGTGGGGATGACTACAATGGATTTGGTAATGATGGAAGCAATTTTGGAGGTGGTGGAAGCTACAGTGATTTTGGCAGTTACAACAATCAGTCATCAAATTTTGGACCCAGGAAGGGTGGAAACTTTGGAGGCAGAAGCTCTGGACCTTACGGTGGTGGAGGGCAATATTTTGCCAAACCACGAAACCAAGGTGGCTATGGCGGTTCCAGCAGCAGCAGTAGCTATGGCAGTGGCAGAAGGTTTTAATACTGCCAGGAAACAAAGCTTAGCAGGAGAGGAGAGCCAGAGAAGTGACAGGGAAGCCACAGGTTACAACAGATTTGTGAACTCAGCCAAGCACAGTGGTGGCAGGGCCTAGCTGCTACAAAGAAGACATGGTTTAGACAATACTCATGTGTCTGGGCAAAAAAACTCGAGGACTGTATTTGTGACTAATTGTATAACAGGTTATTTTAGTTTCTGATCTGTGGAAAGTGTAAAGCATTCCAACAAAGGGTTTTAATGTAGACTTTTTTTTTTCTTTGCACCCATGCTGTTGATTGCTAAGTGTAATAGTCTGATCATAATGCTGAATAAATGTGTGTCTTTTTAAAAATGTTCTGTGTAAAGTTAGTCCACTCTGAATCCATCTTGGTAAAACTTCCCCAACAGTGTGAAGTTAGAATTCATTCAGGATGATGCCAGGTTCAGAAACCTTGGTGTAGTTGTGACCTTCTGAAGTTCACCATTGAAAGGGTCACCCAAGCAGTCATGGGATTATTTGGTTATGAAAATGATTGTTGGCATATCCTATGCAATATCTAAATTGAATAATGGTACCAGATAAATAATAGATGGGAATGAAGCTTGTGTATCATCCATTATCATGTGTAATAAATAAACAAATGATTTAATTCTCTTGAATGGAATGAAAAAAAAAAAAGACTGAGCTTTCAGCAACATAAAGAGATATAATCAGAGAAACCTCCCATCTTCTTCACTCCTTATTTATTGGTCACCATTTTCATCAATTTCTCATTTATCCTTTCTTTTTTGCAAAAATAAATTTAAAAAGTAGTTACACATGCTTTTTAGAAAATTATTTTGTATGCTTTTTGCACCTTGCCTTCTACTTAACAGGGTATGGTGTAAAATTACTTCAGTTCATGTGGATCTCCTTTGTTCTTTAAATGCCGGTTGAGAACTCCATTGCGTACATGCGCCTTGCTTGATTCAACCAGTCTTCTGCCAACAGATATTTAGGCTGCTCCCAATAATTCACTACCACAAGTAATACCACTGTGAATTTTCTACTCACCCCTTACACAAGCCTTTGCTTCAGGTAGTCTCAGTGATTCACAGTCAGGGCCAGCCTGCTTGGTCCCGGGACGTGAATCATGCCTCTTGTCTAGCATACCCATGCTGTGTACGGTTCAAGCCTGTACGTCACTTACTGGTCCTTTTGTATGTTAGATCAACTGTTGCAGTATTGCAATGCTTGGTTCAAATAACCCTTATTTTATTTAATAATCACTCCAAAGGCTCAAGAGTAGTGATGCTGGCAATTTGCTGTAAAGTGTTTCCTTTAAGTGAAAAGGCAAACTTAACAGAAGAAAAAGAAAATCATATGATGAAGTTGCTAAGATCTAAAGTAAGAAGAAACCTCCTATCTGTGAAATTGTGAAGAAGGAAAATGAGATTTGTGGTAGTTTGGCTGTTGTACCTCAAACTCTAAAAGTGACAGCCACTGTGCATGATAAGTGCTTAATAAGATGAAAAAGGCATAGAATTAAAGGGTTCTGTACTCCTCGTGGTGTCTGGCATCCACTGGGGATCTGTGGATAAGGGAGTGCTGAATGCTGTTTTAAATTTGTGAAGATGAGTACTCCGGTAAATCCTAGACCAGGCATTGTGAGGTCAAAGCTTTTGTGCAGATGTATATACACTGCTAGTGTCCTTTCACAGTGGTTTATCCGTATTCCTACAAGCAAGAAATAAGAGTACTTGCTTTTCTGAAGCCTTCCCTGTAGAGCTAGCAAACATGAATTTTTTCCAATCTGATAGGTGAGAAATGGAATCTCATGGTAGTTTTAATTTGCATTCTCATATTATAATAAAAAAATCTTTTCTTATGCTTGGGGCTGTTTGTTTAATGGGATTTAAAAAAAAAAAAAAGCACCTCTCTTTCTTCATAGCTTTGTAACCTTGGTCCATTTTATGCATTGAATATAACCCTTGCTGCTCTGCCACTGCAGCTTATTTTTAAAATGGACTTTTCTTTCTCTTCTTTTCTCCCTGCTCCTCCTTAATCTCTCCCCCTCCCTAATCTCAGAGGAAACAGGATTACCTTTCATCCTCTTTTTAGGCAAAGTTATCTGTCCTTGAGGAACGAAGTAAACTAGATCAGAAGATCTCAGAAATGACTATCTCCCAAATTAACAAGTGAATTACAACTCCAACAGAGAACTTATGGAAGGTAGCCTTTGAATCACCTCTTTAACAGCCCCCTGTTCCTGCTGATGGGCAGATTCACAGCCTTTGGGACAAGAGTCCCCTGTGTTTCTCCTTTGCTAGCTAAACAATGAGACTTTTTCCTTTGGCTTCAGGGACAAGGACTGAGCTTTCCGCAACAGCTTCCTGGTACCAACTGAGATCAGGCTGTAGGTACTTCTTACCGGATTTTTTTTTTTTTTTTTTTTTGGTGGGAGGGAAAAACTGGAGATTGAACTCAGGGTCACTGAGACACATCCCCAGCCCAATTTTGTATTTTACTTAGAGACAGGGTCTCACTGAGTTGCTTAGTGCCTCACTAAATTGCTGAGGTTGACTTTGAACTCACAATCCTCCTGCCTCAGCCTCCAAAGCCGCTGGGATTATAGGCTGCACCACCACGCCCAGCTCTTACCCAACTTTCTCAAGGAACCTTCTACTGGTGTATCTACCATAGTCCCATGCTGGGCAAGCACTATACTCCCAAAAGACTCCCCCTTATTTTTTGAAGAACCTCTAATTATTCCTTTAAGCCACAGAATACTTTTAAACTCATTAGTCTGGAATTCAAGATTTGGTTTTGAACCACATCTCCAAATTTCTCTTTGACTATTCCCTAATATTTACCTATTTCTTCTGTAAAATTAGTACATTTAACATCCTAAAATCCATGGCAGAAATTCTTTCCTCCAAGCCTTTTTTCCTGCATTATCCAAGTTGAAAGACCCTTCAGAGGATAGCTCTTTCCTCTTATCTTTATAAATTCCTTGCAAAACTCCAATGCTCATCTCAGGTCTTATCTTCCTAGAAACTGTTTGTGTTCCACCACCTCAGGGCTCAGGAGTTCCTTTTTTTCTAAATTCTTTTGGTGTATCTGTGTGTTCTTTTATTTGTCACTCAATTGACATAACTTTTTTTTTCAATTACTTAAATTTTAAAAATTCTGTATGCTTTTCCACACTATTTCATTTCAATGAACAAACATTAGTGGGTTTTCAACTCCTTTTTTTTTTTTTCTTTTCTCTTTTTTTTGTAGTGCTGTGGATAGAACCCAGGGCCTCACAAATGCTAGGCAAGGGATCAACTACTGAGCTACACCTGCATACCATCTCATTTTTAAAATTTTATTTTTGAGACAGAGTCTCAGTGAATTGCACAGGCTGGCCTTGAATTTTCAATCCATCTTCCTGCCTCAGCTTCATAAATAGCTTGAGATTACAGGTGTGTGCCACCACACCTAGCTTAATGGATTTTTTTTTTTTTATTACCCCTTTCTGAGTCAAAATAAAGGCATGGCAATCTTTATTTTTACTGACTAGGTAAGGAAGAAAAGAGGCCATATTGTAATTTGAATTAAAGTTTATAATTAAGTCAATGGTGATATAGATATGGGTCCCAAATCTTTGGTTATAACTTAAGTGTCATAAATATCACTGCATTCTCCAAATTAAAAAAACATTAGGCGGGCTGGGGATGTGGCTCAAGCGGTAGCGCGCTCGCCTGGCATGCGTGAGGCCGGGGTTCGATCCTCAACATCACATACAAACAAAGATGTTGAGTCCGCCGAAAACTAAAAAATAAATATTAAAAAAAATTCTCTCTCTCTCTCTCACTCTCTCTTAAAAAATAAAAATTAAAAAATAAAAAAAACATTAGGCAAAATTAGATAAAAAATATTAGGTAAAAAAGTTAGGTAAAATTATCCTATTTACTTTCCCCCTCAATTAGTAAAATATACAGTCTAGAATACTTAAGTTTATCTTTGTTAAAATTTTCATTCAAGACACTGATGAAAAAGACAAAGAATTTGACATCAAATACTCTTGAAACATAAGAGTATTATAAAAAATCCTGTTTGTTTACAGCTTGATAAAGAAATCTAACCCTGTAATAATAAAAACGCCCTTGTTCCATCCTAGAATATCAAATTCAATATTTTCTTCCAGACAAAACAATATTTTTTGGTTGTGGATTTAGCTTTCTCTTTTTTTGGATTGACAAATATCTAACTCCACCCTGGAATAAGATAAAATGCCCATCAATCTGGAATTTGAGTTTTTCATTATTAGTCGTAAAAGACAAATATTAATCTACAGTGCACGAAATATCTGGAAAGGAATAAAAAACCCAGGAAATATCTCAAGGTTCCCAATAACTATTTATTACATAGCGGAGATAAAATGTCTCAAAGTGGCTGATTTTACTTCTCTAATTCCTCTAGAGATGGTCTAGACTTGGTCCGCAGAAGAATCTACATTATTAAAATGGAATAAAGCTAAGTTCTCTCCAAAGGATGATGTTTTGTTTCACAAGAAGAATCACAATAAAATCAATAGTAAATTGTTTGTGTCTTTTAAGTTCATATACTTTCTTATTAATATTATGAAATACATGTTTTCTTTAAATCTTTCTAGTATTCCACAAAAAAAAAATAATCACCTATTTTTCTATATTTTTTTCTCTTCTCCTTGGACCATATACAAATTTTGATTACAGAAAACATAAAATCTAAATCCCTGGGTCTCCTAAGCCATTTATCTCTGTTTTGAATTTGGACAACTCTCAAATTCAATCCATAAAACATTCATCCAGACGTTCCTTTAGTTACAGTGAAGTTACCTCCTGATAAACTTCTTCTAAACTGAAAATGTTAAGTTATAAATGCATTTAAAGTTCCTAACCTAAACTTACCTAGCTTAGCTAAGCCCTACCTTAAACAGAAAACATACATTAGCTTATAGTTGGGCAAAATCATCCAGCACAAGGGCTATTTCATAATAAACTGTTGAATGTTGTATGTAATTTATTAAATACCTGTGTCTGAAAACACTGGCAACATAGTACGCTATACTGTGTTTGCTGTTTACCTTGTGATCACGTGACTGACTGGGCCCTGCAGTTTGCTGCTACTGCCCAGCATCATGAGAAAGTTTTGTACCACACATTGCTAGCCCAGGAAAAGAGCAAAATTCAAAATCCTAAGTTCAGTTTCTACTGAATAGGTACCACCTTCACACCAAACTAATGTTGAAATTTTATAGATCAAACCATCATAAGTCAGGGATATTTGAACAATAATTGTGCATTTATTCTATCTTGGGCATGCTGTTAAATCTTATGGGAGCTGAGCATATAAGTCACAGAGCTTATTCTCAAGTCATTTAATGTCTAGGCAGAAAGAGACATACATACCAGATATCACACCAGTCAGCTGAAAAAGTATTACCACCAATTTACAAATAAAGGGAACTTGGAAGGATCTCTCTATTGGAGAGATCAACAGAGGGTTCAGAAATATGGTCATAATTGAGTTCAACTAAGTCAATCTGAGAATATGTAAGTTCTAATACATAGAGAATATGAATCAAGAAAAAGTTTTGAATTGAAGGTATGAAATTATCAACATTTAGAATACACTTGTCACTCTCTCTAGTGATCTTTAGTTGGTTTCTAGATCTTGTCTAAACTTACATTAAGATATGATCTTGGAATTTGGTGCTATATCCCTCTTTGACATTTTGCATGCAGTCCAGTGGTGCTGTGTGCTACAAACTGTCCGCATCACTCCTCTACAGGAGCATGAGGGAAAGAGAAAGGAGACACCACTGATATGAGTGGTAGAATTACATTTGGTTTCTGTAACATGTCAGGGATTTCAACTCCACCGTCTCTAAGGACTGTCCTGGACCCAAGCAATAGAGTCATTCTATAAAGGAAAACCTCCCAATTTTTTCTTCCCACAAGCTTTGAGTTGCACACACTGGATGAGTGAGAGTAAGTTGGTATCTTTTTGCTTGAGGTTTTCATTGTCTTTCAAATCTGTCACCTTGAGAAGGGGAGAGTCTCCGCCATCTTGCAATGTGGTTGCTGAGAGAGAGCTGCCAACTAGCTAACGATCAGAGAGAAAGGTGCCACTGTTCTTTCTTTTCTTTCCACATATTTTATTGGTGTGTTATAATTGTAGATAATGATGGAATTTTTTTTGGTCACATATTCATACATGCCCACAATATAACAATAGAATTTGGCCAGTATTACTTCCTACCACTCCCTCCTCCTTCCTTCCCTGTCGTTTTCTTCTACTGATCTCCCTTTGATTTTTTTTTTTTTTTTTTTTTGTGGTGCTGGGGATTGAACCCATAATCCCAGCCCCATCCCTTTGATTTTTATTAGATCCCAGCCTCCACACCTTTATTTTTCTTTTTCCTCTCTAGCTTCCGCATATGAAAGACAATGTAGGCCCTTCTGAGGCTTATTTCACTTGACACAATAATCTCTAGTTCAATCCATTTTCCTTCAAAATGACATAATTTCATTTTTCTTTATGGCTGAATAAAACTCCTTTTCTTTATCCATTCATCCACTGATGGACATGTAGGTGGGTTCGATAGCTTGGCTATTGTGAATTGTGCTACTATAAACATGGGTATGCATAATTGGCTATAATTCCTCAGGATAAACACTGAGGAGTGGTATAGTTGGGTCATAGGGTGATACCACTGTCCTTTCTTAAACTTGATTTTCTTTAAGACCAGAGGTCTATTATCTCAAAAACATTGCCCCACGTGACCCTGTCGGTATTGAAGAAAGCCTCCTCAGGGGATGTGGCTGGGAACACCAAGAATGACAACAATGAGGAGTTCTTTCTGAAGCTGGAACAGATATGGGTGTGTTCAAAATGACAAAGCTATTTAAACTCTTTAAATAACAAAGGAAGGTGACATACCCAAGCTGCATCCCAGACATCCCTCCTCACATGGCAAGCATTCTTCATAGTCTGAGTCTTGAACTTCACCTGCACCGCAAGAGGAGTGAAAATACAACTCATTCCCACTGAGCGGAGACACATCGATCGCTATGAAAATATGGTGGCATGTAGCTTACGTAAATCATGGAGCAGTTATAAAATCCAAAGCCATCCTTGACAATATATGTGCCACACACTTTTTTATCTTCTTCTAATACTTCAATAGATTGAATCAGCTTGACTGGTACAAATACAACAAAGTAGGGCCACATGCCTGGAACTGGTTTTGAAGTGAAGCTGGTGTTCTTTCTTTCTTTATAAAAGAAATCAGCACTGCTTCTGGGGAAATGGAATTGGGTGTGTAAATCAACAGGCTCTGTCTTTCTTTTTATCTGTCCTGCCTTACATATTAAAAAAATCTTTTAAAATCTTTTACTACCTTTATTAACATTAAGCAGAAATAGAAATTCCTATCTTAATTATTCTAAAAACATCTTGGTGCTTGTTTCAGCACCAGGCCAGGCATAATTCTTACACAGAGACGGAGCAATAGTCTGTGACATTCTTACATAGAAAAGAGCCAAACCTAGAATTGCTGTTTTCTAATTTCCTTCTTCTCATATGAGATAACAAATTGGGCAATAAACAATAACAGATATGATTCACAGTCCGTTTTAATATCTTCAAGTGGTTTCAGATCAGGGAGGCTGATCCTCACTGGCTTCTCCCAGCCTTTCTAACCAGGTGCTTTGCTGTCCCCTTCTCAGAGGCACCATAGCATAACAAATTGGATTTGTTTTGACCAGGGTTTCATACTTGGTAATTGGGAAGAAGAAAACTGTTGACCAAGACTTTTGAATTCTAATTTTTTTTCCTCTAATACTTCTGCAAATGCTCCATGACTTCTGTGTGACCGGCTGTGTTTCTCTGTGCTTGGATTGAGTCTGGGGAAACCTAGGATGAAGACATGTAGGAGAAGAGGGAGGGGCAGCTACTATTGTCCTCACTGGATATATGGAAGCATTCAGTCGTCCTAAGTGCTGATTTTACTATTAGAGGGTAAGGTAAGTCTCCAGGACATACAGGGGTACAGACTGTCCTCCCATCTCCTGGTACTGGGCAGGGGAGCCAGAATAGCCTCACCTTGTCCACATTCCAGCTTCCGGCAGGAGTGGTTGGTGGGCACTAGGAAGTAGCCGCTCATGCATCTTGTGCAGACACGTGGGTTGTGGCAAAGCTCACAGTTGTCTGGGCAGGGCAGGCAGACGTGCCCCTTGGCAGAGTAGTGGCCGGCTGGACAGCTCTCTCGACACTCACCCTGATGCAGGAAGTGCTCTCGGCCATGCTTGTCTGACCAGTTAGAGGGGCAACGGAAAGAGAGAAAGTATACAAAATCAGCCATGAAGCTAATATAATGTAGAACATTTTATTAAAAAAAGAAACGACCGAGTGCTTTTGTTCCTAAGGGACCAGAAGTATAAGACTGGATTTAATGAAAAGTGCAATATCTATATCCTTGTCGTTGAAAAGTTTTCCTAGCAGGGAATCATTTTGCAATAGTTTATATATTTGAATGAACAGCAACTACTATTTGGGATGTCATTGCAAAACCACAGACCATGTGAACAACTACAATTCAAAATGTGCTTCACTTTCCCAAGGGCTTTTTTGGTATCTGTGGAATCTCTTAGACCTGGGGGGTGTACAGAGATCCCATAGGAATAAACACATGCTTAATGATGGACTTGCTTTATATAAGTTCACACTTTTAAAGTGATTTGGAAGTATTATCAAAATCACGTGCTTGTGTTAATTAAGGTCTGAATTTTTGCAAAGACATCATAATGATGGCCTCAATGAAGCAGTAAATCAAGCACACCTCTTTGCTCCTTTACATGCATTCCTGAGGGTTCCTGACTTGTGTCTACTTTGGGCTCTGTAAGGAAAGAATGGGCAATACCCACAGAATGACAGACTATGTTAGAGGATGTAGAAAAATCTAATCAGTTACAAAGCATTACAATTAGCTACAAACAATTATAATCAGGTGCAAATAAAAATACAACACTAACAGTAGAGATGAACCTAGAGGTCTTCTCCCAGGCTTCTAGAGTTTTTATTCTGAGTATGTTCAGGGTTTACATCTTCTCTGAATCAGATTTCACATATGGCCCTTCCTTGGAAAAGCAGCCAATCTGTGTTACACAGAATAACCAACCAGGTTCTAGTGATCACTCATCAAATAATCTAACACATGGAAATCCAAAACCATTCACCTTTAAGATGCAAGGCTGCCAAATTTGTACATAAATATAGCACTAACCTCCCTATTGCAAGCAGAAATTGACAGTGATTGTAATATCAGATTGAACCATACATAATTGCTGACATTTGACTATTTTTATCTGTAGATGGGTATTGGGATATTGCAAATATGAATCTACTCACTCACCCATTCATTCATCATTAACAAATATGTATTTAGAACTTCTGTATGCCAGGCTGCCCTTAAGCCTTTGAACCACTTTCAAGTGATTTGCCCTAATATTTATTATTTAAGCAGTGCCCTAGTTTAAATATACTTTTACAAATGCATTGTTGAATTATGGACTCTCAAGCCATCTCTGCTCATTGTAATTTTATACCTGAAATCTGGTGCTTCCTGTGGGACCAAGGGGAAAAAAGGAGAAATCCTTAGAGGTGGTGCAAAAAAGTATCAATTGTTTTCAAGTTAGACTTAGAACCTTATTTTGCAGGTGAAGGAGAGTACTTGAGAGTGTGTACTGTGCATCCGGTGACAACACACCTACAGACCAATGTAATGAAGCATGACACTCTGATCTGGTGGAACCTGGTATCTCAAGAGATCACTAGAGTGTCAATCTTACAAGTTATGATCCCAGGAACTTCATGAAACCCCACCAAACTCCGTTTCCACCCTGACTCCTTCACAAATGGTCTTGCTCTTCAGAACACCACAGCTTCTCGGATGTAGGATGGGAAGATGTGGGGGACAGCAGTAAGGAACCTACCTCTCGTCTGTCCTGCAGTTGGTCTACATTCATCCCTATGCCTTCCTGAGACATCAACTCAGGATCCAGAGTTTTAGGGGCAGCCTGGCATCCAGGAAGTTCTAACTACATATTTGTTGAATGATTGAATGAATGAGACAGTGAATTCATATTTGGCAGTGTTCAATTTCTTCCATATAGCCAATTGAATCAATCACCATAAAATTAAAAATTAACATCAATGAGCTCAGATATTATAGTAAATGTTCTTCAATTTCATATTTTTTATTTGGACATGGTTTTATTATTTGGACCCATTTGGGTGTTAAAATATGGGTTTTAAGGACAGAGATTGGAAGAACCTCAGTTTTTAAAACATACAGACCCTACAAAGAGAGCTCACTTAGATGCCTTGACCATGGTCAACTCTCCCCATGGGCTTGCTCCAGGATTATGTAACGATTTAGTCACACTTCTAAAGCCCAAGCAGTATGCCAGCTTGCTTAGTTATGGATAATTACAAATATTCAGCAATTTAAAAACCATGCTTAATATTTGGCTACTTGCCCAGGGTCTCCAAATATGAATTATTATAATAGTATGTAGCTGATTCCAGCAATAGAAGGGCTCACATATTTTCTAGCTTCAAAACCTTTCATGGGATGTTGTGAGGTAAGAGTTAAAATACAAAGAAACTCTGAAAGAGGTTCAGCTTGGCATTCAGGTGTTTCAAAGGGTAAATATCTGTTTACCAGAGAATCTCTTAACAGCTGGTTTTGTTATACGAGAAGGTAGACTAGTGTGAAGACATTGAAGTCTGTAGGAGGGAAGAAAGGTTGAGGGTTTCGGACATGAGGAAAAAGTATTGTCAGAAAAGATGAAAGAAAAGCTGAAAATAAACTTTATGAAGTTTACTTCAACATTTTGCTTACTGTAATTGGTTTAATTTATCTCTGAGTCTCATTTGGTAGAGGATGAACTGGAGGAGAATTTAGAGTGAATTTTCACCAACATAACTGGACATCTGCATTTCCATAAGGATTCATACCAAAGGCTTAATGAAGTTGCAATTCAATAAGAGATTAAATCTCTACAAGTTGGTGAGAGAGGCTTGTGTGGCTAGAGGGAACTCCCCCAGACATAGAAATTTCAGCTTTTTTTTTTTTTTTTTTTTTTTTTTTTTGGTACTGAGGATTGAACCCAGGGACACTGGACCCCTGAGCCACACCCACAGTCCTATTTTGTATTTTATTTAGAGACAGGGTCTCACTGAGTTGATTAGTGCCTCGCTGATGCTGAGGCTGGCTTTGAACTTGCAATCCTCCTGTCTCAGCCTCCCAAGTCGTTGGGATTACAGGCATGTGCCACTGAACCTGGCTGGATTTTCAGCTTTTTATTAAAGCTGATAATATGGATAGATATGGAACCTCTTCAGTTGAATTATCTACCTTTAGTATTGTCTCACCAAGGTCTCTGATATCCTTTCTGTGCTAACAATCCTCGGACTAGGGACACCAAGCTCTGAGTAGGAAGAGAACATGGCTTGCTAAGCAATACCCTTCTCTGCTGACTAGAGCTGCAAGTGATGTTTCTTCTCCGACCTGTGGTAGGCTTCCTACCATTGATGTGCTCTTTGTATGATATTTTCTTGTTTTGTATTACAGAGAGACAACATCCTTGTTAGATAGTAAACTCCTTGAAGCTGAGTATCATGTTGTCTTTTGCTATATTTTTCCCAGCTCTCAACATGCAGGGACTTGGACATGGGAGAGACACAATAAATGTTGAAGATACTGGGTTAAACACAGCCTTTCAAATAGTAAATACAGAATATAAGTCAAAACCTTTTAATGTGTAGATTGGTCCAAGTAGCTAAAAGATGCTTAAAAGACTAGACATTTGTTTAACATCTAAACTTCTAATTTTGCGCTTTGTATAGATATTTATTGGTTTATTTGATGTTAAGATGATTTTAGATGCCCATTTATCTATCTCTCTCTCTCTCTCTCTCTCTCTCTCTCTCTCTCTCTTTCTCTTCTTTTCTTTTTCTTTTTGCTACTGGTCCTTGAACTCAGGGCGCTTAACCACTGAGCCATATCCACAGCCCTTTTCTTATTTTTTATTTTCAGACAGGGTCTCACTAAGTTGCTTAGGGCCTCACTAAGTTGCAAAGGCTGGCTTTAAACTTGTGATCCTCCTGCCTTGGTTTCTCAAGCTGCTGGTATTACATGCATGCACCACTGTGCCTGGCTCTTTTTCTTTTTAACAAATAACTAGAGACTGAAAAAAGTGAATTGATTGGTTTAGTGTCTTCAAGTTAGTAACAAAACTGGGACAAGAACCCATTTTTTCTGACTGCTGGCCTTAATGTTCTTTCCGCTTAACCTTTCATTCATTCAGTTATTTATTGCATACCTTCCACATGTTGGAGGCTGGGTTCATGCTCAAAATACAGCAGAAAATAAGACAGCGAACCATTCATTGCTTTTATGGGGCATAGAGTTTTATGGATCAGATAGACATGCAATGTGAAGAGGCTGGTGAACAGGAAGCAGAGGACTCCAGGGTGTGCCTGTGAAGGGGTCCTCCTGGGCAAGCAGGGAGGCTCTCCCTGCAGGAATGGTGTTGAAATGGTGGAATAGCAGGGAGTCACCATACAATGAGTGGGAACACCTCAAGTGAAGTCTCACAGGCTAGAGAAACTCAAATGCCCAGAGGAGTAAATGGGTTAAAACAATAACGACAACAATAACAAGGATAGAAATGAAAATAAGAAAAGCTAATATCATTGAGTTCTTCCTATGTCTTGCTCTGCTCTAAATGCTTTGTTATTTCATCTCATTCAATCTCATTTAACTTTCATAAGTATGGAAGAGGTAACTGTTAACACTGTGTTATAAATGAGGAAGTAAACGGCATGTGACAGTCTAGAGATAAAAATGACATAGATGTGTATTTTTTACATAGGAAGGCACAAAGCAATACTTTTAATTTATTCAAAGAATGTCTTATCTCCTGTATCCCTGCGAATCCATGACATTCTCAATTTGTTCTTCATTTTTCTTGGTTTTATTGTAAGTGAGAATAAAGATAAAATAATTCTCTTTCACCAGAAAAGTGATGGAAGTATGATGATGATAACTGACAGTCTCAGTACCAGTGAGACACTCAGAAATGGTGGAAATTGTGGAGAAATTGAGAGCAGCTTTTTTAAGGCTCCGGGAAACTCTTTGAGAGATGTAGAACCAGTGTAGTCAGATCTTCCAAGTTTTCAAGAGAAAAGAAGAAAAAAAAAAAAACAAAAAACTGTGTTTTCATTTGAAATTTCTCAAATTTTAAATTTGGCTCACATATTAAAAGTATTATGTGGGCCAAATGAAATATGAATCTGGCTCACATGAGGTCAAACTAGAGGACAGACAGACATGTGAGATGAGGCTAGAGGGATCAAAGGTCAAACTGCAGAGGACCTTTGAGACCAGGAGAAGGGAGTTCAAACTGGGACACAAAAGGTCACATTTGTCATGAGTTGAATGATTTCCTTGCTTCTGCAGGGCTCTGACAGCATCTTAATGGCACAGCTCAGCTCAGAGAAGACCCTGACACAGCCTCAATATGCTATCTCGTTGAGAGATCAAATATCCTCCTTAATTCTCTAGCTTTTTACCTTTGCCTCAACATACCTCTGCTTCCCTATCTTATATCTGACATCCAGTTGATATGTCCTTTCTCCTTCTCTGGAGAAAGCCTGATCTTAGTTTTTCTCTCCCATCCCCTCCGGGGCAATGAGTCAGCATCCATCATAATGGGAACAATGTTTTCACATTCTGACAACAAGAAGAGATTTCAGGGTTGTACAGGCTCTTTAAGGAAGAGTTGTCAAGTTTTAACCCTCAACCCCAGGGATGAGGCTTCTATGTCAGACCAAAGGAGGCGGGCTGGAATAGGGCAGGGATGAGGTAGGGCAGGATGTAGCGGCTCCCTCACCTGCTCCACACGAGGTGCAGTTGGAAGGTCCACTTCCTTGGCAGGCTCGGCAGGTGTGGTGGCATGGATGGCATTGGCTCTTAAACTCAAATTTCCACAAGGGACAACTCAAAATGCAGTGGCCATCATCAAAAACCCTAGAGGAAAAGCAGACTTTTAGAATGTATCAGGGTGACTTCCCAGAAAGGCCCCAAGTATCGGAACATGTGGTATTCATGTTTCGCTGCACAGATTGGATTTCATTGTTCCAGAAACAAGAGGGATGCCTGGGACTGATCATCTTAGAACATGCGAAATATTAGTCATGTACCCATCCTTGGTCTGAGACTTGGGTCCAACGGCAGGCATGCCAGGAGCTGGCTGGGGATCTGATCCTGTATTTGGTTCCAAATAAACTAGCTTGTACCCACAGGGATTAAACCCATACTGTAGGCTTTGGCCAAATCCAGTCAGCAGTCAGATGGAGGTCTCTGAACTTTCAAGATGCTAAATGGACCTCTGAATGCAGAGGTCTTAGAGAAAATATTCTTCCTTTAGTTAACACCCTACCCACACTGGGCAAGGGAAATGTCAGCTCCAAGGGCTCTTGAAGGGTAGAATAAATGCTACTTATAAACTTGGCCTGTGTATATTGTAAATAATTAATGAATTCTGATTCCGAACATCATTTTTTGAAAGTATTTTCTGATATATGGGATCCTACAGTCTCTGTTTTCTGACCATGCTTGTGAACATCCACAACGGCTTTGCATGTTGACTTCTAATATCTTTGGTTTTATATACATATAATATATACATCATGTCATTGTTTTTCATGCTTTTGTGTCATTTTTCTTGACAAAGTAGTCATAAGAGCAAATGTGATTAAGTCAATTGTATTCAAGAATTTTGCTAAGAAAAATACAAGATGTTGATCAAATAAATGTTAGAGTCAGGTAGGTAATGGGAATAGATGAAGTGAGCTGGAATCTCCACCTCCAGAGTTTTTAATTTAGGAGGTCTTGGGGGAAGAAACTGAGAATTTGCACCTCTGACAAGTTCCCAGGTAATGCTAACACCACTGGTTCAGAGAGCATAATTTTGTTTTAAACCTTTGATTATTTATTTATGTAGCTTTTTTGATTAACATGTATTAATTATACTATTAATTTGATATAGTGAGATTTTCAACACATGCCTATAGCATGTACTGATCAAGTCAGAATAATTAACCTCTCCAACTCCTTATTATTTCTTTTTGTAGAGTCTTCAAGCTCCTCTCCTCTAGATTTTCATATATATATAAGTATATAATATATTATGGTGAAGTGTAGTCACACACTGTGTTGAGGAACACCAGAAGTTATTCTTTCTATTTGTGTTTGTTACCATAAATGTCCTTTATCCACCAAACCCCCAACTTTCCCAGACTCTAGAAATTACTATTCTACATTCATATAAATTTCTCCTAGCTTCCTCATATGAATGAAAACATGCAATATTTGTCTTTTCATGTCTGACTTATTTCACTTAACATAATATCCTCTAGTTACATTCATTTTACTACAAATGACAGGACTTTATTCTTCTTTATGGTTGAACGGCACTATATATAGCACTTTTTTTTTTAAGTCCATTCACCTGTTGATGAGTACCTAGATTGATTCCATATCTTAGCCATTGTGAGTAGTGCTATAATGATTATGAGCATGCAGGCCTCTCTTTGGTATGCTGATTCCATTTCTTTGGGCTATACACAGATAGTGGGGTTGCTGGCTCATGTAAGAGAATACTTTGAAAATCAATCCTCAATGACTGGAATTTGCTGAGTGATTTCCAAGTAATACAGGTGATGCCAGATTGGAGTCTATTAAAGCTTCCTTAGAGTGCACCTACTGTGTCCATCTGGAGGTTAACAGAGTACACAGTGTGTGCATGGCCCTAAGGGCACAGTGCTGCCATCCAGGCTTGGGGGAGCTGACTGGGCCTGTACAGAAAAGGGAAGGTTTCCTTCTCTCTCTACCACTTCCTCCACTCAGGCCAGACAGCACACAAAAGGCCAGGTGTCGACCTTGAGCAACTTGGTCCTGGGGTGGCACTTGTCTAAACCCTGCTATTTCCAGACCTGGAACCAACCTTGAATGGCAGAATGGACCACTTTGATCCAAGGGTTGGAAGAAATTAGCCTGGGGCTCTGCAACTTAAGTGATCTTCTGTCTTGTTCATTCCCATATCTTGACCATCTGCATCACTTACATCAATTTACTGGGATTTAAGCCAGTGACTTAACAAAAGGTCACTTGCTCCTGGTTGCCCAGGCCTTTTGATTTGGGGACCAAACAATCCTTTTGACGCAGAGAAGTGTGTGGAGTCCCAACCCTAAACAGACACCCACATCTGGCTGTCTTGTCAAAGCCCATCCTCTGCACCATGGAGCAAACTGAGGTGCCTGTTGTCTGAGCTCAGATGTTAAACTGGTGGTTCTGATGCCCAACAGGAATATCCCAGCCCCACTCTGGCTCTGATTTGTGATTTAGGAGATGTTTTTCCCAAGGAATTATTTGGATGGGACTAGTTAAAAAATGATAGCAACAACAAAACCAACAACATCCCTATAAGAAAATCTGCAGAAGAGCTTTCTGAGGATTTGAAAAATCCTCCATGTTTTGCTGAAAAGGAAAAAAAAAAGGGCAAATGAAATCTAGGGGTTCATTTTCATGCAAAAATGAAAATTTTCATGCTAAATCTTTTCAGTTCAGAAGGATGTGAAACACATCATTCTTGTGTCCTTTTTAGGAAGAGATGATAGCTTGGTTTTGGGGAAGTCATTTCTCTTGGGAGAGGTAATTTGATTTAATAGGGACCATTTAAACCTCACCAGACAGAGGAGGAAGCAGAAGGCACAACCTTCCCTTTTTATTAGGAAAGGGGACTTCTGATTTGATTTTAAGAAACTTTCAAGCACATAATTGTGTGTCAAGCCACCCCCTCCTGCTGCACCCTGAGGAAAGCAAAAGCAACATACCCAATGTTTGTGAAAGCATGATTCTTTCTAAAGATAAAGATAAGGAAATTAGACATGCTTAAGTGAAGGCAATGAATTATATCACTGTCCTTCACTCTCCATCCTGCTCAAGAAAAATTGCTCAGAAACTTGAAGAGAAGTCCCATTTCAAATAGCCACAGTTGTCTACAGAAAAGTAGACAAAGTAGAAAGTTCTCACTTTGCTCTATAAAAGAAGAAAATGTGTTTGATGAAACTTTTCTTTAGTATCAAGGTATGTCTGGGACCACCAGTTATCCAATGCATGAAATCCATTCTGATAAGCTGATGTCTACAGAAGAACTTCTCCTCCCTACTTATGAATGATCTTGACCTTCTCATAGACAGGACCTGTCCCAGGTCCAACAGATCTAATAGCAAGGAGGAAAGAAGGTGGAACCAAGAGCTAATGAGCTGGGACAGATGATCTCAGCATTGGAGCTGAGTATTCCAGAAACCCCCAGGTTGTGTGCCTGTGTGCGCGTGTGATGTGAACTGTAACAGTGGAGATGGCAAATCAGAATTTGTGCTGATTGTTGACTTGGCCTAATTAAAGCCATGACAAAGGCACTTAATGTGACTTCTTGGTGCTTTAATGGTCTAACGGAATGAAATTTGAGAAAGAAATTTTTTTTTCTTCTGCATTCATTGAAGCAGATCAAATAAAAATATTTAAGGCTGGATAAGAACAGAGGTAACTTTCAAATGTTTTTAGTTTATTCATTTCTCTATGCCTCCTTCAGGAATGGGCTTAGAAATGAACATGGGCCATATAGGGCCACAGCATTTCAGATGTTTGCATGGTAAATACAGTGGCAAAGGGGGCACTTGATTCCTTCAAGTTTTCAGTTGTCTTCAAGGAATTAAACCCAAAGGTTTATAGACATGCAAAGGGAAACTACAGGGTGCAGAAACGACTTCCCTAATTGAATTTCCTGTAAAACCACGTTAGGGTTAAATTCTTTTAGTTAAATTCTTTTGTTTATTAAAATTTTATTATAGAGTAATTTAAACATATATAAAGGCGCGCGCGCACACACACACATACATACACTATATAAAAGTAAACCTCTTACCAGCCAATACATTCATCACTCAGTACAAATGCTTCAACAGTCATCAAGGCCTGGCCAATCTTATTTCATCTCTCTTTTCACCAATTTACTTCCCTTGCATGTGGTTTTGAAGCAAACCTTCAAGACAAATGTTAACATTCCTCTCCCAGATGAAAACTCTTTGAAGATTATCTTTATTTACCAGTACTAGAGCTATCCAAAGGCTTCAGAACAAGAAGAAACTCATAACAACTATCTTGGTTATTTTGTTTGTCACCCCTCGCTCCCAACACAGATCTGTTTTCTGCATTTCTCTGTCCTTTGTCCTAGAAGTGAGCCCACCCCATACAGCATCCCAAGCTCAATTATCCTCACAGATAAGCTGTATTTCTCGTTGGCCTCATTCACTGGAGATCTGAGGTTCAAAGGAGAGAGATTGAGGATATTTATTCCCTACCGGTAACTCTACTTTCTTCTTCCACAGCTGGGCAGACGCTGTGTTCTCTATAGTTTCAGTTTTTCTAGGGTGTCCCTTCTTCTACCTGTGCAACTCTTGTGTCAGATATAGGGTGTTAAAGTTTCACCACTATTGCTTGTCCCTGAGTACTTTCCCTTCCTTTACCTGTGACCTAAAGGGCAGGGAGGCTCACAACAGGATCCCTGGACTCTTCATTTATCTCAGAGTTGGATATAAAGCAGCAGGTTATTTTTGTTGTTTCTTTTTGCAGTACTGGATTAAATCCAGGGGCTTGTACCTTGGATTGTACCACTGAGCTACATCTCCACCTCTTTTTATTTTTTATTTTGAGATAGGATTTCATAAAGTTGCTGAGACTAGCCTCAAATTTGTGATCCTCCTGCTTCAGCCTCCTGAGTTGCAGGGATTACGAGTGTACAACCTCATGCGCAGCTAAGCAGGTGCCTTTTGACCAGTCTTTAATGGACCTGATTTCATTTTATATGGTTTTAATGTGCCCTCAAAAGTTATGTGTTGGAAACTGAATTAACAATGCAACAGTGTTAGGAAGTGGGGTCTAAGAAGCAATAATTATAGGTTGCAAGGAATCTGGCCCCACGCAAGAATTAATGCTGTCGTCATGGGGGTGGGATAGTTAGGAAAGAAAATCTGTCTTCCCCTTACTCTCTCATTCTTGCCCTCTTTTCCTTCTACCACCTGTTATGGCATGACCCAGCAGCAAAGCCTTTACCAGGTGCTGGTGCCATGAACTTGGACTTCCTAGCCTCCAGAATAGTCAGCCAAACTTCTGTTCATAATTACCCAGCCCCAAGTACTCTGTTGCAGCAGGACAAAGTGAATGAGGACTACTCTTCAGAAAACACTTTGAAAACACTTAAAGAAAACACTTTCTGTTCTTTCCAGAACACACAAGCCAACATCACCATTTTCCAAGATGTTTGCTTTCTTTTTCACCTTCTCAGCCTCCTTCAAGGAAAATAAGAAAAGGAGTCAGGTAGCTCATTGCCATGCTATGGTGCCCTTCCTTGGACATGTTTAACTGACATCAAAGAAGAGAAATGGGGGTGGGGGATGGCATGCTCAGAGGGATGAGAAGAAAATTGTTCCTGGGGGAAAAAGATTTTCTTAAGAAGATATCCTGGTTCAAGGTCCATGCACTTGCTTTTATTTCTTCAAAAGCTGAATCACAGGATACTTCACAAATGGAACTACTGAAGTAACCCAGCATGTTTACCTCTGATCTAGTCCCAGTGGACTCAGATTCTTAAAATGACCATGTATGGTAGATTTTTTTTTCTCACTTCTCGGTGAGCCAGGGATAATCAGCACTGTGCACTGGATGATGGGCAGTCTTATCAAGCAATGCTAAAATGTTCGTCCAGTTCAAAAGATGTCCAAACATGCAATGGGATTTGTTGCTGGCGTGGTCAGGAGTAAGAAGAGAAAGAGAACCTCATCTTGATAATATTATCTTAAAGTATGCTCTGAAATTGCTTTGAAGAAAATGCAATGTTTAGAAGTCTAGTTTTCTTAAAGAGATACTTGAAAATGTCCTAATGGTTATCATTGAGAATTCTTTTTTTTGATTTTGTAATTTTTTTATGATATTGGGGATTTAACCACTGAGCTACATCCTTAGTCTTTTTTATTTTTTGATTTTGAGACCGTTCATGTTAAGTTGCCCAGGTTGGCCTCCAACTTGAAATCCTTCTGCCTCAGACTCCAGAGTCACTGGGATTATAGGAATGTGCCACAGCACCTAGCTATCACTGAGAATTCTTAAAACTGTTATTTTATCTTTGTCTTTCTCCTTCCTTCTCCTCTTCCTTCTTTTTTCTTTATTCATTGTTTTCCTTTTTTGCTTCCTCTTTCTGAGGGAGATATTTGAAGAGCCAAACAAACCTAAGATATTGATTATTGATTATAGATTCAATAAAGCACACACCTTTGACTACTGTGGGGAAATAGCGGGGCACCTATACCACAGCTCCTGCTCTCAAAGATGTTACAGTCATGAAGACTAATCAGGAGAATATGACTGGTTTAGGGAGCATCCATTCTAGAGACACAAAGCACTTTCCAGTGGAACAGCCCCTTCCTGCTGGTCTGGGAAGACACCCTGCTTCCTCCACAGTCATCTGGCAATGACAGGCTATTCATTCCAACATGGCACCCAACAACCACCAAGTGCTGGGATCAGAGGAGCACCGACCAAAACCACAGCAGTCTCCAACTCTCTTTGTTAGAATGCCACTCACATGCTTGGTAGGCCCTCATTCACTCAATTATCAAACATGTATTAGGTGCCTGTTGTTTTCCTAGCACTCTGACTGGAACTGGAGATACAAAAGGGAGGATCTCAAGGAGCAAACGGTTTAACACAGAGATGTAAGCAAATGCCTTCAACAGGTGCCTGGTGGGAAGCTTATATAGAGCAAAGAGGCATAGACAGAGAAGGTTAATTCTACTCAAAAGGGTCTGAAATGCTGAGGCATTTCATCGGACAGTTCACTCTTGAATTGACTCTAGAAATGAGTAGATATTTGGCCAGAAGATGGAAGTGATGGTTGAGGGATGAAATTCCAGCCATGAAAGATGGCTCTGAAGCCACCATCTTCATCAATGAAGAAGCCTTCGAAGTTCCCCGGGGAACTGGTCCTTGCACAGGGTATTGGGCATCATGGAGAAAGGATAGTACAGATGTGGGTTGTGGCCAGACCAAGTAAAATATCTGCGTCATGGGAAGAAGTTTGGTTCTACTTCCCACAGATCCTTGAGGTGCTGCTGATCTGGTTAGCACCTCCTTTCCCCACCCTGCATCCTGTGACCTTCTACCCCCAGAAGATACCGAAGGCAACTCACCTTGTGAGGGGGCAACTGGTGCAGTCCTCCTGGGTTGGCCCCCGGCACTTGGCACACGAAGCATCGCAGACTTGGCAGCCACCATGTTCATCGATATATTCTCCTGGAGGAATAAAACCTAGTTGTTTACTTCATTACTACATGGCAAGTCTGCCTGGGATGTCCATCCAAAAACAGCCAGATTTATATGTGTTTGCCTGAAAGCAATGAAGATAATACAGAGAGAAAGGCCCTGAATGACTGCAGTGGCCAGTCCTAAATCTTGACCTCACAATTATAATTGCTCCTTTCCCAGTGTCCTCAGAAGTTGGAACCTTAAAAAATTAATGAGACAACGACATGATTTTGGATCTAGTCACCATTTGTTATAGATATTATGCACAAGGGAGGCCAAGGGGATGTTCTCCACCAGACCCCCTTCCTGAGCTTCTGTTGAATTTCCCACTTCAGGTCCTTAGAAATCTCAGGTATAGCAGTGCTTCAAGTAAAGCAATATACAAGATCCAGTCACATCCTGTCAAACCACCCTGGAAAAGGACGGATTATAGTTACTGGTCAAGAATGGCAGTTGAGTCTTGGTGGAAATTTGGCAGATAGGAGCTATGTTTTACCCCCAAAAGGAGTAACAATGAAGAGAGAGCCAGAGAATTCTTCCTTTCATTGGAAAGTTTATCTTTACCAAGGAAAAACATATATGAGGCCCTGCCACAGAAGGGAATCTAGCCTCACAAATTTCTTTTGAACATTTAGAAAATTACTCCAGTGGCACAGGTGGTGGAGAGGCCAGCCTCATCAAAACTGAGCCTTTACTTATTGAGTTCAACCTCCCATCCACACCATACTCGTTCTCCCCTGCCGTTGTCTGAGGGAAAAAAAAATCAACAGGCTTCTCCAGTCAAATCCAAAGAGTCACTTTTTTTTTTTTTTTCCAGTTTGAAAACAGAGCATACTCAGAAAACACAGTTGCAGATTTTGGCATGGTCATAATCTTTACTCAGTCCCACACCATCTCCAATTTTGACAGCCCTGTAGGCATTGAACATTGTCAGTTTGGGGTCCAGCTGGTGTGGTGTGGTAGGACAGCCCACCCAGGGTTTAATCTAGCTGTGTCACAGATACTTAAGATTTGCTGCCTGATTTGCATTGAGAAAAGCCCTGGAGAGTTAGACTCAACCTCCAAGGGATGGAGGGAAATCCATCCCCCTGCCTTTTATCCATGGCTCTACTGAAGTGTACAGTTAGAAAAGGAAGACCTTAGGTTATGGTTTAGATATGCGGTGTCCCCCAAAAGCTCATATGTGAGGCAATGCAAGAAATTTCAGAGGTGAAGTAATTAGATTATGAGAGTTATAACCCCATCAGTGAATTAATCCCCTTGAATGCATTAACTGGGTAGTAACTATAGGCAGGTAGGATATGTCGGGGGGAAGTGGGTCACGGAGGGTGTGCCCTTGGGTACATATTTTGTCCCTGGTGAGTAGAGCTCTCTCTCTGCTTCCTAATTGCCATGTCCTGCACGCCCTTCTGCTATGACGTTCTGCCTCATCTTGGGCCCAGAGCTGTGGATTTGGCCGTCTAGAGACTGAGACTTCTGAAACCATGAGCCAAAATAAACTTTTCCTTCTCTATTGTTTTGGTTGGGTCTTTTGGTCCCAGCAACTAAAAGCTAGTTAAAACACTGTAATATACATAAATCTTCTACTTGCTGGAACTAAACCACAAAGGTAGAAATGAAGAGATTGCTTTGCTGAGTTTGCCCAAACATAGCAGAAAAAGCCCTTCACATAAACTTATCCCATTGGTTTGCTAACTGAAGGTGAAAAGGACATGTTTACAGTGATGCAAACATCTAATACAGTATACCCTTCTCCCTCTTCTCTCTTTCCTCCTCTCCCTTCCCATCCACCTCACTCTCCTCCCTTTCTTCCTCTTCCTCCTTCTTCTTCTGGACTGGGAATTAAACCCAGGGCACTCTACCACTGAGCTACATCCCCAGCTCTTTTTAATTTTTAATTTTGAGGCAGGGTCTCACTAAGTTGAAGAGGCTGGCCTTCAATTTGAGATTCTCCTGCCTCAGCCTCCTAAATAGCTTGGGTTACATGTATGTGCCACCAAACCCAGCTCTCCTAAGTCTTCTAATTGTTACAATGTAGTCCAAGAATCTGATAGATAGCTTTTAGAATGAGATTGTAGTTCTTAGGAATAAAGACTTAGGCTCCAAAGAGTAAGTACCTATCAGGAACAAAGAACATCGTAATGCAAGTTGGTTACTGCCCAAGGTGCCTGCCTGCTCAAATGATCCAGTGCAACTGAACTCTGGCCCATGTTTCCCTCACCATGACATGAATTTTGGGGTTGGCTGCCTCCGCCTCTATGGAGGACACCTTTTAATGACTTACATAACATGTTGAATGGACTAGTTGCCTTCTTGGTGATTAGCAGTTCCAAGGAGGAAAAAGCTGAGATTTCTGTCTAGTAGGCATGGAGATTTCAGGTCAAGACTGTTTTGCCTAATATAAGCCTCAATATATGCCGTCTTCTTTTACTTGTTCAGGCTCCCCAACCCCACCTCCTATTTATTGCCCCTTCTTTAATCTCTTCCACTGTTTCTGTAGGAGGCACAGCCAACTGATCAGTCCAGGAATGAGCAAAATTAAGAGCAGAAAATCCAGGGTAGACCTGGAGTAAGAAGAACTAGATCTTGCCTACAGGGGCCAACACATAATAATTTGTTTACAAAGTTAGAGTTGCTTATGCATCTTTCAGAAGAAAGATGCTGAATGACACAGGAATGGGAGAAGGTCACAGAGACTTTAAAGCCCGAAAGTATATCCCAGGGAAATATGGGCTCATAGAGAGCACAGAGTCCATTCATTCATTCTGTGGATGATTTTGAACATCTACATGCCTGCCAGGTACTAGGTGAGACTTAGAGACATATAAATTCAAAAGGCGCTGCTCTTAAGTTTTCAAAGATTTTGAGAAGAATTTTTGAGTTGTGGTTTTAAAAAATTTTCGAGAAGGATGATTTATAAGGAACTTGTTATAATCCAAATGCTAACCTTCTCACACAGTCTAAGGACTAAGAATGGCAAGGATACACTTGGAACACTGCTAGACTTTTGTAGGCCTAGAGGTAGAGATGATGACTTCACGTTGCATTAGTGTCTACAGGAACTACACAGTGTTTTGATCCTTCCAGCTCCTCCTGTTCATCCCCATTATTCCCCATGATGTAGCAGATGCAGTTCTAGGATGGAATTTAAATGAAAAACACTTTATTCTGCTAAATCAAAAGCTGTGTGGATGGTTCTGAGAGCTGTACCATCCACACCCAAAGCCTTTTTTATGATCACAGATGAAGCATTGCTAGGTCATGTAAGGGTTATCAAGAAATTACTGTGAAAATTTTAAATTCTCTTTTTACCTCCTCATTGGCTTCATAAGCCATAAGGTGACATTAATACCTTGGCTGTGTATTTTCTTGGAATCCAAGAAATGCTCAACTATAATGTCCTTTATTGGCACTCACAAAGTTCCTCCTTGGATATAATGACCATTAAGAATTGCCCATCTGCAAAATTTAGAATAGACCCTGCAAACACAACCTTTCTTCCCCCATATTTTTATTGGTACATTATAATTATAAGTAATGATAGGGTTTGTTGCTGTATATTTGTGCATGCACATGATATAACAGTATAATTTTGCCAATATCAATTTTCACTATTTTCCCTGTTACTCTCCTCTCTCTGGTTCTTTTCCTATACGGGTTTCCCTTCCATTCTCATGGGACCCTGCCCCTCTGCCATGACCACCTTTTTTTTTTTTTCTTTTCTTTCTACCTTTCACCTATTAGAGAAAACATTTGACTTTTAATCTTCTAAATTTGGCATATTTTGCTTAATATAATCGTCTCCAGTTCCATCCATTTTCCTGCAAATAGCATAATTTCATTCTTCTTTGTGACTGAATAAAAGTGTGAAAGTGTTTCTTCCTTTTGTTTTCCTCCACATCCTCTCCAGCATTTATTACTATTTGTATACTTGATGACTGTCATTCTAACTGGAATGAGAAGAAATCTGTGTAGTTTTTTTATTTGTTTGTTTGTTTGTTAGTGGTTTTGATTTGTGTTTCCCTAATTGCTGAAGACATTGAATATTTTTTCATATATTTCAAATATGAGCCCCTTTTGCCCCACCAGGATTCTGCATTGTCTTGGGTGGCTCCCATGACTGCATGGCCACCCTTTAAGTCACTTCTTTTTTTGTGCGGGGGTGGTACCAGGGATTGAACTCAGGGGCACTCAAGCACTGAGCCACATACCCAGTCCTATTTTGTATTTCATCTAGAGACAGGGTCTCACTGAGTTGCTTAGTGCCTCACTTTTGCAGAGGCTGGCTTTGAATTCCAGATGTCCTGCCTCAGCCTCCCGAGCTGCTAGGATTAGAGGTGTGCACTACTGCGCTTGGCTTAATTCACCTCTTTAGAGCTCTCCACTGCATTCTTAGGTTCAACTATCCCCAAATACTTGTCCTACAGTTCTTTCTCATTTCCTCCTAATTTGCTGGTACACTGAGTTTTCTCAGCTTTCTTTTTCTCAAAGTCAAAATTTCCCTCTTTCTTCTTTCTCCTTGACTGTTCACTTATCTCCTGTCTGTGAAGAAGTTGACTCTCTCCTGCCCATCCTCAACTGTCCATCTAACAATATTCATCTTCTTCCCTCAGGACATTTCTTCTCCAATCCCTCTCTTTAGTCTCTTCTTCACATGTTCCATTATTGTCAAATCTATAAAATTGGCACCCTAATTTAGAACCTTCCCAAGCCCTGACCCTCCCTGATAATTGACCCTTAAAACTTGTCTTTCCTCCTGCTACTTGGAAACAAAATGAAGACTTCTTGACCTTGGAGCTTACATAAGAGAGTCAGCAAAGGACAGCTAAATGGTTCCTCTCTCTCCAGTCTACATGCCTCTCTACTTTAGAGCAAGCTCTGGCTTTAGAACAGATGAGAATAGCCGGACCTGCCCCTATTCTCCTATTTATGTAGACATCCAATTAGTCACATAAACAACTGGTCCAGTCCTCATGGGCACAAGTTTTCCACTGTGCATTTGGAACAGAGGAAGTCAGATTCCAAGGACATAGGGAAGTTGCTTTTTTTTTTTTTGGTTGTTGGAACAGCAGATTCTTGTCATCTGTCTTCATTGCACAATGAAGTTGAATGTTTATGACAGGCGTGATATACAAAATTCTTAGAAAAAGTCACTTTTACCAAAGACCTCAGAAGCCCGTGTTTTGTTCTCCACCTCATCCCACAAGCTCTTCTTTCTGGCATCTTCATCTGTTATTATGATGTCCAACTCATCTTTGTCCTGGGATCAAAAATTTTCCATTCTCCTTTCAGTTCCTTTTTCATCCGGTCCTATAATATTTCTAAGGACACTGAGGAAGTAGGATCACACAGGGAGGAATGCTACTTGAAAATTGAAGACACAGCTTAACAATTACAATTAATACTTCTAAATTAAAAATATGTACAAGGAAGTGGCTTGCTCTGCTGTTCCATCTCTTGATAACATTGCAGAATGTTATCGACAAGTCTGGGTTATGAATCAACCCCACAAACTGGCCAGCATAGATGGATGCGTGTTACACACATCACCCCAGTTACCAAGCATGACTGAGATGTCATGATATTCTTCAGGTTTTATATGGCCAGAAAGGTTTTATTTCTCCTGAAGAGATGCATGCTGTCTTTTATGCCTCATAATACTTCTTTTCTGATTAGAGCCAAATTATTATAGAATTTTATACAAATGAATATATGCCCTAATAAGTTAACAAATGCATAAGTAGATAGATTATGATGTGAGTTTAGGACAACCATTTTGCCAGGTAACTAGTAAGAAAGAGTGGGAGAAACAGTTGATGCGAATTCAGCTGCTGGTTCCTTGATCTGGTTATGTCATTGAGCAACCTTGGGTACTGAATTATCTGTAGATCTCTGTGTGAGGACTACTTATGTGCCTTATCACACAGGTGCCAGGAATCATAGTGTGACTCACATTATTTAATTAATACTTGTGTCTACAACCCAAGTATTAATTAGATAATACTATCTCTTTGCATGAAGACCACTACATGGCTTTCCTCCTACGATACCACTTTATGTAGACAATTTTTTGTGAAAAAATGCATACATTTATTATTTTCCACTAGTTATAATAAATGCTGAGCAACAATCTCAACTAATTATATGCTAATGAAATAAGTCAGTTTTTAAAGCCTCGTTAAGTGTGAAGTTTTATAGCAAGTCTCAAAATGTGAGGCCATCAACCAAAACTGTATCATTTTTATTTTAGAGTCTATACAATTATTCAGGCTTTTAAAAAAGGAAACTCTGACACATGGTGAACCTCAAAGACATTATGTTAAGTGAAATATGCCAATCACAAAAGGACAAATATTTCATGAGGTCCCTAGAGTAGCAAGGACAAAGCAAAATGGTGGTTTCCAGGGATTAGGGAGAGGAGGGAAATGGGAGATTATTGTTTTCTGGGCACAGAGTTTCAGTTAGGAAAAATGAAAATGTTCTGAAGACAGATGATGTTGGTGGCTACACAACAATGTAAGTGCCCTTAATGCCATGGAACTGAATGCAAAATATATATATATATTTAAAATGGTAAATAATACGCTATGTATATTTTACTACATTTTTAAAAATTAAAAGTCTGCCTAATGAGTTTGTTCCTTAATAGGACAATACTTACTATTAGGGAAAAAAAAGAGAGAACCTCAAAATTTTCTGCATATGGGGGATGGGTACAAGAGCTCAATCATCTCAGGTGCCAGTCTATTACAGTCTTGGGAGAGCCCCTGAGATGATGAGGATAAATGGATACATGGAAAAAACTGTCATCCGAAGACATCTGGCAGATAAGCAGCTCTGTGTTTTCCTTTCCTTGGGATCTATTAGAGGCAAAATGAACAGACAGCTAGAAGCAGAATCCTAGGACAGTCTTCCATCTCTAGCCTGGACATGTCCAGGGACCCCTACTCTGCTAGCCCATTGTGTCAACGCCTTGCCTTTACACTCTTCACGTGGCCTTTTCTGATTGACAAGACTTATTCTTCCTGATCCCATTGCTTTTTTCATCCCCAGGCACTGGCAAGGACCTGTGTGGTTTGTGCAGACACTCTTTGTGTTACTCTGGAACCCTCAGAGGTTGGCACTTCTGCAAAAAAAAGATGGATTGTAAACTGGGGTCTAATGCTCATGCAAATATTTAGTTTCCTTCAGCTTACATGCTGTTCAAAGAGAAGAATTAAGAGATGACCCCTTTAGTTTCCATTATTTGGGCTTTGACCCCCATAAGGTAACTAAAAAAAATATTTCCAAAGTGAAGTCTTGGACAACCTACTTGAATATGGTGGTGAGGCAGCAACTACACAAGCTCTGATTTATTGATACTTACAAGTGCTGTACATTGTAATAGTCAATCCAGATAACAACCCCTTTTATAAGAGAAAACTAAGATTGGGGAGATTAAAAATCTTGCAAAGATTTATTTAGCTAGGCAAGGGAAAGATTTGGGCCCTGCCCAGGTGTGTCTGAGCCTGACCCCATGCCCTTTCTATAATATTGCCCTGCTATGGATCCAATTTCCCTTTCAATGTTCTAAGTAGCTTTGCTATTTATTTAAAAAAAAAAAAAAGGAACCAAGTAAATGCTTCACCTAAACCCCTTGGTGAGGTAACAGTATTAAAAAGGAATTCACTGTGAAAATAAATAGACTTTGAGCAGACATGTTGCACAAATCAGATTTACTTGATGATTGAATATACCCTCCAAATCTATTTTCTCTGATAAAATGAGCACTATTTATTAAAAGGCAATTTTATGTATCAAATAAACTGAGTTTTACAAGCAGTTTGTTCCACCTATTAGGTGAAAATCTCCTAAGAGGGACCCAAAGTATTTTTTTTAATTAATGAAATAAATTGGTCAGCTCTGTGGACAGGGATTTTCTATACTTCTTAACTGCTGTCTAAAAACAAAATATATCAGGGCCTCAGAAATAGTTTACAACCAGAATTATGGTAACATCCCTCTGACCCAAAATTTATATGAAAGTCTAGTATATATGGAGATTCTTATATATAATTTCTTTAATTAAGAGAATTTGGCATGGCATCCATATTCATGAAGGGTTACTCTTGGTTCTAGTGTGAAGATGTTAGACTCAAAAAGGCACCAGGAGACAAATATTGTAAGATTTCACTTATATGTAGAATGTAAAGAAGTTAAATTCATAGAAGTGGAAAGGAATCTTGGTTACCTGGCTGGAGGTGGGGACATGGGGAGATGTTGCTCAGGAGGAATGAGTCCAAGGGCTCTATTGTGTGACATGGTGACTAAGGTTAATAACCATGTCTTGTGCACTTGAAAATCCCTAAGAGAATAAATTCTAAGTGTTCTCCCCACAAAATATGTTAGGTAGCTCCATTTATCCATTCCACAATGTGTACATATTTCAAAATATCATGCTGTACCCACCCCCAATACACAAAATTTTGGTAAATTAAGAAAAAAAGACACTGAAGAGTTGACTACAGACCAGACCCATGAGGAGAAAAGGCATGTGTGTGGTTCCCTTATCTGCAATTTAAACAAAAGAAATTTACAAACTCTATCAATGAAACTGGGCATAAGGAAGTCCATGGAGACATTCTGGTAAGCAGGATATGGTTGATGGAAACCCATTTATTGCCTATTGCAGGTGTGTAAAATTTCTTGACAGTCTATTTAGTGGGCCTTCTTACAACTCATCAGGGTTAAGATTTCATCCCCAAATGTTTGCTGTATTTGTGGCTATAGAAGGATACTCTGGAGGAGGGAAAGACACAGTTTTTGATGAATTGACTATAAAAAGATATCTGGGTTTTAATGCACAGTGATGGAAGTAAGAAACTGTCATTTTATTTTGTTTTATGAATTATTATTTTTTTTTTTTTTTGGTACTGGAGGTTTTGAATTTTACATTTTACATTTTACCAATGATTGACATCCCCAGCCCTTTTTAGTCTTAATTTTGAGACAAGGTCTCCCTAGACTGGTCTGGAACTTGTGATCCTCCTGTCTCAGCCTCCTGATTACATGGGTGCACTATTGCATACAGCTAAGGGACTGTCATTTGAGAGAATAACTAACTCATTTTCCATTTGGAGAGCATTGCTGACTGCCAAACAGAGGTCACCCCTGGGAGATACAGTTTCTGAGGAAGTGAATGACTCAAGAGGGCTGAGGTCCCAGAGGTGGACCTCTCAGAGACAGATGCAAGCTGGGGGATGGCTATTGAACAGTACTTTGGAGTCACCCCATGAGGGAGCGTGGTACCATCAGGCCTTAAGGAGTGAGCCATTTCTTTTCTCTTTGAGTGATTAAGATGGCAGGTGAAAATATCAAGGTGGCTATTGGAGCCTTCCCAACACTTTGGAACAGGGTGCTGGCATACAGATGGTTAAAGTTCCAAGTTCTTCCCTCACTACCAAAAAAAAAAAAAGAAAGAAAGAAAAACAGTTCTTCCCTTAATAGGCTTAATGAAATCAAAATGTCCCCTTATGGACTAAGTCCTGAAATACCCTGATGAGACTTCTTATCATCATCCACTTTCATTTCAATAGTGACTCAAAGCACCTTGGTAATGGCTGTTAAACTTTCTCTGAAACCCCGTCAAAGTAGGACTCAGTCACCTTCCTGGCTCCACTGCCCCATGGGAAGGAATATCCTTAGGTTCCCCTCATTCTCTTCCTCTGTATCAGCATAGAAAGTGCTGACTTCATCTTTCCTCTCCCACGCTCCCAGAGCTTTTCCTCACGCCCTGCCTCCATGTGCTTGAACATTTCAGGCTAATTAAGAGAAGAGAAACCCCTATAAAGAGGAGGAATTGCATTCCAAGTCCTAGGGCTCTAGCTGCACCTGGCTCGTTCCAACTTTGCTAATTGACAATTGAGTCTTTAATTGGGCCATCATTAGCACAGTCCAGCCACTGGCTATGGATGGTACCTTCTAAAACATCTGCTAGCTTGTCTAGTGATAGGTCTGTATGCAGCATGATGCCCAGAATACCTCAGTTCCTTGTTGACTGGGGAAGCATTTTCATTAGACAGACTTCCTTATGTTTCTTTGGGAGTGGCCAAACTCTCCTTTTAAAAAACCTGTGGTGTGTGGATGAAGTCTGTCATAGTAGGAAATATTATGTTGGGTAAATGCACAAAATTTGGAGTCAGCCCCACCTGGGGTTGATTTTTGAATCCCTTTTCCAGCTGTCTGAAATTAATCAAATGCATATTTCCTTGACATTCCTCTTGTGTAAAATGTGGATAACAACCTTTTTCTCATAGGATATGGTGGGAATAAAATAAAACAGACCTACAGCACCTCTCAAAGTGGATGGCAAAATGTTAGTTATAATTATCAGGTACTTTAATTATGTTATACAATTAAGTCTCTGCTAATAATGTAGGATAGATAGCAACTATCAGATTCATTGGCCAAATAAGGAATTTAAATATCAGAATGTTAACTCCTTGAACATCATTCAAACTCTGGTCAGATTGGATTCCAAACTATGTTTTTTCTCCCACTCCTGAGGGGATGTGAAGAATGTATTGGCTGCCTATGTGGGTGGCAATGAGGCAACTAAAATTAATGACCCTGTGGACAGAGAACAATGACCTCTCAAAGCAATTGAGCTACAGGATGCAACCTACACAAGTTATTTTTTATTATTAGCAGCCCCTTGGAGAGAGCCTCTCTGTAGCAGAGCAAAACTAGCTTTTTCTGAACTTGGTTGTGGAAAATTCCAGAGCCATGGTTGTGCCCTTCTCAGGCTGCTGAGGTCAAATTCTGTCAGTAATGGGTGCAGCTCTGTTAGATGGGGCTTCTTCTCATTACGGTGTTATCACATCAAGTTCAGAACTTGAAATTCCTGGTGCCACTGTAGAGTGATCACTGTTCTTGGACCAGCTGTTCTTGAAGTGAACTGGCAGGTACAAGGGCAAATTGTACACTTCTCTATCTCAATGGTGAAGGAGGATAGAAACTGGTGAGCATGAAGGTGAGGGCAGTGTGTGTGTGTAGGTGTGGGAGCAGGTGTGTGCATGTGTGTGTGCTGTGTGAGGGAGCTTAGGGATGGGGGAGGTAGTATTGTGGGGTAGGAGACCTCAGAATCCTTGGAAGTCAGAAAGGGTCTCAGGTGTTTCTTTGCCTACCAATGTCTCTACGCATGACTTGCATCCTATCAGAGTTTAAGACTGTCCAGAGTCTGTTCTCTGGAACTAGAACCTTGTGTGCTATCTAAAGAGAATGCCACTTCTTTTCTTCAGGCTTCCTCTCCTGTGCACTGTGTGCTCAGGTGACCATGAGCTGCCCTCTCCTGACTCAGAGAATCATGCCTTCTCCTGAGAGTCAGGAGACAGGTTAAGAAGTTGTATCTGGAGCCAGATATCCTCCATATGGATTCCATCACTGAACTGGCAAGATGTATAATCTTGGACAAGTTATCTAATCTGTCTGAGTCTCAGTCAACTTCTCTGTAAAATGGAAATATTCACATTTTCATCATGAAAAGGTTAGAGGATTAAATTAGTAACACATGAAATGTACTTTGAAAGATCCTAGTTTACCAGTAAGTGCTCAATAAACAAACTACTCCAAGGAGCAACAACAGGTCCCTCAGAGAAGCAATTTGGAGGTGAAAAGACATTTAGAAGGTTCAAATCTCAACTTGCTTCTTATTGTCTGGTGGCTTTGCAGATAATTAACCTTACTTCAGCTTCACAAAATAAGGTTAATTGCTCCAAACTTTGTAGTTCCTCATTCATTTTCTGCCTAGTATCAGACAGTATTCTTTTTTTTTTTTATGCTATGGTTGATTTAGAAGTGCATGAATAAGTATAAATAAAATATCTAGAAAAAATTCCTTTCTCCACAGCTCTTTAAGGGCCTCTTATGTAAATGGGTTCCAATTTTTAAAATTAACTTTAAATTAAATTTTATTAACTTTCAGCAACTCAACAGGCATGGTCTTATTTGATTAACACCAAAGTTCTGGTCAAGAAGATGACAGCCTTCACCCTTTCACCCCCGCCCCCAATGCACAATTCTAGGGCCATTAACTTGCTAAAAAATTGTGGGCACCCCCAACCAATATTTGATAGAAAGACAGGTTAGCCATTCCTCTATTATCAAATATCCCTTTTGTCTTACAGAAATATTTTAAGAAAAACATAGAATTCTGACTTTTTATCTTCATCCAGCTCTTAACCCTGTGGTCAGGAATTGTTCATGAGGTAATTTGTATAAGCTCAATATAAATCCAAGGGATTGTTTCTTTTTCCTCCTCCTCCTTCACTTTCTTTTAGGAACCAGGGGTTGAATTCAGGGATGCTTAACCACTGAGCAACATCCCCAACCCTTTTTATTTTTTATTTTGAGGCAGAGTTTTGCTAAGTTGCTTAGGGCCTTTCTAAGTTGCTTAGGGTCTTGCTAAATTGCTGAGGCTCACTTTGAACTCGTGATCTTCCTGTCTCGGCCTCCCAGCCACTGGGATTACAGGTGTGTGCCACCATGCCCAGCCAAGGTATTGTTTCTTACATATTAATCATACAAGAGAATTCAGGACTCATCAAAACATTTCAGAGTGGTGTGGCTCAATGCTCTCTTGCTCTTTGATCCTTTCCCTTAAAGTCTTGATATCTCTTTTAGATGTTCTACCTGTATCACTCCACCATCTAGATTGTAAACAACCTTGTTCCAACAGTGAAATTTAACTTCTACATTCCTCCATCAGGTAGAGCTGAGAACTTGCCTTCCCAGCCCACTCATGCAGAGACATAGAGGGAACAGAGTAAGTTCTTATAAAAAAAACCTCCTCATCATCATCATCAGAAAATAACACAGAGATCTAGAAAGACTACATGAGCCTTTGTAACAATTCAGTCCCTTTGATAGGAGAGTCAACCTGGCTGGAAGGTAGTCAAGTCAATATTTGAGGTGCAAACTCTCCTCCTTTGGGTCTGACTTCCACTCTCTTCATCACTAAATTTACCCCAAAGAGACCCTCAGTATCTCCTCTGGGGACCACGGAAACTTCCTGAAGAAGTTATATACTATCCACTTGAGGTCAACTAGTCTGAATGCATTCAGAGCCCAGCTGATGGCTTAGGTCTGCAGCCACCAGGCAGGGAGTCAGGGCCCTGTGTCCAGAGCTGAGGAAGCCTGCTGTTGCCAGGAAACTGGGTTCTCATGATTCCTCCCTCTGGCAGAACTGGTGGATCAGGCCCCCCTCTCCTTCTGAAACTCCCTCTGGCTGCTGTCTGACCTGCTTTGACTCCTTTTTGCTTTCAAGACCTCTCTTGATATTCATCTTAACCAGATTTTACATGGTGTGATGTGCCTGGAGCCCCAGAGTATCCTGAAGAGGGCCAATTCCTTTCTCTGCTGTTCACAGTTGGCTGAAATGTGCAGGTACAGGCTGTGGAAAGCCGCCTGTGGGTTGGGGAACCTGAATGGTCTTTGGCTTATGTAACTACCTAGTGTAATTTAAGTTGCAATGTTCTTAAGATGAATTTGTAAGAGGCCAACATTTTCTATGGAATAAAAACAACTTGTTTCCTACAGTAGCATGAATGGTGGACATACAAACTGACTGAAGGAGCAGAGACAGGAGAAAGATGTGGTTGTGTTTTGGAGATTATAATCAGAAGCCTTGGGTCAATAAGAAGGAAAATTTTTCTGTGAAATATTTTCTCAATTTTTTTTTTCACATTTAATTTTCAGGGCCAGACTACGGGGATGAGCATTGCTCTCTCTCATTTTAAAGAGGAGGAAACTGAGGCCTGGGAAATTTAAGCCATCTTTCCAAGGTTATTGGATTAGTAATAAGAATAGCTAACATTTTTTTAGTGATTATTATGTGCTAGGAATTGTTCTGAGAGCCCCACACATATCAGTGCACTTGATCCTTACATTAATAACCCTGTTGGGAGGATGGTACTGAGTACCACTGCTTGTTTCTGATGTTGTTGTTTTAATCATCCTCATTTTTGTCTTGAGAAAGTCGAGGCAATGAGACATTATGTGTTCTATTAAGGACATCCAGCTGTTGACAGCTGGAACTCAAACTAGTGGTCAGTTACTAAAATTTCTTCCTTTAATCAGGATTTTGTACATCCTTACCCCAGAAAGTCATGGAGATGGGATTTTAACTTCTAATGCCATTCCTCTTTCAATATGCTAGAAATTCAATTAATTGGTGGGCTGCACGTGTGTGTTTGTGTGTGTGTGTGTGTGTGTGTGTGTGTGTGAGAGAGAGAGAGAGAGAGAGAGAGAGAGAGAAGGAGGGAGGGAGGGAGAAATGTGGAGAAGAAGAGAAAACATGCAATCCAAGACTTCTCAATGGAATAACTTATAACTATTTCATCGCCTACCATTTTCTCAGGTGTGTTGGAAGAAGGCTCAATATTTACCTTTCATAAAATAGACATAAGTAGCTCAGATAAAATACCAAGGACATAAAGTAATGTAGAATCAGGTGTTCAAAATCAAAGAGTTTCCCAGAGCAGCTGGTTCTGATTGTACTCCTTCCTGAAGACACAGCCATACCTTGTTATTTTTAGATCTTTATAGCCTTATTACATGAGTGGAAGACTATTCCTAGATTGTTTTGTACTCTTTGGAAGGAATTCATTAAAGATTTTTGTTTGTTGAATTAAAATAAAAATTGGCCCCGGGCCTGAAAGGATGGATGTGCTTCTATGGGCAAGAAGGCAAATGGGGAACGTGTCAAGAGAGGGGAATGAGGAAAGCCAAGTACTGAAGGCTAGAATGAGCGTGGCCATCTCTGAAAGCAGGAAAATGTTTGGGGTGACTATGTAGAGACTGAGTTTGGGGGATATGAAATATGAGTTTGGATAGAAAATGAAGACAAATAATGTGACATCAGGCAGGGGACTGTCCATGGGAGCAGCTGGCCTAAGGGAGACACTGAAGATTTAGAAAGAGATAGTCTATGATGAGTTGACCACTTTGGTGGAATGGAAGAAAAAGTCCAAGAACCCATTTGGGAGATGGCTATAATAAATCATGGCTGAGGGAACAGTTACTGCAACCAAGATGGTAAGGATAGGGTGGTCCCCAGAAAACAGAAATTGTAGGATCTCAGGGGAAAATGAGCCCTAGAGATCTTCTATTCTAGCTCCCCCCACATCCACTGCCCTATGGAGTGGGCTGAATTCCCTCAGTGATGTTCTAGTCTAGTGTCTGAATGAACATGGAAAGGGAAAACTCTACGTCCTTTTCCATTTTTTTTTTAAACCCTGACTATCATAAATGTCTTTGTAGTAGGCTGCACTGATCTCCTAGGAAATTTCATACATTGGTCATTTCTAAAGAAGAAACAGCTGCTCTATGGAAAAAGCATGGTATTTATGGGAATAACGAAAAGAGCCAGAAGGTCTGAGTCCAAGGTTCAGACAGGTGGCCTCGAGCACATCAGTGATACCTGACAGTCTGTCACTTTTGTGGCAATAGGGATGATAGATGTCCAGCCTACTTCTCCCTTATATTTGGAGGATCAAATGTATACTTTGTGCCAATGCTTTGGAAACTTCAAAATGTCACCTCAAAGAATATTTATGCTCAACAGGAGAAAATATGATAATGTTTATTGGCAGAGAACCCTAGAACCATATTCTAGACCTTACATTTTCTCACTTGTGATTTTTGAGCTAACTGCTTCACTTCTGTAACTCCCCTGCTATTGCTTCAAAATGGGATTTCCAGCCCTGTGGCAAAATACCTGGCATAAACAACTTATAAGGAGGAAAGTTGTATTTTGGCTCATGGTCACTTGGCCCTGTTGCTTTGGGTCTGTGACAGCACAGCAGTATACCATGGTGGAATGCCTATTCACCTTATGGCAGCCAGGAAGCAAAGAAAGAGAAAAAAGAAGTGGCTAGGATCCAATATCACCTTCAAGGACATGCCCCTAATGACCTAACTTTTTTCCACTAGGCTCCATCACTTAAAAATTTCTTACCTCCCAATAGTGTCACTGGCTAGGAACCAACCCTTTAGCACATGAGCTTTTGAGGGACATTCATGATCCAAACTATAACATAGTCCTGCTTCAAAAAAGTTGTATAATAACTAAATTTGTTAAAGTATTTAAAAGCACCCACTGCAGAGTATAACCTGGCATATAATAAATGGTGAATAAAAAGTATTACTATTCTTATTAATAAATGATAATGGCCTGCATGACTGGAGAAGGAGGAATCAAATCATGGACTTGAGCTTGAATGAATGAAGAAATGATAGTAGCATTGCCAAAGCCCAAGAATATAAGAGAAACTGGTTGTGATGATCTCACAGAAGTTTTGAAGCAGTGCAACTCCTGGCATAGTTCTGTAAATTTACCTACGTGCCACAGGCAGTATTTGGACAATGACTCTTTTGGTGGTCCTGCTCCACTTTGGCTATCTGTGTTCTCTCTCTGACAAGATATAATGGAGTAAAATATAGTGCAGACATTCACAGCCCATTCTGCCTAGAACCATGCTGTAAACAGTCAGGAGCTCAATTCATTGTTGACAGATAAAGTGTCATGTTTAGATGCAAAGATGGTGAAAGAAGTGTCATCACCTACGCACGCCTGTTGAGGGGCTGTCTTGTCCTTGGCCCCAGAGCTGTTTGGCAGAAAAGGCCTACATCTGTAGACACTCAGTGTGAAACCCAAGTAGAGGAAAGGTAAATTGTTACAAAGGGCTGTTATCATAGTAGTTTCAGCTGCTTACATTTTGTGATTATTTTAAAAGATGATCCCAAGGGTGGCTTTTCAATCAGTGATCAAGTCGTAGGCAAAAAATGAGGCAGCATTGGCCGGTTAAAGGCATTGTGCTAGTAGAATGGAGGCTTGTCGCCACAAGTCACACAATTTAGCTTGTTTACTCTCTGGATCCCAATATTCTTAGGGGAAAATTAATCATTTGGGGGAAGATATGGAGAAAAATTAAGGCCAAACAATATTCAGGGGTGATAAAGGCCACGTCATCTCTATGTTGGTTAAAGGAGGGGATATTGACAATGACATTCAACCATCACATCCCATAAGTCAGATTCTAGCTATTCATGTGTTGTCTTCTGCTTCCCTGGCCTCAAATATCTTGTAGGAAGTGGTGATTTCTAAACAGCCCTGCTGATATGGCTTAGATATAAGGTGTCCCCAAAGGCGCTCATGTGTTGAACAACACAAGAATTTTCAGAGATAAAATGGTTGGGTCTGAGCCTTAACCTAATCTATGGATTAACTAGGTGGTAACTGTAGACAGGTAGTATGTAATTGGAGGAGGTAGGTCATTGGGACATGCCTTTGGGGTTCATATTTTGACCTTGATAATGGTTCGCTCTCTCTCTCTCTCTCTCTCTCTCTCTCTCTCTCTTTCTCTCTCTCTCTCTCTCTCTCTCTCTCTCTCTCTCTCTCTCTCTCCTTCCTGATTGCCATTTCCTGAACTGGTTTCCTCCTCCACACCCTTCTGTCATGATGTTCTTCCTTACCTCTGACTAAGAGCAATGGGATCAGCCTTCTATGGACTGAGATCTCTGAAATTGTGAGCTCTGAATAAACTTTTCCTTCTCTAAAATTATCTTGTCAGGGTTTTTGTTTGTTTGTTTGTTTTTGTTTTGTTACAGCAACAAAAAAGTTGACTGCACAGTCCAGATCTTTCTCTTGAGGTCAATAATACTACATCAAGGTGGACTTCCCACCTGAATACTTTACAGGTGTCTCCAACTCATCTGGTTCTCAAGGCTTAATTGTTTTGATCCAGAATTTATCTCTCTCTCTCTAGGTGAGTGTCACCATCATCCCACTGGGGGAGCCAGTACAGGAAGTCATCCTCGGCCCCTAACTCTCCCCACATAAGATCCCTCACAACTTACGTCAGTTCTATCTCCCCAAATCTCTCTGTCCCGTCTGTTCATTCTCCTCTCCAGCAGGAACACCACTGCCACCACCACCACACGACTTCCAGCCCTGTCTTTTGTATCCCATATTGCGTATTTCTCTCCCTAATCGGTCTTCCAGACTCCTCATTTGCCCCCTCTCACCACCCCCATCCATCTCTGTTCTTCACCCTGTAGACAGAATGATCTTTCTCAAATTCAATGCTATTAGACCATTCTCCTACTGCTTCCTTGACACACAAGACCCTTCAGAATTGAGCCCTTGCCTCAATATCTAGCCTCATCCCCTGAAGCTCTCCTTACAAACTCTAGCCTACTCTTTTGAAACCCTATACATGTTCCTTGGTTTTCCCACATCAGAAACCAATCTCAGGGGAGAGTGTCTGCTGGCATCTGCCTGAGGTTTTCTCCAGTGGCTCAGGAGGCTGCTCCATCGGGCCCATGTGGTAGACCAGAAGGAGAAGAAATTGACCCCTAGGAGTGTCTGCAACCAGTGATAGGGGTTTAGTAGATGAAGACCACAGCTCTGCTGTCCCTCCAATGGGATAACTGGGAGACCTGTGTTTGACACAGTTTCCCAGAGTTTTCCCACAGCACCGAGCTCCAGTTGCCCGCCGTTGCCTCTGGCTTCATTTTCTACCTTCCTGATCCTATTTTGCCAACACGCACCACCACTGGCATTTTCTTCCATCTCCCAAATAAACCTCTTGCACTTGAACCTGTCCCACTGTCAGGTTCTGGAAGGTCAACTAAAACAAATCCCCACATTCCAAAAGGCTTCTGAGTTCCCAACCCCTATCATGCACTCTTCCACTTAGAGGATATATTCATTTTATGCCACCTCCTCTTCTCCCAGAAAAATGAGACTTTTTATAACTCAAGTTGGTCTCCCTTATGAAACCTTCTCTGAATGTTTCCTACCACACCATTATGTGGTTGAATTGATTTTTCTGTGCTCTCCAGGACTTTGTACATATTTTGATTTATTCTTACATATCAAATGGTGATTCTACATATGGTCCCCCTCACAGGACTAATTGCTCTTTGTAGTCAAGAATAATTTTCCATAAGGTGAATCACTACTTGCCACATGATGAAGTGATCAAAAATATTTTGGTAGATAAACTACTTGACATGTTGGGTGTTAGGGATGAAAAAAAAAAAAGTTACTTAATAGCTGAAAAGCTCCATGAGAAGAAATTTATATAATTATTGAGAAACTAGAATATTGCCATGCACTATTCCAGATATTTGGTATATAATAGCAGGCAGAGGAGATATCTAGTAAACCATGAACACACTGTTAATATATTTTATGTGGTTGGCAGCTATGAATGCCATGGACCTGAAAGTTGAAGTAGGCAAGCACATCAGTGACGAGGCTAATTACCAACATGCAGGACAGTAATCTTGCTTCCAGTAGACAAGACATTTGTGGCTTCGGAGTCCACCAGCCCTATTCTATCCAGTCCTGAAATAGTCTTTGTTAAAAATGACTGCTTTCCTAGACATGTGGTCCCCAGGCAGATTGCCTGCTGTGAATCCAGTTTTTAATGCAAAATATCTTCCCAGCACAGAAGTTCACTGCCAATTTATTGAAGTTCATAGGGAGAATACTATCTGTTGACAAAAGCGTATTAGAGAGGGGTGCTACATTTTCAGGAGGTAAAAATGAATGAAACAGACCAGGGCCTAGGCATCCAGGAAAGCAGACATCCCCAACTAAAGTCAGAGCACAGTTACTATCAATCCACTTTCAGCAAAAAATGTTTTCTAGGTTAAAAAAAAAAAAATGCCTTGTGAGTTATCAGAATTATTAGTGTCTAATATGTTAATAGTTAATATATGGAATTTGCCTTTTGAACATTCTCATATAAATGGGATGGCAAAGAGTAGAAGGTTAAGTGGGACCTGGGGGCTATGAGAATATTTTTTAGAGTGAATGATTTAAAAATGAGATTGACAGAGATTCTAAGACAGACAATGGCTCCGTATAATGGGAGGCTGTAAAAATAAAGTTCTGAAAATATAAATCATAAAGTCTCAGGAAGAAAGGTAAGAGGCACTTAAAGAAACCAGAATCTCTTCACAAAGACCTTTGTGAGTTTGATATTTAAATGTTGGTAAGGAGGTCAGAGCTTTAAGCATTTCCTGCTAGGAGCTGCATGCAGATCACTGCAGGGGATAGGATACCGAGAGGGGGTTGCTTTCAACTTTTCAGTGGCTCCCTGGAGCACATGCTATGGTCTGGACTCCTTCCCATGGCGCCTGTGGCCATCACAACCAGTCCTGTCTACAGTGTTAGATCATCTCTCTCATATGCATGCCACCTCTTGGCACCCAAGGCTTCAGTAAGGAGAAACTCCTGGCATTTTCCAGATGCTCCAGTTGTCTCACATCTCCTTGTTTCTTTTCAGCCTCCAGTCTCAACTCCTTCCTTCTGTCCCTGCCTCCTGCCCAAGGGACTGTAGACCCACTCTGTTGTGTACCTGGAGAGCATTTGCAGAGAATTTTCTCACTGATTTTTTTTTTCATAGCACATGTTCACGCATTAGGGCACTTCCTCTATTTGCCTGTACCTATTACTGAATAAAATTTACAGAGATAAAGTGTGTGTCCAAGGAATGAGAATTCTAGTATTTCCCCTGTGCTGAGCACATATAGAATGTTTAATAAAAGGTGAGGACATAGAGTTAATGAATTAATGCAAGATTTATAAAACAGTACAGCAAGAAGCACACAACAATCCAGTGGGCATTTCTATTTAGTAAATTCGTGGGTAAGACACAGCAACATTCTCATAGGGTCATATCATTTTAATTTCACTGATTTTATATCATACTGTAATGATATAAAATACATAGAAGGGCTTGAGCCTGAATGGTGAAAAAATGGTGGCTCAGAGGATTAGATGATCTGTGCAAGTGTAGTAGGCTAAATAACGGTCCCCAAAGACATTCAGGTCTTCATCCCTGAAATCTAAAGCTACCTTATGTAGCAAAAGGAATTTTGCAGATGTAGTAATTAAAGATCTTGAGATGGGGAGATAATCCTGGATTATCAGGTTGGGCCAATGTAATCACAAGTGTCTTTATAAGAAAAACATAGATGGAGATTTTACTACAGAAAGTGATTTAATGACCTTAGCAGAGGTATTTTAAAACACTATTGTTGACTTTATATCATACTGTAATGATACATGCATACCCATGTTTATAGCCAAACTATGGAACCATCCTACATGTCCATCAATGGATGAATGGATAAATGAATGTGTGGTATATATACACAATAGAATTTTATTCAGCCATAAAGAAAAATGAAATTATGTTATTTGCAGGAAAATGGGTGGAACTAGAGACCATTATGTTAAACGAAATAAGCCAAATTCAGAAGGTCAAGGGTTCTATGTTTCTCTCTTATGTGTAAGCTAGAGAGAAAAAAGGAAAAGAAAGCTGTGGTTGGATCTCATGAATCAAAGGGAGATAAGTAGCAAAAAGGGACCAACAATGGGTGGGAGGTAGGGAAGGAGGAGGAAGTGCTGGGGAGTGATATTGGTCAAATCATATTATTATATTGTGTATTGTATGCATGTACAAATATGTAAAAACATATCCCATACATATGTACAACATAACACACCAATCAAAAACTGGGCTCCCATGATTAATAGTTAATATATGGAATATATATATATATATATATATATATATATATATAATAGGATAGGGTAGGTCACATGTGCAGCCTGGGGAGAGTGAGGCGGGGCTGTCTTTCATCCAGTGGGTAGGGGAATGTTTTGTATGTATCCGTGAGTGTCATATCATTTAATCCTCAGCTATGGTGCCATTGTTACTTCCTTTCTGTAGGTGAGGAAAGAAAGAAATAGAGAGGTCAAGTCATTTATCCAAGGTTATGCGGTCTTATGGTTTGGATATGAGGTGTTCCCCAAAAGCTTATATGTGAGACAATGCAAAAAGATTTAGAGAAGAAATGACTGAGTTATGAGAGTCTTAATACAATTAGTGAATTCATCCCCTAATGGTATTAATTGAGATGTAACTAAAGACAGGTAGAGAGTGGGGGAAGAGGTGGGGCTTGTCTTTGGGGTATCTATTTTGTATATGAAGGATGGAGTCTTTATCTGCTTTTTGATCATCATTTGAGCTGCTTCCTTCCACCATACTCTTCCAACCCTGATGTTCAGCCTCACCTCGAGTCCCAAGGAATGGAGTCATTTGTCTATGAACTGAAACCTCTGAAACTGTGAGACGCCAAATAAACTTTTCCCTGTTAAAATTATTCTTGTCAGGTCTTTAGTCACAACAGCGAAAAAGCTGACTAAAACACATGGTAAGTGACTGTGCCTGGATTTCTCTAGGGTGTTTAGTAGGTCTATGTGCCTAACATCAATGACAGTGATTCTCAAGGTGGTACCAGCAGCATCAGTATCAACTGGAGATTTATTAGAATTATAAATTCTCAGATTCTACCTTGAACCTACTGAATCAGAAATTCTGGGATAGATTCTTTTTGAAAAAAATCATTCCCAGTGATTCTAATGCCACTTGAGATGGAGAACCCATGTTCTATGCCAGTCTTCATCTTTGGAAAGACAACAGCCATCTTGGTCCAGGCTTCTCTGACTCTGACTAGCATCACCAGTAGAAAATGGCCAATACACATAGTGTAAGGATGTTCCCAGATTCATCATCCCAAGGGCTGGCTGTGGTGTCTGGTCCTTTGATGGAGGGTTTAGAGGGAGGGAAAGGAGGGGTCAGCACAGAGACAGAAACTCTGCTGATTGAAGACTGAGTCTGATAGGAAACACGAAGATACAGATAGATGAACATCACTTTCTCTATTGTAACCCTTAAGCTCAAAGAAATAATGTCAAGAGTTAACACATGGGATGCCATGAAATTAAAAAGCTTCGGCACAGCAAAGGAAACAATTAGAAATGTGAAGAGAGAAACCTACAAAATGGGAGAAAATCTTTGCTAGCTACTCTTTTGACAGCAGGTTAATATTTAGAATATGTAAAGAACTCGAAAAAGTTTACATCAAAAATTCAATTAACAAATGGGAAAATGAATCAAACAGGCATTTATCAAAAGAAGAAATATAAATAGCAAACAAATACATGAAAAATATTTGATATCATTAGCAATGAGAGAAATGTAAATCAAAACTACAATGAAATTTCATCTCACACCAGTCAGAAAGATAATCATCAAGAATACCAACAATAATAAATGCTAGAGAGGATGTGGAGAAAAAGGGATACTTTTACACTGTTGGCGGGATTATAAATTAGTACAACCACTATGGAAATCAATATGAAGCTTCTTCAAAAGATTAACTATGCAAACACCATAGGAACCAGCTATACCATTTCTTGGTATTTATCCTAAAGAATTAAAGTTATCATATTACAGTAATATGATACATAATGCATGCATGTTTATAGCATCACAACTCACAATAGCCAATCTATTGCACCAGCTTAAGTACCCATTAATGGATGAATGAATAAAGAAAATGTGATACACACACACACACACACACACACACACACACACACAATGGAGTTTTATTCAGCCATAAAGAAAAATGAAATTATGTCACCTGCAGAAAATTGGATGAAACTAGAGACCATCCAAACAAATATTTTCTCCTCTAATGGTTTATGTCAGATATTTTGGTCATAGAAACACAAAGCTGACTAATACAAGAGGTTAAGTGTATTTTCTAAGATCATATAACTAGTATATAAGAAAACCAGAAGTTGAACCTGGCCAGCATCTTTCCAGATTCTGTGATGGTAGCTATGACTTTGGAAAGCTATAATATAACATTCTATCCATCTCTTGGAGAGAATGGATAGTAGTCAAAATGTCCATTGTTCAAACTCATCTCCATCCATAGCTATACTAATAAGTGGATGGAAGTTGTGGGAGATGCACCTATTCGGCTAGAAGGGCTTGGATAGTTGGATTGGGGAAAGAAAGAAGTAGGCAAGAGCATCGGTGCTGATGGAGGAAAAGCTCTGTAACTCAGAGTGGGAAGACCTGGTAGATCACATGACCTGACAACAATTGCCCACTCCCATCTTGAAATGGGCACAACCGTACTTCATTGCTAAATAATGAACATGGAAGGAACAAGCTTGGTGCATGATTCTAAAGTAGGTGATCAGGAAATGAATAACAAATTTGAATCTGCAGTGAAGGAAATACTGAATGATAAAGCTTAACACCTCATCTATCTGCCAAAAATATAGCTAGTCATAAAGTTCATTTAAGAGAACCAGGTTGGAAAATGGTCACAAGGATGACACCAAGGCAGAGTTTAATGGTGAGCTGGCTTGGTTTGTAAAAGCAGCTGTGTTCTGACTGTTGGCTGTATCAACTGCCAAGAGCCATGTTGGGAGCCTGCAGGGAGGTACCATTCAGGCTCAAGCCACCTGTTAACAAGTCTCCACTCCACACCATCAGCCAAATAGCCCAGGAGGTGTATCAGGTTCCCAGGTTGCAGATTAGAATGCTGTGGTTGCTCATTAGCTATTTCTTTGATCTGAAGCATCACTAATTTGCCTCAGCTCTGCTGGTTAATGTCAGCCAAGGACTGCCACACAACTGCCTAATTCCTCAGTGCTTATCTCTTAAGAACTTGATGTTTGCAGGAGTGGCCCTCAAGAAATCAGAGGTGGGTGTCAGAAACTCAGGAAAGAAATGTCATCCAAAGTGGTAGATCTTACACTGTGTTCTTAGATCACCTTGGAGTCTTGAAAAAGTACTTATTGTGGTGGAATAGGTGTGGTCTAACTGTATTAATTTTTTGTTGCTGCCAACACAGCTTAGCATACATTTTGTGGCTTAACAAAATACCCATTTATTATCTCACAGTTCCTTAGGTCAGGAGTCTGGGCACAGCATGGTTCAGCTGCTTCTCTGCTCCAGGTTTTACAAGGTGGAAATCAAGGTGTTGGCAGGCTGCATTCTTTCTGGAAGCTCCGAGCATGAATATGCTCCAAATTCCTTCAGGTTGTTGGCAGAATTCAGGTCAATCCCTGGTTCCTTGCTGAGTGCTGGTGGCAGGTTGCTCTCAGTGTCTAGAGCTGCCTGTGTTTCCTGCTTGGGCCTCACTTCCAACATCTTCAATCCAGTGGCTGTGGGTCCAATCCTTCTCTCTCCCTCCAATCTCTCTGACCTTGGTTCATCTTCTGACTCCTTTTTCTACCATATCTCTCAGATGGACTTGTTTGTGATTACTCCTGGATAATTCAGGCTGATCTCCTATCTTCCTATCAGTTGTCATTAAGCTTTAGTTTCCTCTGAAAAGTCCCTTCACAGCAGGGGATAAGAAGGGAATGAGATCTCAGAGGGACAGGATTAGAATTCTGCTTCTATACAAACCAATGCCCGGCTGCTATTGCTGCTGTTGGTTCACAGGTCCTGAAGCATTCGTTTTATTGTTTTTGCTGATAATTTTGTGTGTTTTAGGACAAGGGACAGAAACTCCATGAGAACTCCCATTTTCCACTTATGATGGATAGAAGGGCTGAGGAAGGGTGTTCACAGGGATGATAGTCAAGAAGGGAAAACTGAGGTGGGACACATGGAAGGTTTTCCTGAAGTGATACAAAACCACAACTAAGACTTCCTTATCCACTGTCTGGGTCAGAGCTATCTCTTTCCTGTCCTATACTCAATTGTTTACTCATATATTTTTTTCATCTATTAATCAAAAAGTTATCAAGCACCTAATCTGTGAGACATTTTATAGGTTCATAAAATATAAGGCCCTTGTTGACTTTGCCCCTATGGAACAAACTTCATAGTGAGAATTACATACAGCAAACAAATGCTTCCACAAATATCTAGGCACTTACCATATAATCGATATGGAAGAAGTAGAGGCTTCCATGAAAACTTATTATTATCATTATTATTGTTGCTGGGATTAGGACTCAGGAGTGCTTTACTACTGAGTGACATCCCCAGCCCCCTTTTTAATTTTAAGACATGGTCTCACTAAGTTGCTAAGGCTGGCCTTGAACTTGTGATCTACCTGCCTCAGCTTCCTGAGTCTGTGGAATTACAGGCATGCACCCCTATGCCCATTACCATGAAAGCTTAAATAAGGAGATCTAACCTTGCCTTTAAGGATTAGTAAATGAAGAAGTAACATTTAAACTGGGGCTCAGATAATGCATGCTAACCAGAGATAGATGATCAGCTGGGATAGTATTAAAGGAAGTGAATACAATATGGGAACATTCTATGGTGTAGGTCTGAAAAGAATAATCAGAGTCAATGTAGCTGGAAAATACTAGGAGAGGGAATGAAGGGCATGAGTTGAATCTAGAAAGGTGGGGCTGGTCAGACAGACCTTTGAGACCATGGAAAGGAATTTCAGCTTCATCCTAAGGAAATGGGGAGCTTCAGGAGGATGGGTTTTATGCTGAGTTTTGAGTTGTTGAGAAGATTATTGGGGTTGCTGTGGAGAATGGTTTATAGGGGTTTAAAGGTAAGCACTTGTGGCTCTGAACACATGGGGTGCATTTAAGAAGATGCATGAGCAGTCCACGTGTAAAGTCGCTTGACCCAGGGTGACACGGACTAGGATAGGGGAGTTGAGCTAGAGAAAATGAATCTGAGACAGATTTTGGAGGCAGAAATGTCTTGACTTAGGGCAGATGTAGGAATGAATGAGAAGAGGGTCAAGGTTTCTGCTGGTTTCTGGTTTCTGCTGTATCTGTGACTCATCATATAACATAAATCAACTACAAATCACATTCCTATATATAATAAAAAGACTTCTATTTCCTTGATAGTTTAATTTTTACTATATTGTAGTTATTGTGATTCATGAGGCAACAAAATCCTGCTTAATACCAACTGGAGAGAATTTGTTTCAGCAGATTCATCAATGGAGTCCACAGAATCTGTATATGTGACAACGTTCCCAATATGGCCATTTTATTTTTCCCTCATTTCAATGTAAGGGAGAATGCAAACAATGGCCTCCCAACAATGAAAGGAGACACCACATCCTCATTTCTTTTAACAGCTACTGCCTCATTTCCTTTAAGTCTGTTGTGATTTATTTTGCTCACTTGGCCCATTGGATGCTACTAATTCTCATGATATTAACATTGATTCCTGCCTTGTTCTCACAAAGAGTTAGGAGGACTTGGTGCACACTCCTGGGTGGGTGCTGCTTAATTCACAAGAGACTGCATGAAACCTGGACCTGACAACACTACTGAAATATGTAAATCTGATGTATATACTCCATGGTCACAATGACATCCTTCCTGTCTTTTGTATTTCTCCTTCTGGAGGCTCTTAAATCAGATTGTTTGGGCTTCAATTATTTTCATATCTTCTATCTGCCATGAAGGTACCTTAGGTCTTTACCTTACCTGATTCTTCATTTGAAAAATGGGATAATGAAGATGTTGTGTCTGCCGAAAACTAAAAAATAGATATTAAAAAAATTCTCTCTCTCTTAAAAAAAATGGGATAATGTAATAAGAATTGTAATGCAAAAAAACAAACAACCCCCCCCAAAACCCCATAGAGTACATGTAAAAAGGCATGAATTGGTGTGAACATACTCTATATACAAAGATATGAAAAATTGTACTCTATATGTGTAATAAGAATTGTAATGCATTCTGCTGTCATGTATTTAAAAAAGTAAAATCAATAAAACAAAAAAATGGGATAATATGAGGATGTTGGAAATTGAAGGAAATAGCCCATATAAAGCAACATATAGGAAGTCCTCCTTATATGAGAGTTACTGTTACTATTGTTTTCCCTGTTAGGGAAGAGGGGTGATTACATCACTTTTTTCTTTTTTGTTCTTCTCTGGTGATGACAGTTTAGAGGGCAAGGTGTCTTCTTTGAGGAGGATACGGAGGTGCCCTTAAGTCCAGTCTTGGACAGGCCTTGCTCAATTTATTGCTCTGGTCATGGATATCAAGGCAAAGAGGACTGTCCCCTCATGTGAGCTCATCTGACAGCTAGGTCCCTTGTCCTTTCATTTAGTTGGCTCAAAGTGGCCATCAATCCTCTGGGGACCAAAGCAAGTATGGCCTCCTCAGCATTCTATCTGAATAAATGACTCCCAAATATATTGGCAAGAGACCAAGAGTGGAACTGATGGGTCCTTGGGCAAATCAGTTAGCCTCTCTGAAAAGAAGGTTGATGACTGGTGACAAGGAGGTGGAAGAAGGGTAAAAATCCACTGAAGGTCCATCACAAGTTGATCCCACTGGTCTTTCATTCTGCTTTCTCAAGCTACATACCTACCCTCTCCCTGCCTCGGCCACTATGAGATCGCCATCCACAGGCCCTTTAAATGGCTTTGTGTTTTTGTACACATTCTTTCTCTAGAGTATCCTTCTTAAGCATCCTAATCTTCTACTTATAAATCTCACCTATTCTTCACGACTCAGGTCAAATGTCACTTGTCACACTTCTCTCTGATGTCTTTTTATTTCATTCATTCCACAAATACTTATTAAGCAAACTGTATTAGACATATAAGATACAGCTGTGAACAAGATGGACAAAGTCCAGCTGTCATGGAGCTGGCTGACCATAAATAAGTAAATGACTCATAACATCACGTGGTGATAGTGCCATGGAGGGAAAAGAAAGATAAAAAAAGGGGACAGGTGTGGGGAGAGTGGTGGAAAGTGCTAGCTACTTTCTGAGGAAGTGTTTTTAATTTTTAATTAAAAAAATACTTTTAGTTGTAGATGGACACAATACCTTCATTTTATTTATTTACTTTAGTGTGGTGCTGAGGATTGCCTCTCACTTTACCACTGAGCTATAACCCCAGCCCCATTTTGTGTGTGTGTGTGTGTGTGTGTGTGTGTGTGTGTTTAAAACTAACATCCATGGATGAAACTAATCATGCAAAGAGCTGGGTTCCTGAGGCATAAACTACCTGGTTTTGTTTGAGAGACACAAAGAAAGTTAGTATGAGCCGGGCACAGTGGTGCATGCCTGCAATCCCAGCTGCTAGAGAGACTGAGGCAGGCGGGATCCCAAAGTTCAAAGCCAGCCTTAGAAACTTAACAAGGCCCTAAGCAACTCAGCAAGACTGTCTCAAAATAAAAAATAAAAAGAGATGGGGATGGATCAGTGGTAAAGTGCTCCAGATTTCAATCCCTGGTACAAAAGAAAAGAAATTTAGTATGAACAGGTGAGGGACAAGGGGGAGGCAGAAGACAGCATGAATGACTTCAGGTAAAGAGTTCAGACTGTATTCTGAGTGAGCAAGAGAGAGAGAGGGAATCTGATTTTATATTTGTAATGGCACTCTGCTGTGTGAACAAATGGGGAAGGGGGAGAAAAAAGAGAGAAGAGGAGGGGGCAAGTGGCTCACTTGGAGGCTCCCTCAGTAGATCAGGAGATGACAGCATCTGGCTGAGCTAAGCTGTGCGCTAGGCAGCAGTGGGGTATTTGGATGTGCATTTTGGAGATACAGTTAATGACATTATGATGATGAATTGGATTTGGAATACAAAAGAAGAGAAACCCGGAACAACTGCGTGGATGTACTATACTGCCATTCGCTGAGATGGGAGATGGTTAGGAGGTTGGGGTGTCTAAAGTTTGTTTCAGACAATTAATTAGCTTTACAGTGCCTATCAGATGTCTGAAAGCAAGTAGTTCATCAAATCTATAACTGTGAATTTTGAGGGAAGAGATTGGGAATATGTATACATGTATATGTTATATGATGGTGCTATGATTTGGAGTTGGTGTGTTCCCCAAGGGTTCATGTAGTGGAAGCATAGTCCCCAGTGTGCCAATATAAGAAGCTGATGGGCCTTTTAAAGAGGTAGAGCTTATTGGAAGGTCACTGCGAGCAGGCTCCTTGTCAGAGATTAAAGTAGTTCTTGGGGGACCCTGGCTAGTTCTCATAAGAGGGTTATTAAAAAAAGAGCAACACCAGCTGCTCCCTGGTCTCTCTGTGGCCTCCTATTTCACCATGTGATCTCTCCCCTTACAGGCATGTCTGCCATGATGCTTTCTGCCATGATATGATGTCATCAGATGGGCCCTTGCCAGAACAGTGCCATGCTGTTTGCATTTTTAGTCTCCAAAACTGTGAGCTACATAAATCTCTTTGTCAAGGAACCAGCCCAGGAATTTTGTTATTAAAATGGAAAGTGGACTGATATAGAGGGTATTGGAAGCAATGAGATTGAATAAGCTCTCCTTGGAGAGAGTGGAGAAGGTAAAGAGAAAAGGACCGGTTCTACACATTGCTGTCTCTGTACCCTGCCCTCCACCTCCCACCTTGGTGTCCCCCCAGACACTTTGGAATGAATAGTGATATTTTCCCCCCTTTGTAGGGCTATGTTAAGATACCCATGGATTCTAGATGTTCCAACCTCTGTAGGTTCTACATTGTATCAAACATATTAAAATTCACCTTCATCCTACATTAAATTTAATTATATGCGTTCCCTTAAAAGTGAAGTTACAACTGGCAAGTTTGACATCTTATGTTTTGTAGATATTTAATTAAGATATCATTTGGTCTTGACCTTTGCAGTTTTATTTGTGCATTTCAGAGCCAGCTCTATTTGTAATGTCTCATGCTATTTTTGGATGCCCTTGGCGAGCTTTGCAGTACAAGGTCATGAGACCCCAGCATCTCATGGGTAAAATGAACTAGATTCTCTGGACTCTCAATATTTATGCCTTCTTAAAGGCGCTTAAATCACTTCATATTATAACCATGTGTTTTTATGTCTGTTTTTCTCCATTGGATGTTAAGCTTGAAGAATCTCAGAGCTCTGTGTGTGGCAGGGACTCAGTATTGTTTATTTATGGAAGCAATTAATTTTTACAAATAAGAAAAAACCCAAGTCCAGGGATACATTGTGCTCTCTATCTTTACTTAGGAAAGGGCTCTCGCCCTCCACTTTGCACACAAGTAATGTGAATTTGGTAAAAGGAGGCAGTGTTGTACACAAGGTTGAAGTGTTGGGCACACCTCTGACTAGCTGTGAATCTTGCATCAGAAAATTAATCTCCATAGACCTGATTTTTGTATAGACCCAATTAAAGCCATTTTTTCTAATACCTTGTTAACTTTAAAACATAGTATTCTTAAAATAATATATACTTTTCCCCCCCAAAAAAAAGAAAAAGAAAGAAAAAACTTAAGATCTTTAAATTCAGGACTCGAATGTTTCTGTTATTTTCTAGAAAGTGAGATGCAAAATATCTTTTGGTGTCAGGACCCCTGGCTCTAAAAAACCAAACCAAAACAAAACAAAAACAAACCTAAGACAGGAGGGAACCCCCCTTCCCCAAAACAACAACAAAGACCCCAATGGCTTTTTAGGGACATCTTGTAAGAAAATCCTTCAGTAATAACCTAGTAAAATGGTCCTTACAAGTCTCCTGGAGATAGAGAATGGGAAGGAAAAGTAGCCATTCCAGGTCACGTTCTGGCCCTCTGAGACTTAATGATGCTGCATAATTGCATCCTGCTTGCTAAAGAACTGAATCAGTGCCAGACTGTCACCTCTTGTGAGGAAGAGGAGACATGATTATATGGAGTTCAGCCCAATGCTAGGTGCCAAGTAGCTCCAAGGAGCCACACTGAAATTCAGTCCATCTTGGCTATGCCCTGCTAAATATGTCAAGGGCTCTAACATACTATTGAGAACTTCTGATTTTACGAGTTGGCAACAAAAATAACATTTGGAAATGGATGTTGACTAGGGAAGAGAGGCAAGTTTATGCTTTCTGCCATGTACACATATTGAGATTAGGGTCCAGAGCCCAGTTTGGGCCAGGTGAGGTCAAACTGCAGCTGGCTTTTGTTCCCTTCTGCCATTTTATATTAGAGGATGAAAGGAGGGAGGATCAACTTGGCCAGGCCATGGTTTAAAACTGCCCCCAGCTTGTGTTCCTATTCATCATCCTGCTGTCTACCACGGCTCTCTTTGTGTAAGACTAGATGATAAAAATCATGAAGAATGTATATTTACTTTATATTTCTCCAGCATGACATTCCTTTTATGTGAGGAGGGATAAGGTGCTGTGTATTTCTGTCCTCAGATATGGTATGCCTTAGTGTTGCTCACTTAGACTGAGAAGCTTTAATTTAGAAGTTACCGAAACAACCACCTCCCTTCTCTACTGAGTTTGTAAGTTCCTCAAAATAAAGGGTAGATGGTTGAGAGGAAAATAATAGGTGAGATGGAAGAGGCTGGCGTGTGATGAATAACCTCTGATACTGAGGTAGAAGGAAGGAGAAAATTCTGGTCCATCTGCAGATGGGGACTGCCAGTTAGTAAGTTCTTCCATGGATAAGGGAGTTGAGGATGTCGCACCACCCATCTTCTACAATAAAACTGAAGATTTTTCTTGACTAATTTATAAAATGTTGAATCAGAAATGTCCTTTGTAGTGACAGACTAATTAGATTAAAAACATGAAAACATCTTGCTGTCCTGAACATCTCACAAGCCACAGGTTTGCTGGTAATGAACTGATTCAAGTTCCATCTGCTCCAGGGAATGTACCCCACCAGTTAAAGTCCAAGGAGTCTTTGCCTGTTCTGAGCTTAACAACTTAGTGTCTCCCACATTTTTGTTGTCTGTTAAAATTTTATTACTATTATTTTGAGTCTGGCTATGTCATCTCCATTAGCTTATTTCAAGTCCTTGTGCCTGTTTTCTTATGTGTAAACAGAGGATAACACATGCACTTCTGCCCTAGAGTTTTTCTGATAAGAGAAATATTTTACATCAGCATGTGCATGCTATCTATTCTCACATTGCATAGCATATAGTAAGTGGTCAATAAAAATCACTCTCTTTCTCTCTCCTTATTGGGACTTTGGGACTGTACAGGTTCTCTTTTATATCTTTTATATCCTGAGATCTTTAAACCTTGTTAGAGTTCAGTTTGTTTGTTGTTTTGACTGATTTATCATTTCTCTTCTCAAAAGGCAGGGTATCAAAACTTCAAGGTTAGTGATTGCATCTCAAGCAGGGGTTACAAAGACTAACACTCCACTGCTGATTTTTAGCTCACAGTCCAGTCCCACCTTGTGGCATGTACTGGAGATGGCTTTTAGACAAAGTCATGCTGTAGGCATCCAGGGATTCAGCCCATCAACTTTACACAAGATGTCAGCAAATTGAACAAGGCCATCTTTCTCTTTAACAGCGCTTAGGCCTCTCACCTCCTTGCCCACCACCAAGTCCCTACACACACAGACTGGGGGTGTGTGCGGCACGACAAAGGAAGAGTGGCCCAGTTGGTCCCACACTGGGCACCAACACGTGCATAATCTCATGGAAACTATATCAAGCTTTATAGACTTTCTTCTCTGCCTACTTCCTAAAAATGTCCAAATCTCACCTGTGTCCCTCTTGCACCACTCTGCTTCTTTCTCCCTCCATTTCAATCCCCACCTCTGCTCAGATGTTCTTTTTTAACTTTCCTTCATGTTCTGCGTCTATGTGGAAACTGAGAAGCTTCTCAGCTTACCCTTTCAGAGTTGTTTATGCATGGGTATGAACAGATCAAATAAACAGGAACTTAGGTTAATTTAATAGAAAAAATAAAATATGGAATAACATTGATTTTGGCCAGTATCAATTACAACCATTCTACTATATTTTACAAAAAAACAACTGAACATTTTACACATGTACAGTATTTTTCAGTAAAGTGGATTTGGATTTAACAATGGGTCACTTTTAATTAGTGAATTAAAAATAAAAAAGACAAAAGAGAACAGAAGATAGGGCTTTTGTCTCTAGAAGTTTAGCGCATTTGTCATTTCTCCAAACTTTGTACTATCCATTACATATATCTCATTATGAATATATATATTTATACATAATATATAACATTAACTTAAATTTTGAAAGCATTATGTTCTAGTTAATAATGTTATGTAGATAAACGAGGCAGTAACACACTAGTAGTTAAACCGGTATTTCCATGATGTGCACCGGCCACCAGTGGGAAATGGAGCGTGCGCTGGTGGACCCCAGTGAACTTGGCTTTCATGTTGATGGCTATTTGTCTAAGAACACAGATATCATTTTTATCTTTTCTATCATAGTGACCATGGGCCTTAAATAGGATGGGTTAATTCAATTAGCTGGATCCCCTTGCAGGCGAATCTGGTTTTGCCATCTGCTTGAGCTTGCTTTAGGCTTGCATTACCACTTCTCCACTTAAAGACTGTGCCTTTAAGTGTGAGAACTAACTATATGCCCTACCCAGAATCAACTGTGGTTCTGTGTCAGAAGGGCCTGCAGTGTTGTAAGGAGGAAAGTTGTTCAGCAAGATCAGTTGGTTTCCTAGTTACTTATGAATTATTATGTGACTCGGTATAGCTACAATGCTAGAAAGAGGGTTATTAGTCTATTCATGTGTTATTCATTCACTTTGGGTTGGAAGTTAACTCAGATGTCTAGGAATATTTTCAAGGCAGGCTTTTTACCAGCTTGCTGCTTGGATTGGGAACTTAGCATCATTCCCAGCTCCTTCCCAGGATCATCTATATTGAAACAATTCCTCTTCTGTGAAGCCAGCGGCATCTTGGAAATAAAGCTCTCAAAAGCTGAAAACCTGCAAGATGGCTGGTCACTCCCAAAACAAATGAGGTCACCAATGGAACTTTGTTAGGAAAAATAAAGAAACTTATTATGGGTCTGCCCTTCCCCAAACAGAGAAACTATGAAAAAATTTATCAGGTTTCCTCATTTCTGATCAATGATTTTCTTATAATGATTTTCAATGATTTTTCTTATAATTCCATCTGCTAGATTCCATGAAATGTTTATGGAGTCACAGAGAACCAGTGAAGAAGTTTCTAAACCCACACTTGCAAATGAAAAAAAACCAAAACCCAAAAAAACCGAAAACCAAAAAACCCAGATGATCTCAAGAACATTCAGTGGGCAGGTGTGTAAGTGCATGGCCTGGTTATAGAAGGACAGAAAAGTGAAAAAATACAGAACCAGGAGGGGACAATCATGCCACCCATATTCAATTTCCAGTTTTATTTTCCTAAAATGACAAGATGAAAAAACTTCTAATAAGCACCATTGAAAAACATTGCCCGGCCAACATGAACACGAGCTTAAATATTATTTAAATAAATTCCATTTCTTAAAAAATACAGGACCTCTTAGAAACTTTTGACTCCAGGAAGAAATTTCCTGCATCATACCCAAAATGCTTCCCACTATGATAAATGGAATTTCTGATGGCCTTTGGAGAAAAAAAAAATGCTATGGATAATGGCTAGATAGCACCAAGAGATTGTGCAGGGTCTACAAAATGAACACTCTGAATTTCAGGGGAGCTGGGTCAGTTTCAGCTATTTCTTGTACCTCTGCATTGTTTCCATCGCCAATTTGACTGTACAGAACGATCCTATTTGACCAGCTGTGTATAAAATAACCTAATCTACAATGGAAAAGCCAGTAGCAGCAAGTCTATCGATGAAACCAGTGGAGCAGACTTATCAAGTGAGTAAAATGCAAAAACCAGTACATAATGCACCAAGTAAATTAGGTGTGGAAAGTATCAATGCTGAGCGGTGAAATACTAAGACAAACACCAAACCTAACTCCGTAGGATGTTCTTACTGCCCTCAGGTCCAGTTTCCTGTCATTTCCCCCAATGGTGGGCTCAAGTATGCAAAATGACGGATGCGAGAGCTTTCTTTTTCCTTTTGATCTACATATGCTCTTGTGATATTTTGGAAAAATATTTTTAAGCATCTCAAAGGGGAAACTAGCAACTAAAGGCAAAAGGAAAAAAAAAAATGGACCTTCAAATCCAGGGCAGGAAATCAAATCATTACTTTAACGTCAAATTTTGGCATCAAATACTTTGGTCATACAATACTGTCTCTGTGGTTCTGGCTGTTTAGTACTAAACACTAAACACCCAGTTATAAAAGGTAGGCTTGTTGTTGGTTTATTTATTTTTTTTTCCATTTAAGTTCTGACAAAACAGTTCACCATCTCCCTGCACAAACTTGAGAGAGAGAGAGAAAGAAAAAAAAAGAGCAAGAAAGAGAGAGGTGGCTTGCTTTTTTTTTTTTTTTGGCTTTTTTTTCTTTTTAATAATATGGAATAATCTATAAGTCTACAGGAACAAAGAAATCTAAGATGCTGCTCAGCCTTGGAATGTACATGTTTTGCAGCAAAGTTGTTGAAGAACCTTCCGTTGGCACAGATTGTTCTTTTTCACAAGCATACAGAAGCCTCCTTCGGCCCAGGACTCTTCCGTTGCTTTTCCGGAAGTCAGCAAAAGAGAGGGGGAGTGGAGGTCGAGAGCAGCATGATGCACACACACGGAAGGAGGTTTTGATTGGCCAAAGAGGCAGATTGGGAGGTTGGAAGAGATCATTCAGGAGCAGTCAACAAGGAGAAAATTTGGTCCACCCAAAGTGATTTCAGTCAACAGCATTGGTTTTCAAGGAGAGACATTGCAGTCCAACGGTAAATGTGATTGGTATCCATTTGTGAAAGGGAAAAAGATTGAAAAGAGAATAAGTTAGAAATCAATAATAACACAAGCAAGGAATTTTTCTTTTCAGAATTACCTAGAGCAGAGAATATACAGACATTTATTCCATATTTCATTGAAGCTAAGACATAGGATTTACCATGCAGCATTACCTTAAGAATCACAAGGGAAATAACGCTTCTTATTAAACTGTGACACAATGCTCTCATCAATTAGAATTTTAATTTTATTATTATTTATTATTTTTAATAATAAAAATTATTTTATTATTATTTATTAGTTATCATTTTTATTATTTATTAATTTTATTTTATTAATTTTATTTTACTTATTAGAAGTAATTGTTATATGATGTCCTTTTTGGTTTCTGTGATTATACAATGACCCTTCCTTTGAACATTGAACAACAAACAATTCATTATTTGGAAGCTCTTTTGAGATGTTATTCAAAGTCATACAGAAGTAGTAGCTATGAGCTTAATCCAGTTAACAAACACCTCTGTACCTAAGTCTCAGGCAACACCACTTAAATCCTATGAACCCACTGGTCAAAAGAGTTGTAAGCTGTCATGAACTATCAGGTGCATCTGATTTCAGAGATGTTAAAATACAAAACAAAACAAAACAAAATCTTATCTTAGAATCATGGAAATATGAAAGTTGAAAGGGAACAAACAGCACAAATATGTAGTTGTCTTATTATTTGATGCCACCAATGGTGTCATTCTTTCACTAGTTCTTCATTTTCCCCTTCTGCTCACAATCCCGACACCCCTCTTTTACCAAAATTCCATTTTGCACAACTTAGTCCATGCTCACCAGGATTCAGTGAAAGTAGCTAAAGCATCACAAACCTTGAAATGCCTGGTACAAGAGCTGGAGGCAAAAATGTCAAGTTATAGTGGATGTCCCATGTTCACCACCTAAAAGCCTTTCTCAGTTTTTTGGTTACTCCAGAGTGGTGTAGTTGGAATTAGCCCTGGTTAAGAAACTCTGAGAACAAAGCACCTGAGTGGGTCCTGACCCTTCCTGTCAGACCAATCACACGTCAGAAAAGCTATGAAGATGCAGTCACCTTTGATGCCCATGCAACAAGCCATATGTGCTGTCATAACAGTGCCATCATGCCCCGTTTCTTCTGATGCCTTCTTGAAATTCCTAAGATGGGGTTGTGGAATAACCTCACAAGGACACAGGTATTATCTTGTTCATTTTGTGCAGATGAGGGGAAAGCAGCCTAGAGAATTTCATAACCTGCCCCAGGTCTAGAGCCCAGGTATGAACTACGGTGTTTTGACTCCCAAGTCCATATTTTGCCATCACAGGACTGTTCTGCCTCCCCTAAAATTTCCAGAAGAGGGAACATTCCAAAGAAGGTAAAGAATGAACCTAGGCAATGATCTTATCATTGAGACTGTTCCACATGCATGCCTTCTATTTTTATAACGAATTTTTATGAAGATGTTTAAAACATCTTTGGTTCCAAACAATTTCTTTCTGTATCACTGAGATGTATTTTCTGATCAGGCTTAGGCAGATTTTATGGTCCCTTCAGCATGAACTACATGAGGATCAAAGTTCACATACATGTTGGAGTTGGAATAAATTAAACTCATTATTTTTACAGATGAGAAAACTGAGTCTAAGGAAGTGAGACAACTTGGCATTTCCCTATCAGAGGGATCAGGGCAGAGCAATAGTCTTTAAACTGCCTGTATCAGACACAGGAGAGGCTTCTAAAAATATCTACCCTCAGGCTAATCCCAAACCAATTCAATCAAATCTGTGGGGAAGCTGCAGGATCTTGGCATTCTTCTTGGGACTCATCAGTGCCAAGAAAGTAAAAATGGACTAATATTTAAAAATCTTAACTTCGATACTTTGGTTTGGCACTTTCTACCATCACATCTTGGGTTTTCCCTTCTATATAAGTCTGGAATGTTGATTCTTAGCCTTGTAAACTTCATGAAAGATTCAGAAACCATTTGATTATCATTTACATATCAAAATTGTAAGCAATACAAATAATAGGAGTGATAGAAAAACTAAAGTCTTTGCATGATTGAATTTTATGCTATTATTAAAAAAAGTTTCCAAAGACTTTGTAAAACATAGGACAAAGGAAAATGCCTATGTATAATGCTTAGTGCAAAAAGCAGGATACAGAACTCTGTATGTGGCATTTAAAAAACTGGGTAAGAAGTACATATGGAAAAATACTGGAAAGAAATATATCAAAAATTAACTGGAAAAGGCTGCATACTGTGTGATTTTAATATGTTAAGGGGAAACACTGTAACACTTTAAGGGGAAAATGTATGGAGATAGTAAAAAAAAAGAGTGATTTCTATGGGGATGGAGGAAAGGAAGTATGAAAAGGCAGAAAACAGAAGATTTTTAGGATAGTGAAGCTGCTCTGTATATTGCAATGGTAGATACATGTAATTATACATTTGTCTAATTCCGTGGAATATACAACATCAAGAGCAAATCCTAATGGAAACTATGAGCTTTGGATGATAATGAGGTATCCTTGTATGTCTATGCACTATAAGAAATGTGCCTCTCGTGCTGGATGGTAATATTGGGGGAAGCAATACATGTAGGTAGGAGGGGGATATAAGAGAAATCTCTGTGCTTCCTGCTCAGTATTTCTGTAAATCAAAAATGGCTCTAAAGAATAAAGTTTATTAATTAAAAAACAACAGTTGTCATCTTGGCCAGTGGATCTATAGGTGATTGATTTCTTCTTGCAATTAAACAACAAAGCCCCACACTCATTAAGGGTTAAGTTCAAGAGGAAAGAATGCCAACAAGATATTGGGCATGTCCTATCTGATGCATGCTTGTTAATAATGGAAATAGGTTATAACTTAAAGTAGAAAGCTCATATTTAGCTCAAAAGATCAAAAAGAGAAGTTGTACTCACCATCCTTGCAGATAGCTCCCATTTGACACATTCCTAAGTCTAAGAGATACCCACTGGGGCAGCTGGTACAGTTCTTGAACCCTGGGCCATTACATGTCAAACAACTGGTATCACATCTAGGGGAAAAATGTTCAATTTTTAAAATACTTTCAGATATCAACACAAGATAAGTTGTGTTTACTATCAATATTATAATGTCTTAAATTTAATTTTCCCTTTGAAGATAGCACAAAAATCTTTCTTACAATAATTTCTAGGTTTGATGACATTAAAACTAGCAGGGAGACACTGATTTTAAAGGGAATATTACGTGTACTTGAAACAAATATATTACTTTGAAAGTTTTAAGGTAGGCCTGAGGCCAAAAAAAAAAAAAAAATCTGTTAACTTGGGTTAGAGCTATAAGGAAGTGTCCAAATATAAAAGATTGAACTTTATTTTGTCATTAAAAACTCTTAAGTTTTCCCATTATTTTTGAAGGTAGTCCTATGAGGAATTAAGGTACTAAATGCTACAGCTGGGGACAAATCCACTTACTTTTTGCAGGATTTGTATCCATTCTCTGAAGAATGCTCTAAGTAGTAGCTGATACTACAGCTCTGCACGCATCTACCGTCTTCCATGTAGTAGCCCTCTGTGCAATTAATGCAGCCATCAGCTCCTGCCCCTTTAAGCACAAGACAAAAATGCAAGACGCAGAAAAAAGCCTGAGTAAAGGTTGCATAATGGGCCCCTTCTTTAAGAGTCTGAAAATGGCATTCATCTATTATAATTTTAAGTGTCTTAATTTAATATTTGTGGTTTTCCTGACTTTCCTTTGTGGGGAGAACTACTCCTATTTTAAATCAGTTTTTCTTGCTAAAAATATCTGCTCTCACTGGAAAGAGATGTCACTGGGATATTTAAGTTTCTCAGCAAGGACAGGGTGCTGATGATTTGACTTACCACAGAATACATGCATGATTATCAAAAGAGAAATGCACTCCTCCACATCTACTTTAAACATATGGGGCGGGGTGTGTGAGTGATGGCTACAACCAGACAAACGGAAGGAAAATGAGAAACACAAAAACAAATGGAAGAGCAGGGAGAAGGTACCAGCACAGGTGGCACAGAAGCGGTGGCAGGGCTGACAGTCCTGGCCGTTGAAGTACTGTCCATCCTCGCAGGTGACAGAACACCGGGATCCCTGCAGGCTGGAAGAAATGTAAAACAGAGTTCTAAGCAGATTGTTGTGATAGAGGCAAAGCAGTAACGACTCCCCAGATTCCCTATGTAGCAAATACAGCCCACCAGAGACCAGTAGATTGTGGGAAAGCTTCAATACAGGAGAAATAACCCTATGTCCTCTTTTTCCGGTCTTGGTACCTAGACTCATGTCTGTAGCATATATACATGCTGCTAGGCTTTGGGTACATTTTCCTGAACTGGTTAGACTGGCAGACACCCTCCTACTTTACTCAACATCTGAAGGTCCAGAGGTCTCAGAAGGTCCCCAACTGATGGAACAATCACATTACCTAACAATATGCCCAGCAGTTCTCTAATATCCAGACTCACTCCACAGTAAATTTAAAAATTGTTCCATAATTCAAAATGCAGTAGGATCACATGGTAAAATGAAATACAACTGAATAAAAGTGTAATAAGGATCCCTGGGTAGACTCCCTGGAGTAGCCTTTTATGTTTTTAAGTGTTTCTGATTTTAACCTCCTATTGGTTCCATCAAAGAACAAAATTGTTGAGCTAGGAGTGTAGCTCAGAGGCAGAACATGTGCTCAGCATGCTTGAGGTCCTGCGTTCCATCCCCAGCACTATACACACATATGCAAATAAATTCTAAAACACTTTTGCCTCTATTTCTTGATTTTTTTCATTTAAAACAATAATGAGGAATTTAGCAAAATTAGCTACCTACAATGCTGCTTTCTCAAGTATTTTATTTTAGTTATATTACTATTTACATGCACACTATGTTAAATAATTCTTAAATATTCTGTTTCTCTATCTAGTTATCTAATGAATTGCCAGGATGTAAAGGAGGAATGCATATCTTTTCCTCCCTCCTAATTTCCATCAGTTATAATATTTCTCAATCTATACTTTGATTTTTAAAATTAAAAACAAATATATAGAATTTGATATATTTAATATAAAAATATCACTCACTGAATTAATTGGAAACAGAAAATCAATGATCCGAGACGTACATTTAATAAATATGATCAAATGGTTTCTATATTCTTAGACTTTTTGTATTGCTCCAATTGAGATCTTATGTGTCTGCTTTGTACATGGCTCTTAATAATTTTAAAAATTAGAATTTAGTTTTCCTTATGCTCATTAAAGAAATTGGGAAAGCACACAAATAAAAAAATAAAACAAAGAGTTCCAAGCAGACCCTGTTACCATTTCAATACATTTTCTTCCTGGATTTTATGCATCAACATGTTCCCCTGTTTGTTCTTAGCCACTATTTAAAAATTTACAAGTCCCTGGAGGCCAAATGGTCAACCCCAGAAGTCTCTGGGAACACACAAGGAGCCTCAACTAGATGAAGGGCAGCTCACCAAAAGCGCACTTCATTCAGATGGTCTCACTGACCAGAGAGCTGTTATTTACGAAACCAATAACAGGAAATCCCTCTCCCTTTCTATAGTGTTATTAAAAGACACTGCATCAAATGGATCCTTTAGTGGGATGAAATAGGGACCACCAAAAATATTATCAAAATTTTAAAAGAGCTGCCTGAGAAAGGGCCATGCTTCTGAGGTTGGCATCTATTCAGCTGGAGACAGAGTTGCACTGTGTGTGAAGGAATGAACGAAGTGGGTCACGCAATGGAGAGCAGCCACAGAACCCTGAAGCCACCACACTCTCCTGAGCCCAGTACTGTGGATGTCTCTCTTCCGTTTTTGATAAACTGGCTGGTTCAGATCTGTGCTGTCCATGGGGCAACTGCTGAAATGTGGCTGAACTCCTGAACTGAGTTTTACATTTTAATTATCTAAGTCCAAATTTGAAAAACTTGTACTTGATTTAGTTATTGGCAAACTTTTGAGTAAATCTGGAATATCTTGGCTTTGTAAAATCTACTTCTTCAACTAGATTTTAAAATATCTGCATACAGATATTTCTCATCAAAAATTGTCAGAATCAAGATGGACTTTAAGAGCATACATACCAAGTTTCAATGACTTAATTCAACAACAAAAAAGAATTTAAAACATCTCATTAATAGTTTTTTTATGTTGGCTCTATGTTGAAATGATAATATTTTGGATATATTATGTTAAATAAAAGGTTTTATTGAGAACAATTTCCCCAGTAACTTTTTACTTCTTTTAATATGGCTACTGGCATATTTAAAATTACATATATGGCTCTCATATTTCTATTGATATGCACTGGTTTAACTTTCTCTATAAAATTTTCCTAAGAGAATTTCTCTAAGAAAAAAATGTAAGTAACCTTTTTATAAAAAAATTTTTCATGGACCAATTATGTAACATATGCAGAAATAGGTACTTCATAAATGTTACCACAATTTATTTTTTATCATCATAGTCCAGTAAAATAAGGGTTATTTGTACCATTTTATATATGAGAACATGGAAGCTCTGAGTGGTTAGGTGACTTGCCCAAGGTCACCTTAACAGTAAAGGAGGATTTAAACTCACATCTTCCTTATTCCTTCCTATTATGCCACCATGTTGCTTTTCCAAGAAGAATTACGAGGCTGAAGGGTCTGACATTTATCAAAGTTGAAGTGTCAAGATGCAAGGTGCTAAGCAAACTAATAATGCATACAGTTATGGAGGAAAAAGTGATAAAGCCTCAAATAATGGATGGATCTAAATGAAAACAATGTTCTAATACTGATTAATGTGAATAATTGTCTGACTGCAAATTGCATGGACCCTGTCCATTTGACCTCTGATCAAAGGTAGAAACAAAGACACTCTCAATACTGAAAAAGAATCCAGTGCAGGAGAATTCTAACTCTAAGTTAAGTCAGAGTCCAACTCCTCACTTAATGTGGCATGGTCCAACCTTCTTCTGAGGTCAGGTGGCTGAGTTTGTTAGAGCTGCAAAGTGTTTACATACAGAGTCTAACAACTACCTGGCTTCAGCAATGAGCAAGCCATCCATTTAAGGAAAGCATCTTCTGTGTTAAATCGATGTGCATAACATCACATAATGGAGCCAAGCCTGAGGTACCAAGATAAGAGAATGACTGGGTATGTGCAGAGAAATAATAAAGATAAGGGAATAACTTTCCACCATCCAAGGAATTAATCAGGGGGATTAAATATAATTCATTGGCATTACCTGCACAGTAATCCTTGACTGGCACAATGCAGGTCAAAAAGTACGAAGAATGCCTCTCAAATGGTCATTTTTATTGACTTGTATCTGAGTCATGTTTTTTTACAGAGAATTTATTTAGTTTATAACCCTCCCTTAGCCAAGATGGCACCCAATTTTTCAGATATAAGGTTAGAGGTAATGCAAACAGGAATCAAGTGCTTCAGTGGAAGTCAAACCAAAGGTAGGTGATAAAAGGGCTATGTATATACTTATTTATTATTAAAATTTTTTTTATAGCTGTAGATGGACAGGATACCTTTATTTTATTTGTTTATTTTTATGTTTTGCTGAGGGTTGAACTCAGTGCTTCACACATGCTAGACAAGTGCTCTCCCACTGAGCTCCAGCTCTGGCCCTACTTTTTCATTCTTATTTTTTAAAAATTTGTTTACATTGAGAAACTCCAGGGGCTGTGTTATTGATGAAGTCCTCCACTTTCTTACCTTAACCCATCCCTGCATTCCGTACAATTATGGGATTCAGTACATGTCTTGCAGTTTTCACTGCATTTCCGGCAAAGATTTTTCTCTATTAAAAAATAAAAAAGAAACAAAGTTATGGACTTGTTGTTCAATTAGAGTGCATAAAAGCATGTGGAGATGGTCTAATGATTGCAATATATACTACAGTGTCCATGCCTTGAGAAGAAAACTGTAGGAAAGCCAGAATCACCATTTGTTACCACTTCTCTGCAAACTGAATACAGGCATGAACTGTTACGCTGGGAAATATCTCACACTCATCTGCCACCCTGTAGACAAGAGAACTGCAGCCCACTTAGTTCTTAGTTGAGTAGTTTTATTTTTCTTCTTTCCATTCTCCTTCCCAAGCAGGGTTTCCTAACTTCCAGCACTGAAAATCCCTCTCATTAGGCTGGTATACCACCACTAGGCAAGGACTGGAAAGCAATATGGTGAAATGGGACTGTTGCCCTACAGGCCCACAGCTCTCAGGACTATTCTTTTGAACTAACTAGCAAAAGGAGCCTATACTTAATATTGTGAGATAAGGGTTGCTTATTTCTTGCATTGTCTAAATAGTGGCTTGCACTCTACTGCTGCTGTGGAATTGACATGAATATTATTATATTTCAGATAATATCTATATTCTGTAGAATAAAAATATATTTGATTTGAAAATGTACACTGTGAATAATGGCTTTCCTGTTCACTTCCAAACCCTGGTCCACACTGGAAAAAAAAAGGCAAACGTGCAATTGTTCTACTGTGAAAAACAGTGATTTGGTGTGTTAAAGAAGTCCTTTAACTTTGAATAAAATTTTGCTGGTAACTTGGTATCTTCTTTGAAATGCAAGTGGGTTATAGTCACACCTGTGTGTAGAACTGAATGAAGCTTTGTTCACAGGTTCTCTTACCTGGTCTTTAAATGCTGATGTTCTACAGAGTTCCATAGAGAAACACTGCTTTACAGATCCCTACAAGGTCCTACTGGATCAAGGTTTAGCCTCTCAGCATGAAACCCAAAGCCCTTGGCACAGTTATCATAGTTGTCACATGATCTCCTTCACTATGCTATTGAGAATACTGGATATGGCCTAGGATCTGAAGGCAGAGATTCTAGATTTGCATTCTGCTTTCCAATGGGCAGGTTCTCTCTCTAGGTAAATGGAGATTACAATGATACCTATCTACCAGCTGTCCTGAGAAGTTAATGCAGTTTTTCAAAAGGGTGATATAAACTATAAAACAGTTGGCAGTAACTATCAGTCATGACCATACATGACTAATATTGTATGTAAATAGGCTCATTAAAGGATGAAACTATAACAAAAGGCAGTTACATGGGAAAGAGATACACAGACCACTGGAATCAATACAATGTGGTAGCGGAAGTAATTATTTGAACATCTTTTCTTATATATCCATCTCCCAAGCTCTCTGGAAAAAAAAAACAACAACAAAACTATAAGGGGACTGGGGATGTAGCTCAGTGATACAGTACATGCCCCAGGTTCTATTCCCAGCAATCCCTGCCCCCAATCTCAGTTATCTTGTATGTGGATTGTTGTTGTTGTTGTTATATAACATTCTAGAACTAACTTTATTTTCCAAGGCTCATGCTTCTTAACAGAATTTTGACTTTATTTTCCCTAACAAATACTGAATATTTCTGTGGATCCTTTATGCCCCTTCCTCTCTCCCAATTTTTTTTCCCTGTCATGTTCCAAATTTGGAGGCAAAAAGGAACTACAAGAGAATTCCTACCCATTACACTAGAGGGTAAGATACAGAACCCACATGCTACGTATGGAAGTATGTAGTACCTTTGAATCAAGAGAATTTCACTTCTTAAGAAGCAAGGGCAACTCCTTCAAACTTCTTGTCTGATCTTTTTTTTTAAACAACTCTTGCTTCTTTGAACTTTTTTTAAATATATTTTTTAAGTTGTGCAGAAACATGATGGATTGCTGTCATTAAATATCATGGCATCATATCCTCATTAAGACAAATTATCCAGAATTCAGAAACAAACAAAAGATACCTGTAGCCTTTTTTAAGGGATATACTGGAATACTATCTAATAGGTCTGCCCAAAGACTAATTCTCTAAGGCAATATGGGCTTTGCTTGTTTGCTAATTACAGCTGAAGAGAGCCCAAACTCTAACATCACATGTTCATGCACAAATTTTTTTCTGGCAAAGCTGTAAATATTCTTTGTCCACTAGAAAAAGACTCCCCTTATTTGAGTTGTCTTGCCATGTAGGAAATTATTCAATTTTTTTATGTAAACAAAATTGAACAACAGAAGGATTTAATTTTGCCTTTCCTGGTGGACTAGCAATCTGATCATTTTTGAACCCACTTGTCATTATGCACGTTCCCTTATTAATGAAGTAAGTATCTTTGACATATGTTCATTCTACATTTATAAGAAAGTCACACTTTTTAAACTTTTAAAAAAGTATACTTTGATAGCATACAGGCCTGTTGCCTTAACAGTGAGTGTGCAGAAAAGATTGATCTAGCCACTATTCTTTCAAGACTGCTTATCAAAGTGGTCCATGGCTGGTACCTTCAAATTAGAATTTGCGGAGGGCTACCATCATTTCAGTGAGTACCTTGCACTGTACAAACCCTGTATTAATAAATGGTTTATAGTAAACACCTATTTTCCTTCTAGGAGTCTAGAATTTTGGTGCATACTAGGCACTAGCTACTAGTAACAACCCTGGGTGCCAAGTCTCTACTGAGGTTCCCTGGTGGACAACTTCAAACATGTTGCCACAAATTAAACATGTCCTGTGTGGCTCCACTGGAGGGTGCTCTTGGAAGCTTGCACCTGCTTTCCTCTGGGCTTCATCATTTCCTGCTGCTGATTTTACTTTGTATCCCTTTGTTCCAGGACCCATAACTGTGAGTATAAGAGTTCAGTCTTATGAGTATTCCTAGCAAACTGCTGAATGTAAGAGTGGTCTTGAGGATCCTCGGACAACAGTTAGTTACAGACATTTTCACACAAAGCTTCTAAACCATCTCGTAAAATAAATTGGTTAAATTCTCTTTGACATTCAGCAAACCAGATTTCATAAAGGAGGAACATCCCTCCCAAAGTCGCTCAAGTGAAAAACCCACATCTTTTCTAAAACCCAAATATTTGAAATCAACTCACTGGTGTCCTGATATGACCCATCAGGGCAGTGAATAACACAGCTGTTGGTTTCTTCATTCAGGAAGTACCCATATTTACAGGAGAGGCACTGATCACCATGGCTCCCGAAACAGGACTCACAGTTGGGCGCACATTTTCGGCATCGCTTCTTGTCTGCGTAGTAGTGGCCAGGGGGACAGCTGGAGACACAGATCCTGCATTGGAGAACAGGAAGAGAGATGGTACATCACCAGCCTCTTGCCCTCAGCATTCTTGTGCAAACAGTGGCCCTCAGCCTCAAAGTCAGAACACCAACACCAAATCCCCAGGGTTCAATGCTGTTTGCTAAAGCTTCCTCCTGTACAGGGCTGAGGAGCAATGCAGTCACACAGCACCAAGTCTCCCAGCAAGGGGGCTCTTGGTCCCAACCATCTCCTAGTGAAGGTCTGACTCCTCACAAGGAATAATGGGTACATACTGGGTGTCAAGGGCAAACCTGTAGTGGTGGATCAGAGAGAAGATATGTGGGAACCATGATTTTATGCTCAAAGGTCACTCTAACAAGGGCTTCTTCTATTTATATTGTTTCTCATGTGATCTGTACATGTGGGCGGTGGTTGCAGTCATATGCTATTATCTAAGTAAACATAAACATATTTAAATTTATGTTGCTTAAGAGAATTTGTTTTTTTAAAATAACTCCCTTGTTTGTCCATAACTGAAAGACGGTGCTTGATTTATTTATCCATTCAACACATATTTACTGAGCACCCATTAAATATCAGGCATTTTACTAAGTTTGAGAGATAACAGAAACAGCCAAGGGCTTTTTCCTTGAAGAATTTAAATTCCAACATGGACTTAAAAGGAGGAATTTGACGATGCTTGAGTCTGTCTGGGTGTATTGGGTATGGAGGTACCAAAGTCAGCTCCCCAGAGGGGGCTTTTGCCTGAAGGAGTAGGGAGACGGTATGGAGGACTGTGAGAGGTGGGGTGGGGAGGATGGGCTCCCCCTGGGGTAGTCACTGTCCTCACCTCTGCCCCATATTTGTATAGCTCTGGTCAAAAGCCAGGGATCAGAGACACAGGTCCACCTCAGTGCTCAGAGTGGAAGAGTGAGGACAACCAGGGACCAGCCCCTTGGCCATGTGATTTTCTTGCATGTTGGGAAATGTGGGAAATATCAAGTTGGTCAATGCACTGACATGTTCATGAAGGGCAAATACAGCCAGAGCATCATCCATCCGTGGGATGGAAATGACATGAACTTTAGTTAGACAGAAAAATTAAGTTTAAGAGATCTATTGTACATGATGGTAGCTAGCATTAATAACAACATACTGTATACTTGCAGATAGCTAAGAGTAGATCTTAAGGGTTTTCACCACAAAAAAATAATAAGAATGTGAGAGACTACACATATTCAATCATTTGATTTAGTTATTTCACGATGCATGCATATTTCAAAACATCATGTATGCATATATAATTTTTTCTTATTCATTAGCACATTTGGGGTGTTCCTTGGGGATCTGACATAGCTTCTCTGTTACCTGGTATTATTTTTCAGCTTGTAGTAGTAGTGCAAACAGTCATTGCAGTGGTCTGGTCCTGGCCCATCACAGCCAACCTCACTGCACTCAGGATCACAGGGACCTTTCCAAAAGAGATTAGAACAAAACTCAGAATAAATAATGATTTTAGAAGGTCACCTTTCCCTAGACTTTGATATAGACTAGGACCTTTCTTTTTTCTTATGCAGTGATACTTTCTTAGAGATGGAAGAGTAATGGTCAATGTGGTTGTAAGCCAGGAGATGAGCCTGACTTTTACTGGAAAAATTTCAAATGCCTAAGTATCAAGAAATTCAGTGTTGGCCTGGTCTTGTGGAGGTGACAAATATTCCAGAATCTGAATGAACAAGGCCACTGTAGCAAGAGGAAAAAAATCAATATGCAATTAAATATGCATAATAATAAAATATAGGATTTGTAGAAAAATGAGCAGTTGTTGACAAAAAGAAAAAAAGGTTATTTTTCAATGCCTAGAACAGATTGCCTATCTCATCCAAGGTCACCAAAGGCACTGAACACATCTGAAACAGTGTGGCCAGACATAAACATTATTATGGCATGTGGCACAAGCTTATCAGCATCTAGTCCTGGATCACAAAGCAGGTACTTCAGGCACAGATAATAGATTTAACATTGTGTCCGATCCAAAGGCCAGTAGTCAGATCCACACAAGAAAATGACATACAAATTAAAAAATGTGAGCTAGCTTAAAGAATTCCAGGGGATGAAGGTTCTTAATTTCTCTCTCTGAATATTCTTTGGTTTAGAACTAGAGAGAATGTGCAGTAAGGGAAAGATGACAGAAAGAGAGCTATTTTATGACTGATACAAAGCTTTCTGATGGCATGGACTTCTTATAGAAATTTTTACTTCATTTTCCTTGATCTCCATATTTTGGTATATTTGGTCTCTTAAGTTTTAAGCTCTTTCCCAATAAAAATTCATGTGATTGGGGCTGGGGATGTGGCTCAAGCGGTAGCGCGTTCTCCTGGCATGCGTGCGGCCCGGGTTCGATCCTCAGCACCGCATACAAACAAAGATGTTGTATCCGCCGATAACTAAAAAATAAATATTAAAAATTCTCTCTCTCTCTCTCCTCTCACTCTCTCTTTAAAAAAAAAAATTCATGTGATTCTTAACTGGCAATGAATAATTGCATAAGATGTGCAAATAGTAGGTCAAGAGTACCAGAAATGTTTTGAACCCTGCTTTAATCAAAAGGAGACAAACTGTTGTTGAACCTTGGCCTCCTTTTGTCATTATGGAATTATGTTCTATAATTACCGCATGTAGACACATACAATGTTAGACCTGGGGTAGAATGACTTAGAAAAAAAAATCTGGTAATCAAATACTCTCATTTGACTGATGCGAAAACTGATTTTCCAAAAGTTACAGTGGTTTGACCAGTAGTATCATATGAAAAGGAATCAAGAAGTGTCCTAAAACCAAGGCCAGATTTCTTGTTTTAATGTAGAAAATCACGTACCTGAAATGATCTCTTGATCTCAATGGAAATAAGTCAATTAAAATACTGCATATTTGAAATATATTTCTAATTAATTGCAAGAGTCATTTGACAGCACTATTTATTTCTATTTTCCCCCAAGGCCTTAAATTGATCTCTAAATTAAATTCCACAGGGAGTACAACTTGGGACAGTTTAGTTGTCTCTCACTGCACACCCAGGAGTGTTGTTACTACTGTGTAAGAGGTTGAAGGTTGAAGTTCAGCCAGCTGTGGGTCTCACAGTCCCTGGGATTTGAAGAAACAGCACAGAGATCTAGTTGTGATAATGCCCTGTGTGCCTCTAGTCAGGCTGGTTTCCCCACAGAGGTAAGTATCACAACTCCACAGCAAAGGAGTCATGGGTGGCCCTCAATTTTCACCAGATGATTTCTAGAATTAAAAAAAAAAAAACAAAACCCTAAAAATTTTGTTCTTGAGAAGTGCCCAAAGGGCTCTGCATGGCAGCTTCGCTTGCTGTTGCTCCCCTTGTCATCATGAACTGTCCCAGATGCAGTCTAGCATTGCAGGGTGCTGGGTAATAATGAAATAATTTTCTTTGTTCTCTCACAAGTGGAATGTCAGGGTTTGAGATGCAATCAGAAAAACCACAAACATGTACAACTATGTTCGGAAACTTAACATTACCAAATTTGAATTATAAATATTACTGAAATTTGAATCACGTAAAGAGTAATAGGTTACCGTTGTACCCATTTATATTTTTGGATAGACTTTTCTCCTATCAGAGAAGACAAAATGGTTTGCTAATTATAACATAAATAGAAATGCTATAAATACAAAGCAAAGCAAGATAAAATCCAATAGAGTCTAGCTCTGGTCAGCTCAGGTGCTCTTAATTATCCAAGCATGTTACTGACTCTGGGATACTACTTGTTTAGAATAAAAGGAACTACATGCATATTTAAGATGTTCTGTTCAGGAGAGTAATGATGTACATTTATCTTAGTATCTAGAGCAAAATCCCAGAATCGCAGGAACAAAATATTTCTTGTTTAATGATGTATTACGCTTCTATTTACAAACAGTTCTCCATTAAGACAGATTGTCCATTAAGTGTTATATATAATCATATCTCAGAAGGACTGAATGCTCCTAAAAGTGGAAGCTAATGCAACAAGTCAGGAATCAGAAACATAATAACAGAAAGATAAAAAAATGTAATTTGACAATGATATGGCTATAGTACCTAAACCACCTCCAGAAAATCAACTTTAGAACATAAAATAATGAGAATGTTAAGCAACATGGCCAGATATTAGATAAAATGCAGCAATTTATAGATTTCCTACATATTATCAGATACTAGTTAGAAAGCATGAAACATTTTTTCATTACAGGAGCAACAAGACCTAAATACTTAGGTATAATACTAATAGGAAGAAAACTACACAAAAGGAAAAGGTTTCCGAAAAATTGGACATGGTCTATGTTTCATATGGAAAGAATATCTATTGTAAAAACAATTGTTACAATGAAATTGCATATGAATTCAAATTAAATTCCAATGAGACTTTTAAAGTGGGACTTAACAAATCATTTAAAAATTCATCTGAAGAATAGTAGGGCAATAATTGATATGAAAATGAGAAACAGATGTTCTATAAATATTGAAATATATCATGAGGGATAGGGGTAGCTAAGTGGTAGAGTAAGTCTTTAGTATGTGTGAGGCCCTAGGTTCAATCCCCAGAGCTAATAAATACAATACAATACAATACAATACAATACAATACAATACAATACAATACAATAAATGTTTGATTAAAAAAGAAAACAAGCAAAAATTATGAAACAGGCATAGTGGCACATGCAATAATCCCAGCTACTCTACTCAGGCAGCTGAGGCAGGAGGATTGCAAGGTTGAGACCAGTCAAGGTCCCTCCTCAAAATAAAAAATATAAAGTTCTGGGGATGTAGCTCATAGAGTGCTTGCCCAGCATGTGTGAGGCTCAGGGTTCAAATCCCCAATATTGCAAAAGTAGAACAAAACAGAATTAAAACATCGTGGAATAGAAGTACATAGGACAGATAAGGTAGAATTGGTTTAAGAATTATTAGAATGATGAATCAGAAAGGAGGTACCAGAAGAGACCCTAGTAACAGAACTTAGTATGTTGTTATTAAAAAAAAAAATTACAAACTAATAAAAGAAGAGATAATTACTCAGCCAGTGTTGTTAAACTATTTGGAAAGTAATTAAGACAGTTTCAATTCACAGTGTATGTCATAAACCAAAGTAAGTTCCAATAAAGTGAGTTAATGTCCAGATGCAAAAACCAAGAGATTACCAAACAAACAAACAAAAAAAACCTCCCATGAATATTTAGCTGATACGAAAGGATAAAACTTCTGTAAAAACAAACAAAAAAAAATTGGCAAATGTTGTATTTGAAACTATAAAACTCATTCTCCAAGAGTGTTTTCTGTTAAAATATCAAAACACAAAACAAAAATTACATTTGTGAAGCAAATGATAACTGAGGGCATGTTTTCATCAAATATGAGATCCAGCAAAATCAGTAAAATACAGAATTCTTATAAATAGATATGAGAATTACTGCCACCTTGAATACAAGAATGGATAAAACACATTGAATTTATTTCAGAGAAATCAGAAGAAAAATGTATAAAATTACTAGCAATCAAAGGTATATGAATTTTAAAATAACCCTTCTTTTTTTTAAAAAAATTTTTTTTCCTTTTCTTTCTGGCTGGAGTGATGCTATAAACACCCACACAGAGGGTCACAGTGTAGATTGGTACATTTTATCTGGATAGTAATGTGATAAAATGTTTCCAAGTCCTAAAACTGATTATTCCCTCTGATGCAATACATCTCAGAATAGAACCCTACTCAAAGAAATTAATTGAAGATACAGACAAAGACTAATAAACAATGTTCATCCAAATATTATTTAAAATAGTGTAAAATTCTCAACAAACTATATGCCCCTGATTATGGATTAAAGACACAATACTGCAATCACAGTATGGACTAATAGTTTTGGAGACAACATATATGGATGTTTGAATATATGAATAAGCCAATATACTCACAAATATTTGGAGGAATAGAAGAAAATATACTAGAATATGGGTAATTATGTTATGTTGTATCATTTAGTATCATATCATGTCATTATTATATTAATTATCCCACATGGTGCCATGATGTATGAGCTTTCTTGGGCTGTGTGCTTTTGGGAACAGCTCACCTGCATAATCCTCTGCACCATAGTCATCTGTAGGGTCTTCGACTCGGCTATAGCGGAAACGTTCCACCTTAGGAAACTCGTTGGTTGGGGAGTATGGCTGCACAGATGTGCCATAGAGGACCAAAGACCATTCTTTTAATTTACCTTGAGAAATAATAATGAAATCACAGCATGACCACATATTCTATCTTTAGCTGTACAACTGAAGTCTTTCCCATACAAGAAAAAGCAACAGTAGAATTGTGGGAAGGGGGTTGATAGGAATCATTGCATCAGATACTGGACTAGAAATGCACATCTCCCACCCTTTGCAGAATCAACTTCTTAATAATTCCTACACCAATAATTCATATACCACATATTTACTGAGCATTCACTATAGACATACCTTGATTTAATCAGCATTTATGGAAGGCTGGGAAATAAAGATACCACAGATTGCTAGATTAAGGGTTGAATTTCAAATTTCAAATTATGCTTACTTAAGAGAATCCCAGAGTTTTATAGAAGGCTTTGTTTTTCTACGTATAAAGGTCTTTTCTGAGATTTAAAAAAAAATTTTATGGCATTATCTGATTAGTTACTAAATGGACAAAACAACTCTTTGTACCACTTAATCCCTGAATCAGTCATCCAATATTAAGAATTCATCATTATGAATACTATCCCAATAGTAAGTGGACACTCTTGATTATTTAAATTTAAATAAATTTAAAAAACACTTTGCTTCCTCAATTACAATAACCACATTCCAAATGCTCAGTAGCTACAGATAGCTAGTGGCCACTATACTGGGCGGCACATAGACCATTTGGACAGTATTGCACAGTAGCGTGCTATAGTCAAGTCCACCTTGAGGCCTAAGGCAAATATCTCACCTCCCTTGGGTGGCTCATAAGGAACATTTTACTGTAGCTTGGTCCTTATTTATCCATTTCTGCTTCATAAAATTAAAGCACTCAATGCAAAATGTTTAAGAAAAATGGGGGAAACTGCCTCAAGGCCATTAAGTTTAATAAGATTCACATCAAAGAAATCAACCATAAGCAGAAGTGATTGAAAACAAAACCATTACAAACATGGAAACATGCCAAGAGGAAAGCAGGACCCCTCTCACCTTGGCTTAACAAATGGAATCTGGGCCTGGTCACAGTTGGGTCAAGGGCTAGCTCAGAGTGATGACCTTCAGCTGTCAGGGGTTTTCATCTATTAGCTTCTATAACCTATAAAATCCCAGTGCCTAACATTTCTAACTGCTTACTACGTGCTAATAAGCACAGGCCGAAATGCTTTGTAAATGTTATTCCATTAACGTGCACAGTATCTCTGAAGTAAGTACTAGTATTCCCAATATACAGATGGGGAAACTGGGGCATAGAAATAACTTCCCAAAGGGTATGAAGAGGACAAACTAATATTAAAACCCATTCTGAATCCAAATCCTGAGTTCTTACACCATTTTACAATACTGTCTCTTGTTCATTTCTAGGAGTTTAGGAAACTGATGTTTAGAAATAAACATGGAGATGCTCCTTGATTTATGAGAAGGTTATGTCCTAATAAACCATCACAAGTTGAAACTGTTCTAAGTCAAACATGCATTTAATGTACCTAACCTTTGGAACATTAATCACAGCTTAGCATCATCTACCTTAAATGTGCTCAGAACACTTATGTTTGCCTACAGCTGGGCAAGATCATCTAAACACAAGTCTGCTTTATATTACAGTGTTGAATATCTCATGTACACACATTGATAAATGTTTTGTAGACACGAAGGGATGTGAAAACACAAAATATAACATGCAAAAACTGGTGGCGGCACATTACATGGTGGAGCATCGGTTATTTCCCCTCATGATTGCGCAGATAGTGGGAGTGTGGCTTGCTGCCATTGCCTAGCACCATGAGAGATTATCATGCTGCATATTGCTATCTCAGGAAAGCATAAAAAAATCAAAATTCTAAGTATGTTTTTCACTGAATGCACATTGTTTTCCTACAGTCATGAAGCTGAAAAATTAGGTTAAGCCATCGTAAGTTAAGGATCTTCTGTCATTTGTTTCTTACGTATGCACTGGACCAGTACAGTGGGGTTATGTATGTGTTTTGCCCTTTGCCAGTTTTCCTTTGGACTCATTTGTAGATGGGTATGCTTTTCACTGCCAGGATGCTATTCAGGCTAAGAATTCTAAGCGGCATGCATTAATTAAGTAGTAGCAAGAAGTAAACGATGACTGAAAATTGATGAACTATCTGATTGCCTTGAGGTAGCAAGGCAAGAAAAAACTTCCTTTGCTATGGCATCTCTCAAGTGTTCCAATGGAGCACACAATACAAGGACACTATAGGTCATCCCATCTATCAGTCATCCTAAAACCTGGTTCATTTTAAATCCCAAAATTTGCCCTCCTCAGTGCTTTGAAGCCTCAAACTGATTATGTCTCTTTGTGCCATGTCTGAAGGACACTGTAAGCCCAAGAGGGATATCTTTGCTGGGCAATTCATCTCTTTAATTTTCACTTATTATATAATTTTATTTCCTTAGGCCCTCTGCCATGATTCACATCAAATACTGCCATATTTGGGGGATCATTTTTTTTTACCTCTACCAATTTTTCTAAATTCTATAGATTTTTCAGTTTCAGTAACAGACACTGAAACACACTGTTAAGAAATAGCTGTGTAAATAGAGAAGGAGGAAAATCTATCCTACTTTCTAATACATAAATGCAATCTCCATATATAGGTTTAATGTGCAAAATATGAAACCAATCCCAAACATTCAATATATATTCAATAATAAACAAATGGGGAGAAATAATAAACAAATATAAACCCGGTGTGGAGTCAGGAACCTCTACATTCAGGGAAGAGTTTGCCATTTAATTGAACTAGAAAAAACCCCACATCTCCAGTAGCCTACTAAAGACACCCATCACTAATCAGATAGGGAGAAATCTACCACAGGATCTTATGACATAGAAACAAACACAGAAATGTGTAAGCGCACACCCACGTACCACACAAACACACCCATAAATGGGAAAGTGGAAGTTCCTTACCAAAGGTGTAACTAACCTTGACATGAAAGACTGGTTGACATGAAATCATATGTTCTCTGGTATGGTATGGAAAAAAAATACACAAAACCTGTCTTTGGCATGAAAAAAAAATCTCTAAAATGATGGACAGTGACTGGGGTTAAATATGAGCATTTAAATAGTACAGTTGTGGGGCTGGGGTTGTAGCTCAGTGGGGGAGCACTTGTCTTGCACATGTGAGGAACCGGTTTTGATCCTTGGCACCACATAAAAATAAATAAACAAAATAAAGATATTGTGTCCAACTATAACAAAAAATATTTTTTTAAAAAATCAATAGTAGAGTTGTCTTTTGGTTTCCATGGGTGATTGATTCCAGGATCCCCTGACGATACCAAAATCCATGGATGCTCAAGACCTTTTTATAAAATGGCAATAGTATTTACACACAACCTACACTTATTCTGTATACTTCAAATACTTCAAGCCATTCATAGATTACTTATACCTAATACAATATGCAGGGTATGTAAATAGTTGTTATACCGTATTGTAGAGGGAATATTGACAAGAAAAAAAAATCTGTGAATATTTAGTACAGATATAACTTTTTTTCCAAATATTTTCATCCAAGGTGGTTGAATTCATGAATGTGGACCACGTAGCGCCTGTAGATACAGAGTGCTGACTATATAAAGAGAAACCAATGCTACAAAATAGCCAAGACTAGATTATCTAAGCTATTGCAAAGAGCTCTCAACACAGATAATTATATTGATTCTGGGTAGACTCCAAACTCCTTGAGGACAGAGGGGTTTACATTCATAGCCCCTGACTTGTCTGTTGGGACTGGCTAATTGGTAGCATGGGAGCAGTCTGGTCTTGTTGTGAGGGCAGAATTCCTGGTGATAATAAAGAGGAGAGTCACTTTTAGTTAGTTTTGTTAACTATTTAAAATTATCAACAGATAATGCACCCTTTTGTCTGCACTGATGCATTTGGACAGTGTTTGTTTCTATGGGATCTCTTGACATGGAGCCCTGCAGTGATGCCTGACCATGGATGACCTGCCCTTTGATCAGGGAAGCCAGCCCAGTCAACACACTGTCATTCCTTCTAAGCACCATGACCAGGTCAAAACTAAGAAGTGAAGCATGAAAAAGAAGAGGAAAGGAGAGAGGGAGAACTTAGGAATTAGGCAGATTATGATGGAGAGGATGTGTCTAGAAACTGTGGTCTATAATCTGTCTTCTCTACCAGCCCTGCCTTGGTGAAATATTTGGTTTCTGGATAAAACCTTGGCCACCCTTTATATTCAGGCTGCAGGCTGGAGGTGAGGTAGACATGGATGCTCTTTATTATAACTTTTATTCTGATTCACCATTCAGATTTTGGTCTTCCTGATAAAGGGACCACTGTGGCAATACAGATGAACCCCATCACACAACTGGGGGAGAAGAGAGAACCAAAATGTAGTGGTCAAAAATGGATCTCCCAGAATGAGTATCTTTCCTGGATAGGCAGGCAAAATGCTGGTAAACCTGTGCTTTCTCCCTGTGTTCTGTTGAGTGCCTTCTCTGCCCCACGAAACCCATGGAATCCAAATGGTGCACACTCTTTAAGATTGAGAAATATTTGGGTTAATTTATTCTGTAATCAGCAGAGGGCAGGTACTGGATGTCAGTACTAAAATTTTCCCCCAGGCATGGTTCTGTAGATGGACTGTATAGAGTGTTGTAAAGGGTGGCTTTACCCAATGGTTGAAGGTGTGTCCAAGGATGGGTGGGAAGCTGAGTAGTTATCAAACGGTCATTCATTTCTGAGCCAGCTGCTCTGCAGAGCTCTGTCAGGGCAATACAATCTCCCACCAATGCTGTATCTGTACTTTCCTTACTTTGTGTTACAAACAAGCTTCATATGCTCTGTGCAGCTACCTGAAGAGACCTTTGTTACCATTCTAATTTCCATACTTTGTGTATCAAGGTTTTCTTTTTCCTTGGCTCTTAGGCTCAGGCAGGGCAGAATATCATCATTTATTTTCTTTAGTGATAATGAGATTAGTTGGTGTAAGCCAAGCTCAATGTCTTGTCAGAACTGAAAATTAAATTTAGAGAAAACAGAAGAAATAAAAGGAAATAACTAAGGAAACCTATCTGTTCTTGTGCAGAAATTATGACCATGCAATTTAAACCATAGTGGGTGGACAAGGATGTCTTATTTATAGGCAAAGGTTAGAGATGTGGATCATATATTCTGAAATATAAATCAATAGCTGCCATGTTTGGTCCTATCCTTACATCTAAATTTTTTCTGCTTATTTCTTTTTCTAAATTATTATCTTTCAATTTCTTGAGAACTGTATTTTTGAAAACTGGAATGCGTACAGACAATTCAAAACACACATGAAATGAATCATGTGAAAAAAGACCACGCTGAAGTATGCGTGTTGCTATGGTTTGGACATGGTTTAGCCTCCAGAGGTTCACGTGCTGGAAGTGTGGTCCCCAGTGTGTTGGTGGTGAGGTGGTGGGGCCCAGTGGAAGACAATTAGGTCATGGGGGCACCACTCTCATGAATGGATTAATACTAGTCTAATGGGTTGGGTCTTGCAGAAGTGAATTAATTTTTGAGAGAGCAGGTTGTTATAAACCAAGGCCACTTTATATAATTTGTCCCCTCTGCACACACAGTTGATCACTTTCACACATGCTCCCACCAGTGTGATGCCACCCACCATGAGGCTGTCACTAGAGCTGAGCAGATGCTGGTGCCATATTCTTGAAACTTCAGGAGGGGGAGCTTAATAAACCTCTTTTTTTTTTTTTTGGAAAGTATCAGGGATTTTGTTGTAGCATCACTAAACAGATGAAGACAAGTATGGAATGCTCTTTGGATAAAACATACTCTATAGTTTTCTTGCTGAATAAACTAATTTATAGAACAGGGGTTCTCACCTGGAGTCTTGAAGTTTCTCAGCTGGGAAGGAGTATCATAAACTTCCAGGATCCAGTCACCAGCAGCTCGTTCTCCCCAGCAGTGAATAGTCATGAACTCCCAGTTTTTAAATCCTTCCATGGAATGATCAAATAGCCTGAAAGAGAACCACAACCACTGTTGTATGCTCTATCAGATTCAGTGAGAGTACACTGAAGGCCTCATCAATGGTCTTTTTGTATCCATCAGAGTGTCTAGGTAAGCTAAGCATGGAGCTTGACTTTATCTTAGGTCTCACCAACTAGTAGATCCATACGTATAGCATTGCTCTACCACAAGCAAACTGACCTGGGACTGGCCATGCAATATCAAACCTCAGGGACAACCATTTGGGAAGCAGGTAAAGCAGGCCAAGGCTTCACCCACAAAACTTCAGTAGAATCACTGAAGATGTGGAGCAACTGGAACTTCTTCACATGCTTGAGGGGAATGTGAAAATGGCTCAAAGGATCTGGAAGATAGTTTAAGAGTACTTACAGGGACAAACAGTTACCATAAAACTCAATGATCTCTTTTTCAGATATTCACCAAAGAGAAATGAAGACACATAGGTCCACAAAAAAATTTCCATGTGGATGTCCATAATTGCCAAATACTGAAAACAACTCAAATGACCATCAACTGGTGAATAGGTAAACAAATTACAGAATATGAATACAGTGAAATACTACCTAGTAACAAAAGACTAATGAACCACCAATATATACACCAACATGAATAAATTTAAAAGCATTATGTTAAGTGAAAGAAACCACACACAAAAACTATATACCATACGATTCCATTTATATCAATTTCTAGAAACAGCAAAACTATAAGTAAAAAACAGATGAGTAGTTGCCAGGGACTGGGGAGGGGACATGAGAAGATGCATGGGACAAATTTTGAGGGTGATAGAATTGTTTTATAATTTGAAAGTAATGGTATATGGTTATATAGCTATTTAGTTTGTCAAGACTCACAGAATTATTCTCCTAAAAAGGTGAATTGCATTATATAGAAATTATGGCTCAGTATCAAGACTGCCTGCTACTCTTATCCACTTGAGATAGTCCTGCCTGGAATCCCAGCTAAGAGTCTGCTTTATTGGCCTTTCTAATACATTTTTTAAGCTCTTAATTCCCTATATGAAATACCTTTCTGCTTGAAATAGCTAGAATTATTCTGCTTGCTGTGATGGAATCCTGAGGCATACAAAATGTGAAAGAAAATCCCTATCAAGAGTAAAGAGTTGTCAATAATGTGTAAAACAGGTACAGTGAGAAACAGGCATATCATTTATATAGGTATCTATGCTAATAAATGTGACTACACAAATAACTATCCAAAAGGTGTCAAAGACATCTGTAGAGATGGAACCTGCAAGTGGAAAGCAAATGATGGGGCAAGATACAGATGTTTTTACTGCTTTTCTTTTTTCAGATTATGTACATTTACTGTTTTATTGAAAAAAAATGACAAAGTAAGAATAAGTTGAGGATCAAAGAGGCAAACAGAGGAGGAAAATATCTCTAGCACTGTCTTAGGAGCAGTCACGTCCAGTTACTGCTCTTCAGAGGGAATGAGAGCTAAAGGCCATGGCAACTGGATGTTGGTGGCAATCAACTCTTCTTGCTTTAATTTCCTGTTCCCCAAGTAAATTGTTACAATTTGACCTTCTATGTAGATCTTCCCTTTGGAAGGAAATATGCCCTTCTTCTTTTTTTTCTTTTAATATTTTTAATTGTAGATGGACACAATGCCTTTATTTAATTTATTTATTTTTATGAGGTGCCTAGGATTGCACCTAGTGCATCACATTTGCAAGGCAAGCCCTGCAATCCCAGCTCACATATGCTTTTCTTAAAACCAAAAAATCCCTCCCAAAACAAATTGCTTTAACATCCTTAAAACTTGTTGTATTAGATATCCAATTTTTAAAAAAGCAATTCGATTAATGTATTTGAGGCTCCCTCTAAAATGTTAGTTGAATTCTGTAGCTGAAGGGTGCAGTAGTACAAATTTGGATATGCTAGTGGGTGAATAGCTGACACCCTACTCCCTAGAGAAAGACAATAAACAAGAAAACCACCTGCTATGTGTTCCTGAGCCCTTCAAAGAAAGAAAATTAAAATTATTACACAGCTTTCTCAATTGTCTTTGTCAAAAATTCTGGAAAGACTGAATTAAACAAAATTACACAGATCCCTTAAGTGGAAAAATAATTCAGATCTTTGGAATATGCAAATGTGCTTTGTTAATCTTCTTAATGGAATTAATGGTAGGCAGTGATTTTCAAATCTAAGAGTAGGCTAACGAAGCCTCGTCTTTTTTTTTTTCTTTAGAATATTCATATGCTATCTATATAGGTTACCTCTTTGAACACAATTGTACAACACCTCATTGAGGCCCACATCTGGTAGTGTTCCTCTATAATGACAGGGATATAAATGGTGTCTTCTTCTTGTGACTGTTTTATTACCATAATTGGTTCTCCATAGAGTCAGAATGGTACGTTTTAGGGAGAATCCATGATCCAGTGCACAACCACAAGAAGATTGTTTTCTTAAGTTCATGGCTTACAAGTGGACTTGGCCAAGAAAAAAATTGCTGGGCCATTATGTAATGGACTATATCCATAGACTCCTTCACTGAAAACCCTAGGATGTGTGCATCTGGGCAAAAGGTAACTCACAGATAGAGGAAGAGGAACTTTCTCCAGGTTGCCTTTCCTGCCAGGTAGGTTACTGGAGGAAATGTGCTGACATGGAAATGGATAGAGGCAAAAAACCAGTTTGAAGCCACTTCCTTCCTTACCTTCTGCAGCTCTAACTCGCCCTCTAATTCCTTGAGGCCATGGTGCCATTCGAGGGCAGTGAAGCAATAACTTGTCACATAATACCTCTCCTAGAGTGCTGAACTTAAAAGCAGTTCCCAAACAGTTTAGACAGAACATTTGGCTCATTGCCTCACATCCAAAAACTACAAAGGAGACTCGAGGCTGCCATCACATGAGGGGCAGCCTTGTTTCCACAGCCTCAGCCAACTTCTAATTACTCACGGGTCAATTATTTCACTGCTGGATTAACAGCCCCATATTTCCTCCCTCCCACCCTTTCTTGTCCACCTTTGAAAACCACTCTCTTGCTACCATTCACTTTCTAATCACATTTGGGACAAAAACTTAAATATAAACAGGGTGCCAAAGAGAAATATTTGCAAATCACAATTCAAATCAGTGTTTCAAAGCTCAAATAGAAATGGGCTTTGTCTACATTTGCCTATGTCTGTGGCTAAGCAGTTTCCCAGCCCCTGGTTGCTTCACTTTACAGACTTGGAATGTTCATTGATTTTGTGTGAATATAAAAGGTGAAGAGAGAAATGAAAATGTAAGCCGAACGTGACCATTACTTTTTGCCAAAAGAGTTGCTGGGGAAAGAAACAGATACGGATTGTTGTGGTGTCAACCTAAGGGACAGTTATATTTCCAGTCTCAGCCTGTCTTTATAGGCACAGATGATTCAAATGGGGATGTATGCTTTCGTATTTTCATTCTGATTCAATATGTGGATTATTCCATATTTGGAGCATTGTACCATTTAAAAAAATTGCATCCTTTGTGTATAATAAAAGGCAATGTAGATTGTAGATCAGCTTGGTGTTGCAAAGAACATATTTGCCCAAAACAATCAAGTGTGAAACTACGGATATCTGTGAAGGAGGTAGTTGTGGGGTCCCTCTTTATCAAGTTGATTGCCCCGTTTAAACATTTATACTGTGCCAACAGAGGGGAATCCGGATACATGCCAACATTATTAGTGTTGGTAAAGTATTATTAAAATAGAGGCAGCATACTGAAAGTCAGAGTGGATAAACTCCATGTGTGGATTCACTTCTGCTGTAGTGAAATCCAGTTTTGTCAAAGCTGACATAATTATGTGGATAAAATGATATATGTGGCACAGATTACACACCCAGTTATTAAAATGGTGCCCACAGCTCTATCCCTGAGAGCAATTTTCAAATAAGTTGCTTTGAATGAAGCCTGGGAGAAAAGACTTCCATTACTTCCATTAAGTGTAGTACATCCTTTTGAGGAATTAACTCATGAAATAACTCATGCAACTACTGTAAGCTTTTTCCCCTTTCACTTACAGAGTTTAGCCAATGTATCAGACTACAAAATTCCTTTATGATAATACGGCAGCTAAATAACAAGGCATTTAAAAATATCAATAGCCATGTGTTACCATATAATTATTTCTAAAATTGTAGGTGGGTCTTTATTTTAGAATTACCCACAGCTACTTGAAGAATATTTCTCACTATGAAATTAGACCAATATCCTCAGAAGATTTCCTTTTTCTATTTTATTTGTTTTTTAATTTTTAAATGCCTCATTATAATTGAAAAGGTACAGCAGACTGAATGCCTGAAACATTCATTGGGTTCAACTGTAATTGAGTGTTCGGTTTTCTTTAGATGTTTAGTCTCTGTAATGTTTAGATCATTTGCTTCTGATAGAAGGTATTTAAAATGCACTATTTGTCTTTTCTCTTTCCTAATCCAAATTGCTTATTTAAGAAAGGTTGAAAGAAAGGTACTGGGTGTTCTAGAAGTTTGGAAAATCTGAAATGATGACTTTATTTATTTTTTGTGTTTCAATATGCATATTATTATCAAGTCATTCACTAATCTCACATGCATTTCTTCTTGTGGGTATATGATATAAATATTGATCTTCTTGAAGCTTTATTCCATTTTGTAGTGGATGACTTTTATCTAAGAATCTATTTTATATTATAGACTCCTTCGTAAATTATTTACATAACATCCAGCAGCATATTACTCACAAGTCTTGTTATGACACAAAAATATCAAGAATATGTGTGTGAAAAAGCTGAGTGAGCTTATATGGGGTCAAGGTGTGATCTATGGACAGGAAGCTTCACTCTCTCCTAGGAGCATACTAGAAACGCAAATCCTGGGAGCTGACCCTAGACCTACAGAATTGGAATCTCAGGGATAGTGACCTGGCCATCTGTGTTAGATAGACCCTTTCACCAGGTGCTTTCAGAGGCACTGTGTAAACACTTCTTACTAAGTGCTTACCTTGCTAGGTACTGAGCTAAGTACTTGCCGTATGTTATCCGGTTTAATGCTTGTACTAACCTTGTGAGGCAGACACTGTTATATCTATTTTATAAATGAGGAAATGCACTTCTCCAAATTTAAATAGAAATCAATGAAGTCAAGAGAGCTGAACCTCTGTCTAATTCCAAAGACTGTACTTTTTTTTAAAATGAAGGAAACAGGTTCTCCTCATGGAGCCTCATTGGAATGTCAAATTTTTAATGTAAAAGTGTAGTTTTTACTGTAAGTCTTCAGGCACTTACATTCAAGTCAACTATCTGTTCTTGGACATTTGGCTAGGGCAGTGACAACAGTGGTTAAAGTATGAACACTACATTTTAGATGCAGTTAATCATACAGACTAGAAAGCAAACTTCTCTCTACTAGAGACTATACTGAGATTACACATCTGGAAGGGAGGCAAAGTTTCAGCTTTCAGCTGGTGCTCAAAATTTGGAACAGAGTGCCATGGAGCTAAGCAGAATCTAAAACGGAATGAATTGAGAGTGGGAGAGATTGAGGCAGGAAAAAAAGGGCAGCTTTTCATAAGTCTAACAAATAGAGTTGATGGAAGAATTTGACGGGACAAACTTCTGTTTGAAAAATTTTTACAAAAGCAGAATTTGAATGCTGTAGTGTAAAAGCTTCCATTGAAATCTGCTCTTATCTTTCTTTATTTTCTTTTTTTGATTCTGGAGATTGAACCAAGGGATGTTTCCCCACTGAGCTATATCCCTAGCCCCTTTTATTTTGTCTTGCTAAGGGTCTTGCCAAGTTGCTTAGGGCCTTGCTAAATTGCTGAGGCTGGCCTCAAACTTGTGATCCTCTTGCCTCAGCCTCCCAATTCATTGGGATTACATTATACATACCACTGTGCCTGGCTCTAAAGATGTCTTCAAAGGACCAAAACTCCCTTTGCTTCTCCCTGCATGCCTGATCTCGGTGGTCTCCATCAAAATAAACCATTTTCTCTGAATATTCTGTTTGGCTTTTTTGTTAAGCAGGGTATACAGGGCAAGAGGGGGACTGAAAGGGTGGGAAGGCAAGGGGAGAACAAAGGCGAGAGAAGGAACTACCATTTGTCCACACTAGCACTGCTCTGTTGACTCATGGCTCCAACCCACTAAATTATCCATGTGGTTTGCCAGGAAAGGTTGCCTGCTGGGCTAATGGGGCAAGAAGCTCAAGTTGGACTAGATTTCTAAATGCTGCTGAGTGCCTTCCAGTGCTTAGCACCTGCAGACGCTTGGGTAAATATTCTCCCTCCAACAGCTGTTCTCCACGGGAGTTCGGGCAAGTGCCCATCAGCTAAGACAGGGAGCCACTGAGGGGCTCCAGACGGCCCACACAGACGTGTCAAAGTGTTCAGCACTTTGCAGAAAACAGACTGTCAAGGAATCACTGCGGTGAGGGGATAAACAATTCTGAAAAAAATTCCTCAGTGAAATGTCTAGGAAAATGACCAAGGACCTGTGCAAAGCCAGCCCTGAAAAGTAATCAGGTTTTCAAGTCCCCAAAGTAGGCCACATATTTTGTCAACACCTGACGAGGGGTCTCAGATAATAAGGCATGGAGAGTCTCGGTCATCTCGGCTCTCCTCCCCAGGTTATACTTAAGGTCTGTCTCTATTCTTTTCATAGCAAAGGGGAGATGACCCTGACTGTGCCCCCAGATGCTGGGTCCCAGCTGGCTCCCAGCACCCTTCCTTCTGTAGTTGGCTATGAGTGAATTATAGGGTAGAGGGACTGCTTTGAAAGCCATGGGGAGTTTTCCATCCTGGCTGCCAGGCTACTAAAGCATGCAGTGTGGGGAATTCTAAGTCTGTGAGAAGAGAGTTGCACCTCTTGGAAGGATAAGAGAGAGGTGGGGCGGCTGGTAGAAGTCTAAATCTTCATCTCTAATCATCCTTGCTAAGAGAAATTTAAAAAAAAATTTTTTTTTTTTAGTTGTAGATGGCACAATACCTTTATCTTATTTATTTATTTATTTTATGTGATGCTGAGGCTCGAACCCAGTGCCTCACATGTGCTAGGCAAGTGCTCTACCGCTGAGCCACAACCCCAGCCCTGGAAAACTTGGTTTTAAATTTTTGTAATTCCTACTTTTAACTTGCTTTATATGATTTTCTTAGAAATGTTGACTTCTGTGAAACAAAGATAAGTGTCCAACAAGGAAACCATTTACTGATGTTAGGATTTGAATAAGAGGTGTCCCTCTCTTCTGTTAATGCAGGAATATTCAGAGATGAAATGATTAGGTATGAGCAGTGTAACCTAATCAGTACATCCTTCTTTGAATGGACTGACCGAGTAGTAATTGTAGGCAGGTAGGGCGGGGCTGGAGGAGGTGGGTCACTAGGCTCAGCCATGGTAAAGATTCATTTTCCCTGCAAACCCTCTTCCTCACCACTATGCTTCTTGGCCACCAAGTGCAGAGCAGCTTCCCTCCACCATACCCTTCCACCATGGCCTGACCTTAGGCTCAAAGCAATGGAGTGCAGACCACGGACTGAATGTCTGAAACCACAAGCCAAAACAAACTTTTCCTCCTCTAAGTTGTTCTTGTCAGGTATTTTGCTCACAGTGATGCAACAGCTGACTAAAACAATGGCTCTTATGAATAAACTCTGACAAATGAATTCCTTCTAAAACATGACCTAGCCACCTTTTTCCCTGGGGGGGGGGGGGAGTAGTGCCTTGCAGACCAAACCGAAGGACACAGGAGCAAAGCTTGTCTTTCCTCCACCCACCCCTCTGTCTCTTTCTGTGCTCCCTGTTCTCAGCTCCCTGTTCTGGGACTGTGCTTTGATTCAGAGCCAAGGTGAGAAGACGCAAGGACTTCTTGCCACTAGGTCAGACTGAGAGGTTTTGACTAGAGATTTCCTCTAATAAAATGAAATCTTCAGAATATGCCAGAAGGAAAGAATGCCAAAAACCTCTGTCTTTCTCTAGCTGCCTGGGTAGGAGGGAGACTGCCAATGTGAAGCACAACAAGAACTGGGGAGCCTGGCCCTGGAAGGTGGCCACTGGTGGCTATGGGACCGGGTACAGCTGTTTCACATTTAAAAGGGTCGGCTGCCCAGAGCGATGGTTTTGGGGAGCTGTAGGTAGATGAATTCACAACATCCTTTACAATTCTCAGTGCCTCCAGGGCCTCTACTCTCCAATGTTGCTACCTCTTTTTGATGACTGTGTATTTTCAGGGCTAAGTTAAAGGATATACAAAGAGCAGTATTTTAAGATGTTTCCAACTGGGGTGCCCTGGGTGCAAACCTTATTCCCAGTGGTCTTAATGGGGGAGACTGAGGTAGACCTGTGAGCACAAGTCACCAATGTCTGAGACGCCTTTCTCTTATCTCTGATGTGAGTCCTGCAGAACTACTGCATTCAGCATTTTGCAAAGCACAAAGCAGATGTCAGTTGCAGAAGAATGCATGTGAGTCTGAAGCCAGTGACCTTGCAATCCACCACATGCCTGTGATGGAATCCATAGCTCCTCTGCTTGCAAGTTTCCCCACTGATGTCATTTTTTGGGGGAAGCCAACAATGAAAGGCAAAATATGCAGGAAGAGCCCCGAGAGGCAAAAGAGACTGAGTTTCCCAAGCAAACAGCAACAGGGGAGGGACTATTTTCTACAAGGAAGGGGGCTCAAGGCATAAGAGCTACATATGTGAAGCAAACCTTTGCACTTTGTAGTGTTTCACTAGATTACTCAAAGTTAAACGCAGAGGAATAGTCATAAAGCAAAGGAAAAAAAAAACAGAAAAAAAAAAAAAATAAAGGCCTTCCCTGGCTTTGGTAACAACAGCTGGTAAGACCTCCATTAATCACGGAATTGCTTGCTGGAAAGAAGCATCAGGCAGGTAGTGGCAATTACCTGGCAGACAGCAGCTGAGACCTCTGTCTACACTGGGAGGAGGGCATGGAGGAAATGCCCCAGGAGCTGATGCCAAGGAAACCTGACGTTCCTTGCACCTGCGTACTTACCCTGGCAAAGCTGCACTTCATATGAAAAGTATTAAGACCAGGTTTCACCATGTCCTAATGGAAGATGTTAATTTTGAAAGAAGAAAACAGCAAGTTCAAGCACAGAAATAAAACCTCACTTGATGATTTCAGAGTCTGTATGCCTAGTCTCTCACCTAGAAATGCTCTTTTTCTCACTTCTTGCCGTGAATGAAATTTGGGGAGTTTTAAAATGCAAATCCCCATTCGGTTCTACAAACTTGTATTGACCCTGGCCTCTCGGCTCCGCTGGCTTATTGTTGGTGTCCTCACGAAGATCACCATTGCCATGACACTTGGAGTGTGGGTAGGTGGTTGAACTTACATAAAAGGTCCACTTTCATTATTTGGACTGTATATGCTACTGAGAAAAAGGGGTTTTCTCCCATTAAAAAACAAACAAAAAATCAAATTAAAGAAGCTTCTAGGCATTTTGGAAATGAGATTAAGGCCTGAAAGACACACTGACATCTCCCCTGTCTAGTTCCAACGGTGACAACACCCTTCCAAGCTTCCAACTACTCCAAAAGTCAACAGAGAGAGAAAATAAAAAGCTGTACTAGAACATTCTGGTCTTATTCCTTCTGCAGGACCAGCCTACATACAATATAGTTACCTACCTGTGTGGTAAAATGTTCAGGAGGGAACAGCGAGAAGGAAAGAGGATAAAAAGACAAGCTGTGTACCCTCTAAGGCAAAAAAGACTGAAGGGTCAATCATAAAAACAGGGATATGCAAATTACAGGCCTCAGGTCAAATGTGACCTACTGTCTGTTTGTAAATAAAGTTTTATTAGAACAGTCATCAACCATTTGTTTCTATGGTCTATGGTGGTTTTGTACTCTAATGGCAGAGTTGAGTCACTGGGATATAGACATGACCTACAAATCTCAAAATATTTACTATCTGGCCCTTTGCAGAAAAACGTTTCAACATCTGCTTTAGAAAATAGAATTTCCTTTAACTTAGGAAAGTTAGTGCTTGGGCAAGCAAATTCAGTTAATCTGTAACAAATGTCAGTAGACAATGGAAGGCATCTTGGAGCTCTGCAATTCTTTTATAGGGCAAAAAGCAAGTGGTCTTCGATTTTTCTGCAGTGTTTTTTTTTTGTTTTGTTTTGTTTTGTTTTTTTAATTATCCAACTACTAAATGCCATACTTTCCCTTGCTTATAGATGTTAGGCAGTTTCCCACTCTGATTTATGAGCATGAGATCATGACAGCTAGGGGCTCCTCAGTTGGCTCTCGGGGTAGGAGTAAGTAGCAGTGGTCCCTTTCTGTTGTTAGGGACAGCTCAGCATTGCTGTGACCCCCACAATAGTAGGCAGAGGCCATCACTGTACCTGTTGGCCAGAAGCTGGGATCTGGTTCCTGAAGGCGAGGTCAGGTAGATGGCCAGGTCGCCCCTCCGGGGGTGAGTGATAGTGATGCGCACAACTACGTGCTCCAGGTAGTTGACGTGGTGGTTGGGGTTGTCAGAGCAGCCCGAGGCTTTGTAGATGGAGCGCACTGCACTGTTGGGGCGAATTGTCCTGCGAGAGAAAGAGGAAGAGAGAGAAAAGAGTGTTTGAACAAACGATGCAGCAGCACTCAGCAGAGTGACCCTGGAAGGTTGGAATGAGTGTTAAGTATGGTAAGGCAAGCAGCTGCCCCCTGGTTATTAAAGGATCATAGTGCTAACACCCAAATGGGTGGCCACATATAGGGTTAGTGACTGTCTTCATCTAGGAAGTGGGCATCCAACATAAGTGTGCATTGGAATCCCCTTGCTAAAACACAGATGGCTGGGCCGCAGTCCCAGAGAGGCTGATTGAGTAGGTCTGGGTGGGTCCCAAGAAGCTTCATCTCTAACTTAGAGTTCCTGGGAGACAGTGATGCTGCTGATCTATGGGATGCACTTTGTGAATAACTGCACTGCAGTAGAGAGGAGGCTGGGGAGTGAGCAACGCCTTGCTTCACATTCCTGGTCTACAGACTCCTTGGCTATAACCCAGGGCATGCTCTTTCCTCTCACAGGGTCCTCCCTTCCTCTCTAGTGTCCTCCTGTGCCACTGTCTCCTGAACACTGGGGTCTAGCTACACTGGCATCCGTTTAACTTCTGGGATAATACAAGTTTCTCATCTTGAGGAATTTGCATACACTACTTTGCCTGGAATACTATTTATCACACATCCAGTGGTTGCTCTTCTTCCTCCTTCAATGTCAAAGCTTAAATTTCACCTCTCTGAGACCTTCACTGAACCACAGGCGAGATTTGCTCCCTATCTTTAATTTTCTATCTTTTATAATTTTCAGAATTAGCTTGTAATTTGTAATCATACTACTTATTACAGCATTCTAGCATTCTTGTTTGACTCCCTCTCTAGACTCTAAGCCTCATGACGGCAGGGAACATTTCTTATTCTCCTTTTCCTCCCTAGTATTTTAGCTCCTTTTCCTCCCTAGTATTTAAGTGCAAGAGAAGTAGTTGCTTAGTTGATGAATATGTTTGTGAATGAATGAACAAATATTTTATTTTATCCCATTGTCTCATTTGTCAAATAGAAATTAGAAAGTTAATTTTTTTCTTTCTTTTTTTCAAAATATTTTTATTTTATTCATTTATTTTTATGTGGCACTGAGGATTGAATACAGTGCCTCACAGGTACCAGGCAAGTACTCTATCACCAAGCTACAACTCCAGCCCCCTTCTTTTCTTTTTTCTTTTGGAGACAGGGTCTCACAAAGCTGCCCAGGCTGGCCTCTATCTAGTGATCCTCCTGCCACTGCCTCCTGAGTAGCTGGGATTATAGGTGTGCGCCACCAGGCCTGATTTGTTAGGAAGTTTTAAGTAGAAAACATGCACAAAGTTTCTAGCTCTTGGCTTGGTACATAAGTGTTGAATACTGATTAATTTTTAACTCCTTTGTTTTTTCTTCCTCTCATTCTTTGCCCGAGAGAGTCCATTTTTTTCTGCTTCCTAAAAAAAATTCCTCAAGTTTTACAGTGACTCGAGTTTTATCATAAACCAAGTTTAGAATTTTTTTTTTTTTCCAGAAAGAAAAGTCTCTGAGAAGATAGCCAAGAACAAATACTAAGCAGGCCACTGAGAGGAAATGCTCTTCCTTGGATTTACCCACGGGAGCCACTCCACACAATTGTTTGGTAAATGCTGTCCACATAGCTCTGAGTTTGCAGCTAACATTGGGGAATAGACCCTACAGTTGCTAGTAAGTTGCAATCTCATTTGCTTTGCACCACTCTCTGGATAACTGCATGCATATGCTTTAGTTTCCAGAACATTCAATAATTTTATTTTTTAAGTATCCCAACTTCTTGCACCATCAAATAGAGATACTGACAGGGTAGAAAACTTTGGAAAGCCCACCAGGAAGGGCTCTCCAAATCCCCTTTGAAAGGATGCTTTCCCTTTAAGGATCTGGATTATGCTAATGGACATTGAAAGGCTTAGAATCCTAGTCATTCTATCACAGTTTTATAATTTCATCAGAAACAAACTACAGAAGCTTTTAGCTCCCACATGTGACAGGAGGACATGTGCTAGCCTCTGTCCTTTGGGGGCATTACATGTGGTCAGCGGGCAGCACACATTACTTGATTTGCCGGTCTGTGCTCTCCACACACATGTGTTGCTGGGGAACAGTGGTCCACTTCTCCGCCTCCATCACCATGGCTTCCGCATCCATCAGTCCGAATCCATAGAGATGACTCACTGCAGAAGGCAAGAGGCTGGTCAGCTTTGCTGTGGTTAGCAGCAACCTATACTACAAAGGCTGAGTTACCATGTCACTCAGCTGAGACCTCAGACACACAACAGTGGGCTCCTAGCTAACTTTCTAGCAAAGATTTGAAAAACAAAACAAATAAATAAGATGAAAGTATATTATTCATCAACTATTATTGACTATCCTTTATAAATTATTACTACATGCTGGGTACTTGTCCATATCCTTACATTTGAGCCTCCTTACAATCTTAAGATGTTAGTGAGATTATTGTCATCATTCATGGAGGAGAAAACTTGAGGAATGGAGAGAAACCTTGCCAAGACTGACTAGCCTGTCCGTGGTCAAGCTGGATTCTAACCCACCTTGTTTCCTTCAGGGACCTGTTGTTAATCATTTGTATTTAAAAATGATGACATCATTGATTTTGTGAAGTAAAATAATTAATAGGTGTAAAGAAAATCATAGATAATTTCTCAGCAAGTAGAACTCAACATGCAAGAAATATCATTTTTTCTGACATATCTAGTGATTTGTTTAAGTACTCCAGAAGATATAAATTATTATCTTTCTCCTAGCATATAAAAATTTATTCAACTATATGTATAGATACCTGGAGGCTTCTAGACCTTTGTGCTAGTTTCTTGTCTTTGAATCTGTTCTCAATTAGAATCCCTATTGATCTAAAGCTGAATTTGATGTAACTGGCTCAGAAATATCAGTTAAGTAGAGGAATATTTAAATGATACAGTAAACTACACGTGCATTTCTTTCTGAAAATACCTTAAAATCACAACTGAATATTTAACATTTTCACTTTGTATTGAACTCTTCTATCTTTATATTCAACATAAAGACATACTTCTATCAGAGTTTGCTTAAAAGTTGTCATTATGACATTAATTGCTTTATGCAAAAAATTTTTATAGCTTTCCATGCTTATTGATTATATAAGTACATCAGCTTGAAATTCATGATGTCCTCTGACATAGTCCCATTCTCCTTTCAAAACAGTCTCCTCACCAAACCCTTTGTATTTGTAAAGCTACTCTTACAGGTTCTAGTCAAAGTTGGATCTTTCTGCCGCACTGCTTTGGCTCATGATGAGCCTTTGGCTTGAAATTCCTTCATTCCTACTTTCTGCAGAGTCAAAGTTTCTAAAGCTCTTGCTGATATATCTTGTTCTTCCTGAAGTATTTTCTGAACAATAAGAAGTCAAAGCTTTTATTGAAATTCAACCATATGTGAATATTAACTTTTCTCCTTTGTATTCTATAAGTAATTAATTCATCAATCCATCTGTCTTTCTGTTATCCATCTGCCTGCCCATCCATCCATCCATCCATCCATCCATCCATCCATCCATCCATCCATCCGTCCTCCCTCCAGTGCCTTCTGTGTACCACTCACTGTATTAGGCACTGCACTTTCTAATCTGTGCCATGGATGGACTTATTAATTAACTGTCAGTATGTGTCCTTTTATTCTTACTACATTTTAATCTGCGTGATGGTAGGAACTGGCTCTTACATTTTCTTATAGGTTTCCTGGGAACTTTTGCACAATTTTATGCACGTGGGAACACATATAAATTAGAGCACATAAGAAAAGAAAACTGTGCCAGGATTCAGAAATAGCTCTATTTATGTTATTTGATAATCACACAATTCTTAGCAAACAAAACACCTAATCCACAGTTTCCTTATTTTGTGATATTTTAGTCTGTCCTGTCACCATCACTAAGTTCATAAAGTACTGTTATATGTCCCATGTGAGAAAATCTTCTAAAAACTATGTAAATGCAAGGGCTCAATATTTTTGCCATCAGGTACTTAGATAGGCCATACTCAACAAAAAATAACAAGCCTGTTGTGCTGTGGCAAGGACACACATAGGATTTTTATAATGTAGTTTTACATCTTTTATTAATCATGATTTTAAAAACAATGCATATTCATTCTAAAAAAATCTTAAATATATCAAGAGAAGAATAAAGAAAATAGAAATTATTAACCAATAAACTCATCAAAAGATGGTAATGGCTATGAACAATTCTATATATGTCATTATAGTTACTTAACATTATGTAAAGTTTTTAAAAAGGGACAGAGGGACTCATGTGATACGGAAGAAACACGATACTAGAGGAATGTCAAGTTCAGGTTTGTGGGAAGAAAGGATAGAGGGAGTGGAGAATGGATATCCAAACAGAGAGTTGACATTGACCTACTTTTCAAGTCATGAAGAATAGAAGATAGGAGTTCAAAGCCTCTTGACATATACAAATGTTACGGAAATAGAAATATTGGTTATCTTGATTTCATACATGTATGAAAATGTCTTACTCATAAATATTTGCAAGTATTGCCTGTTAATTAACAAGTAAAAACACTTTTAAAAAGAAAACTAAAAGTTCCAGTTTAAGGGGAACACAACTAAGGAGATCTTTTGTTAAAGCTCAAGTAACTCAGGTATTCTCAGTCATCATATAGCCATAGCCTACACCATCTCATCATGCACATTACAATTATTTTCTTTCCTTGGGGATATTAAAATTTTTAATAAAGATATCATGCTGGGCTTTCCACCTCTATTCAGTATTCAAATATCCCCCATGCTAATGTCAAGTGATTTTTTTTTTTTTAAAGAAAGAGTGAGAGAGAGGAGAGAGAGGGAGAGAGAATTTTTTAATATTTATTTTTTAGTATTTGGCAGACACAACATCTTCGTCCGTATGTGGTGCTGAGGATCGAACCCGGGACGCACGCATGCCAGGCGAGCGCGCCACCGCTTGAGCCACATCCCCAGCCCAATGTCAAGTGATTTTAAAGCAGCATAGCTCATCATCTTATCTCAGTTTAGGAGAACAAGATTAAAGATCTGATGGGGGATTTGGAGAAGGGGGTAGAGGTAAGGGAGGTCAAGGGCTCTGGGCAGTCAATGCAATCCTGGGGCAGCCCCCAGTGAGCACCTGAGCCCCACCTCAGCTCTGCTGGCTCCTCCTGTTCTTCCCCTCCCTAATAACTATCCACCCAACAACCATGATGACATAAATTAGCAAAAAGAGTCATCAAATACCACCAGCGCTTCATGCCTGTTAAGCAACCACTTGAATCAAGTAGGAAAGCACCTTGAGTCTTTATGAGGGCCATAAATTTGTTTCCTTTTCCCATCCAATTTCCACCTTTCAGGGACAAAGCCTGCTCATGAAACACTCAAAATAGATGTTTAGAAAAGAGGCTGCTACAGTTAAACTACAGATTGTCAGGTCAACAGGAAAAACATTATACTGACATGATATTAATAAATGAGGAAATTGGACTAGATCGGTGAAGGTCAACTGGGTTGGTAACAGAAATTTTCCATTATTTTGATGTACTCAAAATTGTGTGTCTGTCCATAATCAAGATACGTAGTGCAAGGAAAACATCTTTGCCTTTTCAGCTGACAATACATCAAATATATGAATTCAAATTAGAAGTTATTTATTTTGTTGGAAAATACTAATGAGAAAATAATTATATAATGAATGTTGTTGGGCAGATAAGCTCATTCAAAATGTGATATCAATACCCCTATATATTAGTAACCACTAAACAGCTTGGAAGCACTAATCATTTTTTATATAGTATAAAATATCCACCTACTAAAATGACCTATTAAAGACAGAAATTCTGATTTAATTTTTTTCCATTTGAGTCAAGTCTGTCTTGCCTGTCCCATGGACACCATGAAGAGTCACAGACCTCAAGGTATGATTTCTCTCCAGTAGGTGCAGAGCTTGGCTTGGGGGACTGCTTCCATAAATATTTGTGGAATGAGTGAAATGAAACTGAGAGAAGAAACTTTAATTAATTGACAAAGTAGCACAAAGTGTGTACTAAAGAATTGTAAAGGAAAGTAGGAGATCTGTTCTTTTTTTATGTTGACCTCTGTAAAATCATCAATAACAGTCAAAATTTATTCAAGTAGAGAGCCAATATTCATATTTCATAAATATATAATGATGGAAAATATACCATAAACAAGTAGTTGAGATATGGCCATAAAAAAGAGTCTTATTTATGTACATTTCTTATGCCATGTTCAAAGCAAAACCTGACTCTTGAAATAATTTTATGATGATGAAGCAGAATCCGCTCTACGCAAGCACTGGGCAAATGCAAAATTCTATGAAATTGGAGTGCTGTTAACATTGACGGGAACAGGGATCCTGACTGGTTCTAGCAGAATCTTCTACTCCTGTGAGTGGGGGCAGAAAACGTTATTTCTGATTTAACATTAGGTAAGACTAAAAAAATCAAATATTGGAAAGTTACTGAGAGAACGAGTAATATGCATAAGATTTCGTAGCAAAATTATTTATGCCTTTTTTAGAAAGTGAATTTATTTCTTGTTGAATGACATAGCTCTGCTTCAATAAAGAGGACTTGAGAAATTGCATCTCATTATATATTTTTCTTTTGGGTTACAAGGCTGTGTATTTCATGATACATATAAGACAGCAATTGAGACCCCATAAATAGGATCCTTTATGCAGATGAGTTCAGGAAAATGGTTTTGTCTCATGGCAAAGAAGATAGTTAGTTTCTATTCACAGTTATCCAAAGGCTTCCTTGCTTGAAGTCAGATGAACAAAAGAACTCAGGAAAATAGGTACTATTCTCTGGCAAGTAGCTTTTCTTTTTCTGATAAGACCAGAGGTGCTGAGAGAAGCTGGTCATTAGGTACACAAGTAAGTAACTGCATAGTTTGAAAGCAGATATAGTCAACTCAAGAAATAACTTTAGCTAGGAGGCCTTAACACTCCATTCTAAAGAAAAGCTAGGAAGCTCCTTAGGAAAAAAAATAGAAGTTTCTGAGGAAGAGAAACTATAACCCGGGAAATCTGGTACACTTTTATCTCTTCTAGTGGATTGTCCTTATTGGAGCCAGCTACTTGAAATGCTGCTGCTGTTAAATATTACATGGAATGGATGTATTATGGTGAATTTGACTATTAGTAAAGCACTTATATATAATTTTTAAAAGTTGATCGGCTCAAGTAAAAGTTTTTCTTTTGGTAAGTTTTTGAGCTTTCTGAAGTGAAGTGTTTTTTTTTTTTTTTTCCTTCTTCTGCTGCCACTGTGTCAAACTCAGACACAACATTATACAGCATGCAAAAAAGGGCAAATACCCAACAACAGAAGCTCTACATGAGGAGCCGAGGAGAAATTTAAAATACTGCATAAAAGGGAAAAATATCCAACTAGGTGACAGCTGTCCATTACTGAATATTTATAGAAAATTCCAGCCAGTATCTTCTGCTGAGGAAATCATTCCTGAGGAACAGGGGAACTAAGTGTATAGGTTTACACAAGACTGTGCTGATTTGAAAACTGAAAGTCCTGTATCCTAGGAAACCCTCCATTCCTGGATAAACCAGGAGATTCATCACTGAGATCATAATGTGATGCTACTATGGAATGGCACAGAACTCCCACATCTCTCAACATCAATAGTAGAGTAACTAAAAGGTAGACAGAAATCCTGAGCCTATATTTTTATTTGTTAAAATGCATACAATCCCTGATGTCAAAAACTTGGCTAACAAATTAGGGTAAATACTTGACTGTTTAAAAGTGTTCATTTCAATGTACTTCACTGATACAGGATGAGCATCCCTAAAATCCAAAATCTAAAATGCTCCAAAGTCTGAAACATCATAAGTGGAAAATTCCACACCTGACCTCATGTGACAGGTTGCCATCAAAATGCAGAGGCACTAAAAATACCATGTAAAATTGCCTCTAGGGCATGTATATAAAACGTTTAGGAAGTACTAATAAATTTCCTGTTTAGACTGGATTCTACTCTCAGTATATCTGATTTTACACACATACACACACACACGCTAAAATCCAAAAGAAAAAGATCAGAAATACAAAACACTCCTAGTCTCAAGCAATTTGGATAAGGTATACTCAACCTTATGAGCTAATAATTGATATGATTAGTTATTATATTACTTAGTTGGGTTGTGAAGCATCTACTCTGTATTCAACCCCATACTGAGGTCCAAAGAAACAGAAAATGAGTTGTGTTTCTAGTCAACGAAGGGGTGAGACAATAATAATTTTATGATATAATGAAAAACAATTAAAAGCACCAAACTGTGTAATTACTGTACATATAAAAAGCACTTTAAAAGGGTAAGAAATCAGTAAGAAGAACGGACTTGAAGAAACTTACTAGAACCTGGTGTGTCAGCTGTGATGTCAGCTGAGACTTGCAGTAAGTGGATGTTTGGGTTGTATTTTGACGCATGTGTAGGATTTAGTTGGGGTGAGATGCAGGGAGCACATTCCACAGGCCGGGACTGAGCCTGCTGGTTAGCTAGCTGAGTATAGTTCTTGGGGTCACTGAAGAAACCAGAGCCATTAGGATGGGTGATGTGAGGGGTAAGTGGACAGCAGGCGAGTGGGGAAAGAGGGAAAAATCTCAGGAAATAAGGGGCGGACCAGACTGCAGGGGAACTGAAACCCAACCACAACTGTTGGATGTCACCCACCATCAATAAATTCATTGCTATTCTCATCTACCTGCTAGTAAACCACCAAGGTAAAAGGTGGTTATCCCAGTTCCTGGCTTGAGGGAGGCTGCTTCATCTGGGGTTGGGTAGCAACTCTGAACCAGAGATCAAAGAGCTACATGCAGCTGTTGTAGTCCTACCACCTCTGGGCTCTTTGATCCTCAAAGTGTTGAACCACCTGCTCTGAAACAGCTGCTCCTACCAGGGACCTGAGCCTCCTGCACCTATTAATCAAACCAGGCCAAATGTGTGGGACAGGTGGAGGGCACACAAGCAAGAGGGTCTGGGACGCAGCAGTAAACCACCATGTCCCACTGCAAAATGTAAACACTTAAGTACTGCTCTTTCAAGGTAAAAATAAACAGGTAAATTTGAAAACATAAACTGTAACCTGCTAAGTATGATAGAGTGGGAAGTGATGCTTTTCATTCCCCAGATGTCAACAGTTCACACCTGACCAACTTGGACAGGGGTCCTAGACATACCATTGATCCCCTGGCTTGCTCACTCTCTTCAGCATCTCCTTATTGTGTCATCTTTTTAGATTTCAGAGAAAAAGGCATAGAGAAATCACAGAGAGTGAGAATGACGTTGCTACGATTTTCTCTGCTGTGTGGAGCAAAACATAGACTTCCTTCAGGTAGAAAAATGGAGTTTGAATTCTGCTGCTTGGTTTGTTTTTATTTTTCCCTGTTCTTCCTAAAGTCTCCGGCTCTTTTAGCAACTTCAGCCAGATCCAAACATGCCAGCCGTCACCAGTATGACTGACATCTTGTCTGTGGAAAGTTTCCAGATACTGGGCTGTCTGCTGGGGCTGTACTTCAAAGCTCCCCTTGGGATGGGTGTGCTTAGCAGCTGCAGGTAGTCAGATGGGCTCATCATTACAGAGAAGAAACAGTAAGAGTTTAGGAAAACATTCTTCTACATTTACATATGTGTGTGTATATATATATTTACAAACATACACAATTTATTATATTACATATGCATATATAAAACAAAAAAAGATACATGTCTGCATACTCTCAAGGGTCTCTTTCCATTTTAAGGAAAGAAAAAAATATCAAATTACCTTTTTTCCCCCCCTGGCCAGTCCCCTTTAATTTGCTCCCAATATGGTTATAAGTAAGCAGTTTGCTTGTTTTACTTAATGGCTATTTCTTGAACAGAAGTAGGAGAACTATTTTGCCAGTTTGGAGAGATCTTTCTATGTAGCCTAGGGTACCCTCCAGATTGTATTTTTTTTTTCTTGCTTGTTTTTAGGGAACTAAGATTGTCTAGATGAGAACAAAGATGAGAATGAGATGAAAAAAAGTACTCTAAGGGTCTTTGAGCAAAGGCTAATTAAAGATTAGATTGACCATATGTCAGTTCCCCTGCTTGGATCTTCCTGGTATAGAACTGAGCAAATAATTAACAAGAGGAGATCTTCATATGTGTGGGTTATTCACATATTATTTTTAGAAAATTCTTCATTTAATTTCCCCTTACTTTTGTTTTTTTTTCTTAAATTCCCATAAAAGAAAGAAAAAGAAAATCTAGTTGATATTTTGTTCAAATGGTACATTTTCACTCAGGGGTTGCAAAGATTTGGCGATTTCATCCATCTGTACCTCTCTCTACTGGCTCACCTGACATGGACCGTCACCCACAGTCACAGATTGATGATCACAAAGCATGAAGAGGACACTGTTCCCAGTCACTGGGAATGCCATCATCTCCCTGGGAGGAAAGCCACCTCTTAACCACCTAAGGCTCAGGCACAATGGTAGGCTTTTCATGAACTTTCTTTTTCATTTACATGACAAATAATTTTTTTAAGGTTAAGAGATAATAATAGTGAAATTTTTGTAAAGTTTCAGAAAAGGCCATTGATGTGGCATGGATATTCTCTTAGATGAAATAAGATGTGAGATGACTCTTAAGTACTTGGATAGTCTGGATTCATGGAGGGAAAATAAAGAGATGAGGATATTTGAAATTGTGGCTTCCTCAAAGAGGCTATGTTGGCCTGGAATGCATGGTCAGATTTAACCTGGAGGCAATGAATGGCCATTGATGCAGGAAATCAAGTAATGTAACTGATATTCTAGCAAGATGGACTTGGCATTGGTTATATGGGATATTAAAGGGCACAGGACAGAAGCAGGAAACCAGTTCCTGAGATGGTGAGACTTGGGAGACCACGTGCTATATTGTGCAAATGGTCAATGTAATAGGAGATTAGATAAGAAAGAAGCAAGGGAATTTCACAAATCACACACAACATAGGTGACGGAGGTGAGGAGACAATCAACGTGAACAGGGTGATAGGCAGAGTGGTATCCCTTGGACTGTAGAGGTTAGATTTTGAGTTCTATTTTGGAAGTTCTGATTTTAAATGCCAGAGGGAAGGCCTTGTGAAGAGGTTCCAGATGGTAAAGTCACTGTTAAGGATGTGGAAATGGAAACCCTTAGCAAGGAGAGGATGTTCATAATTGAAAGAAGTCAGGAATGTAAAAGAAGAACGGTGGAATTTAAAGGTCAAAAGGTCAAAGAAGAACAAAGGGTTTATCTTTGCATCACAAAAGGCAAAGGAAGAGAGCTGAGAACTGAGGAGATGAGGAGCAGAAAAGGCTACAGGAAGACCTAGGGATAGGGCCAGCTGGGAATGGGCGAAGGAGGAAGTAGAAACAGGATTGCAGGAAGTGACAGAAGGAAATGGGGCAGCCAATTCAGACTCACTGTGAAAGGAAGGGCAGAAGTGAAGCAGCAGGATAATGGAAACATTTTCTCTCCTCCAAGGAAGGAGACACCAAGTGTGAAAACTCAGGGTCATGGTTCAATTGACAGCAAGGAGGATGAATGCAAATGGCTAAGCAACTGACAAGGATGAGGTATTCGTGAGCACCTTTCACAAGTCCCTTATCCAAATGCAGAAAAAAACATGCTTTGAGAGACTATTTTTCATTTCTTCTAAGGCTAGCCTTTCATTAGGACACTATTCAAAGGCTCAGGGAGAAAATTAATTCATTGCATAAGGAGGGTGAATGAATTCAGTGGTTCTCCAACTGACATGTGCATCAGAATTGCCCAGGATTTATTCAAGCATAGATTGCTCTGTCCGATTACACTATCGTGTGTGTGTGTGTGTGTGTGTGTGTGTGTGTGTGTGTGTGTTATAGTTTCAGTAGTTTTGAGGTAAGGCCCACAATTTGTATTTTGAAGTTTTCACGGGTGCTGATATTATTGGTCTAAGGACTCCACTTTGAGAAGCAGTCTTTAGGGCTGGCATCTCTCTTTGAAAGTCTGCATGAGTAGGCTAATATCTCCAACATAGGGCAGGAGACTCTGCAGGCCTGATTTCCAGTACACCTTCCCTCATGCCAGGAGTACAAGAAATGAGAGCTGGCTGTACAGTATATAAGATCAATTTTTTATATAAATTATCACAAATTTTTTTTGCTTCCTTTATAAAAATCTTTTAAGAAGATAAAGTTTTTTTTTTTTTTTTTTAATTAACTTGTGGATGCATTAGTTCACCCACTCCAAGGAGGGCATGGCTTAGATACTTCCTCCTTCAAATGCACAATATTACTTAAGGTGTTAAGTTCTATGCATTGATACAATAGCATTAGGACTTCTCTGAATTGAGGTAAAAATTCCTGCATAGAGTATAAAGGTGAACACAGAAAATGGACTGAAGTGTCGATTTCCTAGTCCTACTGCCTGGAAAACAAAAGCATTTCATGCATCAAGTATGCTACTCCAAATAAAATGCACAGATAAAATTCTAAAGGGGAGGTAAAAATAATAGCTTACATATGTATTTTATCACTTGTGAGCTAATAAAATTGCCATAACAATCCTATTAGCAAAATAGTATTATTCACATTTTGCAGTGGAAGAAACTAAGTCTCATGGACATTAGAAGTACTTGGGCAAAGTCATAGGGACTGGAGCTAAAGTCTTCAGAATCTTTCTATTACATATGTATCCATGATTACTGTTGTCCATAAGACACACAGTATTTCTTTCAACTCAGGTCTGAAATCAATCATATGCTCAGAATAACCCTGCAATGTAACAGGGTGGGGGAGTCATTTAGAAATTATGTAGACAATTCTACTTGTCTTTTGCATAGAAATTTCTCTGTTCTTCAAAACTTCTTCAAATCTCATTAAAATATCATGTGCAGAAAAAGAAATTCATGGGGCTTGGAAAGAAAATTTAACATCTGGCCCATCACACTTTCCCCTATTCTTGCTGAGAAATGACCTTCTTCAGCCATTTCTATCAGGGATTTTCCCTGAGTGTGTGAAGATACGTTATTTTGTGTTCTTGCATAGGCCAGTTTTTTATTAAAACTAACCAGGCACGCAGATGGAAGGATAACACTGAGTGCCGAAGCTCAGATTCTCATTTGTTAGCATCCAGCAGCGATCACAATATCCTTCTTTTTGGCTCTTTCAAGGATGATTCTGGAAATTTCAGGGTGTACCGTCTCTCCCAGTATTGTACTATAAAATGAGGTCTGTTGAAACCATTATTGGGATGTGTGATAGAAATTTAATTGTTTTGAAATGCTGTAGGCTACCAAGATGTGAGCATGTATAAAGAGTCTAAATTGAGATCTAAATGGGAAAAAGTCTGGATCTATTTATTTCACAGCAGATGTATCCAGACAGATTCTGCAAAGTGATGGCCTACTGTGTCACTGTATCCTGCTATGTGCAGTGGCCTTGGGGAGAACTAGGGCAGGATTAATTTTCAGGATTTCTTTTGTAATCTTGGGATCTGGTTTATATTAAAGACACTGGCACCAATATAGAGATCTCTCTGGGTTGCATAAAAGGATGGGCTAAGCCATCTTTACTAATTCCATGTTTTTACAAGAGGCCAAGGAAGGTTGGGCCACGTTGTTGATCCTGAACCAGTTTCCACAGCACCCTCTTACCACAGTCTCAGTGTGGACACAGCTAGTTACATTCCTTGTCCCTGATCGGAGACATGGACCGGGTACAGCAGTCTGTGCTGGGCACCTCAAGCACAGTTTCCCTTCCACACTTAGAAATTCCTTCTTTAGTTGAGAAAAATGATCTGTAGGGAGGATCATTGTGTGTCAATCATGGAAAGCTTCAAATGCAGCCTTACCACTACTTCTCTGTGCTCATGTGTCCTGTACATGTCAATATTTACAAGGAACTTTCACCCCAAACGTGAACCTTCTACTAGACCCAGTACAAAATAATGACACATTTGAATTAAAGAAACTTCAATCATTTTTGGTCACAAAAAGGGGTAAATAAATGTACACAAGAACAGGAAAAGAGCTATAGATTTAGGCTTAGTCACCTTCACTTAAAATTCTGAGATTTTACTTCAAACTTGTTCACAAAAAAGAGGGATGGAACAATCACAAATTGGACTATAGGCATGCTGGAAAACTATTTAACTTTAGTAAGACCTGCGAATGTCAGAACTGAAGCAACAGTGAAGGTAAAGATGAATAAACCACCTCTGGATGGATACCTTTTAAAAGATATCTGTGTCTTTGACAATAGCGGAGAAATCACATATGAATTTTATGGAATAGGAATATCCATGGAGAGCGTACATGAATTTGAGAAAGGTGCTGTTCTTTTAAGGAGAACATTATCATACTCTAGTGCACGTGGCTTGGTGAGTGGATCCCAGGACAGATTTCTCTTCTCAGTCTAATCCTTAGTGTGGTTCTCTTATGCAGTCAACAACCTGTGCAATCAACTGTGGAAGCTCTGGCACATATTCATAGACAGTTCTCAATAGTTTTAGCCATGTCCTCTGATTCTCTAATGATAAGTGGCTGGAATTTAATAAAGATTTTAGGCTTCTAAGAATGCATGATATTAAACTCTGAAACAAAGTGGGGTATACACTCTCCACATTGGCTATGATGGTGCTTTTGAGAGTAGAACATGAATAGAAGCAAGTGATGTTGAGACAGAACCATCTTACACAGTGCATTAAGAAGGAGTCAACATTGTAACCTCTGGTGGGCTCATAAAAGTAATGCAGCTTCCCAAGATAATGGACTTCATAGCCAAGAAAAGTCATACGCAGGTCAAACTGAAGAAAAAGTCATCATAAACTCAAACACTTCTGTCACTCTGCCTGTGTAACCGTCACACAACTGGCATCTGGCAACTCCAGATGTGACCCAGAATTACATTACTTATTTTTTAAAATCTCTGCAAAGTTGCATGGTAAATACAAAGATTACAAGTGTATGTTCAAAAGAAGTTCAGACATCATAAGGTAAGAGGTTTTCTGAGGTCGTGGTGAACATAACAGGCAGGGAGAAGACTTGGGTTAAAGGACGCTGGTGAAGGCTTCTCAAAGCACCGTTCTAGCTTGACATTTTCCAAGGAGCAATCTCACACTTATACCCTTCTCCCTGGGCTTATTAAAAAGCCATTTCAAAAATCATTTCTTTCTCTTCTTAAAAAAAAAAAAAGGATCTAGCAAAGATGATCATATATCCTAACTCTAAAACTGCCCTCCTTCTGAAGGATGATAACAGGGATGATAACAAATTTTGCTGAATGTCACAGTTCTTAAGGTCATAAGTATACAATTGCATACTAAGATAATATAAAGTGATCACCACAAGAGAATATCCATCCATTTCACCAGGTCAACTTGTTATGTGCATGTCATTTTGTAGGGCACATCACGGGACCCGTGGATTCACGCCATCAATTGAGGAAATAAAACTGTTTGACACCTGACTAGCGACGAGAATCAACTTGCTTCAAAGTCATTACTATTATCCAACTCACTTTCTCAGATCACGACAGTGGGTCTAAAATGTATTTCAAATCAAATGAGAACTCCTAACTCGAGGACCCAAGCAGCTTTGCTTCGGGAAGTTCTTTTAAATTCTCCTTATCATACCACACCTGCCCTTTTATTGCACTGGGGGCCCTTTCCCATCTTCCCCTGAACTTCAGTTTTTCTGTAGCCATGTCCTCCAGTTATAATTCCTCCAGGAAACACGAATAATCAAAAGCATACATGTGCTCAAACTGACTAAGAAACAACTCAAGACACTATTTCAGATCAGCTTTGCTTCCTGAACTCTGAGTACACCTAAAGTTCTCAAACATCTTCCACCCTCTCATTAGATTCACTTTTGCTTCTCAATTTAACTTATACACAAGGCATGAGTGTAATTCACAATCATTAGCAGATCTTATGCTTTTTCCCCCTTCAACTCTATTGAGCTTATTTATTGTTTACTAAAAGAAAACACAAACAAAAGCCGGGAGCAGTGGTGCACTCCTGTAATCCCAGAGGCTCAGGAGGCTGAGGCAGGAGGATCACGACTTCAAAGCCAGCCTCAGCAACAGCAAGGTGCTAAGCAACTCGGTGAGATCCTGTCTCTAAATAAAATACAAAATAGGACTGGGGATGTGGCTTAGTGGTCGAGTGCCCCCTGAGTTCAATCCCTAGTACCAAAAAAAAAGAAAAAAAGAAAAAAAGAAAAGAAAACACAAAGAAGTTAAACATCAATCCAGAATCTTCAACTAAAAATCACAATATGTAATGCAAACAAATAATCCAAATTGGAGAAAATAATACAAAGATGAGAACATAAGAGTTGCAGGAGATATGTGACTATGAAGTATTGAGCCCTAATTGGGGCTGTTACTGTCTCTATTGACATGCATAATTTTAACAGGCACAGCTCTATGCATGTCAATATCTATATGCTCAATTTTCACTATACAAAAATCTGTACAGACTCCCAACTGAATTTGCTATGCTAGAGTGATACAGCAAATATAGGGGATAAATAATTTTTCCTAAGTGTACCCTATGAGTGAGAAATGGTGCTAAGTTCTTTATAGGAGTCTCTGTTCCCCATTTTCCTCTTGGCTCATTTCGTTCTACCTACGATGGTCCTCTTATGCCCTTGCTTTTTGGTGAACAAGTCCCATGCATGCTATTTGAAATGGTCTATATCTGATTAGATTTCTGGATTATTCCCTCACTTCTTGGGGTCTCTGTTCAAATTTGAGAGATTTATTTTTTTGGTCTGCTATTTTAAAAAAATTACAGTTTGCCCACACGAAGACTTGTACATAGCTATCTGTAGCAGTTTTACTCATAATAACTACAAATTGGAAACCAGAAAGCCATCCTTGAAAAAGTGAAGGAATATACAAATTGTGATATATTCATACAGTGGAATATTAATTAGCAATAAAAAGGAACAAACTTTGATATACTTAATGGCATAGGTGTATCTGAAAATATTAGATGGAGATAAAGAAGTCAGTTTCAAATAATTCCATTTAGATGTAAGCCTACAAAGGTAATCTGATGAACTATGGCAGAAAGTAGCCCATGGGCTGCATGGTGTGAATGCAGGGCAGGGCATAGGGAGGAGAATAAAAGAAAGAATGTTTTAGGGTCATAGAAAGGATCTTTGATCATGGTGGTGACTATAAAGATCTATGTATACATGTCAAAATGCATTATATTGCTGGGCAGGGGGGTACCTGCGTGTAATCCCAGCAGCTCAGGAGGCTAAGACAGGAGGATCCTAAGTTTGAGGACAGCCTCAGCAATTCAGCAAGGCCTAAGCAACTTAGTGAGACATTGTCTCAAAACAAAAAATAAAAAAGCCTGAGGATGTGACTCAGTGGTTAAGTACTCCTGGGTTCAATCCCTGGCACCAAAAAAAAAAAAGCATTATACTATGAATTAAAATAGTGTTTTCTCACTGTATATACATTTATCTGAATAAAGCTTAGAAGAAAAGTGTAAAGATGGCTAGATATACTACTGTTCATTGGTTTTTAAAGCTGGAATTCGATCCCAGGTTGTCTGACTGAAGCCCAGGCTCTGAGACTCTATATAGAGTGAATCTTTGATTTTAAAACCCAGGAAATCTCAAATTAAGAAAATGATTGTTAAATTTCAAAATAGTCTCTAGAAAAGATTGTGTCTTGGCTTAAATTTTTAAAATCTTATTTTGGAATTGGATTCAGAATCCAATCATCAGTGGTTCAAAGAAATCCATTTCAGTACTTCATAATCACAACATACTTTTCAAAACAGCCCTGCCTGGCTCTTGCTACTCACCCTCTATAATCACTGGTTTTAGGGCTTGCTAACTTTTATTTTGCTTAAAATATCAACTGTCACTAGAAAATATCAAGACTTGCTACTATTAAGAACAGCCAAAGTCATGTGCTAAAATAGGAGTTTTTAAATTATTGGGGTGGGGTCAGGGATGAAGATCAGTGGTAGAGTGCTTGCCTCGCATGTGCAGGGCCCTTAGTTCAATCCCCAGTACTGAAAAAAATAAAATAAAATTACTGGGGAGGTCCAGCCTCATTAGAGTTAGTAATCTGGATTTCTTCAAGTAATTACACAAAAAGAAACACTGACTTTCTCTTAAATAGAAGCTTTTGTTTATTGCCAAAAATCAAATCAGATTTTACATTTATAGTTTTTATTTGGCATATTAATTACTAAAGAGTCAACAGGATATTGGTAGTCCACAATCAACTTGAATTTCTGTTTCTAGTTTCCATATTGAAGTAACTAATTATGACTTTAGACATTTAGGGTGAATTAATGATAACATTTAAATGTTCCAAAATAAAACTTACATATAGTTGTGGTAACATTGATATACGATTGTGGAGTAAATTCATCTGAAGACACATTAGTGATAACTTCATTATAAAGTCCTTAGTACAATTTTTTTTTGTAGCCCATTTTAGGTCATTTAATTAATTTTCAATTCCCCAAACAACATTTTATTTACAATATAGTGCCATGTATTTATCCTTATTTCACGTAAGAGAAATATATAACATGAAAATATACCTTTAAGACTTTCTTTTTATGTTTGGTGTTTTTTTGTTTGTTTTTTGTTTTGTGTGTGTGTGTGTGTGTGTGTGTGTGTGTGTGTGTGTGTGTTTATCTGTTGTTTTTGTTTTTTGGTACTGGGGATTGAACTCAAGGGGACTCGAACACTGAGTCACATCCCTAGCCCTATTTTGTATTTTATTTAGAGACAGTGTCTCACTGAGTTGCTTAGTGCCTTGCTGTTGCTGAGGCTGGCTTTGAACTCGTGATCCTTCTACCTCAGCCTCCCAAGCTGCTGGGATTACAGGCATGTGCCACCCTGCCCAGCTATGTTTGGTGTTTTCCATTTTTAAAGCACTTTTCATTCAATTCAGCCTTCTAATTTTGTTGGTTATTAGACACCCACATTCTGCAAAAACCAAGATGCACAATTCTTAATTTGCTTCCTCAAAGCCACAGAAAATATAACTTGGTTTTTAAGACTGTGCAAAACCAAAAATACTCCAAACATAATTCTCCTAATTATATCTTACATAGAAATAATAGGCAAATAGTATAACTATTATTTAAATTCTATCCTGAGGGTGGATTTTTTTTTTGTGTGTGTGTGTGTGCTAGGGATTGAACCCGGGGACTTATGCATGCTAGGCAAGGCAAGGTCTCTACTACCTAGGTCTGAGGATGGATTTAAAGTGTAAAACTATGTGTTTAAAACTTACAGGGACACAAAACCAAACCAAAGTAAAAACACTCAAAGTCCAGCAAATCTAACACCATCATGCAGTAAAAGGCCAGCAGAGGAAAAAAAAAGGTTTTTCATTTGCAGGACATATTATTAAACTTCACATATTTGGTAGGTGTGAGTAGAACATTCTGATGGGACTAGTGGATATAAGATTCTAGATTAAGCCATGACTCAACAGACTTTGCTGTCAGCCACCTATATTCCCATGTAGACATTTAGGTAAATCTCCACCAGACAAAAGAAGTAAAGCAACATTCCTAAGTTATGTGTGATTCATATATATATATTTTTTGTAGATAAGGTAGAAATAAGCTCACATATACAATGGCCAACAAATAAGAAAAAAAAAAAACAGCTTTAAGTCAATGAATAGGGAATGAGGGTGAGGTCACAGAGCACAATGGTAGAAGGAAAATATACAATCTCAAAAGACAAAAAAATCAGGTGGCATAGTGGCATTTTCAGGGAGCAAATTTTATTAGGTAAAAATCAAATATATTTACCTCCCTCTGCCTTTCCAAGTAATAATTACTATATTTTTTGCAAATGGGTTGAACTAGAGTCAAGCATCTGATTCTAATCCCACCTTTGACACGAATCATATAAATAACATTTCACTTTGACCTTTCTTCAAAAATGCAATGTACGGATTACCAATTAAGGTGCATTATGTAGCTTTAACCACAGCTACCAGCAGCAAATCCACGTGCTAGGTGGCAGAGATGAAATATTATCTGAACAGTGAAATAATAAAACAAAATGAAACTTTACCCCTTCCCATGGCAAGAGCATTAGAAATCACTTCATACACGTGAAAAACAAAGAAAACGACAATTCAAAACCTCTCGTTTGGCATGCTTAATGGTTTCAGCATTTCTAATTCCTTTTAATAAGTGTTACAAAGTGAAAGCAAGATGGGTAGGTACTCAAAATATATTGGAACATCTTAAAATTACCAGCCCTGCCCGTGGAAATAAATGGATGGCAATTGAAAGCAACAAAGGTTATTAAAAGTTAAGGTCTCACAGGCTAAGAGGTCACGTTAGACTGTCAATCATTTTCCCCACGGTGGGTAACCAGTTAGAAATTAAAAAAAAAAAAAATCTAGTAGTTTAGTTGTGGTGGAAGAAGGAGTCAGTGGGGATGGGAGGTTTCAGCAACATGCTGGAAGAAAAAAAGAGACTTACATAGTCTGGGAGGGCAGTGAAATGGAAGGCGTGGTACCCTCGCTCACTGAGTTGTCATTTTTGATTTTTCAATGACATTTTTTTCCATCTTTCGCCTAGTAAAGATGACAGAAGGTCCTAATTTATTATCTGATGTCTATTCCTGTTCCTAGATTTAAGAGAGTTTAACTGTATACAGTCATACAATCCAAATACAAATAATTCCATATAAAGCTAGAGCACTAACGTCCATGCATTCCATCATCATCATAAATGCATACTCGAACCAAAGGTCAGGAGTCAGAACCAGGCTGCTCGGCCTAGGAACATGGTGGAGAGAGGGACGGTGGGTGGGTAGTTTACTTATATAAAAGCAGTAGAAGGGAATAGCTCTCCCCCAAGAGCTAACTAACTTCCTCCTAAACTGAAATGAGTGACAGACTATCAAGAAGGCCCAAATGAAAGTCTTTGGTATGGCTCTCCGGGGCCACCATCCTGTGTGCCTGAACAGAGCTGCTGGAGGTACACATAAGGCACTAAACGGGTATTCTCTGTCTTAGATGCCTTCTGTTGCTGAGGTTGAGTTTAATTTTAGAAGATGAGAGAAGGATCATTGATGCTTTTCTCTAAAATGACTGTTGGGGATTAGACCTCAGGAAAATAATAATAGGTGTTACAAAAATTTCTGTCTCTGTATGTGAATTATGCCAGAGCAGATCTGACTGGGCAACACCATGGAGCCCCCGATGTTTTGGCCCACTTCCTGGGTTCACTTCAACATGAGTTGGGTTGGCACACTAAAGTTGCTAGGAAATATTAAAAAGTGAAGAGACAGCATCAATTAAATTCTGGGAAGAAAACCACCCAGATGAAAAAAGCCCTTCCTACTTCTATAGCTATTTGGTACATTTTAAGGAGCGTGGAGGGAGAATTAAAAAGAAGAGAAAGCAAAACAAAGCAAAACAAAACAGAAGAACCTTGTCATAAAAGAAATGGGAAAGGATCAAGGGAGAAAAAGCGATAATTCTGACAAAATCCTAAAGAGCTTAATGATAGAGTCATCTCCTGGCATTACACATGTTGGTCAGTAGCAAAATACTAGAATTTAGATTTCATTTCTCCACTGGCAAAACACCAAACCCATTCACCTGATCTAAGGCAATTTCCTATTCACACTTACAATTTCAAGTAGATTCTTTCATTGATGTATAATATTTGTCCCATTTATTTTTCAAAAAACTATCTCTGGAGGAGTTATAAAATCAAAAGGTGTAGTTTGAAATTTAATGAGCATTATTTGCAAGTGAACAAGGCAAATCGACATTTAATCAGTTTTCATAATGTGTATTCATTGGATAATGTTTATACTGAAAAACTTTTATGATATAAAAGACATTTATAAGGGATTATTATTATTATTCAAGAATCAGCAGGACAGAATAATCTTAGTTCTATGAAGATTTTTAAAAATTAAGGTGCCATCAGCATAAACATGTTGATAGTGGCTTGCATCTTTGGGGTTTCCCTTACTGAGAGCTAATCTCACTACTGGATCCTTTACAAAGTGCTACTATGAGAACACAGGACTAGAGAAAGTTCTGGGTTCCTGGTTTATCTCCATAAACTCCAGGGTAATCCCACTCTCCTCTCTGAGAAACATGGAGATGAATCAGCAGACAGCCCCTTTCTTTGGTGTTTCAAGGCCACCTCCTGGCCTGCAGGAGGACCTGTCAGCAGGAAGCCCACAGCTGCTTCAGGACCAGGGAATGCCTTCCACCTTCTAGGTCCACCACACAAAATGGGTGGTCTGGATCAAACCTTTAGGAGGGCCCCCAGCTGTCTAGTTCATCCATTGTCTAACCTCACTGTTTGCCTGGGAGGTATGACAAACCAGTCTGTCTGAAGACATACAGGGAGGTTTTGTAAAGTAGATTTGGCAGGGGCTGCTATTTAGGGTGTAGGTCTTCTTTGTCAGTGAAAATATCTATTGATTTACAAAACCCAAACTGAATTGGTAGCTACTCTAAGTGGCTTCTGTTTTACCAGATGAGAAAGAAATTCTGTCGGATACTAACATCTCCATCACTGAGATCAGTCCCCCACCCCTCTTTCTTTACATACTCTGAATCAAATGCTCATCATTAGGTCACAAAAGCAAGCTCAGAGAAGCACAGGCATTTCTGAATTCATTTCATGCATACATTTCACTCAGTGTTAAATCTGGGTGGGGTGGGACTGGGGGAGAGCACCTGCGGGCACAGGCTTCTGGTGGCAGGCTCCTTTCGTATTCTCCTGTCTAGGGAGAAATGCATGGCATAGACTCATAGACTACTGCTCAGCAAGGCCTGCAAAAGTCAGCTGACTTAATTGAATGGACGAGGTCTTCCTAAGCTCCCCTTGCAGGAACCTCTTCCAAACATTAGGTCTTTTTGTTCCTGCAGTTCTCATTTCATAAAAAGTCAGCCTGCTTTTTTCCTCCGGTCCTGGTGACCTGCGTTCTCTGGTTCCCCAAAGTGCGTTGTTTCTTTCGCTAGCCTCTGCCGTAATTGCTTTTATTTGTGAGACACTTGGGAGGGGATGGAAATGTTTAGAGTACAGAAGAAAATAACTCTTTAAAAAATTCATCTCATTATGATCATGTTTAGATGAAATATGGGGCTTGCCATCAACAAAATTACAAAACAATTCCACTGGGAGCCCAGACCAGTCAGAGTAATTCATCTATGAAAAAGCGAACTTTAATTGTTACTCTTGGCAGCCATCTAAGAGTAGAGTGAAATATTATACTAAATATTGCCACGTGCAATAGTAAAATACTATTTCCTCCTTGCCAGAAGCAGCGTACAGCCCCCTTCAGATTCAGGTTTGGGTCTGGTGATTTAGTCGAAATCCTCTGTTTCCCCCTCTCCAAAACCAACAGGGGTTTTCAAAAGAGCTGTGTGTTTTATTAGAACCATTTGCTCCTTTTAAGTTGCCAAAAAGGAATAAGTAAAACTAAGACATTTATTTGGGTTAAAGTTGATTCCTCAGCTTCACGGAGGTCAATGTACTTATTTTGTGAACCTTCTGCTAAGAAGTTCACTCCAGCCTTGAACCAGCCAAGGCTCTGCGTCAGTCCCTTGCTCCAAGCCTCGTGGGTTTATACAGCAGTAGTTGGGCGCACGTGGAAGCTAACCAAGATGGAAGATATATTCTGGGTTTTCTAGAACAATAAATTTCAAATAATTCTGATGGTGCCCTGATGATGTTATAAGGTGGGGATCAGGTGACTTGACTGGGACTACAGAGAATGGGATCCCACCAGGTACTGACAACTCTTTAAGATTAAAAAAATTCATTGAATATTGCTGCATTATGCCCTTTATAAGCATGGAAGAGGTGTTTGCTAATACTCAAAATCAGAGGGATAGTCTTTTTTTTAAAAAAAATGGAACAAAGCTTTTGGTGAAAACTTTAAAATACTATTTAAGTGCATTGGTTACCTGTCATTGATAGGTTCTAGCTAAGCACGAGTCTGTTATAAGCTATTTATAAATAATTTTTAAATACGTATTCCAACATACTATTTGCATATATTAGGCATAATTCCCTATGGATATATTAAGAGCACATTTAAGATATCACATGTAGATAATATTATTAAGTTTCCAAAATGCATAAATTTGGGCAGTTAGGACCTTTAGAAATTAAATGTCTTGCTCAGGATTATTCAGATTATTACCTACAGTTTGAAGAACAGAATCTTATTTAAGTAGATATTTCCTATGGTATGGCACATTGTTCTTATGCACAGGGGACTATGTTATAACATTAAAATTATTGGGAGTAAGTTAAAAATCATGTGTGATAAAAAGTAATCTAGTTAAAACTTAGTTGATTAAAGTTTAAGTCATCTTCAACTTGAGTAACTATGCTAAACCTTAGAACATCTGTGTGATTTTTCTTTTATTACAACATGTATTATCATTGACAATAAATAAAATGAATGCTATTAATAAGACCATTGGGAGGAAATATGATATAAAAAATGCATTAGCCATGGGGAAAATATTCAATGCTTGTTATACCTGTGCATAGGTGCGTAAGGACTGAACGATACAAAGCGTCATGAGAACTTGTGGTCTATATAAAATAACATCTCTTAGAAGTATGCCTGTTGTTCTGTTTGTGGAAGTTACAAAAAAACAAAAACAAAATTTACAGAATGCATGGACTAACAATGTTACACTACAGTGAACAACATCTATCCATTATTACTTAAGAGGAAGTAATAACTACAGAAGGCAAAGAATTTTAGAATACATTGTTAAAATACAACTCAGATAATCAATGACAGCACAAATAAACTAATTAGGAGTCCCATAGGCTGACTATACTTGGGAGTTGGTTGATCTAAAAACCTGACCTATATGATATGGGAAGACAAGGAAGTCTGCCTTATTATATGTGTAGTTTTAATTTTAAAAAATATCAAGCTGCCTTTTATTTACTAAAAGATCAAGCTCTGTGTGAGCACAAAATTTAAAATTTCCTTTGAGGAGCTGTATTTTCCTGCTCTCCATTTAAAATGGGGGAAAAATAAAAATATTTTGCCTGTGACAGAATATGAAAGAAGTTCTCACCCTTAAAACCAGCAGCATTGGTTTTCCAGTCATTAGCGTTCAAATGTCCCGCACGGGAAGTCCTGACAATAACATGCTGTACGTCTCTCCAGGTCAGAAACGGACTGGGGAAAGACAAGGTAAGAATCATTGTACCAAAAAAAAAAAAAAGATGGGGGAAGCAGAGAGTCACAAGCAAATTAAAAAAGCAAAATCAAAATGGCAAAGTACTAAAAACAAAGGGGCAAAGATTTGGATTTGGGATAACCAAAGGCCAAATGCTGTCTTTGTTCTCAAGATGGAGAAGTGACATTTGTCTGGGGGAGGCAGAAAATGTAACCTTAAATGGAAGAAATAACAGGACCGAAATCAGTGTAACTCAGTGTTTAAAAGGGTGAGGGTTTCCAGTTTCCTCAACAAAATGGCTGCCCATCATAGCACTGTTGGACTTGGTGTAAAAGTCTGTATCATTACCGGAAATTGAGAGTAAGCTAAAGTCAAAATGGAAGGTCTCTGGAACATTCCTTGTTCAATCATAATTAGGCAGTTGACTTGCAATTTTACTAAAGAACTTAGCGATGTTCAACCTTCTTTGTATAGACACATGGGATATGGAAAACCTCAACTGAAATCCAGTTCCCTTTTCCACTGTTATTCAAGGAAGAGACTACGGTACAGAATCTGCAGTTGGGCTCCTCAGCACAGACAACTATGAGGGTGCACTTAGTTTATAATATGTAGCTGTTACGCTAAATCCTGGATACCTAGTTCTTATGGCTGTTAGCACTGGAGAGCACAAGACAACAAGTGAACAGGAGACATGCTCGCTGGAAAATTCAATGCCGGTCATAAACAAACAGAAAATAAATCCAGTACATACACACAGAATTTTTGTTCTCTTTCAAGGAATATGTATTTTCTAGAAGGCATTCGATTCAATGCATCCATGCAATTCTCCTCAGGACACTTATTCAATTCAGTCTTGAACTCTGAAATGTGACAATCTCTGACCTCACTAAGAATTATGGTAATTATCATGCAGCCTACATATTCATTTTTTTTTTCCTCAAATACCACCTTCCTTTGCAAGAATGAGCCACAGAAAATTTGGAAAAGAGGAAGGAACTACTCTCTGTCTGCCTCATGTACTCATGAATGGATACTGGGATCTCCCAGACTGCAAGAAAACTTATCTTAATTGCAGCCAATTTTCATGGTGAAGACTATACAGTACTTTACTTTATACTGCTTTTTAAAAAAAATCCCCCATCACACCTATGACATTATGTGATTTGGAGGGGGCCAGATGACCAGATTCTGGCTGCTTCATTTTCTATGTGAAATTAACCTCTCATAGTCTTAATTTCCTCACTTCGAATATGGATACTAAATCTACTTTACTATATTGTACTGATTGAATTAGTTAAAGCAATGTCAATTACTTAATGCAGTGCCTGGTACATGATGAGCTATTAAAAAGCATCAGCACACATTCTGATAAACAAATAGCTAAGGCTCTTATTTGGTGGTTTGAATATGAACAAAACAAAAAAAAAGAAGAAAAGAGCTATTGATCTGATACCTTTTTGTTATGCTCTCAGATTTAAGATAAATAGAGAGCACTGCCATTTTCAAGGTTTTCAGAGGGGATAAGATTGGCTCTAGATTATTTTAAAAGGTTGCATTAGCAAAAGAACTTATATTCAGGAAATTAAAACCTAACTTACGAAATTTTAATAATATAAGAACAATGAAAACAGAATTATTTTTGTTTTGCATGGATACGACCTTCGTTAGGAACCAATTTTAGAAGCTGGGAAGGCATGAAATGCTCAAGGAGGGGAGGGAGGTCCATGGTGAACCCCAGAAGAAAGGGAAGTTTTGCTTCTAAAATAAATAGCATGATTGTGTCCTGGGCTCACTAACTCTGAATTCACATAATTCAGCAAACTCAGTATATTGCTGTAAGGGAAATGAGAAAATGAGTACAGTGATAATTCTGAATGCTGACCTCAGCAGAAGATGCTCGGACTGCGCATGAGATGTGACATTCACACCCTCCCAAAGGAGCATACGCTGTTTTCCCCCATGAATGGACAGCAGGACAACAAAAGGTACACTTGGCTTTGACAACTATATCAACGATATCACCCTAGTGATTTAAAATTAATGTTAACACACAGTCAAAACATCCATATTTTTAATCTTACCCTTTAGAATAAAAAATAAAGTCCGTTTTCCATATTACTTATCACCAGGGCAAAATTCCTTCAAAAATATCTAGCACAGGGCTCTGATCACAGGGAGATATATATTGCCCCTCGTGAACCTCAGTGCTAACAGATAAAAAATAATAGAACAGGGAAGACTTATCTTGTACCTTAGGCAGCTGTATTCTGGCAGATTCAGGAAGTCTCCTGTATTCAACTCAGCCTGAAGAAATAAGAGTTACTTGTTCTCATGCTGAGTTGCAAAAACTAGTTCTTCTTGGAGTGCTTGTAATTAGAAGGAAGAAATTGGCGTCAGGAAATTGGAACTACACGTGGAAAGAAGGAGGGGGTTGGATGACTTTCCTCTGACATTTCATAACGCACACAACTCTGGAAATAATCTAATTTGAAAAATTTCTGAATTTCCCCCAAATAAATAAAGAAGATAATGTGGGAAACCAATGGGTTTGTTTCCACCTGTAGTAAAATAACTAATTAACTCAGGTTAATTGTGGTGCACATGTTTTAGAGATTGCCAGTATCCCAAGAGGACTCTTGCTTAAGGGGAAGTCTACTCTGTATCTTACTTTGTTGATTCTTTTTTTTCAGTACTGGGGCTCCAACCCAGGGTCCTGTACTGCATCTTACTTGCTCCCAAGGATGATGCAGGGACTAAAGATTGAGTCAGACTATTAAAGAGTGGTAATGGATCATTTTGGTAACAATACATAGAGCAAAAGCTTAGAGGAAAGGTGGAGTACCCTTTGCTGGGAGCAGCACATTCACAACAGTAATGCAGGACTCTCTGCAGCTCCCCCCACCTCTGCCCCAGGTACCTGGGCTCACACTCCACTGGACTAGGAAAACCAAGGCCCCTCTTCTTTTCAAGAACAGGTAGACTGAGCACCAACAATTTTAGGGAAAGCAACAGTTGAGAGGTCAAAAATCTAATAGACGAGAGGAAAAGAGTAGTATCTTTCAACCCGAGCCTTCTGGCCACCACCCTGTAATGAGCCATGTGGTGTTCTGCTACAGACCCCTTCTGTTTCTTCCTGGATATGTTGAAACTCCCTTCAATCATGATAATCACCAAAAAAGTAACATTTCTAAATGCTTGAAAGAACTGTGTATCTGCATGTGGCCTTTCAAAGCAATGAAATGAAAATGACTTTGTAGGGGGCAGTTATACATGTAATCTTTCTGGTTAAGAAGTTTCTCCTCTTTTACTGGCCTTGTAATAATAATCCACACTTAGCAGGCGCATGCTAGAGCCAAGCACTATATGTTTTACATGCAGTACTGTTGTATAAAATCTTAAAAATGATATGATGGGAATACTCTTGTTCTCATTTCACAGTGACAAAACTGAGGCTTTGAATTACATGCAGTCACTCAAATACACAGAGGTAATAAGGGGTAGAGCCAGAGTTCAAACCTGCTAGATCTGGCTGCTGAACTTCTGCTATCAATCACTGGGTAATGCTGTTTGCAGAATGGATCTATAAAGGTGATACAGGGTCACACACAGTACTTCTCAGGTCTTTATTGGAAAAGTGGATAAAGAAGCCGAGCATGGGATGTCATTTTCTCAGTGTCACACAATCTTTGCATACACACCCTACTTCTCAGCTCAGTTGATTTTTTTTTTTTTTTTTTTAAATACCAGGGATTGAACCCTGGGCGCTTAACCACTGAGCCTCATCCCCAGCCCGTATTTTTATATTTTATTTAGAGACAAGGCCTCACTGAGTTGCCTAGGGCCTTGCTAAATTGCTGCGACTGGCATTGAACTCGCAATCCTCCTGCCTCAGCCTCCTGAGCTGCTGGGATTATAGATATATGCCACCATGCCCGGCTGGTTGGTTGGTGTTTATCTACCATGGTGTTCAGGAGATTATTTAATATAGATTATAAAGTCTAAAGGCCTAGCTTTTGCACACTCTATCAAAGATAAACAAAAAACACTATGCCAGGAAAATCACATTATTTTTATAACATATTTGACATGTACATTGTTATGATTAGATATGAGGTACTCCTAAAAGCTCATGTGGAAGACAATGCAAGAAAGTTTAGAGGTGAAATGATTGTCATGATAGCCTTAACCTAATCAGTACATTAGTCCACTTGAAAGGATTAGTTGGTGGTAACTATAGGCAGGTAGGGTGTGGCTGGAGGAGGTGGGTGACTGTGGGCATGACTTTAGAGTGTGTGTGCGTGTGTGTGTGTGTGTGTGTGTGTGTGTGTGTGTATATATATATATATATATACATATATATATATATGTATTTTGGGTGGGGTGGGGTCGGGGGAGTACCAGGGATTGAACTCAGTGGCACTCCACCACTGAGCTGCATAGCACCTCAATGAGGCTGAGGCTGGCTTTGAACTTGCAATCCTCCTGTCTCAGCCTCCTGAACCGCTGAGATTACAGGTGTGCTCCACTGCGCCCAGCTAGAGTATATATTTTGTTAAAAGGAGTGCTCTCTCTGCTTCCTGAAGCCACATCCCAAGCTTCTTTCCTCTACCGTCCTCTTCCACCATGATGTTCTGCCTCACTTTGGGGCCCAAAGAATGGAGTCAGTCATCTATGGACTGAGAGCTCTGAAACTGTGAGCCCCCAATAAACTATTACTCCTCTAATTGTTCTTGTTAGGTCTTTTCGTCCTAGCAACAAAAAAGCTAATGAAAACATATACTACATGTCATACTATGATTATACCATGTTATACCATTATTGTTATGAATTTGTCACCTGGCCTGTCATGGTCTCATTCTGATGTAGCTCACAGCTTGGCTAGGTAGTTCTTCTCTTCAATTAATCTCTGTTAATGATCACTTGTCATTAATATTGACAAAAGCAGGAGAATCAATGACATCCTTACTATCTTGTATTTGCATTACATTCCTGTTTGGAACAGTTCAAAGCATTTCATAGGCCTTATATGAGATTTAGAAGTAACAGGACATGTTCCAAGAGCAAAATTTTCTGTAGTGTTTCTTATTAAATTTCTAAGTTCAACTGCTAGCTCATATATTAAAAATGAAAAAAAAATCCTCATCAAGACTTCTTCCAGATAATTCCACAGATGTGTGTTTGAAATAAAACTGCATGTGGTGGTCCTTAGAAACAAGGACCAATTTGAAATTTGGTGTAATTGATTTAACTGTACTTATTAAAGGGAAGAAAGATCCCCCAACTTCCCCAAAGGATCTATCATTATGAGCAATTTGGTAGTAACTGATAAAAGGAACAACAGATACACATATTATCACTGAAGAAGGATTTACTAACAAGAAGAGCTGCAGAAAATATAGATAATGAAAGCCATTTTCTAAGCAGGGTAATTTGGTTTAATAAAAGAGTAATTCTGTTTAATGAAATGATAAGGTATTATCTAGATCAATGGAGAAATCGCATGGCTAACCAGCAATCAGCCAAATATTCAACTCCCTAAATAATCAACAGCAATCCAGAACAAACCCAACCATTTTCATGTTTCTTAAAGTGTGTAAAATAGAAATGGGAACATGTAGCCAGAAAATTAATGTCATTGTACCAATGCTACAGAATTCAGTAATTATGGGAATGGCTTTATTGTGAGCAGAATCAACAAAGATGAGGCGAAAGGTGTTTAAAGCATGATGAGATTTGTAAAAACACCTACTCTGATTGCAGCCAGTGCATGCAAAGGATGGTTCAAGAATATAAGACCACCCACTCAACAAAGGAAGTCCATCTGCTTTGGTCAGATAGTGAAGAAGGAGAGACATCGGGAGAGTCAGTTCCACTGAAATCAAGAGTGTGTTTGTTTTGAGTTCTACCATAAGTCAAAAGCTCCAGGCCTAAAGCTGGGTTGCTGTATCAGAAAACAAAATTAACAATACCTCAAAAGTTAGGAGTGTGAACTGTGTGGGTATCCCTGGATACCCACTCATGATCCACCCACACTTGAACCAAAGCAGAAAAGGTGAAAGAAAAGGAAAAATGGGGTCAGAACCACCAAATCCAATTATTATTTCATTCTCTTGTGAAACCACTGTCTGATTTTATGAATTTAGTCTAAAGCAAGGGTAAAGAAACTTGGTCTCTAAATACATTTAAGAAAAGACAGACCTTGCTGGGCAGGTGGGAATGCCTCTAATTCCATTGACTCTGGAGGCTGAGGCAGGGGGGTGGTAAGTTCAAAGCCAGCCTCAGCAATTTATTTTTATTTTTATTTTTTTTTACATGCACTCTCTCTCTCTTTTTTGCATTACAATTCTTAATACACATATATACCACAATTTATCATATCTCTGTATATAAGGTATGTTGACACCAAATTAAAATCTTCATGGGAGGAAGATTATTTCTAGATAGTGAAGAGGGGTGGGAGGGAAAGGGAAGGGGCAGGGGAATAGCAAGGATTATGGAAGGTGATGGTCATCATTATATAGCCTCAGCAATTTAGTGAGGCCCTAAGCATCTTAGAGAGACCGTGCCTCAATAGAAATCATAAAAAGGGCTGGAATGTGGCTTAGTGATTAAATGACCCTGGGTTCAATCCCCAGTACAAAATTTCAAAAAGGATACTATCTGATTTATAATGAAAAATTTTGGCTGGGTGCCTTGTAGCACACCTGTAATTCCAGGGGCTTGGGAGGCTGAGGCAGGAGGATCACGAATTCAAAGCCAGCTTCAGCAACAGTGAGGTGTTAAGCAACTCAGTGAGACTCTGTCTCTAAATGAAATACAAAATAAGCCTGGGGATGTGGCTCAGTGGTCAAGTATCCCTGAGTTCAATAACTGACACCCAAAATTTGTCATTTAAACGGAAGCATCTTTTCTCCTACAAATCCTGGTTTACAGAGGCTTGTTATTACACTTAAAAAGATCATGATTATGTTTCCTGCAGACACTACAAACAAGTGATGTTTTGTTTGTATGCCCAATAAGCATTTCCTTGAAGTCTTTTGCTTTTAAACTCTTTGCCAAATAAACCTGAAGAATGGTCAGATGGAAGTACACTAACAGGTCTCATGCATTGAGATCAAGTCACAATTGTGACGCTCCTCATGGTGCTTCCTATAGATTCAGCTCCTTTCCACAGTAGCACCCTGAATGCAGGGTCTGTCTTTACCAACCCAGAGCCCAGAATCTAGGGATAACCCTCATTTTTCTCCCAAACCTTTAAAATCTTTTGGAGTAGATGACATGTGACAGTAGGAACATTTCCTCGTTAAATACATCTTTCCACTCATGGAGTAGGTGTCCCAGGACTTGGCTGAGGTAAATATACAAGCCAAGTGAACAGTCTCAGTTCTGTAGGAAGACGCTGGCACTCCCATGCATTTCTATTTCTCATCCAAATTCATTCTCAAAATAATCATAAACCAGTCTAGTCACATGAGAATGACAGAAATTGTGCTTCAGAGTGAAGATGACCTAGGTGAATCTCGATTTGCTTTTATTAATTGTATAACATTGGATAACTCACTGACTCTCCTCTGGACTCCACTGCCATAATGTGAAGACAATATCATTTACTTGGCAAAGTGGTTGCAAGATTTTGAGGTAATGAATACAAAGTGCTTAGAACACAGCAGATTTTCCAAAACAATAGTCACGATTATTTGTAAAGGTTAACAGTCTACCATACCATGAGAAAAAGAACTACTTTCTGAATTTACACAAGCTTTTGATGAATCTCCACTTCATTAAACTAGGTTTTCCTCAGTGTTCCTAAGTCTGAATGATATGATGTTTTCAGCACTTTTGGAAAGACTGCTTAGTAAAATAATAACGCTACTAAGGCCTGTCATAAAGGTCTGGTTTTACACAAGCCCATGGGTACGCAGCCGTCTGAGCTGGCTGGGGATGAGTGTTTGGCACCCACTCTGATGGTAGTGATTTCTATTTGTGGTGATCTTCCTGCTTCATGGTTGGACCTTGAGGCAGTGACCATGGTGAATGTTCTTTGGTTTGATAGCCTCGTTCTTTATATCAAATGTTAAAATGAGGACTGGAACCATACTTTCTTCACAAAACTGAATTCCAGATTGAAATGCTTTTAATTCTCTTCTACAGAGTTCAGAGATGTGCAGAGTTCTTACCTCAAAAGCTAGCAGTTAAACTCTTGAACAGGCAACAAAAATAGTCTGTTGCATCTCAGTTGTTATTATTTTCCTCTGTAGTGCTGGGGATACAACCCAGGGCCTCATGCATGATAGACAAGCCCTCTACCACTAAGCTCCAGCTCTAGCCCCCTCTGTGATTCATATTATTCTGTTACTTCATAATCCCCCTTTTTCCCCTCATTTCCCCCTGAAAAATATAAAAGATTAAAATGATGTTTTCTTACAGGCTTATTAATAAGTATATTTAAAAACAAGCTTTTTAAATGTTCAGTTTTAATTTTAAACTTTATTATGATAACTATGTATTTTAGGTTGTAGAATTTGAAGTAAATGTTATTAGGATGATGTTAGAAACTTTTGGCTCGTTTTTATGAAGACCTGGTAGTCTTTCTAGCTACTAGGCAGATATGGCAACAAATAATATTTAAAAATTATATATTATACATTCACAGGAAAAGATTAACAAAGACTAGTAGATATTTAGTATAAAACATTTGGAGGTATTATATAGAACCCCACACCAATGTGACTGGCATAGGAAAATAATTTTCAGCTTCTGTTTTCCTCTATTACATATATTGGAATGGCAAAACCATGTCTTTCCATACTCCCTGGAAGTGAGGGGTGAATATGAAACAAAGTTTCAAATAAGAAGTTGTCTATCAGGCATTTCTTTGCTTTTTTTTTTTTTTACTTTTTTTTGGGAGTGGTGGTATCAGGGATTGAACTTGGGGGCACTTGACCACTGAGTCACATCCCTATACCTATTTTGTATTTTATTAGAGACAGGGTCTCACTGAGTTGCTTGGCTCCTCGCTAAATTGTTGAGGCTGGCTTAGAACTTGTGATCCTCCTGCCTCTGCCTCCTGGAATGTGGATATGATGGCTGGAACTGCAGCAGACTTTACAAAAAAAAAAATCAAAAAGATAATCTAAGCTTTTGCCTGTATATCCTTGAGCTACTAAATCAACATAGTATCTTGATTACTGATTTAACTGATTTCTCATCATATGAACCAAACTTTCTTTCTAATGAATATACTTCCTAAAAGATGTATATCTCTCAAAGTACAGAGTAACAGATGGCATGCACTAAATGTTCACTGTGTGGTCAGTACTATTAGAAGTACTTTGCATTCATTTTATTCATTTATTCTTCAGGATGATGCAGTGAGACAGGTGCTGTTACTGCTTATATTTCAAAAATACGGACATCAAAGTACAGAAAGATTATTGATTATGTTTAAATGCACATGATAAGCCAGAGCTGAAACTGGCCCAGAATGTCTGACTGCAGAGTCTTGCTGGGACCCACTGCATCACCACGGGTCCATAAAGGGAAGTGTTAGGCTAGCAGTGCTTGCAGACAGGGGCTGCTGATTTCCTGGTTTGGGGCAGGAACTGATCCTCTCCCCACCCAGCAAGCTTGTGTTAATTGAAGCTCTGTCAGGGTTTCAGGATTGGTCTGGGGTTTTGTCTCTCAAAATCTACCTTCAGTGGCAGGTTAAAAGAAGGCCTTGATGCTACTATTGTCTGGATCTTGAATGTCCTTTCAGAGGCCCCTGTGTTAAAACCTTGGTCTCCAGGGTGGTGCTACTGGAAGGTGGTGGGATCTTTAGGAGGTGGACCTATTGGAATTCTTGAGGTCACTGTTAGTATGCTTTTGAAGGGGACTATGGTCCTCTGCCCCTTCCTCCTTCCCTCTTTTTCTTCCTGGCCATGAGGCAAGCATTTTTGCCCTACCATGTGTTCCTACAATGATATGTTCCACCATGTGCTGCCTCACCACAGGTCCAAAACAAGGGATCAGTTAGTTGATCATGGATTAGAACCTCTGAAACTGTAAGCCCAAATAAGTCTTTTCTCTCTATAATTATCTCAAGCATTTTGCTATAGTAACAGAAAGTTGACTAGTACAGATTGCTAAATGAAGACACAAAAGCATCACCCCGGAGTTTCTTATGGAGAATGAATAATTAAAAACAAAAGCAAATAATAGAAGTAAAGGAAAAAGAAAAGGAGGGAAAAATAAATGAAAGAAAAAGAAACAAAAGGTTAAGTACAAAGAAAGGAAAAAGAGGCAAAGGGAAAGAAAAAGAGTATAGAGGAGAAAAGCAGTAATAATATGGAACTTATGAAAAACAATAAAGTGAAGTTAGAGACAGCAGGAAAGACTACAAGAAGGAGTGATATTAGTAAGAGAATAGTTTACATTAGAGTAAATTGATACTGACACAATATGGTAGAATTGATACTGTGCACAATTGAGTTAAATGATATTAAAGGCAGATGTGAGAGCTTCCTACAGATATTTTAGGAAGCAGATGACAAGGAAAGACGAGTTGATAGATTTGGAGGACAGAAAATCGAAATCCAACTTCAGAATACTAGCTTTGTTCTCTGAGGTTGAAGACTAATAATCACTGACTCTTCATATAGACCAGGTGCTCCAGTGGGTGCTTCACCTCGTGCACACAAAATGATCCCCAGAGTTAGATTCTAATATCATTATTTTCTTTTTTAGACAAGTGTGATTTGAGGCTTAGAAAAACTAAACATCTTTCCCAAACCTATACACCTAGGAAGAACCAAAACAGAGATTTGAAGCCATGTCTTCCGTCTACAGCCCAGGACCTGAAACCCCATGGTGGACTTGACTAGTAACCAAAGTCACACCTGTTAAATATGTCCAAAGTCGGTGAAAAGACTCAATTTGTTCCTGGAAACATTAACTAAAGAAAGAGTTGGGTTGGGCACAGGCTCATGCCTGTAATCCGAGTGACTAGGGAGGCTGAAGCAGGGGGATGGTGGGTTCAGTCAGCCTCAGCAACTCAGTGAGTCCCTAAGCAACTCAGAGAGATCCTGTTTCTAATAAAAAAAAGGGCCGGAATGTAGCTCAGTGGTTAAGTGTCCCTGGGTTCGACCCCTGGTACCCCCCCCCCAAAAAAAAAGAGTTGGGCTGGGTGTGATGGTGCATGCCTGCAACCCCAGTGACTTCGGAGGCTGAGGCAGGAGGATCTCAAGTTCAAGGCCAGCCTAGCAACTCAATGAGTTTCCCAGCAACTTGGAGAGACCTTGTCTCTTAAAAAAAAAAAATAGGCTATGATAGGTGCTCAATGATAGAGCACCCTAAGTTCAATCCCCAGTACCAAAAAGCAAACATACAAAGAGTTGGGACCTCAAATGAATCATAAGATATATACATTTTCAGTATAAATACAAAGAAAAAATTATCCTAAAAGCTTCTCTTCAGGAATTTTAGAAAACCCAAACAATGCAAGATGTCGGGCTCAAGATTCTCTGCAAAGCTAATTTTAGGAGACAATAAAGAACAGTTTCAGCTATTTATAGGAAATGGACCAAAGAATTTGATACTAAGTTCATTGTCTTTTATTAGTGATTGCAGGAGATGAATATTTGCAGGATTAACAAAATACACTAACTTACTTTTCTGCAAACCAGACCTTGAGCACCCAAATAACATAAGCAAACAACAGAAAGGTTTATTTTAGCCTATCAAGAAATAGTTCAAAATTAACAACCCTAGAATATAAGTTGTTAGAAAAGACCTATTGCTGACTGTAAACTAGAGTTAAGAATCAACAATTGGTTTAACAGAATTCTTTTCAGAAGAAAAGACAAATAAAGGCAAAAATGAATTAATTTTAGTCTGTTGCATAAATCCAGGTTATGATATTAGAGATGGGGAAATGAGTAGGTGAGAGAATTAAAGAAAATATAAGTGAAATTTATGTAGTAAGAAGTCAAAGGGGTTACTTATCCTATTATATTTAAAGTATCTGCTTTGCTTATTTACAACTTTGTAAAAATATAAAAACTAGAAACTAAAGAATAGACAGATTTTTCCACAAAACTTACAGAAAAGATGGATGGATGGTAGAATTAGTTGGAAACCAAAAAATATTAAAGACAAAACACACTTAAAATGACAAACAAGTTAAATTTACTTGAAAGATAGATGCTCTCTAAAATAAATATCTAACAGCATGACATTTGTGAATCAAGACAGATAAATCAAAGAGTTAAAAAAAAGGAAGTTAGTGAGGAAACCACAACATTGCTTAGATAATTTATTGCATTCATTTTAGAAGAAAGAAATAGAGAGGGTTTGTTTATATAATAGATATAACTTAAAATTGAAATACATGTCCTGGCCTGGGTTGTAGCTCAGTGGTAGAGGGCTTGCCTTGCACGCATGAGGTACTGGTTTCGATCCTAGGCACCACATAGAAATATATAAATAAAATAAAGGCATTATGTCCATATACAACTAAAAAATTTAAAAAAAACATGTCCTATAAAAAGGCATTTTTAAAAGGATTCATGGCTCAATTAAAGAGTTTGAAAGAAAATTTGAAGGCATATTGAGACAAAAAGGGAATCTCAATAATTGTACTTAGGAAAAACAAGTATGAGTGTTGTTGATTATCCAAACTTATTATGAGACAATAGTGCAGTGGAAAAAGGCAATAATGAATCTTCTTTGGCAACAAAGTTTATTAAACACTTAAAAGTGTTTCTCACAATTGTCATTCTGTCAAAGAGGAAGCAGAAACATAATTTGAAAATAATCAGAGTCAAACAGAACTGTGGTCAGAAGTAAAGTCACATCTTCAAAAAAGCCACATTAATGCAAAAGTAAAGAAAAATGAGCCATTATTCACTTAAAAAGGTTTGTAAAAGAACAAAGAATCATTCTAAGGAAAATAAAAACGTTAATAAAAACTTAAAAAGGCTAATGGAAAAATAGCATAACAGATAAAGAAATCCAAGAAGTGACCCTTTGAAAAATAACAGCAATTCTGATCAAGAAAATTATAAAAACCATGAAATAAGCCCTACGTTTCAAGATCAAAACAACTTGGGTTAAGAAGCTGGACTCTCCATTTACTACTTCTGCTACTTTACAGATGAAGCTTAAATAAAATGAAACATAAAGTATACTTTAAAGGGTACCATTTATATGCTGTGAGTTCATAATTAGTGTTAACTAGCTGCTGTAAAAAGAAAGCGCACACACAAAGAGAGACAGTTCGAGTAGAAGAAACTGTAATTTATAAAACTCATTCAGGAGAATGAACTGAAAGACATAGTTAAATAGGCTAAAATTAAATCAACAGTATATTAAAGAACTAAATTTAATTTATCAATAAAAGCAGAGAATTAGCTAACATAAAAGGAAGTAATATTGTAATGATAATGGCGTACATATTTTTAGTACTTTCCACATAACTAAATTCACTTAATCCAAGTAACAATCCTTGATTCTAAGTTAGAGACTCAAATTTATGATGGAGAAACTGAAGAAGTAGAAAGGTAAAACACATGGTTTTCACTTGGTCAAGGCTACTGGGTAGTAATGGTAGAGGTAGAACTGGAACTTAAGTCAGCCTGACTCCAAAACCTGAACTAGGATGATCAGGTTGTACTACATTACAATAAGAACCAACATGAAAAAACGCATCACACATGAAGTGAGACAGTTATTACTATTGTCACATGCCACATGTTCTAGGGGGGAAAAAAGGCAAGGTAATTGGCTATAACAATGTGAATTGAAGGGGCTAAGATGAGAAAACCAAACAAATGCAACAGCTTTGATATAGATAAGCAATAACCAGCTTAAGGTATCATGGTAATAGCAAAGCAAACAAATATTTATATTTCAAAAATGAAGAATAAGCATGGAACTAAAGAAAATCCCAAGACTTTTATTATGTCAATAAAATATCTGAATAATTCAAATTTTCTTGAATAGGAAAACCAGTTGTTGTAAAGAAGACAAGATGAACATAATTGCTATAAATTTTCACTGGGATTGTTTTTGGAACATAACAGAATGGTTCTAATTTTCATCTGGAAAATGAATAGGTAAGAATGTTCCAGAAGCTTGACATACCATTCATGTTTAAAACACTAGAGAAATTAGGAATAGAAGAAAATTGTAAACATTGTAAAGGCTACATATGACGAACCCACAGCCAATATCATTCTGAATGGAGAAAAATTAAAGCATTTCCTCTAAAAACGTGAACAAGACAGAGATTCCCATCTTCACCACTTCCATTCAACATAGTCCTTGAAACTCTAGCCATAGCAGTTAGGCAAAAGAAAGAAATTAAAGGGATATGAATAGGAAAAGAAGAGTTCAAACTATCTCTGTTTGCCAATGACATGATCTTACTTTTAGAAGACCCAAAAAACCCCACCAGAAAAACATCTAAAAAACCTCATCAATGAATTCAGCAAAATAGCAGGATAAAAAACCCACATCCACAAATCAACTGCATTCCTATACTCTAATGATGAATAAGCTGAAAGAGAAATTAGGAAAACTAACCCATTCACAATAGCACTCCCCACCACCACTAAAACAAAACAAAACAAAACAAAACAAAACAAAACCCATGGGAATCAATCTAACTAAAGAGGTGAAAGAACTCAACAGTGAAAACTACAGAATAAAAGAACTTGAAGAAGACCTTAGATAATGCCAAGACCTCTCACCTTCTTGGAGAGGCAGAATTAATATTGTCAAAATTAATACTAATAAAAGCACTATACAGATACGGTATATATTTTGACTCCCATCAAAATTCTAATGATGTTCTTCATAGAAATAGAAAAAGCAGCAATGAAATTTATTTGGAAAAATATAAAGACCAAGAAGAGCAAAGCAATCATCAGTGAGAAAAGCAAAGCAGAAGGTATAACAATACCAGACCTTAAATCATGCTGCAGAGCTACAATAACAAAAAACAGCACAGCATCGGCACCAAAAGGCATGGAGACCAATGGAATAGACTAGAAAACACAATGACGAACCCACAAAAAATACAGTTATCTCATACTAGACAAAGGCACCAAAAACATACAGTGGAAAAAAGACAGCCTCTTCAACAAATGGTGCTGGGAAAACTGGAAATTCATATGTAGCTGAATAAAATTTAAACACTTTCTCTCACCCTTCACAAAATTCAACTCAAAGTGAATCAAAGACTTATGAATTAGAATAGAAATCCTGCACGTGCTAGAAGAAAATAGAGGTCTAACACTCTAACATATTAGCTCAGGAACTGGAAGACTCTTAACTCACAAGAAATAAAATAAAAAATCAATAATAGGATGGTATCAAATAAAAAGCTTCTTCATATCAAAGGAAACAATCAAGAGTGTGAAGAGAGAGCTTACAGAATGGGAGAAAATCTTGGCCACCTACACCTCAGATAGGGCATTAATATCCAGGTTATACAAAGAACTCAAAAAAGTTAGCACAAAAAAAAAAAAAATCAAAACAACAACAAGAAAAAAAAAAGTAGCCCAATCAATAAATAGACAAAGGAACTAATAGACACTTCCTCAAAATAAGAAATATGAATGGTCATCAAATATATGAAAAGATGTTCAACACCTCTAGCAATTAAAGAAATGCAAATTTAAACTATACTGAGTTTCTATCTCACTCCAGTCAGAATGGCAATTATCAAGAACACAAGTATAAATAAATGTTGGTGAGGATTTGAGAAAAGGGTACACTCATACATTATTGGTGGGACTTCAAAATAATGCAACTACTCTGAAAAGTAGCATGGAGGTTATTCAAAAAACTAAGAATGGAACCACCATTTGACCCAGTTATTCCACACCTCGGTATGTATCCAAAGGATTTAAAATTAGCATACTACAATGATGCAACTGTGTCAATGTTCATAGAAGCTCAATTCACAAAAGCTAAGCTAGGAAATCAACCTAGGTGCCCTTCCCCAGTTGAATGGATACAGAAAATGTGGTATATATACACAATGAAGTGTTACTCAGCCATAATGAATAACAAAATTATAGCATTTTCTAGTAAATGGGTGGATTTGGAGACTGTCATGCTAAGTGAAATAAGCCAATCCCCCCAAATCAAAAGTCAAATGTTTTCTCTGATATGTGGAAACTTACCTGCAGTAAGGGGTTTAGAAGTTTATAAGAATAAAAGTTTAGTAGAGTAGACAGAGGGAAATGAAGGGAAGGAAGGGAGAGTAGGAAAAGGAAAGACAATAAAATGAATTCGACAAAACATTCTTATGCACATATATAAATATACCACAGCCAATAACACCATTGTGTACATCTACAATAAATTAATTAAAAATATAATAACTATGGCTAAATGGAAGAAAGATAAATAAAGGGAAATGGAGCAAGGGGTGGAGAGAGGGAATGGGAAGGAGAGGTACTGGGGTCTGAATTAGAACAAATGTATTCCATGCTTGTATAATTATGTCAAAATTGATTCTATTGTCATGTATAACTAAAAAGAATCACCACCACCACCACCACTACCAATAAAAACAACAAAGAAATTAGGAAAACCATCCCATCTACAATCACCTAATCTAAACAAAACAAAATATACACAAAACAAACTTTGAATTAAATCAGACCAAAGAGGTGAAAGAAATGAAATGAAAGAAATGAAAACTACAGAACACTGAAGAAAGAAATTGAAGATCTCAGAAGATGGAAAGACCTCCCATGTTCTTGGACAGAATTAATATTATCAAAATGGCCATACTACCAAAGGCATTATAAAGATTCAATGCAATTCCCATGGAAACACCTTTGACATTCTTCACAGAACTAGAAAAATTGTTCTAAAATTCATTTGGAAGAATAAGAGACCCAGAATAGCCAAAGCTGTCCTGAGCAAGAAGAGCAATGCTGGAGACACCAAAATACTCTACCCCAAATTATACTATAGAGCTATTTTAACAAAAACAGCATGCTGTTAGCACCAAAACGGAGGTGAAGACCAATGGAATAGAAGTCACATATACAAATCCACATAAATACAGTCATCTGATACTTGACAAAGATGCCAAAACACACATTAGAGCAAAGAAAGCCTTTCAAACAAATTATGTTAGGAAAACTGGATAGCCATACGTCAAAGATCCCTATTTCTCACCCTCCACAAAAGTCAAAGTGGCTTAAAGACCGAGGAATTAGGCCAGCAATTCTGCAACTGCTAGATGAAAATGTAGGCTCAACACTCCAATATATTGGCACAGGTACTGACTTCCTTAACAAGATTCCTAAAGCACAATATGTAAAACCAAGAATCAACAAGCGGGACTACATCAATTTAAAAATCTTCTGCACAGCAAAGAAAAAAATAGTATGTGTGAAGAGAGAGACTTCAGAATGGGAGAAAATCTTTGCCATCTTCTCAGAAAGGGGAAAATATATGAATATCAAGAATATATGAAGAACTCAAAAAACTTAACACACATACACACAAAACAAATAATCTAATTGATAAATGGGCAAAAGAACATTTCTCAAAATAAGAAATAAAAACAGCAAACAAATATATGAAAGTGTTCAACATTTCCAGCAATCAGGAGAATGCAAATAAAAACTACATTAAGATTTCATCTCATTTCAGTCCGAATGGTAATTATTAAGAATATATATAATAATAAATGTTGGTAAAGATGTGTGGAAAAACGAAATATTTATGTAATGTTGGTGAGACTGGAAATTAGTATGACCACTCTGGAAAGCAGTACAAATATTCCTAAAAAAAACTAGGACTGCTAACACCATATGACCCAGTTATCCTATTCCTTATTATATATCCAAAAGGTCTAAAATCACCATATTATAGGGACACAGTCACATCAATGTTTTTAGGAGCACAATTCACAGTAATCAAGTTATGGAATGGAACCAAACCAAATGCCTATCAACAGACATATGGATAAAGAAAATGTGATATATAGACACAATGGAATGTTACTCAACCATAAAGAAGAATGAAATTATGTCATTTGCTGGTAGATGGATTAAACTGGAGAACATCATGCTAAGTGAGATAAGCCAGACCCAGAAAGTCAGGAGTCCAATGTTTTCTCTCACATGTGGAAGATAGACCGAAGAAGGAAAACAAGGGGCTGGAGTTGTAGCTCAGTGGTAGAGTATTTTCCTAGCATGTGAGGCATGGGTTCGATTTTCAGCACCACATATAAATAAGTAAATAAAATAAAGGTCCATCAACAACTAAAATAAATAAGTAAATAAGAAAAACAAACAAAAAACCAAGGGGTAGGGAAGGGAAATTCTCATGAAAATAGAAGAGAGATCAGTAGAATAGAGGAAGGGAACTGAGAGTGAGGGAGGAGGAAGGGGAAAAGGGAGGAAGATGGAATGAAAGTTACCAAACTATTCTAACTACGTATATAAATATATCACAGTGAATTAAAAAAAAAAGGTAGACATACTTTTTTTTTTTTTGATGCATGTCTATAATTGCTGCAACTTGGGAAGCTGAGGGAGGAGGATTGCATGTTTGCAGTCAGCCTTAGCAATTTAGCCAGATTGTTTCTAAATTAATTAATTAATTAATTAATAGAGCTGGGGAATGAAGCTAGCTGGGTTGATAAGTGTCCCTGTGTTCAATCCCTAGTACAAAAAAAAAAATACTTAAAATGTGAAGTGATTATTCCATGCTAAAATAGTACAACACTACATACTAAGAAAAAATCTCCATAAATGCAACAACTTAAAGAATGAAAAACCAATTGTTACTGGAGGAGATAAGTTATTTAACAAATGACACTGGGCCAATGGGAGCTCTATGAAAATTAAAGTTAGATCCTGACACCAAAATAATTTTGGGTGGTTAAACATCGATGGTGAGAAATGAAATGAGAAAATACTCTAGATGAAAGCGTAAATTGGGAATTAATAGATTTTGAGGTATGAATGGACTTCCTATTATACTTTAATCTGGGTTCACTGATCATCCTATAATAGAGCAAATAATTCCCTGCTTCACATATATGTGGGTTAATTTTAAGGGAACATAGAGAGTTTTCATCAGAATATTTAAGATTCTCCAGGAGATACTGAAAGATCAAATATGACCATCTAACTGAAGAAATCAGAAAGGACATATATATTTGACTGAATAATAACTAAAACATAAAAAATGTTCTTTATACTGAAATAGTATGAAGAAAATTTAAAAGGAAATGATAAATTGACAAAATATTTACAATAAATATGTAGAAGGAGTAGTATATTCAGTATTTATAGTCAGGTAAAAAAATAGGAACAACATGAAACACTATTAGGTGATTTGTAGAGGATTTGCAACATTGCTATTTTTTCGAGTGACTTTGAAACATAATTCAGATATTCAATTTGAATTTTCATTCTTATAATTGAAGAACTCCTAAATATTCAGTTTCTAACAACTGAACAGGGAACACTGAGAAAGACCTGAAACCTTCTTTAATCTAATTTTTTTTTTTTTTAGTTTGGATAAAGCATGGCTTGGTTTAAAAAATTTTTTAAAAATTGGGAAGAGGGACAATAAAATAAACAGGATCTGAAGAAAAAGTATCATGCAGATTAAAGGTAATAAAGTATGTAATATTTCATAATAAATATATCATTTATATTAAGAATATATATTTGCCATCAGCATGATGTTATCAGGCATTATTACACTACTTATACATATGACAGCTACTGAAATTTGACTATATGTGGAAACTTTTATTATATATATGTCTCTAAGGTTAATATATATATATATATATATATTTTAACAAAGGGCATTTATTATTTTGGTTATAATAATCTAATTTTTAAAAATGCTCTATTGCTAGCAAAATTGTTGGCCATGGGACTCTCTTACAGACATCTATCAGTGTTAAATAAATATTTATTTGTTCTCAAGTCGTCAGTGGCAAATACAGTGAGAGGGATATTTGCGAGCATCACTAGGATGTAAAAAAACCTCTCAATATCTCCCAGATTTCAAAGACTTAGCACAGTGTTTTTCAATATGGGAATCAACACAACATTGGGTCCTTTAAATTTTATCAAATAAGGATAGTCATACTAGTATGGAAGTTTTAATACCAAAATAGTATAAATGTTCAAAATAAGTGACTTTAAAAATATTTTTAAAAACCTAAAAAAAAAAAATAGATTTAAAAACCAGTCTATATTCTATTATCATTGTTCTTGTCTTCTCTCTGTGATCCTTGAACAGTCTCACCAAATAGCACCTCCACAGACCAGATGGGCTCTGGGCAGATTTCCAATGTTATGATTCTTCAGACAAACCGATAAAAATTATTTTACATTCCATGTATGGGATCCCATGTAATTGAGGGTATTAGCACAATGAAAATTGTAAAATTGAATACATCTGCTTTAGAAAGGAGACCATTTAATGACAATTCCCCTGGTACCTAAATTCAGAGCAGTAGGAAGATTTCGGCAGGATGAATATGAGCACTTCCATATCATACTCCCTCCCGAAAGCTCTCAAAAACATTCTTGGGAGTCATTTGTAAAAGTTTCCCCTAGCTAAACAATAAGCAGATCCCTCCAACAGCCATTAAGAGAATACAACTCCCTACCCTGGATTTCACTCAGGGTCCTTTCCTTCATTCCAACATTCCCTGATTGGGTACCAAATATTTCAGATTAAACCAAAGTGCCCACTGCTGATAGAAACATAAAGATTTTAAGTGTATTCTTAATGACTCAACAAACAGCTTTAGTCTTTGAAGCGATGCCAATTTTCAGCCTGTTTTCAATCATATACAGGCATGTTTTGAAATGTGTAATAGGAAAATAAAAGAAAAATCTTAGACCTTTTGGGTTTTCTTCTTTATCATTTGACTTTCCATTCTAAAGCTTTGTCATGACTGCAAGCGCTGTTGGATGAAAAAGGTGAAATGTGGTTTAATGTTGCTATCAAATAAGAACTCAGGAAAAACTCACATAAGCCAAGTATAAGTTAGATCACCTTTATGACCAAAACTGCTATCATTTCATTGATGGCTTCGCCTTAACCTTTCTTGTTGTAACACCTTCTTTCCTACCCTTATTGGTTATCGCCTTTTACCACAATACCACACTGCTTCATTTCTTCTTCCATACTAGGTACAATTACCTTTAATCAGTGCTTCTGTTAACTTCAACATATGTGCTATTGGAGCCCAGGTCAAGGCCTCTCATACAAGTGTGTTCAACCTGCTGTGCCCTCCCTGGGAGCTCTGGCATGGACCGTGTGTTTTGCTCAGATGTATTCCAGTTGTTAGCACAGTACAAGGCACATACTGAACTGCATCAAATTATGATGCTCCAGATCTGCAACCAGGACTTGGAAGACATGTTAATTTTAGAGAGGTGAAAAAAAAAAGTCTGTTTCAAAATAAAGAAATTATAGTAATAAGAATAATCCAATAAATATTTCTTGAATCAATCAACTTTAAGTTAAAACGAAACTTTCTGGCACTATAACTCATATACCTATATAGAGTTACCTATGCAAACTTCCAAATAATTATAAGACGAGTTTCTTCCATTCATTCTGTAAGTTACACACACACACACACACACACACACACACACACACACACACACGGTTTTGTCTACTATGTGCCAATTGTTCTTGTTGCAGAGGCTACTGACTTGCAAGACAGTTTACGGTCTAGGAAGGTTTCTAGAGATCTATGGATCACCTGTAGTTGAATTACTTTGAGAACTTCAAAATAGGCATTTTTAAAGGGATCCCTAATGACTCATGCACACTAAAGTTGAAAACAGAATCTTTGAAGTATAGCTCAAATCCCTCCTGTTCTGTAAAGTCTTCCTAAATCATCCCTGCTCAGGATTTTAACTCCCTTTTCAAAACTCATGGCCCTTATATAGTCCACAGAGCCTGTGTGCTCTTAAAACAGGAAGGTGATGATGTGGTAGTGTGGTGGGTGCTCGTGTTACACTGCTTGGAGTTCAACCTCCAGTTCTATCAATGACTGTGAATTTCTAAGCTTCACTTTCCACTTTCCACATCTGTAACACGGTTGCAATGCCTACCTTGGAGCACTGCTTGGGGGATTAAATGAGGATTACTGATGTAAGCATGTAGTTCAGAATTTGGAATAGAGCAAACATTCAGTGAAAGCAGACTGCTGTTTGTTTGTTTTTTTTTTTTTTTTGGTCATCATTTTATCTTTTATTTGTCTTTTTGCACTGTGCAATATTTGCAGACTCATTTGGGGCCGATGGTAAGAAGAATCTTCTGTCTCATACATAGGATATTACAGTCTGATGTACTATGATCTTTCTGGTTAAGAATGACACTGCCAGCATTCAGAGATTTACTGGTCTTCTGGAATATGCAAAGACTTCCCTGCATCTTAGTCACATATATGGTTACTCAGTAAAATTCACAATCATCCACAAATAGGATATTAAAACTTAACCCAAGAGGGCAAGAAATCACACAACCTTGTAAACATCATACAGTGTCTTTCTTTCTGTGTTGCATGTTCTATTCCAGGTATCACAGTTGATTTCCTAGTGAATGTGTTGCTTGGAGCTTTCAACACATCAAATGCCATCACTGGCTTGTTGATGTCAGGATGAATAAATCTTACATGTGAGTAAAATGACAAGATTTTCAATCTGTCAGTCATACTTCTCTAATTTAGTTTTTCTCCCATACTGATGGCAAAATGCATGACGATTACAGTTTTTTGTTGTTTTTTTGTTTTGAGAAAAGGAAAAAAGTAATGCTGATATCAACTGACTACTAAAACTAGATTGTGGTGTTATTAGGATCAATTATTTTCTTCAGAGAAAATGATGTAAAAAAAATCTTTATGTGAGAAATATAGCCCAGAAATAAAAATCATTATAGGTCAAGACAACATCAGTATGAGTCAGATAGATTCAAAACTTAGCCTCAGACCATTTGGCATATAAACAGACTTGAATCTGAACTGGGTTTCAATATAGAGCTTAGGGATATATCTGGGAATCTTTGAATATGAAGACAGTACTGTTTGATGAAACTATCACATGAGTCATTATGGAGAAAGTCTTTTAATGTGCCTTGACTGAAGTGATTAAGTAGCAGGCTGTGATGTGAAAGTAATGGCCCCTGAACAAAAAGTCATGTTCTCTTTTTCTTAGCAAGAAAAATGATATTTGATAGTATTTGGGGTGTAACCAGAGGCACCATCAAGAACAAAAATTTCCTGGCAACCAGCAAAATCTACAAACTCTCAGGAGACAAAACTGGAATACTAAATTGTACATATATCTTTCAAACTCACTGATCAGTGGACTATCTAAGCAATCTTCCTGGGCACCTGCACTGAGGATAATTTGCTGTTCCCACTCTATTGGGATTAAAGGACATAGAGGCAGATGGGGAAGTAGAATGCACATTAGGTCCACATTCTTTATTTTCTTAAAAACGTAAACTGTCTCAGTCATTCAGAGCATTCAGGATGGCAGTGGCAGACATTTTCTGAGGATTAATCCATTGCTGGGGGACCCAACCTACCAAAGCACCGCAGATGATTGTCCTAGACATTTGCTACAGTGCCTATTGTAAGGCATATTTGACTAGGGACCTGGTGCCACCAGATTCTATGCTTCTTCTAATTTCCAAAATCTCATAAGAAAAAAGAAAGGGTATCTATTTCTACAAATGATATCACAATACATCACGTTCAGCCAAGAAACTAGACCTCAGTGTTGATTTTTTTCCTTTTCCCCCAAGGCACATACCTAATTCATTCCCTGTTGGCTCTACTTGCAGAATGTCCATCAAATCTCCCCACTTCTCTATGCCATCCCGATTGCATCCACCAGGCTCCCCTAATCTCTCTTGAACTACTCCTCTAGCTTTCCAAATTGTTCATCTGCCTCCTCCCACACAAATTGGATATTTATACCATGAGACATTTCTAATATTTGACACTTTGAAAATGATATTTGGCCTGCTACACAAGGAAACATATCTGGTGATTGCAACAGGACTAAGAAGTATTCTTCTTAAAAACTATCTTTATTATTACAGCAATAAGAATAACATGTTTTCAATGAATAAACTAGTTTAAAAAAATAGAGCTAAGCAAAGAGAGGCAGATAACAGTCCCCTAAGAACTTCTCACTCCTCGGTGCAGCTGCTGAGCGGCTCCACTCTCTCACATGTTTCTCAAGTTTCCTCACCTAGGGAAGGAGATGGAAAATTCTGGCAAATCCCCAGGATAATTCAAGGTGAATGAGCCTGTTGACCAGGGCTTCTGCAGTCATAATGGACACCTTTGGAAACCATCCTGGTTTGAAACCATTACTTAAGGTACAAAGTCTAGTCCAGGGAAAATTGGCTTCCACATAATTTGAACTTGAAAAGTGCTAGAGGACAGACTGTATTGTCTGTGTGTATGTAGACATAACAAAGCTATTTTCATGCACAGTCCTGGCAGAAGGCCCGCGGTAACTGCTCTGTGGGTCTGGTTACAATTATTTCACTATAGGGAATAATCCAGGACAGTACATCCCTTCTCTGTCCGCTCAGTCTCAAGTTGAAATGTATGCTGTTTTTACCCCACAAGCCTTCTTTTCAACTCTCCTCCCCGATTACCCTTTACTCCTTTTCAACCTCTTCACGATATATATCCTAACTCTCCACATCAGAAATCTTGGCCAAATTCTAAGCCAACATTGCAATACATGAGTGTGTGGAAGGGAGGTTGGGAGGGTACCTGCTCTTTATGCCTGTGATTGCACTGAATCTGGGCACATGTGCCTGCATTTCTCACTGTTTGTGCTTGTCCTTTCTAAGTTCTAATTGAAATAAACAAAACTCTCCTAAAAGGAAAGGACTGGAATATCCTCTGCAATTTTACCTCTATAACCAAACACATTTGTGCTCCCCGCCCACTGAAACATTTCATACCACTGGATGTGGCCCTTGGGAAAATTCTTAAATGGAACATTTTATACTGAAATGTGTTTTTAATTAAAAAAACAACAAAAAAAGAAGATAAGATTGGTTTACAGGCTATCAGTTCTAAGAGGCTAACACACCAATATTTAGAAATGTTTGTGACTATCAAACCCTTCTGTGATCACCCTTGGTCATATTCAGTTCTAAAAACCTGAAGCCCCATCAGTAAGTTACTTTAACTCTGAACTAATTTGTTAAAAACTACAGATGTCCTCTCAACTGTTCCAGGTACCAACTTCTCACAATAACTGTATCACAAATATTTTGGGACACTTCCTTACATTTTTCCTGCATTGGAAATCTTTATCGCTAAGAAAGATGGTAAAGAAAGGTAAAACAAAGATATATAGTGGTTGATCAATCAGGCCTGCATAAAATTTATATACCTGGATCTTTTAGGTGTATAAGAATGTTAATTTTTGGAATTTTTTTTTTAAAAATTATAAGTTGTAGATGGACACAATGCTTTTATTTTATTTATTTATGTGGTACTGAGGATCGAACTCAGTGCCCTATGCATGTGAGGCAGGCGCTCTACCTCTGAGCCACAACCCTAGCCCAAGATTGTTATTTTCTTGAGAAAATATTTTCAGGATTTTTTTTTCTCTTAAATTACCAGCATATGGTGTGAATCATCCTTTGGTGTAATACTTCAACATTTTGCACTTTGACCTTTTTCCATGTCTGACAGTGACCTCTTCCACTAAGGACAGGAGGTAGGGAGAGTTGGAAGCTGAGAGAGGAATAGAAATGTGAAGTTCAGCTCTAGTAAAGGACAAGTCAACAAGGAGAGGGAGGAGATAGCACAGGGAAGTCACTAAAAGTCACAAAGGCAAAAATAATTTATATACAAAACTGAGCATTTCTGTTAACTTCTACAGGATGCAGTTCCCTTGTTGAAAACACAAGGTTTGAGGACAGACCTTGTTAAGAACATTATGCTTGGGTGTCCCACGGGATATACAAGTGGTTGTGATAGAACCATGTTCCAATTGGAATTATCAAAGTTAACCATTTCTATTTTCCACCAAGTCCTGTACCCTCCAAAATCTTTCCCCCAAGACTCTTTCACTGGCTTTCTTAAGTAATTTGTGTAGATTTGCTAGGGAACATTTGTCCCTAATGAGATTGTAAGATTCTTGGATGGAAAGTGATACTTTTTCTAAACAAATATTTGAATTATGCCCTGTCTAGAAATGCAGTCATATTGGGCCTTAGGATATCACATACACTAAGGTTTGTGGGAACACAGTTCCCACAAAATTTTGGGGAACACAGTTTATTCTGTGGCACTCCTACAGAACTGTTGAAGATGTCTCCCCACCAAACCTTCAGGTCTTCTCTCCACAAGCTCTGGGCTATGAAACAGTGATATCCATGGCCTCTGTCTATTGCCTCCCAGTACACTGGCGTCTGGCAGGACTTGGCCCATGGGGTATACTGGAGAGAAACAGGTATGGGAGGAGAGAATTAGGACCTCAGTCCAAGTTCTGCCTGCCTCCCTGCAGGACCAATGTGGGACAGTGTGTCCCTGTCAACTCCTGGTAGTTCCACTGTCTCCAGCCCCAGGGATTCCTGTCTCATGTCCCTTCACCCCTGCAGATGACCCTGACCGTGGGAGCTTTCCTGCTCCACTGTAAAGTGATTCCCTTGAATTCACCTAATATATGCCACGATGTCTTAATGTTTTCTGGTGCTTAATATATTTGATGTATACACATAAATAAAGATTATAAGACATAATCCTATTTCCCAAGGAACTAAGTTTCTTTGGAAGATATTACATATGAATATATCTATAGAACAATAAGAAATTGTATAAGTGATCTATGATTATATTTCATGTTCCTTAAACATTATGTGTCATTCATATTCTATAAACCAGTGGTACTAGGAAAATTGTAACAGAAAAAAAGGAAAAGCAGATGAGCCACCTGGAAACATGTAAATGCAATTGCGTGTGTACGTGCGTGTATGTGCGTGTATGTGTGTGTGTACATAGTATGCCATGGCAGCTCATGTTTAATATATATCAGGTATATTTCTAGTGTAGAATAATAACTGCCATCCCATTTTCTCATTTTCTAAATTTAGAACTAGTTTTATTGGGTTTTCTCAAAGTATGGTACTTCCGTAGCCTCTTAGTTGAGAAATTTGAGGAAAATTGGATCACTGAAACCAAGGGTTTCTGGAAGGTTCTTTTTACCAATACCTTCACCTATGTTCTAAATAATTCCAGAAGTTTCTATCTGACTCAGTGACTTTTGTTTGCCATTCACTATGTAGAGTAACTGCTTTTGGTTGTTGAACATATATTTTTCAAATGTCCAATAAAAGGCCCTTTGCAATTCAAGCCAAAAGGTTGCTTTGGGGAATCTAAAATTTGAATTTCCTGAGTTAATATGACACCTTAACCTGTAAAAGACTCCACTGAAATGGTTTTTATTTGCTAATAATTGCAGACTTAGGTCGGGAAGACTTTCAGCAAAACATAGTTTGTTATTCTGAGCACTCTACTTTTAAGAATGTCAGTAATTTCAACCATTTATGTGAAACATCAGTTGCTAGTAAGCTCCTTTTTTTGTTTTATTTTCCACAGGTCTAGAGTACTGACAACACATGCCAGTAAGTAGATGAAAAGCTCCTTACAAATATGACTTGGTATTCTCCTAGGTTGCTAATCTAAAATTAGTGTACTCATCTTTTACTATTTTCTTCTTTAAGATACTTGTTTCCTAGGGCACTTTGAGCTTTTTGAATTTCACTATATAAAAGACATCATTTTAACTAGCAAATGGCAGTTAATTCTCTTGTAATCACCACTTACCTATTCCCTATTCACTCAGCTGAAAAATCAGAAAAATTACTTTAAAAAAATCCACAAAATAAAAAAATTGAAATAGTATGTCTTCTGAACCAATAAATATGTGTTGAGGGCACTCCAACACAAAAACAGTTATTTTCCCCTCTTTTTAAAGATGACAGTATTTTCACTTATTTTGAAATTGCTTATGATTTTTAGAAGCATCTTTGGGAACAGGGGAAAAATCACCCAATTTACCCCAAGGTAAGATTCATAAGATTGTCAGAGTTGCAGAGTTTAAAACAACCCAAAGAGGCTCACACTCAGCAAGAAAAAATAAGGAGCCAGAATAGTAGAGTCTTGGGAACAGAACAGAACAGAACACAGTCACCCCTACCTGTGGGGGACTGGTTCCAGGACTCCTTGCAAATACCAAAGTCAACAGATGCTCAAGTCTCCCATATTAAATGATGTAGTATTTGCAATCAACCTATGCACATTTCCCATATACTTTAAATCATCTTTAGATTATTTATAATACCTATTACAAAGTAATTGGTATGTCAATAGTTGTTATAATGCCTTATTTTAGGGAATCATGACAAGAAATAAATGTCTGTACATGCTCAGTCCAGATGTGATCTTTTTCTCAAATATTTCAACCATGGTTGGTTGAATTCTTAAGTACAGAACCCATGGAGGCATTATTAATGAAAAATTAACATTGTAAAATATTAAACTATTAATTAAAAAAAAGTACAGAACCCATGGAAAGAGGGCGGACTATTTTCCTTCAAGAATCTGGGGGTCTAGCACAGTGGAGTTTATTGCAATGTAGTTTGCTGTATACCTTGTAGGAAAAGAATGTCCTGTGAGTCCTATGGGCTGTCAGAGCAAAGTTATTTCATGATCAAACATTATTAAGTTAGATAAGAGATCTGGACAGTTTAAGCTTATCTGATTCTATGTTTTGTATTTGTTATTTTTGCTCTTAATTTCCTGAGAAGGTTTAAGAATGGCAGAGAGGCCATAGGCCAAAGTAGCATCTATAACAGGACTCACAGTCCTACTGATCCAGGCAAGTCTCCTGTGCGGCCAAGAAACTGGGGAACATGAGGGGAAGCTCAGAGCATGGTGTTTTCCTTGATGTCCCTATGATTGAGTAATTACTGCAATCTAGGGACATTCAGAGAAATGATACATCTGTCCTTGTAGTGTAGGACCATGACATTAAACAGGGAACAGCAGGCTCTGTTTGCAGCTTGTCATCTGAAGGCACAGCCCATTCAGTTACTCAGCTGACCCTGGTGTAGCAGGCTGTGCCTACCTGGAGAGCAAGGCAGTATCCCAGGCCATAATTCTGCCTCCTGAAGCTTTTTCTCCTCTCCCCTTACAAAGGAGTATCTTGAAGATCTGGCTCTTCAGCTTGTGATAGTAAAGGCCAAATCTCAAAATACCAAGGTTCAAGTACGGTTGAGAAATAGAAGGGTAATAGGAGACTGCAAAGACTGCCGGGGCTGTTGAAGAGATGGTGGGAATGTGCAAGCACTGGGCTTAGTTTTAGAACAACTGCAGTCTCAATGCACTGTTATTTGAGCTCCTCTCTTCAATTTTCTAGTTTTAGGTAATTTTCACTCAAGCTGCAGCAGCGCTCCTTATTTTGCTGCTGGTTTAATATTGATGCTTGACCCACTCTTAACCGTATTTGGACCTCTTTTCTATAATTCAGCTGCACTTACAGGCACAGATTGGCCTGTAGGTCAAACCAAAGGTGCGACAGGAAAGGTATATTCTTTGTCAGATTGTTTATCATCTATTTTGGACCCATGATTGAACTGGATTGCTAAAATCTTAAAATACAGTGGATTTCCCAGGTAACCTGTATTTGGGGAACTTCATTCCACCCATCACAGTTTTGGAAAAAATAAATCTTGAAAAATGCTCGACACACAAAAGAAAAGAACAGTTGCAGCCTTTGAATGTGTTGCCCAGCCCCAAAGTGACCTTATCTCACTGAGTGGGTTGTTACAGGTTTAAAGTTAGGATTCTGCATTTCAGCTTAAATAGTGCTTAAAAGAACTGTTGTTGAAAATAACAATGTTACAGTAATATCTCAAAGAACCAAGCATTATCTGATTCTCTGTAGCACCAGTTACAGTGTCAGGATGCCAAATTTGAATCTGAGATCATAGCCTTTTGGGGGTGTGGGGGGTAGAGAAATTCCTGATTTTTTTCCCCTTCAATATTTTGCAGATAGGAAAATGTTCCAGAGAAGCAACCTAGAATTTCAGAAAGAAAACAATGTTTCTTGAAAAATCCTATTTAGAGTCCACCAAATTAAAAACACAGACACTTAGTTGAGAATTCTGCCAGAACACTTCAGTGAAAAGTTGTAAAGTGAGAATTTCATAGAAGTGCCAGTTCCTTGCTAAACCCAAACTTTTAACACCTTAAAAGATATAATATGTTTTAAATGACTTCATATTTAACCTTGTCAAAAAGAAAGAAATCCAAATGCTCACAGGGGCTTGGATATCTCCCATGACAAGGCTTATGTGGGAGGCCACCCAAAGATAGAGCACCACATCCTGAGTCTGGATTTTGCTTGTGGTTCAGCCCAAGGATTTAAATGACTTAGCAATCTACTGTATCCATATATATTAAGGACAGACTGCCTTAACATAGGTTTCCTGCCTTACAGAGTGGCAACTATAAATGTTGGGATGCTGCTTGTGTCGTGGGAATGGACCAGACCCATTCTTAATCCAGTACCTGAATCTCTTTACTATCCTGGATTCCTTCCCTGTCACCTGCTATTGCTCTACCTCAGATGTGAGTAGAGAAATCTTTCTACTCCTCCCTAGGGAGGCTTGCAAAGCTACTTTTGGAAAAACATTGATGTCATTACTCCAGTTCTTTTTTTTTTTTTCCTGAGATCTTCCAACAGGGAGAGCCTCAGAGAACAGACCCTCAATTCCCTTTTTAAAATTCTTGGACCAGATGTGTTTGGAACTCAACATTTTTTTCAGAGATGGTGTTCATAGCATATTTTACACAAAACCTCCAGCAGGGTCTGAGCCAGCACCTCATAAATATGTGAATATTTCTGCAATGAAAATAGAAATTTTCACAATAAATGGAATGAGCAAAGACCATAAATAGCCTGAAATCAGTTTGGGACAAGTTTGCCATCCAATGAATTTGGGTGTTAAATTTGCAAAAGAACTTTCAGTTTCCTGAGCGTTTTGGGTTTTGAAATTGAAGACAAGAGATTTTAGACCTGTATTAGGTTTTCAAAGAGCTATGACAAACTAACCTATTTGTTTTTAGATAAAGAGGAGATGAGCCTATTTACAAATAGCTTAAGGAGGACTTTCAAAGAAATCTTTAGGTACAGATTTTGATATATTGAACAGGATTTGAGATAAGTGGGTTGTCCTTGTCCCTAGGCTCCTGGCATATGGCCTTGACCGTCTGTGTTTCAGAGTTGATCTGTGACGGTGCTGTTGTCATGGAATCTGTGCTGCCTCACTGCAACATGGAGAAAGGGGCATGAGTGGGTCAACCTAACCACTCTGACACTCACAGGAACATTCCCAGACCAGAGTAAAGAACCAAGCAAGATAGTTGGAGCCAATTGGCATGCTCATACAATGACTCCATAATAAAGTAATTACACAGTTTGATTTTTTTAAGCATATAACCCCCCACACACTTATGTTCTTGATATAGGGAAATGTTTGTAAAGCCCAAATCATTGATGTTTTCAAGGTGGGGCTGGGAAGACTATCTTCTGGGTTGTTATGCTAGGGACTGTATACATGGGAAGGACTATTTTCCTGGAGATTAGGGCTGACACCAGTGAATACATAGAGAGATCAAGGCTTACTTGGCTTCCAGGGCCAGCGCAATGATGCCTGCAGCCATGGGGGCTGAGGCCGATGTTCCAGTGTGATTGTCGGTGCATCGCTGCCTTAGATCCGTCGTGATCTAAAAGACAGAAGTGAAAAACTTAGATATCTGAGGTCAACGTAAGTCGTATGCAAGTAGAATGAAATTTACTCACAAAAGTTAAGTAGAGGGGTGTTAAAAGATTTGTTTGTAATTTCTTGTTCTTGCAACCCTGTGACAATATTGCTTCCAGACAATCGCCTGTGTAAACCGACTTTGATGAGAAAAAGGTTTGGAAATTGTCCTCCACTTCTACTAAAGCCAGAATCAGGACTAAGGGGAACCTATGGCTAGAAACTCTATTAATTTTAAACTGCAGGCATCCAATATAGTTCATCCTAGCACAAGCTCTGGTTAAAACCAAAGTTCTTTCATTGCTCCAATATTTTAAAATAATTAAACTCTGTTGAATCGACAGCTACTGAGCTTGGCATTGGGAACCTAAGAAATAAAGCTATATAGCCCCCACTTTTTCCAGACCATTACCCTGAGAGTACTGTAGGTTTCAAGCTAAAGTCTAAACAAACTCTGCCACAGAAGGTAAGTTTGGTTGTGGAGCTTTCTGGAATTTATAGAAATATTGCAAGGTCGAACTAAGATTTCCTCAAAGACTTCACATAAATACAACAGGACAGACTAGTACGCTTCATATGCAATTTAAGCACAAAGTGTCTGCTTGTCCATTATAGAAAGAAATTACCTATTCCTCTATTTTTATTTTTTAATCAAAATATGAGAACTAGATCATTTTTATCTTCTTGGACTGAATCCAGTTCACTTCAGCTGTGGCTGAATAATATCATCCAGCAAGGGCAATGGTTTTCAACCTTTGTTCCATTATGGTCTCATTAAAGAAGAAAATTAAATTTAAGTTCTCCTTTAATAAGAGAAATTAAATATTAGGGAAGATCTTTCTGGAAACCATTGTAATATTGTAAGAGTTCTGAAATTCTCCCTCCTGGAGAAGAATCTATCTTTGCTCCCTTGGGACTAATATCACATGCGCTGAGAAGGCACAGGCTTGTGAGGTGAGTTCACAGATTCACTGCTATCACTGAAGACATTAGTAAATCTTTCTTTGGCAATAAGACAAGTATGTTACTACCTATTACAGATAAAAAAATATGTCAACATAAAGGTAAAGGAGGATAAAGGCAGCAGAAAACAAAGCCCTGTCTTCCCCAGGTGCTTCCTTTAAGAGGAATGCAAAGATGAGTCAAATTTGGTTTGCTACACAACTCCCTAGAGGTAAATCCCCTCCCCTTTAGAAGTTTCTTCTCTGTTCCAGAAGGCTGTCTTCCATTACCTGTTATCATTCTAGACTGACATCCTGGCTCATTCAGTTTCACAGGAGACCATCTGTTCTTAGTATCTTTTGTTTTTTTGTCACCTCTAATTCCACCAGATTATCTGTGTGAGGTAGGGGTAGTGGCATAAAGCAGTTGGAAGAAGAACCAAAATTTATAGAACCACATGGATATGGTGGTGTAGATGGACAGAGTTTATCCATGCTGTTAACAAGTTTTCTGCACTTTCCATTATTGACTTTAAAGAAGTACTTCTATTGTGCTAAAAATCATATAACATAAATCTGTCTTCCTAGTATAATTTTTATGTGTCCAGTACGGTAAGATTAATTACCTGAGATTTGCTGTACAGTATCTCTAGATCTTTTTCATCTTGTATGAATGAACTCTAACCATGCAACAAGTCTTCCTCGCCCCTCCCCTTGTTCCCTGGCAACCACTGTTCTGCTTTCTGTTTTTATGTGTTTTTATGTGTCCTAGGTACTACATGTAAGAAGAATCCTGTGGTATCCATCTTTTCCTCATTAAAAAATTTCACTTAGCATAATGTCCTCAAAGTTCATCCATATGGAAGCATGCGACATAATTTCCTTCCTTTTCAAGGCTGAATAATACGCCATTTTGCCGATTCTCTATCCATCCATCTATTGAAGAACACTTGGAGTGAACAGAGCTGCAGAGTTTGCACGTGTGTGCAAAAATCTTTTCAAGGTCCTATTTTCAATTCCTTCAAATATATATCCAAAACTGAGATTCCTAGATCATTAAAAAGGTAATTCTACTTTCTTTTGAAATTTTAGGTCAATCTGCAGCTTTATTTTCTGGTCTCCAGAGTCACTGCTGTTGAGAGATGGCCTTGCCTGCATTCCTTTCATTTTACCTCAGCCATGGTCACATTCCTTTGTCCATGCTTTATTTTTTTTTTTTTCAATGACTTGTGCCTGGATTCAAGATTTTTCATGCTATTTCCCAACTTGGCTCTCCTGGCTTATTCTTCAGCTGCACCAGACACTTTCAACACACAGAAACAAAGCCAGAATCAACACTCCAAGTGTGTGTAGCAGTTTTGAGTCTAATAAATAACCACCTCCAGCCAAACAGGAACCATGAAAATTTCATGTCAGGTTTGCAACAGGAATATGCCTCATCCACATGGAGTCAACATTCGGTATAGATCCACATAACACGGACTTAGATAAAAAGCTGTTTAGGACTTTTATAAATAGACACCAATGAGATGTTAAATGCTATTCACATAGGCAGGTCTGGGGAATTCCAAGTCACTTTTGTGCTGTATTTTATCTTTTCCCCCCAACCAGTTTAACTAAAAGAAAAGTGAGAGTAGGAAGTAGGGGTGGGAAAGGGGTCGAGTAGGCAGGTGACAGAAAAGGTTAAAAGGAATGGGGGGGCGGGGGAAGGAATCACAACATCCCCACTCCCTTCTCATCTGCTTTAAGTGGACATTGCAGCTGGAGCATCTCAAGAGGAAGTTACTGTCAGTGGTGGAGCTATTTAGGTGTGAATTACTGAGAAGTTCTAAGTTGGAGTTCTCATCATTTAGAGAAGTCACAGTATAGGAGAATTTTTATGTCTATCTTTAGAAAGAAAAGGCAAACACCACCAAGGAAAATGCAATCTTGAAGAAGAATGATGTTCTCCAAACTGGAAGCACATGAGGTAACCCCATTAATCACAACACATGCAAGCAGGACCTGACAGTGTCATTAAAAGGAAAGCTGTGTTGGATGTTGGGCACAGAATGTGGGGCAGGGAGGGTCCAGAGATTCTATGTGCAAAGCCAGACAATAAAGCACTTTTAATGTCCGATGTTCGAAAGAATGTCTCAGAAGTTGGTCTCGATCCTGGTGGCACATCTTGCATGCTACAGATTCCCTCAATTCACTACCCAAATCAGAAACAGAATTCGCCTCCAAAGAGCCTCTCAGATTGCTCAAGAAAATATCATCTGTGTCCATCGGAGGGAAGGAAGCTGGAGAGGAGGACATCAGGCCCTGAGCCAGATCAAAGCTGGCCTGATCAGCAAATTAGATTTTTTCAGCCTCTCAGGATCAGTAGCAGATGGTTTTTTGGACTCCACAAAGTTCGGATGTGATCTTTACTTGGTGAGAAGTGGGTACTGTTTAGGTCTGGCCAGCCTCCTCCTCCATCACCACTTTTTCTCATCCTAAGATCTTATTTCCTAGAATGTCACATTTCATTATTTGAGCTGATTGGACTTTTGATTATAAGCTATCGATGCCGTTCTCTAGGGAATCACAGTGCAGATTGACTTTGGCCCAAAGTGACAGGCCTTGACAGCAACCCCACAAGGGGCGGGGGGTTTCTCTCCACGATGACCTGTGACACGTTTTACATTGAAGGGTCCATACTGTCTCCTGTCTGTTTAAAAGAGCAACTGAACAGATATTTTTAAAACATGGAGTGATTCTGCTGTCTGTTTCTGGTGTTGATTTTGATTTGGATTAGACATGTGCCAAGAAAGCTGTTTCAGACACCATTATGGGGGAGAAGGGCAGAAGCTGAATCTTAATTCTATCGATGAATAAAGGCGAAGGAGTGGATTTATCAAGCACAGTGACATAGAAAGGAACGAGGACCAATGAATGTTTTTTGTGTTCACAATGGTGTGGAATTCAATCATGAATGACAAGTCAGTCCAAAGTCAGACCTGTGGGTAAGAGAAGCTGTAAGTGTGAAGTACAAGCTTAGGTTTTGCTTATAAATGTGAGGTTGCTATGATGTAAAGGGATCCCATCTCAAATTATTGTTGTATTTCCCTAATGTTCAGCTCAGTTCTATGCCCAAAGAAAAGCATAGTATTTGCTAAGATAAATTGCTAAGATCAATCTGCCATATGCTCATTTTAAGGTAAGCTTTAAACTCTAAGCAACCCCACAGGGAAGGGTTTCCCTCTCATTAGGAATAACTTTCCCACTCATTAGGAAAGGCCTTTAAGTCATGTCTTTCTTTTTTTTTTTTTTTAAAGAGAGAGTGGGAGAGAGAGAGAGAGAGAGAGAGAGAGAATTTTTTAATATTTATTTTTTAGTTCTCGGCGGACACAACATCTTCGTTTGTATGTGGTGCTGAGGATCGAACCCGGGCCGCACGCATGCCAGGCGAGCGTGCTACCGCTTGAGCCACATCCCCAGCCCCGTCATGTCTTTCTTGTCTGTCTCTTTCTTGTCTGATCACAGAAACTTGTAATCATCCTACAAAAAATTTGTGTGTACCTGTATATATACAACTCAGGGGTTCAACTATAGCACTATTTGCACAATTACTACTAATACCCACTGCTTCTCCTAAAACAACCTGTAGCAAGTGAAGCAGTGTCCAAAAGTACATACAAACCCACAGAAACTTTGCAAGGAAGATTTATTTGCCAGTTAAGAATATGGAGGCTCAGACAGACTAAGTAACTTGCCTGAGAACACAGAGCAACCAACGGGCATGGGAGTGGTGAAGATACTAAAATGTGAAACAGCAGCAAAAGAAACTGAGTTTCAGTGGATAGTCCTCTATGAGAACAAAAGCAACAGAGCCACAGCAGCAGTAGCAATGGTAGCACTGAGCTTGAGTCCCAGCCCAAGTTAGCGAATGGGTATGGCAATGCTCCTTCTGGGCACCGTTAAAACCAGAAGTTGTCAGAAATGGGGTCTTCTTTTCACTTTTTAACATTCTCAACAGACTGTGGATCAAACTTCCAAATACACTAAATACATTTGGATTTGCTAGTCTTTTACTTATGAAAAATAATGGTGTTTGCTAAGTTAAAAAGAGGAACAGAAATGATAAAGGATACTATAGTACAAATGGTGACAGCATTTGAAAAATGAATTAGGTGGAAGGTGGAGGTGTTTCTGGGAAAAAAGCGCCTCTGCTTACAAGCATTAAAAGCAACAAGATAATCCTCCATGTGGAATTGGTCATTTAGAACAACCCTGAAATACCAGGCACAATAAAAACACAAATAAAATAAATGACATTGGGAGAGGGTTAAGCAGCACATACATGCTTCAAACCCTGGCTCACAGAATCCCTCCCTGAAGTAATACAATGGACCCATATCCTAATCACCAAGACAAATGGCTAAGGGAAAATGTCAAAGGCTGAGCAAGTCCCAAAAGAAAGAGATAATTTAATGATGAGAGTGAATGGGGAGAGAGGAGAGCTTTATCCAGAAGATAGAACTTAGGAGAAAGGTGGAGGGGCAGTGAGCGCTCACAGGTGGAATCTGAATGCTCTTGGACATTAAGGAGAGTGACATGTACAGCTTTATTATATAGCAAGGTTCCTGTTTACTTCCAATGCTAAATATCCTATCAAAAATCAATTACCTTCCATCAATCTGCCAATGGAAGGAGTTTCTCTAAAAGAAAAAAGAGTGCCTCCCTCCCTGTCCTCCCGTGTCTACACAGACCACTTGTGAATTTTCCATCCTTCCAAATGTCTGATATTCAGGGCTGGGATGTAGCTCAATGGCAAAGCATCTGCCTTGCATTCTCGAAGCCCTGAGTTTGACCCCCACTTCCAAAAAATTCAAACAAAAAAAGAACCCCAAATATCTGATAATCATGCACAAATGTTTATTGAGCTCCCACGCTTTGGAAAGAAATAAAAGTTTATCATCCCCAAGTATTTCCCACTCCAGCATGAAAAACAGACAACAAATAAGAAAATGAATATGATCATGTTAAGTAGCTCTCAGTGCACTAGAAGGAAAATTGAACAGGAAAAAGGAGAAGAGGGAGAAGGAGGGGACTGCTATTATTTTAGGGAAGGGAAGGAAGAAAATCCTTTCTGAAGTGAAATCTGAGAAGAGACATAAAGGAAGTGGCATCTGGGGACAGGATGCTTCTAACAGAGGGCACAGGATGGAGCCCTGGTCTGAACATCACCTAAAAGGTGCAATCTCGGGAGCTCAGTGCTGTGCCTTAGATTTTGTCAGACGTCTAATTAAGGGAGTCATGAAAGAAGAAAAGGCATGAAGTTTAAAAAAAGAGGACTGAATAGAAAATACAATGGACACCTATATATTCTAAGTGTTTCCTTTTTTAACCACTGTGAAAAGGACACAACATAGGTAAGAAAATTGCCATTCCTTCATACAGATCTGTTAGGTGTCATTGAAAGTATCAAAGGCATGGCAGCACACGGATTTACAAGATGGCTTTGGGGGTCCAACCTGAGTAGAACCCTTTTTCTAGCTGTGATTTTTTTTTCTTTTTTTTTAACTTTTTAAAGTGTTTTCTCATCAGTATTGGAGGCATGATAATCCTTCTCCATGATGTTTTAAGGCTATAATGAGATGATTTATGTGATTGCATAGTACCAGGCACATATTTGTAGGGCAAAAAAAAATGATTTTTATGACATATCAATAAAACTAAAAATGTATTATGCATGAGATATGGAATATGATGTGTATAAGTGAGGCTAATAAAATATGATTTCACATCGTGGCTTTAAAAATAACTAGTGATTATTATTATAATAAACTTTATATTTTGGAATGAGCCACAAGGCCACCAACAATCCAAACGTACGAAAGCAAGAACCATACCAATGTCCAGAGTTGTGCTAATGGTAATGGCAGGAAACGCAGGGACAGAGACAATGCTAGTTTCGAAACCTGGGACAAGATTTCCCTGCTTGCACACCATGAAAAAGCATTTTGTCCAGGACAAGTATGATTTATTTGACAAAAGTACTTTCCCAGAAGCTGAGAGGAGTTCTCTCCCCTCTCCTCAGGTCCTCTGTGACTGTCTCGGTTCAAATCACAAAGGTGCTGTATGAATGAAGAATGACAACCGCGCTCTTCTGGAGAGGCTGCAAATGACAAAAGGAAATGAATGGCTCAGGGAAGGGAGCCCAGGACAAAGGAAGACACTGCCATTCCTGTAGCACTCAATCACAGATGCCACTAACAGGATGTGGGCATCACCCAGGGACCACAGGCGTCTAGGTTCAAAGCCTGGTGGAAGCCAGGTCCCAGGCGTAAGGCGGGATTATTCATCATTCTGACATCTTGAAGGAAAAGGGGTCAGCTGGACCATAAAAGGCTGATGTCGCTGCCAGCTCCACTCATGTTCAAACTGTTAACATGCTCGCCATCAAAGTGCCTTTCTTTATGGAGTGGGTGGAACAGAGCACAGTATTTCTTAGGTTGGAAAAAACGGAGGTGCAAAAAGCACCTCTGTTAACAGCAGCTGGAAAAACGACCAGCCTGCACTCCCAGGGTGCAGCAGGTTACTGGCTCCGGTAACCACAGTGCCTCAAGCTTTAGAGCTTTGATGCTCAGCTTGTCATTATTCTCAGTGTCCTCTAGCTTCAGGAAATCTCTGAGTTTGGTGCTGATATCACCTCCATTTCACAGGAAATGACAAATGTGACTCAGCATTAGTGGACACTATGAATTAGGGGACACAGAGGCAAAAGAGCTAATTCCAGCCAAAAGAGCTTCATTTCCATAATGAAGGCAAAATCTCACAGAAGCATCATTTTTTAATTAAGAAAGCCCGACTTTTCTAGACACAGTGGTGCATGTAATCCCAGAGACTTGGGAGGCTGAGGCAGGAAGATTGTGAGTTTGAGCCAGCCTCAGCAACTTAGTGAGACCCTATCTAAAAACAACAACAAAAGGAAGGGCTGGGGATGTAGCTCATTCTACAGGGTTAAATCTCTGCATTTTCATCTTTTACTTTATGTTTTGGAGTTATTCTTACTGATGAATGATGTGGAAGTACTGACCATTGGGCTTGCATATATTTTTGTTATTATTATTATTTTTTTTTCTTGGACTGGGGATCGAACCCAGGGCCTTTTACTTACTAGACAAGTCCTCTACCACTGAACTGCATTGTCAGGGCATCATGTATATTTTTAAATCCAGCCATGTGGATGAATTAGGGAAAGATGAGGACATGTACATGGGTAAGCATCTTCTACGTAAGTCAGTCTACAAAATGTAACTGAAGGTGGTAAAAAGCAGCTGAGAAATCAAGCATAAAAAAGAATCATAACAAGCAGGAGTTAAGAGACACTGAATACATGTGGATCAAGAATTGCAAGAAGGCTAGGTGACACATGCCTGTAATCTAAGTAACTCAGGAGGCTGAGGCAAGGAATCACAAGTTCAAAGCCAGCCTAGGTAATGCAGTGAGAGACTTGTCTCAAAATAAAAACACAAAACAACAAGAAAACATAAAAAAAACCAATGGCTAAGGATATAGTTTGGGGATAGAGCACCCCAGGTTAAATCCCTGCCCCAAACATAATTTACGTGAAGGAGATACATGTCAAATATTCCTTATCCTAAATGCTTGGACTGGAAGTGTATGGGATGGTGGAGTTTTTAAAGGTTTTGGACAATTTGCATATACATAATGAGATATATTGGGTATGAGAGCCATGTCTGCACAAAAAAATCTTTTATGTTTCTTGTGCACTTTATATACATAGCTTGAAGGTAATTATATAAATTACTTTGATTTTATGCATCAAACAAAATTTCATGGTGCGGAGTTTTCCACTTGTGGTGGATTTGGGGATTAGGAGGTTCACACTTCAGTGCCCTATTCTCTTTCCTATATGTCACACCTTCATGGCTCTGCAAGATCTGAAAGCAGGGTCTTGGTTAAATGCTAACAAGTATCAGGTACAGCAGCTCTGTTCCACTTTAGAAAGACAAATGCTGAGAGAGTTTACAAAACCACAATCAGAGAAAGAACCAAGAGCAAAGGTGTCTGAAACTTAGAATCGCCAGCACAGTGTTGGGCACTCCAAAGGTCAGTGCTTCCTTAATCACCAATAGGTTAGACACGTCTATTGACTTCCTCAATACCTTAGTTATCCATGAGCTATACATGGATAAATAATAATTTTATAAAGAATGTCTTTGAGAAAAAAAGACCAAGTAATTTGTCCAAAGTTCCCAACTGGTAATCAGCTGAAGAGTGAAAGAAACTTATGTGGACTGGACGGGAAACCTGAACTTTTAATCCTTTTGCTGCTTGCCTAGAAAAGAGGACATGTTCACCTCGTAGGACTTCTGTTCTTCTCCATCCAGACTGTGTGCTGCAGTCTTAGAAAAACACTTTTTTGGGGGCACACACTTGTAATCCCAACAGCTTGGGAGGCTGAAGCAGAAGGATGGTAAGTTCAAAGCCAGCTTCAGCAACTTAGTGAGGCCTTGAGCAACTTAGAGAGAGCACATCTCAAAATAAAAATATAACAGGCTGGGGATGTGGCTAGTGGTTAAGCACACTTTGATTCAATCCCTGGTATTAAAAGAAAAGAAAAAAAAAAGCACAGCACCTTTTATATGGGTACAGTTCAAGTTAAATAAACACAAGTCATTCCTTGGTATCTGCAAAAGACTGGTTCTAAGTTTCCTTATATACTTTTGTATATACTTTCAAATTAGCTGGACTTAGACACCAAAGAACTGCAGCTAAGTCAGTGACAAGGCACTGAGATGGGTCAGGTTTTTTAGTTGCTCTGCTACTAACTCATAATGTAAATGTGGACCAATCATTTCTGCTCAATAAAACCAATGCTTATTCATGTCTAAAGTTACATTCAATCTTTGACTATAACAACAGAGCCAAGCATTTTCAATGAATTAGAAACAGATTGACAATATTTACAATGACGTGTGTTGAGTATCACCAGCTAATCTCATCTGCTATTCCCATATATTACTTGTACATACATATTTATGGTTCTTCATATTTCAAAGTGAACATGAAATAGATAATGAGAGACATGCAAATGTCACATACTATTTTCTTGTCATAGGACTCTCCGCTGCTATAGGTTGTGGCTAGTGTAGATGAACACTCTTCCAGGTACCAAGGTTTCTTTCCACTCTCTGCTGTGCTGCTGATGGAGATGGTATAGATGCTATTGGTGTAGCCATCACAGGAGCAGTGGTCTTTGCTCCTTCCACCATTGCCAGATGCCCAGACAAACACAGAGCCAAGGCCTCTCCGCCCCTGTTGACAAAGAGAAAGAGCTAAATGATGGTGTGAAAAGACGAGAACCACAGCTCTAGATGGAGAGAAGATCAGAAAAAAAATAAAAACAGGGCAAAATCAGATGTATGCAGGATGTCAATAATATTCACTGTATTTAAACAGCATTCAGAGGGGGTAAGAGGAGTTATGTCAATAAACTTAAACAGTCATGCAAGTATCCAAAGCACCAGTGAATATACTAATAATGGCTACAATTTATGGACTGAGAAAAATTCTAAATGATTTTCCTGAATTGGATTGAATTCTTTCAACAACCCAAAATGATTTGTGCAATTTTTGTTCCCATTGTACAAATGAGGACTTGGGGTACAGAAGTCAAATGGTGTTTCTAAGGTTACCTATATAGTAGGGCCAAAATTTGAATCCAGATAGTCAGACCCCAGAATTGGAATGTTATTAGTTGTAATCCTCTTAGTCATATAATATTGCTTTAAATCTTCATATCCACCATGAAGTGGGTGTGATTGTGCATCATTTTTTTATATTTGAGGAGCACAAGTTCTAGAGAGGTTATACATTTATGCTGAATCCCAGTGTCAGTGAGCAGAAGAATTGTGTACCAACTATGCAATTCTTTCTAGAGCCGACCTCCCCCATGCATGGTGTGTATGCTGATTACTGAGGCATGCTAATGACACTATAATAGTAAAGGATTTCAAGATTACATATATTTTTGGAATCCCTGAGTTATTCTTAAGTAACCATCTTTATTGCAAAACTTCTAAAAACCTTTAATGAGTGAATGCTCATTTCAAAATTCTGAGAACGGTGTAAACTCCAATGTAATTTCCAAACATATTTGGCCACAGATAATTTCTTCAACCAGATATGTTAACCTTTTTTCTTACAATGCTAGGAGACAGAGACACATTCTGTATGCCAAAATTTGGTCACTTAAAATAAGATAATTAAAAGACTTTCTTAAGGTCCTAAGTAATTAAAGAATGGAAGAAAAGTAGAATGCAGATGCATGAAGTAAAGCAACTCTGGTTCTATAAGATGATGTTTTCAGGAGAAAACTGAAATAAATCAAAATAAGAAATATTTCTGGGAATAGCTGTAGCTGAAATCCTAAGCAAGTTTTATCATTTTAAAACCAGAAGGCATATTGGAGGACATCTAGGCCAAATGCATCATTTTTGAGTCAGAAAGTAAGAACCAAAGTCACATAACTGTTGATGGCTGAGTCTCTTTCTTCCTTCAAGGCCTTGTATTTCTTGCTACAGGTGGAGGGAAAAGTATTTAAGATGTTGTCTTGGAACTTCTGGGAAAAGAGCCAAAGCAAAAGAGATGATAAAGAATCTGGAGTATCCAGATAAACTCTCTCTGACCTTGAATCCTCAAGAAATAGAATATTTATGACATGATTTGACTGACCAGAACACAGATTTTGTCCTTCAACTTGGAAAATGCAATATGATTACACTAGAATGGGGAGAAAGCCATAAAGAGAGGGGGGAATCAACTCTGGCTGCTGTTGCTGCTGGACACTGGGCCTGGACCGGGTTCACCATCCCTCAGCTTCCTATCATGATATCCATGAGACAGAGCAAAATACAAAACTCTCCATGCCATCATTAGCTAAGAATCTCAGTGAATACTTTGTTAATCGCAAGCAGAAATTATACCTCACCTTGGTGTGTGTACTCGGACAGAAACTCTTGTGACTGACTCATATCTAGATCTCAGAGACAAAGAAAAAAAAAAAGTGGGAGAGAAAAGAATGTTCCAACTCATCACCAACAACTTCCCTCTCAATCAGGCACTGAGGGGCTACATTGCAGACCTAAAGGATGTTCACGCTGGGCCTTACTTTGGCAAGTCAAGAGAGCCCATGCCATGGCACAAAAACCCCACCTCCCACTTAAACAACACAATGACATGATAGATTAGGAACCACAAGGCAATGGAAAACAGTAGCGGATACTATCACATCCACTGACTGATCTATGTAAAATTATGAATTGTGTGCCCACGTATAAAATTCTATTAAAATATCTTCAAAAAGTAATTTGATTTAAGAAAACATTCAGAAAGTACTTTTGTGTTTATGATGTAGTTACAAATGTAGACTGCAAAAAGAAAAGTATGTTTTTAGTTTAGAAAAAAATGTGCATGCCTGTGTGTATGCACATTAGACACGTAAAGTCTACCATACGGTGACAATGGACAAGAAGTAATCCTGGTTGGTAAGCTTAGAAAATATTTTTATTTTCCTTTTTATATCAACCTTCCAAGACAATAAACTATTTTTTAAATTTTTTTTAGTTGTTGATGGACATTTATTTAATTGTACGTGGTGCTGAGAATCGAACCCAGTGCCTCACACATGCTAGGCAAGCATGCTACCACTAAGCCACACCCCAGCCCCAACCATGAACTATTTTGAGAAATAAACTTTCCCCTCTTCAGGGGGTAATTTTTTTAACATTATGATTGAAAGGGGTTTTACTTATAGAAGGTCTACTGCAAACCAAAAACAACAGAGGTCAAAATTTCTAGAAACCTGCACCAAGAACTGTACAAGTGTTACTCTGCACTATCCAGGTCTGTATTATCATCGTTTTACAGATGCGCAAACTGCCTCTGAGAAAGGCTTGCTAATTCCATAGCCAAACCTGAAATACCAGAGCCAAAGTCTGTGCTTTTAACCTTTACAATAGACTGGGGCAAAAAGAGGTCTAGTGGTTATTATTCTGTTTTCAGCCAAATCTCCTGTGTCTTTATTGCAGTTTGACATTAGGATCTAAAAGCAGACCGGTTTCAAGTTCACTGCAGACTTAGTGGGAGAATTAGAATTAATAAAGGATATATGCCTTTTCCTTAGCACCACAAGACATTGATTCCAAACCAAAATTTCCCTGGAAATTCCAACTCTAGTGGGGCTCCCTCAGAAGTATAAAGACTCGTTTTTCTATTCCGGCAGCACCCACAAGTAAAATCACTATGGAGGAACAGTGACAGTGTTAAAGAGTCCTTTGGGGAACCACTGGATTGAGAGAGGTCTGGGGGACAAGGATAGTTGGTCGCTGATGCTCTGAAAATGTTCCTTCCAAGAGACATCCTTGTATTAAGGGGACAATTCAAAGGATTCACTTTACAATGGAGTAGGAAAGCCCCCAAGGACAGAGTGTGTTCACTAAACATCTCCAGGTCTGAAGGGACAGCAGGACACGAGAGTCCCCAGGGCTGAGGACAGAAGGACTACCAGGAATCGGTCAGGAACACACTATCCCACAATGACCCTGCAGGGAGGTGGGCAGCACGTGGACTGAAGCCCCAATCCCCTCCTCCCATACCTATTTCTCTCCAGTGTACTCCATGGGCCCAATCCTGCCAGAAGCCAGTGAACTAGGAGTCCATAGACAGAGGTCATGGGCATCAGTGTCCTTCTGGCCCAGAGCTTGTGGAGAGAAGACCTGAGGGTTGAAGGGGAGATATCTGGCACAGTCCTTTAAGAGTGTTACAGAATAAACTGTGTTCCCCCAAATTCATATGTGCATGCCCGGAGGCCCAATAAGACTGCATTTCTAGGAGGATCACTAGTGAGATACTCCAGGTTAAAGTGTGGGGCCAAAAATAATAGGCCAGGTGTCCTATTAAGATGCAAAGAAGAGGGTGTGTGGGCACAGAGGAGAGGCTTCCATGAAGGTGCCTGTGTGGAGGAAATACGTATCTGAGAATTCATATCCAGAGAGGAGGCCTCATCAGAACTCAGCTGTCCTGATACATTGACCTTGCACTTCCAGACTCTAGAATTGTGAGACAATATATTTCTTTTGCTTGATCTGCTCAGTCTGTGATATTTTGTTAAGGCAGCCCAAGCTGACTGAAGAAGAAGAGAAAAGGAGATGAACAGTGCCCTGCCCCTCACAAAGGAGACAGAGTACAGATGCAGATATCATTCCATCCATGAGGCAATATGACCTTTATGCCTGTGGGTATGATTTATGATCAAAGTCCCAGAAATACACAGGCTGAATTTGTGGTCTGAAAATGCCATAAAGACAGCTGCTAAAGATCTATGGGGTTAATTTGAAACAATTAGCAATTCACAGATTTATTTAATGCAGATGCACAGGGGTTTTTTATTAGGGTGAAATATTCAGAAACCAAAACATGTGGTAAAGAAAAAAATCTGGATATTGCCCTCCAATTCAGAGTAACTTAAAAATTAAATCATTATGTAGTGTGCAGGTAGAAAGGAAGGTGGGCATAATATTATATAAAAAAAAAGAATTCCCAGATACATATTTCCTGTAGGAAATAATGATGTTTTCTAGTATGGTAAATATTATGAATGCAATTGGTTATTTAAGTATGGCTCTGAATGAAAAAAAAAAACCTTTGATTTAATTGAGTACCAACTTAAAAGTTAACGAACTTAAGGCAAAAGATATTGTGAAATCCATGCAGGATTCATTCAACCAAACACTAAATAGTCTTTTTCATTGTGTATCTAAATGTGCATGTATTTTTTCTTATGTGTGCCCTACAAAAATCAATTTGTATTACCCCATAAGCATTATTTTTAAAGGCTAGTTTTTCTTATGGCTCAGAAAGTCAGAAAAGGCCACTTTATGCCGGATTACCAATTCAATCATACACCGAAAGCTAAGTTTTGTTTCGTTACATGGTGTGATTACTTTTCTAACCAATGAAGTTATTTTATTTGATACTTTAATATGACTTTCTCCTCCTGTGTTGCTTAGCAAGGCTTCTTAAAGAATCTTAAATAAATGAGGGAGATCTCTTACAATACAAAAAGGAGGAAGGAAATGATAATGTATGAATTCTATTATTACCTAATTAAGAGTAAAATGTAGAGTAATGCCAGAAAGGTAGATATTATTATATGGATTTTTACAAATTAGGAAGCTGAGACACATTAATGGTCCCTGCATCATTTATCCAAAACATCATGGAAACAAGAGCTAAGGACCCCATGTCTGACCAGAATCTATGTATGTGTGTACATCGACATGAAGAGACACGACAGAATAACCCTCAGAATGAGAAACTTTCATTCATCTGTGATGTTCTCCAAGTAAAACCCAAATGTCTAATTTACTAAAGCCTCATGCTAATCCTCTCCCCAGTTTTTACACATTCCTGTCCTCAGTGGTTAAAAAACACAGACCTCTCTGTCAGCTCCTGGGTGTGGCAGGGGTATTCCAATCTCCATGCTCCATGGACACAGGGCTTCCAGGGATAAGGGGGACAGATGTGGGAGACACAGGACACCTGCAACTAACAACTAAGTAGCTTAGATATGAGGAGAACTGGGTATCTTTTTAAAGCTCCATTTTCACAACATATCTTCCTTCTTGAACAACATTCACTGAAGGAAATGGGCCTGATCTCGAAATACATGCAATGGCAAAGATAAATAACAAAACTAAACTAAAAAACCACCAAAAAAAGAAAACGAACAAATAAAAACTTCTACAAACTGCTTCGGCATTCACAAAAGATGTTTGTCCCAGAATTCTCAAACAGTGCTTTCGTGAATTAATTTTCATAACTTTTTAAATCATTATCATTCATCGGATAAATGATTAACATGAACCATAAAGGTGACCTGAAAAATACCCAGAAAAGAAAGAAAGTCAGCAATTGAAAACTAATCAGGAGCAGATGGCCTCACCACTCCCAGAACCTTGGAGAGGAAACTGGTCTATCTTGGTGAAGAAAGCATTCTTTGAAATGCGCATAGAGAATGAAGTCATGGTACAGATGTAATAAGACATCTTTGGGATACAGCTTATGAAATTCTGAGATTTTTTTTTTTTCTTTAATCAGTTCATTTGAGGAAGATGAAGACCAAGGGCAAGCAAATCAATTGTATGAACCCAGAAGATAAAGTGGGCCACCCTTTCCCTTTCAATGGACTTGAATAAGACAGACATGAGATGTTTTTAAGGACTAAAGAGACCTGGTCTGTGAGGTTTAGGAATCTGGAGCGTATGCGCTGCTTTGAACAGGAACAAGCCTGCAACAAGATACTAAACTCCAGGCCCCTCATCCTCATCCAGAGCACAAGCATGTGCTTATGATCTACCCCACAGAGGGAAAGGTCCAAAGGGAAGAGTACACAAGTTTCACTTGATGCTTCTTCTCAGAATAATTAAGGTAAACAGAGGGATTTAAAAACCAAACTGCCATTAATTATAGTTTATTTATTTGGTCATTTGAGTACAGCCAATGGTTCAATAATTCCTCTTGTTTCCAAACAAAAATCCCAGAAATGCTACCCAATGGAGAACAATAGCTCCCTAAAGGCCAACCAACAGCTCTCCACAGCTAGTCCAAGGGCCCATCACCTGCTGATGTCAGCACCTCTTTCAGCACCAGGTCCTACCCCTACTACTGTCTTAGCCTTCCAATACCTGCTTCAGATTTCGAAGCTGCCCCCAGGTCCTTCAATTGGCCTCAGGGGAAGGACTGTCTAAACATCTCCAGACTGACTTACCAAAAGCAATCCTTAGAGTGTCTCCATGATTCTCAGCCAATGCTCAGCCATAGTCTCTTGTCTTTTTTCAACTACCTACCAAAGGATGGTGGATGAGAAAGATTGAAATTATGGATCTATTTACTTTCTACTTCTCCAGGTGAGGGGGGGTGGGAGAAATACACTAAAAGTGGAAGAAAGCTTATGTGAATAGTGACCCATTTCTCTTCATTTCTGTCTCCTCATCTTTTTTCCTCCTTCTCACACTCACCCATCATTTTAGTCTTAGCAGTTGCTCTATATTCTGATATTCTGTGCTTACAATAGGTTGCTAGGCCAAGTATGTGAAGTGATGTTTTTATGTTCTTTTGACCTTTTAATAATACAATGAAAAATATTAGGTGGAGTTATTAGCAACCATATTAATTTTATCAGACACAAATGAAAACCCCTTTTATATGCTTCCTGAGCATACCAAATGCAGTTGGCTTCACTTTTAAAGATAGAGAGCCCAATGATGATTATGGAGTCAGTTGCTAGTGATGGTTGTGGGAAGTATTTCTAGTAAAATGAAAAATTTGAAATTATTTTTTTAAATCAAAATTTACTTTTTAAATAAAAGTGAAAAATTGTTAAAATCCCATTTATAATCTGTGTTTAGGATCTTTTCACAAAAACTGTAAATGTTCTAGTCCATGAATGGACAACATATTGCACTAAATTCAGGGTGAATTTAACTTAATTTTCAAAAGTGACACTTAGAACTGTTGAGTCATGTGGTTGAAGACTAGCAAAAAGAATATTCAGTGCTACAAATGCAGAACTCTCCACCATCAAGCTCCTGGTAAACAGCTAATTTTATGTTTATTGTGTTAAATAGAAAGAAAAAGATGAGTTGCAGCTAAGGGTGTGCAGTAGAGTGTGTGCTTAACATTCTCAGGGCACTGGGTTTTAACCCCAAAACAAAACAAAACAAAACAAACAAACAAACAAAAGAGTTGTTTATCTACCACAACTGCTGGCATATAAATTCAGGAAAGCATCAACTCACTAAAGGCTGAGTAGAATCAATCCTGTTTTCAGAGATGCCCGTTCTTTAGAAGGATTGACACTGAGGGCTTATATACTTAGCAGTTTCTTACACTTTATCACAAAATCGCACAGCAGGGTGGCCCTTGCTCCTGACAGCACATTACAATAGCGTGAACTTCTTTTACTTCATTTATTTTTACAGCATAACCAGAGGAAAATCAGTCTTTCGTGCAAAAGGTAATAGAATGTCTATTAGGTAACAAAAACTGGGTGTATTTACTCTTGCAAATACATATACTTTTGAGGAAAGAATTTTATTTCTATAACCTTCTGATACATGCACTTGATCTTGCTTTATCCAATGCTGATTTCCCTGACTAGTAGCAATACTGGGTGTTCCTAAAAATACTCAGTAACATAACAAGGAAAACACAGCTTAACAAAAGCAGATTGGAGAAAAAATTTTAAAAACAAAACATCCACCCATTCTACCTTATCTCTTCTGCCAAACCCAAAATTTCCAAATAATTGTCTGCTTTTAATGTTCTATCTATGGTCAATTCCTACAGGCCAATTCTGTTTTATCTCAAACCTCATCTTCCTCATTTGACTCACAGAAGTCTCAGCAATTATTACAGTTTGGATCTTAAATGTTCCCCAAAAGCTTACACATTGACAGCTTGGCCCTAATTCAGTAGTGTCAAAGTGGGGTCTTTTGGAAGGTGATTGGATCATGAAGGCTGTGACCTCATGAATGAATGATTCGGGGGAGGGGCTTTGTTATAAAAACAAGCTATCTTTGTTTCCTGGCTGCCTTGAGGTAAGCAGCTTTACTCCAGCACTCACTCTTGGTGGTCATGATTTTCTGTGTGACCACAGGCCTAAACATAATGAAGTCAAGCAACCATGAACTGAAAACTCTGAAACTATAAGCCAAATTTTTCCTCCTTTTAAATTCTTTATCTCAGGTATTTTGTTATAGCAATGAAAGCTGACTAATACAGCAAGACTCAAGTAATCTCAAAAGCCCAGAAGAACAGATTTTGAACATTTTTTACCATAAAAAAAGGTTTAAAATGATAGATACACTTAATCTGATTTAAACATTACATGATGTCTACATGTATGAAAACATCAGATGGTGCCCCATTGGTATGTACATTTTATGGTTTTATGTATTTAAAAGAAAAAAAATTAAATTAAAAAAGACAGAAGATATTATATACTTCTGTTCGCACATAGAGGCAACAGCCCTTTAAGCTTTGAGCACTGTGCAAGCTGTTTTCCCATGGTATGGAGACTATTAACAGTGGTTAGATGGAGAAACATGCAGAGGAGGGTTCTCAAGTACTCATTCCAAGCAGCTAAAAATGTACATGTGCATGTCATATGCTCTCTGAAATACTCACATTCAATAATTTGTAGCACCAACACAGCTGTTCTTGGTATATCTGCCATACCAGAATTCCCATTTTTTGAAGAAGAAAAGTGATTCTCATACCTGCCAAAAGTCTCTACATGTTGGATTATTGCAGACAAAAAGAAAAATCAGACTTTCAGGAGAGCCAGGGTTATGAAATTGGAAGGACATTTTGTTTGTTTGTTTGTTTTTGGCGGTACTGGAGATTGATCCCAGGGGTGCTCTAACATTGTGAGCTACATCCCCGGTCCTTTAAATTCTTTTTATTTTGAGATAGGGTCTTGCTAAATTGCCAACATTGGCCTTGAACTTACAATCCTTCTGCCTTACTCTCCTGGGTGGCTGGGATTGTAGGTGTGTGCCACTGTGCTCAGCGATGACATTTCCAAATTTAAGTACCCATTCTGAAACTTCTTAAAAATATACTATTACCTTTAAATTTATATTGAGGGAGTAAAACTTGAAAAATTCCTTTCATAGAGAATAAAAACATTTATTATCATCAAGAGTATGAAAAGAATTTACTGCAAATGTTTGGAAAAGCACTTGGACATGAGGATAGCAGAATATTCCAGCAATAATGCAAAGTTTATAGTCTCCTCTAAGTTAGCTTTAAATGAGAGAGTTCTCACTGTGAGCTGATTCCAACTGCCAACTTAACTCTAAAAGAGTAACAATCTTTCCCTATCTATAGCCCACAGTGGGGCTTGAATGATGTCATAGGATTCTAGCACATGAAGCAATGACCTTGATCTTATGGATTATCTCATATTATTGTGAAATCAAGAAAATCATATATATACATATACATATATATATATATATATATATATACACACATATATATGTATATATATATAAATATTTTTACCCATAAATATTTAGTCTTAGACCAAAATAATTTATACTTTAAAAACATTAACAATCAGCATTAGGCTCATATTTTTTTTAATGTCTCTGTGGTGAATAATCTGGTGTCGTTAAAGATGCACCAAATCTTGCCCTTCCTCTAAGGAGACCAGCAGCCAGGCTGAGAACTTCATATGTGAGATCTTATTCAGTCTTCATAATGGCTCCATAAAGAAGGAACCATCACAGTCATTTCTCAGGGACATGGAAGTTATAACAACTTAGTAACTTGATTTATTAAATACTAGAGAGTGACCAAACTGAGCAAGGTAAGTACTCTGCACATCATTCCAGGCCTCCTCCAAATGTGAAGAGAAAAAAAAAAAAAAAACAATACAGTCAAAGTGCAGGATACACTGATCAGCTGCGTGGATTGTAAGTTCCCTGGAAATTCGGAAAAGCCAGCTCTTTGTTGCAGTGGTCATCTTCATGACCACAAATCAGTTGAATGTTTGCAAATGGGTCTGCATGACCTATTGGACAGGAGGCAATATCACACAGTGGCAACAAATGCAGGCTTTGGAGGGAGGCAGACATGAGTCTGAACTAGTCATGTTTCTTAATGGCCACGTTATCCACTTTGCCAAGACTCAGTCTCTACATCCATAAACTGGTGTTCCTGAGAGCTCATTTTAATGCCTAACTAGCTTGCCATGAGAGTTCTGATGTCTACAGCTCTGAATATTAAGTTTGACTATATTCATCATCAAACACGTGATGAAGAATGTGGGTACAGGCCAAGTGGACTAAAAACTTTGTAACGGCATCATTTGCTATTATCAGCTCTCTTCAATTTACTCATGTTAATGACACATGGCCTTTCTTTTCTGATGACTGCCGGTATGTGGAAACTGATCTCTCCGTTCTCCCTATCAGCTTTCTGAAATCTATATGTATGAACACAAAAACTCCAGATTGGCATAGACTTTAACTTGACCTAATCCAATCTCTATGTACTTTTATCTTTGCTTAACAGAAATGTCCAGCATCTAGTAAACAATGTCTTACTATACACCCCCCATCACCTCCACTAGTTAATCTATCAGTCACAGTAAACAGAGCAAAATAAACATACAGAAAAGAAATTATTAATATCTGGTTAATGCATGAGTAGAATAGTTTAACAGAGGGATTTAGAATGGGATTTGCAAAAGTTAATTTAACAACTTTCAGTTATTAATAAATCTCTACACTCAAAAACACAGTGGTAATAAATATTTGGATTTTGTTCCATACAAGATTAGAATAGAGTTCAGCTCTCCCCATAAAAATGCATCATAATTCACACTAATACAATAATCTAAAAATCGGACTCTTTGGTGTCAGATAACTTTGAGGGGATTATGGAACATGAAACTGCATATGTATTCATGAAAGGCACATATCTGTTTCCAAAATGGAAGACATTACATTGGATATACTTGGCAAGTCACTTCTTAGTTTTGCTAAAGTTCTAAGTACATAGAGTTCCATCAGGGTATATCAAATCCGGAAGGAAGACTTTTAAAATAAATATCAGTTCAAATAAATTCTCATTAAGAGGAAGTGATTTTAAATAAGCTTCCTCTACTATCTTTGCCTACCCATACATCACTCCAAAGTTTTACAACATTCACCAACTAATTTAACACCAATCTGTCATTTATTAAAATGCAAACTGGTACCAATCCTGCTACAGCTGTGTGCATATCAGATAAAAACATAATCCCTCCCAGGTGGAATCAGTTAATTTTATTATGATTATTATTATTGCTTTTACTGTACAAGCTCATTATAGTCTTCTCTCCTCTTCTAGTAAACATATGCCTTTAATTTAAGGGTGGAAAAATATGTGTGTGTGTGTGTGTGTGTATGTGTGTGTGTGAGAGATAGACAATGTGTGACTGTAGAACAACCTTATGCTTTAGGCAAGTATGCCGAATAATCAATTCCAAACTCTGTTGAATCAAAAAGGTAACTGATGTCAGGTAGAGGAAATAGTAATCAGGGCCCTAAGAGACTCAACAGTTAGACATATCCAATAGATGTCCATTAACTATGGTGGTTTCCATATGGACCATTGAATAGGATAGTGTGAACAGGGAGATCAAGGACCAATGATTCAGATTTCATTGAATCTTCTTGCCTATCCTTAACATTTGGCTCTGTTCTGCTGTGAATCCCTTGATGCTTTAACTGACATTTCCAAATTAAAAAAAAAAAAAAAATCACAAAGAAAAATGATGTGGATTTGAAAGTATACTTGTAGATAAATTGATAACAGAACAAAACAAACAACTCTATAAGCTGTGCTCCTAGAATAGCTATAATGAACCATGTGATTTCTCCAAAAAAGAAGAAGAAGAAGGAAGAGGAGGACGACGATGATGATGATGAAGACAAATGCCCAACAAGTGCTTGTTATATAGTGGATATTTAAGAAATATTTCCTGAGTAAAATAATAAGGGACTTACTTGTAACAAAAATATAGGGTTCTCTGATTATAAAGATTCAATTTCAAGTTTTTTACTCTTTTCCTACAGATCATTATTCAACACACCTGTCAGAAAATTGTGAAATGCTGTCAAAGTGTTAGACACATGCTGATGCATATCAATTACACTGTCTTATTAAAGTTTAATAATCCAAATGGGACAAGAAAAGATGATTCCAAGGCAACTAGACTGTACTATGATGAGCTGTGTATTTTGTGTGCTGTTTGTTCTGCTCTCTCTTACCAGACTTAACTGAAAGGACAGTGGGAGTTTGCATATCATTTGGAACATTTATTCATCATTGCATGGTGCGCTCCCCAAGACAAAGGCCCAACATTATTCATCTTCCCCTGCCATCTATAAAAGAGCCTGGAATACTGGAACCACCCAGTGAATGTCTCCTGAATACCATCAGGAACAGATGAATAAATGAGTCTATCAAAGACAACTTTAGCTTCTTAGCTTCTTATTCTGACACCAAATCTGGAGTCATCTATATCTGAAACACCGTCAACTGACTGACTTACTTGCTTAATAAAATCATTTTTCTATTAGGACACACTGGGGAAGATTAAGTCAGGAATGTCCCCTGAGGGGCCCTTTGTCAAGGGGCAGGTCCAAGCCTCACAATGGCAAATGGAACCAGCAAATGGAACCACGTCAATGTGGATGAGAGAGAGGAACTTTGAAACTGTCCTTTCTAAGATGACATGTACAATTTTTATTCTGAGACCACTAGCAAAATTTTAAGAAACCCCGTGTGCCCTCCTAAAAAGTCTAGAATATTCCTTGTCAGTCATGGAAAGCAGTGATAAATTTTAAAAGAAAGAAAAAGGACAAGCTTTGAATACAGAAATAATTCTTTGACCGCCACTTCCACGAAGAATTGAAGCTGATGCTTAATTGAGAAAGTTTTAGAGCTATGCTACTGCAGAAGTCTGCATGAAAGACATCTGTTCTAATTGTGAGAACAAGAGGGCAGATTCCATGGACTTGGAGGAAACAGTACAGACAAGACTGATAGATGACTGGGATAAGGAAAGGGAAGAAAATCACAAGTTTTAAGAAGAGACACAGGGTGAATAGTGGTGCCACCAAGAAGTAAAGAAACACATAAACACCGGTTAAAATTGACTTCACCATTAACATTATTTCTGATGTTCTGTCTCTAAAGGTCTAACAAGTTTAGCTAAATTTGCATAGCATAGTTCCATAGAATCGAAAATGAAATTAAATTTAAAAGCAAGTCAGAAAAGTCATGAAAAGAAAAGCTTCTATGTGGTTCAACTTAAGAAACTTAATTAAATAAAGTTAAACACATCTTCTTATTGTAGGACTCTGAGCGTTTAATATGCTTTTACCTCACCAAAGAAATGATATATAAGTGGTGTTTCCCAATCCATGCTGTTTAGCATTTTATTAAGTTAGGGGTTTCTGTAATGCACCCTAGATAATATTCTCTTGGATACTGTTTCCTACTACATAGGCTACTCATTAATGTATACTTAAGATACTATAATTATCTTCCATAAGAATCACTCACCAATATGAAATTGATTAAAACAAGATATTTAGAACAGCCCATTTTCATTTTTATTACCCTTGCCCATGTGTGGCAGTGATTATGACACTGTTTCAGGAACTCTGCTGAATATTTTAAAGGTATCAATCATATGGCCTTCACAACACCCCTTTAAGGTAATTATTGGCTGCTAGTTCCATTTTATAGAGGAGAAAACTGATCCTCAAAGGTTAATTAGCTTGAACATGTAAAAAAGTATTATAACTCTCATTTCCAAATTGGAGCGTCTGAACCAGAGTCTGGACACTTGAACTGCTATGGTATACCATGTGTGTTGATAAGTCAGTTCCAGAATTTTAAGTAAAAAGCAATGCAAGTATGATTCTCAAATAAATTAACTCAAGACATAGCAAACTGGCATGGAGGTCATCCACACATTCCTACAATCATTCATTCTTTCTTCAATGAACACCTGTTGAGTATCCAATACTGTTCAGGGTGTTTGGGATACAAAAAACACACAGTAAGACTCTGGCTTTTATGAAGATAAGCAAAAAGGTGAGCATAAAAAGGGATAATAACTACAAAAAAGGGGTTCTGAAAGTTTAGAATGTGTGTGTTATATTGAACCAGAGAACCAGGTGGGCCTCTGTTAGGACAAATGAAAGGCTAAACCCATGGGTTTTGCACAGGGAGGTCACGGTGACCTTGATAAGAGCAAGAGCAACTTCAGCAGATTTCTGGGGCGGAGATCTTATGCCATGATTTCAAGAAATAATAATTTAAAAAAAGAGCTGGTTGGAGGTAAATATGGACATTGGCTTCATGGAATTTCATTCTAAAGGGAAGAAGAGAAACAAGGCAGTCATAGGAAGGACATACAAGACAACAGGAGAATTCTCTGCTCATTCTTTTAAGGTGAGAGAATTAACAGTATTAATGTATATTAATGTTAATAATAGAGTTGAAAGGGAAATTCTGATGATAAAAGAAAAATAATGGGTTGAGATACGTCGTTGATGGGATAAGGTGGGATGTCGGGGACAGAGAACTAACAGAGGAGGCAGCTTTAGGTAGGATATGAGCAATTGATTCATTCACCATAGCAACAGTAAGGTAGGCGGTCAGATGTTTCCAATAAAATGAAAATGACAACATGTAACAGAGTTTCTTAGATTTCTTTGAGGCCCATGTTCGATATGTCTAGCTGTGCTGGATTTCTGTTTCCCTATCTATAAAAATTGGGGAGAACAGTAACTGTCTTATAATATTATTGAGACAATGAAAAGTTAATTGTCTATTTTAGAGCTTAGAAGAGTGATTCTAGTATAACAACAGACTGGTCAAAATGTTACATGTTCTTCACGTTGCTGTTATTATTATTATTGTTATTATTACATTAATTGTGTCTGGCCCAAATTATATGCTTCTAATACTTGCATTTAATTTTATAGCTCCTTAGCATCAAATAAAATGCAGTTCTTGGGAGAAAGAGCAAGTTGTCAACTGTGATATGGTTTGTTTAACACAGTTTCTCTAATGTAATTTTGGCACATTAATTCTAGAGGGGCTGTAAATCGAATCAATTCTGATTTTGTTAAAGTCTTTGAAAGCAGTGTTACATTTTAGGAGCCAAATGCTTATCTTAGAGTAAACAAATAGGGAGCATTTTAAAATTCAATATTTGCTACATTTTTTGATTAGCAAACAGAAGGAATGGATGCAATCAATACTTGGGCTCCCTGAGCAAAATATATTTATTACCTCTTGATACTTGGGTTTACCTCTATTGCTGCCTGATCTCCTTGGTGATCTTGGCACTGCTGTTACTCACCTTAAGTCTGTCCTATGGTCCTTCAATCTTTCACTCTTGCTTCCCCACCCTTTACGCCACATAAACTTCGCTATATACAGAGCAGTGATCTTCTAAAACTGTGTATTGGGTCAGGGCACTACTGTTTAAAACCTCCAGTACATTTCTGAAACAAAACAAAATGCAACCCCTCTCCATGGTTTAGAAAACTCTGCTGAGCTGGCCCTTACCCACACCTCCAACCCATCTCTCACCACTCTTTCGGTGCTCCCTATAGATTGCTCCCTATGTCCAAATCAGCATTCTGTTCCAGGAATACACTGAAATCTCTCCCTAATCAGGGTTCTTTGTTCTTTCTGCTCCTTCTTTGTAGAACATTCATCTCCTAGTTCTTCACACGACTGCCTTATTATCATTTATGTCTCAATTATCACCTCTTCAAAGAGGACATTCCTAACCTTCCATAAAAGCAGTCCTGCCTTCCCCAGCCCCTAGTTTTATTTCATTCATCCCACCTATCCTCAGCTGATGGAGTCTTGATTGTTTGTTTTCTGTCTTGTTGCTAGAATGGAGGGATTTTAATGTATTACATGTAAAATTTCGATGTTTTTCTTCATCCCTTTATTTACATTGAATAGAAAGTTGGAGTTCACTAAATTTAATAGGAGGGATAAGTAATTTCCAGTTCCTGTATTTTTACAGATGATTTAGTTAAACTTTGATAGGACAGAGTGACTTTGGACTGTTGCGTAGGTTTTCAGTTAGCTAACTGAAAGAATTATTGTATCAACCATTTATTCCTTCATGCCTTAAATCACACAGCCAACACAGTACTTATTTATTTTTCTTTTACACTCCATAATCTAACTTTGTATAAAGTTTTTTATCCAACTATTTCCTGGGTATTATATATTATATACAAACATAAATTAGAATGATTGCAAAGAACATAAAATTTACAGTCTCACTTAATGCCTGATAACAGAGAAAATAGTAAAAGTTTTCATTTTCCTGGAAAAGACTACCTAATATACTGCTTAAAATATTAAATTACATATTCATAGATATTCAGAGAAACATCCTTTGGGAAAATATAAACTGAATTCAAGACTACTCACATAGATAACTGAAATGAGTTATATATCCAGAGGTGATCATGATGAAATTGAAGATGCTTTTTTTAAGGGCAAGTAAAATCAAAGGCAAGTATAGACAGAGGAAGACAAAGTAAATGACACCACAGAACTCAGAAAGTCTGTGATAATGCATACCTTATTCTTTCTGATCTACCTTTTGGGTAACTAAGGGATTCATCTAGAACTCTTCAAGGTAGATATGGTCAAGGAGAGAAGAATGGGGGACTGAGGACAAGCATAGGAGTTTTTTGGAAAGAAATGATTTTTCTTTTAAAAAAAGAAATGCTTTTATTGAACATAGTGAGTGCTATTATTGCCCTCATTTTGTTGAGAAAATGGAAGCTGAGAAGTACCTTGATCAGAGAGAAGTGAATGACAGGTGTTGGATTTGACTTTAGCCTAACTTATATGAGAATGCTAATGAGTTGACATTATTTCAATGGGTTAACCCTGTTTTTTGTCATTTACATATTTCGATATGAAATGCTAGAAGTCAGAAAATAATCCTATTAAAGTTATTTTTTGGTTACTTCTTCAACTCTAAAAGTTAATGGTTCATTTTAAAACGAAATGTCTTTTTGTTGAGAATTAAACTTTGAAAGTTCCTCAACGGAATATCAAATAAATTATCATATCTCTCCCTCTGACTCCCTGCTCCCTTTCTCTCCCCTTGTGGGGGACTGCTGGGAATTGAGCCTGGGGCCTTGTGCATTCTAACACTGAACTATGCCCTCAGCACCAAAGTTCTGGTAGCTCTATATTCCCCAAATTTTGACACAAATAAAACAAATGAGCTCTATCCTTATGGGTTGCTCTAGAAGGATGCCCCTGGGATACCATTATGTGAAAACAGCAGCATGCAGATGTATAAAATGATCCTGGGTTGTTAATGTGTGTAGAAGTACAGAAAGATGTGTTGTATACTCCCAGCATTGTTACCTAAATGAATGAGGAAATCTATTATTAATTCATCCTCATACATTGTTTGTACATGATCTATCATAATAAGCACAAGGTTATTTTTGTAACTAATAATGAATATACATTTTTCCACATTATTTATTTCTCAGTATAGTACTCCTCTGTGTTCTAGTGTTTTAGCACATGATCTCATTTCTAACCCTAACTTTTTTTCACTCTCCTTTCAACCAAAGCACTCCATTGTTTGTTTTACACATTTAAGCTTGCTGTTGAGATTTCCATGGAACAATAAATTCCCCAGCAAAATAAATGTGACATCCTTTGGTTCATGTTACCTGAGTCACTGGCAGGCCTCGCAGTCTCTTAGTAAAACCAGCTATTGCATATACAGCCTTTTATCACATGTACATGTACAGTCATGAGATTGTGTACTATTAATATAAATATTTATATATTTATAAGAAATTCCATGTTTCTCTTTAGTATAGGCAACATACAAATACAATTTGAAGGTTAAATATGAACTAAGTTTGGTCTACTTAACTTAAAAACCATTCTGTGGATGTCAGAGTGAGCAAGTATAGTATTTTGTAGTCTACACCTATGATGATGAAATCATCAGATGAAGAAACTTGGAAAGAAAAATTCTAGACAACTGTTAAAAAATTATCCTACAGATTAAGAGGGCTCTGATGTAGTTGAAAATTGAGAGAATTAGAAAAGTCAAATCTTAACCAAACATGAACTATTATTTATCTATGAAGCTCCCACAAAAAAATACTTCATTTTCCCCTCCAGTCTATTTCAGAATAACCAGGAAACAGCTTAACTCAGTCTTCTGTTAAAATCCTAAGACCAATTCCATAAAGATGTAGGAGACTTATTATTTTTACTCCTACTTCAGCACTACATTAATCAACTCACTACATTCCACTATTCCAAACCTGGGAAGAATACATAACAACTCTATAGTTAGTATCATTTGCAGTAAATTAAACTTAATTCAACACACACTTAATTGAGTGCTCACTAGAATTTAGTGTACCATCTAGGTTTTGCAAAACTCTTGAAGATGTTTGGAATAAGTTCTACTCTCCAGGAACTGAAGATTTTGTAAAGAAGATACGCTTAGAAACAACACACAATATGAGATGACAACTCTATAAAACATCAGTAAAAATGTAAAGAATAGGGATCACAGAATAGAGATTTAATTACACTTACTTCTAGTTTGAGTAGTAAGAAGCTTCTGGAAAGAGGTAACCTTTTAGTTGAAGCTTAAAGACCAAGCAGGATTTGGGCAAAAGTGTGAGGACGTGGGGGGTAGGGTGTAGTGCCATGGTGAAAGAGCAGGGAATTGCCAAAAGCAGTATGTGATAATGGATACTAAGGGTGAAGTTTGCTTATATGATGAAGGAGAAAAGAGATGAGGAAGGCAAAGATGTTTAGGGCCAGACCAATGATGGCCTCCAGTGAACATGATTCAGTATATGCTTTAAACCACATAAAGGTCTATGCATACATAAGAAAGAGCTTGCTTCTGCTTGGGCTCTCCTTTTATGATTATAAGTATCAACATCCTCATTTTTATTTAATTTGAATAAGACAGAATTTTTAAAGAAATCTGAAACAGACATTTTATTACATTAGTTTACGTAGTTCATTTATTGGAAGACAGTAGTCAGTGAATCTTTCATTGAAATCAAGGAACAAAAGATGGGTTAAGCTACTTGGTCAGGGAGTTTGGGAGCCACTGGAAAAATAATATCATCCTGAGACAGAAGTGAGACTAGGAAAGGGATGACAAAAAGTGGGTAGCCAAAAGGTATGACTGGATAATCTATCAGCACTAGCTGAAGAATATTAACATCCCCACTCAACCTCACAGCCCCAAGAATTTGCTTCTCCAAACTCAAATTGAACAAATTAATTAATATACTTCCTTTGAGTTAATATAAGCATACCTCTATTCTCTAGCTCTTAGTTGGCAGGAAGAAGAGAGAACAACAGCATCTCTTTCCATTAATCTATCTACTGTCCCAACCCATGAGCTCCATCCGTTCTTCTAACCTGGAGGGTGAGATGGTCACAAAGTCTTCATATGAGAATCACCACCTTGGATGAGCTTTCATGCTTTTAAAACCTACCATTCTGACGCCATTTTCAAAGGCTTGCCGGGTGAGGGGAGCTGGTCCATCCACAGTCTTGCCATCATCGTCTGGTCCCCAGCTGGCACTATAAATGTGCACATGCTGGGGATTGAAGCTAACTGATTTCGCTTCTACCATGTCTGTGACATCTCCATCCAGCATTCGTACTCCTTCAAGACACAAAAGAAGACCAGCTAGTTACAGAGCCTTCACTACATGATACCCAAGTAACCCAGATATAGGATTTGGGGGTAAAAGAAAACATCTTTAATCAACACTTTAGTAAGCATATTTTCCCTTATAAAAGTATAATGCTTGCTTTGTAGAAGTCATTTTGGGGAGAAAGGAAGTTAAATTGCATGTCAATGAGTAAGACTTCTTTAAAATCTTTTTTATTCCATTGTTTTCACCCCCTACGGTTCTAATTTCTACAATGGCAAACACAATCTCTCCCTTCTCATCCCACTCTTGAGTATTTGACAAAGAGTTTCAAACCATCAGCCTTTCCTAAAATTCCTTTTCACTGAATATCTCATGTTCCTAGTTGGTATATACCTTGGCAGTCTTATAAAACTTGGAAAACTGCCAAGTTAGGCTGGTCTCCTTTTTTCCATATTGAATATTATCCTCTAATCTTAAAATTGATTTGAATTTAATATATGTCTTTTCTGCCAAGTTATTTACAAGCCAAATAATAAATGAGAATGCATTTAACACTTCAGATAATTCTCAAAGGGTTTTAGCAATGTTTAGCTATTAATCTTGATTTAAGTATGTTTCTATCAAACAGTAGAAATTTATTAACTCTTTTTTGCAAAAGGACACTAAGATAATCAGAAATAAGTTACATGCCAAATTCCAGGCTTCCTTTTTTTTTTTTTTTCATTTTATGCAATCGAACTAACAAAATAACAAAAATCTAACAAAACATTCTATTGGTAAATAAATATGCTCCTCCTCACCTGCTCAGTTTCACCTACTTATCATCACTGAGACATTGTATTATTTTAAAATTATTACCATTACGTGGCAAACTTACTCTTTAGGAAAACACTGTTATCTCAGTAGGATTTCAAGTTTTTATTGGTTATTAATAAACAGAGACTAAATATTAAAGCCTCAACTCAGGCAGCTTTGGGTATTATGTGGTCGAATTAGGACTACTTCATTTAAAAAGTTTAACTATAAAACTTGCAAATAAAAAAATAGGAAAAAATGAACAATAAATACACATATAGCCAGTACTCAGAAACTGTTAAAATTTTGCCTCACTTTCTTCATTTAAACAATACAAATAGTCAGTTAATCTATTTGTCATCTCACACCCAGCCAACATTAAATTGTCCAAATATCCCTATAGACACTGCACTTGGTTGTTATGCCTTCAAATTCTCTGCTTCTAAACTTTGGAGTTCTGTTTTTTTTTTTTTTTAATTATTCTTAATAGGCACATAGTTGTTGCACATACTTAAGTTTTACTGTATGACATTGTGACTTTTTGGACTTTTAAAAGAAAATGATTACAAGTACTGTGGAGAATGAAGGTTGTGAATGAGTCTAAAAATTATGGGATGGAAACTACACTTAGTCTGTTAGTAATTTGTTTTGTGGCCATAGAAAACACAGGATAATACTCTGCATGTACTCAGTCCTGAATAGCCATTGGCTTATTTTAATTTAATATAAATATTCAAACTTAATCATTCCATTTTTTAAGTAATGACAAAGAAAATACTTCATCATCTTACTTTTTGATTTTTGGTAATGGGGACTGAACCCACAAGTGCTTAAATGCTGAGCTACACCCCCAGTCCATTTTTATTTTATATATGAGACGGGGTCTTGCTAAGTTCCTTAGAGACTCGCTAAATTGCTGAAGCTAGCCTTGAACTTACAATTCTCCTGCCTCAGCCTCCTGAGCTGCTGAGATTTCAGGCATGTACCACCATGCCCCTGCTTCTGACTTTTTATTTAAAAGCCTAAAATGAATCTCTTTTACCAGTACAGTGAGGTCTGAAAAAAACACTACAACTGTCTGAAAATAATCTCACGAGTGTGTGCAAATGCTAATGTGAGAATATCAACACAACACCTCAATTCAACTTCTGTTGTAATCTACATGAAGTACATGGAAAAAAAATGGGGGAAAAGATGGCTAAGTTGTATTCAGAAGGTAATGGCTTTCTGTCTTAAAAACTCACACAAAAAAAATTTCATCAACTTTACAATGAAAGACTGCTTCTTTTTCTCATTTAACTCCATGCCTTCATGGGCTGGAAGGGTTAAGTTTATGATTCAGAATGCTCTTGTTTAGAACATTCTTGAGTCATCGCCACACATTCATTTTTTAAATAAAGTACTGTTCAGCTAGGTCAGCAGTTTATCTGAGTTCACAAGTTCATGCTCTCATTCCTTCAAGGTCAGTAAGAGTGCTGAATTTGTGCTAGAGTGTAATTGTGGGATCTGGGGTCTAAGTCTGTATGTGAGGACGAGTCCTGGGCTACAAGACAGGTTCACCAGGTGGCTTCTGATTGGACTCTGGGATGAGCAGGGGCCTCCATCGGCCATCATCCTTTAGGGAGCATCCTTGGCTTCCTTTCCTTAGCTCCCCAATGGCCTTCCCCCTGACACACAGCAGGTATTCCTGAATGCAGCTAATTACTGGTCAGTAAACTGTCATACCCTAAGAATTCAGGATGAAATAAACGAAAGGAAAAGATCAAATTTACCATGGACTGAAATTCAAGGTAGTTCAGGAAACCTTTTCTTAGAACTGTTGTTGTATATCACTGTCCCCTCTTATCTGTGACTTTGCTTTCCCTGATTTGACAATAGCCAAGGTTTGATGATATTAAATGGAAATTTCAGAAATAATTCATTTTTTAAAATAACTTATGTTATAGCTTATTGTGAAAATTGTCCTATTTTATTATTAGTTATTATTGTTAATCACTTACTGTACCTAATTGATAAATATTATTGTTAGTATTTAAATATAGGACAAAAATATGCAGGGATCAGTTCTCTCAGTGCTTTCAGACATCCACTGGAATCTGAGATAAGGGGACACTACAGTTCCCTAAATATTTAAAATTTTTATCTTGGATAGGGTTGCCATGTAAAATTGTTAGTTCCAACTCTATGTATAACATGGAAACAAATGACACATTGGAAACAAGGAGGTCAGCCTGGTTTCAGAAAGTTCATTCATCTTATGGGAGACCTTTCAGCAGACCCTATGGGAATGCCTTCAGGCCAGGCATATTGATCAGTCACCAGGCTCTGTATATAACCTTTTCTTCCCATTTGCATGTAGCTGTGGCACATGGTTATTGCTTACAAAGATGATTACAAATGAGAAAGTTAAGAGTTTGCTTTTATCAATACTTGGATGTACACAGCATTTATGGGACCCTTATTCCAAACTTAAGTATATCTGAGTTTGTGCATCTGAAATCATTCATGGAAACAGTATCACTACATTATGAGACTTTCAAAGATTTTACTCTTACTGCTTTAATTATAGTTAAAGGAACCCTTTTTAAATCCTGAGGAACACAACACACAAAAAAGTATTATCTGCTGTGAAGAACCTCAAAACACCTCATTCCATAGAGACATGATGACCTGATGTTTCTACTATTAGTTCTTTCAGAAACAGGCACCAAGTTTGTGTTTCAGTATAGATACCAATAACCCTGTCTTCATTACTGAATAACATTTTTTTAAGCCTGTTCAAAAACAATGTGTCTGCAATACTTTCACGTATAGCATCAGCAATTCTTAACTATACTGAACAACCCATGTTAATGTGTTTTGTTTTGTTTTTTGCTGTCAGCAAGAGTTGAATACTGTCATGCAAAAATATGCCCATCTTTAGTGTTAAAAGGATTCTGAAAACTATTTAGCAGAAGAGTTGCCTGGTTCATGTCTATATCTAAGTTTGTTTCCCATACCTCCGATCTTGGCGTTGAAAGCAATTCCAACTGTGCAGTGAGAGTTGTTTGCAGCGGCTGCCACTTCTCCAGCACAGCGGGTCCCATGCCTGCAGGCAAAACACACACACTTTCTAAAGTAAGACACTCTATTCTCACAAACTCAACAAGTCATTGCCAACACTCAGACTTCAAAGTGGTAAGGAAAGTATCCAGCTGTGGATGTTTCTAGAACTTCCTACCCAAGTAGCACTTAGTCTGTCTATGGCAAATTTTTAGCACTTAATTATGCTATTTTGAATTATATTCTTGATATGTTTATTTTTGATATCTCAGTGTCTCAACAGGAAAATCTCCTTAAGGGCTAAAACCAAACCACATGTTTATTTCTATTCTCCAAACCAATATAGCAATCAATATGGATGCCATCAGCCATGTGTGGTTTGGGGACATGTCAAATGTAGCTAATGCAATCTTATCTTATAATCTAATTTTATTTAATTTTAATTAAATTTAAAAACCTAATAATTTAAATATTATAAAAGTTAAGAATGTAGGTATGAAAATATGCTTTTTAAACTGTCAACTTAAATACAGATCAAGTATTTCCAGTGAAAATTTATTATCTAGAATGGTATGTGCTTTAAACACAGTGGGTTGCAAAGGTTCTATATAAAAAGCAAATATCTCATTAATAACTGTTTTAAATCAATTGCCTATAGAAATATTTTAAACAAAGCATTATGAAGATTTATTTCACCTGTTTGTTTTTACTTTTTTGTTACTTTTTTTTTTCTTTTTAATGGGGCTGCTAGAATTTTTCTTTGGCCTTGAAAGGCATTCCCTATTATTTCTTGCCACAACAGCTCTGTTCCTTGACTAGAAAGATCTTCCAGCTGAAAGAACTTCTAAGATCATCTGGTTTTGTCAAAGGATGGCAAAGAAGATTCATGTACAAAGCCCAATCTATTTAGAAGTCCTGAATTAACACATTGTTTTGAGAAGAATGGTGAGGCAGAACTGAGCCCAGAGAAAGAATACTAAGACTGCTGTCTGTCATGTTGCAGAAGACAGAGGCAATGACTACCATTATGCACAAATGTTAATGCTAATGAAGTCCAATACCCATCTCTCACCTCAACTTAAAACATGAGAACTTGTAGAAGGACCTGAGAAGTAAAGAGATATGTCTGAAGCAGGATAGTTAGCAGAATGGTGACTTTAAAACTCAAGTCCCCAATTCCATCTCTGCTTTTTATTTTATATAACAGTTGCCTCTCACCACATTTATCATGAGATATGACTACTGTCTGCATAACTATAAAGAAGTTATTGCTTACAACACATAGTATACATGCAAGTTTACACAAAAGATATATATTGCTTTTTTCATATAAATATTAATCTACATATCATTTTAATGGTGTTATGGCTGGATGTGAGGTGTCCCCAGAAAGCTCATATGTGAGACAATGAAGGAATGTTCAGAGATGAAATGATTAGACTATGAGAACGATGTGTCTTTGCATATTATGTTATCTCTGGCTTCTTGCACTCAAACTGTCTTTGCTTCCTGGCTGTCACGAATTGATCAGATTTCCTCTGCCACACCCTTCTGTCATAAAGTTCTGCTTTATCTCTGGTTCAAAGTAATGAAATCAGCTGATCATGGACTTAACTGACAAAATTGTGAGCCAAAATAAACGTTTCCTCCTCCAAGTTGTTTGTCAGATACATTGGTCACAATTACACGAAGCTCACTAACACAAATGGTTACTAAATGGTTTTGTGTGTGTGTGTGTGTGTGTGTGTGTGTGTGTGTATACATATTGTCTGTGTGTGTGTATGTCAAATGTAGCTAATGCAACCTTATCTTATTTTCTAATTTTATTTAATTTTAATTAAATTTTATACACACACACACATATACATTCACACTCACATATATACACATTTCATTCCTGGATATAAATTCCTAGAATTGCTAGGTTCATAGAATACATTGTCAAATTGCTAATAGCATTTTAAAGGAATATGACAAAACTATAGAAAACTTTTGGGATCAAAAATATTACTACATAACAGGAAATTTTTTGCATGGCTAAAGGGGAGGGGGAGAGACAGAATAAGCCAAAATGAATGACACTATAAAAAGCAGAGAAAATATCTGGATAAACCCAGTGTGCATAAACCCTTGATCTGGGCTTTTCTGTCTCCTTAATCCTGGCCCATCTGACATAACAATATCTCATCATTGGTTCCTTCCCTGACTATATTTGATGCAGACCATCTTTTAAAATATTTGTTATTTTTATTTCTTGATCTATGAATAACTTTCATAACCTTTATCTAAATTCTGTATTAACTCTCCTGTCATATCTGCTATAAATGTGATTGCAGATTTGCAAAACAAAAATCATATTTAGGGCAATCTTCTGTTGTCATACACAGTATTAGATTTTCAGGTACTCAAAATAATCTTGTCCTTCTGGTATTTGGTCATATCACTTTCATCACCAGAAAAATAGTCAGTTGCTAAACGAATGATTTCTTCTGTAAGCCCCAAGCTCAACTAATAATTTCCCCCCAAATCTAGAAATTATTAACTATAATTCTTCATTAGTCTTATTGTATGTTAGTTCATGGTGTAAGTTATTTATATTCAAATGTCTAATTCCCTTAGTGAGTCCACTCTTCTTACAATGTATCTATTATTAATTAATGCCAAATGCAAAGGGACCACAAGGGCCTCTATTTTTAAATTCTGTTCTGGTTTTCTCCATGATTTGCTTACAAGTAATACTTTCAAATATATACGGTAGCTTTTTGATATTAATAACTTGACTACTTCTGATAACAGAACATAATTTCTGAGTCAATTCCCTATATTTTGTGAGACAAAATGGCCAAATTCATGAACAGTGTTAATAAACATTCTTTGTGCTTGAAAAATATGTGCTATATATTGTTTGACTGTTCTTTATGTATCCATTATATTAAGCTTGTTTATTGAATTTGCTAATGTTCTTCACAGTTCTACCAACTTTTTATTTAGAATGGAATTACTAATCTTCCTAGTGAAACAAACCATTTTTGAACCCGTAGCAACAGTCTATGGCTCTTGTAGAAAAAAACAAAAAGATATCTGGTAAATATTTAACTTGTATATTATTTTTTTTTACTTTCAAACATTCAATGTTCAGATTACTTATGCCTTTTATTAAAAAAAATGTTTCTTTTAAAGGTAGATAAACTGTCTTTAACTATAGATAAGTCCATTTACAGGAGCTGTGTTTATGGATACATTCACATTCATTTTTATAATCTCCCTTGGCAACCCTGTACCAGTTTGATCATCATGTATTGTATAATTTAGTGGTAATCCTGGATATTTCATCACGTATATCTAAAAATGTGAAGTCTAAAGTCATCAATAATTTTTTATTCATTTCTCAAACAAGGCAGACTTTTTAGAATGTCTGAACTCTGATTATCTATCTCTTATACCCATGTATAAGTTTTCTATGATTATAGTTACACTTGGATTTTTTTTAACCCTAGAAATTACCATTAGCGATGCTACCCTGAACAACCAATATTTGTCTAGATTTATAAATACATTCTTTGACCTACTTCTTTTTGTAGTTCATACATCCTTCTGGCATCTTGATTTCTTTCTGCAGAACATCCTCTAGGGCTGGATGTTGCTCTGTGGTAGGGTGTTTACCTAACATGCACAATCCTAGATTCAATCTCCAGCAACCACAAAAATAAATAATACATAAATAAATAGAAAAAATAAAAAAGAGAAAATATGTTGTAAATATACTCTTAAGAGTCTTTTGGTAGTCAAAAATCTTCTTGTATCTTCAGGAAATGACTTTATTTTACCCTTCTTGAAAAAAACATTTTCAGTGGACAAAAAAAGATTCCAGACCAATACCACTGTCTTCCAGTTTTCCACTGTTTCTGGTAAAAAGTGAGCAATCTGTACAATGTTTCTTTTGGATACTTTCAAGATTTTCTCTTCAATTCTTCTGTTTTTCAGGTTCATTATAAGAAGTTGTACACATGAACTTATAAAAATTCTTTCTTGGAATTCCTAAGCCTGTAGCTTAATTTCTAATTCCTTGGATTCTATCTCTTATCTCTGAAAATGGCTCTTTTTCATTCTCTCTAGTCCTTGCTTTTGGGACCCCAGTGAAGCATCTTTAATACCTTTCCACACTACCTTAGTGACTTCTCCCATCCTTCTCTCTGACCAGCTATCTGTTTAACTTCTTTGATTTCTATGTTTTACTTATTCCATCTCAGCCATAACTAATCTGCTATTTAATCCATTCCTATGTTATTTACTTCAGTTTTTGTATGTATCATTTTTGAAGTTCTTTCTGTTCTTTTTCAAACCGGTTTGGTTAATTCTGATACTCTCTTTTTTCAAATGCCTTTTCAATATTCATTTCTTTAGAAATACATATTTTATCTAATAATTAGAATTACATAATATGTAACTCTAATTCTGTTATGATGCTTGCTGCTGGCTTGGTTTCTTGGTGAAATTTCTCCTATGTAGTTGGTAAATTATTGATTTAAGAAGTAATGTTGCTTGAGCTTTTACCTTTGTGAATTCTTTGAGGCTACAGCAGAAAGCTCATAGTTACAAGGAAGATTTAAATTTGCTTCTGTCACATAGTGGTCACAAACCAACCAGGACCTGTTCAATTAAATTTAAAATTTGAACCACACAAGTAATATGAATTAGAGGTGTAAATTACATTAGTGCTGTATGTAAATCTTAAGGTATAGTAATTATTCATCCTCTTATCCCATCTGTTACCCAGGTGGAGAAAGTAAAAGATGTCCCCTGTTTCACTGTATACAGGGTTCCCCCTCCATTAAAGTACTGAAGATTTTTTTGTTTTTTTTAGGAGCTTTGTTTTATGCAGAAACCCTCTCTCACCTTATTTGACCACAGGCTTTTGACTTATCATTTCTAAGCTTGGGTTAAAATACAGCTCTAGGATGGCTTGGGTTGATTGTTCACCCTGGAAAAGGCATATGCCACTTACTCTTATATTTGAGCTTTCTTTGAAAAATTCTCTTTGTATCCCACCAGGTCAATCATGCACTAAAAAGTTCTTTAATATTTTCTCAGGAGTTTGAGATGTACTAGAAGAGATTTAATTGAATATCTATTGTACCATATTATTAAAAATGGAATAACTAACCTGGTTCTTTATCCTTCAAGTGTAAAACAGCTCTGCACATATTATATGCATCATTAATGCATAGTGAATGCTTCTGAGTGAATAACAGAGTAACTATTTCCTTATAAAATATTTCCTACAAAGATCTCTGTACATTGTACTATATGGCGATGTATGAACCACTTTTGTGAGACAGTGAAATTATCAGAGCTAAACCCTCACTCTTCTGCTGACTCATGTTTTACAATAAATGTTAAATAATATATTGCAACATACTGTAATTGAAAGTCCAAATAACTAGTTCAAATACATTTAAACAGCCTCTGCTTTTCAGAGGACAGATCATTACCTCCCAAAAGTACCAGTCATTTTTTTTTTTTTTTTGCTTTTATATCTTAGATGGACCCAGTATTTTTCATGTGATTTAAAACAAATCAGAGAAGCAGAGGTATCATCATGACCTGTTTAAAGTTCAAGTTGTGAACAAGCCTCATTTTTTCCTAGAACTAAATAACTGAGGATGGGTAGCTAGAAGTATGTCATATTGTTAATTAAATATAAAAGAAAAGAACAAAAGTCATTGTTTCAGATGTATTTTGGTCCAGAATATGAGCATTAGGGTATTTTCACCATAGAGAGAAAATTTCTGTAAATTTGAGTCCTGAAAATAATATACTCATTATAATGTATACTAATAAAAGTGGACCTAAAATATGGACTTTACTCACCAATTCCCATGTAATATGTACTCTTTGAAAAACCAGTCATCTGTTATGCTCTCTTGTGCTGGTTTACAATATTAGCAAGATATACTTTCTAAGGCATTGGAAGATAATCCCATTACATGGATTATACTTGATCAAGGAACAATGACTAAAAGAAATTGGACATCATGAAAAGTACAGTGGATATAGACAAACTAACATTTTAAATCTGCTTCTTCTGTATACTTCTCTATTTCTGGGATACTGTCTGGGTCCTAGTAAGTAAGAATTTTTTTTTCACATTATTTTTACCTCGATAGACCATATTTGCTCCTTAAAAGCATCCTGACTTAAAGATCATGCATGTTTGTTCTATGGCTTTTTCTTATCAGTTACTACACCTAGATTTATCCATCCTAGAGCTGTATTTTAACAAGCCCAGAGATGAGAGAACAAAAGGCTATGGTCCTGCCCAATGTCTCCTGCATCTAGATCATCTAGTTTTTACTACATGACCCGTTCCTGATAATAAACCATTATGATGATAGAATTCACAAAGTTCCACTTGGGCTACCTTACTGAGAAGATGGAAATTCAGATGAGAGGGCAAATTCATTTCTATTCTATATATTGTGAAGTTGTGCTAGTCAGGTGAGGCGAGTTGCAAATTCACAGGGTCTGTTATATCTTACTAAGTGTTAAGAGGTTGTATTCTCTCCCTCTTTTGCTTTCTCCTTGTCTTCTCATCATATTACTTAGTAAATTTTTGTCCTTACAAAGGAGTTCATGTGAATGGAAATATTAGCTTATTTGGGCTTTGACCACAGAACTAAAAAGAAGATCAGTGAGTATCTCAGCAACAATGTGAAAACATCAGGACACCTTCCAATGGAACTGCTTGAAGGTCCAGCTTACACTTGTAGGGAATCCAGCCATGGCAAGTGGGAGAAAGATAACTTTCTCTTTCCTTCTTTTCTTGCAACAAACATCTTCATCTCTTCATGGATTCTGTCTACCCTCACCTTTGCTATTCCTGTCTGCATCTGGCATGCTCCTTCTTTCTTACAGATTTTAATGTAGTATAAGTCTATGTGAAAACCATTTAAATCTATTTTGAAAGCCCTCTTAGGAAAGAGGAGAGCAAGTGACAGGGATGCATTCTCCAACATATGGCCCCAAACTGATTTTTGATTGCTCATATTTTGCCTTACAATTTTCCCAACCTGTTTATAGAGCACTCTCCAATTCTTGAAGTATTATTTTTTCAAAATGAACAGAAAAAAACTTACTGCTATTACTAGCTATTCAGAAAAATAAAGCAAAAGTTTATAAAGGCAAACTTCCTTATCACCTCTGAATTGTAAACCTCCACTGGCTTTTTAAATTTTTTTTTTAATTTTTTGGGTACCAGGGATTGAACTCAGGGGCACTCGAACACTGAGCCACATCCCCAGCCCTATTTTGTATTTTATTTAGTGACAGGATCTCACTGAGTTCTTTAGCACCTCGCTTTAGCTGAGGCTGGCTTTGAACTTGAGATCCTCCTGCCTCAGCCTCCCAAGCCACTGGGATTACAGGCATGGGCCACAGCATGGCACCAGGATTCCCCTGGATTTTGATTAAATGTGCAGAAGCTATTCCTCTAGCTGCACAAGTTTGTTCTGGTTCTGCCCAATGTTTACCATTCCCAACTATGCCTATGACTTGGCAAAAATTCTTTTTTTTTTTCCTGTTCAGACATCTTTCTCTCCTTCATGCATAACAGTGGGATTTATTGTTACTTATCTGTACATATATACAATAGCACAATATAATTTGGTCAGTATCACTCCCAGGTATCTCCCCTTTCCCTTCCTTTCCCTTTCCCTGACCCTTTCCCCTACTCTACTGATCTCCCTTTGATTTTCATAGGATCTTCCCGCCACTTTTCTTTTCCATTTTTTTCTCTCTACCTTCAACACATGAAAGAAAACAGATGACCCTTGACTTTGGGAGTCTGGCTTAATTCACTTAAGATAATGCTCTCAAGTTTCATCCATTTTCCAGCAAGCAACATGATTTCATTCTTCTACATGTTTGAATAAAACTCCATTCTGTATACATACCACATTTTCATTAACCATTTCTAAGTATATTAACCTCATTTGATTCTCACATCAACCCTCTGGAGTATGAAAAACATATTTCTCTTATTTTACAAATGAGAAAACACATTATGTCAGATGGCAATTGAAAGGTACCAAATGTGGCAGGACAAGAACTGGACCAAGGTCTCCAGGACCTTTAGAGAATGACTCTCCACCACTCCAGTAGGATTCCTGAGGCCCTCATTGCTAACCTGTAATGACTGCCAAGATTCCATGACTTCCCTATCTGCGCCTTCCTCTTTGCCTACTGTCAACACTCTGTGGAGTAGAGGCAACTTCATCCCTTCATTAGTACTAAGCACAGGATATTTGACAGTGTATGTTGTAGAACTTCCATGGTACATTATTCAACTTGAGTTAGAAGAAAGAAATAATAAGAATCATAAAGGTGAAAACTTAAAAAAAAAATTTAAATTTTAAAATGAAATCACAATTTCTTCTGCAATGATTGATTTTTGTGAATAATTAACATAATAATTTCAAGTGACTGCAATTGTGCAAAGTTCAAAAGACCCTAAAACCATTCCATATTTTGTTATAGTGGGAACAGTCAAAAAAATGTGTTCCAAACAACAAATAGATATATTAAATAACTCATGAATATTTTCAGAGTCTTTTTTTTATTCTACATTTTTTATCAGTCCACATTCACAGTCTTTGATAGCCTCTTATTGAAAATATCTTAAGCATGAAATTTACAAACTATGATGGTTTTTATACTTATCTTGATCATCTTTTTGGCTTTTAGGAATTGATATACAATATTTGAAGACATTAATAAAATTTTGTATTCATGGACTGGTCTAATGTTTGAATATGTAGTAAGAAAGAAAAGTATATTTAATAGTATTAAGTAGTGATAGGTCACCACTGTAAACAGTATCAGATATATCAAATGTAAATGACTAATGAAATTTCTTTTTAAGAAAGCAGAGTATTTATTTTGGTTTGTTAAAAGTATTGTCTGTGTAAAAATTGGTGAAGTCTGAATAAATTCTGTAGATTGTATTAATGTCAGTTTCCTGTTTTTGAAACTATACTACAATTACATAAGTTATCATATAGGAAATTCCATAAAAAGGTTCAGGGGACATCTACTATTTTTACAACTTCCTGTGCATGTATAATTATTTCTAAGAAAACTAGTAAAATAATCACTGTAAGTCTAAAAATTGTGGTTATTTGTAGGATCAGTTGTGATTCAAGACGGATACTCAGACATAGCACAAATAATATTGACAATAACAAAAAAGTCAAATTAATAAAAGACAAGTGGCCAATACACTGCTTTAAAAGTATTTTCTGGGCTGGGACTGGGCAGTGGCTCAGCAAGAATGCACCTGCCTGGCACGTGTGAGGCACTGGGTTCGATCCTCAGCACCATGTGAAAATAAATAAATAAAATGAAGGTATTGTATCCATTTACAAATAAAAATATTTTTAAAAAAAAGTATTTTCTGGGGCTGGGATTGTGGCTCAGCGGTAGAGTGCTCGCCTAGCATGGGTGGAAACTGGGTTTGATCCTCAGCACCACATAAAAATAAAGGCATTGTGTTGTATCCATCTACACCTAAAAAATAAATATTTTTTTTTAAAAGTATTTTCTTACCTCTGTCACTTTACTTCATTTTCTTCCTCCCCAGCCTAGATCTTTGAAAACTTTATCCCCTTCATTCTCTCTACCCCAGCCTGCAAAAATAGCTTATTCATTATTAACTAAAAGAACATAAAAATTATATTAATATATATCTAAGTGAATAAAGAAATATCTTGGTTGATCCAGAAAATCAGTGAGTTCTTTGCCTCACTTCAGATGTTTTCCCCAAAATAATGATGAAGTATAGTATATCCCAAGTTAGGTATACATGCAGGTATGTCAATAGTCGATTAGGAGAGTTGCCTGTCTCCTAATCAACCTTCTTTCCCCATTCCTCTATCCCTGAGATCAACAACAAAGCAACAGAGTAAAGAGATCCCTGTAGATGAAATATGCCAATCACAATGGTGGAGCAGGGCTCCTTTTCTTGGCTTCCTGGTTAGTACTCCAAATTTACACCTGTCATACTTTTTTTCTTGAAATGATTAATTTTCCATGTAGTACTTGAGTTTATTTCTATGACTTAAGGTTGCTCATGCCTGTCTATATTCCCAGGTGATTCTGCATTCTTTCCCCTTTCGGTATAGGAGCATAAAATCCTATTCTTCAAACTGTCTAACCTCTTCCCAGAGGGTTCTGTTTAGTCTTCTTAAACTTAGATCTACTAGCTTTTACTCCTTGTAGTTGGAGCTTTGGAAACAATCTCATTTTCCATAACAAATGGAGGAAAGAGAAACTGTTTCACCTCCTGTCTATAAATAAATAGAAAATACTCATTCAGTCAATAAATTTTAGGTCTGTTCTTGGTGAGCTGCAAGTCGAATGTTTTCTCCTGGATGTTTGTAATTATAAATGTGGAAGACTCAATTCTTCCCTGGGACTGGAGGGTTTAACATGATGTTTCTTTTGCCCCCTGGACATCTGTCTACTCTACTGAGGTCAGTTCTCATTTTAGTTAGCTTTTTCGTGGCTGTAATGAAAAGACCTGACAAGAACAATTAAAGGAGGAAAAGTTTACTTGTGGGCACATGGTTTTAGGGTTCTCAGTCCATAGAGAGCTGGCTCTATTCCTTAGGGCTCAAGGTGAGGCAGAACATCATGGCACAATAATGCAGCGGAGAAAAGCAGTTCAGGACATGGCCACGAAGAAGTAGAGAGAAAGCCTACTTTTATTTTTTTCACAAAAATAAATCCCCCAAAGGCACCTCCCCAATTATGGGATTAATGCACTGATTAGGTCAAATCTCTTATAATCCAATCATTTCACATCTAAACTTTCTTGCATTCCCTTACACATGAGCTTTGGAGGGACACCTAATGTCTAAACCAAAACAGTTCTGCCTCTAATCCAAGAAAATGAAAAGATAACACTTTTTCTTAAGTAAGTTGTGAAATGTTAGGGAATGTTACTTTTATTTTATTGAAAATTCTCACAGTATCTCACAATATTTTAGTTAATAATGAGTCCCTCCTTCTTTTCTCCATTCCAAATAATTCACATACTATGTCCTAATCATTTTTGAAGTATGGAACATGCAAAGTTGAATACTTTAAGGCTGTGATGCTCACAATCCTTGTGGAGAAACTTCTGAGTAAAAGATTCAAAAAACCTTTTTATCTATGTGAAAATCACTTTAGTTGAACTTCTTAGCTCTGTTCTTGTTGATATTTGATATAGGTGGCGTGTTGGCTACAAGCAACACTGCTTACAGTAAAAATGAAGCCAGATTGGTGGGAGATCTGTGACCAGGACTATAAATACATAAAGTCTTTGCTTTGACTGTCTTAAAACAGACCCTGCAAATAGAGTGGGCCTTTTCTTGCATGGCCCTGGAAGCTATATTCATAGGCAATTGCAAGAAATATTTTTTGTATAAACACGTGGCTTCTAAGGCAAAGTGATTCTCATATACACCCATATGGCCCATCTTGCAAAACTGAAAAGCCACTTTGAAAGCAGCGGTTGGGGCAGCAGAGGAGCATAAAAGAGCTCTGGGACTGCTGATTACTCTTTCTGAAGAAATATAGCAGATATTTCCCTACTGATATGTTATGTTTCTATCATAGGAGTATAGAATTACCTCTGGAGACCTAATGAGCTCTGTGAGTTTGACTGACCAATTGTAAGACTTCTGCAAATAATTACCAAGTATTCTGGTACATGCCAGTCCAGGTTTATATGCAAAATGTTATAAAAATTTCTGCTCTAGTTGTTCTGGTTGGGGTTTAGTGCTTGTGAAAATGCTTGGTATGCAATACAAACAATTTCTTCCTCCTAACACCTGAACTGATTTTCCTATAATTTCACATTACCATAATTAAAAGAAAATTTCATAATTAGAACCCAGTAAAGCATGAAATTTGAAGAGTAGACTGAGTGTATATGCTAAGAGACTGGGAAAAGATCTATAAAGATAGTGAAAGAAATAATGACCTGTATCAATTTATAATTTTTATGGTCTATTTCTTTCCATATATAGTTGTCTTCCTCAATGTACACTAAAAACCACCTCACATAAACATTTCTAAAGTAGAAAAACAAGAAACTCAAATGCTAGACTGTATGCTAAGTAGACAATATATCAACTTACTGGTATTCCTGTAAGCTCACTTTTATGAATATTATTATAATGATCTACTTAACTACACCTAATGAAATGGTTACACCCATGATCTGACTCATAATTAACTAACTCTTCTGAATCATTCATTCAGCAAATATCAAGTAAGTACCAATCACATGCTCAAGAATGTATTAGTCATTCAGGATACAAAAGTGAGAAAAATAAACATGATATGATGTAGTTTCAGTGAATTCTGTTGGCTAAGAGATGCTAAAAATAGAAAGTAATTCACTAGTCTATGATAATTAAATAGTAAATATATTTATAAATTTGCTGTTTTTGCTAAAATATCAGATAAAGTGCTGTTCAACATCTATGCATTATAAAATAGGTTAAACATACTTGCTTTGCTCAAATTCTGTTAATGATTTTGTAGAAAGGTAGTATTATATATGTTTGACTTCACACTGCTAGCGATTGCTTCCAGATCATAACCAAACTGTCAAAACACTTCCAAAGATTGGACTTAATTTGCAAGGAGCAAAGGCTGAAAATAGGCAACTATTATATAATCCTATTTGTTTGAAATACAGGTAACCAGTGGCTACTGAATTCTCATGCAAGGGCTCCCTGGATGTTACTATAACTAATATAGTTATATTAGTATATAACTATACTATAAGTTAATTCTGCAAGACACTTAAGAGTCTGAGAAGTCAGGTGATATTTTGCAATCTGGGCAAGAGGTACTAAAGAATAGACAAGAAGCCCGAATGTGTTATATTCACTGAGCTATTACATCACTATCTCAATAGCTATTCCTGGTTCTCTTTACAAAGTTCCTCAGAGTTTTGTCCACACATGCTGGGTGCAGTAGTACATGGCTATAATCCCAGCAACTTTGAAGGCTGAGGCAGAAGGTTCGCAAGTTTTAGGCCAGTCACACAGTCACAGCAACTTAGCGAGGCCCTTAAGCAACTTAGCAAGATGCTGTCTCAAAATTTAAAAATGAAGAAAAAAAGGGCTGGAAATGTAGCTTGGTGGTAAAGTGCCCTTGAGTTCAATCCCCAGTACAAAAAAAAAAGAAAGAAAAAGAAAGGGAAGGAAGGAAGGAAGGAAGGAAGGAAGGAAGGAAGGAAGGAAGGAAGGAAAAGGAAAAAGGTGTTTTGTCCACACAGATTGGAAGGTTACCAATATTATGGTATTGCTAAATAATTAAGGCACACCTCCCTTCAAAACATACAATTTATTATCATCTCTAATTATAAATCAAATGATTAGGATATATCATATTTCATTTAGAAATAACATATAAGATGGGTTTTATTATGATGCTACTAGCAAGAGTTGATAGACAGGAATGGGCAAATATTTTCTATAATGGGCCAATTAGTAAATATTTTAGGCTTTATGTGGCCACACAGTCTCTTACACATAGTCCATTTCTTAACCCTTTGAAAATGTCAAAAACATTTTCAGCTGGATGGTGACTGGGAAGATTTGACCCATAACATGCATTCCCCTGACCTCTGGCTTCTAGGCCTGGAGGGTAAATACATGGATGGTAAATACACCCATAGCCACCTGTATCTTCTTGGTAGCAGTAAGCACATGTTTCTATTTTTTCTAACTCTACTTGCTAAGACTTGATATTGATATTGAATAAACAGTAAATGTATATTAATCAACTCAGTAAATACAATTTTCAATTTAGACATCAAATCAATGAAGGTAGTAAGAATCTCTTATCGATTATTTTGCCACATAGTCTTACCTATCTATTATTCACCAGATAGTCTCACCTATATTCTCATATTTAATTTTACTTGAACTCCTAATGATTGTGTACTGCACACATTTTTACCCCCACTTAATACGTAAAGGAATTGATTCTTATAAGTTAAATGACTTTTCCAGGTAAATACAACCAGTTTACTTTGGAAGAACTTGAACCAGATCTCTTGAGGCCAAGCCTTAAGAATTCTGCAATAGTAAATGAATATATTTAAGGAGAAAAATGCATATATCTTTAGGCACATACACATTTAGTAGAGCCCAAACAAAATAATGGTGCTTTAAGACTTTTCCTGAGACAAATGTTCAGAAGTGTTATGTTGAAGCTATTTGGATCAGAGTTCACAGGTTCTTTTAACAGGGTATCATAATTATTAGGCTTCTTAGGTGAGCAAGTAAAAGATTCTATTCAAGAATAACATTACTAGCCTAGTGGTGTCACTGGCAGAGTGTGTATATTAAGCCTGAGTGAGGCCCTGGGTCTGATCCCCAGTACCAGAGGGGATAAGATAACCAGTAATGAAATTAGTGCTGGCTCCAGCATCCCCCTCCTCTTCAGGGTGTAACTTTGTATCTCGGAAAACATAAAATGCAAACAACAATACAAGACAAAACAAGCAAATAAACTGCTCAATGAACTTTCAAAAGGCAAAGGATTTCATACCATGATTGAAAATAATATTTGAGAACAATTTCAGTCATACTCAAGGCCATGAAGGATCAGAAGTGTGAGATCAGTAAAAACAGAAGAAAGAAAATCAACCAGGATGGCAACGTGACAGTGGCTTTAAATGAGAATGATTTGTCAATAAAATGATTCCAAATGATCCTTGGAACAACCCATAAAGATTTTTACAAACTGTGTCTGTTTACGACCCTACTAAAATTCAAATTTCATCATATTACAGAAAAAAACTACAACTTTAAACATGATTCATTTTTGTTTGATGTAAGAATGACTATAGTAGCATGCTCCGTTAGATAATAAATGACATGCAGTTTCATAATTCTACTTTCATTGTTCAAAATAAAGCACTGTTTGCTACATTTATAACAAGACTTGGGCCTCAATTTAATAGATTCAGCTCTAATGTTTTTTCCCTTAACACCTATTTATCCCAATAATAAATCCCTCCTCCAAAGCCTATTTAAATCAGTCAGCTATGGCTCAAGTAAGAGAATATGAAATTTGCTGCCCTCTTACTTTTTTTGTTGTTGTTGTTGTTTGGGTACAGGGAATTATTAAACCAGGGGTACTTAACCATTGAGCCATATCCCCAGCCCTTTTTAGTGTTTTATTTAGAGACAGGGTCTCACTGAGTTGCTGAAGGCCTCACTAATTTGCTGTTTGGCTTTGAACTCATGACTCTCCTGGCTCAGCTTCCCCAGCCACTGGGATTACAGGCATGTGCCACCATGCCCTGCCTGCTGCCCTGTCTTAAGAGAGCAGATATGGTGATAGGGTTGAAGTAAGTCTCATTGAAGAAGTAACTTCATCTCCAGTGTATCCTCAATGGAAGTCCTTTTCCATATCCTAAAGGCTTGTTTCTCAAGTCACTAGGAGGCATTAGTTGTTGACATCAAAACAGTTTTCAAAGTGATATTCCCCTGTGGATACAAGATGAGGATGGAAAACATCAGGCCCTGCACTGCATGCTCAGCATCAATAAGATTTCCCTTGAAGTTCTCTTGCAGTTTCCTAAGTCTAGCAATGAGGATCCTATTTCTTTAATTGACATACTACTTGCTTTGGTGAGGTGTGAGAGCACAGGTTAGGGGCACAGGGGCAGCCCAAGCCATGATGTCTGCTTTTCTCCTTTCAGGTTGGACATGGGGGCATAGAGAAGTGTGTTCACAGAAATTCATTGCATGCTATTTAGGAACCAGAGTCAGATTCCTTCTTGATCTAGTATCTAAATATCAAATATAAAACATTATGCACGAATGCTATAAAGGTTTTATTTCGGTATTCATTTGGATTGAATTGGTCATAGTCATAAAACAAGGCAAGAAGTATATAGATGCCTACCCACTTTATGTTGAAGCATTTATTTATAGTATTTTTCTTTCTCCTGTCTAGAGAATAGTTCCGGGTAATGTAGTGGTTATAAATGACAATCTCAGAAATGGAAAATCCTATAGCAAATTAACTAAAATTTTCTCAGAAGTGAGAATTTTTTTCTAAGCTGTCTTCCGACTCTGAAGTACCTTTACTGACATTTTTCTCCCCTTCAGGTCAGTGATCCGTGAGATTATGGAATTGTCTCCTCCCAACACTTGGACCACTTTCCTATTCAGTGCCCACCACAGTTATAGCAAATGGAGAACCAGGAAGACCAGCACAGGCCAGTTAGATAGCACTGAGGTAAAAACTCTGTGGAGGGTGGAAAAATGATTTAGATTGATTAATCAGGGGAGACACTGTTAGACTTTTATTGTCGAATGATAGTTCAGACAATCATAAAGCCCAGTATTCTTTTCAAAAGACAGAAAAGTGAAATGACCTGGCAAACGTTTTCTTTTCCTCTCCCTCTGCCACTTTGAAGCGGAAGAATTCTGGATCCTCACTGTTAACCAAATGGCATTTACAGTTCTCAGTTGGCATGGGGCAGCTAAGAATCTAAAACGAGGAATGCTTATTCCATTTTCATTTCCATGGAAACCAGTCACCAACTGGTGAAAACAAGGTAGATCAAATTTTTTGAACAAGAATGTTGAAATAATCACTGTTTTAAAACTTTTCTCTTATATCAGGATGGACAGCATGGTTTAATCTCAGGAACACAGAGATGTCTAAGTGGACAAACAATTCCCTACTGCTTTACAGTTATATCTCTTCTTCATGGGCATAATAATTATGGTATTCTCATGAGTTTTATTCATCATCCTTTGAAGGACAATTTGCTATAAATACAATAAATAAATTATATAATAAAATGTGCAAATTTCAAATCCAAGAACCACTTTCAAAACTTATAATCATGTTCCTTTTCTACATAACCTTAGTAAATGCATGAGGGAAGAAATGTGATTTCCAGAGGAATAGACCATGACCCAGTTTTTAGAAGAGATTTGGAAGGATTATTCTATTTTTTGAAACTACTTTGAAAAATCAGAGCTTGAAAAGACCACTGAAATAACCAGTTGTAACACAGTGAAGATGGTCCCCATAGCTCTTAGGTGTATTCAGCATTTCCAAAAGAATATCAGGGCCCTCTCCCTCCCCTTCCACCTTCCACATACATACATAGGTACATATATACATAACATAAATCTAGGTATCATTTGCACTGTTTGAATATTTAAAACACAAATGTTCCACATTAAGTCAACATAATTTTCTCCAAAGAAGAAACAGAATGAAAAATGTCAAGAATTCATTTAACTTAGATCTCTGTCACTAGCCTCATCTGATGACAAAATCTCCAAGTTAGCTCTAATACCCTGAGTTATTACAAGGAATAGTAGAACTACAGTATTCTGAAAATTTAGAACACACTGTAATTCTCATGGCAAACTGCAAGTGGCTATTTTCTCAGGAGATAATTAAGTCCCCCAGTGGCAACAAGACTTGCCCCAAATTATTACCATAACCTTTGAGCTTCTTTCTCCCTATCAGATTTTCATGTTCACATCTATCCTATTCAGACTCAATTCCTGGTTTCTAGCTGTAACCCCAATTTAGAAATATCACCGTGTCTATTTCTCACCTCATTAATTCTAATCTTCCCATATTAAGAGAAGATTAAAAAAATGCAGATATGTCTGACCTCAAACGCTATCATTTTTCTTAAGAGAGAGAGAGAGTGAGAGAGAGAGAATTTTAACATTTATTTTTTAGCTTTTGGCAGACACAACATCTCTGTCTGTATGTGGTGCTGAGGATCGAACCCGGGCCGCACGCATGCCAGGCGAGCGAACTATATCGCTTGAGCCACATCCCCAGCCCATCAAATGCTATCATTTTTAATAAATGGAACTCATTTATGATCCTTATTTCTAACATTTAAATCTCCAGTTGTTAAAATAACATCTAAGTACGAAATCTGAAGTTGGTCCAATATATATGACCTGTTTCCTCTTTTCTACATATGTTATTAAAGTGGGTTCACTTCAATTTTTTAGATCAACACATAAAGTCAGTAAGTAAAAAATACAATAAGGAAGTTGATAAAGATATAAAAATAAGTTAAAGCACCTCTTTCGTTAAAAAAAGAACTATCTCCAAATATATTTAGTTGGATGTGTTATAACACAGACACATATACAACAACAATAAAAAAAAAACAGCAAAAACGGATACAGAGAGAGATTGATTTTGGCTAGAATACAAATCTCTCAATGAATTACTTGAAAAGTTTTACTTATCAGTAATTTTCTGTGAAAACAATTTGTGTAAAGTTTATGCTACTGATATGGCTCCTTATTTCAAGCAAAGCCAGCATATTACACCTGAAACAAACAAACAACAACAAAAAAAAATCCCTCAAAATCAAAGGTTAATTAACTCATAATTTCCTTCTCAGATGCCTAAGAATAAAAATCAATCAATATTAATAAATACAGCCTCCGGGAACATACAAGGATTTCTTTGCAGTCATTTTTTTTTTAAGAGTCCAAGTGAAAGTCTATCTGTTAAAATATGGAATCACCTTAAAAATGCATTTCTTTGCCAATTTTTATCCCTACCTAGTTTCACAAACCTTTGCAATAGAAAAATTTAGGAGATTGTTTGGGCTTAAAACCTCAGACTTTTCGTTTCACTAATGCCATAGAGTCCAATCCCCTCTAAAGCTGGTACAACTATCCCTTCTGAGAGAATGCACTGCAGGTGAAGATGGTTACAAGCCATTTTTACACACCTTCATCCCAAATGTCTCAAGAAACACCAGCATCTGACTGAGTTAATCTGATATTTTACATAATATTTTGTACATAAACTGGCAATAAGTGTTGCTTCTTAATTCTAGCTAGGGAAAACACTGGCAAAAAACAAGTATTCAATATATAGGGGGAAATTTTTCTTATTGTTGAAATCTTTATGTATGCAGAGGCATTTAAGATAAATAGGAACAAAAGAACAAAAATAGCAATTAAGGCACTTTTATAAAATAATGAGAAATCTAAGAATGAGAACAAATTAATATTCACTTTAAACTTATTTCTGCCATGAGTTTTAGATTCTTCATTGTAAATTTGAATATTTTGCATGTCATGGATGTTCTTCTTTCCCTTTTTTTGTTCAAGAAGTAGAAAGGACCCAACCATGGCAGCATATGCCTATAAACCCAGTGACTCAGGAGGCTGAGGCAGGAAGATCACAAGTTCAAAGCCAGGTTCAGCAACTTCGTGAGACCTGGTCTCAAAAAAAAAAAAAAAAAAAAAAAGTGGGGGTTGGGGATATGGGAAGGGTTTGGGGATGTGCATACCTAGGTTCACTCCCCAGTACCAAAGGAAAAGAAAAGAAAAGAAAGAAAGAAAAAGAAGCAGGCAATAATTCTCCCTAGAGTGGGGACGTTGCAATACTCATCTTCCAACTAGGTTATCTTAGTAATAATGAAAATGCACACCAAAATAAGACCTTATATTTAAAAATCTCTAAGCGTAGTAGAATAACAATATAACCATTACCATTCACCAGTATAAAGCACAAATGAAAGATGCCATTTTCAGACAGCTAGAAAAAGATTAGTTAAAACTCAAATGTAATGTAGGAAGGATTAAGTTGTGAGGCTAAACAGATAGTGAACATATTCTAAATTCTACAAATATGCCTAAAGAGTCTGGACTTGGTCATGAGGGGTTTTGTTAGGATTTGCAACTTAAATGTCCCACAAATGTCATGGGTTGAAGGCTTGGTCTCCATCCTGTAGTGCTACTGAAAGGTGGTGGAGCCATTAAGAGAGGGGTCTATTGGAAGAAAGTTGGGTCACTGGGAAGTTGGGCCATTTCTTCTGTCTCTTTTATTTTTGCTTTCTGGCCATCATGAAGTGAACAGACTTCCTCTGCCATGTGCTTCAGCCGGTGATGTACTGCCTTGCCACAGACCCCAAAGCAACAGGGGCTAAAACCTTTGAAATCTTGAGCCAAAATAAATCTTTCTTTCTTTTAAGTTGTTTATCTCAGGTGTTTTGTCACAGTGGCACAAAGCTGACTAACACAAGCTTGACAATAGAGGGAAAATACATTCTGATTTGAGTTTTAGATAAAGGAGAAGCTGCAGGGAAAACATTTTCTGCCTTTACCTCTTTACCAAAAATAAAATAAAATGACTAAGTAAGAAAATGTCCTTTATTCATGAACTGTAAGGAGCTCACTAATACCAAGGCACTATCAGTTACTACAGACATTGTCTCAGTATTTATCATTTTCTTTGATCAATCATTTTCTAAAAGGCTCTCAATTTATCCTACAGTGATAACTCCTCTACAAAATACTTCTATAGCCTATAACATGAGTTTAGAATTGTTTATTTTGTATAAAAAGAAGTTTTTATTTTTTTTTTTAATATTTATTTAGTTAGTTAGTTTTCGGCGGACACAACAGCTTTGTCCGCATGTGGTGCTGAGGATTGAACCCGGGCCGCACGCATGCCAGGCGAGCGCTCTACCCCTTGAGCCACATCCCCAGCCCAAAAGAAGTGTTTATTTCAAATACGATTCTAAAAGGAATAGTAACTTAAAATACATTATAATTTAGATTTTTTAAAATTAATTTTTATTTATATGTGATAGTGGGATGCATTACAATTCTTATTACACATATAGAGCACAATTTTTCATATCTCTGGTTATATATAAAGTATATTCACACCAATTCATGTCTTCATACATGTACTTTGGATAATAATGTCCATCACATTCCACCATCATTTCTAACCCCATGCCAAGGGGAATAGTTAGCTACTATTGCTTCCCTGAATTAAAACTTCTCCATTGTTTATGAAGAGAGTATTGAGTGTCTGGCCCCCAATCAGAATGTCTTATGTGATACCAGGCATTTGAGTTCAGAAGCTAAATTCACTTTCATAAGCTGTGTGAACCTGCCTTCCTTATTTTTACTTTCTTCCTCTGAGAAGAGGAAGAACTGTTAATGACATTTGACTTTGGATTCCTTGTTATAACCAACTACGCAGAAAAGTAGTTAATTAAAAGGATATTGGGCTGGGCATAGTGGCACAAGCCCATAATTCCAGTGACTTGGGAGGCTGAGAGAGTAGGAATTCAAGGTCATCCTTGGCAGCTTAGTGAGACCCTGTGGAGTATCCCTGGGTTTAATCCCCAGTATGGAGAAACAAAAACAAAAACGAACACACAGGACACACACACAGAGAGGATATTGGGAAGTTCAGAATGTCAGGTTTAGGATTAAGAAAAACAGAGCTAAGTATGAAGAAAGGACCATTGAGAGAAAGTCAGAATGCAAGTAAGTGCATTTAATGATATAATACACTTGAGTATTACCTGAAATCTTTAGGACCCAGAAATATTTAGATTTTTTTTTTTTTTTTGTAATTTTGACATATACATAAGGCGCTTGTATATCTTCAGAATGAGACACAAGTCTAGAGACTAAATGCATGGGTCACAGAAACATTATATACACACCCTGAGGTAATTTTATACAACCTTTTAATTCTATGCATGACACAGTTTCACGGTGTCAAATTTTCTACCTGTGGTGCCATGTTGATTCTCAAAAAGTCTAGGATTTTTGTAGCATTTCAGATTTTGGATTTTCAGATGAGGAATGCACAACCTACATGAGGTGCTATTGATTTAGGATCTAGAGCACATGTCCTGTGCACTAGACTATGGCAAGGGAATTGGATGGAGTGGTATTCATACTGGTTGCCATACTGGAGAGTAGTCTGATCTCCACTGAGATGCATGACAGCATATTTCTTATACATAAAACAGAATTCAGATACTGAGGGACCAAAACAATTATCTATTCTATGTATCAGACATGAACTTTTACAATTCATATGAGAATAGGACAAAGCAAAAAACACTTTGTCAACTTTACAAGTTACCATTCTTAGTAGACGAATGTTCCACGTTTGAGAAAGTGAGATTTGTCTAAGATGTCCTGGGAAGACTAATGCCATTCAAGGGACCTGAAGACCTGCTCCTTTTTTTTTTTTTTTTTCCTTCTCCCACGAAAACCACATTCTGACCCTACTGAACTCTATTTAGACTTTGCTGAGTTTATCGCTAAAGGCAAAAACAGTCAAAGTTTCACTGGAGGACAAAGTTATTCACTACTCCTCCCCACAAATCATACACCAAGCTTCTCAGAGCCAAAGAACCGCTCACACAAACGCCAAATAAGAAGCTTATGTATAATGAGTTCTAAAAATTATTGTAACAACATAACAATAACTTTTCAAGTACCACCATGTGGTGTTTGTCCATGTATCAGCACCAGCCTGATTTTATAGGGTATTGCTCAATATATTCTCAGTTTATAAAGGGATTATTCAGTTTTATTAAACAACTTATCTAGCAGTTACTTAGGCCTCCCTCCTCCGCCGCACACATTTTCCTGTTTTACTCCAAATATATGTCATAGAAATTTATGAATGTGTATTATCCATATAGATCTCAGAAACCCATAAATCTCTTAAGGAAAATATTTTGTGAATTAGAGATGGGCACCATCCTTAAAAAAGTACTTTCTTAAAATAATAGCTCCTTAACTAAAGACAAGGAAAAAAACATTACACAGAGATATATAAAGGATTATGGGCATTTTGTTTCAACCAGGATAAATTATATATGAGTTAGTATCCCTTGTCGTTGAAATAGGTTTTACATTGGGCATTCTAAAAGAAGCTTATAGAAACACAATGAGAAAATTGGATGATCATAAATGAAATAAACTGATGTTAAAAAGAAAATACCTACAAACAAGATATGAAAGAAAGAATATTAATGCAATTTGTAATGGCTTATTCAAATCACTTATTTACATTTAGCCCATAAAGATTTTTCAATGACTATGAATGAATATACAAATACACCCATAAAATGGGTATTGTTCTTGTACCTCTATGTTGTGGAATGTGATTCCATCATAACGAGGTCACCAGTATTACTCCCCACAGAGGGCTGAGCAATTTCACATTAATTCAGTCATGAAAGAATTAAGCCACAGCATCTCTGTTGTGGGGAAAACTAGTCATAATGACAGGGGTCGCTGCTGTCCCATGAATGTTGTGTTTCAAAGTAGGGACAATAAAGTAAAAATGGGGTTGCTTCTGAGATTATTCCTCACTTTGGGGACACCTTCCGTCCCCTTTGAAGTGAAATTTCAGTTAAGTCAAGTCCCTTAATTCTTCAGTCTCTTCAGTTCAAACCACGGTTGCCCTCAGATGCACTACTGCCCATGGCCTCTAATTCCTCTGTATATGATACAAGAGATGGCTGGACAAGAAATAGAACAAAACAATCAGGTGTTTTTATTTAAGTACAGCATTTACTACTTTCCACTGCTTTGCAAGTATTCAAGGAACTTTCCATTCATTCAGGAAGGAAAAATAAGTAAATTAACATCATGAAAGAGACTAATATCCAATAAAATCAACAATGTAGGTCAACTGAAACTGCCATCTAACATAAATCCCATTCAGATCACCAAGTATGAATAACAATTAACTGACATGGAGACTGGGCAATTGTTGGAGACAAACATGTGCTTCTTTCTCATGATGACCTGATACCAGTGCTTATGCAGAGATCAGGATATCGGGATGGTGGAAAAAGAAAGGGATATGAGACAACCTGATACACGTAGGGCTGGATCATCGGGGAGGAAATTAGTCGACATTTGTAATTGGGACAAGTGTAGGAGGGGGTATGACCCTATGAGGCTGAACCTCAGAAAGAGAGAATGCCAGCCAAGGGCAGGAAGGTCACACAAAATCTGTAGCAGTCAGCTAATTTCAGCCAAGGATGTTGCCACAAAGTATTGTATCTGCAATTCATGCAAATTGAAATGCATTTAGTAGCATATGTAAATTATATGCAGACAGTGCGTGGATATCTAAAAATAGGAAGAGGTAAACTCTTCTAACAAAGGTCATTCGTTTCTAAAATTCATGAGATTTCAGTTTGTGACGAGTGTGGAGAAAGAAGGGATTCAGAAGAATCTGTAGGGAAGTCACAAGTACTCTACCACCCTCCTCAATTCTTTGGAGCTCTTTTAGGTGCTTTATAGGCAAAACAGTCCTCCACAAGTCCCCAAAGTCAGACAGAGCCTCATGATTTCATTCCTTTCTTAGGGTAAGAGAAGGTTTCTTATTCCCATAGGGTATTCCTGGGCTCAGTCTTCTCCTCCTACATAGAACCTTTTTTTTCACAACCCACACTTCCAGAGCACTTCCAAAGATTGTAACTTAAGTGCAAAAACATGAAGAAAGTGTCTTTTACTTATGATTCCAACCTCAAAGAGTCCATATGTTCAAAGAAAGAAAGGTGAAGACAAACACCTGCTCTCTGTGGAAACAGACCACAAATTTATCTAATTATTTATTTTCACCTATAATATCAATATATGTCCATACTGTGGCATTTTGATACACTTTCCAAAAACCTTTTACTTACATTGTGACACCTGATAGTTAGCTTAATTAAAAAACAAAAAAATCCTGTTAATATATACTGGGTAGACATGTTTAACAACACGAAGATCCAAAGTACAGCTTAGCCATGTCAACTTCTTTTTTTTTTTTAAATTTGTTCTTTTTGTTATACATGATAGTAATATGTATTTTGACATATCATGTGTACATGGAGTATTACTTCCCATTTTTGTGGTTCTACATGATGAGGTATTACACTAGTAGTGTATTCATATATGACCACAGGACAGTTATGTCAATTTCTAATCAGGCCAATTCTTAAGGCTTACCTGCCTGCCTGCTTGCCTGCCTGCCTTTTCTTTTTTTTAACTATATAGGTTTTCGTAATCCTGTGTCTGACTTTGAGCCTCTGCAAGTGCCAATGGTTCACTCCTTCTGAGATCTGAAAAAGTAGCACCTGTAATCATTTGAATGACTTTCATTTATTTCCACTGAACAAATACCATCCTAGGCTCGGATTTACATAATCCTTTACTGTACTAAATGATCTGTGTTGCTTATTCAAAGACACATGAACTTGTAATGTTAGCAATCTTTGTAGACAAACTCCCTTTGGAGAAACAGAGCCTAGGTACCAGCTCTTAGTGAAGCCAGGCTATTAAAGGTTTATAGGAATAATGCTTCAGCATTCTTGTTGATGACAGTTTTTCCTCGGTAGTAAACTTACTGAAGCTCACGCTCAGCCAACAAATTAATTCTGTCTACTTGGCCACAGATTAATTTAGCTATGCAGGTAAAAAGATGGTGTAGAAACAAATGAGTAGAAATTCTGATCTTGCCACTCATTGCCATTAGGCAAATTACTTAACCTCTCCAGACTTCTCTCTGAATGTGAGCTGTTGTGAACAGTAAATGAAACATTATGCAGATGTGCTTATTATTTTATGCTTACATTGCATCCAGATATAGTCAAGTTGAAATAAATTTACAGATTTTTTATTGTTTGAGTTAAATAGATCTACTGACACTGAAGTGGCAGAGAAAGTTCTGAGAAAAAGGTTCACCAAGATCACCTACATAAAAGGACAAAAAGGCTAGTGCTACTATCCAGGTCTCCTCTAAAAGCAGAGCATTGCTCATACTACACTGCCCTTCTTTCTTTGATCACCTGTGATATGAGAAATAATTAAATATGCATTGATTTAATAAAGGACCTATTTTCTAGCCTTATGCCCTTTTTTAAGGATTGCAGTTAAAATGCACACCTCCCACTATTACACATACACACGCAGGCACACAAACATATACATAAAGACACTGGGACAACAAGTTTCTATTGTAATAAACCAAATTGCTGTGTATAAGAACTATGACACCTCTATGAGTTTATAAGGAGAAAATTTAAAATTTAGTACTTAAACTTTGAAGGTGCTTGATATGAATGAAAGGGAAACCAATATCTAAGTAATATCTCAATGATATTAAATGAACAGTCTGCAGACTGAGTTTTAGTATTTTAGCATTTACTCAGCATGTTTTTTATTCTGTTTGTTATACAGGGAATGAAATAAATAAAACAAAGATTCTTTTCTCCTGAAGTTGCCTTCTGGTTCAGTATCTAATATGACTGCTAGCTAACCAACTTTTGAGTTCTCGGGTGCTTTCTATCATGTTGGTAAAAACATCAATAATACACTGCTAAGATTGACCTCTCAAGGTCTTCATGCTCCAAATTTTCATATTTCAGAATAGAAGGTACAAGAGAAAATATAAGGATCCAAAAGGGAGGTTAGAGGAGAAGCTTAAAAGAGAAAGATAAATAAATACACCTGTCTGGAAAATCTGCTCAAATGCTTAATCCATTATTTAAAAAGGATACTTACCTCTTCCCCTTACTGCAATTTCCATCTGCTTTAGAGGCCCTAGGAACTGGTGAGTTTGTTTTTTTAAACAAGAAATTTAAATTCAAGCAACTATCAATTATTCATGTCAACAGTACAGGAGGTTTGCATAAATTATACCAAAACTTCATTTTAACTTATAGCATCAATCAGACTCTTTATCAAAACTGTTACTGAGAGCCCCCAGAGACTAAGTCTTCAAATCCTGGAGGAGAAAACAGTGAAATCAACAAAGAGGAGAACAAAAGAGTGTGAAGGTTGCATTATCATGACTATGAGCTCTGGAATAATTAATGTGTTGTTTTAAGAGGATGAATATTTATACTTCATGTAACAGGTATACAGAAATTTGAGGTTAAATCACCATTTTGTATATCTATTCGGCTTTCATTAAAGAATAAATAGCCATTTATCAATGCCCATGAATTTATTTATTTTTGTTCTCAGTGGTATCTGAACTTTTCTCTTCTACTTCACAAAGGTTCCAGGTTAAAAAATAAACATACCTGTGTCAGTTGAGGGCCTATCATGGAACGTTGGGATCTTTTATAATGGGCAATGTGTTTATTCCAGGCCCTTATTATATAAAGAGACACACAGGGTGTGGGGAATCAATACTCTCTTTACTGATATGATTACCAGTATCTAGGAAAAGCATCTCCAAGGGTCACCCTTAGGGCCACATGAAAGGAATTATGAACTTCAGAGATGCAGCTAACCCAATGACCTAGCGTGGGGAGAACCAGAGAATTCATACCCATTCTTACTCTCCTGCATCTCCACTAATCTACCTGAGACTTCTATTAGCCAAATTTAGTGAGAGGCCAGAGAGCAAGGAAGTCCACAAATGCTGTTCCTAAAGATCAGCCTTATGGAGTGGAAAACAGCACACAGGCCCCCTCTAAACAATACCATTTAATAGAGCAATGACTGCGATTGGGATACATTTGGCTAATTTACCTAGATGAGCCAATCAAGTTGAGTACTCTTGTAATTATTCTGAGAAAGACCAAATGGACATATTATTACATCCTAAATTAAATTGAAAATTATCTTCTCAGTATCTTTCCTTGCCTTCTATTCCGTATATTGGTAAATAGGACTCCAATTATAGTAGGGAAATTTCTATAAAAGAATAACTTGACTGGTATTGTAGAAACTCCTTGGAGGGATACCCAGGTTACATCAGGGATGGTGAGTCACAGGGGAAGTGACATAAGGTGGAGGCAGAGGAGGAATTCTCCAGGGGCAGATGGCAGCACACACAGGGATCCCAGGAGTGAGGTGGGAGGAAAAGGAGTGGAACCAACAGGGCAGAGCAGCGTTAATCATGAGGAGGAGGTGGGTCCTGAAGGGTCTCGTATTTCTAGCATATATCAATGTACAAAAAGATTTCAATGTTCTTATTTTAGTTCAGAAATATTATTTAGGCAGCAGGAGGGGATGAGACCAGAGACAAGAAAGCAGGTCAGAGAAAGGGAACACAGCAACACCATGGTCAGTGTGCATGGATGGAAAGGGAGGGATCACCAGACCTTGATGACGAATGTCTGCTGAGTTGAAGGGCAGGGATGGCTGGCTTCAGGTCTCAGAGAAGCCTCTGCCGACTAGGACTGAGACTTTCCAAGTGAGGCCCCTTCCCAGAAATGTTATCTACTTCATTTTGCATCATAAACGCACAGGAATTTTCTAAAATATTTGTTGCAGGTTCTTTCATGAATATCAAATCTATGACCGTTACTATGGTCTCAATTTCTGTATCCTACCAAAATTCACATGTTGAAATCTAGTTCCCAGTAGGGTGGTGTTAAGAGGAGGGGCCTTCCAGCAGTGACTTAGGTCTTGAGGATGCAGCCCTTGTGAATGGGGTTAGTGTCTTTATGAAAGAGGTCTGAGAAAGCTTGTTTGTTCCTTCTGACATGAGGACCCACAGAAGGTGCCATCCATGAAGAAGGGAGACACTGAATCTGCTGCTCTCTTGTTCTTGGGCTTTCCCACTTCTGGAACTGAGGACTAAATTTCTACTGTTTATAAATCATCCAGTCTAAGACACTTCGTTATAGTAGCTGGAACTAACTGTTGTGTACAAAAAGTGTATGACAATTTTCACATTTGCCTGATTTGAAAATGTTAATCTTCCAATAATATATTTATAATCAATGTTACATAAAATGTAACTACTATATAGTCTAGATATTGGAGATGTTATTTTGCAGAAGTATTCAGGGAAAAGTTTTTGAAGATATTTGGAAAAATAAATCAAATTTTGATAATGACCCTACTTTTCTTTGATAGGCTTTATCTGTCCTACTATGCTATAAGATATCCTACTATGCTATAAGATAACTTTATCTTAATCTATTTAGTCAAATCCTGAGTTATGAAAAATAACTCTGTAATCCTGTTAAGATCATAGATATTATGGTTTGAGTTTTTCTCCCTAGTACTAAGTTAGGATATTTCCCTTATAATCAGAAAATACTGGCTACATTCGTTGGCTGTGCTTTGGAACACAATCTCTGGAAAAACTGTCATCTGCAAAAATAAAAAAAGAGAAGGCCATGCACATAATAGTTTCTGCAACATGACGACATTCTAAAAACCAGAAATGATGTGTGAAAGATTAAAAAAAAAAAAAAACAGCGAAAATGTATTTCCATCTACCCTGGTTAAATCTTCCTTGAAAATACAGATAAGAAACAAAAGAAAAAAATCCATTCCTTTTAGAAAATGAGTCTTTAACCTAGAGGTTGGTTTATTTTGAAAAGGAATTAGATTCTGGAGCTACACCGCACACATCCTAAATATAATGCAGTGGTTTCATCTCCTATCAAATATGTTTCTATGGCTTAATCAGAGAGAACATTTAACAGGGAGCAACCCAGGGAAGGACTGATCTAACTCAGACATCAATAATTCATTTATCAGAAATAGAGTAGTGGTATGAGATGCCAAGAGACTGTTTGGTTTGTAGGGAGGTATTTTTTATTTTAAGCCCATAAGAATGCAAAGTTGATATGAATGAAGGCAAAGCTAACTCAGAAGACAAGGTTTTATGGTCTCTTCTCTTAGTGTTATTTCTTTAGCATCAGTTATTGGGGTTTGATTTACCTCAAGTTATTGGGACTTCAAAAAGTGACAAGTAAAAAAAATTTTATAACAACTTTTATACTTCAGAGGTGTTTCCATCACTCCAAAGATTTGGCACCAGAAATGTAATCACAGGAGACTAACAGAGATCATTTGCATGAGGTTTTGAAGGTATACTATATATGCTCCATTAGCCCTGAAAATCCTTCAGGTATTAGAGTTTCTTACTGTCATCTCCAAGTTCAACCCATGAGTAACCTGTATCATTTCATATTATACCCAAGCACTTGGCACAGAACCACTTCACACAGCAAGGTATCAATGAATACTTGTTGAATGGATGAACAAAGACATCCAAGCATGAAGATTCCAAACATGCTCTGAAGCCACTCTTCTGACTGAGCAATGTGCAGACATTTGCATATCATATGCCTCAACTTCCTGATTCCAATGATGACTAGAGATTTCTCACATTCACCATCTTATTTCCAATTTAAGCCCTCATACTTCATGGAGGTAGGTGGGAAAAAACAGACTGAGGACTGAATGAGTCACACCTTCCAGCCCTTAAACAGAAAAATCTAAACTTCTAACCCTAGAAGAAAAAGACTTCCAAGTCTTAATTTAGATTTGAAATGTTCATATGCACACATATTTTGAGATAATTATAATTTTTAACTGATTATAAAGAATTAGATATATGAGTAGAACACATAATTACAATGATAACAGTTATAATTATCTACTACTTATTATGTACTCAGCTTGGGGTTCCACACATTTTATTGTTATTCTTTAGATGTAAGTATTTTTATATCATTTTAGGGATTAAAAAAATGCCAAAGCCCAGAGTAATTAGACCCAAAGAATGATAAAGCAAATCACTCCAGGAGATCCAGGGCTAAAAGTCAATTCTTCCAAATTACAAACCCACTCGTAATTCCTAATGCTATGTGAGTTCTCTCCAAACAGAATTATGCATTTATGGATCCACGTTTGAAGACAGATCTATCAATCATGTCTATCAATGTGGCCTCAAAGGCAGAGAGGATATTTTAACCACAAATGCCTGAATACATGCTTTTGATCAGATTAAAGATTAAAAAAAAAAAAACAGAGCTACTGAGAGGAGCTAAAGGGACATCAGGAGACAGCTAACTTCCATAAACAGAGGTATGGAGTGCTGGTTCGAAAATGCCATATTTCACTGTCAAGACTACAAACCTAAGCACACATCCGGAACAATGCTAGGGTCCTCCAGCAAATTCCCACTGCACTCAATGAACCATGAAGAGTGCTTAGAATGGGTCAAAACAGGACACACTAGAACACCCTAGAGAGAGCATGACCTCAGGGATTCTTCATGAACAAAAATCTTAAACAAAAGTCTTGGGGAGTGGCCAAGTTTTAAAGGAATCATTACAAAGAACAAGGTTGTAAAAGAGAAGTGTGTAAAAAGCCATCAAAGTCATCAAAGAATGACTATGCATAGACATCATGGTTAGTGAGGTTAGCCAGAGCAGACACTCCCTCAGAGAACAGTTGCCATCCCCAGTGAGAATTTCAACGCAAAAGCACCACACACGGGTTTAGATACATACAACTAGTTACAGGGATTAGCACATTAGTCTTAGGTTTCTACCTGTTCCTTTATATTCTGCACAAGAGTTACTCTAGGTGTTAACATGATCTAGACTTTCTTATAGTTTTCCTGCTTCTCTTTTGACCATACAATTATTAATGTGATAAATTTAGTGAATGGATACAACAGTTCTGCTATAATATATGCCTTAAAACATCAATTTTATCCAACATGATTGATATATAAGGAAATATTCTGAGCATATGTGAAATCTGCATTTGTTTAGATAGGATTTTGTCACAGAAACTCTAGGTGAATGCAGAAAACACGCCCAGATGAACCGAACCTCATAGGAGAACATAAAACACAAAGAGCTATGCGTCTTAGAGGCACAGCAGTCCACACTTAGCCACATCTGGTACTGCAACTTCTGTGTGTTCTCTGATAACCCTCCTCCCACTCCTCCCTATAATAACTGGCAAGCTGCCAATCTTCTGACAAGGGCCATTCTGGGGTGGGAGACATCGCCCTCCATTCTGCTTAACTTTAACTTCTTTCTCTGCCTGTTGTATATTTTTCCTGTTTATTCTATGTCTTTTATTCTTGGTTTTCACATTGATCTCTTCTTCTCTTACTCTTTTTCTCTTGAACACAGGGTAGAAAGCAAATGAGAGTAGGTATAATGAGCATACACTTCCACAGGCACATGTCAGGTCCTTGTTCATGGTTAAGTGCCACTTTTAAAGTAGTTTTAATTATTTCTTAACTACCATTTTATTAGATCCCTATCGTGTGTGTGTGTGTGTGTGTGTGTGTGTGTGTGTGTGAGAGAGAGAGAGAGAGAGACAGAGACAGAGACTGATGATGTTTGAGTATTAGACTCCAACTCAATGTTTTCATCACTCTGTGTTTTAGGATTTGGCAAAGTGCTATTGTTTTTAGGAGTGCATATCAGGAATGCATATGTAGAATGACAGAAGAACAAACTATATATTGAAATTTATCAGTGTTATTTTTTTTATTAAGACTATTTTTTGAAAAGTTCTAGATTCACAGCAAAACTGAGAGGAAGGCAGATATTTTCCATATTCCCACACATGCAAACCATTAGTGCCTTTTTAAGTACTGAGTGATTCAAGTCTCTTTTTCATTGTTTCATGCTAGTTTATAAATTAGGACAAAAAACATCAGCTCTTGTTGTCTGAAACTCTAACCCCTTGTGTAAAATTCACTCAACATTACAATCTAGACAATAACAATCAGGTCTGAAAGGAAACTATCCAGTTTAATTTAGCCACTTTCTTGTTTTGTTCAGAAGTTCTGGAAAAGTTTATATCAATTTGTATATTAAAGCTTTCACCACAGTCATATTAACTTGGTTGTTAATATTAACAAATAGCATATTTCTACAGCTACTTTGTTAAGACTTCTTTGTAGATGGGGGAAAAAACACATGCATAGTCACGATTTTTCTAGGTCATATGATTTTATCTAAATTTATTGACTTACTTAAATACTACTAGCTGAGGAGTTTCCCCTAGAGGGAAAAAAAAGGAGATTGCAAATAGCACATAATAGATGAGCAGGACCATTTTCCTTACAACTTTTGTGATCCCAGCCTAAAAAAGGTAAATAAACGTTCATATGAAAATATCTAAATCACAGCATTATCCTAGAGGAGCTTTTCAGTAAAAGGGGGGGGGGGCGTTAATTAATGTGATATACTGATTCGAAATACCAACTAAAAGAATCTGGGTTGTTAAAAGTAAGAAAAACAACTCACACTGACTTACTGAGGAATGTTAAAATAATCTATCATCTAATGGATGTACTATTTCATTCGCATTCACTGAAAACTAGTATAGGAACTGGAAAGTGAAAATGGGCCTCTTGGTTGTGGAAGGACATAAGAAAGGCAATGCATTCCCCAGATGGTAACAATTCTTCTAAGTGTTTCCTATATATTAGTGGAAACCTAATCACAGAGAAGAGAGCAAAGGAGAAACAAAATAATAAAGCCCCTGATAACGGCCTCAAATGTAGTAGCCCATCAAATTTGTTGAATTTAGGAGAATCAAGTAACTCTCTTCGGGGGTACTTTTGCCTCTCCCATTAGCACCACTATCTTTAAACAAATGGGGTGAGGACGGTGAGGGTGATGTCCTCCAATTCAATTTTCAAGATATGGAAATGCCGAGCCATTCCCCAGGGTTCTCTCTGCAACCTTTCTTAATTTGTGAACCTCTCCTTTTTATTACTCAGAAACTTTGCTGGAAAGATACCTGTTCATTTTGCAGTAAATTAGGCCCATTGGTTACCAAGCATTTCAAGAACATACTTCCCTTAGCATGAGCAGAAAACCTAACTCCTGACACCACCCTTGACTTGAGCCTTACTTGTTCTCATTGCTTGCATCGTAACGAGGCATTGGGTCCAAGTCATTCCCATTCACATCACAACTTGCCAGAGCATCCTATGGCCATGGAGGAGAGAGCGAGAGAAAAGAAATGGACAATCATTAATTAGCCAGTGACCTACAGGCTCCCACAATCTTAAACACATTTCTGCTGGAGAGTAATTAGGTTAACCAATAACTCATGGTTCACTGGTGTCAGGATGCCTTAGGGAGGGTCTGCTGGTTTAGTAATTATCAATGCTGCATTTTCCCCCTCATGGTGAAGAAGTGTTCAAAACAGACGAAGGAGATCCTGCTTCATTATGCCATCACTGTTCCCAGTGCACCTGGAATGACCCAGGTCATGAAATGTGTGTGTTTCAAACATGTCCTTTTCCACTAAGTACTCCTCAAATACCTGGAAGCAAAGTGATTTATTCTCCAGATTCACTCCCTATTCCTTACTTGAATTTCTGAACTTGTTAACTTCTTTATCATAATTAAAGATTTTAGAAGGCAAAAATTATTCATATATAATTGGCAAGCCAACTAAAAATCAATATTAGATATTTATTCCATTAATTACCTTGGGACCCCTATTAAACATTTGTCTGCATTCAGATATTGTATATCCTATAAAAAAGGAAGCCTGTAATTCAGACTTTACTAATACTCAAGGGCTTTTGGACTAACCAAAATGATGAATAAAGTTTTCTTATGCTGAGGTTACAAAATGAGGATACAGAACCTCCAAAACCGAAGTTAGATTTGTTTGCTTTTAAAAATACTTATGATGGGGTTGGGGTTGTGGTTCATTGGCAGAGCGCGTGCCTCGCACATGTGAGGCACTGGGTTCGATCCTCAGCACCACATAAAAATGAATAAACAAAATAAAGATTTTGCATCCATCTATAGCTAAAAAATATTTTCTAAAAAATACTTATGAAAGGGATGGGGTTGTGGCTCGGTGGTAGAACACTTGCCTAGCATGTGTGAGGCACTGAGTTCGATCCTCAGCACCACATATAAATAAATAAATAAAACAAAGGTCCACCAACATCCAAAAAACATATTTAAAAAAAATACTCCTGAAAAATTTCCAGATACTATAAAGAATTTACTGGATCATTACCATTGTTCAAATTTATACCACCATAGACAGCTTACTTTAAGACGTTTGAAATTTCCTTATGCCTTATGATTCCTAATTTCAATGTTTCCAAAATCTTTATTTTCTGTATTTATCAAAAGGCTCATGTTTCTGAAATAACTTTTAGTGCACAGAACTTGAAATGTTTGAGGGAATTCCGGAAAATATATCACGTGTAAAGCTGGTAAGCTTCTGCTTCCTGTACAAACGGGGCCCTGTAACTGCTCTTTGTGGCCATGAAAGCATATAGGACTCTGCACTGACTCTAATATAACAATTTTAGTTATAAGAAAACAGAGGACTCAAACAGGTTAATTTCTACCTTGTTTTTGAATGAACCAAACAAAAACTGGAACCCAGGTCTTCTGATACCTCCTCTAGTATGTTTTCCCTACTCCCCTCCAGCTCCAACATAAGAACTCAGAGGGAACCAGCACTGCTAATTATACAGGTAATTTTAGAGAATTTTCTTTCGAGGGAAAATAAGAAAAAAAGGTAAAGATTGCAATCACATTAAGTGAAGGCTTTCCATATATAATCAAAAGTAGGTGTCTGTAGGGGGGAACAGCAGCACACAGCAAAATCCTCTGTGCATGTGACAAGAAAGACATCTCTGCTGAAGCATAGGCAGCCACAGTTCTGATTCTGTATCTGACCTTGGATTACTCCCTTCAGTTTTTATGCCTCAATTTCTTTACCCATCAAATGAGGAGATTAAACTGCAGTTCCTCTTAAGCTTCAAAATTCTGTGCTGTGGAAGTGGCTTGAATATAGGGTGAGGATAGCCTGCTGTCACTCATCTCTTTTTGTTCAAAGGAGAACTAAATGAATCTGTAGTTCCTTCCTATGAAGGGAGATTGGCGATTCCTACAGACTACTGAGAGGCTAATCACTACTATCCTTAAAAGAGGAGAGGTAGAGGGGCTGTGATTGTGGCTTAGTGGTTGAGTATTTGCCTAGCACCTGTGAGGCAAACGGGTTCGATTCGTAGCACCACATAAAAATAAAGAAAATAAAAGTATTGTGTCCATTTACAACTACAAAGTTTAAAAGAAAAAAACAGTAGAGGAGCGAAAGAAAGGTACCAGCAAAATAACTTGAGAATAATTCTAAGTCTATTTTTTTTTTCCATAAAAGAAACAAAAGATGTCACCTGGCTGGTTGGCTGAATGCTTGAGAAGAGCAGGTGTTGCTGGTAGCAGATGGTGTTGGTGGTGGACTTTCTGCTCCCTGATTACTTTCTTTTTGTAGGTCACAGTATCAAGAGCACCCAAAAGTAAAAAACTGTTATCTCACGCTTCCTGTACTTTAAGAGCTCACTTTTTACAAGAAAGAAGTAAAACACAGAGCCTATTGTATCTGTTGTTACATTGTTCAGTAGCAATCCCCCTTTCTGATAATCCTAACATGGGTCCTCCTCCTTCCAAGGAGGGGAGACTTCCAACCGCAGCAAACACTCACATAGTTTTGCATCAGATCAGGATGAGTTCTCTCAATGCCATCGTCCAGGATGGTCACCACAATGTTCTTTCCTGTGTATCCTCTCTTCCAGGCTCCTTCAATATTCATATCTGATTGGCAGGGATGTGTGTTGTCACTGCAGTGCTGAAGAAAGAAAAAGACATGGCAGATTACTAAACTGTGAGGAGACAGGGGAATTACCCATTTGTTAAGACAACACATTAAATTAATAGCAATATGGTAGATTGCCTGGTAGCACAGAAGCAGGACTCCTAGCATAACAGGGGAAGATGGGAAAAGAGAGATGCGGGAAAAGCAAGTAAGAAACCTGCCACCAGCTGCGATATGTCTGGTACCATAAGTCCTTTGGAAAAACATAAAAATAAAGTACAACTCAACAATGTCATAAGGAAGATATCATTTATTGTTGGCATGTATTAATGAGTCATAGTCATCGTAGAATTTCATTTAAAAACCCAAACCAGGTAACTGAAGAACATATACTTTTATACTTAGCCAGGCACCTAGGAGCCAATTCAGCCACACTGGAACTCACACAGGTGTCTTTTGTACAGTTAGCCAGAGATGTGCTACTATGAGAAACCCATGAATGAGAAAAAATAACAGGTTTTGCAAACTTCTTTCACTAAATTAACAATGGCTGCTCTACCATAATGTATTGGGATAGACAGACTCAATCAGTAATACTTTAAGAAGGGGGAAAAGATAGTGCAAAGTCCAGAAAAGTGCTCTACACAAAAAAAATGCATGTGAGGGTTTCAAGGAGCAGGCTGTGAAACATGGAACCTTGGTTCATTATGTGCAGAAACGTCATTCTGCAATGGCTACAACGTACATCCATACTGAAAAGGAAATTGAGCCAGCAGCTTTTCCTGATACGATTTACTAGCAACTGTCCAACCCACACCATTGTTCCTTTAAAGTCCGTCTCTTTGAAATATCCCCTCTGAGTGGTGCTGCTTTCCAGGTTCTTAAGGCTCCAGAGAGGAATAAAGGAAAAGAAATGTGCTGCTCTATGATGCCATGGCAACACCAGCCACCCCAGGCCTGTAGCCACTCACTCCTTTCCTCCTGTAACAAAGAGTTCGGCATTTAGGGCTGGCAAAGAATGTCAAGCTTTCTATGCTGTAAGCACAACAGAGACCCGACTGGCACTGATTCATTCAACACACACTTTATTGAGTGCCTACTACAGGCCGTACAGCTTTGAACAAGGTACCTGACTGAGGTCCTTGGCCTAAAGGGCAGAACACAGAAAATAAAGGAGCAAATAAGTGATCTTGGTTTTTCCGTACTTAAAGAGGGTGATATTACGGTGAATGCTTAGGGGTCTCAGTATACTTCTTCAGGTGAGATGGTCAGAAAAAGGACTTCAGTCTCTGAGAAAAGTGAAATGCGAGCGGAGACAAGACGAATGAGAAAGAGGTGGTCTGCCCAAGAACCTGGGGGCAGGCATCCTGCAGGCAGTGAAAAACTGTTATCTCGCACTTGGTGAGAAACAAGGTGATTATTTCTGGAAAGAACAGTACAGAAGAATGCAGCCTAGAAAGGGAGGCAAGGCTGGATCACTGAGGGCTTTGTTGGCCAAAGCTCCTTTCTTTCCAAACCTCTTCCCCGCAAATCGAATGCTAACCAGTGACAGATGCCTCCAATGGTCTTTGACATGAATTTGTTCACTAAATAAGACAGAGTCTTATTGAATGCTATTAATACATTTGATTAGAATAAAAGATTCATTCTACAAAAACAGGGTACCCACATATTCAAGACAGCCATCAGTTTCATAGGGAATAGGACTTATATTTTTATGGAAATTGGCATGTTTTCTTACATCCTCACTTCTGATCCTGACACCTGAAGCTCTGTACATATATGCTTTGCTATCTACTGATCTGAAATTCCTTTCCCTTCCTTCCTTCAGTTTTCTGGACACAACTCTGGACCCACCTCCTTTCACAAAGCCTTCTTTGGCTATTTTATCTTTTCCTCTTCTTTGACCTTAGGAACACACACGTGTGCCCATGCATACATACATGCATGCACACTGCTCTACACAACTCAACTTCTTCTAGCTAAATTCCAAAGAACTATTGATGGTGTGTGAATTCTATCTCCCTGACTGAATAAAACTAAGTCTAATCTAGGATTTTCGAAATACTGGTTAATTACAGATCAGAAAAGAGGGCATATTCTCAACTTTACTTCCAAGCCCAAAGCTGCCATTACACTGACTGCTTTCACCTCTTCAGAGACACCCAGCCCCCTAATGCTCTGTTAACAGAATGATCATAAACAATGGTGTCAATTTCTGAAATACCTACTTTTTTTCAGAAGTCTGACTCTGGCCAAGAGTGTGGCCTTTCCTCACCAAATATTTTAATTTAACACAAAGCAACCTTGACAGGTCTCCATTTCATTTTCTTTTCAAAACCTACTGTGACCACCTGTACTATCGATTGTGACAGGGAGTGATGTTAATGTGGCCAAGAGGTGGGCTGGAGGAAGGAAATGCACAGGAAGTGGGTAGCCCACAAATGTGATAACTGTCCTGGGGGGAGGGACGCTGCCTGAAATTGTAATTATGAAAACAGAAGAAAGCCAGTGTCTATGGAAAACATGTGTGTTAAAAGTGAAGCAACTAGTTTTCCTTTTTCCACCTCTGCTTTTATTGAATCTGATTTTACCATTAAATATTCTGGTACCACATTTTTTTTTTTCAATAAATCCACCACCATGGTATTAGTCGGAGGTGAAGGAGAGGAAATATCTCATGGATAAATTCACTTAGATGATCTTATACAGCAGGTGGCCCAAATATCAAAGGTAAAGAGTTAATCAAAGCCTAGAGTGCTTCTTGCAAATAAGCAATACATAAGAGGACACTTAAATCAGAACACATAAATGCTCGAGGTGAAATTTGTTTGATTTTTGGTGCTAAGATTGAACTCAGGGTAGCTCTACCACAGTTACATCCTCAGTCCTATTATTTTTAATTTTATTTTGAAACAAAGTCTCATTAGGTTGCTAAGGTTGGCCTTGAACTTGCGATCCTCCTGCCTCAGCCTTCTGAGTTGCTAGGATTATGGGTATATGCCATTGCACTCAGCAGAACCTTAGACTTTTAACACATTTCCAGTGCTCCAGGCTTCCAAATGTGTTTCTAATGTTGTTTCATGTACCCAAGATATGTAGAGAGGAAAGACTATGGAAAATACTGATGTCTCTCAAAACTGACCAAAGACAGGAGTGAATTCATCATTTCCTTAACTGTCTGATTAAAACGGTCTTTAAACTGAACCTTATTCAGTTGCCAGGAATCCATGTGATGGCAGCCACCCAAAGGTAGATGAAACACATATGGGCCACGATTCCCTCATTCATGGTCAACCACATTGAGAAATGACTCCTGGGGTTGGAACTAAAGACTGGCAGCTGAAACTGTGTTGCCATCTATGCAGCCCCATAGGGGCCAGTCAGGAACTTCAGAACATTGACAATGGGGAAAAAAATATGTATGTCTACAGGATATGCAAGATAAATATAGTAAATGTATGTACCTTCAATTCTGAATAATGTGCTATATTTCAATAATGATCTATGCCTAGAAGATGAAGTATTTAGAAACAGCACTGGGAGTAAAAAACAAAATATCCTGCAGAAACAATGGCTGCACCAAGGTCTCCCACTTTCTTACCCATAAAAGCTTTTATGCCTTTTAGGAATGCAATTTTAAAGAGCTGATTCTGTAATTTTAAGAAACTGGCTTTTTCCCTCCCAGGGTTACGAGCTATTCTGCTTATAAATGACTATGGGCGAGTCCACATCTCTCATGTCTTCATAAACATTCTACAGTGTTTGTTCAATGAAAGAACAGTTTATTAAACACCTGTTATGTTCTCGCTATCGTTTTCTTTAGACTAAGGGGAGGGGAAAATATTCAACATCATTCTTTTTCAACTTCCATAAGTTCTGAAGTCTGAGGGCTTCCAAAGAACAGCCCTTTGGTGGGGGTGGCAGGATGAAGGGGTGCTGTAGATTAAACTCAGGGCCTTGTGCATGCTATGCAAGCACTGTACCACTGAGCTGTTTAGTAGAGTTGGTGTTTAGTACACCTCTGGCCCTCAAACTACCATTTGTATGCTGTCAATATCTGCTAACTTTTAAAACATCTGCTGTTCATTATCATACAGTAGCTCATAAGACTGCATCCCTGACTATGCAATATTAGTAAGAAAATAGAACTACATGCACAAAAATCTGTTCCAAATACAAATTAAGAACAAGTCAATTCAGCAAAAATATATAAATATATATTTGAAATTTTTCATAAAATTGGAGCTTAAGAGATGTAGAAAATAGAATTGATATTAATTATTAACATATTTGCAGTGGCCTGGGCTTCTAAGAATGTGAAAATATAACTAATGTCTACTAGGTCCTTACCATGGCCAAGTATTTCACTAATCAGTGTATGTGGATAGCACCATTGAAGACTTAGAACAACCATTTGAAAGGGGTGTTTTCATTATATGCTTTCAACAGATAAAGCAAATGAGACTTAATCAATCTATGTAAAGTTCTGTAATTCAAATGTGTGGTCAATAGTGGAACTGGAATTCAGACTCAAGCCATCTGACATCAGGGCACAGGACTATGGAAAGTCTTAGGCAAAAAACTGAAACAGAAAGGGCTTAGAGCAGGTCAAACATTCAAATGATGGGATAAGGAGTGGACGTCGGAGAACACATCTCCAGTAATCAAAAAACTGAAACCCCACTGGCTTTAGCAGGATGACAGTGCATTCGAGGGACACAATAGAATATAATCAGATAAGACTTTAGAGATCTTCTACGTTTTCCTTATTCTTTCTTTCTTTCTTTTTTTTTTTTTTTTTTTTTTGGTACTACAGCTTTCTTAGGAAATGCCAAGTTTTTATATGACTACTTTCACTTGTTTAATTCAATGACCAATGACATGTTAGCACACCTGGACTTTAAAAAAAAAAAGTAGCTCCTGGGCTGGGGTTGTGGCTCAGAGGTAGAGCACTTGCCTAGCATGCATGAGGCATTGGATTCAATACTCAGCACCACATTAACAACAAAAACCTAAATAAACAAAATAAAAGTATTGTGTCCATCTACAACTAAAAATATTTTTTTAAAAAGCCCTCATTTATATTGTTTCCCAACTACCATGGTATAAATACTCACACTGTGACTAGTTGTAAAGCAACACAATCACACAATTCCTGAATGTGCAACACAAATCTTCCATGAGCTGTTAGAAGGTGGGACCATCATAGCCCTGGAAGCAGCCCACTGTGGGTTAGTTCTGCTCCATTTCTGATGAGATCGACATCTGCTTCCCAGTACTTGGGAATCGCTGGGAAGCACCTAAGCTCAGCACTCCCTTTGTGTTTTCAGGCAATTATTTCACTCCTTCTCATATTTGTTTGCAAAAGTCATTCTTAAATCTTTCTTTCTCAAGTTTACCTAAACCTTTGTGAAGCCTCTGAGTCTTTGTGAGGAAGGTCCTAGCTGATGGGCTCTCCATCAGGTATATGGAGCAGACACCCTGGGTCTCCAAAACTGTAGATGTGTACAAGTTCATGATAATCTATACTAAGCTTGGTTAGGGTCTGAGTTTTTTACCACTATCTCTACAGGCCAGTTTAGTAGACTTCAAATCACAAAAATGCCCTGACCAAAACAGATCTAAAGATAATTGTTCAATGTGTGGATTATGCAGAAATTCCAAGGGAGGCTAGTATGTTTCAACAACACCAACTCCAACAGAGCAGCTAAGGATGTGAGCTAAGGGAAGCAGGCAGAGGAGAGTTTTCATTCCACCTCTACTTCTTTCCAGCTTCAAGATCCTAAAAATCCCAAAACTGATCTGTCCTTTGAACACACAGAATAGTCATGAAGGTGAGAGAAGACAAAGTATAAAACAAATAGCTGCTGTTGGTGTGTTCGTGCTGTGGCTGATGACAGCACGTGCATGGGAGTCATCATAATTTAGGGAGAAAAACCTTAGTTGAAAAATTAAATAAAATAAAAAGGAGAGATAGTTTATTGTAAAAGAACAAGATGATTTTCCTCATTGTCTGGAGAGTTACGTTAGACAAACTTGAAAGGGTAATTGATCTGTTTGTGAAAGATAGCAGGAATGACCTTAATGTTCGGGGTCTTGAGCTAGGTTGGGGGATGGAGAACAGGGTTGGGGTACACAAAGAAAGAACAATTCCAATTGCCTTTGTTGTCAAGATTGGTGCCTCACACCAATCATCCTGTTTTACCCCATATACTGACATAGTATTTCAGTTCTGCTACAAGCATGGTTTCCACCTACTATAATACAGGTTTGTTTGTTTGTTTGATTGGTACTGAGGATTGAACTCAGGGGAACCCAACCACTGGGCCACATCCCCAGCCCTTTTTGTATTTTATTTAGATACAGGGTCTCAGTGAGTTATTTAATGCCTCACTTTTGCTGAGGCTGGCTTTGAACTCGCAATCCTCCTAGCTCAGCCTCCTGAGCCACTGGCAGTACAGGCGGGTGCCACCATGGCCCACCTACAATAAGTTTTGACAAAGGATCATTTCTCAAGTTATAAGATGTTCAGTTTGTCCCTCATAAAACCAAGGAAACATCAAAAAGTAGTGGATATTGGGAGAATGAGGCTATGGTATACATGATATGCTTATATACAAGAAAACAGAATAAATGCAGTTCCCAAACTCTACTTAATTGAGGATCAAGAAATTAAAGTGAAGCTGGCAAAGGATAGCCGGATGGTTTTTAGATTGAGTTAAATGGACGTTTCCATTTTGTGATCCTCTGAATCTTTCAAAATCTGAGCCCTCTTGAATTAGAAACTTGCATTCTGAAAGGTACTTAACACAACCAATAAGCCAACATGATAAACCAAAAAATATGTCTATCTCCTTTAAAGAAGTTTTACATGTCTCATATCAGTGTTTGGATAACTGGTTTCAGTTTTTTCACCTGTCCATGATACTAATGGGTAACTAGCATCTCTAAAATTTAGGGGGCATTGTTTGGTACTAAGAACAAACTTACCCTTTTACATGTATAGCCTTCTGCACCTGCCAAGTTCACATTATTATCAAATACCTCAGGTACAAAAACAGAGTCAAGTTTTGGCAATCTGAGTTTGAAACCTGTGCATCCTTCTCTAACTGTGATTTTTCCTTCTCACCACATGTAGGTCACTCTACTTGCCACAAACACCGTTCATGTTGTCAAGAACTCGAAGTCTAGTCCATGTTACAGACAAACAAGCTATTATAAAAGCACATGCTAGGCATTATAATGGGGGTTGTCAGGGTACTTTAGGAACATGGAACCTAGTCAGAGGGAAGTGTGAGAAGACAGAGAAAACAGCATTGAACCTAAACCCTCAAACATGACTTAACTCAAAAAAAAATGGCAAGGGAGGGAAGAAGAGGCTGTGTTCTATCCTGGAAAAGGTATGCACTAATCAAAGACAGACTGAGAGTCAACAGAACTAAAAAAAAAAAAAAAAAAAGTACTCTTTATGGTTTAGATAGGTGGAATCTACCAAAAGCTCCTGTGGGAGACAATGCAAGAAAGTGTAGAGGTGAAATAACTGGATTATGAGAGCTTTAACCCAATCAGTGCATTAATCCCCCTAGTCACCAGGGATCAACTGGTGACTGTAGGCAGGTAGGGTGTGGCTGGAGGAGGTGGGGCCAAGGGGTGTGCTTTGGGAGTATATATTTTGGCCTTGTTAAGTACAGCTCTCTCTGCTTTGTGGTGTGATTTATTGAGCTGCTTCCCTCTACCATACCTTTTCACCATGATGTTATACCTGGCCTTAAACTCTTAGGAATGAAGTCAGCCATCTATGGATTAAGACCTCTGAAACCATGAACCTCCCCCACAAAAAAAAATTTCTTTTGTAAAATTGTTCTTGTCAGGACTTTTGGTCACAGCAACAAAAAAGTAGACTAAAATAGTATTGCTGGAGGGTGCAGAGCGAAAGAGGTGATGTGGAAATTGAGAAAAACACAAAGAAATAAGACAGAGAGGCACATAGGGAGTGCTTCCCACAGAGCCAAAGGTAAGCAACATGTGAAATTATCAGTTTGAGAGAAGGAAAGTGATCCAGAAAGGTAAGAGAAAACAGTCCATCAAGTTGGTGCAGCTTATCTAGAAGAGAAATGCTGGCAGAACATGTGGGGAAGAAAGGCCACGGGGACCCTTAAAGGTATCAAATATGTGATGCTAAAGCATATACTCAAATCCCCTGAATTCAGCAGGACATTTCAAGTCCAGTGCATTTTTGCTCACCTCCTAACAATCTCTGACTAGACATGTGTATTATCTTCCCAGTGAAATTAAAAGGCACTTGGAAGGGAGCCTGTGTTATACATCTTTAAATCTTTAGAGTTCTCATAAATGAATTCAGCAAAGGAGCAGGATATAAAATTAACCCCCATAAACCAATTGCATTCCTACATATCAGTGAAGAATCAACTGAAAGAGAAATTAGAAATCAACTGAAACTATTCCATTGATAAGAGCCTCAAAGAAAATAAATATTTGGGAATCAATCTAACAAAAGAGGTGAAAGATCACTATAATGAGAACTACAGAACAAAACTACAGAACACAATTTGAAAGAAATTCAAGAACTTAGAAGATGGAAAGGTCTCCTCTGCTAATGGATAAGCAGAATTAATATTGTCAAAATGGCCATATTACCAAAAGTGTTATACAGGTTTAGTGCAATTCCTTTTAAAATTCCAATGACATTCTTCATAGAAATAGAAAAACCAGTCATGATATTCATTTAAAAAAATAAGAGACCCAGAATAGCTAAAGTAACCTTCAGCAAGAAAAGTGAAGCAGGAGGCATCACAATACCAGACTTCAAATTATACTGCAGAGCTATTGTAATAAAAATGGCATGGTATTGGCACCAAACAGACAGAAAGACCAATTGTACAGAAGAGAAGAAACAGAGACAAACCCACATAAATACAGTTATCTCATACTAGACAAAGGTTCCATAAACATACATTGAAGAAAAGATAGCCTCTTCAACAAATGGTGCTGGGAAAACTGGAAATCCATATGCAGCAATATGAAATTAAACCCCTATTTCTTAAGCTGCATAAAACTCAACTCAAGTGAAATCAAGAATCAACAAATGGGTTGTATCAAACTAAAAAGCTTCTTCACAGCAAAGGAAATAATCAAGAACATGAACAGAGAGCCCACAGAATGGGAGAAAATCTTTGCCACCTTTACCTCAGATAGAGCATTAAGTCTCCAGGTTATATAAAGAAGTCACAAAACTTAACACACACACACACACACACACACACACACACACACACACAAATAACCCAATCAATAAATTGGCAAAGGAACTGAACAGACATTCACAAAAGAAGAAATATGAATGGTCAAAAGTATATGAAAAAATGTTCAACATCTTTAGCAATTACTGCAATACAAATTAAAAGTACACTGCGATTTCATCTCACTCCAGTCAGAATGGCAATACCAAGAATACAAGTAACAATAAATGTTGGCAAGGACGTGGGGGAAAAGGTACACTAATACATTGTTGGTGGGACTACAAATTGGCTCAACACTCTGGAAAGCAGTATGGAGTTTCCTCAGAAAACTTGGAATAGAACCATCATTTGGCCCAGTTATCCCTCTCCTTGGCATATACCCAAAGGACTTGAAATCAGCACACTAAAGTGACATAGCCAGATCAATGTTCATAGCCAATCCCCACAATAGCTAAGCTATGGAATCAACCTAGGCGCCCTCTGACAGATGAATGGATAAAGAAAATGTGGTACCTATACACAATGGGATATAACTCAGTATATTTGGATGTGAGGTGTTCCCAAAGCTAACAGATGAGACAATGCAAGAATGTTTGGAGGAGAAATGATTGGGTTATAGCCTTAACCTAATTGGTGTATTAATCCCCTGACAGGGGAAGCTGTAACTGAAGAATGTGGCTGGAGGGAGTGGTTTAGTGGGGGCGTGGCTTCGGGGTATATATTTTGTATCCGAAGAATAGAAACTTTGACTCTCTCTGCTTTCTGATCATGATGTGAGTTTCTTCCTTCTGTCATAACTCTCTCACCATGATGTTCAGCCTTGAGAAATGGAGTCGGACTTCTATAGACTAAGACCTCTTTAACTGTGAGCCCCCTAAATAAATCTGTTCTCCTTTACAGTTTTTCTGGTCAGGTCTTTTAGTCACAGGGGTGAAAAAGCGTACTAAAACAGCCAGCCATAAAAAAAGAATGAAATCATGGCATTTGTAGGTAAATGGATGGAACTGGAGACTATCATGATATGTCAAAATACATTCTACTGTCATGTATAACTAAAAAGAATAAATAAAAATATTTTAAAAATATTTAGAGTTCATAGTAAAAATACTCAAAAAGTCAGGAATTTATCTTTATTTTAAGGGGTGTGATGGTTGATTTTATGTGTCAATCTGATTGGGTTAAGGGATGCCCCAACAGCTGGTAAATACTATTTTTTGGTGTATCTGTGAGGTTGTTTCCAGAAGACATTAGCATTTGAACAGACAGACTGAGCAAAGTAGGGCTGCCCTCACCAACATGGCTGAGCATCAGCCAACACCTTGAAGGCCTCCATATAATAAAGAGTTAGAGGAAGGTGAATTTGCTTTCTGCTTGAGCTGGCACATCCACCTTTCAATGCCCTTGCACATCAGTGCTTGATTCTTGGGCCTTCGGGCTTAGCCTGGGACTTACAACATTGGTTCCTGTGGTTTGCAGGCTTTTCAGATATGGAGTGGAATAGCTTTCCTAGGCCTCCAGCTTGCAGACAGCAGGCCAGGAAACTTCTCAGCCTCCACAATTACATGTCAGTCACTCATGCTAAATCAATCTATCTGCCATCTTTCTATCGGCCCACACACACACACACACACACAACACATACACACAGTCTTGACTCTTTCTTTGGAGAACCCTGACTGACAAAGAATTTTGAGAAAAAGGGCGGAAGTGAATTCTAAGGTAAAGCATAGAAGAGGATGACTGACATAGTTGACAAATAATGCAGATAACAGAAAAGGTACAAATAAGATCTAGAAATCTTCATTTTCTGCATACTGGCTCATGATAGGGCACTTGCTTTTTCTCTTTGCCAATGAAAAGATTCATGAAAGAACACAGAAAGTGTGCAGACTAAAGCCTTCAAGAGAATCACATAAGAGATGACATTAATTTGGGAGTGCTGATTATTCTATGTGCCACTAATAGTGTTCAATATGGTTGGCATACAAAGTCAGAAAAGGCGGATGTGGTGATGCACACCTAGAATTCCAGCAGCTCAAGAGGTTGAGGCAGGAGGATTGCATGTTCAAAACCAGCCGCAGCAACTTCATGAGGCCTTAAGCTACTTAGCAAGACCCTGTCTCAAAATTATTAAAAAAGGAGGGGGCCCTGCTGGGGATATGTCTCCGTGGTTAAGCATCCCTGGGTTCAATCCCTGGTACTAAAAAAAAAAAAAAAAAAATGAAATCAGAAGAGATGTGACATGGTGCAGGTGAGTTATTACCCTATTACAGCCCTGTGAGATATTTCTTCTGGCAGGAGAGGAGCTGAGGGGTGCAGGAATCTATTTTCTTTGGAAGAACACAGGGCATGATGATAAAATAAACATTTCCCAATTCTTCTCTGGTTTTCTGTAAATGGCTCAATTTGAATATTGTCTTTCCTTATAGTTGTGCAGCAAATTCTTCTGTGAGTTGAAGAGAAACTTAGTTTATCAAATGAGTTTCTTCTTGGCTATGAATCAAGAGCCAGATATTTCTTAATATACCACTCTCTCCGTAAATAGTGCAACTGGTAAATTAGTAAATGGTGCTTGCTTAGGGATGATCTCAATTAAAACGTTTTCCTTACGTGCCTATTAGCCACGAAACAATTCCTATGCTGAAGCTCATGAAAATGCATTTTAGAAGCAATGGAGTTGCATTATTTTAATAATTATAGGAACATTAACAGGAAGCAACCCTCATTCTTTTCTAATATGTAATATCTTCATTTACGTTGTTTACAAAATTCTGCTCACACAGAACTCTTCATCCTCTCGGTCCCCTCTGCATAAATCTGCTCAGAAACTCCTGCGTTGTTTATTCCAAGGGCTCCGAACTGGTGCTAATAGAATGGAGAATGTTTTCCTTTCTTTAAAATGAGCAGAATGCACTATGTTCTGGAAAAGTACAACCAACTGGCTTCATAACTCAAAAGTCCTACTACTTTTATTGTTTTCAAAGTCACAAAAGAATTTTTATAACACAATGATAGAAAACAACCTTTTTCTTCCTTCTTTTCTTTTTTTTTTTTAATTGGTTCTTTTTAGTTACACATAACAGTAGAATCCATTTTGACATAATTATACGAGCATGAAATAGATCTTATTGTAATTCAGACCCCAGTACCTCTCCTTCCCATCCCCTCTCCCTATCCCCTGCTACCCTCTCTCTATTGATCTTTCTGCCATTTACCCATATTTATTTATTATTTGTTTAAATGAACTTCTTGTGGTTGTGGTGTATTCATACATGTACACAGGAAAGTTGTATTTCTCCTTTTCTTATCCCCCTTCCTCCCCTTCATTTTCCTTTATCTAGTCCACTGAACTTCTATCCACCTACCCCTTATTTTAGGTTGCCTCTACATATCAGAGAAAAAATTTGGCCTTTGGTTTTGGGAGACTGGCTTAACACGTATTCTCCAGCTTACCAGCAAATGCCATAATTTTGTTCTTCTTTATGGCTGAGCAATATTCCATTGTGTATTTATATCACATTTAACTTACTTATTTGTTAATTTATTTTACAGTAGAATGCTTTTGACATATTTTACACAAATGAAGCACAACTTCTCATTGCTCTGGCTGTACGTGGTGCAGAGTCACTCCAGTAGTATAATCATACAGGTATATAGGGTTATAATGCCATCTCATTCTACCTTCCTTCCCATCCCCACAATCCCACCCCTCCCCTGACTCCCCTCTACACAACCAAAGTTCCTTCATTCTTCCCTATCCTCCTGCCCCACTATGGATCAGCATTCACTAATAAGAGAAAACATTCGGCTTTTGGTTTGGGGGAACTGGCTTATTTCACTTAGCATGATATGCTCTAGTTCCATCCATTTACCAGAAAATGCCATAAATTATTCTTATTTAAGGCTGAGTAATATTCCATTGTGTATATGTACCACATTTTTTTAATCCATTCAGCTAATGAAGGGCATCTAGGTTGATTTCATAGTTTAGCTATTGGAATTGAGCTGCTATAAACATTGATGTGGCTACACCACTGTAGTATGTTGATTTTAAGTCCTTTGGGTATAAACCATGGAGTGGGATAACTCATTAAAGTGGTGGTTCCATTCCTAGTCTCCCCCTCTCCCAGGAATCTCCATGCTGCTTTCCATAGTGGTCGCACCAATTTGCAGTCGTACCAAGGATGTGTGAATAATTTATCATTACTTGGATTCTTGATAACTGCCATTCTGACTAGAGTGAGATAAAATCTCAATGTAGTTTTAATTTTCATTCTCTAATCCCTAGAGATGTTCAACATTTTTCATGTATTTGTTAACTGTTCATATATCTTCTTTTGGGAAGTGTCTATTTAGTTCCTTTCCCATTTATTGATTGTGTTATTTGTTTGGTTTTTTTTTTTTTTTTTTTTTTTGGTGTTAAGTTTTTGAGTTCTTTACATATCCTAGAGAATTATGCTCTGGCTTAGGTGCATGTGGTAAAGATTTTCTCCCATTCTGTAGGCATTCTCTTCATGTTCTTTATTGTTTTCTTCGCTATGAAGAAGATTTTTAGTTTTATTCCCTCCCTGTTTGAGTCTGTAAACAAGTCAGGATGGTGGCACCTCCCATTTATTGATTTTTGATTTTACTTCTTGTACTTTCAGAATCTTCTTACGGAAGTCATTTCCTAAGCCTATATGGTGGAGTGTTGGGATACATTTTCATCAGGCAGGTGCAGGGTTTCTGGTGTGCTTCCTAGATCATTGATCCACTTTGACTTTTGTGCAGGGTGAGAGATAGGGGTTAAATTTGAAAATAACCTTTTCTAATGTTGGAGACACTTAAAAGGTTGAAGAAGGGACCTTTGAACATCATTTGGAAATACCTGAATATGACTAATATCATTCATGTATATTACTTCACTAGTGACAATATTCTTATGGAAAATAATGTCAGAGGCAGCAATTTTTAGGTAAAGAAACAATCCATACTTCCATTAAATCAACAATGAAGAACAAGAATATGCCTATATACCATCTTCCAAACCTTCAATCATTCTGCAGTCAAGGTTTGACAACATAATTATTATCTCACAAAGATGGATGAATGAATGGATGGATAAATGAACAGTCCAAAAGAGAGACAAAGAAAGAAAAAAATAACACACACAGGTTTACATTTTAATTTCTATCAAATTCTTATTGAAGGATGTACAACTTTCTGGGACTCCATGAAACTTCTGAACAATAAAGGCCATTTGAAGTTCACGAAATCAACCTCTCAAACTAATAGCAACTGATAGATGAGGTGCTCTCAAAGGTTATTTTAAATCAGAGCCAAGTCACAAGGTATCATGCTTAAGAAGTGGACATGGAGGGATAGCCAAGGAAGAAAGGATCAATCAAGTGCACACCACAGTGAGGTGGTGTGTGTTCCGGTGATGCTCATGTGATGATCTGAGAGCCCTGTCCTTCCCAAGACTAAGAACCATCCCAACCTCCCTAGTAGAACACAGTTCAACCTGGTCACACTCAATAGTGGTTTCCTTAATTTTTCTTTCATAAAAAGACACTCAAGTAGCTACCCTTAAAGGGAAAAATATATATTGATTATTGCATTTAAGTTATATACAAAAATAAAGAGGAAATGGAACTTCAAATGGGTGTTTATTTTTCAACCAATACCTAATGATGAGACTGAATCAAGGAATGAGAAAATATGACCTACCTTTACAAAGTTTATGTTCAGAGTGGGGTAAAAGAATAATAAGAAAATTGGCAAATAAGGCTCACAATATAATTAAAAGTCATGATATTACCTATAAAAGAAAGTTTTAAAAAAGATACCGTCGATGACCTTAAAAGAGAATTGTTATTGCATTTATCACCTCAGTTCTTTGCAATTTTGCTATTATTGAGCTGACTTTTTATTCAATGATCCCCGAAACTTCATTATGAATAGAGGCTTTTATAGGTATCAAGCAATAAACTCCAGCATTTAAAGGACAAGTTAGAAAAAAATTGAGGTTCCAGACCTATTGCCATTTAAAATTAAAAAAATAAAACAAAGAACATTTTCACATTTCAAATAAAAAATTAAAAACAAAAAAATTTCCAATGGAAAAACAACCCCCAACAGTAAAGAGTGTGATATGCTATTACGGTGATGCAGCCACAGAAAACCAAATGTACCCACAGCAAAAAGAAAAACAATCTCAAAACTCTGACAATCAGCAAAATCAATTCAGATTGCAACTAAAAGACTCCTTTAATATTATTCCTTCCAGACTGAGTAAAAATAATGATCTGAGTCTACCTGACATCTTTGCTTTCATTGTCCTTTGAAGATGTATGTTAGTGTAAAATCTACAAAGTTGCTTGGAAGGAAAAGGAAACATTTTGCCAAAAAACGCCCCAGCTTTCTTCTACAGTGGTGCATAGTAGAGACTTCAGAAAAGATAAAAGATTGCATAATATGTTTGATTGGTCACTCAATAAAGGAACCTACAGAGAAGATTGACTTTTCGACCCTGCGAGGTTTTCTCCAGAACCTGAAGTGTAATGAGCAAGAAAAGTCAGTTTCACCCTACACTAGCAAATCTAATTGCCAGTGTTTTTCTTATTAATTAAAAAAAAAAAGTTGAATTCTTTCAAGAATGTAACCAAAAAAAAAAAAAAAAGTACTTTAATAGCAACCAACAGAATTTCTTCTGAATAATTTCAGAAAAGTAGCTTTCCAAACATAATGGCACACCTTTATTTACAGGGTGGTAAGGACACTGAACTTCTTCTTTAGCCACTTACTCTTGCAGCAGCATATTCCTGCTCAAGGGCAACACTGCTCCTGTAACCTGAGTCACATTTTTTTTTTTCTATTCAGTAATGAAAGGAATAATGTTAACATAATTAAATTCAGCACTAGGGAGAGCTTCCTTAGAGCTGCACCCCCAGGCCTACATACATATTTTACAAGAGCTTCCCAAGTATCCACTATCTTCTCTATCCAATTAGCAAGCTCTTTATAGGGAACTAGTATAAATACTTCACAGACAATCGTGGTTCAAATCTTCCTGATGCCACACAGAGGTGTCTTTTCTCTGCTGACTTAGAACAGAGCTTTACAAAGTGGAAAAAGGGAAGTACACACTACATTGGACTTTCAGCATTCCAAATAGCTTTCATTAGACTAGCAAAAAAACTGTGTATCCCTTTCCTATTTTGTTCTGCAGCATCTTGTTTTTCAATAGAGGGGAAGAAAGTGCAGAGCAAACTTTAAACTGATTGTTTTATAAACAAACAAAAATAACTGAAACTTCCTTTAAAAGAATGGGTTTAACCTATACATTCTTCTTTTCTTTTCTTTCTTTTTTTTTTTTTTAATTTTTTTTGGTACTGGGGATTGAACCCAGGAGTGCATAACTACTGAGCCACAACTCAGCCCTTTTTAAAATTTTATTTAGAGACAGGGTGTCAAATAGTTGGTTAGAGCCTTGCTAAATTGCGGAGGCTGGCTTTGAACTCTAGATCCTCCTGCCATGGCCTCCCACACCACTGGGATTGCAGGCATAGGCCACTGCACTTAGCTACCTACACATTCTTATTAAAAATTTTATTGACACAATATAATTATAAAATAGTTGGATTCATTGTTATATATTTGTACATACACAAAATATGACAATATTATTTGGTCACTTTCATTCCCTAGTATATCTTTCTCGTCCTCTCTTCCCTTCCCAATTCCTTTCCTCTACTCTATTGATCTCCCTTCGATTTTCACGAGATCTTCCTACCACTTTTTTCTCCCTTTTTCTTAACTTCCACATATGAGAGAAATCATAGAACCCTTAACTTTCTGAGTTTGGCTTCTTTTGCTTAACATAATATTCTCAAGTTCTGTTTTCCTGCAAATGCCATAATTTCATTTTTCTTTTTGGCTGAATAAAACTCCATTGTGTATGGATACCATATTTTCTTTATCTATTCATTCATTGATGGGCATCTGGACTGGTTCCATAACTTGGCTGTTAAAATGTGTGCTGCTATAAATATTGATTTGCCTGTATGACTAGGGAGTACTGATTTTAGTTCTTTTGGGTAAATATAGAGAAGTGGGTAAGTTGGCTCTCCATATTCATGGCTTCTGCATTAGTGGATTAAACCAAGCCCAAATTAAAATTAAAAATATTTGGGAAAAAAAATCCCTGAACTCTGTTCTGAACATGCACAGACTTTTCATCTTGTTATTATTCCCTAAATAATACAATAACAACAATTTACATATCATTTACATTGTACTAAGAATTATGAGTAATCTAGGGAAAATTTAAAGTACACACAAAGATGTACATAGGTTTTATGCAGACACTATGCCATTTTATATAAGGAACTTGAACATTCTGGACTTTTGCTCTCGGTTAGTCCTGGAACTGTATTCTTAGCTGTGTCCACTGAAAATGAATTTAGAATAAATGACACCATAACCCCTAATATCTTGATTTTTAATACTATTCCTCCACAAAAGAAGCCACCTACTGGAAAAATAGCTATTTCTATTTTCTATCTATTTCTACTTTTTTATGTGACAGAAATAATACAAAGCAAACATTTTATTGTCAAATGAAAGAGAAAGTGCTAAGAAACTGATGGGGACTTCTCGAAAGGACATAGGAGCCCACTTAAAAGGCGTTCTACTCATGAAAATTGGGAGAATTTAAGAACCAAGGAAGAATAATGTCAGTAATGAATTTTTATATTTGAAAAAGAATCCATGAGTTCATATGATATTTAGAAAGGAAGGGGAATGAAGAGGAATTACAGAGTTAGGAAATAATTGTGCACCCACTGATGTCATGATTAATTTGGACAGGAACCATCAATAGACTGTAACATGTTGGGGAAAAGCTGACAAAGAACTGGTTATTCAAACATCTTGAATATCACCTCCCAGTTCTCTAATTATAAAAATAAATTTTACCTTTATCATTCAGAAATCTGATTTCACCTCAACCAACCAAGTGAATAAATTTTAACATCACCAAGAAACGGTATTTTTAAAATCATACCACCTGATGTAGATATAAAGCACTAAAAAGGGTAGTCTTACCTGAGTAGTTAGTGTGCCAAGATGTTTTCATCTAGTCTTGGAAAAAAATCGTCAAACAAATCCAAAATGAGATTTATTTCACCAACTACGAGCCTGACACATCAAAGTCATCAACATGAAAGATGATACCCCAGCCCTCCCCAAACCCCATGTCCTCAATGCCTGAAATGTAATTTCGGAGTTCAGGAGGAAAAAGTGTGTGTATGTGTGTGTGTGTGTGTGTGTGTGTGTGTGTGTGTGTGTGTACACACAAAGAAAAACAATATTCATTCCTGAAAAATCCAGTGAATGAAACATAAGTGTTCATTATACCATTCTTTTACCATGTCTATAGCTTTCCAATTTTTCAAAACAACTTATTGTAGGGGAAACTCACAATTAAAAAAAAAAAATCTAAACATTAAGTCTCCAAGAATATGGAGAATAGAGCTCATGCCAAAATAATAGATTGGTTGACAATTCAGGCAGAGGCCATTGTATCAAGCAGCACCAAGCATCAAATGGAAGCCAACTCAGTGCCTAAAGACCACCCACTGCCGTCACCAGCTGTCTCTTCTGGAAAGCTTTCTGGTGAGGGCTTTTCATCAACAACTAGCTGCCTTCCCTCTGACCATGATATGACAAAGATGCTCACTCTTGCCTGAAGACTTCTGCTTGGGGTGTGAAGCTCTGAGGACACTTGCTCTCTCTAACATACTGGAAACCACACTGTTCTATAAGTGTCCCGCAAGACAGTCAAGGCTCAGTGATCAGGAAATAAGAACAGGATCCAGAAACAGGTGAGGAGAGACAGAAAGAAAGTTACATACTTTATGCCAAGAATTTTTCTTGGCACCCCAAGGCAAAGGCTCTCATTTTTCCTATTAAACTTGAAGTAAGAACTACTGACAGCATCTGTCTTGCAACCATGAACAGAAGGCTTGTTTGAGAATCAACCCAGCAACTGGAAGGATCAGAGATGCAATGACTGGCATAAAGAACTGGGTTCCTGGACACATGTATCACCTCCTGGATCAAGCAAGGCATCCAATCGGGAGTCATATTAGCTGATAAATTCCCTTCTTCTCCCAATTTTTACCCTTTCCCCAAATTCATGTGAGTGAATTGTAAGTACAATTCAATTTCAATTGAAATAATGCTTTGTGTAAAATGTTTTCTATGCACAAATAGATTAGGGAAATGAATGTTGCCTATTCACACCTCTCAATTTACTAAGCACATTGGAATAATAAAGTCTCTTGAGAAGTTCTTCAGTAAGGAAACTTTCAAATTAGTATATACCAAACAACTTGACGAATGGTTAGAAATTGAGCCATGAGCAGAGGCACACACCTGTAATCCCAGTGGCTCCAGAGGCTGACGCAAGAGGATCTCAAATTCAAAGCCAACCTCAGCAACTTAGCAAGGCCTAAGCAACTTAGAAAGACCCTGTCTCAAAATAAAAAGATAAAAAGGACTGGGGATGTGTCTCAATGGTTAAGCACCTCTGGGTTTGATCCCTGGTACCAATAATAATAATAAAAAAAATGGTTAGAAGTTACACAGGAAGCAATTATGGCAAGAATTCTGTTAAAATCATTCATTTGCCTGCAAAAAAAAAAAAAAATCCTCTCCTACATCATCACCTAATTTCAGCATATAACATGTATCTATTTCCACTTCTATGAATTTGAGGCCCACATAATCAAACCAAAGATTGTAACATCAAAATTCTTAAATCTCCCTGCAGGTATTTTGTGCATGCCTGTGTTATATTGTTAGGCATAACATAAATTTGCCTATTTCCCAGTGTGACTGTGACCTGCTTGTGGGCAAAATACATAACCTTTTCATATCTGTAGTCTCCAGCAGGGCGACTTATATCTGATACATAGGAGGAGCCCAATAAACTGTTGAGTGAATAAAATCATTACTAGTTTACTTTTTTCCTGTGAGACTCACAATTTCTTGTTTCTTTCCTTCATTTCCCCTTCTGTTACATATTAAATTAATGCCTTTATTGAACAATTTGTAGTAACTCCTAGTTCTTAAGTCCTGGGAGAGTAGAACAAATTCAATGCTCATTAGTGTGTACCACAAGTTTAAATGATTTGTTCACTGCACATTCCCTGTCACTTGTCTTGAATGAATCAGGATTCATCATTGCAGGTCTCTTTAATCTTTCATTTTCTTGGAGAAAATTCTACAATTAAAAATGATTCTAATTCTGCTTCACCTCATCTTTTAAATTAATAATGAATGGCAAGTTTAACAGAGTTTTCTAATGTAGGCACATTAGGGAAAATAATTATAGGCTATTGTGCATGGACCTTGTGGAGTTAATTTCATTCAAAATAGAATACATACTGCCAGCATATCAGGTTGCTGGAACAGATGGTTTTGCTACCCTCCATCTATTGCCTGGACAAGCCACAGCCAAGCACATCTTAGTAATATTTTCTAACCTGTAGTGACACTATAGAGAACATAAACCCAAATATATTGAAAAGAAAAAAATTAAAAACTATAATGGTAGAATAGAATGTAAAATCATGTAATATATAATGTGAAATGTCTTTTTTCTTTGTTTGGGGGGTTTTTGTTTGTTTTGGTAATGGGGATTGCATTACCAAAACACACACACACACACACACACACACACACACACACACACACATACACATAGAGCATGCTAGGCAAGTGCTGTACCAATAGCTACACCTCCAGCCCTAAAAGGATTTTTTTTGTTTGAAGAACAATAATAAAAAGACTGATCTTGAAAAGATACTAGGGCTGCATGAGAACCATTTACAAATATTTGCAGAGGGAGTTGGGAGTATATCTCAGTGGTAAAGCATTTTCCTAGCATGTGTGAGGTCCTAGGTTTGACCCTCAGCACCACAAAGACACAAAAAAGTCTACAGAGAGTGAAATATTCCAAATAATCTGAAAAATCAATTTGACCCTGTCACATGTATGGAATATACATTTAAAGACAGAAAGAACTTATATAATATTTAAATTATTTGCAGTCATCACAGTACTTGTGATAATATTGTTATTCTGAGATAGTGTTATACATACAAGGTGAGATAAAACCAAAGAGTGAAGATACTGGTGTCACTAAGAACTGGATTTTCAGCATAGAAAAAAAAAAAGATGCAGATGTAAAATTGATGAGGATACTTTTTAAAACATTGTATAATTAATTTTAAACTAGAAATGTCTGTATAGACCCATTTCATTCTTTATATATGAAAAATGCATAGGCCCAACTCTGCCCACTATAAAGTGATAATGACTAACCCAATAGCATTGAGAATCTCAGCATTCATAGTATTCATACTAAGGATCTTCAAAGAAACATTTGATTTCAGACCTGGAATAGGAAATACAGAAGTACGAAGCAAATTTTCTTATCAGAAGAAAAAAATACTGGGTCACATCAAAAGCACCTGGAAGTCAATTTGAATGGGCTTTAACTAGCCAGAGATATCACAATTTAAGCAAGAATAAAGTTTACCAATTCAATGAAATAAAATGAATTAAATATTTCTACCCCATGAATTTGTAAAGGAATTAGGGGGAAAAAGTCACTGGGCCTTCAGTGAATACTATGGAAATAAACCCCCTAATGAATATGATGAAAGAACTGAGCATTAATCTTCCTTTTCCTACAGTTATGATGTCAGGCTTGTTCCAAATCATTGGTGAGAAGCTCCTCTTTATCAAGTTATTCCAGCCAGTAAATGAGGAAAGAGAATATCCCTACATGGTAAACTTTAATAAAAAAGTAAAGAATTTAAGCAATGATAGTTGCCAAAATGACAAAGACAGACAAGCAAACCTGTTGACTTTCCAGATAGAAATACACCTAACAACTAGGGATGATCTTCCCTAATCCTCTAAGAAATAACACTGACCTTGAACTTCAACTTCTCTTCTCCTATCTATCAATTTATTGATAATGGCAGTGACTGGACTTCCTAAATAATAGCACAAAATGTAGCTGGCAAAATCCAGATCAAAAGGCTTGAAATAACCTAGATTCTTTCACCAAAAATTTCAAAGGAAAAAAAATATGGTGAGGAATACATGCAATACAGGAGATTTAAGAGATACATCCATTAGTCACAATGTATGAAGACTTATCTGAATCTGACTCAAATAAATTATACAGAAAAAATTATGAAGCAGTAGGAAAAATTTCAACACTGGACATTTGAAAATATAAGTAAATTATTATTAAAATTTTACATGTGATAATGATACTATGGTTTTATTATTAAAAAGAACATTTCTTATATTATAGTAATGTATATTAGAACATGCTTTGATGAACATGCATTATTTATTGGCTTTAAGATAATCAGACTAAAAGGGTACAATAAAAAAAGAATACTGGCCTTGACCTGATAATTATTAAAGACGGTAATGAGGACATAGGTATTCATTATGTTTTGTTTTAAATTTTCCAAAAATATTCTATAATGTTTGAAGTACAAGCACAAGAAATAAGAATCAGATATGATCTGCAACCTAGAATTTAGACCAAGTGACATGTTTCTGATAAAGGACAAGAAAGTGTTTGAATGGGATTCCTTATTATAGAAAGAGTCCACTGAGTGGACTTCTGGTTACTGAAAACATATATAAGGTGGATACTGAGCACACATTCAATGATTAGATGAGTTAGGTTTCAGGCTTATTCTAATGTGGTAGTCTATCTTATTAAACTGGTGCAAAATAAGGAGAAACAGCAAGAACATGCACTGTTTTTTACTATGTGCTTGTGTGTGAAGCAGAACGGCCTGGGATACAAAGCACAGGTACAGAAGAAAATGAGAATGGACTCCTAAAAGAATAGAAACAGAATAGAAATGAGCTAAAAACAATTTTATGTAGACCACCTATGCTCAACTTCCTACAGTTGAGAGTCCTGCTGAGTTTCTTCTAGTTCACTGAAAGATAAGAATAATTTCTCTATCACTAGTAACAAACCCAAACACCAAGTTTTCAAGACACTAATTTAACTAAGTTTCAGGAAACCATGCAAAGAGATCATTAGGAAAGCACAGCTCTATGCTACCCAGGCATTATTTTCTTTGCTTTGCTTCAGACATGCTAATTTAGTACGGTCTAGATCAGAAGTTCTATATCAGTAGTCACTTTACAAGGGTCAAATTCAACTCACTAGGAAACTGAAAAAGAAAATAATGGGAGGAAAAAAGCTACGTTTCTTCCAAGTCATCTTTCAAAATGATTCTATAAATCTTGTACCAATATTTGAATAGACACTATCCAGACTAACTGACACCCGTTTATTTTCTTTAGCAAAAAGAAAGAAATTGGGGGTTTTTACCAGGTTCTTCTCTTTAAAAAAAAAAAAAAAAAAAAAAAGAATAATCAGCCAAAGCATTCCTCTACTTTGTCTACATCATTTACCATTAAAAGTTAACACATTTTTGAACCCAGTTTTGATTTGAACCTAAGCAATTAAGTAATCAAATCTTGTTCTGGAAGTGGGTAGTTTTCTGCTACTTGTCTCACTGTAATTTCACTTCATCTGGTGTTCAGGAGCCCTCCCAGCCTGTACTATGAGCACAATGGATTATCCATGACTAACATAAAGTCCCATGTGAGGCTCAGGCAGCCTACCTAGCATTTCTTAAAGAAACTAGAAAGGTCACACTGAGGTACAGGTGTGGTCCGTGTAAAGATAATTATGACTTTATCTTCCTTAGGCATTTTCTTCTTTTTGATTCTTCTGATAACTAGATTGCTAAGAATCATTCCTATTCCCCCATTAATTTCCTGGTCAAGTTCACTGCCAATCAAAATGAAAGAACAGAAGCACTTCAGATGCCTCCATTTCATGTACTTTTAGAATCTGAATTTTCAACACAGAACATTTGAAGCCGCCCTTACCTTCTAGGAATAGCCAAAATCAGTTCTCTGAATTTGGAATATGATGAAATCTAAATGACTCTCTCCTCACGTTAGATCAACAGAAATTGAGTGCTTACTAAAAGAACACTGCTTATTAGCAGAGAGGTAAGTTACAATAAGCCAAAGGGGATAGGGAGTGTCTTGGTCACCAGAACTAACCCCAATACTGGGTGAAAAGTAAATTGAGAAATGAGGAATTCAAAGAAGCTGCTTGGTAACAGAACCTGAATACATATTCAAAAGACAACCACAGATTAAGTAAGCTCAAGGGTCAATCCTCTGTGCTATCCAAAAGAAAATGAGTTACTAATTAGTCTCAGCTAAAATCTTGATAAAACAATTTCATTTCTGTTAACAAACCCACTCATCATAGTATATAGTGGGACACCAAGAGCCAAAATACCCACACACTTTTTCCACTTTGAAAGCAAATATAAGATAAATTACCAATATGGAATAAACTATAGCTGGCTCAAGAATATGGCATTTATACACAATGGAGTATTACTCAGCACTAAAAAATGACAAAATCATGGAATTTGCAGGGAAATGGATGGCATTAGAGCAGATTACGCTAAGTGAAGCTAGCCAATCCCTAAAAAACAAATGCCAAATGTCTTCTTTGATATAAGGAGAGCAACTAAGAACAGAGCAGGGAGGAAGAGCATGAGAAGAAGATTAACATTAAACAGGGACGAGAGGTGGGAGGGAAAGGGAGAGAGAAGGAAAATTGCATGGAAATGGAAGGAGACCCTCACTATTATACAAAATTACATATAAGAGGAAGTGAGGGGAAAGGGAAAAAAACAAGGGAGAGAAATGAATTACAGTAGATGGGATAGAGAGAGAAGATGGGAGGGGAGGGGAGGAGAGGAGGGATAGTAGAGAATAGGAAAGGCAGCAGAATACAACAGTCACTAGTATGGCAGTATGTAAAAACGTGGATGTGTAACTGATGTGATTCTGTAATCTGTATATGGGGTAAAAATGGGAGTTCATAACCCACTTGAATCAAATGTATGAAATATGATATGTCGAGAGCTTTGTAATGTTTTGAACAACCAACAATAAAAAAAAGAATATTCATAAAAGGTTACACTGGAAGGAAGAAATGTTATCAAAAATGATTTCTTCCAAGTGAGTCATTAATTATTGGTGTTTTCTGGAAGCACTTGACTAGCTATTTATAGACTCACTTAACATTCCTAACATACCCGCTTCCATCACTCCCATCATGTGGGACAATGAAATCCCAATTACCATAATTATCATAAGTTAATCAGAAACTTAAGGTTCTACAGTGTAACCTCAATGGACCAGCATCAACTAATTAGGCAAATTGATTAAAGTTGTCCAAACTCCTTTCCATATAATTTTCCCTTTAAGTTTCCTTATCAAGGACAACAAACATGGCCATCTTATTTACTCTTTTATCCTTAGCATTAGGAACATTGTAGCTGTTAGGAAGAAAAAAAAGAAAAAAAAGAAAAAAAAAACCTTTGCCAAATATGAATAAATGCATGCATGCATGAACAAAGGCCTCATAGGCGCTCTGACTCAGTTGGGCAACTGGGACTTCCCAGACTTTAGAACATATATGGACCCTACCTGAAATACAAGATTTACTTTTTCTTGGAAATACAAGTACGTCTTTTTCTTTTTTTATATTTTGTGTTATTTTATGATTATGTGAACTGAAAGCTTTTTTTTTTTTTTAAAGATGCTATTATCTCTGCTCAGACTTTCATCTTAAGGCCAGGTGAGGCCTCAAAGGCCACCTAAATACCCTTGAGTCAGCGTTTGAGAGTCTCACAGGTTTAAACTCTTCAAGAAAGTGATAGCTTTTCAAATGCCATACTAGATGTGGTTCCTAGTATGTTCCATAGAACACCATGATTACTACTTCTGATGAACTATATGGTGGGTAGAAAGTCAATGTGAGCAAGTTATTACTAACGCATTTGACTTCCTCTACCTGGGCGGGGGAGGGTCATCCACATTGTTAAGAGAACACGAATCTTGTTGGAAGCGGTTTCAACATTCGAGGTTATTAACAGATTGGACTTCCATCCTGATCAAGAAATAGTCTCTGTATGAGAGGAGAGCATGGCAGTAGTAAACGCTCTAGGCAGGGGGAAATAATAAGGGCACTTGAGGAACACAACAGCAAATTCAAGATATCAGAAAAAGTGCTTTCAAGAAAACTACGAATACATGATTTCTTCAAAAACAACTTGTAAAAAACCCATTTCTGCTTTTACTGGGGATTTATTAAAGTTAATATAAGCGGAAAATACAGTATGGTATAAACACCAGTACAAATAACCTTTTACTTATCCTTATCTCATTGATCCATTTAGTCATTCATTTAATAAACATTTATAGGGGCCTATTATATACCAGGAGTAGCCTAAGGCACTGAGGATTGCATGATAATTTTCCTCCTTGGTTCCTTTCTGCATAGGATTTATCTGATAGAAGCGCAGTCATCACACAATCACCAAAAGATGAAAAGATTCTTAATTGCATTGTATTAAGTAAGGGGAGAAAAGGATGAGGGTGGTGATTTGACAAATGTAGTGGAGGATCTGGGAAAGTGATTGTGGCAATCTCAAGGGAGTGATAGAATGAACCGGGGGAGGGAGTATAGGAGGACCATCCAGGCGGTGCAAAGAAGCTGGGAAAAATGAACTTGACGTGCGTGTTCCAGGAAGAAAAATGAAGCTTGCAGGCTGAAGTCAGAGAGTGAGGCAGAAAGTTCCATGAAATGTGGGCAAGAGAGGAGGGCAGGGTGCAAACCATGTGAGGACTTGAAAGGGTCTGGATTGTCAAAACGACAGAAAGTCATCCAGAAGTGTTAAGCAAAGGGAAGTGACTAACAGGGGAGGTTTATCTTTGGTTGGTTGGTTTGTGGTTTTAATGATCAGACTAATCACTGTATAGAGAATAGACTGGAAGAATTCAAACATAGATATCGGGAGACAGGTAAGCAGCTGTTGCAATAGTCTGAAAGACAGGTGTGGTATAGACTAAGGCAGTGGTGGTCGGGAGGGACAGATGGCAACCAACTGAATAGGTAGAATGGCTTGGGTTGGGTAGGCTTGCTTTAAAGGGAGAATCCAGGATGATAGCCAAGTTTCTGTCTACTCAAGTAGAGTGAAAATGGACAAATCCAGGATCGTGCATTTGGTTTGGGGAAGTGGAGAAAAGAGTTATAGGCCTGAGCCCGGTATCCTCTGAAAAGCCTGCTGGCAAGGTTGGCCTTTGGCTGGCATCTGGGAAGTTGGATTTTGAGAGGGTTCCCATCATTCCCTAATAAAAAGGATTCACTGCACCTAAACTATTTAGGCAAATAATATGCTTTCCTCCACCGAGTGTGGGGTCTTGGTACACAGGAAGCAAAGCAAGCGTGCCTATCTGATCATCCTCCCCACAACAACCTGAAGCACTGAGTCTCTAGTGAGCTTCACTAGTAGACAAGATTTCACATGTGCTGTCACACTTCAGTGCCAGGGGATTTAAGTGCTTTCTGTGTGACTTCTTTGAGAGAAGTCTTTTGGAAGTTTGAGCCTGGTTTCTTCTGGGCTTTGCCCCATGTTCCATTTTTTTTTTCTGCTGATTTTGCTTTGTATTCTTTCACTGACATAAATCATAGCCATAAATATGACTACATGATGAGTCATGAGAGCCCTCCTAGTGATTCACCAAATATGCGGGTGGTCTTGGGGACCTCCAACACAGAGACATACCGAGTTTGAAGCAGTATTGTATTGAATGCTCAACAAAGCAGTCAGAACAAGCCATGGATCCATTGATGGTATGTGTTCTTCTCAGACTCAATATCTATTACAACTGGCCATGTGGAACTAGACGTTCAAGTAGAAATGACCGTCCAGAAACCACCGATCCATATTCCTCATTTTGTCAACTAACCCACAGGTGAGAGAAGTAAAATACCTTTCTGGAGGTTGCAGAACTCCTTGGTAGCAAATAATAGTACACCAAAACCACTAAGTTCCTACCAGTACATCACTTTGCAACCTAGCTGGAGTCTGTTCTCACAGGCCTCTTGCTTGCACCAGAATGTGGCACATGGTTGCAGATTTCCACCATGTTGCATTTTCAATTAAAACAGCTAAATGAGGTGTCTTAAAAAAAATGATTTCCAAGCTGCCAGGACAATAATGCCACAAACTCCACCAGATTTTATTAGAGTCAAATGACAGTATAAATCATTAGGAAAATGTGTGCCAACCACAGACACAGCAATGCCTCAAACTCTTGGAGCACTGAACACCATCCAGTTGGCTGAGAAAGAACCATGGGGTTTAAAATCATTTTTTGCAATTACTATCCTAGCTAGTTCATCGTTTTTGGCAGATATGCTCCACATACATAAATGAACTCAGCTAATTTTCACTCTGCTGATCGACAAATAAGATTTTTTTCCCCCGTCAGTAAAACCACCCAGAGAGCTTTCATAAAATCTGAGGTAGTGCATCAAAAAAATGAGTCTATTTGTTACGGTCTGCTTTGAAATGATGCATATTAAATAGGCCACCCAATATTCATCACAGAAATTCGAATGCTAGGAGGGAGAGTGAAGAGTACCACTTAACAGAGAGTCAAATGACAATATTTCAAAGTATTTCTTGACACCCCCCCCACTTCAAATTTTATTTTTTAAGATACATATGAAACTACATATTTATAGAGTACCATGTTCTGTTTCGATTCATCCTCACACATCTATCATTTCTTTGTGGTGAAAACATTCCAAATCCTTTCTTCTAGCTTTTTGGAAATATAGAATACATTATCCTTAGCTATAGTCACCCTACTGTGCAACAGAACACCAAAAATTCTTTTTTCTGCCTAACTATAACTTAATACTCACTGGTCAACCTTTCCCTTTCTCTTCTTCCCCATTTTTTTTTTCTTTTGAGTTGAACTTGCCTTCCATAAAATAGGAAAAAAAAAAGAGTTATTTACTATGGGCTTCTCCAAAATCATTATTAGTTCTAAACTATTAGATAAGAAATATTGTATAATGCTACACCAGTTTCCTTGAGCAATAAAATATTTATATGACTAAAGAAATAAAAGAGCTTTTCTATTAAACTTACATTTTCATTCCAGTTTCTTTTCCAGGTTGTCTTCTTAGGACTGTTCATCAACAGCCCAACTGATAAATTCTGTGTAAGAATGTCTTTTGTGATAATTTCAAAGATGTAACACTATTTTCCATTGGTTAACCCTTCCTACAAAGAGAAGCATCCCTCCAACAAGAACTCTCCTACAATGTGAAAAAAATTCATCATCTGTGATGACTCAGGAGGGGGAAAAGGGACACTATTAGAATAGGGATCCCGGGGGACTCTAATTATATGGATAATGCTCCATTCCTTAGATTTCTGAGGTGGTTGAATGGCATTTGTGGTGTGCTTGAAACTCTGTATGTCTTAAATACTTTATTATAATTTTTAAATATCACACCCCCTGACCTTGCTTACTTGACATTCCTAGCTCTAGGAGGAAGAGTCTTCCTTAACCTTGACATCTCTAGAGTCAAAATGAATTTTCTTTAAAAAGTGGTCCATTGCATCATCTAGGTTCCATTAAAACAACTAGTTCTACTACAATGCATTCCCAAAGACTGGGCCAAATCCTTCCGACATTTTCTGTCAAATCTCTCTTGTCTCTGGAGCAGCTTGAAAGAATACATAAGCCAAGGGTATTTTCAATCAGGGCAAGAGAAGTGAAAACATCTCCTCATATTAAAGCTGCCAGCTTCCCAAATAGAAAATGTTATGAGCAAGAAAAAGATATAAGACCAAGAAAAACTTAAATTGACCAAATGTTCCATAAGTTTAAAAGCTCTTCTTCTCCCAATTGATAATCGGGAGATAGGAGCATGCTGTGCTCACATAACCTTGTGTTTAAAGTGTGGCACAGCAGTGGATTCTCAAAGGGGTTCCTGGACCCCAGCATTGGCTCCAGGGGAACTTGTTAGAAATGCAGAGTATAGACTCAGTGCTGGGGGTAAGATGAGGGTGGACGGTAATCTATTCTAAGAAGCTCTCCAGGTGATTCTGATGCCTAGAGTTCAAAAACCACAGATGTAGAAGTTGGAATCCAAGGTCTCTAAATGCAGAGTGAACGAGTTTGAACACCAGGGTATGCCCTTGGTGTGAATGCTTTAATGTCCTCATCTATAAAATGAAGACAGTAATTCCTGACTCACTGGACACTGGTAGTAAGATACTGCATGATGGAGTCTGGCAACACACCTCACACATACTGAGCACTCATTACATGTGAGCAATTATTTTTTTCTACTATGGAGGTGATCACAGATTTGCTCATCCATTTATGAAATTAGCATTTATTGAATATTTGCCACATACTGACATTAAAATCACCCACACGGTTCTGATGAAATTCCGTACCAAAACAGAAAGAACCAACCTGCAAACAAAAACTACAGCCAATGCCCAAACACCAGTGGCTGGAAGTAGGCACATGTTTCCGGGAAAAGATTTGGGGGGAAAGCGGCTTGACTGTCAGGCTTTCTCTGAGGCTTTATCTACTCCTTCTCTGCTTTACGGATCTCAGGAGGCATGAATCACTTGTCTTTTGAAACCCCCAGTGCTGGTGTCTTGCCTGACAAAGGACAGATGAGCAAGTAGCTTGTAGGCACAAGAATAAATGAGTTGTACTTCTAGGACAGGGCCCTCTAACTCCTGGAGCACCATATGCCAGGGCAGAGGGACAATTACACAGCCATCATGTCCATAACAAACCCTCATAATGTACCTTTCCCTGAATATATTGCCCAAACCTCAAGGCTGCACATAATGGTTTTGCACACCAGTTTCCAAGGGCAGGTGTTACACGGGCAAAGCTTTTAAATTAATTAAAAGAGACACTCAAGCACTCTTCATGCCATTCCTTAATCTCCATTCCCCTGTGATAAATACAGAATGACAGGAACAGGCCCAGGCTCATGAGTTGGAGGCAGGACCCTATGGACGCTCGCCAAGTAGCCCTCAGAAATTGCAGCAGATCCCAGGGCTCAGAGAAAGGAAGAAGAAGGAAAGGAACACTAGGGCTCAGCTATGTCACTAATGTGTCACCAAAGAATGCTCCGCTCCAAAGAGTGGCCACTGGTCATGGGCTCTCACACATCTTTGACTAGTAGCAATTAAAAGAACAAATAAAAACATAACAGCAATGGGCTGGTGTGATGGTGCACACCTATAAACCCAGCTACTCACAAGGCTGAGGCAGGAGGATTGCAAGTTTAAAGTCAATCTGGGCAATTTACTCAGATCCTGTCTCAAATAAAATTTTTTAAAAAGTCTAGGGGTGGAGCTCAGTAACAGAGTGCTTGTCTAGCATAAGCAAGGCTCTGGGTTCCATCTCCAATACCCCACTGACAAAAACCCAGCATGTATTTCAGTGAAGACATCGAAAGATAACAATAACCACAATTATGATTTATTGAGGTTTATTGAGGGTATCCTAGTGTCAGGCGATGTGCTAAAGGTTTCTCATGCAAATTTTCATTTTGCTGTGGTAGCCAGCCTCTAAGAGGGCTCCTTCCTTCCTTGTATACAGAACCTTGTGTAGTCCCCTTTCACACTGAGGTATACCCCTGGCCATTTTTTTTTTTTTTTAATTTTGGGACAGAGACTCACTAAGGTGCCTGTGCTGGCCTTGAGCTTGTGATTCTCCTGCCTCAGCATCTCAAGTCACTGGAATCAGAGACATACACCACCACATCTAGCCCCATTCCTTTTTGTTAAGGGAAAATTAATCATTTAATGGAAATCTTTAAGGTCCTTTGATTGTCCTCAAGACACTGTATTCATCTTTCATGGTGCCTACGATTCTGCCTTGTATTTTAGTAACTTCATTGTGGATAGAGTAGAAGTCCCTGATGGGCAGGACTAAGGTCTGCGTCACAGGGCTAGTACACAGTAGAAAAGGCATAGGATGCTGTGCCGTCCAGGAGACTTTGGCATCAGTGTCCCTGCTCTGGCATCTCAGCTCTACCACTTCCAGATCAGCGGATATTAGGTAAGTTACATAAACCTCATGAGCCTTAGATTTCCCATTCTTGTAACAGGGCCAATATTAATGCACACGTTTGCTTACTTAGAAAAATACACATAAGGTGCTCAGTACATTGCCTAGAACACAGTAAGTGCCCAATAATTGTTATCTCTTTGAATTATTATATTCAAATAGGCATTGAAAAACATCCAATATTTTAAACAACTCAGTGAAAGCTCTTCTCTCATCCTTTCCACATGTCAGAAAGAGATGTTCCAATGAAACTCTGGGAGGCAGACACTGAAACCTTTTAGTCACCAGGCTAATCAAGGCACTAAGACTTGGCCAGGGCTGCTCCTAGAGTTCAGCCTGCCCTGCTAACATAATGAGGGGGATCCAGAACAGGTACCAGCAATCCCACCATCCAGGGGGCACGTGCAGACAGCAACTGAAGCAAGGAAGGTCTCCCTCACCCTGGTCATATAAACAGGTGCAGAGGAACCTCAGCCTCCAACTTATTTCCCAATACCACTGCATTCTTATTATTTTGTCAGTGCAGACAAAGCTCCTTGGCTCCTGACAACACTTGCTCTAAGCCTTCCCGTGTGGTACACTTCTCTTTGGTTAGAGCAAATAAGCTGTCATGTGTTTTATCATCCCCTCAGGTGACTCCTATCAAATGATGTCTCAATTCCCACCTCCCTTTGAACTTACCTTTATGACTGCTTCTTTTTCCCCCCTTAGACATGATAGAGCTTTCTGTATAAAACTGTTTGCAGTCTAAAATAGTTCCACAACTTTCCACTTTCTTCTAAGACCAAGAAAAGAGTATTTGAGAAAAATACCAGTCACATCCCCGACCTCAAAATAAGCACAAACACCCAGCATTGCAAGGGTTGTTAGGTTTCGGGGGGCGTATAAAGAAGGATCAAAATGTAGAGCCTGACCTCAAGGGACCCCTGTGATCTAGCAGAAGCGATTGAAAAACAGTAGTAGTAAGCAGAATAGGAAGTGCCAAATGACGAATTCCCAGAGGAGAGGGAATGGATGGCCCATTACCCCAAGGAAAGGAAAATGATGACAGATGAGGACACAGGGAGATCGGGGGAAGGAGTGGGTCTTGGGTGTGGTCTCTAAAAGGTGGGAGGATCCTGACCCAAGGAGGTGGGGAAGGGCAGGGAGAGCACCATGGGGAAGAAGGAATGGAGGGCCAGAATCCAGGAAAGCACTAGGTAGGAAAGGAAAATGCTATTTCAGGTCCATTCATCAGTTTGGAGACGTTTTGTACAGAATGAGGGATAGGGTTTTTTTTTTTTTTTTTTTTTTTTAAAGTGGAAAATACTCTGCAATGTTTAGCAATACATATTTTCAAGAAAGAGAAAAGTAAAAAGTAGAGGGCTTTTTATAGATTACCGAACAACTTGATGACATTTGAATTTGATGATTAAGTAAGAGGCTGGGCATGGCAGCGCATACCTATAATCCCAGTGTCTCAGGAGGCTGAGACAAGAGGATCTCAAGTTTGAGGTTGGCCTCAGCAATTTAATGAGACTTTGTCTCAAAGTAAAATATAAAAAGGGCTGGGGATGTAGCTCAGGGGTAAAGTTCCCCTGGGTTCAATCCCCAGTGCTAATATAATAATAATGAAATGCATTTAAACCCATTTCTTAATAATTATGAAGCTAAAAACTCTTAAGACTAGATAAGTATATACTATTCAAAGGCAGCAATGTGAAGTGAACAGAAGGGATCACTTTTTTCAGCATGTTAAGCAAGTTTCCCTCAGGGACACGCCTTTTACTTAAACCACTGAACTAGTTACAACTCAAACACTTTCCAAAAGCTGAATCTTTTCTCTGATATGTGGATGCTAACCCTCACAATAAAGGGGGCGGGAACAGAAGTTCAGTGGATTAGACATGGAAAATAAAGGGAAAGGAGAGGAGATAAGAATAGGAAAGACAGTGGAATGAATATGACATAACTTTTAAATGTATATATATGAATATGCCATAGCGGATCTTACCATTGTGTCTATCAACAAGACTGGGGTTCTAATTAGAATAAGATATATTCCATTCCTATATCATTATATCATAATGGATTCTACTGTCATATACAACTAAAAAGAACCAAAAAAATTTTTTTAAAAAAACTCTTTCCAACTATCTTTTCTCAAGGTCAAGTTTTAAATACTAGTACCTATAGGGGTAGAACACACATTAAATGATATTAAGCAAGGATTCTTAATAGCAGAGTCATTTCAGTGATTTCCAAGCACCAGTAGCCATTAACCACACTGGTTTCAAGGAGGACTAAATCTGTTTAAGAAATGAACACAATTATAGATGGGTACTAAGGTACCTTAGAATCTTTCTGTCCTGAGGTCCAAACAGAAACTCACTACATAAATGGTACTTTCAAACACAATTTCTATGAATTGGAAATCTCTTCTATTTCTCCTTAAAGCAAGGGTTAAGTTCAAAAAAATATTCAGAAAACATCCTATGCCATTAACCAATCTCATATGGTGAGTCTTAAAACAGGAATAAGCCCCTGGTCACTATTTCTTTGTTTGCCCAATGCCAAGAGGTTTTCCCCATACAACACAAAACTGGATGACACGACCCCAGGCCAGACTTCCTTAGGGCTTACCATATACCACATGCTTGGCCACTTGGGATCATTGAAATAGGTAGACTGGGCACGGCTGAGGTCATAGTCCCTCTTTGTTCGTTTTTTCACGACTTGTTGTTGAATCCACTCCACCTGCCAAGAAGAAGGGCATTTGGTGAGTTCAGGTAACCTTGCAGTTAGCAAAACAGAAGTGACAGGCATTTCTTGTCTACAGTCAATGATGTCAAGGTCACAGGCTTCATCATGACAACTAGATTCCTGCGTCCAAGAGCACAACAATTCCCCACAACCCCAGCTCTTATTCATTTTTAATGCAAGCAGGCATTTTAGTCTTTTATAGACAGATCATTTAAAAATCTCAAAAAGAAGCCAGATGTCTAACTTTTTCAGAAAGCACATTACTCACAATGAAATGACAGTTAACTTTTTTTTTTTTTTTTTTGGTACTGGGGATTGAATTCAGGGGCACTTAGCCACTGAGCCCCATCCCCAGCCCCATTTTTTTATTTTATTTATAGGCAGGATCTCACTGAGTTGCTTACTGCCTCACCATTGCTGAAGCTGGATTTCAACTCAAAATCCTCCTGCCTCAGCCTCCCGAGTTCCTGAGATTATAGGTATGTGCCTGTTTAACTTTTTAAAGGTATTTTTCCATTATTAACTTTATACTGAGTTGGAAAATTTTTTCTATAAAGGTTCAAATACTAAATATTCTACGCTTTGCAGGTTATATGGTCTCTAATGCCACAGTAGTACTGTAGATAAGACACAAATGAATTGGACTGTGTTCTAGTGAAATTTTATGTACAAAACCAGGTTGAACTTATACTATATAAGTATAGGTCACATGTCTCTGACTTATACTGACATCAAATTTTTAAATTTGAGATCATACATAAAATTTTAAATATATCCTGGGCAGGAATGGGTAGAAAATATGGAATGAATTTAACAAAATCATGGGGTGTGCATATATAAATGTACCAAAAGGAATTTCATGTATATATGATATATATGACCTTTGTGTATTTATAAAGAATCAATCAGAAATAAATAAATAAATGAGCGAAATGAAGATCAGTAAAGTACAGGAAAGAGAATATGGGGAGGAAGGAGAAGACAGGCAAAGTAGGGGAATGGGAGATTGGAATCAAATTCCATGCATATATGCTTTTCTCAAAATGAACCCAAATACTATGTATAACTATGATGCTCTTGAGAAAAAAAAAAAAAAGTCCTGGAACCAAATGCCCCAAGATCACACATTTAAAAAACAAAAAAACAGCCTTCAGTAACACAGTGTGGTAGAAAATCACTATTTGGGGAATTAGAAAACCAAACCCGAGTCTTAACTCTAGCAGAAACACGATATCCTGAATGATAAGCTCCTAGCCAGCTCTAAAATTCAAACCTGCTACATTTGAGAAAAGTCTTAATATTTAGCCATAACTTTTGTTTAAGTAAATTAACAGGGAAATGTATTTAATACGGAATATGTAATCTAATTATAGGGGTATATATTCGGGAGTATATTTAAAAACAAGCCCTCATTATGACAATACAAGAGTAAGCACCACATAGATTCAAAGGAACACCTCAGATGCAGTATAAGCCCTGGTGGAATTCCTCAATTTGTTATTAAATGTTCCTTTGTATTATCTCTTCTACTGATAGCTGACTTAGTCACAGTGCTCTAAATATTCTATTCAACCATTTATCCTTGTCTCCACAAGGAATTCAAAACTGAGGGAGAGGAGGCTTTGTAATCAACAGCTGTAATTCCACATTCATCCATCCAGGAAAGATTTCAAAACATCTCTTGATTGGAAGGATTGCTCAATGTTATGGTCTCAATATAACGTATTCCCCAAAAGGTCATGTGTGAAACAATGTAAGAAAGTTCAGAGATTAAATGATTAGATTATGAGACTTGGAACCTAGTTAGGGGATTAATCCATTTGATGGACTCATCATTTGAAAGGATTACTGTAGAGGGTGGTAATTCCAGGTAGGTAGGGTGTGGCTGGAGGAAGTAGGTCACTGGGGGCATGCTGCCCTCCCCCTCTCCCTCCCCTTCCCCACTCCCTTGAGTGGATCAGCCTTCCTCTGAAGTTCCCTTCCACCATAATGGCTGCCTTGGAGCCAGCTGCCTATGGACTGAATTCTCTGAAATGGTGATAAAAAAATAAATCCTTCCTGCTTTAAGTTGTTTTTGTCAGATGTTTTGGTTATAGCAACACAAAGCTGACTAATATGCTAGAGAAGAAGAATTACTAAGGTATCCTTATTGTGTTTTTTTTTTTTAAGTGTTTTATTTTTATGCACTAGTTTAGTTAACAACATGTCAGGAAGTTCTTTTTATGGGGTGTGGGGGGCTAGTTGCTGTCAGCCTTTAAGGCAAAAATAAATAAGAGAAACTACAAGAAGACAAAACTAGATTAATAGATTGAAAGATTTCACTGCATAAACGTTAAAAAACAAAACATGTGTATGTGAAAGAAACATCCTGGGCAAAAGTCAAAAAAGTGAAGAAAATATTTGTACTGAAAGGGTAAAGTTTTTAAACTACAAAGCCTAACTTAAAATGTAAAGGATAAGATTAAGATTTGTTTCAAGTTCTGTGAAGTTTTTAAAGTTCTGTTAAGTTGCAATTTCCTGAAGTGAAATTAAGTTCTGTTTTCCTGGAACCTGCAATTCATGTAGAAGCTAAAAACAACCCCCTCCCAGAAATCGTGCAGTCCAGCACGGACACACTTCAGGGCCCAGACCAATCAGTTTGAATGTGTACCACGCTGTAGGAATGACCAATCACCCCCGCCTGACCTGTTCCCTCCAATGGATGTGCTAATCATGTCTCAGAGTTGTTGTTCAATTTTCCCGTGCCTCATGATGATTTGTTCTGATGTATGCAAAGCCCCTGCCCTCCTCAAAAAGTGTACTTAAGCACTGCTTAACCTCGGCTCTGGGCTCTGGGCTGCTCTCCCTACTTGAGTGAGCACGGAACCCTAGCGCGCTGGATTGGATCCTCAATAAACCCCTTTTGCTATTGCATGAGTTGGTCACTTGATGGTCTCTTCCTCCGACGTTCGCCGGACCCTTACAGTACCATAAAAGGCGTACGTTCTTAATATGTAAAAATTACTCATAAATTAATAAGGAAAGCAGTTTACTTCTGAACCTAATTGTCGGGAAACTTTTTCCCTGTCTCATGAACAATTAAAAAAACATCTTTTTTTTTTTTTTTTTTTGAGGTGATTGGTGGTGCTGGCAGTTGAACCCAGGGCCTTGTACACGCTGGGTAAGCACTCTACTAGTGAGCTACATCTCTTAAACAGTTTTGATCTTTAGATTTCTCTGTGAAAGAGTCTCTTATAATTCAGTGACTCTCAACATTGACACCTAGGAGTTCTGAAAAAATACTGATATGCCAGGGGCAGTGGTGCATGTCTTCAATCCTAGCAGCTAGGGAGGCTGAGGCAGGAGGGTTGCAAGTTCAAAGCCAGCCTCAGCAAGTTAGGCTCTAAGCAGTTTAGCAAGACCCTGTCACAATATAAAATATAAAAAGGACTGGGGATGTGCCTCAGTGGTTAAGCACCCCTAGGTTCCATCCCCATTTAAGGTATCCTTCTTAAAGCACAGCAGCAAGTAGGAGAATTCATGTACATAATCTATTTCCAGGAAACATTCTTAACCTCTTCATTTCAAACAATCTTTCTATAAAATGCATTTCATTCATTCATTTAATAAGCATTACTTGCCAGGCACAGTACTGGGAATATAAAAATGAGTAAGAATTGCCTTTTCCTTTGAGGGAATTGCATTTGACCAGGGAAATTTAGCAAGTATTTCACCTTTTCCATTTCATAAAACCATAATTATTTCCATAAATGACATCTGACATAGACCCTATTACTGCATTACTTAAACCATTTATGACAAGTTCAACTGTGCAACTTATATTTGCAACCCTTATATTATGGTCTGTAAGTCTCCTCCTGATAAGGTTGAGCCAATTCACAGTTGCATTTGGGTAAAAGATGTCTGCAGATCTGTCTGGATATATTTTCAAAACTAATGTTATATTAGCAATGACCTTTTCCAATGGAGCCTTCATAAATTCCACACTGCCAATCTATATGTGTCCACAAACCAGAAAGTATCAAGCCTCCCCTAGTGTGGATTCAGTAAAGGAACACTTAGAAATCATGACAGTGTATACTGGGGTGGGGGTATATAATTGCTTCTAGACTGACACTGTAAGTATGCACTTCTCCCCCAGCTCATACACAAATAGACAAATGGGATAAGTATGAGAAAACCCAGTGATAGCCATTTTCCTAGACAAACTATAGGTACTAAAATAGAACAAACTATCTTACCAAAGAGCATCTCTTCTGTAATTTTACCAAACAAAAATGCTTAGTTACAGGGTTTAGTGGCTAGAAGGTGACACAGCAACTTGGCATCTGGATTTGACTGCAAGTCACTCTGTCTGATCACAGGGCTGTAGTACTCCAAAAAAAGTCCAGTGGCTTTTTTTCTTTTTGTTTTTCCTTTTATTTTTTTTTTTTTAAGAGTCAAATACCATGTATTTTTGTCTTGGTGCTTTATGGGTATGTCTACAGCTGTATATTTTTTGGAGAACGGGAAAATTACCTCTTGGATCAGAAGGTTTCTATGACTGGAAAGACCATATTTATATTTTAAACTATTATCCATATGTCTATCTTTGAGCTCTTTAAGCAAAACTCAGAGGTAATGCATTATACAGATTTTATTTCTTGCCAAGAACTTTGTTGCAAAGAAAAGACCTTTAAAATTCATTTCCATACAACTATGGTCAGCCCAGGAGAAGGAACAATCATGTACTTTCCTTCACTGGTTTAACTTCTAGAAGTTCCATTTCTCACACGTTAAGAAACTACAGTCTACCCAGACTGTGAAAACACAGGACTTCTGAAATCACATCTCTCCTCCATTAATTTCAACATGCGCATGCTAAGAGGTTTTAAAGACATGCCTATGTTATTCCCGCAGCACTCCCCCCACCTCCCAGGTCCAAGTGGACACTGAGGATATACTGCTCAGGATTCTTTCTCTAAGAATGGCCTCTCCAATTTGACAAGCAAAACACATTAATTCATAATTGTGGGAAGCCTGCCCCCTCAATCTGAGCTGAACTTGTGTTTCATTATTTTAGAATTTACCAACTTGGTAATATTATACATGGGGCAGGTAATCTATGAGCAACAGGAGAAAAACAAGATGTTAACAAATGAATATATGTTTCCCAATATAAATCGGAAACAAATTATGGCATCACCTAAAAAAACATCATATACTGAGGAGGAGAAAATCAGTTCTTTAAATATTAAGATATATTGAAGTTAATGATTAAAATTTACTGGCAGCAAGTGTGTGTGTGTGTGTGTGTGTGTGTGTGTGTGTATGTATATGGAATAAAATGGACTTAAAACATATATGAAGATAGTATGTAATAATGGTGATACCCTCAAACAGTGAGGAAAAACAAATCACTAAATAAAGTGTGGTGTTAGAACAACCAATGGGGGAAAAATAAAGTTGAAACAAATCTCACATCTCAATCAGGACCCATTACATAGGGATCAAAGATGTAAATATAGAAAGCTAACAAATAAAAACATAAAAATACCATAAGAAATAGGGGAGATTTTCTAAAATAATGTTAAAACTGGAATAGGTTTGTTTATGTAAGCATAATATAAATTTAAAAGGTTTTTAAGAAAAATTGACAAGTTTACACAGAAAAGAATGTATTTGCATAGCCAAAACTCAAAAGTATGTTAAAAGACATACAGAAAAGTTTACAGCTCCTACCAAGAACAAAAGTCCATCCACTTAAATACCAAAAAGAAAAAAAAATCTATAATCAATAAGAGAACAAATCAACAAGAAAACAGAAAAAGTTTAGAAGTACAAAAATTTCAGGAAAGGTAAATCAAGTTAAAAATGTGCCCAATATCTTACATGTTTCTATAGTCTAAATGGTCTATGTTCCCCTCCAAAGGTGATAGTTTGGGGAGGTAGTAGACCTTTAAGAGTTGGACCTAGTGGGAAGTCCATTGAGGGTATTCTCTGGAAACAGACCACAGGACCCCATTCTCTCTCTGCAATTCCTGTTTGAATTTTCCACTTTCTCCTACATGTGCTCCTGCCCTCATATGCCATCATCTGCCACTCGCACCAGAGGGCAAACCGATAAGCCCCAAAGATCTTGGACTTCGAACCTCTAAAGCTATGTACTAAATAAACCTCCCTTCCTTTGTAAATAGTCTGTGCTAGATATTTTGTTATAGTGACAAAAAGCTGACTAATATATGTATTAAAACAAAAGCAAACTACCAAACCAAGATGCCACTTTTCACCTTTCAGGTAGAAACAAACTAAAAGGTTGATAACATACTACTAGTGATAGCACTGAAAAACTGTCATGCTCACATAATGGTGAGGAGACTATAAATCTGTACAACTCTGTGGAAAATAACTGGATAATACCTATGAAAACAATAAAGGAGATAATTTCGACTTTTATGAGTTTATCCTGCATATTTATTTGCACTATACAAAGTCATTTATGGAAGCACTGCTAGTTCGAAACTTAAAAACTGAAAATAACCTAAATATATAGAGACAGAAATTAATTAAATAAACAATGACACATAAAATAGTTCATCATGTATTAATAATGGAGTCGGAATTTGGGGAACTCTGTTACCTTAGGTTTCACATCCTATGTGATCCTATATGATATCTGTGAGCCTCTTTTTTCTGTAAAACAAGAGGAGATTGACTAAATATACCCTCCAGTTTCTTTTCGCTAGCTTTGAAATTTTGCCTACATAGTCCTATTCTCTGGTTTGACTGGGAACAAAAAGTTTATTCAAAGCCATAGAGAGATGAGGTTGATGTTCCAGCTCATGCACGACCTGAAATCATTCTGTGAAGATGTAAGATTTAGTGTTTAGAAAGGAGACAAGTGGATTATATTACCACTTAGTGATCTGAATGAAGCAGTTGCCAGGAAACAAAATAGTTTCTGCATTTTCTATCTTTTTTATTATCTTTGACATTAGGAAAATGATCATGAAAATATTTCTTCTCTGTTTTCTTCTCTGATTTTGAAAACAAAATAGAGCTGTCTCGATTAGAAGAAAAGAAATATATGAGTTCAGTGCACAGTGGAAATTTTTGTGCCATGGAAAAGAAGGACTGATGAAGACATTTTATTAATGACACGCAGCTCCTAAGCCCTAAAATCAGAAGGCAACATATCCCAGACATTCTCTAAAACTCTGGTAAACAGAGTTAACCAGTGAAAAAAAATTTTTTTTTAATTTTCTAGGGAAAGTATATGTTTAAACATTCAATTTTTCTCCAACTAGTAACTTGTAACTAATAAGTTACTAAATATTGACATTATGTTGTCAGCCTTTTTAAAGAAAAAAATAGCTACTTATGAACAAAATAACACATTATGTTTTATTTGATGGGACACTTGATTTGCTTGGAACAGACATTTTGAACCTATTTAATAACTGCAAACACCACGGGTTGATATTATAGAACACATCTGGTCAAGAACACAGGGAATCATATAATTTTTGAAAGGTCATTTAGAAGGAAGTTGTGAAATAAATACTGCATGTACACTTGGAACATTGTTATGGAAGACAATATAGGCCAAACTGAAAAACTCAACTCTACCATAAAGTTTTATATTTAGTAGGCCTTCTCTGAGAGCCAAAGTTTAAAAATGTGTTATCAATTTAGTCTTGCGATATGTAAATGGAAAAACTCAAAGCATTACTGTTATTACATTATAGTCAACTTCAGAGAATTAAGATCACACTTCTCCCCTTAAACAACTATTATTTACACACTTCTGAAAGTTTATTTTTCAGTTTTTGCCTGGTTGGTGTTTTGTTGTTTTGTTTTTCCACTTCTAAAATGATGCGCAAAATGGAAAAATAGTTAAATAGAATTAATGCAGGAAAATGTTTTCCCCATCCCCTTTTTGTTTGTGTTTACTCCAAAAATATTTATTAGCTGGCTACTATGTGGCAGGTATTGTTCAGGCTGCTAAAAAATGCCAGTGGAAAACAAACAATTCCCTGCCCTAAGTAACACAGTTTCCATTCTAGTGGAAATCAGAGCATAAACATATAAATAAATAAATAAAATATTATATAATAAACTTTCAGAGTGATAAATAATACCAAAAGTAAGTAATGTGAATAGGTAGAGAGTGATCATGGAGGAGGAGACTCTTAGGTAAGGCAATCAAAATCTTTTATAGTAAGGAACTTGTTAAATAAAGATTTCAAAGAAAATGTCATAAGCACTGTGGCTAGCTAATACAAAAGATCTAAAATGATTGTGTATCTGTGTATTTTTGTCTGTAGCTGATCTGTGAGCCACAGGCCCCTATAGCAATCGCCCAGGTGTACTGACATTGCACTTCGCCCTCTAGTGGATAAAGAAAAAGTCCATAGAGATGTCATGGAAGCCCACTTTTAGCCATCATCAACCAGTTCTGTACTCCTGAGTACCTGGAATATAATCTAGAAAGGGTCACACATTCAGAATGAATATGTCCCCACAATTGTTCCAACTCCTCAAATGACAGAGACAGATTCAGCTGAAAGAGGAATGAAGCAAGGCCTTCTAAAACATAAGGTCCAAGGGACCCCTTTGACCAATGGTAGAGGTGGTACTCTTGTGATACGAATCAGGGTAAAAGGGTTTAGGCTTTGGTACACATCTCATCCTTTCAATTATGCAATAAAAATCATAGGTTCCATGAATGTCATCTAAAAAGCAGAGAAATAAAATGATCACTAGGATAGAGAGGGTCCCAAGCATGAGACATTCCAACATAAGGCATAAAATGCAATTCAGTCTATCGGCAGGTATAGAAGACATAGTTCCTGAATCCTTTGATCTTGGATTTCAGCACCTCTGAAACACTATGAAAAAGGGAAATAATACCCTCATTGAACTAATCTTACAAAACCATAAACATTAAATTAGGTTTTGTACCCATCATTAGATGAATCTTACAAAACAGTATAGGCTTTTAAAAGCAAAGTAGTTATTTCTGGCACTATATCTAAAATATCCAGTGTTTGTTCTTTATATATGCCGTAACAGCACAATACTCTTTGTATCTAGAGGAGTCTAGTTGGGCTAGTCTACACCACAGATGGGCAGTGCACAGCCCAAAGTCTTGGGAGACTACCCCAACCACTAGCTAGCTTGGCCACTTTCAGAAAGTCCCATAAAAACTCTTGGTAGTTTATATCTACATTTGTAAAATGGCATTATCATTAAGGGGGTGAGGTCAAATGTGCTATACAAATGCACTATACAAAGGCTCGTATAGTATTTAGTGCTCTGTATTTTATTTGATTACTTCTCTACTTCCTTTATGAGAAAGAAACCAGATTTTAGTATTCATAGTACCAGAAGCAATGGTTGGCAATAGGCCCTCAATAAGTAGGTATAGATGAATGTATGTTTTTACATTATATTAATCCATTTGCTTGGTATCCATGTCTGTTTAGTTTTTAAAATAATCATAATAGGACATTTTAATTAGGAAGGGGTACGTAAAATAGGAGTCAGAAGTCTAGGCTCAGTGCTACAAATTATAATAGGATATTTTGTATTTCCATAACAGAGAGTAGCACAAGAATGTTTATATTACTAGCAATGAACAACATGTAAAATTACTAATAAAAGATATGTTTTTCCACATATGATTCCATGTTTTTAATATATCATCGACCCTCTACCATGTTTGACCCCTGCTTGAAACCTACTCCTAGGCAGATTTTTGTTGTTTGAGATAGTCATTTCCTCAACCTTACCACCCTAAATTTCAGAAGTAATGAAAAATAGTGTCTACAATTAAAATGAATAAAAACAGGTAAAAGTAAAGTGGGGGTTGATACGGGCCAAGAACGAGAAATATTCCTGTAGACACTGACAGTCATGTTATAAAGTAAAGGGGCAAAGGGCTGAATAATGGCAATCTTGTGATGCTTCCTTCAAGACGAATGGAAGACATGGCCAGCATTGGAGTAGTCAATGGCTGTCTACAATCAAAGCACACAGTAGAAGAAATATTAATTTAAAATCAATTACCAAAGAGCAAGGAAATGACGGGAAATCAACTTTTAAAGCTAAACGGAAAGAGGTGTCAGACTGAGAAGAAAAAATTTGGACATATTTCATTAACACTTGAATATTAAATATTTTAAGCCTTGAATTTTAATATTGTAATATTAAATATTAATATTTAATAAAATATATTAATATTATAATATAACAATATAAATTTTTAATAAAATATTAAATATTTTAAAACATTTCAGACTTTGTCTCTGCTGGCCACTAGTAACAATACCCATAAGCAGTTTTCTCCCAATTTGCAAGGAAGATTTTTTTTTTTAATCTTTCTAGGAAAGATAATTTCAAAAGAATTCCAGTTAATTTTCTTATTAATCTTGTCACTTCCTAAACTTCCTTCAAATCTACTGAAAGCAGGTCATTTATTTTATGTTTGTCTCAAGTATGTTTGTCTTTGGGGAAAGTTTAATTTGTCCTTTGGAGAAAAAAATACCTCCTTTATTCCTACTCATGACAAGATGCTTTTCAGTGGGTTAAGAGAGAGGAGGCGAGGAGGAGAAGCAGGAGGTGGGGGGAGACGAAGGAGAAGGAGGAAGAGGAGGAGGAGAGAAAAGAAGAGGAATGAAAGAAGGAAGAGATGTGAGCACATGCCAGAACCTGAAGCAAGTCTGGGGTATTAACAGAAAAAGCTAGTGATGTAAACTCATTAAATACTTGTGGAATGGCAAGATTATATCCAGAGATTCTTCCATTTTCTATCTTGCATTTCAGGGTTTTTTAAATTTTAAACCTCAGGACAGTTAATTTAAGAAATGAGAACAAATTTGAAAACAATTTTGATTGCACAGTATTTAAAGGAAATGGAATTCTAAAGTACCTAAAACTAATTCTACTGTCTGAGTGCCACCTGGGGTTAAGTTCACAAGTTTGATTAAATGCAATCTCTTAATGCAGGGACTCCTTCAGCTCCACTCTGGAATGAAGATTATCACTGCTTTAGACACAGTGGCATGACTTCATTCTACATGTATTTGTGTCTTTTGAAATAATCATCCTCTAAGCAATTTGAAAGGTAAGGCAAAGTAACTAATAAAATCCATTCAACACTTGAAGTAAATATAAGTTACATCTTATTCTGCCCTTACCATGTTAGAAGTTGTAGAAAGATGCAAGAACAACAATTTTACCCTAACACAAAGCATTGTTTTTTGGTTCTCTTTGACCAATCCTGCAACTCTGTGCATAAATCATTCAAGATATTCCCAGATCTGTATTTGTAAAAATTGGATGCCCTCAAGTTGTATATCAAGAGAATACAAAGAGGAGCATTATTTGGTACAGAGTGGAGAAACTGTTCCATTCAGCTGAGATTAATATAAAAAGAGGCAAAATGTTGGCACAGGAAAGAGCAGTTATTCTCATTATTTCTCCAAGCAGAGAACAGGGTGATCTGTTAAATATCGAAAAGTATGTCAGCATTTCGCAACAACATACCTCCTAATTCCGTAGACATAAACGATGATCGTGAGAGTTACATTCATGAGAGAAACACTCTTCACCTGTGAATAATTCAACTCCACTGCACATATTGTCTTATTTTCCTAGCTATTTAAACACAACTGGCAATAGCTTTTGTTTCTAAATTCTATGGAACTTACTGCTATAATTTTGATCACAGTAGAAAAATTGAAGGGGGATGGTTTGAGCATGTCCATTCAGAACAGCATAACTTCACTTTTTAATTTTGTCCACTATTTCTTTTCATGAGAGACATTCTCAATACACTTGGTAGCTTCAGTTTTTTAAATCTTTCTAGTATCTTTAAATCTTGTCATTGTCAGGATTGAAAATCTTGGAAATCAAGAAACTACCCATTGTTATATTATTGGCAAGCTCTTGCTCAATGAATCCAATGGGGCTGCATTAAAGCCAATTTTTTTTTTTCCTGCTGCAATAAGATAAATATGCAACTTTTAGGGGGATGTATAAAACCAGCACAAGTGCTCCAGGTTCCCATGAAGCCAATCCTCATTTTTAAACCTTAAAATGTGCTCAAAATCCATAAACAAACAAGTAGTCTTAAGTCACTGAAGAGGAATAGATGGAAAGGAAAACTGATGGGGACCCAATTAGCAAAAAGAAAGAGACAGACCAGCCTTGGGGAAGGTGTCTGATGCCAGTGTCCCCTGTACTTTTCTTCATGAACTCTAACCTTCTATTGGCAGGGAGAGCAGGGCTGTTTTGTAACCAAAAATACTGGGATTGCGGCAGCTCTTAAACACTATCATCACTCTTTGAAATATTTAGCAAACAGCTACTTTGGTCAAGGGTGGGGGAGAAGCATGCCTTTCAGTTTCAGGGAAAAGTACTGTCCAAAATCTTGGGCAAACGGGAAAGGGGTTGGCATATTTTTCCCCTAAATCCAGTTGCCTGAGGCAAACCCAATGTTTTCTCAATTGGAGTGCTACTCCTTCACCTCAGAAACCGCGGTTGAGGTGGTGCTTGACAAAACTTGCAGGGCAGAGAGCATGAAACTGCACACACACGGGCTTGATCAATGAGTGCGCCTGCTCCAGCTCCCGCCAGCCCCGCGGGAGGGCCAGCAGTGCCCCAGCTCCCAGCTTCCTGGAGGTCTCCAAGTGTGTTGCAAAGTGCCAAGTCACTTCACTGGGCCTGCCGCTCCCTGAATGTGTAATCCATACCCACCACAGTCAATTACAGGAGCCCCGGGGGCTGCGGCTCCAGGAAAGAGAGAGAAAACACATTTTCATCACTGTCATCGAACCTGACACTTTCTCAGTCTGAAGACCCAGAAGCTGCAACATTTCCACCATCAAACCTCTTTCCTTCATGCTGTGTGTTTTGGATGGCTTACCCTGGAGTCTGTTGTGTCAATGTTCATAAAAATGCGGTGTGTTTACTATACCCCTGGGGAATCGGGGGTGTCACCAATTAATTCTCTCCATCCCCACCCCACGCCCAGAGCGTTCCACCCTGGCATATTCTGAGCCTCAGCACTAGACTGAGAGCTGGCTTTGACCATAGTTCCCAGCAACCCTACTGAGCCTTGGCGACCATGGACCTTGGACCATAGAAATTCTAGCACCTGCTGGGCACGCTCCACAGACACTTTCTTTGGTATTATATTTAGTAGTTCAGAATGAGACTGAAGGAAATCAGAGGATGAAAACTAAGACTACAGGATAGAGGGCATCTGAGGATTATGCCCAGATCACCTGGCCATCCAGGAAGCCAGGGTCGCTTCTGTGAGTTTCACCAGCCCCCCCCCCTGCACCCCACCTCCTGGCAAAGGCAGCCATGGTGAGGCTTGCCCAGAGCAGGCAACTCATAAGGTTTTAGAGAATTTGTGGTGTCATTAACTACTCTTTCAGAAAAAGAATAATTAGTAATCCAGTCATTTTCAGCCCCTATACATGTAAGGGAAAGGGTTTAAAAAAAAAAAAAAAAAAAAAACACAAAAAAAAGTACAAGATTTCCCCCAGACTCTGGAAAAGGGAGAAAATTAAAATACTTCTACCTATTCCTTCCTTAACACCATCAAACTCTCAGACAAAAGAATCATCCTGTTACCAGAGGGGAAACTGAGGCGCAGCGGAATTAAGGAGCTTGATCAGATCACACAAGGGAAGGAATCTGAAACAAGAAGTCTGAAAAAGTCAACCCATGCCCAGGTTATTTTCTACAGCCCACACTGGCTCCTTTCTGAAATATCTTTCCACTAATAGCGTGGGTGAGGGGAACATCTTCTTTCTCTCCCTTTAGTCACTGTAATATTTCTGTGCCTGGAGATTAGTTAGAGCTGATGAAACACTCCACTGGAAACTCTACGGGCAAAAGATGAGAGAAGGAAGAAGAAAATGGGGCACAAAAGGACATACAGAGGGGCTTTTATATCCATGCTTGCAACTTTGGGGGATCCTCAGCTGCTCAACTGGAAGCATTTTTAAATGGCTCATAAGACTCATTTAGTCTGCAAATGACAGAAGAGTTGTCTGATGAGTGGAGAATAAAAACTTGAAACAGGCAAAAGAATTGTTAGGCACAGCCTTGGCAGCGATGACAGAAATCCTTTTTCCCTCAAGGGCACCTTCTGAGTTGTAATTTAAGAGCACTCTTAAAGTTCAAGGCCTGAAAATTTTCCAAATTAAAAACCAAAATAAAACAAAAAACTAGTAACTAAAACCTTTGGTTTCCCAGCTGCTCTGAACTAGACTGAATTGACAAGATGAGGCAAAGATAGACCTGATGGTTGCTGAATAAGGGTTGGATTCCAGAATCCAAGGAACCTGTTGTTGAGAATTCTTGTTCATCCACAGCAGGGTGACCGCGTGCCTGATGCTTAACCTCTGTTTGTAAAATGGGCAAGATAACAGAAATCTGAAGACTGAATGAGCGGGTTCACACCAATCCTTAGCACAGTTCCGGGCACAGCAGTACCTACTTTGCCACCACATGATGAGTTGGTGTGCCAATGTATGCCCATGAAGAAGTTTACTTCTTTTACTAGGCCAAGAGCTGCAGGTCTGAGTTCAGACTCAGTTGACCAAAGTGTGACAATGAAGGTAAAAATTTTATAGAGATACTAAAATTCAGGAGGTCTATGCTATCCAGCCTGGTCCTTCTTGGCTTTCAATTCTCCTAGGTAGGAGCTGAGCAACAGAGCCAGGTTAGTGATTTGACCCCAGGAAGGGGTCCTCTAAGGCAGATGATTGGGGTCAAGCAGCAAGACTCTTCTGAACCACCTTGTTTCCACCCTCCTAGGTAGGCCATCTCTTGAAGGAAATGTCCTGCTTCAAACAAGAGAAGACAGCCTCAAAGCTTCTGAGATCCAATGTGCTTAGAAAAATTCTGTTTTTAGGCCTGTTTTTTGTCTAGCACAAGGACAATTTGAATTAACCTCTGAGAATGGGCCTCCAGATCAAGAAAAATAAAAATTATAGCTATATTATGTTTTTCTTTTTTTTTTTCTCTCTTTCTTTTTTCTTTTGATTCTGGGGATTGAACCCAGGGGCACTTAACCACTGAGCCACACTACTAGCCTTTTTAAATATTTTACTTAGAGATAGGGTCTCACTGAGTTGCTCAGGGCCTCACTAAATTGCTGAGGCTGGCTTTGAACTCAGAATCCTCCAGCCTCAGACTCTGGCACCACTGGGATTACAGGCGTGTGCCATCACACCCGGCTCATTGTTTGTTTTTGGAAAATAAACTTTTCAACAATTTTTTTCTTGTGGAGTAACTAGCAGTGGCCCTAGGATGAAGACCAGAACCAAGGAAAGCTGCGCTGATGCAGAACTCCTGAGGGCAGGCCGTGATGCTCCCCCACTGAACCGGATTCCTAGGTTTTCTGCAGAGCAAATCCAGTGAACACAAACACCCTGGAGCTTAGAGCCATAATTAGAAAAACAAGTAGGCTACACACATACTGATGTCTACAATAAAGTAAATAAGTACTGGTAGTCTGTGAGATGGATCAGATCTGACCCTTTTAGACATGTCCACAGCCATCACCCTAACTTAGACCTTCATTTTTTTCTGTTTTGGTATCTTGACAAATGAAACCCCTAATAATCCTCTGACTTCTGTAAAGTTTGAACCTCATTTATTTCATCTTCCAAGCTTCTGCCAGAGGGCCCCCATATATAAATTCTTTGATCCTAGCACACGCTTAGTGACGAAGCCTTTCCTTCTAAGGTGCTTTCAGACCACCCTCAGCTATTCTCTGCTACGACCATTATTAAAAGCATTTTAACTATTGACTTGTCAGGCTTCTTCATGAAGCATATGCCCCTAGAAGGAAGAGGTGTCTGTGTCCTCGGCATTTGGTAAATTGTTGAGCTGACAACAGATGTCCAATATGTATTTGCTGAGTCAATCAATTTACCTGTTCATATATGAAGAATAGAACAGGACCCTCTGAAATCTAAGAATGGCATTCAAAGCCTTGCATCAGCTGGCCTAGCTCCTGGGACGGGTCTTTCACAACACTTGTTTGATACAGTTGTTTCTTACTAAGCTTTCAAATCAATTTGATTCAATACACATTTATTTAGCACCTACTAGGTGCCAGACACTGCTAGTCACTGGTGTTGTGACAGTGAATCTACCAACATACCTCTGACTTCTTGGGTCAAGGAAAACAATTTAGTTAATTGTTGGCATTAACTAAAAGGCTGGTCCTTCCCTGGAGGTGCTAATGGCTCAGTAAGGGAGTTACAATAATATATTAAAGGGCATATCTTAGCAACAGAGGACTGCCCTTCATTCTTTCTTGCTCTATAATGTTTTATGAGGCAACCTTTTAAAAGTTTCAGCATGCTCTTATCACTACAATGTATTGTTCAAAGTTGGTTAACAATACAGAAAATTAGAACCCAACCCTTATCTAAAGGACTGTTCAGGAAAGCTGTACATCCAAAGTGCATCAACAGCTGTTGATGTAGGCTCTCAAAAGAAAAAAAAAAAAAAAGTCACCCTGTATTTGCAGTAAGAAGCAGAAGAAAATGGATTAGCTCTTTACCCTTGGAGACTTTATTTACTAAGGCTCCATGTGACCCAAGCTAAAAGGATCAAAAGCCATGCAGAGGCAGAACTAATGTTCCTTTGTGTTGAAGATTTAACTTGCAGTGATGAATGGTTTTCATAATACAGGTCGTGGTAGAAACAGAACTAGATGGTTTTAGATTTAATTCTAGGAAGCAACACATACTATGTGACCCTGCCAAAGTGACTGGACCTACCTGATTACTTGTTTCCTTATTTCATTGTGAGCAAAAGTGCAGGGCACATAATAGGTGTTTGATAGAAAACAGCTCTTTTCCAGTGTCACCACCATTCTTGCCACAAAATTGTCACATTTGGATGCTCCTTGATTTACAATGGGATTACGTCCCAATAAACCTATCTTAAATTGAAATATCATAAAAGAAAATGCATTTAATATGCACTGTTTTGGTTTGGATGTGAGGTGTCACCGGAAAGCTCACATGTAAGGCAATGCAAGAAAGTTTAGAGGAGAAATGATTGGGTTATAACCTTAGCCTAATTAGTGAATCAATCCCTAATGGGATTAAGTGAAGTGGTAGGGTGTGGTTGGTGGGGGGGGAGGGGGCGGGGAACTGGGGCATGGCTTGGTGTTTATATTTATCTGGAAAGTGGAGTTTCTCTTTCTGCTTCCTGATCTCATGTAAGCTGCTTCTCTCTGCCACATACTCCACCATGATGCTCAGTCTCACCTCAAGCCCCAAGGAATGGAGCTAGCCTTCCATGGACTAAGACCTCTGAAACTGTGAGCCTTAAATAAACTTTTCTCCCCTTAACAGTTGTTCTGATCCTTTAGTCACAGCAGAGAAAAGGCTAATATCCACACAACCTCCTGAAGATTCTAGCTCAACATCACAGTATGGGGTATCCGTAGCTTCCCCTGGTGATTATGCAGGTGACTGGGAGCTGTGGCTCATTGATGCCCAGCACAGAGAAAGAGCAATACTGCATATTGCTAGATCCGGAAGAGATCAAAATTAAAAATTATAAGTATGGTTCCTACTGAATGTGTATCACTATTGCACCATTGTAAATTCAAAAACCTTATAAAAGGAACCATTGTAAGTCAGGTACCATGGATATGTTGATTGACAGGGCAAGGGACACACTTGGAGTTAAAACAAGGGTAAATTCACCTGCAATTAATTAAATTTACTAAAATCTGTAAAACCACTAAGTGTATGTTCACCTCTATAGCAAAAAGAAAGATATTTTTCAAGAGCACATCCCCATGAGGTTAGAATGGTGAGTTGACCTCTCCTAGGCAATGTATCCAATAAATAAATAATCTATTTGTAAGTAGGTCTTTAAAAGTCATTATTGGGAAACACTATAGGTGACAACGATGAAGTCATTTTGCACTCCAGCACACTCTTCAGAATATAATTAATTCGTGAGAGTTTTTGTCTCCCAATTGCCATTGTAAGAAATCTCTGATACAATCTATGAAGATTGCCTTTTGGAAGGGCTTCTGGAGAGATGGCTCTTTTCTCTGACATACCTACAGGGAGACTCAAGGGCTTTAGGCCAAGAGAGGCCAACACAGCAGCAACGCAGGGTAAACACCCTGATGGCAGGATCCTTAATTCTATATTTGTACATCTTACAGTATCTTTCCTTCCATCTCTTCCACCTGTCTCTAATGTGCCCTCGATAGCTCATATGCTGGAGTCCACTTCTGATTCCAAACCACATAACTGCTAGTGACCAGTGGTCCTCAGGTAGCAGCTGCAGAGTTTGGGATATCATTCTTTCCAAGCATTTTCTCTCTCTCTCTCTCTCTCTCTCTCTCTCTCTCTCTCTCTCTCTCTCTCTCTCTTTTCTCTCTCTCTCTCTCTCTCTCTCTCTCACACACACACACACACACACACACACATTTGTTCTTTATATGTATACATGACAGTAGAGTGTATTTTAACATCTTTTACATATACGGAGTATAACTTATTCTAATTGGGATGCTATTCTTGTGGTTGTACATGATGGGTGGTTTCACTGGTGGTATTTTCATACATGTTCATAGGCAAGTTATGCATTCTCTTTTATTCTGGAATTGGCAACTGAAAAAATAAACAACTGGCTTTCTTTATTCATTAGTCTTCACTCCATAAACCTAAGAAAAGAGGAAATAACCTTACTTTAAAAAAATTCACTAATAAGCATGCATGATAGCTAATTTTATGTGTCAACTTGACTAGACTACACAGTGTCCAGATTAAACATGACCTCTGGGTTTAATTGTGAGGGTGTTTCTGGATAAGATTAGCATCCAGACTCATGGACTCAGGAAAGAGGATTTTCCTTTCCAAAGTGAGTTGGTACTATTCAATTTATTGATGACCAAAAAAGGCAAAAAGCAGAAGGAAGATTTCCTTCTTTCCCTGCCTGTCTGAGCTGGAATGTTGGGCTTCTACCCTCACACTGGAACTTACACCAGTGGCTTCCCTGGTTCTCAGACCATTTTAGTCTAACACTTACTGGTCTTGGAATGGAACTACACCATCAACTTTCCTGAGTCTCCAACTTGTAGAAGGCAGATCATAGAACTTCCTGGCTTCCACAACAGAGTGAGCCATTCCTTGCAATCTCTCTGTCTTTCTCCCAGCTTCCTCTGTTCACACACACACACACACACACACACACACACACACGGAGGGTGCCAATAGGAGATATCTATCTCCCATTGGTCTTGTTTCTCTGGACAACCATGGCTACCTGTTATCAACAAGTAACAATGGCCTGTGGTTTACCTCTATTGGCAGGCTCTTTTCTGCCATAGATTCTTTGCTTTGGAGAAAGAAATCTTAAAGATTCTTTAGATCAACTCCTTCGTCTAACAAATGAGAAACTTGAATCCAACCAGGCTTACAATGTGTTTGTGATAAGAAAGTCTATCCCTCTCAGGCCTGCCTTTGACCACTGTTCCCCCACCATTTTAGCCTAACACTTACTTGATGTTTGGCTTTTATAAGCAATTGAAACAATATAGATTAATAACCCCCACATGCCTGGGCAAGAGAGGAAAAAAAAATGGCTATTTAAAACAGACATTTGGCTTTCTAAATGTGACAATGAACTGTTAATTTGTCATATAGGCCCACAAGGAAATAGTTATTATACTTATATGGTAGATGTGCAGTGAGCACTTAATTAATATGTGAAATGGAAATGAACCATAAATTAATAATGGCCCTCATCAAACTGACATTCCACTGCTATTAGTCATGGATTGGCATTTGTAGGCTTTATTCCTTCAGCCACACATAAACACGTACACACCTAGTAACCACCACATATCCTGGACAAATATCCCAGGTGCAGAGTAGAGATTCCGAATTTTGTGAGGACAGGCAGCCTTTGGTGGGGTTGTGATAGCCATCCAATAAATCACCGCAATGTTGGCACGTGTTTTTCAACGGTGTTCTAAACCTAAGTTTTAAATCATTGCTTTTATCTCAAGATGTGTTTAAAATATTTGAGGAAAATGAGATAATGTCAGGAAGAGGGTTCTGAGAACACTCAGGAGTTCTCAAACACATTCACCAAATGATTTAGATATTCACTGTCTTGAGTAGGAAAAAGAAATCAGGAAAAACAAAAACACTGTAACATAAGGAATAATTAGAACCCTGACTTGTTTGTGTTCTGGTTAATCAACTTTAAGCCAGTTATGATCTGACCTACCGTAGTACTGAATTTTTATTTTCCTGGTATCCTGGCCAGTGCCATCCTAAATCCATGAGTGCAATTAAACATGCTATCTTGAGATGTTGTAACCAATGTCACTGGATTTACACAAAGAATCACAACAGGTCCCAGACATTCTACCTCAATAGTCTTTAATCCTCTCAGAAGGTTGGATGTTATTGGCATTTTCCAAAAAAAGAAACTGAAATTTACAAAAGCTAATAACCAAAATGTTCAAGGCTACTCATAAGAATGTGCAGAGATGGGCTGTAGACTCATTCTTGATGAAATACATGCTTTTCTCACTATAACATACACAATAATTGACTGGTTCTTTAACCAAAAGTAAAAATGAACTCAAACAAATGCTCTTACTAACCACCCCCAGTCCTCACCTGGCACAATGTCTACAAATCCTTAAGTTAGTTGACTAAGAACCACCAAGAAACTAAATGTTAAGATGTTCTATGTGGCAGACGCTGTCAACAAAATGATTCAGGTGAAGACACCTCTCTTTAAAATAAGAAACTTGGAAGAAGAAGAACTAAACATAAATCTTCTTAGACTTTTCACTGTAAATTGTTAGAATTGAAAATGTGAGAATAATTTTAGAGGAAAGTTGCGATTTCCGTGAGTCTGCCAAAGTCTGCTGCCCCAAAGAGCCAAGATTATGTTATTTTTTCCCCCGAGTGGTGTTTTAGTAGAGCCATTCTCACTCGATTGTGTCAGATAAAGACCCCCAAATGCTAACCTGTGAGCCATGGCCCAATGTGATCATATCTAACTTTGCTTTTATACAGTAATTAAAAAGAAGAAGAGGGGGTTAGAAATGATGGTGGAATGTGATGGACATCATTATCCAAAGTACATGTGTGAAGACACGAATTGGTGTGAATATACTTTGTATACAACCAGAGATATGAAAAATTTGTGCTCTATATGTGTAATATGATTTGTAATACATTCTGCTGTCATATATAAATAAAATAATTTATAAAAAAAACAAAGAAGAGAAAGAGGAATGAACACCATGTCAATAATAATAATAATAGCTAAAATTTATGGGGCAATTTTATCCTCATGAGAATCCTTATGCAAATGACATCATTATAGAAGAGAAAACTGGATTCAGAAAGGTTGCATTCTTTGCCCATGTTCCCACTGCTAGTTATTAGCAAAACAAGAATTCAGACAGGACCCGCCTCCAGAACCCCTGGGATTAATCATTACACACACTTTTCTTACAAAGCAAGACAGGACCAGCTCTGGATAAATGGAGAGGCCCATGCAGGACTCTGCTGCCACTCATCATTTTTGTTGGTCTCATTTCAATTTACATTAGCCAGTCAGGTGTAGTATCTTACCAGTTCCCTACACCCACTGACATGGCCACTCACTATAGATGAACCAAATCACGTGTGCTCACCACAAATGCTGGTTCTCGGTCCCCTTGTAAGTCTCTGCTGAGACCTGCAGGAGTAGAAGAATAGCATCTTCCCGGGCATATTGGGACACTTTTCAAGGTTGGCAGCACAGTGGAGGTAGGCCCACCCGAAGCACAATTAAAAACCTACTATACTTTCTGTTGTGCATAACCAGTTGTCAAAATGAAAGTGTTCTGATTCTTAAAGAAGAGTCACCTGTCACATTTCCAGCCCTCAACATCCAGCTGGCTCCAGGATGAAGAATCTGCCAACAGACTCTCGCCCCATGTGCTCACTGACTGCCTGGCCCCTGGCCCAGCTGATCTGCACTTCTGAGTTGCCAGGCCTGATCTCATGCCAAGAGCTTTCTCCACATCCTACTTTTGACCCAGTAGCTGAAGTTGTCTTTCTGAACTGGAGTTAAAGGAAGCAAAACAAACCCATTCTTCAGGACCTTCGTCAAACAAAGTTCTTTTCTTTACAGAAAACTTCTACGATGCTTCCCAGCACCCCCCTCATCCTTTGGGTGTCAGTTTAAACTTTATTCAGGCAGATTTTCTTGACACCCTCTGTACGCATGGCCTCTTGACCCCAATTACTCAAGTATCACCCCGCATAACCGCTTCCTACCTTATCACAACCTGAACTCATGCTGTTTATGTGTATCTGTTTATCTGCCATCCCATCACAAAAAGTCCATCCTGCCAAACCCCACACACAGGCAGTAACATTGCAAACTCCACAGCAACTTCCCACAGGGAGCACAGCACTAGAGACACTGCAGATAATCAATGTGTGAATCAACACTGTTCAGCAAAAGGAGAATGAGAGCCACATGTGTCATTTTAACTTTGCTAGTGACCACATTCAAGAAGAAAAATAAACCCAGGTGAGATAATTTACAGTAATATACTTCATTTAACCCAGTATATCAAAAATATTATCATATCAAGGGATCGCACTGAGTTGCTTGGCACCTCACTTTTGCTGAGGCTGGCTTTGAACTCACGATCCTCCTGCCTCATTCTCCGGAACTGCTGGGATTATAGGTGTGCACTACTGCACCTGGCTTGCAGTTAGATTTTATAAAACTGACAGTTCAATTAGGAGATTCATGTACCCAAGTGGCATCAAGTGTTCTTAAAGATTTTCTAATAACTCTGTTGTGTCAGGTTTAAAATTTAAAGTTGCTGACTGTAATCTCAGCAACTCATGAGGCTGAGCAGGAATATCCCAAGTTCAAGGCCAGCCCCAGCAACTTAGACCCTCAGCAACTTCGTGAGACCCTGTCCCAAATGAAAACCAAAAAGGGCTGAGGATGAAGCTTGGTGGTAAAGAACCTCCTGGATTCAATCCTCAGTACAAAAAAATAAATAAATAAATAAAATTAATTAAGTAAAATTAAAAATACAGTTCTTCAGATATGCTAGCTACATGCCATAAGCACAATGGCCACATTGTGGTTAGAAGCTCCAATACTTGATAGTCTGATTTGAACGATTAAAAGAGACAATGAATTTAGAATGAGATGAAAATATTGATTACTTGATCAGTTAGCTGTAAAGACAATGCTGGTGACCTCAACTGATTGAAAGGACTTAGATTCTTGGATTTTCGCTAGACCTTGAGTCACTTTGTTGCCAGTCAGTGGACTCTTGAATCATTTCCACATAGGAGGACAAGGATAAGGTATATAAGAGGCACTGGGTAAGGTTGAGAGGCCTGGATTTCAGGCTCAGCCCAGCCACAAGGTCTCAGTTCCTTTCAGCAGCCAAAGCAACTGGTGGAGTCAAGGGCCTTCTAAAAGCCATGTAGCTCTGTTGCTTGATTAGCAAGAAGCTCTTCTTACTTTTAGGCAGACGTTGTCTGATGCCAGTCCTTTGGCCTTTCACCATTTTCCACTTCTCATTTTAACTGATTGCATATTTATTCCAGTTTCCTTTATAAGACAATCAACAACCTGGTTCCTGGAAAGAGCTCATTCATCACTGATCAGGGTGACCAGATGTCCCCTTTGGACTCGGCATGAATACAGTTCAAGCCTGTTGAACCAGTGTCATCTGTACTCCTTTTCATTCTCAAAATTCTGGAAGATTATAATTTATGGTAGAACCTCTCAGGCAACTGAGCTCCTGGCAGGCACACAGGAAGCAGCTCTGAATGTTAATGAGCAGAGGATGGCAGGAGCCCCAAGGATGCCTGTTGCTCATGGAGGGCCTTCTCTTCCATAAATACAGTTTTAAGGAATAATAAATAAAAATAACTCTGTGATATATAAAAAGTGTAAACTGACTTATCTAACAACAACAATATTTAATTTCCAATCGTTGGCCATTTTAAATTCCCTTCTGCTTTTCCCTTGTTTTTCCTTATTTATGTCTTTTTACTCCTGATCTTAGTCTCTCTGTTTCCCTGAATATTAAAATTAGTTTTCTCTCTGCTAGTTTCTCTCAATGGCCTTGCTCCCTCCCCCCATTTCCTTTCAGGGATTAACTGCCCACAGAGCTTTGGCTTTCTCACTCCTTCAGAAGTCCACACTATTGAGCTGCCCTGACCTCTGGGTGTTGCCAACTAATCCTATTCCTTCACAGGCTTTCATTTCCCTTCAAGTCTCCAGCTTATTAGAATGTGACGATGGCTCTGACTGATTCTTCTGACCTGTGATTTAAGAAATGTAGGCAAAGGAAGAAATACTTCTGTTTTATTTTAAAACTGAAAATGTTATTGGCTCATTCGTCTTACTCTCCAAGTCACACAGCAAATTGTCTACACATCTCCATCACAGCCCAAGAGGTGGATCACCAGCAAGGGTTTGTGTTGGGCCACCAGTCTGAATCCCAGGTTTGCCTAAAAAACGAAAACTGCATTTTCTAATCTGCATGGCATAGGGATCATGAAACCTACTCCAGAGGACTTTGGAACATTTAAATGAATCAATACAAGTAAAGCACTTAGAACCACCACCAAGACACAACGAGCACTCAACAGGCAGTTTTTTTTATGACTATGTGTCCCTAACCATTCTTTACTCATCCTTACTTCTCCCTTGCACTCAGCACAGAGCTGTGCCCAGTACAGGGTGAGCACCCAGTATATGGTCTCTTAAGTTGAATGTTTATTGCTACACATGAGACCAAAGGAGTTGATTCCCATAAGGATTCTTAAGTTTTACATGGCAAATATCTATTTAGGTCATAGCCACAGGGTCAGCCCTACATCCAGCCATACTTAGAGGCATACAACTGCAAAGCATGGGGTACTGGGAGAGAAGTTAACTAGGTTAGTGCAAATCATTCAATCCGTGAAGGACACATCACAGTGCATGTGCAGTTCACAGTGGCTCAATACATCTTCTTTTTAATATGATCACAATATTCTATAGTCTCATATATATGACACCCCAAAACATCCAAGATGAAATCCAAATTTGTGATCATGAAATAAATGGCACCTTATGACATGCTTTCTAGAGCATCTAACTCATCAGCCTGTCCCTCCCCACCCCACTTGAACCACCTCATCTAAGTTCCAAAATGAAATGTGGCCTAGTGTGATTCTCTGTCACGTTTCCAAAGCTTCATTATCTTCTTCCTTTGAATGTCCTTAGGCCATTTCAACTTTCTAGTCTACTGGGAAACCTCTATTTCTTAGGGGTCAGCTCAAAGGTCTTCTCTCTTCTGGAAAGATTTTCTGGATTGTCCACCAATTATAGTCTCTCCTCAATGTCCCTTCCATGTCATGGGCATACTTCCTTCGCGTCTAACCATAGCTCCCCTTAACTGTCAGCTTCTACATCTATGTGCCCTCTACATTACCAACTCCCTGTTAAATACAAAGCAGAGAGGCCAAGGGTGTAGCTCAGTGATAGAGCATTTGTGAGACTCTGGGTTCAATCCCCAACACCACACATACACAAAAATAATGAAAAGCAGGTGTACAGAATTGAATGCATGGCTGTATACTGCCTTCAAGTTTGCAATGTGTCTTTTGCATAAATTAACCTCAATAACCTTCACTCTAAGTTCTATTATTATCATGTTCACTTTATACAGAAAGAAATATTAGGCATCAAGCTAAAATCATTTGCTCAAATGTTTACTATGAATAAGACTAGAGAGATAGAATTATTAGCTCTTCTAACTCCAGATCAAGGGTCTTCTGTGGAAAAAAAAATCCATATGCATTATTTTACATAATCTCAAAAAAATGCTGAAAGATTTAGAAGAAACTGAGGCACAGGGCATCTCAAGCTCATAAATCTTACCTACACCGATGCCTAAGTACTAAACACAGGATTAGGCCTCTAAAGCTCATGTCCTTCCTTTGAACCAAGCTGTCTCCAAGATGCATAGTCAGTGGATACTCATGGGTACTCAGAAAACTGAATTTTTTTCTGCCTGTTGTTTATAGTCAGGCTAGGTAAACTGCTGTCAAGTACACAGAGTAAAATATGCCAATGATCTTGCTTCATTTTGCACTCCTGAACTCTATTCCAACTAGGACAGGAGCTTTGAGAGGTCAGACCCCGGGCACTGCACAGCCTGCTTTGGGTCAAAGTTTCTTCCAGGCCTGTTTCAAGAGGTTGTTCTCCCTCTAGTCCAGGCATCGCTTTTGAAATTAAGTTAGTGTGCCCCAGTTGAGACCTTAAATCTCACTACTGCTAATGTGTTACTGTCTGTGTTATCCTTCATGTTTACAAAGCAGTTTTAATCTCATTTGAGCTTGATAGCAGCTCAGTTAGATAAACAAGGTAGATATTATTGTTCCTGGTAAATAAACTGCACATAGCACAGTACATATCTGAGATCTGAGATTCAGAGTTCAAAGTCACTGTTCTTTACTATCACTCTTAGATGAGAGGAAGATCCATTTGCCCACTCCTGAATACAACATTAAATGAGAACAGAATAGCTCAATACAGAATTGCCTAGAAGAAAACAGTCATGCCATACAAACACTGGAAAGCAGTTGCTCTCTATACCTGTCTGATTATTCCCACTAGGAAGCCACACTAATAAAACTGAGACATTCTCATTTTCTCTTCTTGCCTAACAGGCAATGTTAATACTAATACTGCAGTGAATTCCAATGGAATATTTTAAATTAAAAAAAAATGAGATTATAAGAATTGGAATTAGAAAACAAAAAAGCTAGACACACTGGTTAGAACGCTTGAGGCAGATATCAACTAGCCAACTATAATTAGGAGAATGCCAGACGCTACAGCCACCACTGTTTCAGCCTTCCACAGAGAGGGATTATGCTTCTCAGCAGATGCTAGCCAAAATCCTAAAATTCAGTTTTTTTCTCAGAAAAAAGTTGTTTCCTAGGGACAATCTGATTCTTTGGTACAATGACAAGTCATCAAGTGAAGGAAATTTTAAGCTAGAGTCACTAATTTGCTATTTATTGTAACAACACTGACTACTGTTTATATAGCACATTCCATTCTGTGATCTCCAAGAATGTTAAGATCCTTTCCACTAAAACAGATGGAGAAACTAAGGCACGCGAGACCACCCACACAGTCACCCTGGGAGCCAAGAGCAGACGCCATCTTACTGATTAGTTGGCCCTCATCCTTCTGCCAGTTCCGGAGTCAAGATTCAGTGTAACAGGACACAATAACAAGAAGGTGGGCTTCTCTTGGCACAAGAGCTCATCTCTTGAAACAGGTGGGCATATTATAGGGTATTGATTTAATATTTGAACAGCCATCTTAAATGTGAACCTCCATCTTATGAGGTAAGATGTACTTCCTCTTACCCAAACTCCCCCCACCCCCATGAGTGACCTACCCCATGGTAGTGATACCATAACCCTAAGCCAATCCCAGAAGAACATGACCCCTTTGCTCTGGAAAGCTCCATGGTACCATCAACCTAAGCCAATCCCATGCTATTCCCCACCCGCCTAGTTCTGACGCAAGCATCCCCAGCCTATCCCACAGAACCACAAGGACAACTCCAAACCCCTATCTCACAAAATCTGAGCAACTGAACATCTGGGGCCTCTCTCCTCTCTATAGAGGGATGGACTTTATTTGTCAGCTTTGCCAAAAAAAAAAAAAACCCTTTGTGTGGATCTCTGCCTGGTTCTCATCCCTCACTTTCTCACTTTCCCTTCAAATATAACAAATCCATGACACCATCATTGACTAATTTTACTTATAACCTAAACAAGAGGCCTGCAGAGGCTAAATCTCCCTCCCACCACACACACACACTCACACACTCACAGGGTCCTCCCATGAATTTCCCCACCTCAGGCCTAAAATGTCATCCTTGATATTTTATCTCCTAAGTTTTGTTTTCTGCCAAATTGCAAATACTCGGGGGAAAAATTATACTTTAAGCTATTACTGGTCTTTCATAACTTGTAAATTAAGCCTTTGAGCACCAGTCTGAAAAGTGCTGAGATAGAGAATAGGAGAATAATAAGAACAAAGAGGTAAAAATAGAGGAAAGGAGACAACTTCAGAAAGAGGCAGAGAAGAAAAAACAACCTATTGGTAAACTAAGCTATTTTGTGTTCCTTTTTTCTTTCTTTTTTTTTTTTTTTTTTTTTTTTTTTTTTTTTTTTTTTTTTTTTTTTTTTTTTTTGCAGTGCTGCATATTGAACCCAGGGTCTTGCACATCCTAGGCAATGACTCTACCACTTAGCTATATACACCGCCAGCCACCTATCTTCCTTATTCATCATTTTTCAGGAAAAAGTATTCTCTAGCCAGCATTCCAATATCTCTATGTGGTTTATATCTTTAAATTATGCACAATTCTTTCTATAAAAATCTGATAGGTTTCCAAGAAAGTAAGTTTATATCACCTTATTTTGCCCTTGAACCTATAATTATTTCAAAAAAATTTTGCATGATACTAATATATCTTTAATGTGGGATGAGATGTTTGAAATCCACCCAGAGGTTGCCAAGGGAGATTATCTGGGAAGTGACCAAGGGCTTGCGTGAGCTTTGAAATATAACCAATCAGAATTGCTTGCCTAATCCAGCAGCTTTCTTGTTCTATGGCCTGGGGTAGGTTTCTACCTTCCCAGCACGGCCCTGATTTATCTATGAAATGAGGGTAATAATGCCAACTCTCTTCATAGGTTATCAAGAGGATTACGTTAGTTAATATTCTCAATAACAGTATGGGGCTGAGTCAGAGTACATGCTGCTAGAGCTGAGAATTACAAAGTATGTCCCAGCCAAAATCCAAACGTTGGTTAACCAGGAAGTAACAGACAGGACAACTTGGACAGACTCCACCATATTGCTATCAAAGATGACCATTCTGAATATAAAATGTGTTTGCAATAGGCATCTGCCAGTATCAATAACTGAAGAATGAGAGGCAGTGTAGGATAGTGGTTAAGAGGGCAGGGCCAGGCAGCTTTCACTACTTACCAACTACACCTTGAGAAAGGTACTGAACCTCTCAGGACCTTTGTTTTTCATCTTGGTAATGGGAGGCTCTTACTGGTACCTAACTCTTAGCGTTGTCAAGAGTATCAAATGATAGGAGCTAATGAATGTGTCCCAAACAGGGGTGATGGCACCTTGGGAGGGTGAGAAAATCTTGCACAACAGAATTATTGAGGAGGCTTACAGCTCACCCAAGCCTGATGGAAACTTATTCCTTGGTACTTAGTTTCTCTCATTATGGATAGATACAATTTAATTCAAATTCAAGTTCACTTAGTTCATTTAAATTAAATTAAATTTTTCTCCTTGGGGGAACAATAATGAAGAAAAAATAAGACGGAGATACACAGAGTTGGTATATATAAGCCCTTATGACAGGGCCTGACACATAGTCAGAAAGAAGAAAAACAAATGTAGCAGATAGTACTCTGTATTGAACACAGCAAGGGTGCTGGGTGTTCTAATTGTTCTTCTCAGTTTCCTGTCAAGAAGCATGCTTTCCTCAAAACTTTGTCAAGAGCATTCAATAACCGAATGTTTTTGAAGAACAGCAAGGTGGTTTAGCATATTCTAGATGCTTGATCAATACATGATTTCCCTTCAAGTTATGTAGTTTTGAATTTCTAGGAACCATAGTAATTTTTGTTAGGATGCAGTCAGTCTTCAATGTAGAATGTACAACATTTCCAAATCATTTTTAAAGGGATGTGTTTATTTTAAATAGAAAAAGAAGTATGTTTCATGGTTCAGATAGAATGAATGGGCAAACAGTATTTCAGAGGGATGTGGAAGCAACCATTACAAACTTAAATTTTACTGTACTTTCTCATATTGTCCCTTTTTCCCTAGCCTCCTCTGCACAGACCTGGTCTCCTCTGGAAAAGTCCTAGAGCAAATGAAAATGACAGGTCTTCAGACCACATTCTCAGTGCACTGGCTCAGTTTGTCTGCTGAAAGCTTCCGTGGGATATGCCAGTATTCCCCTTCCATTTTCCTGAGGTCTAAATTCGTTTGATCAGTGCAGCCAAACTCCCACTTCACTCTCCTTAATAGTGACGTTCTGGAGAGCCACGCATTTCCAGTCTAACAAATTGCCATTGTAACAGCTCCAATTATGAGTAAATTTGATCTTGAAAGAAGCCAAAATACTGTAACTTAATAACTTCGTAACAAGCTATCAGTATAATAAGGATAAAGAACCTCAGTGTTTTGCTGGGTGCTCCATCCATTTACTGTAACACCAGGAGTGGGAGAGGGAGAGAGTCAAGGATGCACTTCCTCTCGTTCCCAGGATGGTCATTAACCAATGCGGATGCTTATAAATTCATGAGCAGCATTAAGGTTTACAAACACCGAGGCAGATTATTGATGTTATTTGAGCACGAAAGTGACTGATGCACTTAATCGGAACAGTAGTCCTAGAAAGAAAAATGCTTCCCTGATGATAATCTCAGGAGCCCTGTGCCAGCTCTACATGGGGGAAAAAAGAGGCCTGTTCTGCCAATGAAGCGCCTGGCAAGTTTGCAAAACCATTCGGTTTTCTATATTCCCATGTACTATTTTGCCACACAATTACCGTTTATTATCCTATTCAGATGGCCTACCGTGACCTTTTATTCCTACTTGGAGTTGGTCAGTTTAACACCTTCCAGTATGAACACTAAATACAAAGGTTTCTGTAACACCTTTTTCACCCTCACTTAGTTCAAAGTACAAATTACTGTTCTAAGGAATAAGAGGGGAGGGATGCTGACCTGTAGCAAGGACCTCACTGATACCCAGAGCTAAAAATTTCATCTCTACTCTTAACGCTTAGAGTAGTGACAAAACCACATATCAACCCTTTTTCTTTTGCTAAGTTCTGATTATTCTGACTTAAGGCTTCAAAAGTGTGGAGATATGATAGATGCTTAATACATTTCTGTTGAACAATTGAGAAAATAAATACAGCAAATAACTTATCTCCAACAACATGATGAATGCACACATACACATGAATGCATGAGCACACACACAAAGTAATAAAAACTATCAAACTGTTTCTGCTTTCACAGAAAATGCAAGAAGCAAGAAGAGACAGGCAAGGTTCTTTCCAGTAGGTAACTGTCAACAGCTTTTCACATTTGGCATCGGATCGGTGGCCAAAACAAAACCACAATCTGATGATGAAATTCACTCCCTCATTTAACGGAACTGCATCAACCTGACTTACTGTGAAGTAACCCGACCTGGTGTAACCAGTGCCACATAGCAACACAATGAAATATTTATTGGTGGTAGCTACTATACCCTAGAACCCTATCCCCAGAAGAGCCCTCTCCCGCATTAACTTTTTTTGCGTCCTTACCATCAAATCTCTACCCCTGGGACATAGACAACAAAGATACATTATTATGCATACTTGTTTTGGAGGTGAGACTGGAAAGTTAAAATATCTGTCCTTCCCAGGAAAGAAAAATATTCCAAGCCCACTTGAAAAACATCAATCACCCATGAGATGAACATTTTAGACTATGAAATTCTAGCAGTTAATGATATTTTTTCAGGTTCCCAAAGTCTAAATACAATATGTAATATAATACACAATGTCAACCTGGTTTTACAAACTGCAGATTTCATGGAATGAAACAGCTGAGTGATTTTCTCTATCACAGAATTCATGCCACTAGTCAAACACCCCCATACCCCCGCCATCATATCATGCATCTATCTTGTCTGAGTAGATAGATAGATCTGAAAACCTACAAGTAATCAGCAAAAAGCGGATGTGCAAATCCATCTTATGAAAGATTAAAAACCAAATGTCATTCAGTTCATAGTGGCTGTATTCATAATCACCAAAAACTGGAAAATAACCCAAATGTCTTTCAACTACTGAGCAGATAAACTGTGGTATATCCATATAATAGAACACTACTCAGAAAAAATAAATAAATAAAAAATAAAACCTTTCCACAAACAACCTTATGGTCGAAATCTCAAATCTATTATGACAAATTAAAGAATCCAGACTCTCAGACTATAGACATATGATTCCATTCATATGCCATTCTAGAAAAGTAACAACTAAAGGAACAAAAAGTAGATCAGACATTGCTTAAGGCTGGGGGTGAAGAAGGAAGCCAAGACAAATTTTAGGGAGTGAGGGAATTTTTCTTCATCTTCATTGTGGTAGCGTTCACACAACTGTATACATGTGTCAAAATTCAATGGAATTATATCAGAGTAAGTTTTATTGTCCATAAATTGAACCTACTTCAATTTTTTTAAATATACCATTCCTGAATCTATTACCAGATGGTAGACAAAAATCAAAACAGGGATTGTCACTGGGTGGAAACAACTATATAGAAAGGGACGGAGGGTATTTTTTTATGGTTATGGTAACAACCACATCATGAATCCAAGAACTTTCTACTGTCATGTATAACTGATTAGAACTAATATATATATATATATATATATATATATATATATATATATATATATATATTCATGTATAACTGATTAGAACTAATATATAAATATATATTAGTTTAGTATATATATGTATAAAAAAAAGAAACACTTTTGTCAAAACTCAAAAGATACTTTTTTAAGAGTGGGAATCTCGAGGCATGTAAACATTATATAAAAAAGAGAAAACTGTAAATAAAAATTGAACAGTGGTTAAGGATCATGCCTGATCAGAAAATGGACTAATATTTTCAATGTATTTTGAAATGCATCAAGAAATTAAATGGATTCATGGGTGGATACAAATGCATAGATGCATAGCTATGCAATAAAGAAACCTAGGCAATTAAATACATTGGTATTAGCTTTAAACTCTTTCAAAACTTTGCTAGATGTTCAAAAATTGTGACATTAAAATGTTGAGGAAAAAGTGAGTTCTAAAGAAGTAAAATACATACATAACATAAAGGATTTAACAAAAACATGATTGACTCTTTTTTATATGGAAAACAAAAATATTTATTGATAAGCAAAGAAAAATTTTATCAAACATGATACATCCATATTTGAAGTATGGCCCTTTTATCAATATAATAACTTAAGAGAATTAGGTCTATCTGATCAATTTGGAACTGTACCTTAAAACCTTGCCATTCAAATTTATACAGACTAATTGTTACAAATAACAAGCTAGCTGAAAAAGATGTCAAATAGTCTAACATAACTCAGGTACAAACTGTTTTGAAACATTTAAAATACCACTTGTTTGAAATAAAGCAATTTTCTCACCATACAAAAAGGTGATTTCTCTAATTATGTCATTTTTTTTTTTAGAGAGAGAATTTCAATATTTATTTTTTAGTTATTGGTGGGCACAACATCTTTGTTTGTATGTGGTGCTGAGGATCGAACCCGGGCCACACGCATGCCAGGCGAGTGCGCTACCACTTGAGCCACATCCCCAGCCCTCTAATTATGTCATTTTTATATATAATTGAAACATAGCACTTTTTGCAGAAAAACATTCAGAACTATGTAAATTTAATGTGTGAATTTAATTCACACCAACACCATGTAAATGTTCCTGTCTAATAGTTGAACTTATGATGTAAGCAGAAAAAGTAAACCAGATATGTTCCAAACAAATGATTTCATTTCATTTATGTCATTCCAAACAATGTGATCTTTATTGGTCATTAACAGCCATGGGACTTATTGCCACTTAGGTCTTCTTATTTTCAATATTTTTTTCAAGAAACTCCTTTTCATATAACAGTATGCAACCATCTACATTTGACTAAGCTACATCTACTAAAAAAGGTCTGAAATATGAAATTTTGTCATGTGCAGAGAAGATGATGACAAGCATTGATGACAGCCTTTAGAGTGACAATTATGAGATCCCTGATGTTTTTATTCAACTGGTTCATAATGATAAATTATGAATAATGATAAATATTTGATGTCCTAGAAAATACCTGTAAAATCCGTTTTATATCCCAATGTTCATTATTGTAGATATCCATTTCCAAGTCAGAGTAGTGAAGAAAACAATGCTTATGTTGATTTAGGGTAGAAAAAAGTAAAAACAAAGAAATTCTTTAGACACTGTCTCCATAAACATTTGCCATCAGGTAGCTAACCCAGATCCCTGGCTCAGGTACATCAGGAATCTTTTTTCTGCTCTAAATTTACACACTGGTTCCCTTGGGTGAAAGGCATCTTCCTGGCAAAAGACCAGAAGGCCCATGGTCCCTTCATCTGGGTGCTTCTTAACAGGGAAACAACTTCCTCTTGGGATTCGCCTACTGAGTCTACTCCATTTACCTCTATGAGTCTATCTCTTGCCTTCAGTCTACCATCTTGAATGGCAGCCCTTCTGGGGAGGATGTTTTTCACATAAATTGGAGCTGAATCACCTATTGTTACATCTTGTGAAGTGATGTTGAATCCCAAACCCTCTGTACCTTTCTTCAGCAGGATATTGAACCTCTTGCCTACTTTTTTGGTGTTATAACTACTACTTGCATTTGAACACATTCTGTGGGGCCAGAGCTGGGACTGACGGTGGTATTGCAGAGGAGTGTGTGCACTATGAGGTGGTCCTGGGGAAGCTTCTGTCTGCTCGGGTGGGTGGCTCGGTTTGAGTGGCTCAGTAAACAGAGCCCAGCACTGTTTACACACCTTTTATCAAAATACTGGCTGTCGGGGCTGTAGTGGCTTGAATAGTAATTGTTTTCACTTTGGGATAGTTGTTCATACTGCTCTTTATTTGCTGCAGGAACCACATGGAACCAAACGACAGATGTAATCATGGCTTGGCGAAACATGTCTGTCGTGCTTGTTCAAATCTTCTATTCTGAAAGTCGCTGTCATTAATTCTGACAATGCAATCATTCTCATGAAAAAGGTTTTCTTGTTCAGCTTTACCACCTTTCTCCAATCGTTTTACTAATAACCCCAGAGTTTTGCCACCTCGAGGACTAAAAGGCACTGCATGGATTCCCAGAGTCCCTCTATCATTGGGGACTTGTATGAGATTTACCATATCATCCAAAGAAAAGCTGGGTATATTCTCCAAACCAGTGTCAGCATGTCTAACGGGTTCCACATGCTGCTGTTGTCTTCCATCCCATCCTGGTGGGTTTCAGAGGTCTCAATCCATAGATAGCAGGCTGCATTTCCTGGGGCTGGAGGTGAGGCAGGACATCATGGCAGGAGAGTGTGGCAGAGGGAACCCGCTCATATAATGATCAGGAAGCAGAGCGCCCATTAACTCTTAAAAAGCTGTGTGGTATTTGTCAGATGACTATCCCTTTGTAGTCATGTTACATTCAGCTTTGCAGCTCAGGAATTTCAGCATGAGTACAGAATTGTGTGGATCTTTTCACAGGTTTTTTTCAACTACAAACTTGAATTAGATGTATGAGAATGAACGTGGACTCTCCTTATCCACTGACCACATGAGAAAATCAACTCTTTCAAATGCTCTTAAGATTTTCTGTTGCTATATTAACTCACCATACAGGCACTGAACCTGGTCCACTGGGGGCAACTATTGCTAAGTTTATTTCCAATGATGTAATCCCAATGTCTCCCAAAGTCAGAGTTATTGAGTTTTGAAATTGGAAACAGCCGGCTTCATGTACTGGTGATTCATCTTGTTATCTTCACCCAGGTGTGCATGCAGAGCCTTTGCCCTCTCAGGGTAGTTCAGCAATCTTGGGTTTGGTGCAAGGCTGGACTCCTGACCCAGATCCTATCAGTTAATACTAACAACTGGTTAGGACTTGTGCCTCGGGAGTTTGAACTTTCTCCTCTGAAGGAACAACAGTGCTACAACTCCATGGCCTTAAAAATCTCCAAAGTCTACAAGACTTCAAATGGTTGATTCACCTAGGATCATACGGTCTGAAAGATGACAGCGGATCAGAAGGCTAATAAGTAGATGCATTCACCTAAAATGCCTTTGCTGTGGCAACTCCCAAAAAGTTAGTTGTAGCAATCCTCCCTCCATCCCAACACACACACACACACACACGCACGCACGCACGCACGCACACATCACTGTACTAAAGAGTTTTAAGAATCAGGTGTATACAAGAACAGTTTTTAAATGTCCTAACAAGGTACCAAATGAGTCTGTCTTTCTACTAAGCAACAAAGAAATAATCATCATGGATAGGGACATTAATTGCTATATTATGAATGCTATTATAAATTAGAAACCCCAACATAAATCCACGGCAAGATAAATGATGGTTACTTCATGCATGTTCCTTTATAGTGATGACACTTTCCAGATATATTTTGGGACGCTGAGAACAGGGAAAATCTACTAAGCTATTGTTGTCATGGGATACAGAAATTTGGCCGGTCCTTACCCTTTAGCTGTGTTTCACTGTTTGTTCCGTGGTTTCAATATTGATGTACTTTTCCTAATTATAGTGTCAAAAGTATTTAGATGTAAACTGGGGTTGCCAGATTTACCAAATAATAAGACAGGATGCTGAGTGGTAACGTTTCAATATGAGGTGTCTCCCAAAAGCTCCTGTCAATGCAGGGATATTCAGAAGTGAAATGATTAGAGATGATATGATTAGATTACGAGACCTGTGACCTAATCAGTGAATTCTAGCTTGAATGGACTAACTGAATGGTAAGCAGGTGGGGTGTGGAGGGGGTGGGTCACTGGGGGCATGTTCTTTCTAAGGCTATTCCCTTTCCTCTCTCTGCATCCTGGCTGTCATGGGCAGAGCAGTGCTCTGTTGCCTTGCCCTTCTACCATGATGCTCTACCTCACTTTGGGCCCAAAGTAATGGAGTTGGCAGACCATCAACTGAACTTCTGAAACTGTGAGCCCAAAATAAACTCTTCCTCCTCTAAGTTGGTCTTGTTGGGTATTTTGATCATAGTGACAAAAAGATGACTAACACACTGAGTTAAACTTGAATTTAAGATAAAAGACAAGTATTTGATTATAATTATGTTCCATGTCATTTTTTAAAAATATTTTTAGTTGTTGATGTACCTTTATTATTTATTTTTTTCTTTATTATTTATTTTATACGTGGTGCTGAGGATTGAACCCAGTGCCTCACACAAGCTAGGAAAGTGCTCTACCACTGAGCCACAACCCCAGCCTTTGTCCCGTGCCATTTTTAAGATATACTAAAAAGTTGTTATTTTCTCTGGTACATAAAATTTGAGAGATGTGTTAGTTTTCTTTAATTAATTGCTGGAATCGAGTCTCAACAGTGTTGGTAGCACTGCATATTGATACAGAAAATAACGCTGAAAACTAGCATTTGTTTGTTTGTTTCTTTCTTTGTTTGGTTTCAGTCCTTGACTTTAGGTTTGACTAGATGGGAGGGTCTATGTGGGCTCTGACTGGGTCTGCTGATGTCTGTTATGACTTTTACATAACAAGCTCTCGTGGAGAAAGCCAATGAATGAATGGCTGGCTGAACTCTGGATCTGCTTCTCCTGCTGCCTCACTCCTGGGAGACTTCAGCTTTCTCTGTGTAAAGGAATGAGCCCATTTTTCCTGACCTTCTAATAAGTCTCCACCTATGTCCTTTTCTCTTTGTGCACAGACAGGTTAAAGAAAATAATCCCACTGATCCAAGGAATACATCCGAGGAGCATGTCCGCATCCTAAGGGACATTACTGGCACATTCCAAGAGCTGCTTTTGAGCTGGGCCCAGCAAGCTTGTCCTGAAGACACAGTCCTGTTTCTCATCTGCTTGTGCTTCAGGGTCTTCCTCACTTCCTTTTTCCTTCCCCTTTGGACTGGCAACCTGAGCTTGACCACCATGTATGAGGATGCTTACTTAGATTTCCAATAGATTAAAAGAAGAACCTTCATACCAATCAACAATTTTTATTACTAAATCCACCCTCATTTCTATGTGATTTTACTTTTTGCCTCTTCTATTTCCTGTCCTGATTCCACCCACCACTCTCCTCCTAACATATTTCTAATTTTTAATTTCCATGGCCAATCTTCCTAAAATTTGTTCTGTGTTTAAGGAAGTATTCAATTTCTCCAAAAAACACACAAAGTACTTAATGCCTTAGAAAGACCTCTATTAAGTACAATGTTTTACAATTCAGAACTGCTTTCTTCTGGAACTTCAGGAATATCAGCAATAACACTCAATTACTGTTCTCATTATCATACTCTGGAATCAATGAGAAACATGTACTGCAACAGCAAGCAATGTAACTTGTTCCTCATTAAGTATGTGCATAGGTAAGACTGGCTCAAGATAAACCAGGTTCATCTCAAGTCTAACTGCAACATCAGCTCTTTTATGTGAAACAGTAACACAGTAAAACAGTCCCCATTCTACAAGAGGGAGCAGTATGTGATAACAAATATTCTAAATATTCAGGACCAAAGTAGACAGAGGATATTTGGAAAGTAATTAGAATAGAGAGTATGGAAAAATTCACATTTAATGGCAATGTGGACAGATAATAAAAATCACAAGTGACACTCAGTGATTCAAGATGGTAATTAATGGATCAGAATGAACATTAGAAAATAGCTCAACTGCTCCTTGATGTTACAAGTGAAGTAAGCCCAATGAGGAGTGACACACTAATGGCAACTCTGAGCGGGTAGTAAAGCAGACACCAAAATCTAAATGTCCTAAATCTAGCCAATGCAGACTTCACTTTATAACACAATGTCTCTCCAAGTGACTGCTCTGATTCCACACTTCAAATGAGACAGTCCTGTGTATGTCATTATAATATGATTTAAGTTTTAGAGGAATTAAGACAAAATTATGGCTCCTAGCTTTATTTATTGCCTCCATCACTTATCTTCCTTTAAAAATTGATTTTAAGAATCACTCATTCATTCATTCTTCTACTGAAGCTCTTCCATGTGCTACACATTGTTCCAGGGCATGGGAATACCACAGTTAATAAAATACCTGAGGCTCCTGACCCCCCACAGAGTGTCACATTGGAAAGACAAAACCATCAACAAGAGAACAAAGTAACTATATGTTTTTGGATTCAGGTAGGTTCTAAAATATGTTGAAACCAGACAGCAAATGGGCAGGTGAGATTAATGATCTACTTTAGCAAGAGTTATTGAGGAAGGTCACCCAGACGATGTAACACAGGCTTTGATACATGAAGAATGAGAAGACGTCCATCCAGCAAAGACCAAAGGGAGCATATTCCAGGCAAAGGGAACAAGAGAAAGAGCTTAGTGTATTGGAGAGAGACAAAGAAGTGGCTGACTGTGATGAGCAAAAAAGGAAGTGTTTCAAAAACCAGCTCAGGGAGGAAGGAAGAAACCTGACTCAGATGGCATTGAAGATCATGAGGAAAAAGCTAGATGTTATTCCAAGGTCAACAGAAAGTCATTGAAAGACCTGATCTTTTATATCTCTGGAAGCTTGCTTTCTTGTGGAAAATTACTATAAGAACAAGAATAGGAGTGAAGGACAACAGCTAAGGTCCAGGTCAAGGATGATGGTGGCATTAAGCAGGATGGTGGCAGTGCAGGAGAGGAAACTCCACAGATACACAGTTTCAAAATAAATTTTAGTGGCAGAGCAATAGTGTCTCTGAATGGTTCAAAGAGAAGAGGATCAGGAACAATTGCTCATTTTTTGTTTCAAGAAATTAGATTAGACAGGGTACCAGTTATTAGAAAGGAAAATGTGTGGGGCTCTGGTGATGGATAGGAATTACAAGTTCCCATATGCCACCTTATGTTTTAGGTGCTTATTAAATATTTAGTTTAGGATATCAGGAAGGTAAAAGAAAGACCTACAAATCCGAAACAAGGACATCAGCATAAAAACAATGAATGAAATTCTCATTCATAGGGATGACTAAGCCCAAACTTTACATATGAAGTAGAGGAAGTTCCATCAACAAAGACACCCATCAACAAATTTCTATCCATCATCACAGCCCCCAGACCTTTTCCTTTCTAGTAAATGCCATCATGATTACTCTAGTTACTCAACACAAAAACCGAGCAATCATTGCTGATTGTCTCCTTCTCTTTCACTCCCCACATCAAACTATGCAGATCTTGTAGGTACAGGATGAGAAGCAGAAATAAAATACAGGAAATGTGGTCACAATAAACTGAGTCAAGTTTTTCAAGAATGAGCGAAGGATCAACTATGATGTCAGCTAAAAGGTAAAGTCAGATGAGTACTGAAATGTATTTATTAGCTTTGAAATATCAGAGCATTACTGGTGTTAATAAAAGCAATTTCACTATAAATCATTTTTTAAAAATTATATAGTATAGAAAGGTTAAGTTATTTTATGTGCTTATGTATCCTTCCAATCCTTTCATGCATAAAACTAAAGTCACATATACATAGGTCCTTTATGTTTAAATACAAAATACATGTTTAAACACAAAACACATGTTACATGCTGTATGTAAATGCTTTTTTAAAGATAAATTTACATATTCTTTTTGAGCTCTTTTATTTTTCATACATGTAGATTTATATCATTATTTTAATGGCAACTTGTTTTGTTACAAGAATTTAACTTTTACTTTTTCCTTTTCTTACATGCAGAACTCATTTTATTCTATTATACCATATACTTCTTCAAGTATATGCCTGAACAATGCTGAGTCTTCAAATGGGAGATCTGATGAATAGAGAAATACTGGGAGTGGAGAGGATGGATACAAAGATTTTTTCTGCCACATCATATTGTCTCTTTTGTATTGTAAGAATTGTTTGACATTTGGAAGAACTGTACCTAGAAACAAAATTCATAAATACTTATTAAAGAATTGGGTCTTTTCAAAGGTGATATTTTCATTGGATTTCTTATCTACTTTTGCATTCATTAATATAAATATATGAGTGGGAATGATTTCTCTTCAGAATCAGAGGATTAAAATGGCTTTGGTTTGTTTTTTTTGTTTGTTTGTTTTTGGTTTTTTTATAGTTGTAGAAGGACAGAAAGCTTTTTTTTTTATTTGTTAATTGTTATGTGGTGCTGAGGATCGAATCTAGTGCCTTATGCATGCTAGGCAAGCACTTTGCCACTGAGCTACAGCCCAACATCTTGTTTTTTTTTTTTTTTTTTTTTATTGTTGTTGCTGAGTTTTTGCTTGTTTGCTGTTTCCATTTATTCCCTAAGTTTGCTTACTTATTTTATCCTACTTTACCCAAGATTTCAACCGAACAAATAGGCTCAAAATTCTCTTTTTAACACCAACCTAGGTATTAGACTCTCTTATTACTATGCATTTTCTAGATTCAACACCTATGATTTTAGACTCTAACACCTAAGCAATTAACAAAGATTTTTGCAGTTCGTACCTTTCAACAAGTAGCTAACATGATTATGTAAAATCCTTAATCTACCTCCTTCCTTCTACCCTTCATCCTATTTTTATGACCACAGCTTTTATTGTCCACTTGTTTTCTTCTTTGACTTATCTATTTTTCTTCAACAAGTCTATTAAAACTTTCTCTGGGGCAATAATAGGTGTCAGTAGGAAACTAGGTAAATCTCAAAGAGAAACAAGAATGAGCTCTTCAGCCCAAGTAGCCTTGAAAGACCTGCGCCTGTTATGTTCATGCCTAAAAGAAACTCAGACTTCAAATTGGAGACGAAGACACAGAAGAGAAATCACATTTGGACCCCACAGTGAAGCACAGTTGACAGAACTAAAACCTTGTGTCCCGATACCTCGGACAGATACCTGAGGCTTTGAACTGCTTAAGACATATCAGACCAAGGCACAATCACGAGAGTGCTAAGACCCCTCTTTCATACTTGACTCTTTTTCCTTCCAACACAGCCGACCCAGTGGATCACAAAGTCGGATGCCCGCCAATGTTTTTCTTTGGTACACACGAATATTTTTAAAACTTTTGAATTTGCTTCCAACATTTAACACGGGGAAATGTTACCTAAAAACTGAGACTTGCAGGTTCTTTTGAACCGGCAGCACTGAGCCAGTTGTCCAACCTGAGGACACTGGGCTGCAGCTGAGCAGCAGGTGCTCCTTAGGTGCAGTAAGAGCAGCCCTTCACTGTGCTCCATGACCTTCCCCCTCATTCTTGTCACCTGCACTCTCACTGTAAGCATGTGGGTTTATGACCTTTCAAATGAAGCATTGCCAAATTCTCTCTAATAAGGATTTAGCAGCTTTGCCAGAGTATATGAGAATTTTCTTTTTTAAAATTCATTCTTGTCTACCAGAAATTTGGGCTTGGGCTGTGATCTAAACTTTCCCATGAGCTACCCCAGCAGTGTACAATCTGACCCCCTAGTGTCTGACTGTCCCAGACATCTGGGAAAGCTAGAAACAACTCAGAAAGGAAGGGAGCTGGAGAACACAGTGAACCCTGCACAATGAACTCTCCTCCGTCTCTCCTACTCTACCGGCCATGTTGGCACTCTAAATGCATCACAGCTTGCAAATCCATAGCTGAAATGCTTCTTCCTGAAGAATGAGCATTCTGGTGGGATTTTCAAAGATTCATAAATGCTATGGAAAAAATCAAAGACAGACCAGGGATGGCATACTTCTGTAATCTCAGTGACTTGGGAGGCTCAGGCATAAGGATCACAAATTTGAAGCCAACTTCAACAACTTAATGAGATCTTGTCCCAAAATAAAAAAAATAAAAAGGGCTGAGGTTATAACTCAGTGGTAGAGCACCTTTGGGTTTAATTCTGGTACTGGAAGGGAAAAAAAAAAAAGACTGGATTTATTAGAATTGTAGTATTTCACAGGTGATTTTAAAAAAAATCCATATAAAAGATAGCTTGGAACAAGAGAGGTCCTCAAAATGCTTCCTGACCATCACATCCATGGTGGGCTCAGCTCAACATCAGAACCAAGGCTACACCGATTACAAAAACATTCTCAAGATATTTGCTAATTACTTTCATTCACTGGTGCAAGGACAAAGAAAATATGAAATGATCCTAGTTATGATTGTATCCTAAACAACAACACGAAGCTGGGGGTACCTGTCCCAGACAGCACAGCCACTCCTCATTGCGTGGAAGCACAAGGGCAAAGCAATGGACTTCAGCACATCCCAGATTACCTCACACAGCTGGATGAGCACAAATCCAGGAAGGTTATATTACACTTATAAAACCGAACTTCACACACACACAAAAAAAGTCAAACCATTAAGTCATTATCACATTTAAAACCAAAGAGCAGGACATTAACCAGCCAAAGAAAACACACAGCAGTCTCAGCTGGACGGAGTAGGACTGGGGGAGAAGAAAACACAGCAGTGGCCTGCACTGGATGCACTTGAACTTGGGATGAAACTAATGTTAAAGCTGCACCAAAACAAGTGGAATATTATTTACAAAGAGGCGTAGCTGCAATTTATGCATGTGAGCCAGGAAAGGCTGCCCTCAGGTGCTTCTAATTACATACTTCTACCTAAATAAGGTTTCTTTACTTCCCAATTTACTCTAGTAAATCAATCTGTGTGAACAGCACATTTACATACTCTATATGCACCAGGAGTTTGTGTCTAAGAAAAGAGATAACTAATGTGCTGGTGGCTTCCATGGGTCTAATTCTAGATTATAAAGGGAATCCATGGGGAAATGGCACTTGACTGGCAAGAATTGGATTTGTATAACTTTTTTGTGATGCACAGGGAATTGCTCCTCCACTGATTCCATCACACCTATTTCACTTTTAAGACAAAAAAGAGAAACTCCAGGCAAGTGAAAGTCAAAGCCTGGGCATGATAGGCACCAACTTGGATTAGTAAGGAACTTCAATTTACCTTTCTTCTTTCATGTCTCTTTCATCTGCTCTTGCTAATGACCTCCAATCACTTCATTTCTCCTTCCTGTCCTTTTCCCAGACCCTTGGTCATGCTTGAATGCTCAGTTTTCTTCAGAGGAAATGACTTACATACAAATGTTGCAAAGGGGCAGCATGTCTGCAAGATAAAACCTTGAACTTAATTCTGAGCCACACTTACCAAGGGACAATTTCTTCTCCACGAGAAAAAGCAGAGGGTTTCAAATATTTAAAGAGTTACTGTGGCCAAGCATGGTGGCACACACCTGAGTTCCCAAAAGCTCTACAGACTGAGGCAGGAGGATCACCAGTTCCAAAGCTAGCCTCAGCACTTAGCAAGGCCCTCAGCAAATTGACAAGATCCTCTCTAAAAGTAAAAAATTAAAAGGGCTGGGGATGTGGCTCAGTCATTAAGTACCCCTAGGTTCAATCCCCGGTGGGGGGAAAAAAAAAAAAAGGAGAGAGAGATTGTACAGAAATTGATTTACCATTTTATGTAATTCTGGAAGGCAAAAATAGATCCAATGGGTAGAAGTTACAGGCAAGCAGATTATAATTAGCAAGTTAAATTTCTTCAAATACAGAAATATATTTGAGGGTCCAAAGACCCTCTGGTTCCTACATGTCCCAGACATCTGAGAAAGCTGGAAAAAAGATAGAAAGGAAAGGAGGTATGGAGAACATACTGAACTCTGCACCCACAAAGTTTTTCACATCTCTACTACTCTGTTGGCCATCTTGTCACCCTAACTGCATCACAGCTTTCCAACCTATAGGTGAAATGCTTCTTCCTGAAGAATAAGCATTCTGGTGGATTTTCATAGACTCATAAATGCCAACTCATGGACTTGTTAGCATTTTATAGCTGGTGTAAAAGTTGTAATGAAGACACCGTCTGGTTGTGAACTCCCTGTCATTGGACATGTTCACAACAGATTTGAAAAGTTTTGTTTTGTTGTATTTTTTTTCAAAAAGATCTGAAAAAATTCCTTTCAGAAAAATGATGGAGGCTAAGCCAGCAGTGGCTATAGGACAGATGAGACCATCTAAGGAGTCTATGTTACAGGAGCAGCTTTTTCACAAGTACACACAGCTATGCATGCTCGTTTGATGAGGCAAGCTGGCCTAGGAAGAAGGAAGCTGGAAAAGGAGCCTATCCCTAGCTGAAGAAGCTGAGTTTACAATATTAACCACAGAGAAATAGGACATGGGTGCCCAACTTAATGGCAGTTTGTATTTCTTTTCACAAAGCTGCATATGTCCTACTCTAATAAAGAATTCAGAATTTTAGTTTTCTGCTTCTTGTAAGGAGAATAAAAGGAAAGGAAAAAAATCACCTCCCTTGCACACCCTCTGACCCAATGTTTGCCTGGGCATCTGAAAAGCATATAAAGAGCTTCTACAAAACGTTGTCCTACATTTAATCCCCTCCTTGACCGAAATATCTATAGCTGGCAAAGATTTAGGAAAAGACTAATAAGAGGATTTGAGAAAGTGAACTCAGACTATTGTTTCTGAAACTTAGTGTTGGCCTCTTGGGAAACGGTTGGTCAATCCAAAAGAAAGATGGTGAAGAAGGATGGAAAACTTACTGGTTTGGCTGCTGAAAATGTACCAATACTTTCTGCAAAACCATGTTATTATTGCCCTATTGCTGCTATCTTTGAAATCTGTGAATCTCTGTCATTCAAAATGTTAATCATAACATAATGCTGACATTTGGGCATAAGGCTATTCTTGTTCTCTGGGCTCTTATGCCCCAACTCACCACAGCATTTTCTCTAGCATCAGGAGTGTTGTTCTGACAACACTGCTAACTTTTACATTTCCTGGTTTGGAACTCTCTAAAAACAAAAGCAAAGGGGAAAACTAGCCATGCAATTCACTGAGGGGGAAAAAAAAAAGGAAGCCATGGATCTTTCTAGTAGGACATAAACCCTGCAGTTCACTCATCTGCTTCCCCTGTCTTGAGAAGGTAGGAGTAAAAGTAACTTCAGGTTCACATCACCAGTGTTTTCCATGAAGCCATTTCACATGGTCCAAACCCACTAATGGGCCTCCTCTCTGGCACACAAATCACCCACCATACCAATACCCAAGGTTAAAGAAAAGGAGATCTGCCCAAGAAAGCAACCCACAGCAACACTTGCTATCTACTCTCAGAGAGGTTAATTTGGAATAAGGAATGTAAAATAGGTTCATGGAAATTTACATAGTTCTATGGATTGAAAATGGTTTGTCCCTGGGAGTTCAGGTATTATAAGCTTGGTCCTCAGTATGGCAATGTCAAGAGTTAAAGGAACCTTTAAGAGGTGGGCCTACTGGGAGATAATTGTATTATTGCAGGTGCTGTCTTCTGAAGGGATTAAGGTAGGTTTTTTGTTTTGTTTTGTTTTGTTTTGTTTTGTTTTGTTTTGTTTTTTACTGGACACCACTGTGAGTTCCCACAAAAGAGATTGTTATAAAACAGGAAGACTGCCCTGGTGTCTGGCTTCCTGTCTTGCCATGTGATATCTCCTTCACACACACACTCCTACCATGATCCCATTGGCCAAGAAGTGACATAGCTTAGAAGGACCTTCACCAGAGCTGGAACATGCTGTGCAGACTTTCTGCCTGAAAAAGTGCCAGTTAAATAAATCTCTTTTCTTTACTAATACCCAGCCTCAGGTACATCATTACAGCAACAGAAGGCAGACCAACGCACAGAGTTTCAAAGTATCTCCCCACAAAACATTCATTAATTATGAAGGGGAAAATAGTGATTTTAATGTAGAGAAGCCTGCAGATACCATCCAAACCATGTAATTAATGTTATCGCCTTCAATAATGAAACAAATCAATGTCTTGTGCCTTCCGAATTAAAGTACTGAGAAAAACACATGCTTCTTTGGTATTCTTATTAAAAAAAAATGTTCTTACCAAACTTGAGTCTAATCATGAGGAAACAGATGAACCCAATTTGAAATATATTCTATAAAAAAACCTGACTTACAGTTTTCAGAAATTTTCTAGGTGGTTAAGGGGGGAAGGAAGGCAGGCAGGTTGGCTGACTGAAGGAAAGTATGATAGAGTAAAAAGGACTTGGGAAACAGAACAAATAAATGTCATCCAAGAAAGACTGTTGAAAAAGCTGAACCAAGACCCACAGATTAAAGAATAATACTGAACCAATGTTAATATCCAGATTTTAATTATTGTATATACCATTATAGAACAGAATGTCCTTGTTTTTAATGTATACACAATAAAATATTTAGAGTTGAAGGAACATCATATCATTGGTTTCCAAATTTTCAGAAAATATACATACACACTTATACATGTGTGTAAATAGAGTAAAGAGAGAAAAACTGATCAAGTAATCCGAGAAAAGTATATAGGAATTCTTCCTAACAATTTTTGGCAACATCATTGTAAATAAGAAGGTATTTTTCAAAGAGAAAAGGAAAAAAAAAAAAAAGAACAAGCCAGGTGGGCCTAAACTTTTGAAGGAAGAAGCTGGAGAAGAGGAGGAATGTAGACACCCTCATCTCCTCTGTTCCATTCATGCCCATCACTAAGAGGCACTGCAAATTCCGGAGTTTCCCTGAAAGATATTATGGGAGATACTGACAGCAAGCTCCCTTAGAGAACCACGATGCCTCCAAACCCCCAGAGCCTAGCACAGGGCCTGGCAGATGCTGCCCACAGGAATGACTGGGAAGACTAGGGGCTCAATGGACTGCAAGAAGTAACTGGAAAAAAATGGAAAGAAAGCATGAACAAGCCCCCATTGGTGGCACTGCATCTGCAAAGCAGGTGGAATTGTGGACCTCCTGTGTTAAATGGCTGGGTGCAAGGACAGGTAGAAGACCTCTGAAGGGTGAGTGAGATATAGCTCTACTCTCCAGTGTTCAATTCACTTAGGGGGAAAGGGAATGGAGCATGTACCATTGCATTGGCCTAAAATGGCCCAGTTCCTCTGGACTGAGGGAGAGAGGGTGTAATGTTCCAGGTACTATGTGTCCCAGAATGCAAGGTCTCTGTTGGATCATGCATAAACTATTTCATGTACTGAGATAAGAAGAAATGAAAACCAAGATGCCCAAGATAACAGTAAGAATTGAAATAGCTCCTTATTCGGTAAATCTTTCATCATGAAAACAATGTCTCATTACATTCTGTTCTTACTTCCCAAACCAACTAGTACTTAGTTTTTTCAAATTCACATTGACTCTGCACATGGGATCTGAAATTGAAATCATTTTAATTATCAAAGTTCAAGACAGTCTGTTTAAGAGATGAAAAAAATATAGCATTGCTTCAAAAATGTAGCTAATTCAAGATTGTTCAAACAGATTAGCTTTCCAAAGAAATTAACTTCAGAATAGAGATGAAGGAAAAAAAAATACAATCTATAGGTCACTCAAGTGTAAGTTTTAGGGAATGTTCCTATAACTCACAGAAAATTGTGAACTTAAACAAATGTGCTTTTACTCACCACCAAGATGCAATTTCATAATCATGAACACTGTGCCATAATATTCCAGAGAAAAATTAAAGTAAACCATGGCACATAACAAAGGGCAGGACTCCACATTTCAAACCTGATTTGTATATTAATTCAAATAGGAGCCTCTTTGCTTTAATAAGGAATACAATTTTCAAAGCCTCTTTAGCTGAGACTGCTATGCTTGTTGGTAGAGACCTGTTCACCAATTTATGTAAAAAGATGCACTTAAGGCAAACCCAAAGCATAATGGGGCAGTGGGTGGAGAGGGAAGCAAAATACCCTAATGAGTAAATAATGTGCCATGAGCCCTTAGAGGAACTGGGAATAGTTGCACAGCTTCTCCCTCTTCTTCTTTACTTGCCATGACTGAGAGGTCAATTTGTTTTCCAGTATAACTCAGTTCTTCATCCAATTTAATTAATAAGGACAGATATTTAGCTCAACCCTGGAGTCAGCTTCTGCAATCAGTTTCTCCCTTACACCTCCCAGCTTCCCATTTCTCCTGACAAAGCTGCCCCACCTTGCTCATGGGAAAATGTATGCAGTCATACTTCCCTCTAGGCTCCTCCCAGGAATGGATATTGTCTGCCCAACCTAAAAGTTACCAGGTGAACCCAGAGAAGCCAAGAGTCATCCTCTACCTCTCTTGGGTTCAAGCATCTCTCCTGTCCCAGACACAGTCTTATCCTGGGCTATAAACCAGATAAAGTCACAAGGACTCATGGTGAATCCCAAGGTCTGATTTAAGAGTTCTAGAAGAAATCCTTCCTTCAGTGGAGCCCACAGAACCTCTGAACTATATGTATAGGTTGATAGCATGGTATTCTTACTTCCATCATTCTCAGTCAATCCATCTTCCCAACTCCCTGCCCATTCTCATTTCTCCATGAGAAATGCATGCCTGTGGCAACCCCCGGGCTGCTCTGCACTGGGATGATACTGGTTCATCAGTCAAAAATCAAGACATTGCCTATTTTCATCAGAAGAGGAAGTAGGGACACTGGACCAACGGATAGTGTGACAGTTTTAGAAATCTGAGCCTCATATTGGTCATCAGCTACCAGTATGTTATCACCAATGAAAAATGCATAAGCTTAGCTTCTTGGTCCCCACCCTCTGGTTCTTCTTACCTTTGGTTCCATTGAAATGAAACTGTGGGTTCCTCTGCTCGAGAGAACTGACCTTTTAATCGTCCTGCTATGGTAGAAGTGGTAGTAGTCCTTCAGGGCCCCAATCTGCAAAGGCAAGGTGGGAGGGAAAGCACAAAAGAAAGATGTTAAAAGTTTAAAACAGTCTTCTGCTTCCCTGTTTTTCATTAAAATAAGAACACAAAACAAAAAGAGGTCTATAAATTATGCAGGTGCCCGCTGTGCTTAAATGTTACTTGAACCTTGGTGATCACTTTTCAAAAGGAGGACATGTGATATGAAATGGAGTGTCCTTGAGGCAGTGACTGTGGAACTAAAGACTATAATGGGCAGCTTAGCCTCTCCATAGCTCCTTCTTAATGTTTAATTTATATGCAGCATTTTAAGTAATTCTATATCAATCTATATCCAAATGTGGGAAAGACGGGAGGAAAAAAATCAAATAGCTATCTGGTTATAAAAACACATTGCATTTTGTTTGCTCTAAGAAATGCACAATGAAGGACCTTGTTAGATTATTTATATAGTTAATTTGAAACACGCTGTAAGCAGTTGATCATTCACAAAGATAACACTACTTAGTTTCCCCGACTTCAGTAGACAGTATAAATGCATAGCCCTTATTCATTTATTGCAAAACTAAAAGTGGAATGGCAATTTCTAAAATGAAATAAAAATCACATATCCTACCTATCAGTTCAGTTTTCTCTGTTAAACAGTCAAATCCACTTTAACTTATTCATGAACACTTCCGTTGTCTTGTTTATGTGCCCCTTTGGTTAAGTTAAAAACAGGTCTCTTTAGAATAGTTTTGAAAATAAGTCTCAGTCCACTTTGAAAAAAAAACAAATGAACAAAATCTCAAACAACCATATTCTCTCAGAAGATTATAGAAAATGTGGATCACAGAATGAATATTGAACCACATTATAAAGGAAGGAGAGCTTGCTTCAGGCTTTAGCTCAAGTCTCTAGAGCTAAATAGCATATGCTTTACTAAGCCTGTTTCCTTTTCTATAACATTATACATGGGGCTAGTTGATTTCTAAGACCTCTGTAGTGCTCTATTCTATTCTGTGATATTGACATTGTACTTGTGTTGGGAAAATACAGTAAATAAGTAAATGTCTAATTACCCAGAACACTCATGGCTCCACCCTAGAAAAATTACCATCATCAGGATAAATTCCAATTGATACAATACAATATTGGGCTTCTTCAGTTGACACAAAAAAGTTATTGGCCCGCCTGGCCCAGTGGCGCATGCCTATAATCCCCTGCGGCTCAGGAGGCTGAGACAGGAGGATCTCAAGTTTAAAGCCAGCCTCAGCAAGAGTGAGGTGCGAAGTAACTCAGTGAGACCCTGTCTCTAAATAAAATACAAAATAGGGCTGGGGATGTGGCTCAGTGGTCAAGTCCCCCTGATTAATCCCTGGTACCCCCCCACCCCCACCTCCCAAAAAAAGTCATTGGCCCTGATTAATTCTTTGCAGATAAAAGATTTATTTCTAATTCCCTTCTTTTTGTCACATTCTCAACCATCATCCCACCCAATTTTTGTACCATTTAGGAACCATCACTGGAACTTGGTGCTGTAAGTGAATGTTGTGTCACCAGTAAAATCTGAAAGAAAATCGGAATCCTCACATTTTTGCCTCAAGTGGAAACAGCCTGATCTATAAGAAGGAATTCTGGACTCTGAAAACAAGAGGGAGGCGAGGGCGGGGCAACCCCAGCTGAATCCTCTAACCTCTGTGATCCTGGACTCTGAGGCAGCAGCAGAAAATGAGGAGGAAGGAGGGCACCGAGGCCAGCCTAGCCTCCAGGAGCGTTTGAGGATAATTTTACTGGCCAGCTTTGAGATTCCAGAGGACAACGGGAAAAGCTCAGGAGTGGCTACAGATCTTTTACGAGAAAACCTTAAAATCCCCCAAAGCTTAAGAGTTTTCAACTCCTATAGCTTTTGTCAAGTATTCCTTGGGTAAATAGAGTAGTTCTGGTGGAAAAGAACACAGACTTTCTTAGGAAGAAGCTTAGAACTAACCATCACCAAGGTCAAAAAAAGCCCATGCGCTTAAGATCATGGCTACTCAACTGTAATAGAACCCCACTGATTGTAGGAAATGGTTGAATTCAACTCAATTATTACACTCAATGCTGTGGGTGAAACATACACATCCACAAGGAATCTAAAGATCCTTTGAGCTCTCAGCGGTGCAGAACAGTTCCAAAGTAATGCAGGGATTGGAAAATGGAAATTTTGTCCTGACTCAAGCTCATCTGGGCTTTTGGACAAATCATTTCCTCTCTAGGTGTTGCTGTCCTCAATGGTAAATTGGGAAGAACACAGGAGGCAAAGTAGACAGAGACTGAGCATCAGAGTAAAATGGGGAATACTGTTTGGGTTAATGTGGTTCATGAGGACTGAAAGCAACGTGTGAACTGCCAGGGCAAGTCAGCACCTAGCTCTTAGTAACTGTTGGGAGATTATTTATTTCCCTTCTAAATTTATATCTAAATCCTACTTTCACTAACCTCTTATCTTCCTCCTAATTAATCCTTAACCTCTAACCCTTGGGAACATTTCCTCTTGGCCCATATAAGTCTCACCTTCCAATCTCATTAGCAAAAATCAAAAGGGTTGATAAAACACGGTTGTAGAATATGTAGGCAACAAATGTAATTTATGCAGGATTAGTAAAAAGCGTAACGTGGGCCATTTGAAGAGACATTTGGTGATATCAGTAAAATTATAAACTGCATCTGATCTTTGACTCAATCTTTCCACTTCCCAAGTTGTATTCTGCAAAGACAGTCACTGACATGTAGGGATGGATGTCACAACAGACTTTGGAAAGCAAAAGAAAGCAGACAATCAGCTGCCATGGATAAGATAGGTCATTAATTCTATATGAAATATAGAAAATAGACTGACCTTTAAGTTCATCATGAGTAAAAAGATAAATTACAAAAGTGCAAAACGTGTACAATATGACCAAATTGTTGAAGAGAGAAAAAGGAAAAAAATCTATGTTATGTATGTTTATAGTTGTAAGGATAGGTACCTTATGTGCATACATTAGAGCCTTTCTTTTAATTATAAAATCTAACTGAAAGTGAAAAAAATAAAACAGCACACACACAAGAACCCCATGTACTCAGTTCATCCAATCTCTGTAATAGTAAGCTCTACTTTATCCCCATCTCTTAGGGATTCGGTTTCCTTTATAAAATTGTGAAACAGTATTCATTTATTGGGTCACGTCTCATTTAATAAATGCCTACCTGTGTCAGGCATCTTTTTGCTCATCTACATGCTCCATTTACCTTAATCCCCCAAATCCCTGGAAGATAAAGTAGCATTAGCTCTAATCTGAGGAAGAAGGCTACCGAGTCTCTGGGAGTACCTAAATATACTGCCAGGCTTGATTGTGAGGTGGTAAAATATGAATCTTTGAAGAATGTCCACTAGCATCAGGGTGAACTTAGTTTTGTGATGGATCCTGTGGATGGACTCAAATGACGCAGTTCAATGCCCTTCTGGAGACTCTTCCTGCACTGCACAGATGAAATGTTAAAATTCCTGAAGCTCAGGCCTGGACATAGCTCGGGCTGTGTCAGTCAGACACTCAAAGAAGTTGAGCACCACAAGACATGCCCTTAGGGACATTTATGGGTTTAGAGGTAGTGGTGGCTGAAGTCTGGCCATCTGGGCATCCTTTAGCATAACATATTTTTTGATAAGCTGCTAAGTAACTATTAAAGAGCTACAGTGGCAACATAAGGTAGCTTCCTCATTCCTCAGCTTTCTGACTAAGGCAGAAATGGCCATTCTCATGAAGGTCCAGGATGGCTCTGAAGAACATTCCTGGAAGCTTGACCTTCATGATTAATTCTACAAGCTATTAGTCTAATGTCTTTCAAATTAGCCCAACTAGCAAATGCAGTTCTCTGTAGTAGTTTTCCCTGACTATCCAAAACTGGGTAGGCTAGAACTTAAAAAGTAGCTATACATTTTACATAATCTTGCATAACAAAGAGATCTCAGTTATATACCTCTGAGCCATGAGCCATAGGCACAAATGAGCCAAAGGCTGATGAATGACTCACCCTGTCAACTCTGATATCCTGCTAAATGACAAGAGTTTCCTTTGATCTTCTCATAAGTACTTGCACCACTCTCCTCTCTCAAATCTGTTTTCTATATAGTAGCTAGAATGATGTTTACAAAATCTAGCTATAGGGTTATATGTCATACCTCTTCCTAAAATCCTTCTGTGCTTCCCTTTGCTCTTAAACAGTATTAGTTAAGGGGGAGAGTACAGCTCAGCAGTAAAGCGCTTGCCTAGCATGCATGAGGCCCTGGGTTCAATCCCCAGGACAATAACAAAATTATTAGTTAACATTTAATACTATTCCATAATGTAGTTTCAAAAAGTAAATCAGAATAATAATATCATACTAAAAATGTACACTATGCCAGAAAGTACTCAGCATGTTTTACTTAGTTCATTAAACAAAGACCAAAATCCTACTCTGACTACAGGGCCTGTAGGATATGGCCAGGCCTCTCTCTGCAGCCTCACCTCAAATTTGGATTCTTCTCATTCTCTGGATCCAGGCCTGCTGGTCTATCTTTAGTTCCCTGACTGTGTCATGCTTACTTATCCCTCTACCTCTATCCTCCTCCCCTTCCTTTGTGTCTCAACCCTAGTGGGAAGTCTCCCAAAACTCCCCAGAGGAGTCAGCTTCATTCACTAGATCATGTCATGGAGTCACAAGTGCACACATCCTGCTCAGTAAGCGCTGGTCCTGTCTTCACCCACCTGCCTGCACGCTCCACTGAACCTGGGACACATCTGCTGTGCTCAACATTTTATCCCCAGCTCCCAGTACGTGACTCGACACACAATGGGATCTCAGAAAACACTGACGAATGGAGGATCTAAAAATCAGAATCCTTGAATTACTAACATCACATATAGTTGAGCCATATGTGGTTCGAAATCTTTAGAACTACCAAATTAAGGCTAATTTTAGCAAAAATGGTTCAATTTTACCTTAACTGAAGTGCCACTCTGCCAGAGCTATGGTTCTGAAAGCTGTGGGCTGAAACATCACTATGCTTTTTCTGTTTTGCTTGCAAAACAACATCAAAGAAATAATGTGCATTAGTCCAATTATTTTGCCTCATCCAAACAAAGTGATCAATCATCTTTTAGGCCAAAAAAAATTATATATATTCATATATATATGTGTATATATATGTGCATACATACATATGCACACACTTTTAAAAGCATACTTATATCTCTCATCTATTATTGGCAAGAATTGTCTTTTTTATTCTTTCAATAGCACTGAGCATGCTGAGGGCATTTAATAAACATTAAGAAGAAAAATGTCATAACGTGTTGGGAGTTATTAAAAAGAAAGACAGTGTATGAAAACAGAGCAGCAATATTATCTATAAGCAGGCATTCCATCTAGTTCCTCTGGGGTAATGTAAAACAAAAGATGACTGTGTTTATGTTATGCAATAGCAACAAGGGCTAAAACAAGGAACAACATATAACTAACACAGGGACATTTTATAAATAAATCAGGAACAATGTGAGTATATGAAGGAAAAAAAATCAATTGCAGATAGATCAAAGCCCAACCTTTTCCTTAACACTACATAAAGAAAAAAAGAGAACAATTTCCCCTCTCTCAGCCTCTTAAGCTCCTCTTCTGTACAATCACACACAGACACTCTATTCTGCCTGGCAACACAACTCTACACACAGCATGAGTCGATGAATTTCACATTTCATTCCTAATTCTGTCAAGTTTGGGTGATTTTTCTTCCTAAATAGGAATCCAGAATTTTCCTAGTAGTACCCTCTTTCAAACCAGAGTATATTCCCGGGAAAGGCTTACATAAACTAAATTAAATTAAGGTGTAAATGACTGAAGGCTCAATGTCTTAGCCCTCTCAAGGCAACTGCATTTGATCAGCAAATTATAAATTAAGCCAAATGGATGTGTCTATAGTGCTTCTAATTTAAAAAAAAAAAAAATCATTGGAGTTTTTTGTGTATTCTTTTCCCAGCTGCAAAAGACAATATTCCCAATCTCCCTAAATTCTCGTATCACCAGGGAGCTAATGACTATAGAACAGAGAGGCCTGGGACCCACCTCTCACCCTGGCTTTGTCCTCATGAAGAGCTGTGAGGATTTCCAATGGTCATTCATTACCAGTTTCACCAGTATAATGAATGTCTTCCTGCATATAGTTTGCATCTTCCTTCTACATAGTTCTATAGAATGACCAAACCTCACCCTACAGAGGGTTTGCCCAGGCCTGACAGATTTCCTGGAAAACAGGACTTTCTATGTTGAAACTGGGGCAGTCCACAGCAAAACAAGATAACCAGTCACCCATTTACAAAGCTGAAGTCACACTGTTTGGTAAACTTCTCAGCTCTCCCAGGCTGCTTGTCTGCCTTGTTTTTTCTCCTGCCCTCTCCAATTTATAGATATCTCCAAATTCTGCACTTGAAAAGTTATTTACCCTCCATTGTACAAACAAATGAACAACCACCCAAAAAAAAGGGGGGAGGGGGTAAAAATTTGAGCAGACATTTCACAAAATAAGATATACACATGGCCAAGAAGTATATGAAAAGATGCTCAATTAGAAATAAAAATCATAGCAACACTGCACACACACTAGAATGCTAAATTAAAAAGAGTGACAATGCCAAGTTTTCATGAAAATGTGGAGCATCAGAATTCATACACGTTGCTAGGGAGAGTGTAAAGCAGTTCAAGGTCCGTGGAAAACCATTTGGCAATTTCTTGTAAAACATATCCTGCTCATGACCTACACATTCCATTTCTAGGTAGCTGCAACACAGAAATGAAAATATATTTACTAACAAAACAAGGAACTTTTTTCTTTGTTCACAACACCTTTCTTAAATAGTGGGCGTGTACAAATATGTCACAATGAATATGTAATGATGAATCCCACAATTATGTGTAATTACAACACACCAATGAAAAATATGAAAGAAACTAGACTCAAACTAGAAACAATGCAAATATCTACCAGTGAGTAAATGGATAAATTTGGCATATCCATATAAAAGAATGCTACCCAACAATAAAAAGCAATCAAAAGAATCAGGAGCTGAGAACTCAGTGGTACAGCACTTGAATAGCATGCCTAAGGCCCTGGGTTTAATCCCCAACATTGCAAAGAAGAAATTCAAAAAAGCAACAAACTACTGATATATGCAGTAACATGAATGCATTTCAAAATATAATGCTGACACAAAAGAGTACATTCTGTATGATTCTATTCATATGAAATTTTAGAATAGATAAACCTCATTTGCAGTAATAGGAAACAGACCAGCAAAAGCCTGGGAGGAGGACTGATTGGGAGAGACCTGGAGAAATGTGCCGAACATGCCTTTTATCTTGACTATGATAATACTTCCATCATGGTAAGGGCAGAGGTGCGTTGGGACCAGCTTCTTATAGTCTGTTCAAGCCAACTGATCCACCCACATCTTTTCCCAAAACCATCTCAGCAACATCAGATTGATGACTTGATATCAACAATGATGGAAGAATTTACATCCCAAAAAAAAATAATGGCAAAGGCTACATAATGGGGCTTTCTTTTCCCTGAAGAGTAAGTTTTATATTTATTAGGTCATCACTGGACATATATATTCATCAATATTTGTCCAACTTATACAGAAATGGCTGCATTTGGGAAATGCAAATTGCACTTTAATAATATTTTTAAAAAATTATAAATTGCCCTCTTCTGATTTCTGGCTATCTCTTCTATCCCAGAGAATGACTTGGAAACTGAGAAATGGAAGAAGTCAGTTGCCTGGAACTGGAAGCTGTCATCCATCTTTCGCTTCTTCTTCCCATCTTCTCTGACATGAGGAAGAACCAAATGTGAGAATGTTAAAAAAATAATTGTAATGATTTTCCTTCTGTGCTCCAGACTCCATAACTCTCAAAGAAGAATCAGGGAGAAGTAGATCATCAAGCACACTCCCAACCTCAGGGCCTTTGCATCTGCTTTCCTTTGCATGGAATTCTCCTCCAGAAACCTCTATGACTCACTTCCTCACTGCTTTCAGGTGTTCGCTCAAATGCTACCTTCTTAGGAAGTCTCCCCTGACCATCCAGTTGAAAATGATAAACCTTCCGGCACACCCAACGTCCTCATTTATTTAGCTCCATGACATGGATCATCACCTACCACATCACACATTCTTTTGGTCTCCTTTATTGTTTTTCTTCCTGCACTGGAATGTTCCCTCCATAAGGGGAGGGGTTTTGTTTTATTCACTGCTGCATTATCCTTAGCTCTTACTAACAGTGTCAGCCATACCCAGTAACTATCAAATCCAAAAGTGAACAAGTGGCCTATGTTGGTCAGCTTTTGGTTGCTGTGACCAAAATACCTGACAAAGACAACTTAGAGGAGGAAAAGTTCATTTGGGCCCATTCTTCCAGAGATTTAGTCCATGGTGGGCCAGCTCCATTGCTCTGGGTCCTAGATGAGGCAGAACATGACAGTGGAAGGGCCTGGTGGAGGAAAGCTGCTCATCTCATGGCAGCCAAGAAGCAGAGAGAGGGGAAAGGGGCCAGGGAAGATGAACCCTTCCGGGGCACATCCCCAGTGTCCCACCTCCTCCCGCCATGCTCCTCCCACCCACAGTTACTACCTGGTCAGTCCGCTCAAACCAGGATGGACTGATCAGCTCTCATAATCTAATCATTTTACCTCTGAATATCCCTGTGTTAACACGAGAGCTTTTGGGGAAACACCTCATATCCAAACCGTAACACGACCCCTGACCTGGAAGAACTCAAAGCAAACAGTAGTCATGTCTCTACACCTGAGGGAAGGTTTATTTTTTTATGTTTTCATAGCTCATTTTGCATAGACCACTGACATATTAAATATGCTTTATGCTAAATAAGTGGCAAGTGGATAAATGAAACACCACATGTAGACATGTGGAAAATTAAGAATCTATCAGTAATGACTACTTAATCGCCAAACTCTGCCTTATGTTTTTTAGTCTCCTTGGTTTTTTTTTTTTTTTGACATAGTTAATCACTGAACAAAAGCAATATTGATAACAAGGCTGTAGAATTAATTTTAAAATATTCTATCAGGAGGCGAGGAAATGCAGAAAGCTGGTGAACTGCTAACGTTTCTGGGGTACACAGCAAGCAGCAGGCACCATGGCCCTGCAGCCTCAGGGCAGTATGCAGCAGGTGTCACCAACCCCACTTTACCCACAAAAAAGCAGAAGCTCATGAGGTTTAAGAACTTTCCTAGGGCCAGCTACAAGGGGAAGCCACATCTGACACTGGCCCTCTAATTCCAGAGCACAACCTCTTAAACTACCCGAAAATATGTTGAAAATTTAAAAAATGTCTAAGGAAGACTGAAAACCACATCTATCCTGATATGTTAGTTATTATCTTAAAAAAAGCATGTTTCTAAAAGTTCCATAAAAAGGGGATGTTTTCTAGTGATATTTCTATCTCCTTTCAGCAGATGGGAAAAGAAAGTGTTGCCAAGTGCCTCCAAGAGCAAGGCAGAACTCCTCCCTGTCGTCTGTGGGGACAAGAAGCCTGGCTTCCATGCCCAGCTCTACCCTGGTCCCCAGGAAACTGGCATTAGTGTCAGTGTTGGAAAGAAGGTCTCTTCAAGGTTCAAGGGGTGTTCTAAGTTAAACAAGCACAATATCCTGGCACCAATGTTCACAGGCGCACTTGTACAGACCCATGGAATGCCATGCAATGACACAATATCTTTTTAGACATCAGTTTCAAATCAATGATTTAGAAAATTCTTGTGATTTTTTTTTTTGTCCTAAATTCCTTCAGGTTTAGTTTCAATATTGGAGCTCTTCAGAGAATAGCACTTGAGTGCTTCAATTCAGAGCAAAATAATTCCAGCAAGTCTTTTTTTTAAAAAACCAGAAACGCTCAAGGAAAGATGAATCTCAATGATTTCAGCTGTATAATCTCTATAATGTGCAGGTAGATGATGGGCTAAATGATGGCTCCCCAAAAACATCGACATCCTTATCCCTACAACCTGTGGATACGTTGCCTTATATGGCTTAAGTGACTCTGAAGCAGAGTGATTGAGAATCTTGAGATGGAGATTATACTGAACTATTAAGGGGGAACTTAAGTGTCCTTACAAAGGAAAGAGAAAGCAGCAGTTAGAGAAGGAGATGGGATGACAGAAGTGGGATCAGAGAGAAAGAGGCAGATGCAAAGAAGAAAGAGAGAGGTGAGAAAATTATGCTACTGTTTTGAAGATGGTGGAAGGGACCATAAACCAAGGAATAAAGAAGGCCTTGGGAAGCAACAACAGGAAACGAAGTCTCCTCTGGAGTCTCCAGAAGGAACATACCCCTGCTGACACCTCAATTTTAGATCGGGACTCTGGCCTCCAGAACTGCATGTTAAGAAGTCTATATATTTATATACATTTACATTATTTTTCTAGTCACTAAATTTGTGGTAATTCATTAGCAACCATAAGAACCTAAAACGAGGTAGAAACTAGTACCTCTCTAGACACCTATAAGAAGCAAAGGGAATGAAACTGGAGAGACTATTTGTATTTGGTCCTTTTTATTCTTTATAAATTTTCAGCACTCGAGTGTTCAGCATCATTTTCCAAATAGCTACATCAATATAATATAGTGTTTAATATTGGCCAGGTACTCTGCTAAGAACTTTGTTAGCATGATCTTATTTAATCCTCAAAACAATCCAAAGTCCAAAATGAAGCAAATTTTCTCAGGAAAAAAAAAAAAAAAGGAGCTACTAAGCGGTTTGTTCATTCAAACCTAATGTATAATTAATACTACTACTAATAAAAACTTACAGCATGCTTTCCCCACATTATGTCTAATCTTCCAAAAACCTTGCAGAGGAAGAGAATTATCCTAATTTTGTAGACAAGATAACTGAGCTGAAAATGAAGAGACAGTACATCAAGAAAGGAAAGATCCGGAGGGAGTAGAGGGGAGGGGGTGTGGGGGCAAGAAAGATGGTGGAATGAGATGGACATTATTACCCCAGGTACATGTATGACTGCACATATGGTGGGATGCTACATCATGTACAACCAGAGAAATGAAAAGTTGTGCTGCAACTATGTACAATGAATCAAAATGCATCCTGCTGTCATATACACCCAATTAAAATAAATTAATTAATTTAAAAAAAAAAAGAAAGGAAAGAAAAGATTCGAGCCAGGATTTGAAATCAGGTCAGTCCAACTTTAAAAGTCTAACCATTTTCTAGTCACAACATTTTGATTTTATTTAAAATGTATTCAAATGGCTGTGTAGAGTTACATGTGTTTCCACCCATGCACACCCTCAGGGTTATCCCCACCCCATTCCATCCCTCCTCCCTGACCTCACCAATGTTAAGTCCTTATCCTTTTACTCTAAAGCCACCTGACCAAAAAAGTGCAGGAGAACCTAAGTTCTAAAAGTTCCTATTAAAAGTAGGCAATAAAAATATCTTGGCTACTAATCCTGAGCAAAGGAGAAACACATTTCACCAAGCAAAAGGGTCAGCACCAAATTTTCCCAGGTTCAAGTGAGAAACCTACTGTCAGTCCCACCATTCACAAGGGCCATGCGATCTGCCTCAAAGAAAATCCCAGAGTTTCAGCGTAGAAAAAGACCTTAGTGACTTTTCCGGACTGGAAGCCAGATCCATTCCTCATTGTCAGGGAGCACTGCATTTTCTGCGGCAGCCTATTTGTTAGAAGGTTCTTTCCAATAATTAGCCTAAATCCACTCACTGCTCCTAGTTGAAGCCTGCAGGATAGCCTCATCTCTCTGCAACATGCCAGGCAGCCAAGGCTTCCCTACTGGCTCTTCCCTGTTCCTGGCTGAACATCCAAACTTCTCCATCTATCTTCATGCAACAAATCTTCTGCAGGTTGCCTCCCCTAAAGAAGCCAACATCTGTAAGATCTCCCCAGAAACTTCAGAGCCTAGAACATAACACATCTCAACCCCGGTGTCTCAGAGCCAGGACAGAGTCCATGAAACCATGGTCTCCCTTGGCAAAGCAGGTCTGATAAAATGGCTTAAAATTGAAATATTTTTAGCAGAATGAACTAAAGAATCATCAGAAACCCTTGAAAATTTGGTTCCCCTCCAATCTGTATTTTTAATCCTTAAATGTAAATGACAGAAATTTACATTTCTGTTGAATGTTGAATTTCATTTTCTATATTCTACTCTATGCTTTTATAGCCTGTCTAGACATTCGTTTATTTACCGGGTGTGTGTTATGTGCCAAGCACCATTCCAAAGACACTGCAGATCAAGAGAACAAAACAGTCCCTGCTAATGTAGAGATAATACTCTGACTTGGTCCTGTCAACCCCCACTGTATCAACTACAAGTTTGAAATTCATGCCTTCTCTACCAAATCAGAATACTTCCCCCAAGTGTTCTCTAAGAAATGTTCACATTTGTACACTACGTGGAAGGACTTGCTTTAACATTCACCTTACAATATGTTTGTAATAGTTATCTAAGAGTGACCTTGAAATGATGTCAGCTTTTTATTTTCTTCACTCCAGTTTCATCCAAGATGAATACGTGTGTCCTTAAAAATAAAATAAGCCTTGTACTATATTCTTCAGATAAAAACATTTATCACTGCTATTTGTAGTCATCTATTCTTAAGTTTCTAAAAAACCCATCTGTAAGTAATTTCTGGAGAAACTAAAAGAAATTATTGCTTAGGATTTAAGGTATTTCCCCTACTTGTAAGGTACATGTGTGCATGCATGCAAACGGGTGGAGGCGGAGGGCAGAGCTGGTAGAGACCTAGAGAACCTGGCCTACACCTGGCCTACATGTGGCTCTGCACTTTTTTCATTAATGATCATCCTAGGAACTTGAAGCATTTCCACATCATCTATGGAAACCAACAGAAAATAGTCATATTTTGATAGATGGAAATATTGCTAAAACTAGCCCCTGAAGCCCTACATTTTCTCTTTAGGTCCACTTATTCTCAACCCTGGCTATGCACTATAATTATATGGGGATTTTTTTTTTAAATACTAATGCCAGGACTCCCCGTTATCCCATTCTACATACCTACCCAGAGATTCTGGCTTAAGGGTCTGAGTTAAAGCCAGGGCATCGTGTTTTCTTTCAAAAAGCTTTCTAAGTGATTCTATGCAGTTGAAGTAGAGAACCACGGTTCTAATTCAGCCATCTCCTGCTGGACAAATACAATTTACTCTGAATTCTGTGATATCCATTCAAATATTCCTATCTACTTAATTAATAAGTTTAATTAGAAAATCACTAATTAATTTTCTTTTTTTACATATTTATTTATTTTTTCATTTTATTATGTTGTTCTGGGGATTGAACCGAGGATCTTCTGTATGCTAGCAAGCATCCAACTACTAAGTACATCCCTAGTCCTAATTTGATTTTAAAATTAGTTAAACTAATATCTTTTTAAAAAAAAAAAAATTGGCACTGGAGATTGAACACAGAGGGGCTTTTACCGTTCACTGCTGAGTCACATACCCAGTCCTTTTTATTTTGAGAAAGGCTCTCACTAAGTTGCTGAGGGCCTCACTGAGTTGCTGAGGCTGGCCTTGAACTTGGGATCCTCTTGCCTGGGGCTCAGCCACCGTAGCCATTGTATTAGTTCAAGATGTCAGAAATATACACCTATTAGAATAGTCAAAATAAGAGGGAATACCAAATGATGATAAGGTTGTGTGGTGAGTGGAACACACACACTGTTGCTGGGAACACCTAGAAAACCATTTGGCAGTTTCTTACAAAATTAAATATTCATTTATTATTATAAGACCCAGAAATCCAACTCCTTATTTTCCCAGAGAAAAATGAAAACATATATTCACGCAAAAAACTACACATGAATGTTATAGTGGCTTCAGTCATAGTTACCAAAAATGGGAAACAACTACTTCAGTGCCCTACAGAGGCTGAATAAATAAGCTAACTGTACACCCATACAACAGGATGGTACTCATCAATAAAGAGGAGCTCACTAGTGACTGGTTAATCTGGGATAAATCTCAAATGCATTATAACAAGGGAAAGAAATCAGACTCATAAGGCTATATGACATATTATTCTGTTTCTATGACTGAGTCAAAAAAAAAATCATTTTCCTCTGCTCTCACAACAATCTACACCAAAGACTTCTGTGACCACAAAATGTGTGGGGATTTCTCCCCACCAGTAAGTAAGCGACCAGTTCTGCAGCAGACACCAGCTGGGTGCCCCCCTAATTCAGTTCAATTCTGACACCAATACCTAGAGATAGTGTATGATCCCACAGGTTAAAGGTTAAGTCCCCAAGACGGTTCCTCCTCCCGCTTCATAGGCCAATCGCGAGCCCCAGATTGATTTACCAGTGCTTCTGACCAGGATTTGCCAGCTATGAATCAGGGTTCCCACAAGCCCCCTCCTTAAGTTTGATTAATTTGCTACAGCAACTCAAAGAACTCAGGGAATATTAACTTCCATTTATTAGTGTTATTTTAAAGAATCAGAATGAAAGATGTATAGGTCAAGATACAGGAAAGTCCCTTGGAGGGTCTATGCCCTCTCTAGGAACACTACCCTTCACATCTTCAGCCCTCTGAAAACTCTCTGTCCTTTGGGGGTTTTATGGAAATTTCATTGTGTGAGAATTATTGTGCCATGGGAAAGATATGTGATTGTACGAAAAGCATATGATCTAATGCTAATAGACTGAGTGGGGAAAACCAGAAATCCTAGAAGTGATATGTGACCCAGATGTTCAGATTCTTCTTGGCCTCTCTGTGCAAACATTCCTTCCCACCAGGTACAGGGCAGAACCTCTTTCGAAATGGGAGTCTTATGATCTACTATCAGACAGAAGAGGTCAGAGAATTTCTTGATGGCCAGTTCCAAGACAGAAAAGTGGAGAAATATTAGAGTTTCTATGATCTGCTTGAAGAAAAGAAATTCTAATGTCTACAGTCTGTGCTGGAGAGGGAATTATGAGTCAGAAACTGTGGGTGAAAATAATATATATCTCTCATCAGAAAGACATTCAAGAAGAGGCAAGATAGACCAAAAGGCAGATTAGTAGTTGCCAGAGGATGGGGATAAGGCAAGAGGCCGATTAAAAACCAGCACTAGGGAATTTTTGAAGGCAATGGAACTTTTACATATCTTCATCATACTGGTGGTTACAATGCTATAGGCATTTGTTGAAACTTATCAAATTATGCAGTAAATTGTACTATATGCAAATGATACTTCAATAAACCCGATTTAAAGAAGAAAAAGTCCTTAGGAAAAAATCCCAGTCATCAAGGGAGATTTTTACAAAGGTGATGCAAATGAGGCAGCAAAAAATTAAGAAGTTGTTTGTTTAGTTTCAATATTTTATCAGATTGGTTTTATTCAATTAAAGAGCTTCCCTAAAGCCATAGCAGCCACTTCAGCACTTGGAACTACCCAGTGCAAATACTACCTTGAGAATCATCCACAATATGTGAAGCTTTCCTTTTATGAAATGAATAAAGAATTTCAGCATTTCTTAGTAAAGTACTGCTTTCCACTAACATGACCATCTTAGTCACCACAAAATACAACTGTTTATGCTACATGATGGAGTCATTTGGAACTACTATAAGCTCTGAAAGAAATGGCTGGCAATTTTGAAACAAAGATGAGAAGGCATAAATGGCTCAGAGCTAGGAGGTGTAAAACATCCACCTAATGTAACTGTCTTTAAAAACAAGTAAAGGTCTATAAATCAGTGATTCTCTAAGAGTGTCCCTAGGACGGGAAGCACCGCACCATACACATTGGCATTACCTACAAGCTTGGCAGAAGCGCCCAGTTACCAGCCTACCACACCTGATCAGCATCTGGTCTTCTCCCTGCTCAGTCAACTCAGTTCAACAGATGACTAAGTGGCCACCACAAGTGACAGGTGGAACAACATTCAAAAAGGTTGCAAGCTCATCACTGTCTCTTCTTACCTGCGTAATCAAATGTACCCTGCTTCTGCCCATTCGATCTGTATTCATTTCTGTTTTGCCCCCTTTATAATGCTAGAAGTCCAATATATGTTCAAAATGAAATTAGATTTCAAGAAGATTTTTATCCAAGCTCAACTTTAGGAGATAATTAAAAACATTAAAAATTTTTTCAGTACTGAGTGTAGTTATTTATAACAGTTTTCTTGATGAAAACTCAGTTCACTCTTAGGCACATGAGTAAAGTTTTGAAGCTAAAAATTCACAAGTGAGGGGCTGGGGATGTGGCTCAAGCGGTAGCATGCTCGCCTGGCATGTGTGCTGCCTGGTTAGATCCTCAGCACCACATACAAACAAAGATGTTGTGTCCGCCAAAAACTAATAAATAAATATTAGAAAATTCTCTCTCTCTCTTTCTCTAAAAAAAAAAAAAAAAAAAATCACAAGTGATAAGGATGCTGATAATTGTAACCATGAAAAGTTAAAAGTTTGTCTTCCCATAACCATTAGGTGCTGCCATATTCTGCTTCTCGATGACCATATCTTCATAGCTTCAACTTCTCATTTAGAGAGATCAATAATGATTTCTAAATTGCCAATAAATCCCTCATACCATAAAGATCAGCACATACTTTCCTTTTTCAAGTAAAATGTTTTGGTATCTCAACAAGTATCTTAGGAGAAAAATTCTATATTTATTAGACTCAACAAGAATTCTTGAAGCACAAGGCATTATTTGTAATAACCAGTCTCCCCTTGAAATCTGCTTTATTGACACTACATCTGCCCATGATATCCAAGCACCATAAGTTCCTAAGTCTGCACAAGTTAACGCTCTTTGAATTACCTAGAGATGGGTATTTCACTTGAGGCTAGCTAGTTCCCAGGTGGCACCTGGGTCTTTAGTGGATGCATGCTCAAAAACACAAAATCTGAACATCAGGTTAGAGAGAATTAATACAACCAAGGTAGGTTGCCAATCATCTCTACATTCACTTGCTCCCAAAACATATTTTTTAAAATTTTACAACCTTAGCCCAGAGTGGCGATGCAAGCCTGTGATCCCAATGACATGGGAGGCTAGAAAAGCACCTGGGTTCAATCAATAGTACAAAAAAAAATAAAACACCTTTGTCAACAGGATAAATATCTTATCATCATCTAACTCATCTAACTAGGTTATCCTATTTGACGGCAATATTAAATGCTTACATTCACACCTTTTCCCATTTTAAGGGCATTCCCATTTGGTTTTATATGAGATAATGTCAGACCTCTTTATAAAATTTTGTCAATTACTTCCTGTTATGTTTATAATAGCATCAAAAACGCTTTGACTTGCCTCATGAGAAGGCCCCCAAATTTGGCTCCCACTTATCTTTCCACTACCATCTCCTAAAGCCTCTGGCTCCTCACTCCAATCCCACCGACCTCCTTTGCAGGCTCTGGGCCTTTGCACTTGTGGTCTCAGCCGCCTGGCATTCCCTGTATTTCTGCTCCCATTTCCCACTTCCCTCTCATATTTTACATCTTGGGTCAAATATCATCTCCTCAGAAGTCAAAGTCTTTCTGACCTCCTGAGTGGCCTTCCCCGACTACTTTCTCTGCTGTTTATTTCCTTACTAACTTTTAAAATATTGCCACATGGCCAGTACCTGTTACAGTGCCTGGTGCCTAGTATTTGTCTGGTACATCTTTATGGAAAGAATAAGTGAGTGAACGAATACTGCTCCCAAAACATATTTTTAAAAATTTTACAACTTCTTCTCCATTCTCCAAATAACCGAAGTGAGTCCTCACTAAATTCAGTGATTTACCCAAGTCTACACTAGCAGCAAACGACAGAAAGAAGATCTTTCCAACACCACCCTCAGTGCTGTTCTCACTATTCTAAACTAAACCTAAGGAATATCATAACTTGTCCTTAAGAATCATTCTTTGAATTTTTACTGAAGTTTCAACTCTAACCTGATAATTCTAGAATAACTTTATCTCAGTTCTTGAGCCTGGCTAAACCTTTTTTATTATTCATTTATTTATTTATTTATTCAACATAAAAAGTCCATTGACCTTTATCTGAGCAGCTGGCTTGGGCTTCAATATCTATCAGATAAATACAAAAGAAGGAGTTTAAATAATCATTATGCCTACCAAGTAAATGTTTGTATCTATAAAATAGAAAGTTAGAAGTGATGTTTAAGAAAATGGACTTGGCGTAGTAGATCGAGTTTTAAGTATCTCTCTTCTATCATTCCTAAGTACTTACTGTTGACATAAAAGATAAACCCAATAGAGTGTTATACCAAAAGAATCACCGCAATGTTTACAGATTTTTGCAGTAACCGAAGACATACTTAGCTGGACAAATACCTCATATCTAGATAAATGAAGAAAAAGCAAGTGCATTTAATAGATATTAAGCTTCTATCTGAAGCTTCTACAGGACTGAAAATTAGTCCATGAATTATTTTAATATTCAAACACTGCCTATCGCCTGATTGCTACATTTGCATTGTTCAAATAGATGCAAGCAATTTCGTGAAAGAACAGCACTGCCCATGTTTCCCTCCCTCTTAGTTCTAACATGCCAACATTCTGTAGCTAAGTTGTGAAATAGGTTTAGAACCTCAATAAACCAAAGTGATAAAGACTTAGGGTGGAGAATGGTCTGGGCAACCACAGGCACTTACTCCCATTTCAAATGCATCATGTTAACTTGAATTCCTACAGTGACTCTATTCGATATGCTGATATGTCTCTTCTATTATCTCAGTTACTACGTAACTTCCAAAGACATATAAACAGAACTTATGCTGCTCACCATGATGAATACAGCAACTTACCCCTCATTGTGCACTATCACAAAGCACATAAGACAGTCGGGATTGGTTAAGTACAGCTAAGTTCAGCTTCCCAGCCCAGAGCACTGCAGTCATGGGTAAAATACACCATTATAATACAGTCATATTCCTACTTACAAAAATAATGACCCATGGCCTTCTCCAGAATGAACCTTCTGACTCTCCCCAAGAAAGAAGTGTCTGGTTCCCAGGGACTGACTAAAATGGCCATGGGTCAGCCATTTCTTCAATCATTTATCTTATTGCCAAAATCACCATGATAAACTGTGAAATATTCCTCAAACTTTTTGCTGAACCAAATTTAAGGAGAAGTATCTATCATTTTTATCAAGGAAATCTGACACAAAGGTCAGATTTCCACAGACCTACAGATAAAAATATTGCCTCCAAAATCAAGTTAGATAACTTGATGCCCAGTTGCCACATAGCTAGCTACACATGCAAATTCCCTTGACCAGTTCCCCACCACAGGCCTCCTGAAGAAACACAAATGGTGATAAACACAAAATGATTAGCAAGAATGACTAAAACACCCACCCACACACACACACACACACACACACACACACACACCCTACAAAAATCAAGATGACTAGAAAATGTTCTCTATATTTTTACTAACCAGTCAAGTTTCAGGAGCTGTTTTCATAATCAGTGCGTGAAGTTACTGGAACTCAGATCTGCTAATAGCAGGTCAATACTCTACACATACTGCTCTAGGGGACTCCATCTCTTCATCTCTATAATGAGGGGGCTAGGCGACATGATTGCTCCAAACTCTAATTACCTAAAGGGCATTTATATTTTAGGAGACTAATATGAGGGATTTTCCACAGCCATGGACTATTGGAAAGGACATTTCTTTCAAGACAAAAAAAAAAATTACTGTTAATTGAAATACACACACAATTTCTTCCCAACAGTAAATAATACCAAGCTCCAGTGTAGTAATTTGGGGTCAAAAGGCAACTCCTTAATAGAATGCTGGATGCAGCAAGGTTTAAGCAATAAATTTTATGGAACTTGGTCATGCTCTCCATCTCAGAGCCCTTTATGATAACACTCAAGTCAATCTATCTGGTTGAGTTAATAATTAGTTTAAATCTGTTACAAGTTAATGAGGCACAGACAAGTAATTCCTAGTACATGATGATACAGCAAATTTGTGACACAAATCACAGATAATATTTTGCACTATATTACACTCTTCTTTATTTCCTACTCTGATAAAGTAACAAAAAGTCATTTAAGAATAAACAGAACCCTCAAAAAAGACCTACATATATAAGCTAAATTAAAAAGGAAGGGAAGCTTTCTCCTTGGAATCACATAGGCTTTGGGGAAGACCTCTCAAAGGTTGACAGACCCAAGCCACTTCTATATTTTGAGGCTCCTCGTGTACTGTAAAAATTTAAAAATACCAAAGTCTATAGCTTACTTAAACATTTCCTTACAACACCAAAATATAACTATGCTATAGTTTTGGGATGTACAGTGTATGTTATTTCCTAGCATATTATAAACAATGTGAGATGAAGAATGAGATTTTTAAAAATTCAAATGGGCATTGTATTCAAGCTCATTAAAAGAGATTATAAATATGCAACCCAGAGATGACCGATCTTCCAGCTCATATTCCCAGTATCCTCTCCCCTGGGTAAGACACTAAAGTTTACCTACAGATTTGTGATGTGGACAGAGTCACTCAATAGCAATGACACAAAAAAAGCAAAAATATGTGACACTAAACATTACAAACACTTAGATACTCATGTATTTGTAGTTACTCAAAAATCATCCCCTATCTCAAATGTAAATGGATTATAATTAGGCAAAAGCTGGTCACCCAGGCATCAAAACAGAGTAGGGTTGAAAATGTGTTAATGATTCATGTGTTTTGTTAATGAAAGAGACCACAGTAGATGAAGAGAGAGTGGACATTTCAAAGAAAGAGAAGCTCTGACCTCTGTGGGAACCTCCAACATATCAGGTGCTGAGGAAGAAGGAGTACAGTGGTTGCAGTGGTTCTCAGTGGTTCTCAGCCTGTGTGCATACAGTCCTCCCTCGCCCACAGGAAACTCTTTCCAGGACTACCCAGCAGAGGTCCAAACCACAGATAGCACCAAACTTTATACAGACTATGTTTTTTTCCTATAAATACATATTTAGGATAAAGTTTAATTCATATATCAGGCACATGAAGAGATTAACAAAAATTAATAATAAAATACAGTAACGAAAATAATATACTACAAAAAAGATATTTAAAATTTAGAAATTGTTATTTCTAAAATTTTCCATATCATATTTTCAGACCAAGGTAGACTTTGTTGTTAGAAAACAAAACCACAGTGAAGAGGGTAAGACCCTCCCTAACCCAGATCAATTACTCTTTGAGGTATCAACAAAGGCTACAGATGCTTGGATTGTGAAGCCAGGACTAAGAGCCACGTGAGGCAGGGAGGTAAGGATCAGGGAAAGAAAAAGCTAAGGCAGAAGAGCTCTAGTAATGAGAATTTAGGTGAATGCCTAGAGACAGAGCAGGTGCATTCTAGAACAGATGTGGTGTGGAACTAGGGTGAGGAGAAATCCAAGTCTAGGTCCGCTTTTTGCTCATTGAGAATAGACAGGAAAAACTCTTTACAGAGGAAAGAACTTTCCAAAGATTGAAGTTCTGGCAAGCTAAATTCAGACCATATTTTCCACATTAGACTGAAGGGTACCTCCATTCCTTTACCCTGTAGGCATGTACTTAAACATTCTTAACCAAGGCCCTCTTTGATCATATGGTAGAGAAAGGTCACAGCTCTGCTCAAAGCTTTCTAAAGGCCTCCCTCCTCATTCAGAGAAAATCCAAAGTCCTTACTGTGCATGACCTGCAAACACCTCCTGGTTGGCCCCTCAAAATGCTGTCCCAGACAAGCAGCAACAGTGTTACCACCTAAAACCTCATTCAAAATGCAAATTCTCAGCTCCATCTCTGCTCTACTAAAGCAGACTCTATATTTTAACGAGATCCACATGCGACTTAAATGCACATTAAAATGTTGGAAAATACTGATCCGTAGAATGGGATCTACTTCTCCAACTCACCTGCACTGCCTCTGTGGACCATCTCTACCACACCCTTGCTCCCTCAGCACTACTGGTGTTTTGCCATTCTCGAACATACCAATGTCTCTCCTGTCCAGCGCCTTTGTTCCCTCTGCTAGACTTTGCTTCCTCCAGCTGTCTATGAGGTTCCTTTCTTTCCCTACCTTCTTTAGATCTTTGCTCATACCACCTTCCCTATGAAGATTTCTCTAGCAATCCTATTTACAACTGAACTTTTTTTCCTAGATATTTCTTCTTCCCTGCTTTGTTGTTTTATTTTCTTCTTCTTTAAAAAAAAAAAAAAAAAAAACATTTATTTTCTTAGGTGTAGATGGACACAACACAATGCCTTTATTTGTATGTGGTGCTGAGAATCGAACCCAGGTCCCGCCCATGCTAGGGGAGCGCTCTACTGCTGAGCCACAATCCCAGCCCCTTATTTTCTTCTTTCCTATTTTCTATGCACAGCACTTACCACCATCTGACACACTTTTGTTTTCTCTACATTTGGTTAGTAGCAGTCTCCCTATGCTAGAACACAAAATATGGCCAATTATTTGTATCTCCTTTTATCTAGAGATGAAATCTATATCTCTGCTTCTTAAAGGTTGGCTTAGTCCTGTGACTCATTTTGACCTATAAGATGTTTGCAAATAAAACACAAGCAGAAATCTGAAAAGGACTTTCACATGGAGACTGCTTCTGTCTGGCTCCTAGGATACCTTCTTCAATATGGAAAGAAGCCTCAGCTAGCCTGCTGGATGAGACATGTGGCCGAGTAACCCAACACCCCCAAGTCAGCAGACAATACCAACCACCAGGCATGTGAGTGAAGCCCTGCTATACCAGCCAGGCCCTGGTTGGACCCATCAGTTGATGGAGAACCTTCCAGTTAACTCAAAGCCTCATAAGCAATAATGACTGTGGTGACAAATCAATGAGTTCTGGATGATATACTCTGAAGCAAGCTGATAAACTCCTTCTGTGAGTATGCAAATTCCTAGAATGTAGGGAGTACTGTGCACTGCTTAGTCAAGTGCCCAGCATGGTAGGAGTATCCTAAATATTTTCAAGAAATAATGAAGGACAGACAGATTGCAAAGGAGATTTACAAGTGAAAAAAATGAACAAATGCCAGAGATGATCTTCACAGCTGGGAGTCTAGAAAGTGGCAGAGCGCCACTATAATCTTTGCCTTTTTCAGAATTAGGTTGAACACAATAAGATTTTGTCAACTTTGATAAAAGGGTATTTCAGAAAAAAAAATCCTCACATCCACATGCAGTATATCAATTTTTTTTTTCAAAATAGTCCTACTTTCATGGTGCTTAATTTGCCCAAGACTGCACAATATTGGAATATTTTTCACATTATGAAGCACTTACTCCCTCCATTTTAAGTTCTTCCAGTTTTTAGCAGATCACAAATCTGCGAACCAAATCACTGGATGTTGCTTTGATTCTGTGTTGCCAACGAAGAAATATCTGCTACTTTGGATTAATTTCAACAGCTGGAGAATCAGGCCATCATATTTTACATCTCAGATGTTCCCTACTGTGTCCACATCACATAAATCAGTGAGTGCAAGATATCCACATGTTGAAAGGCCAGTTCTCTAACAGCTGAAGCACAATGTCCCCTGGAAAGAGGCGGCAAATTTAAGCAGATTCTGCAGCAGTGGGTGTCATATTTCTGAAAGAACAATGTGGCCCTCAGAAAAAGCAAAAGCAAGTACTTTTAGCAAGCAGAAAGACAATTCTCCATTAAAAAACTTTTTTTTTTTTTTGAAGACAAGATCTCACTATGTTTCCCAGGCTGACCTCGAATTTCTAGACTCTAGCAATACTCTTGACTCAATGTCCCAAGTAGCTGGGACTACAGGAACAATCCTCTGAAATGCAAAATTTATCAATTATTTTCATTCGGTGGGGAAAAAATAAAAAGGCAAACTACAATACACTAAGTTTCTGTCTTCTTGGAAAAGAAAAAAAATTTTGAATTTTCTAAACAGGCTCACCAGTCACCAATCTGAACTCACAGAATAAATCTCATCCACAGAACTGGCAAGATCAATATGCAACACGAGGATAGGGAAGCAACTCAGAGGGCAATTAAGCCCTAAGACCTTCAGGGTTTCCTTCAGGAAATGCAAATCTCCTTTAAGTAACAGAATCACATCTATATATATATATATATATATATATTTGTAAAGACCTGCTATCTGGCTTCTGGTTTTCATTTGTTTGTTTGTTTGATTTTGGGGTTTTGGCACATACAATAACCAATTGAAAAATGAGAAAAATGTAAACTGGAGATCACTGAGGTCTGCCTATTTTATCATTTAGAAGCAAAGGAGAAAACTAGTGAGATTAGACTTGTGTATTAGGATGGAAATGGTTTCACTGCAGTAACAAATGATCCCATGAAACTCATCAATTTAAAATGAGAAAGTTCTGGTTCATCTTATGCATCCACTAAGCATTGGCTGGACATGCTGCACATCAGATCCCTCAAGGACCCAGACAATTGGAACATCTACCACCTGGAGTTCTGTCAATCATCCCAGCAGATGTTGATCATCATGAGTCCTTTACTGACCATTAAGAAAGTGACCTGTGTCCCCACTGCTCACTTTCCACTGGCCAACTGAAGTCACTTTGCCATATTTAACACCAAAGATAGGGAAACCCGGATTTATCCCATGGCCAGGAGAAATAGAAATATTCTATGTGGATAGACAACTACTGTGGTCTCTCTGCCTCTTCTCCTCAGAGCCATGCATATGTTTCAGAATATGTTTTTAAGGGCATTTTAACTGCAGAGCACTCAGTTCTGGGTGCCATCTGGAACAAAGATGAAGCAGACAGAAGTCCTGTCTTTAAGGGAATGACTGTCTAACAGAGAAGATAAAACAGATGATGCATGAGTAGGCAGAAAGATGATGGAAGAGATAGATGATAGATAGATAGAGGTAGATAGATAGATAGATAGATAGATAGAAAGAAAGAATGCACAGTGAAAATGTCAAATGCCAATAAAAAGAAGCATACAAGGTTCAGTGACAGTTTAAACAGTAGAAGTTTTAGCCACAGAGTTTCTTTGAGGAAGCTGAGAAGGGCTTTGTAGATCGAGCAATACTGACATGAGGATATCCATACAGTGAGAATGACATGAGGGGAGGCAGAAAAGCAGAATGTGGCAGAAAATGTGCAAAGAATGGCAAAATGGTTACAATGAGTGATGCTCAGAAAACTGAAGAAGGAAGAGTAGAAGAAGAAAACAAATACAAGGAAGGGGAAAAAAGTAAAGTCTTTTTGACTAGCCTAGAGGAAAAGGAGCAGACTATGGGGGACAAGATAAGACTTATGCAATAGCCCAAACAAAAAGTGACAAAGGCCTTAGCTGTGGAAACCCAACACAACTGAAAGGAGGAAACCGTTCTGTTCTCAAGCCATGTATCCCATGACAGAGCTTGGCTCTCCCATCTCTCTTTCATCTGACCCAGAAAATAGAACCCATCTTTCCTCCTACCTGCAGAAGTCTGAAGGCCTGGTCATTTGAGGCTTGGATATGATAAAACTAAACAGGTCCGATAGGGAGACCCATCTCAATTGAGAAACTGGCTTCTGGCCATGTCACCCAACCAAGAGAACTTTCCTTCTATGATTAAAGGGAGTTAACTCCCAATGAATATTTGTTCTATTTGTCCTCAGTTTGTTTCCTGTCTCCAAGGATATTTCTGAAGCCACTCCTTAAGGACTAAGCTGCAGGCTTAATTTATGTCTGTTTGTGCTGGAGTCTGCAATCCCTCCTCTCATGCAGATATAACCTCAGTTTCGGCCCTTTGAAAGAGCCAATCCAGGTAGGCCCTGCCATGAGCCTTAAAACACAAGATTTTACTGCTTATTTCCTTTAGGACCCTTAAGGGGCACTGAATCTACTTATTGTTGCTACTCCTACTGTTTCCACACCAAAAATAAAATCTGCTTGTGATCTGAAAACATTGTTTACAAAACATTGTTCTTTCACAGTGTTTGGGGGATCGGGGGTGCTCTCTGTTGTTCTTCCCACGGCTCCAATAGACACAATCTTCACTGCCACCCCCAGTGAGAATCACAGCCAGCAGCATCCATGGGGTTCACTGGGACCCACAGAGAAGTGACCCCAGTCCTAGGATGAGCTGGGGCTTGGATCTTGGCATGAATGCGGTCACATTGCAAACTCTGATTCTCACACAAAGAATGTTCATGAAAGTCAAAATCAGAAAAAATGACCTGCTGATGATGCCAAGGTCCTCAAAACACTAAAAGATAAGTGTTAGTCTATTTCCCAGGAAGCCTGAGCTTCAGAGTCCACACATGAATGACTCTTCAATCTGAGAGCACTGCTTTTTACCACACCCCCTTATGAAATATAGTAAGCATTAATTAGCTTTCCTTATTGACTGGATTGTAAAACTTTTTGAAATTTTTCTCCAGTGTTCAGGGTTACTTTGCAAGTACGATATATATCTGTAAAATAGTTTAAGATTCAAACAATATTTAATAATTTGGTACTGGGGATTGAAACCAGGAGTGCTTTACCACTATGCTACATCTCACCACCACAACCCCTTTTTTAAAAAAATTTTGAGACAGGGTCTCACAAAACTGCTGAGAGCCTCACTAAATTGCTGATACTGACCTTGAACCTATGATCCTCCTACCTCAGCCTCCAGAGTCATTGGGATTATAGGCATGTGCCACCACTTCCAACTAATGATTCCTTTCAATGAGCAAGAAATCATGCTACATGCTGCAGAGTACAGAGTAAGTCCCCGTAAGAGAAAAACAAAAGAAGAAAAACTTAACTATTTTAAATTCCCTAAGAAAAAATTTGGAAAACTATTATGGGAGTCAATGAATTGAAAAATCAAAGTAATTTTACCTATACCTTTATGTACTTATACTTCCAGAGCAAGATATGGGTAAAGGGGTAATATTTGAGAAGATTTAAAATTTCTAGAAGAGCTATGGGTCAAGTGAATACTCCAGGTAGAAAAACTGGCACAAAAGGCTGGGGCTATAGCTCAGTGATAAGAGCATTTGCCTAGCACATGTGAGGCACTGGGTTCAATCCTTAGCACCACATAAAAATAAATAAATAGATTAAAGTTATTATAAAAAAAGAAAAGAAAAAAGGAAGGAAGGAAGGAAAACTGGCACAAAACCAGGGTAGCATTGAGCCTATTATCTGGAGGATGAGGGGAAGTTCAGTTTGGCTTTATTAAGAGACAGAGTAGTAAAGATGATGGGGAACGCATTTCAGAACAAGAAGGTACAGGCCTCTAAAAGCCCAGGGAAGTCTTGTTTTAATGCACTAGGCAATGCTCCTGGTGATTTCTAAATGAAAAAGTGGTGTCACCTGGGCTGGGGATGTGGCTCAAACACACACCTGGTGTGCGTGCGGCCCGGGTTCGATCCTCAGCACCTTCAAATACAAACAAAGAGGTTGTGTCCACCAAAATAAATAAATATTAAAATTAAAAAAAAAAGTGGTGTCACCAAAATTAAGCTTTAAGACCGTCTGCTCCAACTTCATGCTTGACCACTTCTTGCTCTTTAACTAGACTCTACCTAGACCAGCCCCTTCCCTGGGACTCTTGCATTCCCAGTCTCCTCTGTGTGGATCTCATCCCACCCCAGACCACCTTGTGCTTGGGGCTTTGCTAACATTCTGCTATCTACTCAGTACTTCCTCCTCAATGTGTTTCCCTGACCAACCTACCCAAAAGAGTTCCCTAACTTGCTTTTTACTCTACATATTTTGCTTTCCAACAAACACTTATAATTTGAAATTATTTTATTAATTTAATTATCAGCTTATAGCTTGTCCCTTCCCATTCTAATGTATGTTTTATGTGAACAGACAAATGCAGTAGGATTTTGCTTATTTAAATGGCTGATAAATAATGAGTAGTCAATAACTGTTCTTAACAGTTTTATAAAGATGTAATTCATCATACAGTTCTCTCATTTTAAGTATCCTGTTCAATAGTTTCTCATATATTTAGAGTTGTGCAAAGATCACCACAATTTTAGAACATTCCCATCAAACCCCCCCAAAATTTCATACCTATAGTCATCACCGCTATGCCCATTACCCTTCCAGCCCTAGACAACCACTAACTAACCTCTATTTCTACAGATTTGCCAATTCTGGACATTTCATATAAATACAATGACTTAATACATGGCTTTTGGTGATTGACTCTTTCACTTAGCATAGCATTTTCAGATTCATCAATACTGTAGCATGTATCCGAACTTTATTTTTATTGTAAAATAATAGTCCATTATATGGCTATACCATACTTTATCCATCCATTCTCCAGTTGATAGTTATTTCTACTTTTTGACTATTTTGAATAATGCTAACATGAACAAATTTTTCTGTGGACAAACATTTTCAGAGAATGAAAATATATATATATATAAACAAAATTGTTGGGTCACAGGGTAGCCTTGTGATTAACCTTTCAAAAACTGGCAAACTCTTTTCCAATGTGCCCATTTTACATTCTCACCAGCAGTGTATGAGGGTTCTGATTTCTCTACATCCTTTCAAACACTTATGATCATCTGTATTATTATTATTGCCATCCTAGTAAGTGTAAACTAGCATCGCGTTGAAACTTAAATTTTCTTGATGAATGATGATGTTGAACATCTTTTTATGTGCTTATTGGCCATTTGTGTATCTTTTTTGCAGAAATGTTAAATCAGATCAATTCACTCTCATTTTTAATTGAGCAACTGCTCTTTTCATCATTGAGTATAAGAGCTCTTTATATATTTTATACAAGTTCTCCAGCAGATGTGATTTATAAATATTTGTTCCCACTCTCTGGGTTGTCTTTTCACTTTCTTGATGCTGTCCTTCAACAACTATTTTATAAGTGAATGAGTAGAACCAAATCCTTTATCATAAAGAAAACCTGTGACCTGTTCATAAGTATGTGATATATTAGTTATGGGGTAGGACTTAGAAGGGTGACTCAAGTCACTTATTTTCAGCCTTGATTCTCCTTCACTAGTCCCAGGATCATCCACCCAGCCCAGAAGCAATGACATCATCCTGTGATAAGCCAAAGAACACAGCATTTGGTAAATTAGTCCATAAGGACTAACCCAAGAGAAAGATGCCCCAGAGTTTACGGAAATAATGAAAAAAAAAAAAAAAAGTTTTGCTGGAAGCCAGCCAGTGATAAGTCCTAAGTGACCTACAATTTCGTTTTTTCTTGGGAAACTTTAAAATTGATGATTCTCCCCTCTCTATCTCTCCATCCCAACCCAACACACATACAAACACTTAAATTAAATGCTAACAGAATCGGCCCTGGATGAGTAACTAGTAGTCTTCTAATCTCATACTTATGAATATTTGCTTAGAAAGTTAAAAGGCCCTGGGATTACCTCCACTCCCTGCACTGTATTCAGACTAGTGAACACTACCCAGCTTTATTTTGGTTGAGAAGTTTCAACTAGAGAAAACAAGGCACAAGCCTGGGAACACTGATATGGAGAGGATGGTATATTTTTACAGCTGTAGGAGCCTCTCAGTATAGGAAAATTCCAGACTTCCAGTACTTATTACAAAAATATCAGCCCTTCAGTATACACACACATACACACACATGAATACACAGTTTGTCATATGGGGATTCTGGGAAAGGCATCAAGGAAAGACTGACTTGTAATAAATTTTGGTTTCAATACTGGCATGGTATCCAAAATGCAATTTTCCCAGGAGAGAATTAGCTTCTTAAATAATGCACAGATTATAATAGTAACTTAATACTTCTTTTGTGATGCTAATCCTAAATTAACATAAAGATTAACATACAAATGCAAACAAGATGAATATAATGTTTTACAGGACAATGTTAAAATATTATATATTATAAACAGAACAATCTATAAATAATTTAAAACCTACATTTTAAAATATTGCTATACTCCTATAAAGCAGTAAAGTTTAGGAAATGAATACATAAAGGACATTTTCAGAACATAGTTTCATTTTTGCTATATAAAATATGTGTATAAAAGGCAAAATATGTGACATGTGAATAAATTATAGTCACAAACATCCATTATAATATAGAGATGGAAAATAGGCTATGTGACAACCTACTCTAGAAGTAAACGTAAAGTATGACATGGCATAAACCATTTAAAAATCATCCTTAAATATTAGTTTTGGTTTTACATTCTCTGCTTATGCTGTTTCTTCAGGGCTCAATGCAATCCTCAGTTTTTAAGTCAAATAAGGGAGGATACATTTGGGAGTGGAAAGTAATCACCCATGTGTCTGTTTTTATCCCTTAAGTTAGCACAGGACCTGCAGTACAAATAAGAGCACACAGTTATGTGAGGCAGAGATAATACTTACATTTACCCAAAGAGAATTGAAATATGAGGCAAACTTCATGTTTATCTGCCGGGTGAGTATAACAGCACGAATTATTTTGGAATCCTCATCTTATACACCCTGACAACACTTCCAATATCCCAGTCTCAGTTTCTTGACTCCTTCCAACCCACTAGCCCTCACGTCTTCTCTATCTGGCCAGGCCACCTGCATGTCCACGTCTTGGACACGTAGGACATCTGCATCATCAAGCAGGACAGCTGTATCTAGTAGTTCACAAAAGCTCCCTGGGAAGGCTCTGATCTTTCCACTTCTGCGACTCTTATCAAATTGGCCCTCTGTTTTCATTTCAAGCCCCAACCCCACCCTGTTCACTGGGTTGGTGGAGCCAAAATTGGACCTTCCTCATCACCTACACACTCGTCAATCATTTCAAATCCGGTGCTCTGTAGTCAGAAACTGTCAACCCTAGTTTCCCAGACTCTCTTTCTCTAACCCTGGTAAATTCTAACTCCTGATGTGTCCTTTTCTAATCTCAGGCTCATGAGCATTAGCAAGAAAACAAAAGAATAAAGTAAGATCACTAAACTGATGGTTCATTTTTTTCACTCATTCATTTACTCAGTTCAACTTCACTGCAATTTGGCAATTGTTTATTGTGACTTTTCTTTCATTTTTATCAGAATTTCCTAAAAATGTTCCAAAACAATAATAGGTGGAGCATCCAGATATTAGTTTCACCCAATCCCTGCTTCTTTGCAGGTGACCTCCACCATTTTGGTGACTAATGAGATCAGGAACATCCTACACACCAGCTCACTTCCTTTCCACCCCAACATGAACCTCTCAGATTCTCCACTTACCCTTCACTCCTCTTAGCCTCACCTGTCAAGCCTCCTGTCCCACATGACCACACCCTACACTGCTCTAGGTGCTGGGGACACAATCTGCAATGAGGCACTGTCCTGAGCTGAAGGAGCTCTCTGGCTCCTGAAAGGGTGTAGGTGTGTGATTACACACACACACACACACACACACACGTACAATTAGGGAGATCATAATTTCTAATTTCTCTTGAACTTGTTTAAAAGTGAAAGGAAACATGAAAAATAGCTAAGGGAGATGAAATGATTTAGTGCAGTTTTAAAAAAATTTTTAAAGCAAAATATAACTGATGTTTGCTAAGGATGTAACATATTTCAGGTACTACTCCCAAACTACTGTATATGTATGTGTGTGTTTTGCTGGGGATTGAGCCTAGTAGTTGAACCCAGTAGTGCTCTACCAGTGAGTTATATCCCCAGACATTTTTTTTTTGAGACTACTATCACTAAGTTGCCCAGACTAGCCTTGAATTTACAATCCCTGTCTCAGCTCCCCGAGTACCTGAGATTATAGGTATATACCACTGCATCTGGCTCTCAATTTGTTTAAAAAATTTATTTATTTATTTGTTTGTTTGTTTTACTTGTAAATGGAGGCAATACCTTTTTTTTATTTATTTTTATGCAGTGCTGGGAATGGAACCCAGTGCCTCACACACGCTATGCAAACACTCTACCACTGGGCTATAAGCCCAGCCCATTCAAATTGCTTCTAACTAATCCTTCCAAAAATCGTGTACGGGAAGTACTCATATTATCTCATTTCATACATGAAGAAACTTCTACAGGTTCACTTATATTGAGGTAGATGAGTGGTGGAATTCATCTGCAGAGAATTTTTACTTCTTTCCCCACCTAAATTCTCTACCATCTACTGTGCATTTCTCTCAGCACCTCTTTTTATCTCAAATAAAACCAAGGCTGATGATATCCTTTATATATGGACTCTGAAGGGGGAAAGTCAGCTATATAGAAACAGAATGGAGCTGGGTGCAGCGGACCATGCCTGTAATCTCAGCAGCTCCAGAGGCTGAGGCAGGAGGATTACAAGTTCAAAGCCAGCCTTAGCAATTTATTGAGGCCCTGTGTAAGAACCAACATATGGAAGCAACATAGGTGCCCTTCAACAGATGAATGGATAAAGAAGTTGTGATATATGCATACAATGGAATATTACTCAGCCTTAAAGAAGAATGAAATTATGCCATCTGCAGGTAAATGGATGGAACTGGAGATTATCATGCTAAGCGAAAGAAGCCAATCCCAAAGAACCAAAGGCCAAATATTTTTTCTGATATGTGAATGTTAATTCACAATGAGGGGGTGGCTAGGGAAGAATAGAGGCACTTTAGATGAGACAGAGGGAAGTGAAGGGAGAAGGGAAGGTATGGGGATAGGAATGATAGTAGAATGATTTAAACATTATTACCCTATGTGCACATACAATTACATGACTGGTGTAACTACATAATATACAATCAGAAGAATGAGAAGTTGTACTCCATTTATGTGTGTGTCAAAATGCATTCTATTGGCATGTATAACTAATTATAACAATTTTTTTAATTTTAAAAAAAAGGGAAAAAAATAAAAGAAAAATAATCTTTAAAATAACCAATGCTGAACCTATATTTTTTGTGCCTAAAACTGGTCCTACCCTAATTTTACAAATGAGTCCATTTAAGAGAAAATGGAGAAAGTAAGTGCATGCAATCATGTAGGGTGAATACTTCTTGAGACCCAGTACACAGCAGGAGCACAACAGACAGTAATTTATATTCTCTTAAAAATGGTGAACTGGGGCCGGGGTTGTGGCTCAGTGGTAGAGCGCTCGCCTCACAGGTGCAAGACCCTGGGTTCAATCCTAAGCACCACACAAGAATAAAGGAACAAAGGTACTGTGTCCAACTACAACTAAAAAATGATTTTTCAAAAAAATGGTGAGCTGTCCTAATTTTACAAATGAGTCCACTATTCTACTGGTCTCAAGGCCAAAACTTTGCCGTTATCTTCACACTCTCCCTCCTCCTCATCCTCCACTTCTCCTGGGTTATCAAGCCCCCACTGAATCCACCTCAGAACGCCCAAATCCTTCTGTTGTCAGTTTCTGTTTTTCTTACCAATAACCTTGAAACACACAATAGCCTCTCTGCCTCCATCAGTTCACTATGTATAACTGTCACCAGTGGACACGGCCTCCAGACATAAATGAACATGCTATGCTGCTCAGAGCTCCATAATGTCTGTCTTACCGAAGGATGGTCATGGGTAAAAATGTCCTACCCCCTTGAGAGCAGAGAATGTCTCACGATGTGTACGCTACCTACTGGACTCTCAGGTGTTGCCAATCCTCCTCGTGAGTCCTCAGTGTAACTTCTTATCCTCTCTGGTAATGTTGAAACTCCCTGCAGATGCATTTATAGGCTTATATAATCTGATCTGTAGTGGGGTCATTTTTTGACTCACATCTGGTTTCCCTTATTCTAGTAACAACATTTCATTTTCCTTTAGGGAACTGTCCCTCCCCAAATGTTGGATTGCCTACCAAAGGTCAACATCTCTCTCACTTCAAGGCTGGACGTGGGACCCAAGCTGACCCACCCAAGTACTGCTACCCCTCTGGACAAAGAGACTGGCCCAAGTGTGGGAACATGACCTCATTCAGTGGTCAGAACCAATCAGAGTCTTGGTTGGGGGTTCATTTCAACACTGGGTATAAGAGGTACCAAAAAGCACATGAGCATTGCTGCTTCGTGGGGAGCACCTGTCTGAGAATAAAGCTAACACAGGAAAACAGAGAAACAGTGGACATTAGTGCTCTCTATAGCTTTTCAGCTAGATAGGCACCCAATTACTCTTTTACAAATCATATATCTAGATGTTTCAGAATTGAAAATTCTTCAGATGAGATAAGTACAACAGAGAGCATCCTGGAGTACGTTATGTACACCTTTACCTGGATTAAGGCCAACATCCCTGTAGTGAAACTCCTTAATATTTCTGCAGCAAAACAAAATAATACCACCATTAATGTCAGTTTAGGGCAGAAGAGGCTTTGTGATGAGGAATGTGCAGATCAGGTTAAGGTCTGGTTCACCTTCTGCTTTCAGAATTGCACACAAATTCCCTGTGTCTGCATCTGCTTGTTAGTTTTGTTTAAGCAATATGAGTTGGGTTCTCGGTGTTTCCACCTAAGTGTCTCATTATATCCCTCAAGGGCCTATCTGCATTCCAGTTTTATTTCCCACTACTCTTCTATACACAGTGGACTCAAATTCAAATCTTGCAACCTCTACATCGCACAGGCCTCATAAACACCAGGCCTGGCCAACCAGGACATAAGAAGCCTTAGCTGTTGACTTTCTGGTCAGCTGCTCCAGCCCTACATGTCTCCATGTCTCTTGGGCAGAAAATGAAGTCAACACCATCCTGTTATGGGAGAAATCAGTCTCAACACTGACTCCTCTCCCTTTCAGCCTCATTAAATCCCCAGGGCCAATCACAAGAATCTGGAAAATCACAAACTGCTCAAATCTAGAAATCCCCATTAACCAGAGCATGCTCTTATTTCCCTTAGGACAGTTTTTGCATCTCCTTGGTGTCCTTTTTAGAATATATAATGGTCTCTAGGCCTTCCTTTGGATAATATTATTTGGACCCAATATTCATAGCAACCCTGTAAGTTGAAAGGAACAGGCGTAAAATTTCCTTATTCAAAAAAATAAAGAACTGGACTGGAGTTGTGGCTCAGCGGTAGAGCACTTGCCTAGCATGTGCAAGGCCCTGGGTTCGATCCTCAGCACCATATAAAAAAAATACATAAACTAAAGAAAGGTATTGTGTACAACTAAAAAATAAATATTTAAAAAAATAAAGAAAGAACGAACGAACCAAGGGTCAGGTTGGTTAATCAAAGGAAATACTCCGGAGTTTCACTCAAACCCAACTTCTGCTCTTCTTTTCTTTCTTGTTTCTTCTTTTTTTTTAATTAGTACATATTAATATACCAAATAATGGGTTTCATTGTATCATATTCATACATGCATATAATATATCTTGATCAAATCTACCCCACCCTTATACTCACTCCCCTGCCTCCTTCTGGTCTCATTTTCCTCCCAAAATTAACTCACACTGAAGAGTTTATTGACATTAATTGTTCTTCCTTGGTGCCCTTAGAGGTGGAGATTTGACTTGTAGAAAGTAGAGAGAATATCACGTAAGTAATTTCACTCTAAAGTATGTATGAATTTTATTTTTATAAAAATAAAAACTGATGACTGGGGTTGTGGCTCAGTGGTAGAGCACTTGCCTAGCACGGGTAAGGCCCTGGGTTTGATTCTCAACACCACATTAAAAAATACATAAACAAAATAAAAATAAAAAACTGATGGACATATACATCTATATACATGTATAATTCCATATGTATGTATTATTTTCTAGCATGCATAAATGTCTATAAGCATGTTTACCATTCAGGAAGTCAAAGGTGGCTCCTTTGTCACTAATCCAATCTGAATTAACTGAAGCCACCACCATCCTGTTATGGGAGAAATCAGTCTCAACACTGACTCCTCTCCCTTTCAACCTCATTAAATCCCCAGGGCCAATCACAAGAATCTGGAAATACAGTCTCAAGTCATAGCAATGCCTGAAGATCCTTCAGCCTTGGGGAAAACCCAGACACTGCTTCACATAACTTGAACCAACACCACAAATACTCCTCCCTGCTCAGGGGACATTTCTGGGTCAGGACTCCCTCTCTCAGCCAAAGAGTCAGAGAGCACTGGATATTTTCCCAGCATACTACCCTGCTTCTCTGGCTGACCTTTCTTTCTGGGTTCGATCCTCAGCACCATATAAAAAAAAATACAGGTTAAGACTTCTGGATATAAGCCCATGAAAGATAGTAAGAAGGCAAATTCAGCTGCTTTGGGACTCCTCAAAAAAATAAATAAATAAATAGTTTTTCATTTCAAATATACACTGCAAATCCCCATTTCTTGTCTATGAAGTTAATGCTGCAGACGCAGACCCATCAACATCAGGCTGTGCACTCCAAATTGCTTTTTCCAGTCAATATTTCCCTGTTCTCCTGTTTACCTTATCACAAGAAATAAGCATGAGAAATAAGCACATGAGAGTGGCTGGCAGAGGTCAGGGCTGAGGCTCTTGGGCTGAAGAGCTGCTGTGTGCAAAGCCAAACGTTTCACACAGGGATCAACCTGGGACTACAACATCAAGTTACTCTTCTGTTTATAAAATGCCTAAGAACTGGAGGATCTGGGGGATCACAGCCCATTCCCATACAGCCCAACAGACTAGCCATGTCCTCTATTTCCAATGCCATCCATAAGCACCCAGAACTCAATCCCTACCACAAATCTGCATTTCAAGCATCCCATTACTCAAAGGTCAAAATTAATCTGCAGAGTGAGTAGGAGGCCTTCAGGCCATCTATGAACCAGCTTCTTCCTGTTAAAGTATAGTTGGAAAACTATTCTTCTGATTTTACTTGTACAAGCTGTAGTCTAAGAATTTAAAAGAATATAAATTCAAATATGATTTAACATAATAAGCTTAGGCAAGATACTCTATAAAATAATCATTCTTCAGATATTTTCTTTCCCTTTCTCCCATCTCCAGCAAGTTTATGTTATAATACCTAATAAAGCTATAAGAATCAGTGAGGGAAGGTGGGACTGCCATGGGAAATCAGCCATAATTGTTTAGAATCAAACATAAAACTATTTAACTATTTAAAATTGTTAGTTGAATTAGAAAATCATTTTCCATGTCTACAAAGCCTGTCTAACTAGGCCATCAAAAATGTGTCTTCCTAATCTTTACATTTTGCATTTTCCATTTTTAAAATGTCTTCCTTTCTCCGCATCTCAATAAAGTTTGGATCTCACTTAGTTCAACCTTTCTCCTCTGATTCAGATTCAACAAACCTTTTACTGCAAGCCTAACTATGTGCTGACCAATGCATAGTTAACTCACTCTATTATCTAGAGATTTATCATTTTACAGATGAAGGAACAGGGGCTCCATTAAGTTCAGTGACTTTCCCGCTTTTGCAGCCTGAGAAGTGGCCTTTGCAATTTCGAAGTCCACAGGCTGTCCATGGGGACTCCAGGTAAAATATTTCCTCAGTATGGCATGCATCTAATTTTATCCCTCTGGAGTCTTGTTCAAGATAAATTATATGGTTTGGGGAGGGGGTTTTTGCCCCTCGTAATCTCAGGCTTGGAATCAAGGATTATAGGCAACTCATAGAAGGAAAAACACAGCTATTGCACATTGCAAACCATCTGTTCAAAAGGGATCTTCTTCCTGGACTCCAATAACCAGAAATTAATGCCTCTTTGTAGATTTAGTCCAAACTAAGGTCTACAATTAACAATATGTCCAGTGGTATTCCTTTATGTCATTTAAACTCTGTAACAAGTAGACTGTTAGTTCAAAGGGTCAGAGCACACAAATTAATGAAAAGGACAAAGGCCTCTTCCTCCTCCCCCAACAGGCCAAGAGGCATGCACACCTCCTACCCTCAGCCACCCTGGTAGTACTAGATACTAAAGGGACTTGTAGTCAGAGATGGAGCTCCTAGGGAAGAAAAGGCAAAGCATTCTATAGCTGATGTTAATATCAAGCAAACATGATATATGTTGACATAATAGCAGCAACTAAAAATGATTATGGCTGGGTATTACTTCAGAATTTCAAGGTATAACCATTAACAAAATATAAACATTTTTGTAAAACCTACCAAAACATAATGCTATCTTTATAACCAGAGGCAGGAAAACCTTCATAATTGTTCCATTCTAGAAGACAAGCGTGTCCTTTTAGCTTGTTTGTTTGCTTCTAGTATCACTCTGCACATCCTATCTTTTCTAAACAGAAGAGGCATAGCTATTCTTTTCTATAGACATCTCCAGGCCAGAAATTTTACCTCTTATTACTTTTAAATGCTAAGATGTTACAGAAACCATTACATTGATATTCTGAGTGTACCTTTACTATGGTGAAAATTCACTACCTTACTCACCTCCCTATCTTACTGAAGATATCAAAAATACTACCAGTACAGTAGATGATTTCAGAAATAGTAACAGGTTCTAGTTTCAATCTGCAACATAGGAGAAGAGACCCCCCCAAGCCCAACTGGGTAAAAATAGAACATTTCAGAGACATTTGTAAATTGGTTACTACCCTCAGCTGAACTACAGCTGGTTTATTGATGAAAAGAAAGAATAACAAAAGGATGTGTAAAGTGTTAAAAGGTCAGTGCAGTAAAGGATGAATAAGAAATACAGTTGGCCCTTACATTTCAATGATATTGCATGTGTGAACTCAATTTACCACCCCAAAGACTTAGCATAGGCATATGCTCCTTTGATCTACAGAGGAAAGGGTTTATACTGTAGAATAGCTGATCTTTTTACACTGGTTATGGCATCAATTCAAGGGGTCCTGTGTAACCTCTGTAAGCTATAAATTTCCTCAATGAGATTGTAAAAAACACATTAAATAGTACTTGGTGTTATTTATATGTAAACTTTCTTAGTATTACTTTTTAAAAGAAAAAGCCAAGTAAGGTTGGGGGACACTGCAATGTTTGCTTGTTCAAAAGTGGTTTGGGTAGCAATTTCTGCCCCCCTCCCCATTGATTCTACAACATCTAAGTTCTGTTCTGTGAATTCAGAAAGATACCAATGTCTCTGCCCTTGTAAGTTATGAACCCTCTTAGCATCAACAAATCCAGGTTTATTTGAACTCAATATCTGAGAATTATGACTGGGTATTTGCTTCCAGTTTATTGAGCCACTAAATTAGAATACAGGGAAATAGAAATATTACTTTTCTCTCCTCATCTGGAAGATCCTAAAAGGCAGGATCCATGAGAGATGGTCCTGAGCCAGAATTCTAGGTTTTGCCACTCTCTAGCTGGGTGATCCTGTGGCATCAACTTCCCATGAGTCTTGGTTTCCTCATCTGCTGTATAAAAAGTAATATTCACAACAATTTAAATTTTAAAAAAGAAGAAACTGTGTGTTCAAGAACTTATCCTACTAAATATGGTTGGTATATGGGAGATGCTCATGGTTGGCTGAACAGAAGACATCTCTGAAAAGATTAACAGGCCTTCTGCCCTTTAGTGTTGGTCCTCTCTGTGGCCATCCTGGGTATATGCAGTGCTCAACTTTAAGCTATGGTAAAAGACTTGAACAGACTCCGTATTCTCTTCCATAGAAAATGATGCCAGTAGAACCCTAACAAGTCATTAGAAAACAACTCTTCTGCAGATGACAGGAACCCAGGCAATAAAACCTGACTAGCTTCCCTTACTTCCTTGGGATAAGGAGGAGGTGAGGAGAACCCAAACCGTGCCGCTTTCCCAGGTCTTAGTCCTGGGCAGAACTGACTTCTCTGGAATATGTCCTCCCTCTAAGAGGGCAAAGAGCAAGACCTTGAGCTCCTGCTCCTCTGACCCAACGCATCTCTTTCTAATCACAAACTCAAGAGGCCAGGCAGCAGGGGATTAGGGCGGGTGGGGACAAAGGTGTCCTGCTGCTCTGGACTTGGAAAGCTATAACATCAGACACCACCTAAGGCTTTCTTGCTCCAGCTACACCAAATGGCACTTTCCTCTCCCTTCACCCTAGCAGAGCGTGTCAGGTTGTGTACACCCCAAGCAGTCCCAAAAGCACGCCTGCCGGAAGCGCGCCCCCACCACACACACATTTACTCTCTTCCCTGGCCGACGGAGGTTCCTCCTAGCCCAGCTAGGGCCCCCCCTCCTCCGGTCAGCTACAGAGAAGCTTTTGGTAGAGAAGGAAACCATAAGGGGCCACTCACAGAGCCCTCTAAATCACTATTTCTCTCAGGGACGTGGGGGAAGGGAACGAGAAAGCTAAAACCATTTTTGCCCCGGAATACCTCCAAATCTGTTACGCTGCCAACATCCCATAACATCCAATTTATTGACGTGTCCTCGCATGGCAACTCCGCCAAAAGCCGGTGAGCAGACCCCATAAAAAACGTGCGCTCCTGCAGGCCACCCAACTCAGACTCCACTGAGCCGCCACCGGGCATGACACGTTCCACCCTGGGAAAGACACCCCATTTTCCCTCGGCAGAACCCGGTCAGCGATCTTCAGAAGTTTCCCGTCTCCCGCTCCAATCCCCAGATCCCGATCAAGGCTAGGAAGCCACAGGATCTCCCCCAAAGCTGCACTTACACCGGGTCCCGCCCCCCATTCCCTCCCCCTTCCTCTCTCCTCTACTCCAGCTCCAGTCCCCGCGCTCCAGCTTCTCCAGCGCCCAGAGGTTCTCTTGCCCAAGAAGAGGAAACTTCTTTCTGAGCTAAATTCAGGTCAGAACAGGAAAGGGTTTTTCTTCTCCGCCAGCACCAAGGATGCGTTCGCCCCTTACCCCCCCCCCCCCCCCCCCGCAGAAGAGCTTATTCTCCCCTCCTTACGGCCACCCGCTGAGACCTTTCCTCCAGCTACTAGTGCTCCTAGACCTCCCAGGTCAAAAGGTCTGGTAGAGTCACCACGGGGACACTATAGATCTTTCCGGAGACCCTACCTGTCCCGAGTAGATTTCAAAACCCAAGTAAACAAAATAAAATTTCCGGCAACTTTGGTGTACGTGGGTATCCTGTGTGAGGGGGAGAGAGCGCGCGCGAGAGCGAGACAGCGTAGCGCAAGAGTTAGGGCAAGCGGCAAGAGCACATCTGGAAGAGGGGGAGGGGGATTCGAAGCGGAGGGGACGAGTAGCCCCCGAGAGTTTCCAGGCGGAGGGTCCGGCCCCCCACGTTAGTTACCTGTCCTATGTTGATGAATCCGTATTTGCTGGCTATGCGGTTGGCCTCCGGAAAGCCGCCGGCGATTTTGACTGCCCAGTGGTTGGTGTAGACGCGCGTCCGGCACACGGGGAGTAGGCAGCCCCCGAGCAGCGCCAGCACGCACAGCAGGTCCAGCCGTCCCGGGCAGCAGCAGCGGCCCCCCCAGCCCATGGTCCCTTCGCGTCGCGGCTCCCTTTACTGGCTCGCTCGCTCGCAAGATCGCTGGCTCTGCGCACTAAGCGGCGCGCACAACTAACTTCTCCGGCCTGGGCCGCCCAGGCGCGCAACCTCCGGAGATCAGCAGGAGGCGGCAAGCCCCAGCAGGGAGCAGAGCAGTTAGCCTCGCGCCGGCTCCTTGACCATCCCTGGGGCTGCAAGGACCAGTGCTCCCCGCTCTTCGACCGGCGGGGCGGTCAGCGAGAGATCCCCGGCTCCGGAGCAAAAGGCTGCGAAGTGGAGCTGGCGCCCTCAGCAGTTGTGTCTCGCCGGCTCGACTCCTAGACTCCCAGACTAGCTTTAGCTCCTCTCTGGGCCCCAGAGAGCGGCTGAGACGACCAGCCAGGGCGGTGCAGGCAGCGACCGGGCGCCCCCTTTGCTGGCCCAGGCTCCGAGCGCTTCCCTGCTTCCTGCGCTCTCTCCGGCTCCGAGCTGCGCGCGGGGACTGTGAGTGGCAATGGCAGCAGCGCCTGCTCTGCATAAATGACTCCCCCGCCCCCTATCACCCCTCCTTTCCCACCGCGCTCTCCTCCTCTCGCTCCTCCGCCCTCCCGAACGCGGCCGCAGCCAGGCACCAACCAGGTCCTAGTGCCTCCGGCTTATCCCAGCCGTAATCCTCCAGGGTCCCGGGCAGCCAAAGGCGAGTCTTTTCCAAAGGGCTGGGAGGAAAACTCCAGGATCGCGGTTTTACTTCCTTTTCTCTCCTCCTGGCTGAATTTGTATTAATTTAGCACTACTTCCCAAAAGACTAATGAGATTTACACGCTGGTCCGCGTTAAGTGCCCCGAAGATTCATTCATCCTCTCACTAAACGTCCTTAAACAACTAAGCATTTAAGAAGGTCACTTGTGTGTCAGTTGCTGAACCAATAACCCGAGAGTTTCACTTCGCGAATTCTTCATGCTTTTCAGCAACTGTGTATTTAACAAATTCTGCTCCCGGGAGAAGCTACCACCCGGGACAGTAAGTCGCATCCTCTCCTACAAAAGCCAACCACCGAGGCTCCAAAGCCAAGTCAGTTGCCTGCCGAAATCTGCGCATCTGATACAAGGCAGCGCCACAGGAGAGTGAAATTTCAGCCATGAATTCAGGAAAGATATTTCAATGAATATTTGGAATGCAAGTCGATGGACATGTTGGACCAAGGGAATAACTTCATTCGTTTGTTGGATTGCATCTGATGAGTGCTTCTTTTTCTCCACCAAGGGAGAAGTTTTCCAACTTTTCCAAGCACAACCCTGGAACCCGATAGTCTTTGATTAAAAAAAAAAAAAAAAAAAAAAAAAGGACCACCGAGGAAGTTGGGATGAAATATGTGGCAGAACCGCCTTCATTACTGCATCACGGCACTGTGACTGCAGAAGGCAGGAGGGAACTGGGATTTAACTGTCTTGCTTCGCTTTTACAACCTCTCTTTCCACTGGAGTTAAGGGGGGCGGGGGGGCAAGTTGATTTATTATAAAAGGAAAAATTAACCCTTATTAAATAATTCAACTGGCCTTAAAATTAGACACTACATCCCTGACTCCCACCTCCTTTTCCTCTCTTCTCCTTTCATTCCTGTTATCCTTCTTTCTAAGTATTAGTTGAATGTGTTTGAGATTAACCCGTTATACAATGATTTTGTTAACAGAAACATACTTCAATTCTACTAGCACCTTGGAACGTGTAACATTTTGTGACATTTTATGCATTGCGTAAAGTATGCTGCATTATTGAATCTTGCAAATAAAACCACAAAGTAATATCATCCCCACATTGTTTGATGAAGAAGTAGAGAATCGGAAGAACTAAGTTATTTGCAGAAGAGTATGTCTTTTATTCATTTATTTGATGAATTGACCACATTTTTTTTTAAGTATCTAGCATGTACCACATCATATTATGTTGGAAGCTGGAGGCTGAAAAGATTATTGGAATTCACACTCTGAATCTTCTAGAATAAATGTGGCTTATAATAATAATTATTATTATTATTACTATTATTATTATTATTATTAGGTGGAAAAGCATATACACTGCCCTTGGGCTTTAGAGTTTTGATATGGTCTGGCTACTGGCCAGTCCCTTTGGACATCTACTGTGCTATTGTGTATTATGATGTATTACAGTATGTTACCTCATGGTGCACTGTAGCATGTTATTGTGTGGTGTCACATGTTATTTTATATTATCATATGTCATGGGATCTTCAGGCATGATATGTTATGGCAAGTTATAGCATGTTATGGGCCATTACAGAATGTTATGGTACTGCATTACTGAATCCCCAACTATGGAGTCTAAAAAGTTCATAATCTATTAGATCACTATTAATTGTCAGAGTGACCATCTGTATCTGTGCATAGGGTTGTGGATTTATTTCACTAGAAGCTGTCGGTTTCAGGTGGAATTAGGAAGTTCGATCGAGATCTGAGTCTTAATGCACATAGGAGGGATAGCTAATCTTTGTTTAGATATCCTGGCCTTTTGCTCTCAGGTGGGAGGGAAAATCTGACCACAATCCAGAGGAGGGGGCCACTCCACGGGCATTTTATGAGCGAATTTTGCAGCAAGGCCTGTGGATTTCTCTCTGAGACTCTGGGGTGTTATTGTTTAGGACTACAAAGGCAACACAAAGTGTTCTCCTTTGAAGGCTATGTTGTCTCTGGTCTTCAACTTCTGAATGAAATGAAGAGGAATCACTACTGCACTGTGTCTCCTGAGGCCTAGAGGTTGTTTCCTAGGGCTGGCCAAATTGCTTGCTAATATTCTCCCTCCGTGCTGTCTTTTTTTTTTTCTTTTTCTTTCTACTAACACTTTACATGCCCTGCTTGGCACACACAAGCATAACACTCACTACATTGAACATGAGAGAAAATTGGAAAATGAGGTATGAAGTGGGAAAACAAGTTTTCTATGTTGTAAGCTAATCCTTAGGCCTAGGTTTAGTTTACTCAAAGAACATATTCTTCCTTTAGGATGCATATGTATTAAAAGGGAAAAAACTAGCTCTGTTTTGCTGTTGTTGTTTTTTTGTTTTTTAAGATTTGGAGACTTTGTTCATCTGTAAAGCATACAGTCATGTATGACGGCACACTCTTATAATCTCAGTGACTCAGGAGACTGAGGTAGAGGAATCACAAGATCAAGCCCAGCCAGGGCAATTTAGGGAGACCCTATCTCAAAATACAAAATAAAAAGGACTGAGGATGTAGCTCCATGGTAAAGTGACCATGTGTTTGATCCCCAGTATTACAAGAAATAAAATGAAATATTTCCCTTTAGCAAATATATTCCAGTTCCATTGTAAATGCATTCTCAAAAAGTGTGATTCCTAAACCTAAATGATAACAAAGTCCCTCTCCACTGATGAGTAGGCACAGTCTTCTTCCTGCTTTGGGATGTACCTTAATGAATTGTGAACTTCCTTGGATAGAACCCCTTTGGCCAAGCTTCCAGATAAGGATCAAGAATTGCAAAGGGCTGTCTTACTTCAAGACACTATGCTCTGTAGGTTAGGAAATTCCTGTTGCCAGTATTTCGGCTGCCAAAGGGAGACGGAACTGATAGACTAGTAGTGGTTAGTGCAAAAAGTCACTAATATTAGAGAAGAATTTGTAATACAAGTCTTGCACTAATGCTTCCTTTTAGTATACAAAAAATGGCACTGCCAACTTTTGACCCTGGACTTTCCCTCTCTAACATGCCATATGGCAGGAAATCAGGAAGTTTTAAGTTTTTTTTCCTGCTTTCTACTCAGCAACATATTACCTGATAATGAGGGCCCACTAGTGTTTGGCCTATCTGCCAAAGTCCCTGACAACTCTAAAAGAAAATTTCGGTGAAATGCAATTAAGAGAAATCTAAGTAGCTTAACAGAGAGAGAAGTGAACAAGATCTCCGTATAGGTATATCTTGAAACTATGCAAACCAGAATTACTCTGGGAAGAGATTGTCCTGTAAGATACCATATTTCTTCCTCTGCTACATCCTCTGCTGGGAATTTGTCTTTAAGAACAGTTCTAGAGCCGGGCACAGAGGCACACACTTATAATTCCAGTGGCTTGAAAGGCTGAGGCAGAAGAACCTCAAGTTCAAAGCCAGCCGCAGCAACAGCAAGGTGCTAAGTAAGCAACTCAGACCTTGACTCTAAATAAAATATAAAATAGGGTTGGGGATGTGGCTCAGTGGACAAGTACCCCTGAGTTCAATCCCCAGTACAAAAAAAAAAAAAAAAAAAAACACTTTTAGGCCAAGGCACAGTGGCACATGCCTAGCCTAATCATCCCAGCGGCTAGGGAGGCTGAAGCAGGAGGATTATGAGTTCAAAACCAGTAAGACCCTCTCTCTAAATAAACTGTAAAAAAAAAAAAAAAAGTCTGAGGATGGGATTCAGTGGTTAAGTACGCCTGAGTTTAATCCCAGGTATCAAACAAACAAAAAATTACTTTTAGCCCAAGTTTCTGTGAATCAATGATAAATGAATAATGGGTAGTTTGAAGCTAATCAAGGATAAAAGGATATTGGACACTTAACTGCCTGGTTGAAGTCTCTATCTCTAGGATCTTTCCAGTATATCAAATTGATAGTGAAAGTTCATCAAATTTAGTAATAATTATAAATTATGGTAATAACCACCATTTATTAAGCACTTGTTATATGCCAGGCACTGGGCCAAACACATTTCAAGTCTTAATTTCATTCATAGATCATCATAGAGAAGAAGACCATAGATATCACATATTCTAAACTTATTTAATAGATAAATATACTAAAGTCAATAGAAAATCAATTTGGAGGACAGTAACTATCAGAAAATTTAGGTTAACAAATGGAAGAATCATATAAATAGAAAAAAAAAGAAAAGAAGAAAAGAAAAGCCACCACGGGACAATAGTTTTTGCTGTGAGCCAAGGATTAACGTTAGTCTAATTTGCATACCTGGGTTAATGAGAGAATGGAACCTTGACTAACCTTTCAGATATCTTAGGTATTTAACCACCCCCACTTGAAAGTAAGATCCAGGACACATATGAACCAAAGAGGAAAATTAATTCAGGGCTTGCTATTACATTTGTTGCATAACAGTTGTATACTGGGACTCTAACAGGTGACTGACATCCTGCAGATTTTAAGAAGCTTTAGCTCCTTCTTTGACATGTTTGAAGTTGACTTACATTGGCATGGTTGATCCTCTTCTGTGGACATTTAATTCATACAGTGACACACTGATTCCCAGAAAGCCTTCCAGCTGAAACCAAAGTATGAAGTTTGTTGATTTCTTTCAGATGTGTAGGCAGTAAGACCAGCTATCACCTTCTAGCTTCTAACTCTGATACCAGAGCAGTGTCCCCTTCATAATGGATGTATTGGGTGACTGTGATATCTCCCCAACCTATCTCAGACTCTCATTCAGGGGGAAAATAGATAGGGAAAGAATGGGAGAAAATCAAAAGAAGCATATTTGGGTCTTAGAGCTTCATCCACCAACAAGATTGGACCCTAAATCAGTGATAACAGCCCTCCACCAGGAGTCAAATTGCCTCTGGATGCTGTCTTTCAAAATCTTTTATTTGATCTTTTATTTTCTCTTTTATTTTTAAGATTCCCTCAGAGAATAAAGGTTAATAACAATTGACTCAACAACTTGATCGTATTTAGGAAGAAAAGTTAAAATGGCCCTAGAAATTAAAACATTTTTTGGGGTCCAGGGAGTAACTCTAATTCATTAATGCTAAATGAGATATTCTAAAACAAAACAGTAGGACTTTTACTTGTTAATATAAAACAAGATAAATTATGACAAAATTCTTTTATAAATACTTATGTGAGTATGTCTCTCTCATTTGCAATTGAGCCTTACTTAATGATGGGGGCAAATTCAGAGGAATGTATCTTTGGGTGATTTCACCATTGCTTGATCATCATCATGCCCACTTATTCAAGCCTACACGGTATATGTCAATCACTGGACATAGACTTTTTTTTTGAGATTGAACTCAAGGATTCTTTACCATGGAGCTATATCCTTAGCCCTTTTATTTTTTATTTTGAGACAAGGTCTCACTTAGTCACCAAGTCTGGCCTTGAATTTTGGATCCTCCTGTTTCAGCTTCCCCAGTCTGAGTCACTGGAATTATAGGCATTCACCACCCTGCCTAACTGGATATGAACTCTGGATGAAATAGTAAACACAAAATGTATGATGCTGTTGCCAGCCTAGAAATAGGAGTATGCACTCTAACAATAAAAAACATGTCATATATAAAAACATAGAACAGTAATTTAGTTATTATCAAGCATTAGACACTGCACATAATTGTATATGCTCTACTTAACTAGCAGCACAGTGGGTTTGTTTACAAACAGCATCAACACAAACATGAGTAATGCTTGTGCTACAAGGTTACAATGGCGATGACATCACTGATAGGGATTTTTCAGCTCAGCTTCTTTGTACTCTCATGGGATCACTACTGTATATGTGGTCCATTGTTGACTGAAATGTCATTATGTGGCACAGGACTGTATTACACTCTCTTATTTCCAGTAGTGTGCATTCCTCCCCTGGGGTATTCAATATAAGGTTATCACACAGCTATTGTATATGCATCTCTCTACCAAGTTCCCAGCCCAGGTCTCAGATTTTAGTAATATATGAAGAAAAAATGGACACCGTTTTTTTCCCTTACCCTTAGATCCATGGAGCCAAATTCACTGCAAACTTGTTTGCCTGGAAAAGAAGGGGTTTACTTTAAACCATGTTGAATGAGTTAATGTATCAAGAATGGAAACAAAGTTCTGTTTTTAAAAGGGTTATCCTGTACTTTAGAATAATTCATTGATAAAAATTTATTTTTCTAAAGATAAGGGGATATATATTCAGCAGAAACTTCTCAGAGCTTTCAAATGTTTAAAAGCTTAGATTTCCCTTGTTCAGTGTTAACAAGTTCTTTGTGACTGACTATTCAAAAATAGATACTGGAAAAGAAAAAAAAAATAGACCCCAATTTGAATTCTAGCAAATGCCACCCTTTTAAGACCTATGACTTAACTGACTTCTCAGAAATGCATGAACTAAGAATATAATGAAATGAAGACCCTAAGACAGGCTCCTTATTCAATTGTCTCCAAGTATGTACAGTGGAAGCCTACTTCATAGATAAACTACATAAGACTGTGATATAAATTGTATAAATGCTAAATATTGTCTTCTGTGAGTGAAGATGAGACCAACTTCTAGCAATACACTCTGCATCCTGAATAAGCTTTTTCTAGTACTGCTGTTTATTATTTTAAAATATTGAGAGCATTGTTTTGAGATCTGGCAGCATACTGAACTGTGAAAGGTGAGGAGGTGAGCAAAGATTGAATCCTATGTGGAAAGAAGAGGCAATATATTCAGTATCATTTATCATTTCTTATTTTGTCTTTGTCATACATTTTTGTGTGTTTGTGTGTATGTGTACACACGCACATACAAGTTGGCAAGTTCATAGGATATTTGCATGTTGACATTTTGGCAGCAAAATGAAAAATGAAAAGAATTTTGCAGAAAATGTCAGCAATTCAAAACTTAGTGGCAATCTATAAAACTGGGCTAAGTATTATCAGAAAAAAATCTTAGAGGATGGTGGAGGTTAAGACTTCTAGGCTCAAAAGAGCTAGATGTTAGATGCTGAATGAACAAGAGAAATTAAACTTATAGTTAGAAGGCAATCACCTAAAGGTTTGTGGAATCCTCCACAGTTCATTGGCTGGATGAAAGAGCTGGATCTCCGTGGAATTGATTTTGCATTTATACCCTGGTCACCTTAGAAAGCACTTTTTCTGCCAAGTGTGTATGATGGCGGAGCTCCGGCTTTAGCAGATTGATTCTCACGATTTGAGAGATGTGAGGTTCCAGAAGTGGCTCAGTTATGTGTGGAAACTAATGACTCTGAAGCAAATTATCTAATCAATATTCTATTATCCTGCAGCCCTTTTACTTACATTGGGCCTAGAATGCTGCAATTTCTCCTATGTTAGTCATCCCCTTTGTATGTTTAATGATAAACTCTCTGCCAAATGGAGTCCAGGCAGGAAAAGGCCTTATCCTTTCTACAAACTCAAAGTAAAATTCCCCGAAAACATCTACATCAAAAGAAAAGAGGAAATTGATGAATCTGTATATTCAGGGTGAAAGAAAACCCGGTCATGTTGAATGACCCAGTCATCTTGATGGTTAATACCCAATAGGCCACTCAGATAGCTTTTATATAGATTTTACAAAATATTTTCAGGTTATTATCCTATTTAATCCTCAAAATGACACAGCAAGAAGGTAGAGACATGGCCATTATTTTAATGCTGTCATAGCTATCAATGTTAGTTTGCAGATATGAAAAGTAGGTAGTGAAATGATTCATCCAGCTGCTCCTTGTTGGTGAGCGATGGGTCTTGGACAGGAACTCACACTTTCTGAAACCTGCTTGTGCACTAAATGTCATCAGTCCAGAATTACAGCAACATCTCTGCAAAGATAAGCCCCTGGAAATAGATCTGTCTGTCCTGTCCTTGTGCATTTAGCAGTTACTCTGTGGAAAGGTCTTCTGTTGTCAGTTGAGAAGAAGGGACAGGAAAATTCAAAACAAAGGGCCTTCCTTTCTGGCCTCTGGGCTCTCTCATCGAGTAGCATTTACTTCTCACCTCCTCCCTCCTCTCTCTTTGCCTCAGCGTCCAATAATTTCTCAGCTCTGTCCCCAGATGAATACCCAAATCAACACTAAAGTTCCTAGGCTGCAAGTGGATGTGATTCATTGAGTCTAAAATGTGTTTCTCCTGTCTGGATGGAATTGAGAAGTTTTCTTTTCATTTGCTAATTACCCACGACCTGCAAGATGAGGGTATGATTGATCGCAATGTAGTCATTGTGATGAAATTTCACTAGTTTCATAAGAAACAATTGTGAAGTGTGTTGGAATGCATTACAATGGATACTCTTACAAAGACTCTTCTTAAGATCTCCAGTGACATGTTTATTTTATAAGTGGTTCCTATTATCAGAGTTGTTCTTATCTAAGGGCCAAAGGTGCATTTTAAATATTGGCTCCTCCGCACCATACATAGGCTTGCACACCCCCAGCACATTAACTATCTGCAGAACTTTGATAATGACAGGAAAAGATTTGTGTAAGAGAAAATGGATAGATTCAGGTGACAGATGTCACACATAAAATTCATCAAGGTGAGGCAGCTTTAACTGTATCCCCTTCCTCCCTTTATGATAAATTTAATTTCTTCACCCAAACTATGCCCATTTTTCTTTCAAATTTCCCTTGCTCCAAATTTCTACCCATCTGTCTATTCATCACATATTGTCTTTTACGACTCTGCTCTTTCTAGGAATAAATAGTAGAAAAAGATTTAGAAGACTTTGAAAAGAGGAGAGATGTGGTGATATTTCTACCGCTGAAACACAACTATTTTCATATTTATGTACTCTTTTCTAGAATTGGTATAAAAACAACTATATATTTATAAAGTTATAAACCTACCACATATACAATTTTATACCCTGTATTTTTCACATAATATATTCATTTTATAAATATGTCTCCATGGTCTCTGTAATTATCATTTTAATGACCATTCTCCTTTGGGTATCATAACTTATTAAACTCTCTTGTAAGGCATTTCAATTGTTTCCAGTTGTTAATTGTTATAATAATACTGCAGAGAATATATCATCTTCATGAATGTAGGCTATGTTGTTCTAGATTTTTTCCTTAGGATGAATTTACAACCTTCTAGTGTCTCATGCTCCAAAAATTAAAGAATAGTATGTAGCCTAAAAACTTTTAGGGACCGGGCAGGTTACTTAGGTGAAGTGGTCCAATAAACACGGTGAAGTGAATCAGCTCTTATCTCAGCCCTGACAGCATTCCCCAAATCTACTGCCCTGACTACTAATCTGGCTCACTCCATTCATCCATTTCCCTTTCAGTCAGCCAGTACTAGTCTTGGAGCTATGAACAATGACCAATATAGAATTCACAGTTTCACAAAACTTTTAAACATTTGGTGAAACTTAAATTGCTATACTATTATTTAAGTTGTCTAATTGTTAATGCCAAGTTCTAACATTAAGAGAAAGAAAGTGAGGAAGCAAAGAATCTGCTACTGGAGTGGTGGGGCAATTTCAAGGAAAAAATAGACTTAAGTTTTAAAAGCTGGACTGGGGCTTGGGTTTGAGTAAAAACATCTCATGATTCTAACACACACACACACACACACACACACACACACACACATACATACACACATATATTTGGTGCCAGGGATTGAACCTAAGGGTGCTGAGCCACACCCCCGGTCCTTTTTTATATTTTTATTTAGAGACAGGGTCTTGCTGAGTTGCTGAAGTCCTCCCACAGGGTCTTGATAAATCGCTGACTCTGGCTTTGAACTCAAAAACTTCCTGCTTCAGCCTCTGGAGCCTCTGGAATTATAGGCATGTGCCACCCACCCTGCTATTCTCACGTTTGATACACTTTCATTAGGGATCTTCAGTTTTAGGAGGTGTTTTTTTTCCTGTTTTTTGTTTGTTTGTTTGTTTTATTCCTTTAAACAAAGTTTTTAAATTCTCTAGCCTACAAATTAGAAGTGGTCATTCTTCAACCAATGAGAATCTTTAAGACTTTGCATCTTCCTTTCAGTTTCAAAGTCTACTCTGAGCAAAGTGTGATGTGTGGGCTCTTCCTGAGATTGGGGGGAAACCCAAAGGGAACTGGAAAATGCTCTGCTCCCCGAGGCATTTAAAATCCATTCAAAATTATATCCCGGTCTTCAATAAATGGAGCACATTAGGCTTCAGCAAGAAAATAGAATACTGTGAACCTCTCCTGAAAAGATTTTTGCCTGAGGCCTAGTTTGCCAATAGATTCTCCTAATGCAACGTTAGGCCTACAGGGTTAGTGGAGAACAGGAGCAAGTTTCCAATAAGTTCAAGCATCGTGAACCATGGTTTTATAAAGTAATTTAAAAGCTACTTGAAACATTGCAATCTAATCCATAACACCAGAGGCCCTCCTCAAATAGAGCAATCAACAATGATCACCAATTTCCTTTCTAACAAAGGATCTCCATTTCCCCTACCCCTCAGGTCTCATTCCTGAAAGTTTTCTCTTTAAATAGTAGATGCATTTAAAGGGTTCATGACAATTTCTCTAAAAATGTTCATTTCCTTTCTTTCACTCTTCTCCCATTTTCTGCTAAAAGTCTTTAATGCTTTTTGCCTGTAACTTTAATTATTTAATTTCTTCACTGCATTATTTAAAGAAAAGAGGGTTTTGAAACTTCAATATGCATGAAGGAAGTCCGGCTCTATGCAAAATTGAAGAAATCTGTGTAACACTATGCACTGCAGCATAGAATGTACTACAGAATATTTTGCAATCTCTAAATGTCTTTTACCTTCATGTATCCTTTTGCAAATTTGAACTAAATTACCATTTTGTTTAAATATGTCGGATAAATACCAATGAAGTCAAAGACCTTCAGGAACTTGAAGACTGACAACATATGTGAGGGCATATCATTTGCTGTTGAAAGCATTTATGAATAAATCAAAATAAAGAAAAGACTAGAAATGATTGTCACAGCATTTAGATACAGAATTTTCTTTCGATCTTCCTCCCAGCCTAATAGCAGTCCCATTGGAACACAAGCACAATTTGTTTTTGTTTTAAGAGTCAAAGGAAACATTTATTTGAGGTTTAGCATGAAATGACACAAATAAAATTCGTATAAACACAAAGCCACATTGACTCATATCATAGAAGGCAAAAGACAAAGTAAAAACAAAGAAAACTAATTGGTGGTTACACATAACTGGACATAGTTGTGTCTTGTATACTTGAAAGCCTTTTACAAGATAATCATCTTAGATCAACAGAAGACCAGTCTTCAATGTCTTCTTGCAAGATGGATTTCCTTAGCATCTCTTGTTTTCTCCAATGTCCTCCTTTAGTGTGGTTTTGGAATTATTTTGGTGATTGCCGACTTCCCTAGAGATGTCTTGCCATAGCATTCTGTCCACCACTGTAGTATAAGCACAATTTGTAATAGTGCATACATTTGAGACACATTCTTTACCCCAAATTTAATTTTCTTAAAGATAGAGATAAGTGTACTTAAAAATAAAAGTCCTTTTCTTATTGAATAAGTATAAATTTATCATAGAAAATAGTAATATAAATACCAGGATTGTTTTTTAAGGAGAGAGAGAGAGAGAGAGAGAGAGAGAGAGAGAGAGAGAGAGAGAGAGAGACAGGGATTTTTTTTTTTTTTTTTTGTAGATGGACACAACACAATGCCTTTATTTTTATGGGGTGCTGAGAATTGAACCCTGGTCCCACCAGTGCTAAACGAGCGCTCTACCGCTAAGCCATAATCCCAGCCCAAAATAGCAGTATTTTATAAATTTTCAAACACATCCAATCTCTAATTCAACCTCTAATTAACATCTGGATTTTTAAAAAAATTTTCTCGCTCTCTCTCCCTTAGACAAATTATACATACATACATACACAGAGAGAGAGAGAGAGAGAGAGAGAGAGAGAAAGTTAAAACTCCCAGAGACAAATATTGTGTCCAGTTCTATTTTCTGTAATAAGAGACAAGCATGTTCTAAGTGCCAAATACCAGCCTGTTGAATGAATAATTCTGTCTATAATTTCTGGTACAGAAAGATAGTTCATATGACTTCAAATTTCAGACGATGTGCTGATAAAGTAGCAACACCCACAAAGCATTCAGAATTTTTATGAATGAAATAATGCATCTGGGATTTTTTGCCTCAAAATAAACCAGGTTTGGCAAGGGGATGGCGGTGGTAGAAATAATGGATATCAATGGAAAAAAAATTGGCCTCATGTTAATAATTATTGAAGCTAGGTAATGAATAAGGAGGAGTGAAATGTTCTATAATGATGAATAAAATGAAGATAAATACACTATTCTTTATTTCTATAGATTGGAATTTTTTTAATCATACAAAGTAAATATATATACACCACACATAATTGTACAACACAAAACCAAAAAGCACATTCTGAGAACACTGAATTATAATGCTAGCATCTTAAAGAAGGATGCACCTTGATGGAATTTTTATTTTTGTAGCACATGACTGTTAGGTTTGAGGGGATATAATTTGAATAAAACTCTTGCATAGTTTGTTCTGCTATGAAAGACTCACCACTAGTGTACTTCAGCCAAAACTGGTGGGATTACAAGAGCTAGGTGAATAAAAGTCTCTTTTATATAAGCACCCAAAGGCAGACATTGAACCAAAAATAAGAAGAAAGAGAAACAAACTATGGGCTTCAGAAAGAAAAAGAAACAAACTATAAGCTTCAAATGTTTCAAATCCAGCCAATAAACTCATCTGCAAAGTCCTGGGCTATGGCAGCCTGACAGAGGTGGGAGAGGGTATGTTTATGTTGGCTGTTTCTCTCCTCAACACACCTTAGACATCTCTAATTAATCCCTTTGGAGCAGTGGTGGCTGGAATTCACAACTTGCCAGTCTTGTCCCATGCCAGCCAAATATAATCCTGAGACACTTCATCTACATGTCAAGGGACATTAATGCCCTTTGGATTTAAGAATAACTGTTGACTAGGCCCAGAGGTCTCAACTCTGCACATTAAAATAGATTCAATCAGAGAGCAGAAACTGGGCATAGGCATTTCTAAATCGCACCCCTCCCTTGCATATAACACCATCTTGATAGAAAAATACTGCAAATGTTGTAAGACAGCAGCCCCAGCCATGAAGAGATATCATTAATACTGGGATAGGGGAAGAGGACGTTTTTTGCCATGGTTCTCTGTCGTGAGTACTGCTTAGATATTCCTTTTCCATCCTTTCAGGACCAAGGAACTCATTCCCTACATATGCTTTCCAAGACTTACGGTAGGTTCCCTTCCTAGCTAAATCCTTCTGGGGAATTGTCTCAGCCCAAGCAAGCTGCCTCATTTAACATTGCACCACTCCTGCAGGAGTGGTCTGCATCCAGGACTGCACAGCTAAAGCCCCGTTCCTTCAGTTTGGGACATCTCTGAAGGGCCATTTCTTTTTCACCATTCTCCTTGGGATTGCAACTGCATCACAGTCAATTTTCCCTGTGTTCAATCCTTCCTGGAAAAGCCTCTGCTTCCCAAACTTTCTCACTGTGCTTTCAGTTGTCAACATAGCCATAGCTGGCTCCCCCAGGATACCTGCTGCCCAGAAATCTCCATGTCAGAGGTGGATTCCCAGGGCACCTGATCTAAGATAATTGAAAAGGCTTTGCTGGGATGCTGCTCAGCTTTAGTTATTCCTCACTCAAGTTTCTCAAGTGAGAGCAAGACACCCCAGTATTTGTTTTGTTAAGACCTATTATTTACACAGTCAACTCTGAACTAGACTAGAGCTGCTTTTCCAAAAACTCTCATCATTTTTACTAGTTATAATAGATGCAGAACTTGAGGTTATGACTCTTCATGAATGCATCCAAAACATAAGTATGAAAAAAAATTTATCTATATACTACAAATCAATTAAAGTAATCATGAATAATTACACATTTTCTCAGTCATCCAGAATCCTTGTGTAATATCCAGGCATTGTTTGGACTTTCTCTTCATCTAGTGGGTATTCCTCAAGGCTCCATGATGTTGCTGTGCTTTTTTTTTTTTTTTTCTTTTCCCCAAACTTTATCATTTCCTGAATTTTCATTGCCTCATATTTGATGCAGGCAAAGACTGATGGAGGCTTCTACTGGAAGGCTTGATGGCAATAGGTCTTTAGATTTATGGCAACTTAATGGCACGTCCACAGAAAAGTAGAGGGTGGGTGTGAAAATCTGCCAAACTTTGACCTTATGCTAGGTAGAAAGTTCTCCTCCTGGGTTAGAGACTATATGATAGACTTAGAGGTAAGATGCATGGAGTGGAAGAGAGGTTTATTTGGGAATCTAAGAATTAATATTTTTGTCTCACTCACTGGTGACCAAAATCTACAATAGGGCAGAGCACAGTTGACTTAGTCAACTATTTCCATGTTCATGGAATCTAAGAGCTTATTGTTTTGATGAATAACTTTCAAGTTGTTACAGTTACAGAAACAACAGAACTGTCAGGGTTTTTAGCCCCCCCCCCCATTCCCTCCTGACCTGCGGGAGAGATTGGGAGAGCACGCCCCACCAGAAGGAACCAAGAAACCCCGCACCCAGTCCTCACCCGCTGGAGGACAATCAGACACTTAGGCAGACCAGTCAAAGCAGGATCTCGTTTAATGAGAAAACACACATAGCTAATATCATGTACAGGAGCCAATCAAGATAAAGGTCAGCAGGGTGGGGAGAGTTCATATGTACACCCTTCCTACAAGCAGTAATGGGAGACACGAGTTGTCCATGAGGGCGGAAGGGTTCTGAGCCTATCCTAGAGGTCCTCTGATTTTTCGTCACAACCCATGGCAATGCCTTCTGGCTAATCACCAGGCGCTATCTTAGCCACATGTGGCCCCAGGACTGGGAAGCGGATAGCAAGTTAGGTTTCCTCTTTTCTGATGCAACATGCCCCACATGTTGCATGCCCTACATCAAGTTAGGTTTCCTCCTTTCTGATGCATCATGCCCCACGTTACATCATGCCCTACACAGAACTGTTACTCGTGTTTACTGTTTGTAGTGGTGAACTACTTTATTCTAGACTCTATCTAGTTAATGTGTGATCTATGACTTGGCAGCATTGACATCACCAGAGAGCTTCTGAGAAATTTCCTAACCCAGATTTCCTAAATCAGAGGGCAGTTTTCAACAAGATGATTCTGTACTTCTAGGAGTCCCTCAGGTGGTACAGATGGTGCTGGTTCACAGAACACAATTTGAGTAGTGAGTTGCTAGAGAGTTCTATCATATTTTCAGCAGTTGCAATGCCTACCCTTATAGAAGTCAAGTGACTCTGTGCTTCTGCATCCCTAGTACTGTGCTTAAGGCCCTATACATTGTCACAGTGGGACAAATAAAAGAGAATTGGATGATAAACAGTATTCTAGCAATGATGTGTGATGGCTGTTTCCAAAATGATGAAGAGAATCTTAAGAGTGGAACTGTGTCGGATGTAAGGAATGTAGCTTAGAACCCAGTTCAGAAAACTGGGTAATTACCCCATAGAGAAAACTTCCCAGGTAGCAGAATCTTTCACTTGGAGGACCGTGTTTCCCAAAGAATGGCACCTCCACCAGCTCTGCCCCAAGGCAGGAGAAAGTGGTTTGAGAGAAGAAACCACACCAGTCAGAGCACTACTCAAACTTCTAACATGAAGAAAAAGCCCTTGATTGGGACACAGGAGACCGGGGCATTGGGTCTGAGGGATCAGTAGCCAGTCAGGCACAAACACGGACACCATGAATTCCTTTCTGGGTTTCATTTACCTCCTCTGTAAAAAGAGGGAGTTTCTAAGATCCTACGTGGCTCTGAAACATCTAGGAACTCAGATGCCTTAGAATTGGCTGCAAAAACCACTCTTGCCACAAGAGGGAGTTCTGTTTCTGAAATCATAGAAATTCTATACATAGACTTAATGAAAAGATTTAGGCAAACAATAACATTTGAGTATACAGAACTAAATGGTCTTTTATAAACAATTGAAATGAATTAAAAGGCTCATTATTTTAAAACATACATTAAGTTATAACTAATTCCTTGCTAGAAGAAAACAAAATGAGACTACAGAGAAAGACAGCTGATGAAAAAACACGGAGTGAGAGTTTATAAAGACAATGAAGAAGGAGGCTCCTAACTTTCTTTTTCAGCTCACTTATCAAGATCTTGATGCTTACCAGGCATAGTAGCCCACTCCTGTAATCTCAGTGACTCGGGAGACTGAGGCAGGAGGTTCACAGGTTCAAGGCTAGCCTCAGCAATTTAGAGAGACCCTAAGTGGCTTAGCGACAGCCTATCTCAAAAAAATATAAAAGTCTGGGTTCATTCCTCAGTACCAAAACTAAATAAATAAATAAATAAAATAAAAAGTACAAAAAAACCCTTGGCAACTGTTCAGATCTTCTCCCCTTCATAAACTGATAAATCCTGAGAATGTCCTAGCTTTTTGGTCTTGTTTTATGTGTCTAACTGTGGCGCTCAAGGTGTGTCTAAATGACAACTAATTCTGCCAAAGATTACATGGTTTAATGAAAGGCACTATTTATAGCATTCCAAATATCTGCATGGGAAAAGTGAAACATCCCATCAATATTCAACATATTGCCTCCACGAAGGATATTTTCAAATGCTTTAATGTTAGGTGCCACAGAGAGTTGAGGGGCTATAAGATTTTCCTCCATTTGGCCTGGATCAATTAGATTCCTAGAAATGTAACAAATCTCAGCTTTTTCTTTTCTTCTCCTTTGGAGGTACTAGGAATTGAACTTGGATCCTCACAAGTGCTAGGTAAATGCTCTACCACTGAGTTACACCCTGAGAACTTTTTAAAAGTCTATTTTGAGGCAGAGTCTCCCTAAATTGCTGAGGGTGGTCTTAAACTTGCAATCCTCCAGTTTCAGCCTCCCAAGTAGCCGGAATTACAGCTGTTTGCTACCACACCCTGCTCTTTCTTATGTGCCCTGATCTCTTTTCAACTAGTCAACTGTTATGGTTTAGATGTGGTATCCCCCAAAAGTTCACGTGTGAGACAATGCAAGAAGGTTTGGAAGAGAAATGATTGGGTTATAACCTTAACCTAATCAGTTAATTGATCTCTGATGGGATTAACTGGGTGGTGACTGGGTGTAGATGAGGTGTGGCTGGAGGAAGTGATTCACTGGGGGCGTGGCTTTGGGGTGTATATTTCCTTTCTGGAGCATGGAGTCTCCTTCTCTGCTTCCTGTTCATCATGTGAGCTCTCTCTGCCACACTGTTCCTCCATGAAGTTTCAGCCTCATCTTGAGCCCTGAGGAATGGAGCCAGCCTCTTATAGACTAAGACCTCTGAAACCATGAGCCCTCAAATAAACTCTTCCTCCTTGACAATTGTTCTGGTTGCGTCCTTTAGTCACAGCAGTGAAAAGGCTGACTAGAACATCAACTAATAGCTTTCTGTGTGTTAAAGAGAGTTTTCAGGCTGAAGGCAGAGATGCTGTCTCTCATGGGGAGATGACCGAACCTGGGATGTGAAATCTGAACGAAGGCTTGAAGAGGAAGTGCTGGCTGACCATGGGGAGGCATCCTAGCAGTGGACTTCAAAAGGCATCTCTCCTCCACCCGTCCTGGACCAGAGGGTGTGCCTCAGAGTATCCACTATTTAAGTATCAGCACCCTCAAGGTCAGCAGGTTCCAAGTTTCCAAAAGTGTAGTCTTCCACTCATAAAAAGGAGATTATTTGGAGCGGAGTGGGGCGTGGGGTGGGAGGGGAATGCTGGGGAATGTTATTGGCCAAATTATATTGTTATATTGTGTGTTTGTATGAATATGTCACAACAAAGTTCATCAATATGTACCATATGTACTATAATGTACCAATAGAAAATAAAGGGGGAAAAAGGAGATTATTTTAGCTTTTTTTAGGGGCACAGAAACAATATTAAGTCACAGAAGGATTGAAATGTTCTTTCTAGTGCCTTCTAATCTCTTCCAAGATGCCTCATTTTTACCTTAGAAAGTCTCTGATACCTCTCTAAGAGTTGCCAATTCCTTTTTTAACAAAGAAAAAACAGTTTTTAACAGACCAGAGCTTCTACCAGGCAATTGTATGCAACGCTATCTAGGTAGAATGTTATAGTATTGCTTCATTAATTGTAATGACTTCTATGGCCATGTGCTATTTATGGGAATGCTATTGGCTTTTCTATCCATAGTGACATTTAATTTGCTTTTTAAGAAAAAAAGTCAGTTGACTTAAGGAAAAATGTTGTGTAAAGTAATATTAGAGGTGGTGCATGGATAGGTCAAAAATTGTGCAGGTGGTCCCAGCAGGTGGGGCGACGTGACAGCCAACACAGAGCTCCACGTGGGTTCTTACACACGTTGTGTATCTGGTTCTAGGATGGGATCAACCACTAATGAGCTACTTTTCTCAGGTTGACACAGAAGAACAAATGTGCCCTAATTTCCTTTCAACTAGTCAGGTTTTGACTTCATTACATATATTAAATAACTCATATTGCTCCTTAGAGACAAATAGGGGATGGGGGAAAATTCCTTTTGTGCCAAATATTACAGTTCTATGTCAAATCCCATTGCAGCCCACAGGCAAAATCCCTTAGCTGCCAATGCCATTTCAAAGAAGGTTCTCTATTTCCATATCCCTATAGCTCAGTGTTAATAGTACTTGGTTTACCTAATTACAACAAATTCTTTCCAATAATAATCCTTACAACGAGTGCTTTCTCTGGCCTTGGGCCAGTCACTCAATAAAGCAAAGGTCTAACTGTTATTTCCTTTCAGCAGAAAATCCTTTTTTTTCGGTTACCTCAGATATTTTTTAACTTTATTTGTTTGTTATCTATCAGGACAATCATACCCTTTAAATTCTGTGAGCTCCTTGAAGGCAGGGGTCTCGTTTTGTTCACTGTTGTGTCTTCAAAGCTTGGCACAGTGCCTGTCCTCAATAAACATTTGTTGATTAACTGACATATTAATTAACCGCACTGATGGGAACAAGTCTTGATTTGGGGGAACTGCTTGTTTATGTAAAGCCAACTGGAACATCTGTTCCGTGTGGGTGCACATCACGGAAGCAGTTTTCATCTTAAAGTGGGAGAAAAAGAATATACCAAATAATGGAAGTTATGCTCCACTTGGGAAATCGTGGATTCCATATGAGGTTATGCCCTCTGTCTTCAACAGTGAAACCATTCTAGATGTAAAAATGTCTAATCATTGTCCAAGGTCATCAGGAAAGTAGATTGGCAACTCATTATAAATTGCCAACAGGCAAGTTTTCTTCTTAGGAAACTACAGAGTTTTCAAAGCATCCTCAGATTATTATGATTTTTAATTTTGTTTTGTTTTAATTAAACATGTAATTAGTTTAATGCACAGTTTGGATTTTCTATTGGCAACAAAATCAGTTCACTTTAGTTCCCTGGAAAATGTATCAACTAGAAATTTTCAGGATCACAGAATTGTTGGTTTAGAAGAGACTGGTCCCTTGAAAGTCCTTTAGTCTCATCTATAGTCACAACACTTTCTTTCTTTTTTTAAAAAAAATCATAATTTCATTTTTATGTGGTGCTGAGGATCAAACCCAGGGCCTCATGCATACTAGGTAAGCGCCCTACCACTGAGCCACAACCCCAGCCTCATGTTTTCCTAACAGATACTTACACAGTTGAGAGCATTGGGAATATATTATATATATCCTACCCCGAAAGCATATTGTCATAGCCCAAAGGGGAAGACAGACAGGTGAGTCAGTAACTACAGTTCCTAAGTTCCAGAGATTCCATAAAAGAAAGTTCATGCTGCTGATGGGGCATGTAAGAGGCACAGTAGTTGAGTGGTTCTGTGCGTGGTAAGGGTGGGGAAGCCAGGAAGAGCATCTGAGTAGTTTGTAACCTCAACATTAATGAAGTGTTCTATGAAGAGTAAATAATATGCTTCCCTTGAATGGGTTTCATCACCTTCCCATTCTCAGGAATGACTTCTCCTTTTCTGTGCTTTGTTTCTCTCTCTACAGTCTTCATGTGTCATTATCAAAGAAAGAACAGGTAGTGAACTTGAGTCCATAACTGTGCATGAGTGTAATTTGACCTGCCTCTTCTAGGCTAAGAAAATGATAGTGTCTCCTCTGTCATTCCAATAAACCATTTGTAAACAGAGTGAAGTTTGGCCAGGGACCTTGGGGTGGCCCTCTGGTGGGCTAAAGTTCTGGGTGATAAATGGAAATCTTGCACTTGACCCACCCATCTAGGTAGCATGGAAGTGAATGTGTCTGTCAATGACTTGTACAGTACACAGCAATGTTCAGTTTTTAGAATGCACATATTTTAAAATTGTGGTTCTTGTCCTGAGATGTTAAGAAAGAAGGCTTAATTTTTTTAAAATTTTTTTATTGTAGGCTCTCTTTAGACAAAAATTTTACAAATGTCTCAGGCTAACAAAGAGAGGGGAAGGGTGGATGATAATGACCAAAATACCTTCTAAGTTTTCCTAAGAGACTTTCAGAATGTGCTATCCATTCTCCTCTAAGAGAAAACAAAATAATTGATTTTAATTTTGTAAAAGCATGCTTGGTTTTAATAGTTTATAGGAAATTAAACGTAACATGAAGTTGCTAGTTTCTTTAAATATGTATGTGCACTCGTGGTGTGTGTGTGTGTGTGTGTGTGTGTGTGTGTGTGTGTGTGTACTTTTTATTAATACTGGGGATTGAATCCAGGGGTATTCTACCATCAACATACATCTCCAATGCTTCATCTTTTTTTTTTTTTTTAATTTTGAGGCAGGGTCTCTCTTAAGTTTCCCAGAGAACCCTCAAAGTTGTGATCCTCCTGCCTTGGTCTCCAGAGTCACTGGAACTATTGGCATGCATCACCATGCCCAGATATATATATATATATCTTTAAATACTTTTCATATTAAAATTATTTAAGACTTATTATAGGAAACTGCAAAATTAGCACAAAGGGAGATGTCGGTATACACTTCACCAAGCTTCTCCCAATTATAATGATTAGACAACCACATTACCTTACTATCAGTTTTCCTGAGATTTCAATAGGTTGACTTTCTAAAATTTAAGTTTTATTTATTGTGCATTTTTTAAAAAATGGGAATTGAACACCAGGTCTTGCACATGCCAAGAATGTACTCCACCAATGAGCTACCTTCCTAGCTCCCATCAGTTCTTTTTAAAATATATTAACTGAGGTAGGAGAATGGCAAATTCAAGGCCAACCTGAGAAATTTAGTGAGAACTTGAGCTATTTGGTGGACCCCGTCTCAAATTTAAAAATAAAAAAGACTGGGGATGTAGCTGAGTGTTAAATCACCTCCAAGTTCAATTCCCAGTGCCCAAAATAAACAAATAAAATCAAGTAAAAATAAACCTAGAATTATAAGGAATAAGTTATCTTTAACTCCTCAAAGGGAACAGAAAATATTTCAGGCTGAGTAACTGCATGTGCTAAATCCCAGCACTTTAAAACAGCAGGATTCATTCCCAGAATGAAACTAAATTGGACTGGGGATGTGGCTGAAGCGGTAGCGCGCTCGCCTGGCATGCGTGTGGCCCAGGTTCGCAGCACCACATACAAACAAAGATGTTGTGTCCGCCAAAAACTAAAAAAATAAATAAACATTAAAAGAAGAAAAAAAAAAAGAATGAAACTAAATCATTTTGGCTAGGTCAAAGAACATTTGTGCTTTGAGAAAATGGAGGTAAAGAAAGGAAGGAAGGGGTAGAAGATAAGTTTAGATTCATAATCCACTTGAATCAAATGTATGAAATATGATATGTCAAGAGCTCTGTAATATTTTGAACAACTAATAAAAAAAAGATAAGTTTAGAAAGGCAGTGCGCTAGTCAGGATTCTCTGGAGAAACAAACAAACAAACAAAATATATATTTCCTTTGGGAATTGGCTCATGTGACTATGGAAGCCTAGAAGTCCTAAGATGAGCTACCTGTAAGCTGGAGAACCAAGGAAACCAGTGTGTAGCTCAGTCCAAGTTCAAATACCTGGGAACCAGGTGATCAGATGATGTAGCTTAACCTGAGGTTGAAAGACCAAGAAACTAAGGGGCTGCTGGTGCAAGCCTTGGAGTGAGAAGACCAGAGAACATAAAAAACTATTGTTTAAGAGCAGGAGAAGGCCTGGGTGAACAGAACATGGCGGAACACTTGCTAGCATGCATGAGGCACTGGGTTCGATCCTCAGTACCATATAAAAATAAACAAATAAAATAAAGTCATTCTGTTCACCTACAACTACCTAAATAAATAAATAAAGCAGGAGAAGATGTGTGTGTTCAAACTTTAGAGACAGCAAATCTGTCTTTCTTTGCATTTTTTGTTCCATCCCGGCTCTCAATGGATTGCTTGGTGCCCACCCACACTGAGTGATGGTGGATCTTCCTCATTCTCCCCATTGGTTCCGGTGTCAATCTATTCCAGAAATATCCTCACAGACATACCCAGGGGAAAAAAAAAGCTTATCCAGCTATCTGGGCATCCATTATCCCAGGAAAGTTGACACAAAAAATTGACAATCACACATAGTCAGCGGCAGATCATGAAAGGTTCTGTTTGTTAAGCTTCTACTTTTGAAAGTTAACCTAAGATTCAAGGAGAGCTATTGATGGGCTTTGAGAAGAAACGAAGCGAAATATACTTGTATTTTTGAACAATTACTTTCACAACATTGTGGAGAATGCATTAAGAAAGAAGTCCAAGGAAATGGGAGTCAGGAAGCCCCTTTCAGTCCCAAGGGAAAGAAAGAAGAGAGGGGAAAGCTGGGGTTAGGAGCAAGGGGAAAGAGAGGAGGCCGAATCAACAGAACCCAGTGACTGACTGTATATTGGGGGTGAGGGCTGGGTGAAAACAAAAGCCTGGGATAACTTTTAGGTCTCTAGATCTGAAAAATGGGTGACATTAATGGAGACAAAAAAATGAAAAGAAAAAAACAAACAAACAAAAAAAATAGACTGGGAAGTCAATTAAGTTTAGATACATTAAAAATGAGATGGAGATATCCAGCTGGCAATTATTTGTAACACTGATATTAATGATTGCTGTAGTTTGGACCTTGAATGTCTCCCTGAGGCACATATGTTGAAGGCTTGGTCCCCAATCCATGGTGCAATTGGGAAGTGGCAGAACCTTGAGGATGTGGGGTCTAGATCTAGTGGAAGGAAGTTAAGTCATTGGAATGTGCCCTTAAAGTAAATATTAGGACCCTGGCCTCTCCTGTCTCTCTTTTGCTTTTGCTTTCTGGCCATGAGGTGAGCAACTTCCTCTATCATGTATGTGTTCCTGCCTGGATGTACTCTCTCATGACAGGCCCACAAACAACAGGTCAGCAGACCTTGAACTGAAACCTCCAAAACCGTGAGCCAAAAATAAGCCTTTCCTTTTTTTTTTTAAGTTGATTATCTCAGATATTTTGTTATAGTAACATAAAACTGAATAATTTTGTAATAATATATACTAATTTATTATAGTTTTTACCCTTAAGTACCTGGTGAGAACTGAAAACAGATTTGTGGGTGAGATAATTAAACTAAAGTAAATTCTTGTCTTTCATTTTATTGATTTTTTTTATTTCATTTTATTTTTTAACTGAGGATCAAACTCAGGGGTGCTTTGTCACTGAGCTACATCCTCAGTCTTTTTAAAAATGTTTTATTTTGACACAGGATTCATTAAGTTGCTGAGGACCTCCCTAAGTTGCTGAGGCTGGCCTTGAACTTGTGATCCTCCTGTCTCAGCCTCCTGAGCTGGTGAAATTACTGGCATATGCTATTGCATCTGATTCACTCAGCTTTTTTGATAGTAGTATCCAGTTAGTAATTATACATTTAATATTATCATTAGTGACAAAATATTGCTAATTTATTACAGTTTACGTATTTAAATGGGTGGTGAGAACTACAATGGTTTAAGGTAAGATAATCAAATGGAAGTAAATTTCCAGCTTTCAATTCATTCTGTCCCCTCAAAAATAGTATCTTTGCACATAGACCACAACCTGGTGGCAACCTCTGATCCCTTCCACCAGAGTTATGAACACAGTAGGTGTCTATTATTTCCTAAATGAATATATGACTAGTGCCATATGCCACTGAAAACTCTTTCTACTTTAATCTCTTTGTTAGTTGACTCTCCATCTATATGAGTCCCATACCTGTTTATTTTCTATTCCTCACTATTCTTGGAGCTTTGACAGAAGCCACTTGAGATAATGTGGCACAACATCCACTTAATTCACTCAACAGAGATTTTTTTTTTCATACAGAAATCAGAAAAACAGGGGAGACTCAGTCCCCCAACCTTTCCAGCAAGAGAAGAAAGATAAGATCATCTCCAAAAATGCTCCAAGTGCCAGACTATGGATGCCACAGATTACCACACCAGAGACAAGAAACATCACATCCCTGGGAACGGGAATTCAAAATTCATCTTTGTGCCTTAATTCCAGCCTTGTGAAGTTTAGGAGATTTTATTTAAACCTCTGTACCAGAAAGTTTTTCAGCTGAATTTTGATATTTTGGAAAATGAAGCTTCTTATGCTGTTAACTAATAAAGAGGGGGAAAACTTTTGGCAACATATATAAAACATTAATTATTCCTTTTTAATTTATTGAACAAATACTCACTGAGTGCTTGGTAATACAGCTGCAACATAAAACACTTGATTTTTCTGGAGCTTAGTTCTGAGGAGCTAAGGAGTTGGAGGATAATAAACACCTTGTCAGAGAGTGCTAAGCACTATGGGGTAGAGTCTGGAACTAAATGCAATTAGTAATTGCCATTGTTATTTTGATTAGCTGTGAGGAATGGGAGAACATTATCTTTATCTTTGCACCACACCACAGTGAAGCTCAGAGAAGTCAAGTTCAGGATGTAATATCATGCAGACAGGCAATTTGGTAGTTAAACACAAGGCTTGGAGTCAGATACACTAGTACCCAAGAAAGATCTGATAAAAAGATTAAGAAGTCATTATCACCTGTGAATTGACAAGTTGGTTGTATTTAAAGTGAAACCCAGACAAATCAAGGGATATTTGCCCTTTTCCACTTATCTCAAATTGATAAGAAGCTAAACTCCACAATGAAAGGAATTGCAGGAATGAGCAACAACAGGTAAGGAGAGGATTCTTTGGAGGGGAGATATTGAATGTTGAATGCAAACTTGATCTCCTCTTGTGAGCCTGGAGGGACATCTGCAGGTAAACTCTGCTGGGTGCAGTAGGACACAAAGAGACCCAGCAATGATCTTCTCACTCTAGGTCCCCAAGCTACCTCATCACCCTTAGAGACTCCTTGAGAGAGCTACTGCACGGGTCCTTGGAACATCCAGGTTTGGAAGAACCTGTTTTCCTTCAATAGCATTTTCTTCAGCTCCTACTTCCTAGTACTTGGAAAAGTAAGTAATCAATTAATATTCAATGACCAGTTAGGCAAAGGAACATATTTTAATAGTATAAAAATAATTTTACTGATTGGGGTTATTTGTTTTTTTGGTGCTTAGCTTTTTGAGTTCTTCATATACCCTAGAGATTAGTGCTCTATCTGATGTGTGAGGGCTAAAAATTTGCTCCCAAGATGTAGGCTCTCTATTCACCTTAGATACTTCTCAGAAGATGATATATAATCAATCAACAAATATATGAAAAAATGTTCATCATCGCTAGCAATTAGAGAAATGCAAATTAAAACTAAGATTTCATCTTACTCCAGTCAGAATGGTAGCTATTATGAATACAAATAATAATAAGTGTTGGCGAGAATGTGGGGAAAAAGGTAAACTCATACACTGCTGATGGGACTACAAATTGGTGCAGCCAATATGGAAAGCAGTATGGAGATTTCTTGGAAAATTGGGAATGGAAACACCATTTGACCCAGCCATCCCTCTCCTCTGTCTATTCCCAAAGGACTTAAAAACAGCATACTACTGGGACACAGCCACATGAACGTTTATAGCAACACAATTCACAGTAGCTAAACTATGGAACCAACCTAGATGCCCTTCAATAGATGAATAGATAAAAAAATGTGGTATATATATATACAATGGAATATTACTTAGCAATAAAAGAGAATAACATCATAGCATTTGTAGGTAAATGGATGAAGTTAGAGAAGATAATGCTCAGCTGAATGTTTTCTCTGATATAAGGAGGCTGATTCATAGTGGGGTAGGGAGGGAGAGCGTAGAAGGAATTGACAAACTCTAGATAGGGCAAAGGGGTGGGAAAGAAAGGGGGGGTATTGGGTTTGAAATGATGGTGAAATGTGATAGACACTATTATCCAAAGTACATGTATGAAGACACAAATTGGTGTGAATATACTGTGTATGCAAGCAGAGATATGAAAAATTGTGCTCTATATGTGTAATAAGAATTATAATGCATTCTGCTGTCATATATAAATTAAAAAATTAATAAAAAATAAAAATAATTTTACATTAGAATGTTTTCCTGTATTGCCTGTATTATTTCTGTATTCATTTGCAAGACGTTTGCCAATAAAAAGGAGTTTCTCTACAGTACATCCACTTTGTTAATAGACACTTTTTTTTTTTTTTTAAGTTTGGAGAGACAAATAGAATTTAGTGACTGCAAGAAACTTCTAGCTACTGACTAATTATATGTGCCCACTGTTCATTAATGCAATTCCTTTTATATGCTGACATTAGAGCCTGGCAAGTCCTTTTCACTCAATTGATTTAAAGTTAGAGAAAATAACAATTGAGATTAAAGGTGACAACTTCTGACCCCAAGAAATGTTTGAGATCCAGAGCAGATGTGCTATGACACTGGTAGGTATACTATATGTCCTTAAAATTCAACAAATACATTTCAATTTGATTCAGATAATACTTTTTGGGTCCTCTTACTTGCTAGGCTTTGCTGGAAATATTGGCTTTGTTTGGAAATGTAATCTGGGAAATCTATTTGCTGGATGGTGAACAAATGAAGGTCCTGACACTTAGACCACCTTTACATTTCTTTGGATCATGTGGTGTTGAAGAGTGGCTCCCTGGATAGCTGTTATCACTACCTTGCACTTATAAAATGCAGTTTATGTCTACTGTTGCTTATGCTTTGTGCTGATTGAGCTAATAAAAAATAAACACAGAGAGGAAATTAAATTGTCAATAGGATCCCTGCAAGAAGAAGTATGGGCAATATCTGAGGCTGCTGTTTTTTCTTTAATACAGAGCAGTGTCAAGAGAAAAAAGAACTCCTTTGACACATATTTATGTTCATTTTTAGTTGCAAATATGGTTATAATTATGGTTATGTTTCTGTTTTCCCAGACACCTCTCAGGGAGATGACAATGTATTTTTCATAATGTTAGAGCAGCTGATACCATGATTTAGCAAAATGATTTTCTCAGGGCACTGAGACCCATGATTGCATGAATGGGTAATGGAGCTGTTGATTTTTCTAAAATTGGCCCTTCCCTTCCGACGGGTATGTTTTAGAATGGTTGTTATCTGGGAAAGACCTATTCATTCCATGAAAGAGTGAGGTCATTGGAATAACTCCACCCTTCCTATAATTACAATGCTGAGACCTTTTATACCAATGTCAGCTGCCAAAACCAGGCAGGGGTGGAGTTCACCAACCACACTTGAACCAAGAGGCTTGTCTTGAAAGAAGTGATTCCCAGGTACAGGGAGCTGAAGACTACGTGTGGAAGATTGACTTGCATAATAAAAACTGTAGAATCAAACAATTTTTGAATTAATAAGAATGTAAGTAGTCACTTAAACCACCTGATTTTGTGCCAGTGGAGCAAAACTTCAAAAGTTCTATGACTTTTGCAGGGTGTGGTGATGCACCTATGTAATTCCAGTTAGTTACTCAGGAGGCTGAGGCAGGATGACTGAAAGATTGAGGCCAGCCCGGGAAATTTATCAAAACCTTATCTCAGAATAAAATTTAAAAAGGACTGGGAACATAGCTTAGTGGCAGAACACTTGCCTTATATGTGTGAGACTCTGGGCTCAGCTATCAGTACCACAAAAACAAAACAAAACAAAAAATGTTCTATGACACTTCTGTTGTTGGGTTAAGCTAATGCTCAGCAATGGAGAAACTAGCAGTATTTAAAGATATTAAGGATTAAGTGCAATAAGCATTAGTTTACCTGATACAGCAGTTTTTTAAATTTTGGCTCAGATTATATAAACAGGTGCTTCTACCACTTGTATTCTCTAAATCCTGCTATTTATATACCTAGAAGATTCTTTTCATTTTCTTCTTCTTTCTCTTCCTCCTCCTCTTTCTGTTTGGTTCTTATGATTTCTAATGCATCTCCAGGGCACAAACAGTTCTTGGCATGTAGTGAGTTATCAACACTGTGTTTGAATGAATTAATTACTAAAAAGCCAACTCCTTCTTTGTACTAGGCATTTGAAGGCCATCAAGATGAATCCCCTAGAATTTTCATTACCAATGAAGCTACAGGTTGACAGAAGAAATATACTATACCTGCATAAATTACAATTATACAAAGTAGAAAGTAAGGACCATAACAACTTGGCTTCATGCTTATTGGAACATTATTATGTATTTTGTGCTCTCTATATAGTTTATTTATCACTAGAACCTCTCCAAAATGGTAGGAATTATTATCCTCATTTTCATAACCAGGTGCAGTGGTGCATGCCTATAATCTCTGCAAATCAGGAGACTGAGGCAGGTTGATCTCAAGTTCAAGGCCAGTCTTAACAAGTAAGACTCTGTCTCAAACTAAAAAGTAATAAGCGAAAAGATGTAGCTCTGTGATAAAGCACCCCTGGTTCAACCTCTAGTTAATAATAATAATAGCAGGTAAATCAAGGCCATGTACTTGCCCTAAAGTCACAAAGCTAGATTGGAAGAAACAAGATTATATCAGTCATTTTCTAAAGATACTATGCCATCTTTTATGAATTTCTCTGAAGCAAAAAGAATAATAATAGTATTAACAGCTAATGCTTATAGCACTTATAGTTTATATATATCAACTGATTTAACTTTCACAAGAAACCAAATAGACAGATAATGTTATTATCCCTATTTTATAGATAAGAAACAAAACAAAACAAACCAGCCTGTCTTTGTGAAAGAGAAGCATTTGCAGTAAATTTTAAAATATAAGTAGGATCTGAGTGTTTAGGGATGAAATAAGTGTGAGGAACTATGAAGGGTCTGAGAGTCTTACCAACTTGAAAGCTAACAAGTTAGCTTGCTCTAGCTTCATGGATGCAGGGAAAAAACATGAGACTCCAGGTTCAGAGACAAAGAATAGTTTTTAAGAATTCTTTTTTTTAATATTTATTTTTTAGTTGTAGTTGGACACAATATCTTTATTTTATTTATTTTTATGTGGTGCTAGGGATCGAACCCAGGGCCTCACACGTGCTAGGCGAGTGCTCTACCGCTGAGCCACAACCCCAGCCCCAAAGAATAGTTTTTAATGCACTAAAAACTTTTGAAAATGTTGATTCCATGAGTCCTAATTTCCACAGAGTAATACAAAGAAGTCCAGATGATATCTGCATTTGCAGTGGATTGCGTTAGAGAAGAGAAATATTGGGTTTAGGGGACTTGAAGCTTTTATAATGGGTAGTAAGTGGGTTTGTTTTTGAGGAGGACATTTCTAATCATCAAAGACTGCTTGTTCTTCAAATATCTTTGAGAAGATAGTTCAGAACAAAGAGTGGTTAAGTGCCCATGGTTACAAAACATGCAGAAACATGGAAAAAAAATTGCAAAGAATTGTTTCCCAATAACAGGTTAGGGGGAAAAAAACAATTCCTGGAAGAATAAACAACTAAGCAAAGAGCAGAAGGAGAAAAATGTGGGGTACATATGGCAAGTAGTAGGCAGAAGCATGTCTTGAAGAAAGAAGTAGTTCGAAATGCAACTGGAAAACAATTGAAGACAGACAAAGAAGGCATTTAAGCAACTTTAAAGAAGTTTAAAAACACTTTCTCTTTTTGGACTCATCTTATGCTAAATAATGCCAAAGGATTCATTCTTTTATTGGGACATCCAAGTTCCAGTTCATGGAACAGGAATTCCTTCCAAAGATACTTCCAAAGACACTCTTTAGGAAAAGCTTGTTTCCTCCTTTTGAGACAGGAGACTGCTTCATAGGATTTGAGATCTTCCCCTTGTTGTAAGAGTCAATAATTTAATGATGGTCACTTCTATTGGATGAGAGGGAGACGGTAAAAAATTAAAGTGAGTCTTTGTGGATTATAAATCCAAGTTTGCTTGCTTTTATGCCTGGGTATGGGTGCCAAATGTTCTAGCACTACCAATTTTCTATTGCCAGAATGCCATTTGCAGATAGTAGCAGTGAAGATGTCCAGCCCTATTTTCCTTGCATACATTTTTTGTTTCTCCATGATTATTCCCAAATCTGAAATCAGTCAGGAGAACAATGGTCTAGTTACTTGTCAGTCTGGCACTTGGAAGAAACTATTCAGACAAAAAGTATTTCTACTTGCAAATAAATGACTTCAAGTTAATTCTATGTTACCCCCAAACTGAGTTAAACTCCTATGAGTACTAATTTTAACATTCTTTTTATCAGATTAAGGGACAAAATGAAAGGAGGAAGGGAATATTTTCAAAACTCTAGTTAGGCTTTATGCATATTTAGTTATAATACCTGTATTAGTCCTGGAGCCTGGAAGTCCAAGACAGAGGTATCGGTGGGATTCTGATTGAGGGCTCTCCCCTTGAGCTGTAGACAGCTACCTTCTTAGTGCTTTGGTGTTCTTTCCGTGAGAGTTGGGGACAAGGTAATAATAAACACATACCAGCTGTTTAATTTCTGTCCTTGTGAGGATACCTATCCTACTGGATCAGGGCCTAACCCTCATGATCTTATTTTACCTTAAAAATCTCCTAAAAACCTTATCTCCAAATACAACCACATGTCATATTCACAATTAGGGCTTCAACTCATGAGTTTTGGGGTTGCATGATTTAGACCATAGCAATTAAATTTAATCCTCACCTCAACTAACTGTAAAAGGTTTTGATCCCCTTTATAGAAACGTGGAAACTGGTTCAGAGAGGTTCAAGGAGCTGTGCAAAGTCATAAGTGAAAGAGCCAAGACTGAAACCAGCTTTCTGGATTTGAAGCCCATTTTGTTTTAAGTATCACGGGCTGCCTTGAAGTGGCCACTGGAATCTATCCTACATAGCGTTACTGACCTTGTTAAGAACTTTGCAATATTATTTTTTAGACTGTTCAACAACAATGACAGATACTTTACATATGTTTCACAAATAAAAATATGTGACACAGGGAATTTAAATTGATTTGCCACAGAGCACAGTTAGAAAGTAGAGTGGCCCAAAATACGGTTAATCTTATTCCAAAGCCAATGTTTTTATTCCATTTCTCTATCATGTGTTCTTGGGGTTGGTCAGTTACTCACTAATCAATAGGTGAATTGAATTGCATTGTAAATCAGTATTCTTCATACTTTTATAAGTGAATTGAAAGACATTATAAATAAGTATTCTTCAAACTTTCTGAAACCATGGAAATTTGTTGAAATGGAAAAAAAAATCACAGAACATTTGATCAAGCTGTAAAATTTTAATATATGTAAAAGCAAATGACATCAAAATCAAATTTATATTGGTTGGTGTCTGAACTTCCATGTTAAAGGGACACCTGTATGAATTTTAATCATATAGAATAAATATTAAATTGGTATTGGGGCTGCAGGCTATGAGAGTTTCAGTAAAATGCCTTGTTTCAAAATTGGGTCTGATGCAGCTAAAGTTAAGTTTTCTACCCAAAGGTGGCAGCACATGTACTATTGCTTTTTGTTGTGCTGATGATTGCATTTAACATAGTAGAGTCTTTGAGAGCCTCAAGGGATCGTAAAGATCATCTAGGAAAATCACATCTCTTTGAAGAAAACTGAGGCCATGAAGATTCCGTGACCTGCTCAATATCGCACAGATTTTTAGAACTCCAGCCAAACCAGAGTCCCAGCAGCCTGACTGTCAGACCCGCATCCACAATACCAAGTTCTTCTCAATTTGGCAACATATTCACAGCAAATGGAAGAAGATGAGAGAGTAAATTTGAAAAAGGAAAAGAAGAACAGGGAGAAAATAAAAAAAGAAAGGAAAATCAATCCTTGATGTAAACTCACCATTTTGAAGCATACTATATCTTCACAGAAACTTCAGAAGCTTAGTTCCACTTGCATAATAGATGCCATCTTCTAGGGAACAGTCTGGAGCCCCTTTCTATAGCAACACAGAATCTATTTTGACCAGACAATCCAAGTCATCACCTCCTGGGACCTCATTAACAATGTGGAGTTTCAGCCATCTTTCCTCTAGAACTGCTAAATCAGAATCTGCATTTTAAAAGAGTCCAAGGAGGTGTTATTGGCCTATTGAAGTTGGAGAAGCTCAGATGTAAAGTCTACAGTCTAGACTACAACTTGGTTCTCACAGCATGGTCACCTAGGAACTTGTTAGAAATGCAGACCCACCAACTGATTTAAAGGCTCTGTTGGGGTCCAGTGACCTGTTGATTATGGGCCCTCTAGGTGATTCATATTTTGACAAAGTTTGAAAAGCACTACTTGGTGATTTTCTGACTCCTTTGTCCTTGGAAGTCTTAAGTCTCTTAGGTCTCTGATGACTATATTTGCAGAATTTGCTCTCAGTTGTTTTCTTTCTGATGTCATCTCCCCACTTTCTCATCTTCTTGAACAGTTTATAGCAGATCTGGTTAGAAGGCTTGGCTTCTATTTGCTGACTTAATTTTGTATTGAATATAAGTATAGTGTGTGTGTGTGTGTGTGTGTGTGTGTGCGCGCGCACGTGCGCACACACACACATACATGCACATGCACACATAGATAACCTGATAAACCAATTTGCTGGTTATGGCACCATAAGGAACCATTATTAGATAGGGAGGATAACGGTGCCTGGAATGAGATAATACAAACTTTTAGAATTTGCCAGGGAGTAGGTTGGGATGAGATTTGTTATTCATTTGTTCTAGCTCAAGTCCTGTTTCCACACACTGAGATGGACACATGGGGCCTTTTGTATAACCAATGAAACCAATGGAACAATAAAATGTCATAAACCTTTTATAATAAAATATTGAACTGGGGTAAATTTACAGCAGCACATGAAAGAATATACCAATAGCTACTCCAGAACAGAAGGATCTTGAGTTTGAGATACTACTAAGGGAAATCTGGGTCTTCACAATTTTGCTCATTGTGAAAATATATTTTGGAGCAGTGGTAGTATCATCCTAGAAAATGGGCCCATAAAGTTTAAATTACATAAACTGTACCTATGTAACAGAACAATAGTGTTACTCCTGGAATTTTATGAAACAGTAGTCTTCAAATACAGCTTTGAAGGCCTTAAAAAAACAGCTTAGTGGTAAAGAAGATGTATATAAGGCAAAGTTTTTAATTTGTTTGATCACTGGGTGTAATATAAAGACCCAAATTTGATCCCAACTGTTCAACTTTTTCAAAAAGTATATAATCACTCAGAATATATTACTTAATTTCTTTTTTCCTTCTTCTGTGAAATGGAGCTATAATTGTCCTGCCTGCCTCATCAAGATTTGATAGAATCAAATGTACAAGAATTTTGTAAATATGTGTTTCCATATTTGTACATGTAAAAGATACCAAGAAAGATTCCTGGTATTATAAAAATTATCATTAAGTATTATTTTTCTGGACCAGGGAATTTTCAGAGCTTCTTTTCCTTTTCCTTTTCAAGACCAAGAGGTGCTGTGATTTTGCAGTCTAAACTACAGCAGAGGTCAGCAAGTTTTTCTGTAAAGTGCCAGATAGTAAATATTTTTGGCTTTGTAAGCCATCTGATTGCAACTATTCAACTCTGTTATTGCGGCTGGAAAGCAGCTATCGACCCTTTATAAACAAATAGGCATGACTGTGTTTCTGCAAAACTTTACTTACAAAAACTGGCAGCAGGCACAATTTGACCTTAAGGTTTATCTACTCTTGACCTAGAGTATTAGCTTTAATTCATATCCTTCTGACAAGTCTCTGCAGTACTTGGGAGTCTAGAAACAGATGAGAGAAAAAGTAGAGATTTTTAAAAAAAATTTGTTCTAATTAGTTATACAAGACAGTAGAAAGCATTTTGACACATCTTACATAAATGGAGTATCATATTACTTCCCTTGTGGTGGTTATAGTCTAAAGAATGGCTGAGGCCCCACTGAGGAGAATATGTGAATTGGTCTTAGAAAGGGCATCATTTTGGAAAATAAGTGCTAATGAAAATACGTAAGTTTTGAGCACTTGTTTTTTCTGACCGTGCTGTGTGTTCACACTAGAGAGAAACATGGTCTTCTTACCTCAGGGGCTTGATTCCTACTTGGGTTGATCAAGTCACCAAAACAAATATGAAGAATATTTGGACTCAATTGAGTGTAGGACTTGACAGTCATCCCATAGGAAAGACTTCTCAAAGGATACTTCTCTAGTATGTTGGTGGACCTGGAGAATGCTCAGTTAGACCCTCTTCTAAAGGTAGACATTTTGGGGCCAAAGAGATCTTGGAACCCACCTGTCTCTACTGAGTCCAGAGTCTTTGGTAAATGATTAGGGAGATCATGTCAATTTTCTCTGTCTCTCACACATACAAATACATGGACCTATCTTCCACCCCTAAAATAAAAATAAGTAATCTGGAACCATGTAAAACATGAGTTACTTCTTTGTTTGGCTGTTTCTTTTGGAGAAAGACCAAATAAATCTCCAAAACCTCTTGGATGGTGAATCCTTTCAGAACCAAAGCATAAACCACAGTCCAAGACTGCCTTGTGCACAATCAATGGAAGATATGAGAGGGACTACCTAAGAAGAAATTTTTTTTTAAGGTGGGTGATAAAAACAGGACTTGCATACCCTGAATCTATGAACTTACTCATAATTACCATTGATGGATGAGAAAATGGTGGCCAGGGTCATAGAACATGTCAATGCTCAGAGCCAGGTCTCCTGACCTGTTTTTTGGACTTTTTCACACTTTCTAGACCACCTAGAACCATTTGTGCTTTCTGCAAGATGTTAAAAGATTTGGGAGATCATGCCATATCTCTGGCTGGTGATACCTACTGGGCTCATTCACTCCTCACTCCCAAACCTTGTCTAATTATGGTTTGGGGTAAGAAGAGGGACAAGCTCCCCATTCATTTTTACAAAAATATTTTAATTTCTCCTACTTGTTTTTAAATTTTTCTGTTCCAGCATTGGAGATGCATTGCTTTATTCTTCTAAAAGAATGAAGCCAATATTTGTTCATTGTATTTTGGAGGAGACTCACAGTTGTGCATAATTAAACTCAAGAAGATAGAGTGCTCCATCCAAAAGCGAAGAAAGGCTTCTGTGGAAGCTGCAAATGCTGTGCTTCATAATAGCTCCTGTTCTTCATCATTTTCCAGCCACGGTCTCGGGATTTCGCATGCTGCTGGGGAATGCAAAGCTGGTGCTGTCGAGAGCCACTGCCAGGACACATGCTTTGTTTTTCTGAGATTGTTTTTGAAGCTTCCCAAGTCATTTACGATTCTTTTTGTGAGATCATTTTGTGTGTGTCTATATGGCACTGGGGATTGAAACCAGACTAGGTAAGTGCTCTACAGCCCCAGTCCAAGATTAAATTTTTAAGCTGGGAGGAATTCATTTTGCTGCCCCCCCATTTTTTGCATTTTTATACTTCTGTAATCTTTATAGAATCATTCTATCATGGTTTCTTGATTCAAGTTCAGTGGCATAGAGCTACCCAAGCTGACAAAACTAGGGTTTGTACTCAGGACTTTTGGCTCCAAAATCGTACTTTTTCTCTGCTGCACTTTCTTTCTTTTTTTTTTTTTTTTTCTTCTCCTAATGCTGGGGATTGAACCTGGGGTGCTCTACCATTGAACTCCAGTCCCAGCTTTTAATTTTTTTTTTCTAGACAGGGCCTTACTAAGTTGCCCTAGCTGAACTGGAGCTTGTATTCCTCCTTCCTTAGTCCCTGAGTACCTGGGATTGTAGGTGTGAGCCACCACACCTGGCTGTAGTCTTTTCCTACCACACTGTACAACAGCTTATTGTGGTTGATGACAGGATTGGGGGATAAAGATATTGTCTTCAAAGGTTTTTGATTTTACCTTACCTTGTTTAAAAAAAAAATTTCAATAGGTTACAAACTTCTATAGAGAATAACAAAATTTTAAACAATATAAGTATAGCAAGTGGAAGAAGAAGTTTTTTTTTTTTTTTTTGGTGCGGGGGGGGGGGTGATCTGGGGATGGAACCCAGGGCTTCACACATGCCCAGTAAGTGCTCAACCACCGACCCACATCCCCAGCCCTTAGTTTTTTTACATACTTGAAACATACTTCAGAATTTACAGTATGCCTTACCAACTTGATCCTATTCGTTTTCCTTTAACAGGCGGTGGCGAACTCAGGGGAGGTGACATGATTCCACCTGAATTCACAGAGCTAACTGAGCCTACCTATTCCCAACCCCACCTTCATCTCACTCTCCTAGATTTTCTGACCCCATTATCCCTTGCTTTTTCCATTAGATTAGGATGTTTGTGATCTGGAAATTTTCCAATCTGAATTGACACCAGTGATTTTAGAAGGAAAATTAGTTTGTCTTATACGTGGATTGCAATATTCCCATTCGCCAGTAAATTACACACATAGAATGACTTATCCTAGCCCTATGGCTGGTAAATGGGAGCTGAAGAGTTCCTAGGGAGAAGTCATTCAGGAGAATGATCTAGAATTAAAACCACACATAAAGCATACACCATTATACACAAAAATCAATATGAGTAAGTGCTTTCCTACCTTCTGCTAAATCCTGTCTCTGAAACAAATAAATGAAAAGATTTAAACATAATAATGTCCTGAGAACCTAGCTGTGAGAGGGTTTGGAAGTCCTGAACTCCGGTGTCAGAGCTCCCATTTACCAACCACAGGACTCTATCCATGTTGAACATCCCTAATCCAAAAATCCAAAACCACTTCTGATCCCAAGACCTTCAGCTAAGGATTACTCAACCTGTATGTATACATGATATATATCTCATAGATCCCATAATTATCTCAAGATTAGAACAATCTCTTTACTTTGCAGAACATGAAGCCATGACTTGAGTATCAACCTGTAGAATGTCCCACAATGTCTTCTCCTTTTCTGCTTTTGGAGTGATTCATGAGTTAGTAAAGCATGTGCCTCAAGAAATGGGTGCAACCTCTGCAGGGCATCGCCCTGGGAAGCAGCCTGTGATCCTGCTCTCAATGGCACTACTGCCAGTGCTCCTGGGGCCCATCGCACGCAGGGGTTTCTCTGATCTTTAAAGTGGGATGCTCGTGAGTGATAGCCCATGTGACTGAGTGTGATGGCCTGGACTTGACAGGCTTCTCTTCCTTCTATTCCCCTTAGTATGTCTGCAGCCAGCCTCTCTGCTGTTAGGGCTCTGGGTGCACCTGAAGGAGACCAGTGTAGGAGACTCTGCAGTGAATGTGTGGGATCACGGGCATGAGGCCCCTGAGGCCACAGTGGGCATTAAAGGAAAAGAGTCCTACATAAACAACAAAACAATCTGCACACTTCCGTAGTTCCATCCTCCACTCTCTTTCTTCTTCTTTTCTTTCCCTACCTTTTTGAGGTGGGTCTTGCTGTGTTGCCCAGGCTGAACTCAAACTCCTGGGTTCAAGTGAACTCTGCTTTTACCTCCTGAGTAGCTCGGACTACAGGTGTTTGTCATCACACCTGGTTTCCATGATGTTTTGCCTCCTTAAAAATTAAAAAAATACCTAGGGCGTTTTTATAGCTCTGTGATCTTAGATCACTTTCTGGGTCTTAGTTTCTCCATCAATAAAATGAGAAGGTCAGATTCATTAGAAAACTTCAAATTATCCTCATGACAATTTTATATGAAACAGATATTTATTGCTCACCTGTTAACGTTTAAATCTATGTGCGTATTTCATATGCATTCAATCCCAGGCTTCTTTCTTACTCACCTGTTTACATCTGCTATGAGTCAATGCTATTTTTTCTCATATGACTATCTGAAACATCTCAAATGGCATGGCATTTTTCAATGTGCAAAATTATCTGATTTATTAAAATGTTTTTGCCTTTTTATTAACAGAATATCATTTCACCCACAAATGAGATAATGGGATGCATTTCACAAGAGAAGGAAAGACAGCTCTTGTCACCTTCCCATGCCGTTGAAGAATTAAATCTCATATTACATGGGAGAATTAGATTACTCCAAGAAAATGTCATTTGCTCTGAAAACTGTCCATGCTGTCAGTTCCAAGTTTTGTCAAATCACCATCTTCTCAGTAGCATATAGAGAAATCGATCAACAATTGTAACACCAAATGGGAAGTTACGAATTTTGCAAAAGATCAATCACATAGGTGATATTGTTGGGTTGGTGTGTGTTTGTGACAGACTAAATACTGGACTATCGCCAACTAGCTGGGCTGGCGACCTATGCCAGGTTCACAAAATTTGGCTACATCAATAACTGAGAAAAAAGGAAGCACGCAAGCACACAGAATACCTTTCAAAATCTGGGACAGCTGTTGACCTTAGGGATCTGTTGGAAAAAGAGAGAGCATGCCTGAGACCCTTTTTATTGAGGAAAAAGATGCTCTAGAAAGTTCCACCCAAATGAGGCAAGAGCTTGAGTTTCAGGGGGGTGTAGCTCAGTCACATTGGGTGACACTCACTCTCAGAGCTTCATTCCCCTGCCAAGCAGAGGTGAGATCCACCTACTTCAAATGTAGCGGAAACCAGTCTCACACCTCCATTGCTCAAGGCTAAGGGTGCTCAGTTCAGCTGTAGCAGCTCCTGACACTGAACCCCAGAAATATCCAGGTCCTAATCTCTAGAATCTTTGAACATTATCTTATATGGCAAAAGAGATTTTGCAGATGTGATTAAGTTAAGGGTTTTTCTACAGGGAGATCATCCTGGGTGACCCAGGTGTGCAGGAAGCCCAGGAATAACAAATAAAGCTAAGGAGTTCTGGCAGCCTCAGGAAGCCAGAAGCATCAGGGAGCAAAGACTCTCCTGGGGCCTTCAGGAGGAACTAACTCTGATTTTAATTCAATAAAACTTTCAGACTTATCACTTGTAAGAAAATAAATCTGTGCTGTTTTAAGCTACAATTTTGTGGTAGTTTGTTGCAGCAGAAATTATAAACCACATTATTTTTTAGGGCTTTATCACCTATAGTATAATTTTAGAAGAAGGGTGATAAGTGTCGTTAGGACCCTAAAAAACCATTTGATTGAATATTCTTGAAATTCCTTTGTTTGATAAGCTTTGTAACAGAAATCTATTTCTGATACATGTGGAAGAAACAAGAAAGCAGAGAGATGGGGACGTGAAGGTATATTAGTCAGCTTAGGCTGCCATAACTACATACCATAGACTGGGTGGCTTAAACAATAAAAATTCCCATTTTTTTTTTTTTTTTACAGCTTGGAGGCTATGTTATAATTGTTGATCTATTTCTCTGTATGCTACTGAAAAGATGATGATTTAACAAAATTTGGAACTAATGGCATGAACAATGCAAAGTTCTGGCTAATGCAGGTCCTGGAGAGTGTGCTCTTTCTAGCTTGTAGGCAGTTACCATCTTGTTGCATGCTCACAGGACCTTTTGTGTTTATAAGTGGGGTGGACAGAGAGAGCTCTGATGTTTTTTCTTATAAGGGTACTAATCCTGTCATGAGATTCCTACTCTTGACTGTATTTAACCATAATGACCTCTCAAAGATTCTATCACCAAATACCATTACAATGTGGGTTAGAAAATCAGTGAATTGATTTGGGAGAGACACAGACTTTCAGCCCATAACACCTCCTCATGTAACATGGTGGCATGCAGTTTTCAAAGGGTCATTTCTTTTTATCCAGAAATTAGTGGATACTACATCTGATTATAGGGCATTAGCTACCTCTTATTCTATTCTCAGAGAACTTCCAGTTGAGGAGCCAGTTTCCTTCCTTCAGATCATGCTGAAAGGTATCCTTTTAGAAGAGCCTTCACTTACACTTCCTCTTTTCAACTAACCTAGGGTCAGTATAGAAGAAAGCAGGTGGAAAGCAAAAAGTTATCAGTGTGACAGATTTATAGAATGGTGTTTTATCCTCTCTTTCTATGTATGTATGAGTATAGAGTCTGTATATCTGAAGGCCTGAACTCATTGATGGTTTCATTTCTACACTTCTTGAATGAGAACTAAACTCCAGTGCTATACGCAAAGTTGGACGTGATATTCCTGGCTATCAAGTAATTTTTGTTGTTGTTGTTGTTGTTACCAGAGATTGAATTCAGGGGTACTTGACCACTGAGCCACATCCCCAGCCCTATTTTGTATTTTACTTAGAGACAGTCTTACTAAGTTGCTTAGCACATCTCTGTTGCTGAGGCTAGCTTTGAACTTGCAACTCTCCTGTCTCAGCTTCCTGAGCTGCTGGGATTACTGGCATGTGCCACCATGCCCAGCCTATCAAGTATCATTTTGATTGAAGCTCTCATTGCTAACATCACCTAGGAATGGGCAGAAGAATCCTGCAATAGCATCAGCTCTGTTTGGAGGAGGCTGAGGTTGAACCCCATATTTTTAAGATTTGTTGAAATACCATCGCGGCATTAACTTCATGTTCATGTGGACCAAGAGATTGTTCTTTAACCAGCTGTCTGAGTCTTGGAATCGATCTTCCAAGATTATTGACATAACTGCAAAGATTTTGAAACTCTGCTTTCTTGAATATGTTGGATTGTGTTTTTAGAGGAATTTAGATAGAGAATAGTAAATGTTTGCTTTGAATAGAAATGATTACTTTAGACAAATTGAGTCCAAGAAACTTAGGGTATAAGAAAAAGAAAAATGGAAAATAAGGTACTTCATTTTTTCAATAAAGTATCTATTAAGCCAATTATGTGCTTACTGCCAGATATATATATATATATATATATATATATATATATATATATATATATGTCTTGGTCCTTGTCCTATGGTCCTTCAGATAATTAGGGAGATTAAAATAATCAGTCATGCTAATAGGTCCCCTTTGTGGAACATTCATTCCATCCCCCAAACTGTGCTAAAAACTTTATATAGAGTATTTAAGGCTTCTTCAAATCCTAGCAGGAAAATAACTGGTTACTTGTCAAAACAGAGATTAAATGGGATTTGAATGATGATGAGAATCCCAGACTTTTTTTAAAAATTGTTTTTCTGTTTTTTTATTTTGTTTTATTTTTTTGCCCTGAAGATATTTTTTCTTTTTTAAAAAATTTATATATGACAGCAGAGTGCATTACAATTCTTATCACACATATAGAGGGCAATTTTTCATATCTCTGGTTGTTTGCAAAGTATATTCACACCAATTCTTGTCTTCGTACATGTACTTTGGATAATGATGTCCATCTCATTCCACCATCATTTCTAATCCCATGCCACCTCCCTTACCCTCCCACCTCTCTGCTCTATCTAGATTCCGTCTATTCCTCCCTTGTTCCCCCTCCCTACCCCACTATAAATCAGCCTCTTTATATCAGAGAGAACATTTGGCAATGGTTTTTTAGGATTGGCTAACTTCACTTGTCATTATCTTATCCAATTCCATCCATTTACCTGCAAATGCCATGATTTTCTTCTCTTTTATTGCTGAGTAATATTTCATTGTGTATATATGCCACATTTTTTTTATCCATTCGTCCCACTGAAGGGCATCTAGGTTGGTCCCACAGTTTAGCTATTGTGAATTGTGCTGCTATAAACATTGATGTGGCTGTGTCCCCATAGTATGCTGTTTTTACGTCCTTTGGATATAGACCTAGGAGAGGGATAGCTGGGTCAAATGGTGGTTCCATTCCCAGTTTTCCAAGGAATCTCCAAACTGATTTCCATATTGGCTGCACCATCACTAGCAATTAGAGAAATGCAAATCAAAACTACTGTAAGATTTCATCTCACTCCAATCAGAATGGCAGCTATAATGAATACAAACAACAAAAAGTATTGGTGAGAATGTGGGGGAAAAGGTACACTCATACATTGCTGGTGGGTCTGCAGACTTTTGTTCTTATCTAAGATTGTAGACAGTAGGTCACAGGAGCAGTCCTTTTAATTCAGAATAGAGACACTTATGTGACCATTTGATTTTACAAATGGCAATAGTAAGACACATTTTTCTTTTTTCCAGTGCCAGAGATCAAAGCCAGTGCACATGCTAGGTAAAAACTCTATCACTGAGCTGCCTCCCCGGCCCCTAGGAATCTGGTTTTGACTTGACCAATGCTGCCACTCCTGTAGGTTCTCAGGATGTACAACTGGTACTAGGAAGAGCTGGTATATAAGAAGTTCAAGTTTACTTTGAGGGAAAAAGTATAAATACTAGCTATCTACTTATATTTTCTCTTTGAGATTTGGAATTATGGAAGTTAATCAGGGTAGACTAATTGGATCCAAACCAAGACCCTTTGACTAGTGAAGTGAACAAGAGTTAAATGTCTATGAGTTTGGTTAGGGTGAGAGAGAGATGTTTCGATACTGTGTACAGTTGTTAATGCAAATGTCAAAGTCACAATAACCTTGCTTTGGTGCTTGAAGTCTCAGTTTTCTATAAAAGGGGAAAGTGGGTGGGAACATACATTTTCTCTAAATAGAATCTGGAATATTCATCAGAAAAGCAATCTGTAGATTTGAACTCACTGTTTTTCAAAGTTACTTAGTGTGATATGAAGAGGGCAATATTACATACAGACATACAGCATTTTCTGAGCATATTGTGAATTTGTGTTCCATGGAATGCCAGTTTGAGAAATACTATAGATTTATCCTATTCAGGATCTCTCCCCAGACATCCCAAAACACATGTATTAGTTTGGATATATGAGGGCTAGCTAATACTAGCATCTGAGAATCAAGTTACAAAATGACTTCCATTGGAACAAGGAGAACCATAACTGCAAATTTGAAATTTTAAGGAGGATAAATTATACAAAATAAAATGTACTAGTTTTAATTTTTATTAACCATTTATTGTTCACTTGGTTAAGATGGAACTGCTTTTCCTGAGTTCCCTTTACTGCATGCTCCCAAGTTAGGTGGCCAAAAGAAGCTCAACAGTGGGACACACGAAAAGAGGGATGAGATTTTCAATGTCAGAAAGGTCAATATGAAACAGCTGCTATGATCAATGAAAGCATGCGAGCTCTGGAGAAGCTTCACTGGGATTGGAGTCCCACTTGCGGAGCATGGGCTGCAGGAGCCCCACTGTGTTGCTGTTCTGTTCTGCTTGGGTTCTACTGTTGACGGCAGTTTTAAGAGAGAGGCTACAAGCCGGGTGCAGTTCTTACACAGATGCACTTCAACTAACATCCTGATAAACCCATAGAAAGTTTGAAAACATCATTAGTCAAAAAATGCATTTATTATACCTATCCTAAGCAAACATCCTCCCTTAGCAGCACAGCATGCTTCAGAGTGTCAGTTGTTAATTCTTGTGATTGGGCATCTGACTTGGAGTTTGCAGCCCAACGTCCCATGAGTAATGTACCAGTATCATGGGCCCAGGAAAAGATCAAAATTCAGAATTAGAAGTATGGTTTCTACTGAATGCATATCACTTTCACACCCTTATAAAGATGAAAAATCATTAAGTCAAGTCATTGTCAGGGATCATCTGTATCAATATTCTTATTCTATAATTCATATCTGCTTCTCCTATTGAACTGTGACTGAGCCACTTATAGAAGAATAATCATAATAGACATCATATAGTGTTTAAATGCTATTTTTGCTCTGCTTCTGAAGAGTGCTTGCTCTTCACCAGGCACTTTCTAAGGTATTTTTGTATAATAACTCAGTTATTCTCCTTTTGTTAAGGTCAATATTATTATTATTTCTGTTTTACGGATGAAATGAAAGCAAAGAGAGACTGTGAAATTTGCCAAGGTTTCTCAAGTTAATAAATGTTAACGCTAAGATCCAAACATGAATTTCGACTGTGTAGTCTATTCTCTTAACCACTACAGAGAGGAGACCAATCAGATAATGGCAGGTCCAAGAATCAAGTCAAGAAAGGAATAACTGAAAAATAACAAGGAACTCTAATCTATAAAAATAATTTACAGCAAAGATTTTTCTCAGGGAGAGTGATAAAGAAGAGAAAACGCTTGTTTACTTCTATCCTGCTGGGAAGAACTACAACTACTTGGTAAAAATTGAAAAGATAGATTTCAGTACTTTAAAAACACTAGTTATTAGAGCTGTTCCAAAGTGGAATGTCCTGCCATGGTAATACTATTCAACTGGAGACGGAATGGTCATGGATCAGAAAGTCATGGCCTGTGTAGTTCAGCTCCATTATGAACAAACTGTTCCTTCATTCATTTAAGTAACAGTTGCATAGCGGGCACTGTGTTCTCATTAGACTCAGTAAAACAGACATGGTTATGGATAAGGTTGATAGTCCAGTAAATATAATAAAACTAAACACAGAAACTATATACAGTCCAGTAAATATAATAAAACCAAACACAGAAACTATACACAGACCCATATAATAAAATATAACAATTATTAAAGGAAACATGGAGCACATAAAAAGAACATGGCAAAGACTTCCATGATAAGATGGCATTTGGATTGAATCTTCTGGATCAATAAGAGTTTTCTGGGTGAATTGGTGTGGAGATGAGAATACCAGGATACTCTCCAGATAACTTTAGATTGGTAAACTGTGAGCTTTAGAAATCTAAACAGTTATGTTTATATATAGCAGTCATTTAGAATTTCTCATCATTGAGAGACTGGCTGAAATTTAATATTATACTATATGTAAAGAAACATATTGGAAGTGAAAGAAAATTAATTGGCCAAGAAATCAGAATATCTTTTCTACTTACATAACCTTAGGCAAACCACTTAATTTTCTGAATTCAGTTTTCTTATTTGAAAATAACTAAAGGACAAATTCCTCATTCTTCCTCAAATGTATGAGAGCCAAGCTAATATCAGTAGAAGCACTATACGTCACCAAGCTTCATAGAGGGTTGTTTTTTCACTGTGTGCAGCTGGTTCTACTGGGGGATGCAAAATAGGAGTCAGCAAACCTTTTCATAAAAGGCTAGATAGTAAATATTTTAAGGTTTGTGAACCACATGGTTCACAGCTACAGCTACTTACCTCTGTTATGGTGGTGTTAATATAGCCACTGATAATACATAGATGAATGGATGTAGCTGTGTTCCAATAAAACTTTATTTACAAAAACAAGCAGTAGGCCAGATCTTCCCCATGGGCTGTGCTTTGCAACCTCAATATAAACCATTGCTTTTTCTATTGTGTCATTAGAAGATTTGTGAGCTATCCTTTTTCTGGCTACCTCCCCTCCTCCACATCCTCCACATTCTCCACAGATTTTTTTGCACTTCTTTGTTCTGTTACTAAGACCTGCAACTTCATCCTGGGTGGGTATGGGGGGTGTGGGGTGTGGGGTGGAGGGGGTGTGGGGAGTGGGGGGGTGGGGGTATTCAAATTTAGAAGTTCTGTCTAAAACTGTAAAAGTCCTTCAGATTTTTCAGAGTGAACTACATGCAAGACCAACTACTTTTGCTAATATTGGTTCGCTGAGCATAACTTTCTTAAAATATTTATGATCTGTTCCTTTACAGAAAAAGTTTGTCAACCTCTGGTTTGTACCTCCCTACCTTTGAACTCAAAACTGTTTTATAACGACAAAGGAATTCCCTTGTGCTGTTCTTTATAGTGGCACTCTCCTCCCTGCCCCATTCCTGTCCCCTGGAATCACTAATCTCTTCTCCACGTCTATTGTTGGCAATCCTGTTTTGTTTTTTCCATGTTTGTATTCACATCTCTTGCCATGAGAGCCTGGCACATAAGTATTTAATAAATCTTTGCTAAGTGAGTGAATAAATGGAAAAGATGTTAAATGTCCTTTCTAAAAAGAACATTTTAAAAAATGGAATATTTCATATTCATTAACAAAATTATGATTGGTTAAAAATTATAAGATCACAAAATCATTAAAATCATTTATTTTAACATTTTAAAAACAATGTGTTTCTGAAGGTGTAAATGAAACCCACAGAGGAGGAGTGTGATGTAGTGACATGGCAATGACCCCTTGGGAAGGTTGCTAATTGTGTTGCATAGGAAGTGTCCTGGCACTTCACAATGGGTAAGTTTTCAGTTCACGCCTAAATCAGGAAGTGACTATGACCAAAGGACTTCACTGTACCACAGCAGAGAATGGAACTGGTTGTTGAAGACTGAGATCGGATCAAGTCTGAAAGCTGTAACTATTGTCATTTTGGAGGTCAAATCTTTAAGATATCCTCTGGAATTGAGACTTCTTAGAGCAACATTTGAGTAAATGAATAAGTGAGGAAGACCCCTGTATGTTACATGCCATACAAATAACAAAAGATAAATGGAGACCCTTAGCTAAATCCAAACACTGGAAATGTAAAATGAACAAGACCAGTGGCTCTCAGATTGGAGCACACAGTGATTTTTCAGGGGTTGCATAGGCAGAGATTTAGATATTCAGTTTTTAGGCTTTCAACTTCTATGTGATTCTTTCCTAAAATTATAGTAGCTGAGATGAAATTTGAGCTCACAATTGCTCTTCTCTCAGTTGAAGAAACAAGGTATTTATTCTCATTCATCCAAAAATCTTTCCTGGTGAAAGTGAACTTCAAATGTGCCAAATAAAAGAGGAGACTCTGTTATAGGTCAATCACAACACCATAACCTGGCAAGACTTTCTAACATATTGCTGCTAAAAGTGAAGTTTGTTCTTGGAAAATTGGTATTTTTGTTCTTGTTGGCATATTTAGAATTTGGGTAGATGATAAAGAAGGGCAGTGGTAGTAAAGATCAATTTCTTCAATCCTCCAACTATTAAGACTGCACAGTTCTGAGTCAAGGTCCCTCAGGAGCAAAGCAAAGCAGTAGAAATATTGAACACTGAAACAACTTTAAAAATATCAAAATGCAAGTTCATTTCAGCTATTTTCTACAATTATCCTTATGACACATAATTAGCTGAGAACAAAAAGCATCTTCTAATAGCCAAAGCAGTATAGATTGCTGTTATTGATTCTTTTACATATAACTGGACTGTTTCCCAGTACTAACAAAATTTTCAAAATGCTGTGGGTAAAATCTCTATATAAAACTTTTACATGGTTTCTTTGAGATTTGGAATGTGTTACTTAATAGTAGTAGCTATTTTATCAAAGTATGTTTTGAAACATTTATTTGAAACACAATAAAGGTGCTTTTTGTTTTATCCCACAAAATACTTAGTATTTCCACTTCCTACTAACAACAACAAAATTCTAGCTAACCAATCATCTGATTAGTTTTTAGCAGTGTGAGCTCTTACATAAAGTATGTAAGTAAAGTTTGGTGATAATGTCTAAAGTGGAATCATTTCTGATTTTAAAAATTTGATTCTTTTTTAATTACTCCAAAAAGCCAAGCATCAGAATATATTTGCTGAATTCTGTGGCTTTTAATCATACTTCTTGCTTCATAACTAACACAACTTTAGCAACATGGTATGCTCTCATTAGGTAGAAAATAAGTAATAAGATATTGATTTGTTATCTTAAAAGCATATTATGAAATAGATGCATTAAATTCACTACATATACAATAATTTAATCCTGAATAATTATAGTAATGCTATTTTAAAAACATATTATCTGAAGTACATAATAAAATGCTTACTGCACTTGAAAATAGAATCAGACATTTTTTGGCAAAAAGTAGGTTTGTATGGCTGGTGGAAAAGACTTGACCTTCCTAACCAAGTTAAATGACAGAAAATTCCCATAACTTTTATTAGGTAAATCTATGGGTCCACGGTTTCAATGAAGATAGAAAGTTTGTGATTAAATAAAAGTACTTTATAAAAATATTGTATAGGTAAAAATGTAATTTGAAAAATATTTTGATTTTCCTCAATTCCTTCTAAAGTTGAACAAGATTCCTTTAAATTGAAGGGTAGTAAGTATAATTAATGATAATTTCCTAAGTTCATGTAAAGACTACCTTTCCTGAAATATAGTGTATAGAAAGCAAATGACTCAAAAGTCTTGGGGATCCCTCTCTCTCTCTCTCTCTCTCTCTCTCTCTCTCTCTCTCTCTATATATATATATATATATATATATATATATATATATATATATATATATATATATATATTTGCAATTCAGGTGATTTCCAATATTTTTCATTCCAGAAAAATCAAAGGATCCAATATAATTGTTAGGTGATATATTATTAAAAAACAAAACAAAACAAAAACACGATGACAGAACTGATTTGTAACCAGAAAGAGTTCAAAGAATTAATTTTTAAAAGAGAAAAAAAATGCCCATTCATATACTTATTCACATGAACACAGTTTCTTAGTGTTAACATTTGTAGAAGCAAGAAATGGGAAATAGAATAAGCGCTGACCCTTTTTATTGTTGTTGTTCAGCAATAAACCATTTCATTCATAGATGTATCAACTAATGCAGGGGAAAAAATCAACAAATTTATTTCATTGGACAACATTGCACTAAAATTTGACTCCTTATTTTTCAGTTACTTACCAAAATTTGTTTTGTATAAATGCCATTTAGATCAAGTGTTAACCAATAATAATTTTAGTGACCATTCATTCCAGAAGAAATTTGATCACATTAAGACTTGTGATCACATTAAAAGAGTTATGTACATATTTTGTTGTACAACCACTTGATGACTAATGAAAGATTTTCACTATTGAGTTTATATGAAATTATATGAGGGAAGTAGAATGAAAATTTGAAAAACCCCAAGAGAATATGAAAGAATAATGAAAAATTCCAACTGTTAAAATAAAGCTTGTACACGCATTTTTTTCATTTATTTTATAATATTTTACAGTAGCATTTACTTTGACATATTTATACAAACATGAAGTATGTCTTATTTGCATGTATTTTTTAAAGGATGGTTTTATATTGAATCATTTCTGATTTAGAATCCATCAGAGGGAGCTGGAGCCAGGAATGGGGTGCTGATCTATGGGGAGCAGAAACCATGGACAAAAGCAGCCACTGTCAGAAGCAGAGAAAACAGGGATGGAGTGGATGCCCTAGATTATCTTTTCTTCCCTCCATCTTTCATTAAATGATTGTAGCCTAAAGCCAGATGACAAAGGAGCTTGAGAAATAAACTTTGCAGGGGGGAGCATTTAATAGTCAAAAGGCAATAGGTAAATGTTGTTACAAAAATTAAAAAGTTTGACAACATCTGGCCAAAACCAAACCTCCCATTATGAAAGACTAGGAAGAAACTTGTTTGATACTCCACTCCAATCAGCTGCTTTATCCAGTGTAGGTACATCATAATTATGGTCATAGCAATAGAGAACGCTAACACTAATATATCTAGTAAATGATTTACAGCTGAGTCATGTAGTATACTGTGATTCCTTTCCATTTCTGAACACACTTTATTTTATGTGTACTTACTATTACGAATAAGAAGTCCAAATATACACAGAATATAATAAACTTATAGGTATCTGGTATTCAATTACAATAAATGTTATCTCCTAACCACTCTTATTTATATTTTACTTTCTATCTCATTTTGGGGTGGAGGTAGGGGCAAATTCCGGAGGAGCAGCCGTCCTTTTCTGTTTTGTGCTAATTTTAAAATCATGTCTCATTAATTTATCCCAAGCTCGCCACCAGTTGTTCAAAATCCTTCCTTAAGACAAGTATTCTGTTCGTTTCACATGGAGGTAGCTTTCTTGGGACTCTGAGCAGGCTTCTCTCCAGTTCTGGGTAGTGTCTGTTAGTCTCTGATGTTTCTTCACCTTTTTATTCTCACCCCTGCTCTCAGAATCTCGAAAGCTTATTTTTCTATGTGTGCATGTATTTGACTTTCCAATTTATTTTGGTACAGCTAATATTTCGATGCTTGCTGCAAAAAAATCTTCAGGCCAGGTTTACATTAGTTTTCCTCTAAGCAAGGGGAGAACAGAAGCAATTTAGTGTGAAAGAGCTGGCTGCCTTGATTTTTGGGACCCCTCTGCCAAATGTGTTGTTACTTTGCTTATCCTCTGACTTCTCTTGCTTTGTATGTATTTTCTATCCTCTATGCCAACCAATCAGGTGAGTAGGCTTCGGACCTCCACTTTGCTCCGCCCTTGAATCATATATTTCCTTTTGGCTTTCCCAGGTTTTGACTTGCTGCGGCCTTCTGTTTTATATTTGCTTTAATTTCCAGTCTAGGCCTTTCTTTGAATATTTGTATTGGCCTGGTAGAGTAAGCACTGAGTTCCTTTTGAGTCCTGCCTAACTTTCAGCACCGATTACCCCACTCTATATCCAGCCTCCCTTCTCCCTGCTATCAGATCCATTTCTTATTCTCCGTATTCACAATTTACCCATTGAAAAGTTGGCAAATGGAAGTTACATAGTGCTAAATGCTGTGTCACCTCCTTGAGGCACAGAGAATACTTGAATACTCTTTGCAGTTAGAGTTCAGACAGACTGGAATGTGGGATGCTATGGAGCAGTGGATGCTTGCCAGATTACAGGTTGTAACAGACAGCAATAGGGTGTCCATCAAGGTTCAATATGTGGAATTATGTATTGAAATGACCCTGATCTGATACTTGAAGTTGCCTAAGTGTCTAGGGTTAGGACAGAGATATAAAACAAAGCAAATAGAACTTAACAGTAGGCTGCTCAAATAATGGTATTGAAAGATCTCCCTCTTCCTTTACAAACAGGAGAACACAAGCCAGTAAATATTTTTCCCTGTCAGCTGGAGATGTGAGCATCAGAGGTCAAAAGCAGATCAGGGACGGCACATGGGCAGCCTGACAGGGTCTTGGCAGCCTACAGAACTATCGCAGGTGACATTTGGTGATGGAGATTCACAGCCAGGCAGTCACAGAGTTCCAGGTGGCAACAGCAGCGAGAGCAGACATTTGAAGGGCACTGGAAGTAAAGGTTAGGTCGGTGCTTCCTTGTAAGTAGCCCCTGGAGAGTCCCAGGAAACCCTCTAAGCCAGATGATTAGAAAACAAATGAGAGGGATGGCAGGAGCTGGGCTGGAACATAAGGACAGCAGAAGTACAAGCAGGAGGGAAAATTACATTCGAACTCTCCCTGCCCTCTTTTGGGAGTCTGAGCTAAACATGATAAAGGGCACGAGGGGCTTGTCTGAGTGCTTGTCCCTTGAGAAGCCCTCTTATTCCAGGAGGACCTAGGGATAATCCGGTACTGTACTCTTAACCTGTGGTTCATAAGCCGATAAGACCTGGAGTTATACACACATTATCTAGAAAACAGCTTGCAGAGTGCCAAGTGCTTTGAGAGAATTTTAATATTTATGACTCATTGTGGAGCTTTTAATCACTGGCCAACTGACTTTCCTATGTGTATAACAAGTACGATCGTGCACAGTCATTTCCTTCAAATGTAAAAAGAAAACACATGCATATACCCACACATACCCAGAAATGCTTCACTCAAAAAACTGGAGGGTGATAGGGTAGAAACAGAGAGTGCTAAAAAAATTAGAAATGGCAATTATAATCCCCCCCCAGGTAGCTCATATTTTTGAGTGTTCATCTCTCATCTCCATTGTTCTGGGAGCAGTCAGTGTCCCTGTGACAAATTAAGTTATTGGAAAAGATAATAGTCTTGCATTTACATTGCAGCTTACTTGTACAGATTCAAAATATTTGCCAGTGATTGCTGAGTGGCCTCCATTTCCTATTGAGCGAGGCTCTCCATTTACCAGATGTGCCACCTTTCTGGTTTGTATCATAGCTTCCTGACTTTCTAAAATGAGGATGAGAACCGTGCCACTTCACAGAGCTTTTATGAAGATTAAATGAATCAGTATTTGTATAGTTTTTACTAATTATTATTTTAAAGTTACCTGAAATAGTCTTTAAGGAAGGAAAACTAAGAGGGTTAAACCTTGGGGTTCAATAGTACACTATAATTTAGCTTCTTTGCACTTATGACTTACTTATCTCTGCATCTTGATGCCCAGCAGAACACCTATAGCAGAGTAGGCACCCAGTAAATACTTGATGAATTGCTTTGATTCCATATCATGCTCTGCAGCTAGGTAGACACCTGCCTGACATAGTCCATTCCAGCAGGTACTTTACCATGCAGGGTCAGGGTGAGAGGTTGCTCATCCTGGAGTCTACCACTGCATTTGTATTAATGCCACTGAAGGGCAACATCCTAGTGGTCGGGGCTTTCATCTGTCAGCTGCTTTCCTGTTGCAGTAGGCTTACCATGGGACCATTGGTTTAGGGATGTCCTATGCCAAATCTGTTTCTTAAATAATTATAATGTTAACTATAATAATATCCTATTATTACTGACCCAACATCCTCTATTAATTGAAAATCTGTGATTTAAATATATTAATATTTCTGTCATCATAATGGTGCAGGAAGCTGTTGAGATGTTAAATATCCTCTTTAGTAATCTTGTTTGGATGTTATAAATTGATAATCCATTGACAGTCCCCCTTAGCCAGCACTGAGCACAAAGTATCAAAGTTAAGAGTTTAAGCTTTATGCCTCTAGTTCTTGGCACCGTTTCTAACACTTACTAAAGCACTGAAGAAATTTTTGTGGAAGAGAACTGATTGGCTTTTAAGGGACTTAACAGACCACTCAGTAAATGTAGTTGTGAAATATATATAATCATTAAGCATGTATTTATTGAATTCCCACTAGAAGCCAGGCTCTCTTCTAGGATCTAGGGAAAAAGTGAGAAATAAAATAAAGCTGCCTTCTAAAGAGATTATATTTCATGAATGATTAAATTATAAATAATATAATTTTAAATAAAGATAAGTACTGAGCCACACGCCATGGCACATGCCTGTAATCCCAGTGACTTTGGAGACTGAGGCAGAAGGACATAAGTTAAGTTCAAAGCCAGTCTCAGCAACTTAGTGAGGCCCTAAGCAACTTAGCAAGACCTTGTCTCAAAATAAAAAGTAAAGGCTGAGGATGTGACTCAGTGGTTAATTGCCCCTGGGTTCAGTCTCCAGTAACCGCACCCCCCCATAAAAAAAAGTAATGTGATTAAAACAGAAAATAATGGGAGAAATAGAAGAGTGGGCAGTCAATCCTGAAAGATAGTTAGGAGGTCAGTTTTAGGCTGAGACTTGAAATGACCAGAATGTGTCAGATATGCAAAGACCTAACATGGGAATAATCTTGGCACATGAGAGAAATAGAAAGAAGACGGCTGTCTAGTGAGTGAAGGGAAGTGAAGGAAGGAGGCAGGCGGGGATGAAGGTGCCTGATAGAATGGGGATCCATTTGTGGTTTGAATTTATGTGTGATGAGATGCTTTGGGGAAGATGGGTTTGTGTTGGGAAAGGAATGAAGCCCACTGAGACCCATCTAGTTGCTCAGGACAGAGTGTGTACTGCAGTGGGGCAAGAGCAGAATCACAGAGACTTGTTAGGATGCTACTGGAGAAGGCCACGTGTGACTGTGATGACCTCGTCTTAGTAGTGGCGGGCATAGTGAGAAGTAGATGAATTAAAGAATTGTTTTGGAGTAAAAGCCAGTGAGGTTTGATGGGTTGGATGTTGTGAGTGAGAAAAAGGCAGGAATGAGAATGTCGCGTGGGTTTCCCCTTAAGCTATTAGATGGTGTGTGGTGCCTTTTACTGAGATGGAGAAAACTAGGCGAAGAACAAGTGTGGAGAGGTTAGAAATCAATAATTCTGCTTTGGTCCTATTAAGTTCAAGATGTAATACTGTTTTCATAGTTTTTCAATTCTGATCTCAGTGAGCTACATGGCAATTCACTGGAGAAGGCTTATCTGTTAAATTTTTAGTTGGAAAAGTGATTATTGCAGAGACTGAAAGAAATGGCTTAGATCTCTAAGAGCACAGGTAGGCGTCTGCAAGGACACCTTCCATTCTAATGAGCTCTGAGGCTCCCTAAGGGGATCTTAAAAAGCAAATCCCAGAATTCTCTCCAGCTCATTGTAGCTTTCTCAGAACCATTCTTCTCAGAAAAAAAATGTTTATACCATATTGCACATTCTTTTCCTGGAACAATCAATCAAAGTTCTGTTTATTTCCCTGGCTTGCTGTATATGAAAATGAGAATTCTCAAGTAATAAGAATGATGCTTACCTGTATCAGCAGCACACGGGGCACCCTGAGCTGTAACACATCCCTCTTGAAGTTAGTTCTGTAGTAGTTTCCTCAGGCTTTGCAAGATGGGTGAAATATCTTAATCTTTTCATATATATATATTCCAAGTGGATTTTTTTCTCTACCTCATGTGGACTTTTCATTTAAGGGCATATTCAGGCTTGCAGCTCTCAAACTTTCAAATAGTAAAGTATGAAGCCTAAACTGTAAAGTTGTTTATTGGCCAGAAGGATGAGATGCCAAGTAGAGAGAAATTTTTTAAAAAAATTTATTGAATAGAAAAAAAATCACAGTGATCTTTTTTCAATACAGCAAATTTTTACATGTTGTAATTTAAATTTATTTCAGGATTATTTTAGTTGTTATTGCAGAATGTAATTTAGTATACAGGTGCCTGTACATGGTTACTATGACAGCTCCATTATGTTTTTAAACTTTTTTATAATGAAATTTATTGAAATAGAGAATAAGGGAGGGATATGAGCTTTCTTTCTTTCTTTCTTTCTGACCAGGAATTGAACCTAGGGGTGCTTAACCAGTGAGCCACATGCCCAGGCCTGTTTTTCATTTTATTTAGAGACAGGGTCTCGGTGCCTCCCTAATCAGCTAAGGCTGGCTTTGAACTTGTGATCCTCCTGACTCAGCCACTGGGATTATAGGCATGGCCACCAGGCCTGGCATATTTCCTCAATTATCTTGCAGAAGTTGTTCACGGTTGGATCTTCTTTGTCTATTTTCTCTATCTATTGCTTTCTTTAGTCCTTATTTTAATTTCTTAATTTATTCTCTATTTAAAACATTTTATTCCTTTTCTGACTTGTATTTCTCTTAAGTAATGATCTGTTATTTTATTTTCTTATGCATTTTTTTTTCTAATTTAGCACACATTTGTGGAATTTTTTTTTATTTACAGTTTTTGCATTACATGTCCAGCTTACTTTTCAAATCTCAAATTTTATGATCACCTTAATTCTGCTTTATGTTGTTTTCTCAGAACTTGCACTCTCTGTCTTTGTCTCTTTCTCTCACTTTTTAAAGTTTCATTTTTATTTGTTCTGATTAGTTATACATGACAGTAGGATGCATTTTGACACATTATACATAAATGGAGTATAACTTTTCATTCTTCTGGTTGTACGTGATGTAGAATCCCACTAGTTGCATAATCATATATGCACATTGGCTAATAATGCCAGATTCATTCTACTATCCTTCCTACCCCCATATCCCTCCCCTCCCTTGGCTTCCCTCTCCCTAATCCAAAGTAATTCTATTCTTCCCTAGCATCACCCCCCAACTTATTGTGAATTAGTCTCCACATCTCAGAGAAAATACCTAGAATCTGTTTTTTTGGGGATTACCTTATTTTGCTTTGCATGATATTCTCCAGCTCCATCTATATACCTGCAAATGCCATAATTTCATTTTTCTTTAAGGCTGAGTAATATTCCATCATGTATATATACCACATTTTTAAAATCCATTTATCTGTTGAAGGACACCTAGTTTGGCTCCATAGTTTAGTTATTGTGAGTTGACTATAGCACCATGACAGTTGATCTAATAACTGATATAGTTACTAAGTGACTGATGGATAGATAGCATATACAACATAGATACACAGGACTTGGATCCATATGGATTCTCGTCCTGAGTGGGGACAAGCAGGACAGAGTGAGATTTCATCACTTACTCAGAACAGCACATAATTTAAAATTTATAAATTATTTATTTCTGGAATTTTCCATTTAATATTTTTGGAACACAGTTGATCATGGGTAACTGGAACTTCAGAAAGTGAAACTGTGAGTAAGGGTGGATATATTTGCTTTCTACATGAGTTTTTTTTTTTCCCCTTGGTTTCTTCTTTTAAAAAACTTTGTTCTATCTAGATATACACGACAGCAGAGTGTATTTTTACTTATTATACATACATAGAATAAGTACAACTTGTTCCAGTTAGGATCCAATGTTGTGGTTATATAGGATAGGATAGGACAGGATAGGAAAAATATTTCCAATTCATTCTACTGTCTTTTCTGTTCCTATCCCACTTCCCTTCATTACCATTTGTCAGTGAACTTCTAATTTTCCCCTCCCTTGTTGTTCTCCTTGATTTCTATCTTTTAAAAATTCTTTAGTTGTTGTGAAATAAATATTTCCTATTTATCCCTTCAATTTCCCTGCCATTTTAAAAAATTGCTTTTTTTGAGTCATTTACTTAGTGGTTATGCTTAGAATTATAATTAGCATCTTGAAAAATCAGTCAAATTCAGGTTAATATCAATGGACCATCCGTACTATATAAAAGCTGTGTTCCATTTTCTTTTTCTTTCTTTGTGCTTTATTGTCATAAAATAACATTGTTATGTATTGCATGTGTATAAACAGCAACACTGTTTTTTTTTCCCCTTTAGGTCTTTATCTTTTAAATCAGGCAGTTTTAAAAAAAAAGAGATGCAAACAAAATATATTTACCTTATTTTCGATTTGCTTATTTGGGCTATGTTCATCAGTTCTCTATATTTCATGTGTATTTTAGTTCCTCTCTAATGTCCTTTCATATCAGCCTTGAATTAATTCTTTCAGTGGATCTTGTAGGGCACATCTACTAATGGTGGATTCTTTGGGTTTTTGTTTATCTGGGAATATCTTAAGTTCTTCATTTCACAGGGTGGTTTTGTTGGATGTAGAGTTCCTGTTCAATAGTTTTTTTTTCATTCATCACTTTGAATACATCATCCCATGTTTTCTAGGCCTCAGGGCTTGAATGAGAAATCAGCTGTAACTTTTATTGAGGATTCTTTGTCAATAATGAGATGTTTCTTTCTTGCTGCTTTCAAGATTCTTTTTGTCTTTGGACTTTGACAGTTTGATTATTGATAAGTAGTCAAATAAATTGAGAGAATTACTTTCAGTTTTTCTTAAAGAACTATGCTTCTAGGTGTGCAGGTGAATGCTTTTCATCAAATTTGGAATGCTTTTTGGTCATTATTCTTTAAATATATTTCTGCCCTCCTCTCTCTCTTCTTTGCTCCTGAGACTCCCAATATGTGTGTGCTGCTCTGTTTGATGGTGTCCCACCAGTTTCTGAGGCCATATTGATTTTTTCTTCATTGTTTATTCTTTCTGTTTCTGAGACTGGGTAACTCCATTAATTTATCTTCAAGCTGCTGATTCTTTCCCTTTTCTGTTCAGTTCTGCTGCCGAGCCTCATTAGGGACCTTATTTACTTTAGTGATTACACTTTTAAACTTCAAGAGCTTCTTTTTTGTTCTTTTAAAATAATTTCTGTCTTCGTTGATATTTTCTGTTTTGTGAGATATAATTTTCATACTTTAGTTTTCTAGTCATGTTTTTCTTTAATGTTTGAACATACTCAATGTATTTGTCTAGTGGGTTCAATTTTGGATCCTCTCAGAGATAGTATAGATTGTATTCTTTTTCCCCTTTGTATAAACATATTTTCTTTTTCACGTGCATGTCTCAAATTTTGCTATTGAAAACTGGACATTTTAAGTAATATAGGGTGGCGATCTGGAAACCAGATTCTTCTACCTCTCCAGGCACATTTCTGTCATTATTGTCACTGCTGTTGCTTTTCGTTTAGTGACTTTACCAGAATAATTCCGTAAAGTCTCTAGTTTTATTTTCTGTGATCTTGGAAATCTCTGCTTGGTTGCTTCAGGAATCAGCTAATGTTTGGACAGGGATATTCTTAAGTATCCACAACCAGTGAATCTCCTAGACATTGCCAAAGGCTCCTCTGTGTGTTGGGCCACATCTCCAACACACAAGCAATTTATTGCTCTGTCTTATCCTTCACTTGCTGCCTGAAAAGAGCCTCAAGTTCAGCTTGGATGAGTGCCCAGGGCTTTCTAAGATCTTCCCTAAGCACGTGTTTCTCTGTGGGCCATGTGCACAGTCCTGCACGTGTGTGTGTGTGTGTAATACTAGATTCTCAGAAATGCACTAGAGCTTTATATGGCTCTTTATGGCCAGCTCATTCTTTAGCTTTTGGTTTTAACTTTTTTAGTTAGTTTGCTGTGTTTTTTTTTATTCCAATTGTCACTGCTTCAAATGAATGTGACATTAAATAATTGCCACATATTATTTTTGACAAACATACCTGGGCAAAAGGCTGTTCTGTTATTAAATGACAGAGCTTTGTATGGGATCAAATGTAGACAAACCATACAAGTAAGGCTTTCAAAGAAACTACCAGACAGGTAGGTAATGACAATTCTCTAAAAATAGGGTTTTGTAGGAGCATCTACTCTTTTCTGTTACCTCCAATGGCGCTAGGCCACTAATTTCTACCATGGTTGTAGGACTGTTTACAAGGTTACTGTGAAATGTAAAAGGAGAAATGAAAATAGGGCAAAAGTTGAAATGCCACAAAAAGCAGTTGTTTTTACTAGTATTTTGCTGTTTTTCTTAAATTCCCCTAGACTTTTATGGCTCTTTGGTTAATGCATAGTGAGTTTCCATTGCTGTGACAAAATACCTGAGAAAATAAACCTGAAGGAGGAAAGATTTATTTTGGCTCATGATTTCAGAGGTTAGTCCATGTTCACTAGTCCTCGCCCCCTAAAGTTTTGATCACTTCCCAAACAGCACCATCATCTGGAGACCATGCTTCCAACAAGTGAACTTTGGGGAATATTCCAGGTCCAAACTATAATGGGAACACAGTGCTTTTTTCCCCCCATATTTTTTATTGGTGCATTACAGTTGTACATGATGATGGGGTTTGTTGTTACACATGTGTACATGCACACAACATAATGGTATAATTTGGTCAATATCACTCCCCAGCACCTCCCCTTCCCTCCCCTCCTCCTATTCCCTGTTTATTCCTCTACTGATCTGCCTTTGATTTTCAGTTCTGAAAAGTTTATTTTGACAACTTTTTTACTAGTGCTCCCTTTGCTTTTATGGAGGATAAGATTTTAAGAGGACCTTACTTCAACATTGCACTGGTGATACTTCAGTATTTTCTGTTTGACAGCTTTGGTCTGGGACTTGATTTAGGATGTAATTGTGACACTGAAATGCAGTTACTATCTGGTACAGGAAGGGATCAAAATTGGGACAGAATAGAAATGCCACCTCTCAAAAGTGGCTGGTGACTGAGGCACCTTCAGAGACCATGGGAAATAAATAAAGACAACACATGGTGACCAGGAGTGTGAACTTGAAGAGAGGAAAATATTATCAAATGTTTATTTAAAATAAACATAAAACAAAGATGTGCAAAACGTATATTTTTGGCAATACATATAATAGGGTTCATTTAAAATTCAGAAAAATATGCAATATGTATAAATGTCTTTTAAAAATAAATTTTATCAGAGAAATTTTAAAACATACACCAAAGTTATGAGAACACTAATAAGCCCCCGTTTACTTTTATCCCATGTCAACAATTAATAACGATTCAAAATCTTCCCCCAACTATTTTTCTGTTTCTTAATTACTTTAAAGCAAATTCCAGAAATCACCTCTTTTCACGTCTAAATTTTCTAAGTGAGAAGAATATTAAAAGTGTTTTTCTAAATGAAGGCATTAAAACAATGTATATAAAAATCAGGTCATTGCTTCTTCTAAGATTAGCAATGATTATCATACCATTGCTTTCAATAAACATTTGAGTGATTTTCCGGTAGAAGAATAAACACTTCAGATAAACAAATTTTAACACAATATGAAACAGTTGCAGTTATTCCAACATGGAATGGACTGTCTTAGAAGGTAGTATATTCCATGAACTGATTATTTGCAAAAATGCAGCTCAGTGACACAAGGCCATGATGTCAGAGAGGGATTCCAATGTCTGAAGATTAGCTGGGTGGGTGTGTATATCTTTTATAAATAAAACATTGAACTATTTTATTATTGAATATTTTAAATATTCATAAAAATAGAAAGAATAGTGCCGTACATCTTTACGTACTTGCTATTTAGAGCTTACCACACGAGCTTCTTAAATGCTTTTTTCTTTTTCTTTGCTCAAGTATCTAAGTCAATGTTCAGACATTGTGAAATTTTATGCCCATACTCCTCAATCTACATTTGTAAAATATGTGTTTTTTTTTAAACAAATGATTTTTAAAAGTCACTTTATTGAACTGAGTGCAGTGGCACATGCCTCTAATCTTAGCAGCTGGGGAGGCTGAGGCAGGAGGATTGTGAGATCAAAGCCAGCCTTAGCAACTTAGTGAGGTACTGAGCAACTCAGTGAGACCCTGTCTCAAGATAAAATATTTTAAAAAAAGGCTAGGGATTTGGCTTAGTGGTTAAGCATCCCTGGGTTCAATCCCTGGTACTTACCACCCCCACAAAAAATAAAAAAGAAATTACTTTATTGAGAGATTGAGTCCATTTAAGTGCCATAGAATAAAGCAAAGAGTGAGTCCATTCTGAATAAATTCAGGATAAAAATTAGAGAATTAATAATACAAATTGTAAACAATTAAGAAACACATAATAGCATTCTGAATAATAGTGTGGTAATGGTTTAAACTTGCCAACAAGTCAACATATCAAGATGGAAAATGCCTTCAGATTTTATCAACTTCTTTACATATTCCCAAGGTATTATCTCAAAGGAATAGCATGTTTTGTTACATTTAAAGTCTAATTCAGCTTAGCTATGAATTTTAATGCTTTAAAAAATAAACAGTACAAAGTTCTAGATAAAATTTTATCTTTGCTAATATTTAGGTTTGGGTTGAAGTTCACACGTAACAGCAGAAAGAATTTCATAAAAATGTTGTTGTCTGGCTATTGAAAAGGAGGGGTGGTAGACTCACAGACTCAAGCTATGTTTTCCTAAAGATCACAGATCTGGCCTCTTTCAAGTCTCCGGCCTGTACAAAAGGTCTCTCAGACTGGGCCAGTGCTCACTAGGGGAATTTCTTCCCCATATGCAATGATTTAGGGGAAGAACAAGAATTGAATTCTTTGCAGAGAATAGACATCATCTTCTTTCGAAGCAATTATTAATATGTGAAAGTGTATTTTTTAATGCTTGTGGAAATATCTGTTGAATATTTCTCTTCTCTGAGAACTGTCCCCTTAACTCACCACAGAAGTGCAGCTCAGATATCATTGCCCGTGTGGCATGATCTGTCCCTAAAACTATGTTGACCATGTTTATTAGATCACCAAAGACACCTGCCCCAAGCTTAGCTGGGAAGTTTCACTCCTTGTGACTTGGAGTTAGGATTCAAAGATAACCCATTAATTTTTGCCTATGGACATGACCCAGTGAATGTATCCCAGGGAGCTAGACACCTGCCCTGTGCAAGGAGAAAGAAAACTGGTCCGTAAAGGGAGAACAAAAAAGATACACTGAAATGCACTGAAGAAGTGATGAGAAACAGAGAGAGAGAAACAGCCTGGATTCCTGTGGGATTTCCAGTTCTGGTTGCAGCAATTTGCTATGTCTAGTCTCTCTAGGATTCTGCGCAAGAACTCAGTAACTTTCCAATAAACCATTTTCCCCGCCACAATTAAACTTGAGTTGCTATCAATTACTTTCAACCAAAAGAACCTTGACTAAGACAGTTTGCCTGTACTTTAGGGGGATGTGGAATAACTTCAACTGTCAATTGTATACAGTCATGAACAGTCAGTTTCAGATAGGCTTTTTTGAAAGACAAGTTGTTTTTATTTTTCTAGCAAAACCACTAATCTTCTCTCATTTAGGTGTTGTCAATAAGTGCACTTACCTCCACTCCTCTGAGATTGGATTCTCAGTGTTGTCAGGAAAGTCAATGGGAAATAAGATGTTGATCCAAACCTCTTTGCCTGATGGTGATATGAAATGATATAAATTAAAAATGACACTCCATGCAGGGTCTTACTGAATTAGACCCTATTTTTATTAAGGTGCTGTGTCCAACAAAGTAAGATGGATCTCGGTGACAGAATTATGGACAGATCTTCCTTCCTGTGAATTAGTTATTTTTTTTTCTAGTGCAAAGAGAGATATGGATTCTTTTTATCTGTATTTTTATAAGGGGGCATTTTATCCCACTGGATGAATATTATCATTATGATTCTGAAGCTCATAAGAGCTGACAGGGACAAAATTGATTGCTGTAAGTTCCAGGGTCCTGTGTTTTCTCTTTTCTTTCAGAATTCATATTACTTTATCATTTTTAGATTTCTTCTTTGGGGGAAAGAGAGATTTTTATTAAAACAGTATTCTATTAAAATTAGCTGATTGCAGCAATAGATTATCTTTCAGGAGATCCAGAGGGAAACTAGATTCTGCCTGGTTTTGCAAGTTTACTCCCCAAGGAAAGGCTTGATTCTTTTCTCTGCCAAAGCAAAGCACTTTTTCGACCGAGGAGCCTGGACCCAGATCAGTGCACTGCAACGAAGTGAGCACTGTGTGAGGGTGTGGACATCACAATCGCGTTAGAACACCATTATTTGGTTCTAGTTGAATGATAGTGACTGGCATTTATTGAACACTAGCTATTTTCAAGCACCTTTATATCTTAGACCATCATCTCATTTAACTCTCACCATCAGTAGGATTGTTAAATCCCATGTTACCAGTGGGAAAACAGGCACAGAGAGTTCATGTAGCCTGCTGAAGATATTCCTCAGTGGCTGAGCTGAGCTCTGGACCCAGGCTGTTGGAGTCCTAAGTCTTTGTTAAGAATCACTATGTGCTGGGCCCAAGTGCTCTATTCCTACACCTCTGATCCTAGCAATCCAGGAGGCTGAGGCAGGAGGATTGCAAGTTGGAAATTTACCTGAGCTACTTAGCCAAATTCTATCTCAAAGTCAAAAATAAAAAGGGCTGGGGATGTGACTCAGTGGTATAGCACCCCTGGGTTCTCTCACTAGTCCCCTCAAACCTTTCCCACGCAGTAAAAAAGATTACTACACTATTGGGTCCTCCTAAATATCTGATGTTTTACATACCTTGCCTCCAATACTTTTTTTTTAAACCCAACAAGGTGATGATTTACCCATTTTATAGATAAAATAAAACAAATTGGAATATTGAAGACTCTTTATAACTGACTTTTAGCAATTTGATTTTAAGGATCTTCAGTATGTTTTTCTTTGTGCTTGTCCTGCCTGGGACTCATTGAGATTCTTGGATCTGTGGGTTTAGTTTTCATCCAACTTGGGAAATTACCAACCATTGTTTCCTCAAATAACCTTTCTTGCTTTCTTTTTAGGGACTCAAAATAAAGGTATGTAGTAAACTGCTTGATACTATCCCACAGGCCACAGAGGTTCTTTTCAGTCTGAAAACATAGAGTTCTGGTTAGACCTAAGACAAGTGTAGATGAGGTGTGGTCACGTATGCCTGCAGTCCCAGCTACTTGGGAGGCTGAGGCAGGAGGATCACTTAAACCCAGAGTTCTAGGAAAGCTTGAGCAACATAGACTTCATCTCTAGGGGAAAAAATTATACATAGAAAAAGCAGATCTGGGTCAAGGGAGTAAATTTTACCATCACAAAAATATTGTAAATTACTATATAATTATGATCATTCCTTTATTCTGTTTACTGGAGTTTAAAATTTTTTAAAATCCAATGCCCATATACTTTTTTTCTCCTGGTCCTCATCTATTTCACAGAATAAGCTATATTGTAAATATACCTGAACCACAATATTTTCATATGTGGTGTTGTTTATATGCTTCTTCCTACAACGATTTCTTTTGGTTAAGAAACAATCATTTATTAGATTCCTTGAGTGTGCAAGACATTGCTTGGGAGGGAGCAAGGGATTAGCAGGGATGGTGCAATGTGATAGACATAATTATCCAAAGTACATGTATGAAGATACTAATTGGGTGTCAACGCACTTTATATACAATCAGAGATATGAAAAAAGTGTGCTACATATGTGTATTAAGAATTATAATTTATTCTGCTGCCATTTTAAAAAAATAAAGAAAAAAATAGAAATGAGAAAAAGGTAGAAACTATGCTAAAGGATAATACACAGTCCAATACTGAAACTGCTCACAATAGGAACCAGAGAGACTGCATATACATGCCAAAACTCAGCTAGAAATGGGGTTGCCTATTGTCCCTCTTGTGAAGACCAAGTTGCTTTCTCTGAACCTCTCTTTGTCCTCATGACAACTGCCCTTCAACAGCCCATCTTGCCCCATTGTCTGAAAAATCTTCTCCAGGATACTTTCCCTGACCTTTTCAGTTTAGGATAAAGGTTTTTGAGTTCCCATAGATTCCTGCCCATATCCATACATATTGAACATTTTATACAAATAACAAATATTCATTGAGAATTTACGGTTTGCTAAAGGTATATCAGCTAAGTACTTGTGATCTTACAGAGCTTCTATTTTAATGAAATATATTTTAGCTAGCTTCATTGCTAGCTGACTTTTAGCATTTTATGCCATTTCTCTAGTTGCTACCATAAACATTTCGAGTATTGTGACTGTATCTCATACTTTAGCATATTCTTTCTTTTTTTCTCATAGCCTTTGACTACAACGTCCCTAAAATCAACTTTTATGTTAACATATGTCTGTAGGGTTTAGAGGACAAGTGATATTCAGCGAAAGTTTGGTTTTTAAATGGTAACTTAATAAATGATAAAGGAGTCAATGAATGATCTAGACCAAGGTCTTTTCAATTCCAGTTCTGTGGGTATTTGGGGTCAGCTAATTGTTTCTTTGGAGGCTGACATGTGCAGAAATGTTAAACAGTATCCCTGGTCTCTACTCCCTCCATACTAGGAACACATCTCTCCCTTCCACTAAGATGTGACAAATGTTCTCAAGGACAAAATCATACCCAGTTGGGAATAACTGGGCCAGATAGTATTAGAAATTCATTGAAGAGTTTTTAATTGGGGTATTGAGGGAAAACGCTTAAAGAGGACCTGGGTTTGGAGAAAGAGTGAAAAGTTGAAATGTTGGGAGTCAGGTGGAAAACATTCTGCAAAGAGTGCTGATGAGATTTCTCTGCAGGGAGTTGGGTGGGTACATAGTATGGATGGTTGAGTTTAGTTTAATGTGCTCAGATTAAGTTTTGAGAGCTTGGACTTCATCCTGCAGGTCTTGGGAACTCAGGAAAGTTGAGTAGTTAATGACTGAATTAATTAACTGGAGGTGTAGTACAGGTGAGAAAATCAGGGAGGTCAGAGTGGAAGGGTCTATAGAAAAGGTGCTTGGTGCTCAGTAGATATTTGTGGGTCAGAAAACGGGGAGTAGTTTACAATTTTCTACAATACATCTGATTTAACACCAATGCTCGTAGGATGTTCCTAAACATTTTTAAAAAAGACTACTGGAGAGTATGAGCAAGTTGCAAAGCTTCTCTCTCTCTCTGTTTCTTCGGGCAAAATATGAATGACACAATGTTCTACTTCATAATTCTAAGGTATTGATGAGATAATGCATGTGAAGAAATTAAAATGGCACCTGACATGCAGCAAATACTAAGTAAGTGTTATTATAATGTTGTGTCCATCACTGCTATTCTTAAATTTAAAATTTCTAACTACAAGGAACATCACATAGAAAATTTTCCTATTGGTTCTTGTTCTTATGCATTGAAGAAATTTAAAAACTTGATGGTCAACCAACATGAGACTGAAACTAAGGTAAAACCTGAGCAAACCCTCTATCTTTCTTTCTGTTATTTGCTTTTATCACATGTTAGAGTCTGTAAACAAGTCTGGATGGTGCCTGGCAAAATGCCAGAGGGAGTGGTTTGTGAAGTAACAAAAGCGAGCCATTAAGTGTGGAGATTCCTTATTGGTTGACTGCTGTTATCGAGTTTATGTTAATTAGATAAGCTGTGTGGAATGTATAAATACCACTCCTGTCCTACAATAAACGGCTTCCACTCCTGCTGTATCAAGGTACACAAGTTGTTCGTCACCCCCCGGTTATTTTGCCCAGCCAGCCGGGCTGCGGCAATCACCTATTTTAGTGATCTTGTAATTAAGGAGTATACATCCATCAGCTCTGCTGTGGGCAGCAACTCTCAGGTATGGTCACTAGGGTAACAATTGTTTAAGTGGTTTTGTAGGAGGTTGGAGGCTGCTGCTGTCTATCTTAAACCTGTTGAAACCACTTATATTTCATCTGGGCCTACACAGGTGTCCAGTGGGTGAACTTTTGACATTAGAGGGCTGAAAAAACTCAAACCTCAGATCATGCTAATTCCATCATCGTCTGAACATGCGTCTTATGAAGAGCCACGCAGTTTGACTACCTGGGTAGAGGCCACTGATGTTCTCACTTGTCTTATCTCCAATCACCTTTCCCCACATCTCAATATACTGTGTTTCTTTATTCCATAATATGGCAAAACTCTCTCGTTAGGGGAAGGGTTCAGATTTGAGTTCAGGGGCTCATTCTCACATTTAGCTAACTTGTGAATAAAATTCTTTCTTTCTCTTTTGCAAAACTCTTTGCTTTGGGGATTGGGGTGGTGGAAAAAAGGAGCCTGATAATAGTGTAGTCAATTCTCATTATTTGTAGTAGTTGTGTTCTATAAAGTTGTGATGGACATCAAGTTAGCCAATACTGAACCATTGCTCCTAGGGGAAACACACGGTCACAACATTTGTCAACTAATCCATACTAGCCTTGTTTTATGTGTATTTCTGTTTAAAAACACTTTTAATATATTATTGATTAGAAAGTTTGTATTATGCATTTATAATATAAGCTTCATTCAGGCATGAGTTATAGTGTCATTGGCATATATATTCATATAATACATATGTATTATATATGTATTACACATGTATCATATATGTATCACATATGTATTGTATATGCACATGTTTTCATTCATATTTTCTCTAGAAAGCATATGACAACATTCTTGTCTCTAGGAAACTGGCACTATGCTTGGAAGCCATTTTAAATAGTGAAATCACCAATATAAAGCACACACAAAAAAAGGCAAAAAGTGTGGCACTAAATATACTAGGAAAAATATTTGTTTCTAATATGAGAGGTGAAATAAGAAAGCAGAGAATACCCATATTCAACCTCAGCTGTGCAGGTGTGCACTAGATAATAAAATTTTCAACTCTCTCTACATGTCTGTGAATGACTATGAAAACACCCTGAATACTGACTTGGGATTACAAATAAATTTTAGTGAGTAGGAGAATTTGCAAATATGGCATCTTCAAATAATTGGTCCTGCCTCTAATTGATTTAACACTCCTTCATAGCTAAAGGCTTTGTGAGTTGTGTTAGTCAGCTTTCCATTGCTGTGACAAAATACCTCAGATAATGAACTCAAAAGGAGGAAAGGTTTATTTTGGCTTACAAGTTCAGAGGTTTCAACTTATGGTGGCTTGGCCCTGTTGCTTTAGTTCTGTGGCTGCACTGTGGAGCCTGTGATGAAGGAGGCCTGTTCCCCTCATGGTGGTGGGGAAGAAAAGAAGACAAATGGGAAGGAAGGAGTATCCCAATATCCCTTCAAGGAAACACCCCCAAAGACCTAACTTCTTTGCCTTCCTTCTATGGGTTCCAACATCTCACCATAGCACTGTAGGCTGGTGGCCATGCCTTTATCACATGGGCCTATGGGAAACATATATTCAAATATGAGGTAAAGAGGTTCCTAATTTCCATGTGGTCTAATAACTCCCCCAAATATATGCAAATGTATTAAGTAATACCCACCCTTTTCCTGTATTTCACAAACCTTCAATATGATAAGCCTTTAGTATGCTAAGTTACATTATCATGTTTTTTTTCAAAAGCCAATATTTCCTAAATTTGATCATTGGGCCCTTTAGAAATGCTGCTCTTAGGTGCTTCTGAAAAAATGATCCAGAATTTAATTCTAGTGCTCAGAAGTTTTCTATTTCAATAGGAGAGTTATTTATATTGTAAAGTCTGTCATTTTAATAGACAAGTGACCACCACTCCGAATTGTTTCTCAAATCACAGGTGGATGAATCCTATTTCTAGATGTTTTAACTTATATATACGGTCTCTCCCTCTTCCTTTGTTATATTTGATAGTTAAACTTCTATGGGTGCTATCCTTGCTAGTGGATTTCCCAAAAGAAAGAATGCTAACAGAAGATTTGCAAAATTCTGCCAGGTGCAGTGGCACATGTCTTTAATCCTTGCTACTTGGGAGGCTGAGGCAGGAAAATCACAAGTTCAAGTCCCTCCTCAGCAACTTAGAGGAACCCTGTCTCAAAATTTAAAAACAAAAGGGGGACAGGAGGCTGAAGATGTCATACAGTGGCAGGATACCTCTGGGTTCAGTCCTCAATACCAGGGAAAGGGAAGAAAATTTGCAAAAGTCTTGTTGCTTTTTGCAGTTGGACATTTACAACCTTAATAAGCAATTAAAACAATTCCTATCAAGAGGTAGAGCATGTGCATCTCCACTTAAAACTGCTAGGGAAGAAAAGATTGAAAGTGTGACAGCTGAAGATTGATAACTAAGCCACAACTCTCCAGGCATCACCACAAAACTACACCATCATAAAGATAAACAGGGATTTTTATCCTTTGGAAATGAAAGTTGTTTTCACTCATTTGCTGCTTATTCCTCCCAAGTGCATTGCAAGACCGATCTGCAGCCTATTAGTTGGCACATTGTTAAAAGTTTTCATGTCTTCTTTCAAAAGAAAGATCACAGATAATTTCTTTCTGGAATGGTTTTCTCTATCTTAAGACTTCGAGTACTGTAACATCTGTTGTGGACATTGACTCTGTGGTCTTTCCCTGGTTAGAATCAGGGAATTGGGATGACTGGAGCAGGGTTTGAAAATATGGCTCCAATCCCTGAGGATCTGGAGGAGCCAAGGACAGAGGGAGGGAGGGAGGGAGGGAAGGAGGGAGGGAGGGAGAGAGAGAGAGAGAGAGAGAGAGAGAGAGAGAGAGAGAGAGAGAGAGAATTGAATATATGCCAAGATGCAGGGAGCAGGGAACAAGTGTCCAGGAGCCATTGGCTTGGACTCATAGTCTAGTCCTTCTACATCCTCTCTGATAGATCTTGGCCAAGCCACTCCATTTCCTGTGTTCAAAGCACTAAGTCTGCTAGTGACGATGATTTGGGGTCAGCTATGTAACAAGTTTGAGTTCAGTGACTTGTGTGAATAAATATTTATTTTTCTTGGGCAACAGGAAGTCAAGAGTAGGCAATTGGAAATTAAGCAGTGCCCCAAGAGATCATTAATTTCTGAGAGTTTTTCTACGGTTTTTTGTTACCATCCTTCAGTGGTGGAACAAACATGTGTCTTTTATTCTCATGGTCTCAAGATTTCTGTACTTACAGATATTCTGGTTCTAGGCTAATGAGAGGGAAAAGGAAAGAGATAAAGCATGAATATCCTCTTCTTGGAATGCTCTGCCTTAATATTTGGTGTTGCCAGTCCTTCCCAAAATGTCTGTCATTGGACAGAATTGTGTTACATGACCACATGAGAGAGGCTGGGAATTTTGCTAATTTAGCTGGTTGTATTGTCACCTCAGAATAAAATAAGAGACTCATTTATATGAAAGAAAAGGGAGAAATGGATCCTAAGCAAAGAGCAGTATCTGACACATTTGCAATAATGTGTATCCATCAAATTAAAGAATTAAGAGACGTGGTCGAATATAAGATATATCTAATGAGTATTAGTATGAGTATATACAAACCTACAATATGTAAATGCCTTGGAAAGGAAGAAAAATAAACTTTCTACCTATCTCCACCTTCTACTTTGACTCCCTCATCCCCACCAAGGCCATGACAATTGCCTTCTTCATATTTTCTTGTCTCCTAACTTTCAAATAATTGGAGACTCCCCATTTTATGAAATAAGGGCTGTTGATCCAAGGCTCTTTTGGACAATAACAACTCATTATTTTTTTCTGCCTGGCATTTTCTTTCAATGTGTGGAATATGTCACTAGGAGAAAGCATAGAGTAGATGAACACAAAAATGGCCCGGTGAAGCCAAACACCTGCACACATCAAAGTGGCATGTCTCAGCGTTGAAGCAAGTTTGGCTGTAAAATATAAGCTGAAACTTACAAAGCAATGCACCAGCAAACATTTTATTTAGCCCTTTCTATGAATCATATTTGGGTATAATGCTAGCATCTCAGGCCGAATACACTACATTGTTAAAATTATGAATATTAACTCATATTAATTGTGCATATTAATGGGTTTCACTGTGACATTTCCCTGCATGCATATACTGTTTTTTGCCCCCTTTATCTTCCCATCACCATCAGGCATTGTAAGCAGCCATTGCTATCACACAGGCTGGTTAAAACATTAAGAATGGAGCTAAAGTGCTGAGATTTAGCTCAGTGGTAGAGCACTTGCCTAGCACACATGCACAAGGCCCTGTGTTTGATCCCCTGCATTGCAAAAAAAAAAAAAAAAAAAAAAAAAAAAAAATGGTGCTCAAGCCTGCTCGCTGCTCGATGTGCTCAGACTCATCTGTAGAGGTTGATATGAGCCTGTGAAGGAGTCCATTTCCACCCTAACTAGAGTGGGTGAAAGCAGTGAGGAAAAGATGAGATAGTACTTTGGGGTTGAGAGGGTATTGATTCCACCCCTTCCCTCCTCCCTCTTGCATTCCCAGCATTGTCAAAGGCTGGAGAGAAAAGCAAGATCTTACTTTCTCTAGCCATCAAGCAGTCAACAAGCAGTTGCTGAATTTTTCAGCTTAACCAGCATTGTGATACAAATATATTTTCTGATCTGAGGAAATTTATTCTCTTATTTTATACTCTATTGGGAGTATAAATTAGATAATTAGAGAATATGGAAAATCTTATGTTGGTTGCTAACCACAATAGTTCAGAAAGGAGAAAATTGTCTGAAAAATCCCAGGAAAACTTATTTGGAAGAGGCAGGATTTTTTTTCTGGTGTTTGTGAGTTGAATCAACATTATAAGCAAAGGAGGGGTGGGAAGTGTTCTGAGGACAGCAGGTAAACAGAACGTGGCACCCCAGGTCACTGTGATAAATGGTCTTGAAGTTGTTGGTCTGGCAGAGCAAAGCCAGAAGTTTGAACTCTGTACGTTCTGCCTTGGTGCATACATGAGCAGTGATGCAGTGAAAGTGGAATTTTGTGGAGATCTCTCTTGTAGAAACAGGGTGATTTCCGAGAGGACTACAACTGGTAATAGGAGAACCTGCTGAAGGGGATGGGAGGTTGGCAATAGGAATACAGAAGAAGGATGTGAGTCCTGGAGAATATTTCAAAGTGGAATAGGCAGGACCTAAACATGGGATATTAAGGATGAAGTTGAGGAGAAAGATATAGTGCTAAAATTTCTGACCCGGTAGAGTTGACCAATAGTGATATGTGTTTGAGAAGTGGTTTACACTTTTCAAAGCTTTCATTCACTATCTCACAGTTGTCTGGACTCTTAATGTTTATGTAGTCTAGCTTCATTGTACAGGTGGGGTATTGGATCCAAGAAAGGGTAAAGGGCTGTTCTTAACTTTAGTAGTAGAGCAGAATCTCCAGTGTAGACCTCCCCTCTACTAGGGCAGTTTTAAGACATGAATGGCCTGGAGGAAAGAGTGTGGGGTCAGAAGAAAATCCATCCAATTGACTGACTCCCCATCTCTCCAAGCCAAACAAAACGTACTCAGAAGTGTTCAGAGCCCATCAGTGATTCTGCTAGCAAGAACTGTTTTGAGAACCCAGACCAGGAAGATGGAATCCTTGGGTTATACTGGGTTTTATGATATCCACACTCCTTACTACCCTCTCTTATCCTTTCCTCTTTCACCCCTCCCCCAGATCCCTTTCCTTGCCCTAGGAGTCACTTTTCAGATCTTCTCTTCTAGTTTCCACGTATGAGAGAAAATGTGATGTTTGTTATTCTGAGTCTGCCTTATTTTGCTTACCATGATGACCCCCAGTTCCATTCATTTTCCTGCAAATGATATGATTTCATTTTTATTCATGGTTTAATAGTATTCCATTGTGTAAACTGTATTTTCTTTATCCATTTATCTGTCAATGGATATCTGAGTCAGTTCTATAACTTGGCTATTTTGAATAGTGCCACAAGAAACATGGGCATGTATATGTTTCTTTTGTATTCTGACTTTGTTTAGTTCTGGTATATATCCAGGAGTGGGATAATTGGATCAAGTGGTAGTTCTATTTTTAATTTTAGGAATGTCAATTTTCACAATGGCTGTACTAATTTACATTCTCACCAACTGTGTACACGGGTTCCTTTATCTACATACCTTCTTCAGCATTTGTTATTTTTTGTTTTGTTTGTTTTTCAATAATAGTCTTCTGACTGGAATGAAATGAAATCTCAATGTAGTTTCGATTTGCATCTCCCTGATGGCTAAAGAAATTGGGCATTTTTTCTTTATATTTATTGGCCATTTGTGCTTCTTTTGAGATGTGTCTGTTCAGATCATTTTCCCATGTTTTCATGGAATTACTTGTTCTTTTGATGTTGATTTTTTTGAGTTCTTTCTGCATTCTGAATACTAATCCTCTGTCAGAAGAATAATTAGCAAAGATTTTCTCCCATTCTGTATTAGATTCTTAAAATAGCCAACCCTCTGGTGGTCACCAATGTTTGTGGTTTCCTGTGAAGAAACTCATTCCTCCGAGCTCAGCTTGGAGGGCTGCTAGAGACTTTCTTTTCTTTTCCCTTCCCTTTTTCTTTACCAAGAATTTATTGAGCGCCTAGTATGAATGTGGTAAGAGCATTCATGTGGGGGAGATGGAGGCTTAGAAAATCACAATCTATTAATTTACTTCTTCTACACGCACCGTATGTTTCCTATGTGGTCACTTTGCAAAGTGGCTAGAACACAATGATTGCAAAATTACGGAATAGGATAAGATTCTGAGTTCTCCATGGGAGAGAGACACATTAATGCAGGACTACCATATATGAGATATGCCATGCAAATGATCATATGCCAAAGTCAACCACAGGCTGGCTGGCTTTGGTTTAAGCTGAGAGTGCTTGGTCCTGCTACTTCCCTTTAGAAGAAGGGGTGTTTAGTAGAAATGATGCTTAAAGGTAGCAAAGAAATTGAGAAACCTTTTTTCTCACTTAAACTTGTTTGATATAACATTTCAAAGATTGTATATTTAGGGTTATATACTCTCTTGACTGAGATGCTTTGAAGCTATAAAGGTGTGAGTTATAATAATTTGCCTTCAAGTTATTCATAAAAATCTTGGCTTTCCTATCAAGTTTTGCCCCAAGAAAAACATGAGTTTTTAGAGGAGGGAAAAAAAAATCATATGTTTGCTATTATTTGTTGCCTGAGGAATGTTTCAATTTTGTCTTGTCTTACAAAAGTAAATGAGATTTCAAAAGTCTTTATCAGGGAAACAATGGAATGATGATTGGAGAAGTGATGGGGTATCTTTTTTTAAAAAGAAGCCTATAACTTGGAAGAATCCTAGGATTTGTACCCTGGAGGGGGCCTTAAGATACCTGGCATGCTATGTGTAGTATATGATGATAGTATGTAGAGACTACAAAAAGCTCAACTGGGATTACAGAATCCAACATTCTGTATACTTTTAAATATTTTGTTTTCAACTTGGATGACTTTGATGTGAATACTGATGAAATCAAATAAAATAATTTGAAATGAAATCATTTTATATGTCTTTGAATATACTCCAAACATCATGAAAGAAATCTGTAATAAGAGAATTTGATTTGTCATAAATTTTTTGTAAACCGTGTTCTAAGACTCCACTGTAATCTTTTTTTCCTCTTTCTCACTGCCCCACTTTATCCCTAACTGCAAGGGTAACCAACCAGACATTTGATCCCCAAACAAGTATGACTTTCTCAAGAGGTACACTTAATTAAATGAGGATTTAACAGGAGCATTGGTTTGTGACTTTTCTTTCTGAACTATGTAGAAAAAAGAAAGCTGAAACCTATGATAATGTGACATTTAAGTTGCAAATTTCAAACTGAAAAAAATTAGGAAATGCAGAAGTTATGGTTGTCATGGTAATCCTAGCTAAGTCACAGTGTACTTCCTGAGGATCATTCACAGTACAGTCTTTTATATTACACATTATATCATATACTTTAATGGTACATGGCACACAATTGTTACTAATGCAGTCATTTATAAACGCTTCTTCAGTGGTGACACTGTGCACAACCTGACAGTTGGAATGGAAAACCTAGGAGCCATCACTGCCATTGAGGAGTTCCTGGCTGTGGAGGAGATCCACACTGAACTAACTTATAAGAAGGGCAGTCTCCCTTAAGTGCCCGAATAGCAGGAGGGAGCTGGGAGCTCAGAGAGGGGAAGAAAGCAGTTCTGAGGAGTGGCAGGAAGGGCTTCATAAGGTCACCATGGAGTAGCATTTAAGGGGAGGGTTATATTAGAATCCGATCAGTTGGATTCAAATCCCAGTGGCACTACTCAAGTGGCTTTCTCTCCTTGGACAATTTATTCATCCTCCCTTGCCTCAGTTATAAAGGGGGAGATGACAGTAATAGTTTTTAGCCCTGAGAGGTAATGAGTCCTAACCAAGTTAATATTTGTGAAGTGCCAAAAGTAGTGCCTGGCACATACTAATAGTAAGAACTAGAATTAAGAATGATTAAGATGATAGCATTCAGCTTCTACACACAATTTAAAAAAATGAATAAAGGGAAAAAATGAGGAATGAAGGGATGTGGGCTTGTTGAATTGTAGAGAACCAAGTACAGAAACCAAGAACCAAGGCTAAGGATAGAAACACAGAAAGCTTGTGGTCAGTGAGTAGTGGTGGACAAAAGGCTGCCTGAAAATCATGTATGTGTGTGCATATGTGTGTGTGTGTGTGTGTGATGGTGTGTGTGTGTGTGTGTGGTGTGCTGTGTGTGGGAGGGAGCATTTCCAACTACACATACAACTAGCATGGTAGAAGTTAGAGAATTTGAATTAATCAGAACTTAAGATAGGCAGTCACGATAGAGGAATGAACAAAAACACAACTAACTGAATTTAAAAAAAAAAAGTATTTCAAAACATCAAACACTTTCAAACGTGAGCCACTGCATAAGGCAGGGAAAGGAAGTTCAGGATTAAGTCCAGGGTTTTTGGTATAGGATTCTGGCATAGCCTTTGACTGTGATGGAGACACTGAGTGGTAAAGAAAAGCTGACAACCCAGGATAGAACTAGAACTTAGATAATTATTAAAACTAAATGATACTGAAAATATTGCTTATAAACAATTTGAGGGATGATAGTAAAGTGGAAATTAGAAAGAAATTTATACTCTTCAGTGATTATATTAAAAACAAGAAAGACTGAAGATTAATGAGCCAAGCATTTGACTTAGGAAGTGAAAAGAACAACAAAACCAACACCGAAAAGTGGAATAAAGAAGATAGTAAGTGGAAGATCACAAATTAATGAAGTAGAGAAGACAGATGGCAGAAAGAGCTTTGGAAAAGTTAATAGATTTTTTAAAAAGTGCAGTAAGATGGACTAGTTAGTGTAGCCAAGAACAAAAGGGGAGTGCAAAAAAAAAAAAATGATAAAAGTGCCGAAAAGGGTCACAAGTACATGGGGAGACAGAGCTTTGTAAAATTAGGACATAATATTTAAAACAGTTTTATGAAAATTTAATTTTAAAATTTGGCCTAATGAATAAACTATTGGAAAACCCAGCTTCCAAAAAGGATCAAAAAAGAAATACAAGACACAAATGTTGATTTAATAATTTAAAGAACAGAATAACCAACTTAAAGTCTTCTGAGAGAGTTATTCTGACAAGTTCTAATAATCATTGTTGGGTCAAATAATTCTAAACATACATAGATGCTTCCAGAGAAGAAAAAGGGGGGAATTCCCTCTTTTTGAGGTTGCTGTAATCTTGTTGTGATGTCCAGCTACAAGGATAATACAAAAAAAAAAAATAAAATTACAGACCAATCACACTCATGAATGTAAATGAAATCAAAATACTAACATACGAAACCCAGAAATACTAAGAAGTGAAAAAAATGCATAACTCAGGTGGCTTCACATCAGGAATGAATGGTTGACTCAACGTTAGAAAAATTATGTGATTCACCACATTCGCAGATTAAAGGAGAAAAACCATCTGAGCATCTTTTTTTTTTTTTTTTAAGGGCATCAGCATTATCATTTTATCAGCTCATTATAAAAGTTGAAATCCAGTAAACAATTCCATACTTAAGGTCTTACAAAACACTGCCTGTTCACAAAGGACAATAACACAGTTTGTTAGAGAAGTGAACATCCAATGTGGTTCTTTTTTTTTTTTTTAATTAATTTTTATTGTAGGTTGTTCAAAACATTACATAGTTCTTGATATATCATATTTCACACTTTGATTCAAGTGGGATATGAGCTCCCATTTTTACCCCATATACAGATTGCAGAATCACTTCAGTTGCACAACCATTGATTTACATATTGCCATTCTGGAGTCTGTTGTATTCTGTGCCTTTCCTATCCTCTACTATCCCCCCTCCCCCCTCCCCTCTCCTCTTCTCTCTCTACCCCCTCTACTGTAATTCATTTCTCCCCCTTATATTTTCCCTCCTTTCCCCTCACTTCCTCTTGTATGTAATTTTTTATACCCCTGAGGGTCTCCTTCCATTTACATGCAATTTCCCTTCTCTCTCCCTTTCCCTCCCACCCCTCATCCCTGTTTAATGTTAATCTTCTTCTCATGCTCTTCGTCCCTACTCTGTTCTTAGTTACTCTCCTTATATCAAAGAAGACATTTGGCATTTGTTTTTAAGGGATTGGCTAGCTTCACTTAGCATAATCTGCTCTAATGCCATCCATTTCCCTCCAAATTCTATGATTTTGTCATTTCTTAATGCAGAGTAATACTCCATTGTGTATAAATGCCACATTTTTTTTATCCATTCGTCTATTGAAGGGCATCTAGGTTGGTTCCACAGTCTTGCTATTGTGAATTGTGCTGCTATGAACATGGATGTAGCAGTGTCCCTATAGTGTGCTCTTTTTAGGTCTTTGGGGAATAGACCGAGTAGTGGAATAGCTGGATCAAATGGTGGTTCCATTCCGAGCTTTCCAAGAAATCTCCATACTGCTTTCCAAATTGGCCGCACCAATTTGCAGTCCCACCAGCAATGTACAAGAGTACCCTTTTCCCCACATCCTCGCCAGCACTTGTTGCTGTTTGACTTCCTAATGGCTGCCAATCTTACTGGAGTGAGATGGTATCTTAGGGTGGTTTTGATTTGCATTTCTCTGACTGCTAGAGATGGTGAGCATTTTTTCATATACTTGTTGATTGATTGTATGTCCTCCTCTGAGAAATTTCTGTTCAGGTCCTTGGCCCATTTGTTGATTGGGTTATTCGTTATCTCATTGTCTAATTTTTTTAGTTCTTTGTATATTCTGGATATTAGGGCTCTGTCTGAAGTGTGAGGAGTAAAGATTTGTTCCCAGGACGTAGGCTCCCTATTTACCTCTCTTATTGTTTCTTTTGCTGAGAAAAAACTTTTTAGTTTGAGTAAGTCCCATTTGTTGATTCTAGTTATTAACTGTTGTGCTATGGGTGTCCTATTGAGGAATTTGGAGCCCGACCCCACAGTATGTAGATCATAGCCAACTTTTTCTTCTATCAGACGCCATGTCTCTGATTTGATATCAAGTTCCTTGATCCACTTTGAGTTAACTTTTGTGCATGGCGAGAGAAAGGGATTCAGTTTCATTTTGTTGCATATGGATTTCCAGTTTTCCCAACACCATTTGTTGAAGATGCTATCCTTCTTCCATTGCATGCTTTTAGCCCCTTTATCAAATATAAGATAGTTGTAGTTTTGTGGATTGGTTTCTGTGTCCTCTATTCTGTACCATTGGTCCACCTGCCTGTTTTGGTACCAGTACCATGCTGTTTTTGTTACTATTGCTCTGTAGTATAGTTTGAAGTCTGGTATAGCTATACCGCCTGATTCACATTTCCTGCTTAGAATTGTTTTTGCTATTCTGGGTCTTTTATTTTTCCATATGAATTTCATGATTGCTTTCTCTATTTCTACAAGAAATGCCGTTGGGATTTTGATTGGCATTGCATTAAACCTATAGAGAACTTTTGGTAATATCGCCATTTTGATGATGTTACTTCTACCTATCCATGAACAGGGTATATTTTTCCATCTTCTAAGATCTTCTTCTATTTCTCTCTTTAGGGTTCTGTAGTTTTCATTGTATAAGTCTTTCACCTCTTTTGTTAGGTTGATTCCCAAGTATTTTATTTTCTTTGAGGATATTGTGAATGGGGTGGTTGTCCTCACTTCCATTTCAGAGGATTTGTCGCTGATATACAGGAATGCCTTTGATTTATGCGTGTTGATTTTATAGCCTGCCACTTTGCTGAATTCATTTATTAGCTCTAATAGTTTCTTTGTAGACCCTTTTGGGTCTGCTAGGCATAGAATCATGTCATCTGCAAATAGTGATAATTTGAGTTCTTCTTTTCCTATTTTTATGCCTTGAATTTCTTTCGTCTGTCTAATTGCTCTGGCCAGTGATTCGAGAACTATGTTGAACAGAAGTGGTGAGAGAGGGCATCCCTGTCTTGTTCCAGATTTTAGAGGGAATGCCTTCAGTTTTTCTCCATTCAGAATGATGCTAGCCTGAGGCTTAGCATAGATTGCTTTTACAATGTTGAGGTATGTTCCTGTTATCCCTAGTTTTTCTAGAGTTTTGAACATAAAGGGATGCTGTACTTTGTCGAATGCTTTTTCCGCATCTATCGAGATGACCATATGGTTCTTATTTTTAAGCCTGTTGATGTGGTGAATAACATTTATTGATTTCCATATATTGAACCAACCTTGCATCCCAGGGATAAATCCTACCTGATCATGGTGCACAATTTTTTTGATATGTTTTTGTATCCGGTTCGCCAGAAGTTTATTGAGGATTTTTGCATCTAGGTTCATTAGAGATATTGGTCTGTAGTTTTCTTTCTTTGAAGTGTCTTTGTCTGGTTTAGGAATCAGGGTGATGTTGGCCTCATAGAATGAATTTGGAAGTTCTCCCTCTTTTTCTATTTCCTGAAATAGCTTGAAAAGTATTGGTATTAGTTCCTCTTTAAAGGTTTTGAAAAACTCTGCTGTATACCCATCCGGTCCTGGGCTTTTCTTAGTTGGTAGTCTTTTGATGGTATCTTCTATTTCCTCAATTGATATTGGTCTGTTTAGGTTGTCAATATCTTCCTGACTCAATCTGGGCCAATCATATGACTTAAGAAATTTATCGATGCCTTCACTATCTTCTATTTTATTGGAGTATAAGGATTCAAAATAATTTCTGATAATCTTCTGTATTTCTGAAGTGTCTGTTGTGATATTGCCTTTTTCATCCCGTATGCTGGTAATTTGAGTTCTCTCTCTTCTTCTCTTTGTTAGCGTGGCTAAGGGTCTGTCGATTTTATTTATTTTTTCAAAGAACCAACTTTTAGTTTTGTCAATTTTTTCAATTGTTTCTTTCGTTTCGATTTCATTAATTTCAGCTCTGATTTTAATTATTTCTTGTCTTCTACTTCTTTTGCTGTTGTTTTGCTCTTCTTTTTCTAGGATTTTGAGTTGAAGTATTAGATCATTTATTTGTTGGTTTTTTCTTTTTTTAAGGAATGAACTCCAAGCAATAAATTTTCCTCTTAGAACTGCTTTCAATGTGTCCCATAGATTCCGATATGTTGTGTCTGTGTTTTCATTTATCTCTAAGAATTTTTTAATTTCCTCCTTGATGTCTTCTATAACCCATTGATCATTCAGTAACCTATTGTTCATTCTCCAAGTGATGCATGATTTTTCCTTACTTCTTTTATCGTTAATTTTCAATTTCATTCCATTATGATCAGATAAGATGCATGGTATTATCTCTACTCCTTTATATTGTCTAAGAGTTGCCCTGTGACATAATATATGATCTATTTTTGAGAAGGATCCATGTGCTGCTGAGAAAAAAGTGTAACTGCTTGATGTTGGGTGGTATATTCTATATATGTCAATTAAGTCTAGGTTATTAATTGTGTTATTGAGCTCTATAGTTTCCTTATTCAACTTTTGTTTGGAAGATCTGTCCAGTGGTGAGAGAGGTGTGTTGAAGTCTCCCATGATTATTGTATGGTGGTCTATTAGACTCTTGAACTTGAGAAGAGTTTGTTTGATGAACATAGCTGCACCATTGTTTAGGGCATATATATTTATGATTGTTATGTCTTGTTGGTGTATGGTTCCTTTGAGAAGTATGTAGTGTCCCTCTTCATCCCTTTTGATTAACTTTGGCTTGAAATCTATTTTATTTGATATGAGTATGGACACTCCTGCTTGTTTCCGAAGTCCATATGAGTGATATGATTTTTCCCAACCTTTCACCTTCAGTCTATGTATGTCTTTTCCTATCAAATGCGTCTCCTGAAGGCAGCATATTGTTGGGTCTTGTTTAGTGATCCATTCTGCTAGCCTGTGTCTCTTAATTGGTGAGTTTAAGCCATTAACATTCAGAGTTATTATTGAGATATGGGTTGTTCTTCCAGCCATATTTGTTTATTTATGTTACTAAACATGGTTTGTTTTCCTCTTTGATTATTCCCCCCCACCTTTACTGTACTACCTCCCGCTGTTGGTTTTCATTGATATTTTCCATTTCCTCTTCCTGTAATATTTTGCCGAGGATGTTTTGAAGAGATGGTTTTCTAGCTGCAAATTCTTTTAACTTTTGTTTATCATGGAAGGTTTTAATTTCATCTTCCATCCTGAAGCTTAATTTTGCTGGATACACAATTCTTGGTTGGAACCCATTTTCTTTCAGTGTTTGAAATATGTTATTCCAGGATCTTCTAGCTTTCAGAGTCTGTGTTGAAAGATCAGCTGTTATCCTGATTGGTTTACCCCTAAATGTAATCTGCTTCCTTTCTCTTGTAGCTTTTAAAATTCTCTCCTTATTCTGTATGTTGGGCATCTTCATTATAATGTGTCTAGGTGTGGATCTCTTATGATTTTGCACATTCGGCGTCCTGTAGGCTTCTAGGATTTGGGATTCTGTCTCATTCTTCAAGTCTGGGAAGTTTTCTCGTATTATTTCGTTGAATAGATTGCTCATTCCTTTGGTTTGGACCTCAATACCTTCCTGTATCCCCATGACTCTTAAGTTGGGTCTCTTTATGTTATCCCATATTTCTTGAATGTTCTGCTCATGGTTTCTTAACAGCTTTGCTGAGCTGTCTATGTTCTTCTCCAGTTGAAATACTTTGTCTTCATTGTCTGATGTTCTATCTTCTAAGTGTTCTACTCTGCTGGTAGTATTCTCAATTGAGTTTTTAAGTTGGTTTATTGTTTCCTGCATTTCCAGGATTTCTGTTTGTTTGTTTTTTATAACCTCTATCTCCCTGTATAATTGATCTTTAGCTTCTTGGATTTGTTTATATAATTGATTGTCAAAGTGGTCGAAGTGGTCTTTCATTGTCTGATTTTGCTGTCTAATGTCTTCCTTGAGACTCCAGATCATCTGAAGCATGTATATCCTGAATTCTTTATCTGACATTCCATCTGCTGCAGATATTACCTCTTCTAAAGTTGAGTTGACCTGCATTGCTTGTGGTCCTTTCTTTCCTTGTCTTTTCATACTGATCGCGTTTCTTTCTGCTTGGTGAAACTGTTGTGTTATTGATTTTTCCCCCTATATATTTATATTGCTCTTGTATAGCTGCAAAGTCTCCCTCGCAGGCTTTGGCGGTGGCTCTGCCCCTCCTCCAATTGAGGCAATGTGCCTACCACGCCAGGAGGCCGCTGTACCTGTACTTTCAATGGGCCTGTTCTTTCGGTGGTCACAGGTCCGCCTACCTTGCAGGCGTGAGCAGCGGCTTTGCCCCTCCGCTGGCCACTAGGCCTGTTCTGTCTGTCGGTTGCAGGTCTGTCTACCTAAAAGGCGCTGGTGGCGGCTCTGCCCCTCCCCCGACCGGGGCGATGTATCTGGCGGGCCACTGGGCCTGTTTTGTCGGTGGTCACGGTTCCACCTACCTTGCACGCGCGTGGAGCAGCTGTGTCCCTCCGAGAGTTGCTGGGCCTGACCTGCCGGTGGGTGGCAAGTGCACCTACCTTGCAGGCACGGGGGTGGCTCTGCCGTTCCGCGGGTCACTGGGCCTGATCTGCTGGTGAGTCGCAAGTCTGCCTACCTTGCAGGCGCCCGGTGGCTCTGCCCCTCCCCCAACCGGGGCGGGGCGATGTGTCTGGCCGGCCGCTGGGCCTGTTCTGTTGGTGGTCACAGTTCAGCCTACCTAGCAGGCACGTGGGGCAGCTGTGCCCCTCCGCAGGTTTTTGGGCCTGACCTGCCGGTGGGTCGCAGGTCTGCCTACCTTGTAGGCTCAGGGGGTGGCTCTGCTGCTCTGTGTATTGCTGTGCCTGTTCTGCTGGTGGGTAGTGGGTCCGCCTACCTTGCAGGCGCCCGGCGACTCTGCCCCTCCCCCAACTGGAGCGATGTGTCTGGCGGTCCATTGGGCCTGTTTTGTCGGTGGTCACAGTTCCGCCTACCTTGCACACGCGTGGAGCAGCTGTTTCATTAGTGCCTGGGCACACTCTCCTTGTTTGCCTCCCTCAGGCCCTAAGTTTGTAGAGCTTGGGGCTGAGAACCCCCAGCAAATTTGCTTACCTTCTGGTAGCCACGCCCCCGTATCTGGTGCAAGAGACCTCAGTTGTCAGCACTGGTGGGAGCGGTAGCTGGGAGACTCGCGCCACGCGGCTCCGGCCGGCTCCTGCGTCAGCGCCGCCTCGGCTCCCGCTGGTTCCCGTGCCGCTGCCGCGGTTCCCGCCAGCTCCGGCCGGCTCCCGCGCCGCTCCTGCTAATTTAGAATCCGCTGCGAAGGAATCTCTTTGGTCAATCTTTGGTGACTTCCCCTCTCTGCTATGGCGGGCCCCTGGCTCCTTGCAGGAGTGACCGAAGGGAGAGGTGGAACTGGCTTGTCTCTTGTCTGACACAATCTCTGGCTTTAGATCCCAGTTCGCTAATTCATAGAAGCTTGGTTAGATTTCCTTCCAGTCCTCTCAAGGGGGGGAGCCCTTTCCCGGTGGGCAGGGCCGTTAGCAGAGCCGGAAGGGCACGGGCCTTCTGTCGGGCCAGGCGGGGACCCTTCTGGCTGCGCTGGGCCGCCGGGGGCGCCCACAGAGCCAGGCAGACGGCGCCCGCGTGGCTAAGAGCCGGGCGGGGTGACCCTTCGCAGAGCGGGCGGGCCGCCAGGAGTGCCGGGATGGTGGGAGCTGTCTGCCGGCCGGGCAGGGACCCTTCTCGACGAGCAGGGCCGCCGGGGGCGCTTGTAAAGCCGGGTGGCTGCAGCCGCGTGGCTAAGACCCAGGCGGGCGGGGTGGCTGTTTGCAGAGCAAGAGCGGGATGGCTGGAGCTGTCTGCCGGCCTGGCGGGGACCCTTCTCGCCGAGCAGGGCCGCCGGGGGCACTTGTAAAGCCGGGTGGCTGCAGCCCCGTGGCTAAGACCCAGGCGGGCGGGGTGGCTGTTTGCAGGGCAAGAGCAGGGCCGCCAGGGTAGCCGGGATGGCGGAAACTGTCTGTCGGCCGGGCAGGGACCCTTCTCACTGAGCAGGGCCGCCGGGGGCGCTTGTAAAGCCGGGCGGCTGCCGCCTCGTGGCTAAGAACCAGGCGGGCGGGGTGGCTGTTTGCAGAGCAAGAGCGGAATGGCGGGAGCTGTCTGCCAGCTGGGCGGGGACCCTTCTCGCTGAGCAGGGCCGCCGGGGTGCTTGTAAAGCCGGGTGGCTGCAGCCACGTGGCTAAGACCCAGGCGGGCGGGGTGGCTGTTTGCAGGGCAAGAGCGGGGCCGCCAGGGTAGCCGGGATGGCGGAAACTGTCTGTCGGCCAGGCAGGGACCCTTCTCGATGAGCAGGGTCGCCGGGGGCGCTTGTAAAGCCGGGCAGCTGCAGCCTCGTGGCTAAGAACCAGGCGGGCGGGGTGGCTGTTTGCAGAGCAAGAGCGGGATGGCTGGAGCTGTCTGCCGGCCTGGCGGGGACCCTTCTCGATGAGTAGGGCCGCCGGGGGCGCTTGTAAAGCCGGGTGGCTGCAGCCGCGTGGCTAAGACCCAGGCGGGCGGGGTGGCTGTTTGCAGGGCAAGAGCGGGGCCGCCAGGGTAGCCGGGATGGCGGAAGCTGTCTGCTGGCCGGGCGGGGACCCTTCTGCCGCGCTTCTCTGGGCCGCCTGCCGCTTGCAGAAGCGGCCGGTGGCCGCGGGATTGGACTCTGAGCCCGCGCTGCCGGTCAAGTTTCACTTGTCTGGGGCAAACTGTCACGTCTAATAAACTTACTAATTCTCGGCAGGTCTCCTTTCAACGGAATTTTGCTAGAAGATCCTCAGTAGGTAGAATGTAGCTGTTTTAATGGGTGTTTCTGATCCCATTAATGTGGAGATATTGAAAGTGCTGCTTCCTCGCCGGCCGCCATGTTGGATTCCCCATCTGAGCATCTTAATTGTACCATTTGCTAAAATTCATCTAGAAAACTAGGAGCAAAGGGGAACTTCCTAAGTTGAAAATGAGAAAGTATGATTAACTCACATCAAAGATAGTGCTGGATGACAAACAGTTATAATAATACACTGTAAAGTTAGAAACACAGTCAATGTGAGCACAACAAAGAGGGAAAAAGGAAGGAAGGAAGGAAGGAAGGAAGGAAGGAAGGAAGGAAATACATAAGATTTCAAAAGGAAAAAACCGAAACAAAACAATAAAACTGTAATTAAGTCAAGATGGTACAATTGTTTACTAGAAAACCCAAACAGACTAATTGGTAGAATCAACAAAGGAGTTTGTTAAGCTTGATCAAAAGATCTATGTGTGAAACCAACAACTTTGCTATGTATCCTTCACAAAGAGATTATGGACTTAGAAAATGAACAAAATTGCAAGATACTTAGGAATAAATCTAATTAAAATATTTCTAATAACTGAAAGATAAATTTAAAACTTTATTAAATTATGTTTTAAATTTGAGAGAAATATCATATTTATCATAGTATGACTCAATTATCTCAACCTTAATATAAAGATTCAATGTAAATACAATCAAATTTAAAAGTTTTCTTGGAACAGGCAGCATGATTTTGTGGTTTATGAAATCACACGGGGTCAAGAATTGGCAAGACAATTTTGAAGAAGCAGAGGTAGTCCTACCAAATTATAAAGATTTTTGTTACAAATTTATGGTAGTTAACACAATGTCATATTGGTTCAAGAATACACTAGTAGAAACAGATTTACATATAACCTTACAATACAATAAAGCTGGTGTTGTAAAATAATGGGTTAAAATAATTATTCAATAAACTATACTGAGAAAATTGGTCATCACTAATGAGAAATACAGAATGAACAAAAGGAAATTTAATCTTTAATTCACCACATATCTAAATATTAATTCTAGATGGGTAGAGGATTTTAATGTGAAAATAAAAAATTTAAAGCATATTATCAGAGAAGCAAACATATAAACCTTTTGTGACCTTGATGTAGAGAAGAACTTCTTGTACATTTCCAAAATGGAATCCACAAGTTAAAATATTGATAAATTAAATTACATTTAGATTAAGATCTATTTTTGATTAAAAAATACCATAAAGAAAAAAAGATCATAAATGAGGATAACATATTTCTATACACATATCAAATAAAATTTGTTTCCATAAAATGTAAGGCTACAGTGAAAATTAATAAATTCAAACAATACAATGGAAAAATAAAGTTTGTGTGTTGTGTGTAGATATATAAGCAGAAGCCAAAGCATTAATGCAAATAAATGTACAAAGTATTACTAGTATTCAAATGTGTAAAACTTAAGATTATAATATGATACTATTTCACACCCACTATATTGGTAAGACTCAAGTCTGGCAATACCCAGGGTTGGGAAGAAAGATGAACAATTATATAAACACCATTTGGGTAATATGATATTACGCAGTGAAATGGAAGATTCACATGCCCTATAACTAGTAAATGTGATTATTTATACCTTTAATAGCTCTTGCATTTTCATTTTAGAATTCTTTTTTTTCATTTTAGTATTTTTAACAGAGCATTCATAATAAACAACATAACTGGATACAAACTGAATATTCATTAAAATTGAACATATAAAGTTTAGTACAGCCTACAATGGAACACCATATATTAGAAAGAATGAAATGGGATCTTTCAGAATGACAGATAAAGACCTTGGTTGGCCCTCTCCTCAGTAAGATAACAATTTAACCAGTGAAAATCATAAAGTATGAAAATTTGAAGTCCATGAAAATTGTATTTGTACCTATAGAAAATGAGGAAATGTTCATCTAAAAAAAAATCAATGTCATTTCATTCAGTAAGAATATAGTAATGTACAAAAAAAGAGCATAAACCATTACCAAAATGGGATTTATTCTAGGATGTTCTGGTTTGGATGTGAGGTGTCTTCCAAAAGCTCATGTCTGAGACAATTGAGGGAGGGTTCAGAGGGGAGATGATGGGCTGTGCGAGCCTTAACCCAATCAGTGAATTAATCCCCTTATTGGATTAACTGAGTGGTAACTAGGAGTGGGTGGGTATGTTGGAGGAGGTGGGCATTGGGGGCGTGGTTTGGGTATATATTTTGAATCTGGCAAGTGGAGTCCCTCTCTCTGCTGTCTGATATCATTTGAGCCACTTCCCTCTGCCATACTCTTCTACCGTGATATTCTGCCTCAGCTTGAGCCCCTGAGGAATGGAACCGATTCTCTTTGGACTGAGACCTCTAAAACTGTGAGCCCGCAAATAAACTTTTCCTCTTCTGCAGTTGTTCTGGTCAGATCTTTCAGTCACAACAGCAAAAAAGCTGACTAAAACACAGGAATGTAATGTTGATTCAACACACACAAAAAATCAATTAATGTAATATAACGTTAGAGTAAAAAATAAGAACCACAGATGCAGAAAAAGCGTTTGAAAACATTCTAAACTAAGTTTATAAAGGAACTTCTCAACGTGATAAGAATCATGAAGATCATATGTGAAAAATGCAGAACTAGTGTCATATTTAATGGTAAAAATGGAATTTTTTTTCTCCCTAAGATTAGAAACAAGACAAAGATTTCCTTTCTTGCCATTTTTATTTAATATTTTATTTAATATTTAAACGCTGTAGCAAAACAGACAAGTAAAAGAAAGAAAGCTTAGGATCAGAGGAAAAAATAAAACTCTTTATTTGCAGAAGACATGATTATTTTCCATTTAAAAGATACTGTGGAATACATGAGTAACAATTAGAACAAATAATCAAGCTAAATATGATTCCAGAATACTGAAGTAATAAACAAAAATAAATTGTACTTATATACACAAGCAATGAACAATCTGAAAATGAAATTAAGAAAACAATTCCATTTACAATACTGTCAAAGAGAATAAAATACTTCACAATATACTTAACAAAACATTGCAAGAATTGGATTTTGAAATCCTGTGTAATGAAACCTCCATAAAACCCCAGAAGTACCGGGGCCAGAGAGCTTGACTCTATGTGGAGGCTCTTGGAGGGAGGTCCCTGCAAGCCTCATGCTCCTTCCCACGTGCTCCTTGCCCTATGCCTCTATATTCTCTGTAATGTACTTTATAAAAAACTGGTAAATGGAAGTAAACTGCTTTCCTGACTCCTATTAACTGCTGCTATAGCAAATTATTTGAATATGAGGTGAGGGGTCATGGGAATTCTGATTTATAGTCATTGGTCAGAAGCCCTGGAAGACAACCTGGGATGTATGATTGGCGTCAGAAGTGGGGGGCAGGCTGTGGGACTGATTCTTTAATGGGATCTGATGCTATCTCCAGATATATAATAGCAGAATTGAACTGAGTTGTTGTTTGCTGCAAAAGGAATTGATTGGTTGCTGGTGGGGAGAAACCTCCACATGTATTTTGGTGACCAGATTCACAGAAGTATTCTGTGTTGATTATTCATGAGAGTAGAATAGGGGGAAAAAAGACCTTTATTAGTTCCTCTTACTACTATTAATTATAAAGATAAGAGCTATATATAATATCTATATAGATATTTTATATCAATAATATTTATACATAATATTATATAGATAATTTTTGTATATGTCTTCTTTTTTCTTTTTATTGATTTTTTTTAATACAAGACAGAGGAATGCATTACAATTCTTATTACACATAGAGAGCACAATTTTTCATATCTATATATAAAGTATGTTCACGCCAATTCATACCTTTATACGTGTACTTTGGTTTTTTTTCCACATTACAATTCTTATTACATGTATATACCACAGTTTTTCATATCTCTGTATTTGGATAATGATGTCCATCACATTCCACCATCCTTGCTAATCCCCTGCCCTCTCTCTTTCTCTCCCACACCTCTTCTCTATCTAGAATTCATCTAATACTCCCATTCTCCCCCTCCCTACCCAACTATGAGTCAACCTCCTTATATCAGAGAAAACATTAGGCATTTATTTTTTTGGGATTGGCTAACTTCACTTAGCATTATCTTCTCCAACGCCATCCATTTACCTGCAAATGCCATGATTTTATTCTCTTTTATTGCTGAGTAAAATTCCATTGTGTATATACGCCACATTTTGGTGAGGATATTGAGAAAAAGGCACACTCATACATGGATGGTGGGACTGAAAATTGGTGCAGCCAATATGGAAAGCAGTATGGAGGTTCCTTAGAAAACTTGAATAGAACCACCATTTGACCCAGCTATCCCTCTCCTCCGTCTATACCTATAGGACTTAAAAACAGCACACTACAGGGACACAGCCACATCAATGTTTACAGCAGCACAATTCACAATAGCTAAACTGTGGAGCCAACCTATATGCCCGTCAGTGGATGAGTGGATTAAAAAAAATGTAGCATGTATCTGTCTTTTAATCTCTATCTATATTTAAGATCCACATCTTGCATTTTGGTTTTAAGATATAGAAAATAATAGTGAAATTATTTTTATACATTCTATCTTCTCTTGAGAATAATTATTTTATTTTTGCATTTGGATTTTAAAACACATTTAAAATACTATTAAGACATTTTAAAATGCAAATACTGTCCAGCCCTTTTACATTTTGACTTTCCAATATTTGTCACATTGGTGTTAGTTGGATGGAATGCATCTTGAGTTTTTTCTGAGCTAAGTATGTAAGTAGTCAATTTTCTGGGCTCTTTTATATCTGAGAATGTCTTTGTGTTGCCCTTATATAAAAATAGTATTTTTCTATTATAAAATTACTGGGCCATACCATTTCTCCCAGAACTCCAGGTGTTGTTTCATTATTTCTTGGAATTTAATATTATAGAAAAGAGTTTGGAGCAAATTGATTTTTATTTCTTTGTTAGAAATGTCGTTTTTTATTCAGCTTGAATACCACTAAGGTATTTTGTTTCTATCCTGACTTCAAAAAATTTTTCCAGTCAGTATCCAGAAATAAGTTCCTTAATTAGTTTTGCCTGTAGTGACCTTACTCGATACAAAGCTCTTCCCTTAACACAGGAATTTTTTTTTTCCCTGAAATTGCATTCATTCATGACTCTAGCCTTTCATTTTCTGTAAGTTCTTTCAACTATTTTCTTCATTTTCAGTTCTTCACAGAAAAGTTCTCAAGTTTTGCTCCTACAGGATCAGAGCTGATCTTTACTCAATCAATAGTGTGTTTTTTACTCTGACACTTTTAAAGTTTTGATTGTGTAAATAACACCTTTAATAAGTATATGCGTGGCTGAGCTTGATAAAATGAATGCTCATAATGAAACCTCCCCCTAAGAGCTGTGGAAGGTACTTCTTACCAGAATTAGCATGACCTTGGACTTCGTGTTTCTAATCCCTCTGATTTTTTTAAAAGAACTCTTTTATTTTATAATGGTTTGAGAATCACAGAGAAAATTGTGGAGATAGTACAGGGAGTTCCCATATAGTCCTGGCTATTTTAGTTAACATGCTGTAATTTGGATTCTTTTCTGATTGTTTGAATCTAATCTGTCTCATTTTTACCTAGTTTTCTTTGGACTGTAATAGAGTCCAGCTGCTCATATTTTATAGAAGATACTAGACAGTTTGCTGAAATTTTCATGCGTGTCCCTCAAGTAATCTTTTTTCAAGTGTTCTTCTTTTGAGCCCTCGGGATGGTGATTTTCCCTCTTATGTTGGCAGCAGTTTTTAATAAGACTCGTGTTAGTGTCCTAACTTTGCCCCAACAAAGCAGAGCCAACGGAGTGGCTAACAGAGCAGAAATATATTCTCTCATGGTTCTCATGGGTGGAACTCCAAAATCAAGATGCGAGGCTTCTAAGGATGACCCTTCCTTCTCTCCTGCTGCTTCTGATAGCGCAGGCACTCCTTGGCTGGTGGTTGCATGGGTGACTCCCAGTTTCTGCTCCATCTTCCTCGGTTTCTGTCTTCATGTGGCACTGCTGTGTTTGTGTTCCAATTTCTCTCTTCTTAGAAGGATGCCAGTCAGATTAAGGGCCCACCCTCCTCTAGCATGGCCCCATTTCAAATGAACTCATCACGTCTGCAACAACCTCGTTTCCATATAGGTTCACATTCACAGATGAATTCCCTGTCATATTTTGTTCCCGGTTCTCTTCTTTTCTTCTTCCCTTTGCTTTTCTTCATTTTTCTCCAGAGCTGCTACCATACTGAGGATATCTGTATTATCACTCATGTCCATCCTCTGATCCTTTGGTTTCTGGGATTTTCAATATCTCCTTAGTTGTGTGATGATAGGAATTGGGAAGGAAGGGTGGGGAAGGACTGCTCTGCAGAACCTGGAGGTGGTGCGATGAATATTGGCTTAGTGGTCTTGGTGATTTAGAACCAGAGGAAGGGGAGGGAAGCTGGGGTGACTGGCGAGTGGGAGCCCCACCAGCTGTGCAAATTCAGCTCAAGTTCTGGTGTTGAATGTTTCTTCAGTCTTAGAATACAGTGTTGTTGATGATGTTTGTCTTCATTCTTTATCTTGTATCTTTATGATAATTTAAATATTTACTAGAAAGTTGAATGTGTGGCCAAGGAAATAACATTAGAGACAGTTTTCTTGTAAATCTTTCTCTTTAGAGCTGATACTTTTCATTTTAATATTGTTGGCAATTAGAGAACTAAGACTGTTTAATTTTAAGCATATAATTTTCAATTTGGGAAACTACATAGTTCTGTAATAGTGCCCTGTAACAAATTACCACAAACTAGGTGGTTTAAAACAACAGAAATCTATTCTCCCATAGTCTGGAGATCAGAAGTCTGGAATCAGTATCCCTTGGCCAAAATCAAGGTGTTATTAGGGCTCTGCACCCTCTGGAGGGTGGGGGTGTGGGGTGGAGTGTGGAGTGGGGAATGAGTTCCTTGCCTCTTCCAGTGCCTGGTGACTGCCCACATTCTCTGCCTTGTGGCCACTTGTCAATCTCACCTTCCCATCTCCTATTCTGTATAAGTAAAACCTTCCTCTGCTTCCCCCTTAAAAAACACCTGTGATTGCATTTAGTATCTGAATGATAAATCTCATCTCAAGATCCTTTACTATACCTCAAAGTCCTTTCCCTGTATAAGTAAAAATTAAAGGTTCTAGGCATTAGAACTTCATATCGTTGAGGGATGCTTATTCTGCTGACCTCAGGCACCATCTACAATGAGCCAGCAATTGCACACACACAAATACATACACACACTCACACACTTCTTTTTTTCCCACCCAAAGTCATGCAAATAAGAGTTCATTGAAGCATGAACTATAGCAGTCAGAAACTAGAACATCCCCAAATCCATCAACAGTAGAGTGCATGAATAAGCTCTGATGTGGTTATACAATGGAATACTTTACAGCAATGAGAATGAAAGTACTCAGACTACATACAGCAACATGGATGAATCTCACACATGTAATGAGACTGAAAGAAGACAGATTCAGAAGAGTGATCCCTTTAAGAGTCCACTTGTATAATAGTAAAAGCTGGCAAAAAGAACCTGTGGTGTCAAAAGTTGGAATCATGGTTTCCGCAGAGGGCACTGGCCAGAAGAGGGTTCAGGAGGGTTTGGAGGTGCTGGTAAGATTTCTTTGGCCTGGATACTGGTTCCTCAGGTAATTTCACTTGGTGAAAATTTACAGAATCTCTCATTTATGTATATTAAAAAAAAAGAATAATTGGGTGGAAAAGAAAACTAACAGGTCACTCAGGATCAAGCAGAATTTTCAAGGACAGTGACCAACCCTCTGGAGCCAGAAGAGGAAGATGTCAGCCAGACTTTGGGTCAAAGTCAGGGCTTCAGGAGTTAGAGGCTACCAGAGCCTAAGAACAGATGGATGAAGCAGATAATATTTAAAGAAGTAGCAGATCTTCTCAAATTCTTCACAAAAACACAAAATAAATGAACCAGTTGGGATAGATGGACCGTGAGATAAAGCAGACGTGGGGTGTGCAGGCAGGAAGTTGGGTGGGTTAAGTCAAGAACTATTAAGGATTATGCTGTCCGATATGATGCCAATTTCTACCTGTGGTTATTGGTTACTTGAAATGTGGACAGTCCAATACGAGATATCTGTAATCAGATTCCAAAGATATAAAAAGAATAATATCTTTTTATATTGATTTCATGTTGAAATGACAATTTTTGATATATTAGATAAGATATATATGTATTATATAAAATAATATATGTATAAAATTAAAGCAAATTACATGTTTTTTTAAATTTAAACAGGTGACCACTAGAACAATTAAAAAGATTTTATATGTCTAGCATCTATGATTTGCTTTTTTTTTTTTTCTGTCAGGCAACATTGATCTAGACCTTGGTATATGTGATAGACAGTTGTTAGGTATGTGAGTTATTGTTTCTTCCTCTTCTGGCTAATGTAGGACTTGGACGAGGACCTGATTTGGTTTAGCTCTGAAATGGAAAGATTAGAGAGACTGAAGTTGGTAAGTGAACAAGAGAATTGTTAATTCAGACTTTTTATATCCATGGGAAACCTAATAGTTCAAGCCTGTGTGTTTAAAACTAAGGTATCAGTGTGAAATTGTGGTTATATAAGCTCTTAACAAATAAATCCAGGGTATAGATTATTATAAGCATCTTTTTGGGAGAAGATGGTGAAATAAAGTGGGCAGGGAACAGTCATTGAAATCAAACATTCCCTAATTGCAGCACAGGCTCTGTACTTGCAGGCTGGGTATACTTCTGGGACATCATTTCTCTGGATCTCATTTTCACAGCTATATAATAGGCTTATTAATCTCTACCTAGTAAGGTAGGCGTTAAGTTTAAAATAATGCATAAAGCATATAGCATGTAAATGACTGTCCAAACGTGGTAGTTATTTTCATTCTTGAGTTCATTCATTGAAAAGTCTACATAAATAAAATGTCCTAGTGGTTAAGCGCCCCTGGGTTTTAATCCTTGGTACCAAATAAATAAATAAATAAATAAATAAAGTCTACAGAAAACACAATAAACATTTTGTAGGCCTTTATCAGAAAAATTGTAAAGGTTCTTCTTTTGTACATTCTTGGGATACTGTACGGCTGTCTTACGCCATTCCAAACATTTGGTTTCCCTAGAAAATAAGCTCAGACACATACAGCCAGGCCACAGGACATCTCCCTTTTCACCTTGTGTACTCTTAGCTTTAAGGAATTAGTGCCTGGATCACAAAGAACTACTCTGCATACAAACCTGCAGTAATGACAGCTCCTGCCTTCTAGTCCCAGATGCGAATGGACCACTTCATCAATCATCCTCGCAGCCACCCATCAGTCTGTCATTGTGGTATCAGAGATATGTTTTGGCAGGCTCGCTGCAGGATACACGTAATCAGTAGAGACGCCACACTTAACTGTGATTGATGCCAGTCTTTTGAAAATTTCTCCTGCCAGACCCTTCCATCATTCTGCGGCACTGTTTTCCTGAGTGCTAAATAATTTCTCTGAATTATCACAGTCACTTTATAGACTGACTTGCAGAGATGTCTTTTGTCACAGCTGCCTTTGGAAGGATTTTAATCTTGTATGTTCCTTTTTAAACTTCTGATGTGTCTTTCCATGTTTCCATCACCCTCTCCATTCATCACAGTAGGATATATTTTTTTGAGGTAAATAAAAGGGACATTATAATCAGTCGAGCTGGGCAGATGTTTGAAATCCATTTCCAATTCTTCATTTGGCTGGCAGCATGACTTTGAAAACATAATTATTACTATGCCTTCATATTTCTTTTTTATTAGGCACTATGAGTTTTAAGAATTTGAGATTTCAGACTGATCCAAATAACATGGCCCATTCCCTCATAATCTGGCATTTGATGCTGGCCACGGGAACCTTCCAAATTCAGACTCATAAGAGAGAGCCTCAGTGGACCACTTTCCTTCTCCTTATCTTTAACTCCAACACTAAGCCCAGATGTGGAACTGTTACGGGACTGTCAGTAGATGGCAGGTTCAGGTGGTCTCAGTCACCCTTCTGTTGCAAGAGGAGGCCTTTAATTGACAGCTAGAGATATGCAAAAATAAAACACTTACTTTATCCTGTTTAGGGAAGAATAAGCAGCACTTTCATGTAATAGTACCAAAAAGACACGGAGAAAAGGGATAGCAATGTTCAAATAAATTTGAAAATATTTCCATCACCCTGAAATAAACTGGACCTATTAGCAGCCACCGTTAAGTTTTCACCCACCTCCCTTGCTGAAGTCAACCCTTAATGTACTTTATATTTCTATATGCTTATCTTTTCTGGACATTTCATATAAATGAAATCATATAATACGTGTTTCTTTTTGTTGTTGGCTTCTTTCACTTAACATATAAAAGCTTATTCTGCACTGGAGCATATATCTATAATTGATTGATTTTTTGATGTCTTTTATTGCCAAGTGATATTCCATTGTACAGATATACTGCATTTTATTTATTCATTCATCTGCTGATGACATTTGGGTTGTTTCCATTTTTTGGTTATTATAAATAATACTGCCATTAACATTTGTGTCAAAGTTTTCTTTATGTGTACATATGTTTTCAATTTTCTTGGGTATTCTTTTAGGCACCTAGGAGTAAATTGCTGGGTTGTACAGTCACTGTCTATAAACTTGGATGAAAGTCCAGACTATTTTCCAAAGCAACTGTACTATTTTAAATTCCTATTAGCAGTGTATGAAAGTTCTATTTTTTCTACATCTTTGCTAACGCTTGTTATCTGTCTTTTTTTATTATAGCCATCCTAGTACTTTTGAAGTGGTAGCTCATTATGGTTTTTTTTTTAAAGAAAGAGTGAGAGAGAGTGAGAGAGAGAGATAGAATTTTTTAATATTTATTTATTTAATTTTTTTTTAGTTTTTGGCGTACACAGCATCTTTGTTTTGTATGTGGTGATGAGGATCGAACCCGGGCTGCACGCATGCCAGGCGAGCGTGCTACCGCCTGAGCCACATCCCCAGCCCCTCATTATGGTTTTTATTAATGTATCATTAATGACTAATTATATTAAGCATCTTTTCATGTGCTTATTGGCCACTTATATATCTTCTTTGGAGAAATATCCACCCAGATTCTTTGATGTTTTAAGTCAAGTTATTTGTCCTTTTACTACTGACTTGTTAAAGTTACTTATGTACTTTTAATGTAAACCACTTGTCAGATATATGATATGCATTATATTTTTATTTGCCCTTAAATTCAAATTTTAATTTTGATGAAGTCCAGTTAATCTACTTTTACTCTTTATTATTCATGTTTAGGTAGAATAGCTAAGAAATTATTGCCTAATCCAAATCACAAAGATAATGCTTCCATTTTCCTCTATTGAACTAATTTTTTATATGTGTTGTGAAGCATCCAACTTTGTTCTTTTTCGTGTGTACATCACATTGTCCCAGGATCATTTGTTGAAAAGACCTTTCTCCAAGGATTTACCTTGGCATCCCTGTCAAAATCGCTTTGGACTAACAGGATTGGAGAGACGCCCAGTAGGGGAAGAGGAGCTGCCTTACAATTGGAGATATATATAAAAATAAAATACTAATCAGCCTTAAAAAAAGAAGGAAATTTTGTCATTTGCTTTAACATATATGAACTTGAAGGACACCATGTTAAGTGAAATAAGCTAGGCACAGAAAAATAAAATACCACATAATCTCACTTGTATGTGGAGTGTGAAAAAAAATCATGCTCCTAAAAGCAGAGAGTAAAATGGTAGTTACCTGAGAAGGGAACTGGAAAGCTATGGAAATATTGTTTAAATAACACAGTTTCTTTTTTTAAATATCTTTTTATTTGTTTATTTTTATGTGGTGCTGAGAATTGAACCCAGGGCCTGGAGTGTGCTAGGCGAGTGCTCTATCACTGAGCTCCAGCCCCAGCCCAACACCCAGTTTCTTGAAGAAATAACTTCAAGAGATATATTATACATCATGGTGATTACTGTTAATAACAACATATTTTATACTAAAAAATTGCTGAGAGATTTTGTGTTCTTACCACAAAAATAATAAACATGGGAGATAATGTGTATGTTAATTTCTACAGATTGGTGAACTTCCAAATTTATTCCTCTTACTGATTTCTAATTTCACTCTATTGGGATTGTAAAACATATTTCGTATGATTTCAATGCTTTCAAATTTACTGAGTCTTGTTTTATTACCAACCTCCACAATTATTCCACAGTTGGATTCAATTTAATCCAAGACCTTTTCCAAGGACCAATTTTGAGGCCAGTCTGAGAGGAGGACTTTTCCTATCTGTCATTCTTCTTGGTATGCTGTGGTAAAATAGCAATTCTGTGATTTCACTTATTTTTGCTTCCACAGAGCTAGCAATTTATTTTTAATTGCCCAGAACCAAAATTTCCATTGTTTTAAAGGGGGTCTTTAGGTTTAAACCTCCCCATACTCTTTTTCAAACTAACTGCAATTTCTTTGGGGGAGACCTTCAGAGATCTCTCTTCTCAGGTATTGCTTCTTCCTTTGCACAAAGCTCAGAGCTGTAGGTCCAGATTCAGGAGTAGGAATGATGCTCCTGTTTTACAAGAGGGCTCTGGTACTTTAGCTTTTCTCTGGGGCATGGGAACTTCCCTATAGGTGAGATGGCCTATCATGCCACCTTAAGAGTGGAAAAGGAGAAGCTTGACCTCTTTACCATGTCTGCCAGAAATCTAGCCCCTGTAACTTGGAGCTAGAGAAAATGAGAAGTGCTTGTTGCCTGCCCCTCCTCCATGAGATATTGTACCCCTTGATTGATGGAGGCAGAGACAACCCTGTCTTCTTGTCTATAGCTATCCAGAGTAAAATTTCCATCAACTTTGACTGGGGGAATGAAAGTGATTCAAGTGACACAAACTCTTGTTTTTTTTTTTTTTGTACTAGGGATTGAACTCAGGGGCACTTAACCATGGAGCCACATTCCCAGCCCTTCTTTGTATTTTATTTAGAGACAGGATGTCACTGAGCTGCTTAAGGCCTTGCCAAGTTGCTGAGGCTGGCTTTGAATTTGCGATCCTTCCTGGACCACTGGGATTATAGAAGTGTGCCACCATGCCTCACACTCTCTCTCTCTCTCTCTCTCTCTCTTTTTAAAAATAATATTTAGTAATTTTTCATGAATAAAATTTTTCAAATTGGTATTTCTCGTTAAGACAATTTCCAATAGTTTTAAAGGTTTTTTTTTTCTTTTAATATATTTTTTACTAATTATGGTTATCTTTCTGGAGACTAGGTCTATTGGGATCCTCATACCATCAGTCCAGACATGGAACCCCTTAATAGCATTTGTTTAAACTTTACATTTAAAAATGTAAAAACTATTCTCAGCTCACAGGCCATACTAGAACAGATGATGGCCTAGATTTGTCCTGCAGGCTGTAGTTTGCCAATCTGTGCTCTATAGTCATAATTCTGATTTCCATGTCATTTATGGCACCTGCCTTAAAAGTTTCTACTCATACTTTACATTTGGGGTTTTACATACTTTTTTGTGCTATCGGTGAAGGGTTTCATTCACCTGGATATATATTTATGCTTCAGGTTACATAATTCTGGCCCTACTGTTTACTACTGGTGATATTTACCCCTTGATGTGACTGGAGAGGAAGGAGGATAAGGATACAAAATAACTTCTTACATGCCTGTTCAGGCAAGGGTACTATTCCCTTTCCTGAAATTATCACTGTTGCTCTAGTTGAGGTCCAAAATCTCTGCAAGGATCGGTAATTTCTTCAGTAAGCCCTAGTCATTAAGGGCTAATACGAGAAGAGTTTGCTTAGGGATGAATGGTCCCCTGAACACTCTGCTGTCCATGTGGAGGACTGACACTACTTCCTGCTGAGGCCGCACCTCCATTATCCATACTGTGAAGTTTCCCAGCCACCTGCAGCCTTGAATCTTGTTAATGCCCCAATTATGAAGGGCATGAAGGAAAGATGGAGTCACCCTTTATGCTTCTTGGGAACATAGCTTTGGGAGGGGTTTCCTTGCTTCCTCAGCTTTCCACGGTACCATCTCTCACCCTGCCAATGGTCTTTCTGTGCTCTGTGAGAAATCACAAGGTCGAGTGTTTAGGAAGACATACCACCATGGAGTAAGAGCCAGTACCCCTCTTGAAGTAATCATCAAATGTTAAATGAAGTTTTCCTAGAGGACCTCTTCCTTATCGTCAAAGTTTGGAATGGAGTGGGGGCAGTTTTGATTATTCTCCCATATCTGCTGGGAAGAGGAAAGGAGACAATGTATTTTTTTCAGAAATTCTTTGATGATCTTAGCCCTTTCCCATGTTGACCAGTCTGTTAGTCACAATTGTGGTGGAGGGTCCACTCTGCCAGAACAAAGCCATACAGTGAGTCATGTGGGGCGCTGTCTCATTCCTAAAGCTTGAGGGACTCTGAGATTATCCTGAGACACTTGGTGCCTTTTGTTATCATCTGTGGGTTTTAGTCATTTTCCAAAACAAGAAAGATAATCTTTTTCATCTGCTCCATCATCCCACTGCAACAAATCAAAAACAGTAATCAATCTACTAAAAAATTTTGAGGACTGAATATACTCAAGACATATACAAAAGAGATTATTACTGTTGTTTGGCTAATCACAAAGCAACAAGAGAGAGTTTATTGTTAGCCAGATAAAATAGCACCTAAAAAAATACAATGGGATGGCAGAACTGAGCAGAACAAATCTCTCTCTTAACCATTTAGGTAGGGATTTCTTGCTGTTGAGGAAAGAAGTGGTGCCCTTGTTTCTGACTAGTTCCAGATCATTGCTGTCTCTGCCATGAATCACTTCTTATTTTGCTGCTGGTCATGGATTTCCAAGACTTCAATTCTTCCTTGAATAACAGCCACAAAATGACCTCTGAAATGATGTGGAGAAGATGTGGGAATGGTGCAGAGGGAAACTGTTTTCTTCTCTACCAATGTGTTAAGCATGAGCACAGTTAATTTCACACTCTGCTGCCCAAACCAGGATAAACCTTTAGAAAAACCTCCTCAAAAATTTGGGTATAAAAGGAGGGAATTATACATCTCAGAGGAGCTGAAATCCACATGGTATGACTGATTGCTTACCCACAAGGAACCACCCGCTTCTCCTGGGGCCCATCTTGACCCGGACATTCTGTGTTATTTTACAGCTGCTTCCTGCAGGGACAGCAGACAACTGTTTTTGTTCTGGTTTGACATAAAAAGCTGTGATATTAGAGGAGAGCTCTTAATGTGTGAGTGATAAGAGGGGCTTATAGAATGAACCTGTGTGGTTCTCTTTAGTGATTTCTGTAAGAAAGAAGTTCCCCTAATCCAAAAACATATGCAAGTAGATCAGCCTCCACCTTCCATAGCAACCCCAGGGACATGACCTGAACAGAAGTAACCATTCCTTCTAGCTAGAGCCATGGTCTCCTGACTCCCTCAATCTTTGAATTTGAGGGAAGTGTCCAGCACAGGGTGACTCAGTTTCTCCCTACTAAAGTGTAAATCCTAATCCTACAAATCAACTTGCAAAAGAAATACTATCTAGAGCAGGCTGCATTTATCTAATTACAACAGTAGGTCTTTAAAAATAACTTAAACTCCAAATACCAAGAGGTTTTAATGAAATGAGTCCAAGTAAGCAGTTTTTTTCAGTCCTACATCAAGCTCTGAGCTTGACACTCTTAAACTTCAGGGTTCTCAGGGGATCCCAAAGCCCAAGTGAGCCTCCCATGGTGGCTCACTAATTCCCAAAGTGAGATTCAGGCTTGGGGAAGAGAGCTCAGTAATTCCAAGTCTGCTCTATCACACATTTTTTTTTTTTTCTCCAGTGGTTGGTATCCAAGGACTGTGTTGCAAAAGGAAAAGCTAATTTACTATAAAACATTTAATAAAGAAAAGAAAACAAAGAAAATCCTCTTTTAATCACATTGCATGCTCAAATTACCATTCATGGTGAGAATTGCTAAATTGAAACCACAGACAAGAATGTCTTAAATTTTTTCTTTATGGAAACAAAAGAGAGCTATTCATTTTTTTCCCCCAGTAAACATCTAATCAGTGTTCTGTTCAGTATTCACCAGGCACTGGCCAAGGCATTGGTGATACAGTAAAGAAAGAGGTTTGCTCTCTGACTGCCAGCAATGCATATTGCCCTACAGGAACCACCTGTGTAGTTTCCTTTAGTATCCAACAGAAAAAGCAAATACAAAATAAAAGTACAAGTATAATATTGTGGACTCCCAGAATCAAAATAAAGACATTGATGATAGGGGTTATGATAAGATATAATATGATAGTTGAATTTATTAATTCAGTTAAGTGATTTAAATGTATTGTACTATTGAATCTTTACAATTCTTTGGGGGAGATGGTTATCTCCTTTAATAAATTTAGAGATTGGGGCATGCAAAAGAGGGTATGGTCAAGTGGATTTGGAAAAGACAAAGAGACGTTACAGAGTAATATTATTCAAGCCCAAAGCTGGGAGGATGACTGGGATTTAGATAGATGGAGGAGGGCAAAGGGAGAAAAGGAAGGAAGGCAGTCTGGGCCTAGGAAACAGCACAAGATAGAAACAAGAGGTCATAAGCAAAATTAGAGGACCAATTGTGCTGAGAATGGAGAAAGGGTGGCATTAAAATGGATAAAGAAAATGTGGGGCATATACATAATGGAATACTATTCAGCCATTAAGGCATGGAGTCAGGTTGTTTTTGACAACATGAATGGGCCTGGAGGACATCAGATCAAGGGCCATGAATCAAGCATAGAAAGACAAGCACCACATGATCTCATGAATAAGTGAAATCTACAAAGGCTGATCTCATTGAAGTTGAGGGTAGAGTAGTGGCCACCAAACATTGGAAAAAATAGTGGCAAAGGAAGAGAGGGTACAATGTTATTGTTAGATAGGAGGAATAAGTTCTGGTGTTCTGTGGCACAGCAGAGTCAATATAATTAACAATGAATTAGGCATTATATACCTTAAGATGTTAGGAGAGAGGAAACTGAATGTGCTCACCATAAAGAAATAATATAAGTTAAAGTGATGGACATGCAAAGTCCCCTGAGTTGATTGCTACCCAATGCAGATGTGAGTCAAATATCACACTGTACCTCAAAAATATGTACAAATATAATAAGTTCAATAAAATAAAAACATTTCCAGGATTTAAAACATGGAGGGTGGTATCCCAGGCAAAGCAGACTTCAACAAACACCAGTTGTAGGTTAGGTAAGTGAATGGATCTCTGGGTTCTAGCCACACACTTTTACTTCTACTGGGCTGCATTTATTGATATTCTCTTTTTACTTGTGCCAAAGGCGTTTTTATTGTAATTTTTGATCTCTTAACCTGTTTCATAATTCCTTTCCTCCTTCCCATAAACAGAAAGAGAATGCAATCACAGCTGAACAATAGGCTGGTACACCAAACAAAAGCTTGAAAGGTGAGAAAAGGAAAACATTTATCTTGTCAGCACATCAGCAAAACTGAATCCAAGCTGCCACACAGCTATGGCTTGGAAACTGGGGGGAAACTAGGAGGGAACATGAAAGATTAAAAAAATAAAATCTGCTCCTTTTATGAACATCTACTTTGAGTCCCCTCTTCATTTCCACTGTCTTTCCTAACTCAGCCAACATAGCGCTAGGATTACTATTTTACACCTGAGAAAAGTTATACTCCTGAACACAAAATTATTGCCAGAAATCATGGCAGTTGGTAATATTAGATTCAAGTTTCCAAACACTGTCTATCAGACTCCAAGTCTTGTATGTTTTCCATTATGATATGCTGGCTTCATGCAAATTAACAGTCATTCAGCTGTATTAGTACATGTAAGTATTTATATATATATATATATATATATATATATATTACATACAAGTATATATGCATATATGTATAAACTTATACATGTATAAATTATACATATAATGTATATATAATATGATATGAATATTTAATACTTGAAGTATTGCTTTCTGAAACCATGAATGGGTTTTGAGTTAGCTAAGCTTTGTGATCTCATTACAAGTTTTCATATGTAAGTACTTGAGAAAGAGTAATGAGTAAAATAGATAAAATACTGGCGCTATTTACTATAATATATTGGTTTACTAAGTGAGAAGTATGAAAACAATTGGGTAAGTACTACTCAAAATATTCAAACTATGATGGGGCTGGGGCTGGGGCTCAGTGGTAGAACGTTTGCCTTGCATGTGTGGGGCACTGGGTTTGATCCTCAGCATCACATAAAAATAAATAAAATAAAGGCATTGTGTCCATCTATAACTAAAAATATATTTTTTTAAATACTCAAACCATGACAGATTTGTAGTACTTTTAACCATGGTCTTAAAGTTAAAATGATTAATCTTTCTCTTTGTGTGTGTTGCTTGAAATAATAGTTTATTTGTTGTTCATGTAAAATTCAAAGAAGGGAAGGTCTGCTCTTGTGCAATAGTGATGGAGGAACTCAAGTTCCTTCCCTCTTGTAGTTCTGATGCTGAGTATGAGGTCTTAGAGTCCTTAGTACCTGCCTAGTGATGGGGAAAGAGACACAAGGGAAAGCATCCCTCTTTCCATTCTTTTTTGTGCTTTTTTCCTGTTTCTTGTTTTTTTTTTTTTTTAAAGAGAGAGTGAGAGAGGGAGAGAGAGAGAGAAAGAGAGAATTTTAATATTTTATTTTTTAGTTTTCGGCGAACACAACATCTTTGTTTGTATGTGGTGCTGAGGATCGAACCCGGGACGCACGCATGCCAGGCGAGCGTGCCACCGCTTGAGCCACATCCCCAGCCCCTGTTTCTTGTTTTAAAAACTTATTATATTTTAAGCTGGGAACAGTGGTGAATGCTTGTAATCCCAGCAACTTGAGGGGCTGAAGCAGAAGGATTGCAAGTTGGAAGCCAGCCTAGACAGCTTAACAAGTCCCTTAGCAAATAAGTGAGACCCTCAGAAGCTTAGAGGGACCCTGTCTCAAAATGAAAAGTAAAAAGGCCTAGAGATGTAAGTGTCCCTGGGTTCAATCTCCAGTAAAATATGGTTAATCTTTCAAAACATGGAAGAAGCTATTGAATAGAACTGGGGAAAACACTGGATGAAGGCTGGGGAGTAGCTTTCTCACTGCATGCAGGCCTGCCTCAGACATTCTTCCAACTCTCTGACCTTGAAAGTGTCAGTCTTCCTCCAGAATGTAATGAGTTGTCAAAATTTCATTTTCTTAAGGCAGAGAAAGCTGAAATTTTATCTAAATAGAAGCTATGCTCTCATTGTGAATTGCTGTTTGATTTAAAATTTTACTCAAAAGCATTTAGATTTGCTTTATCTTTGTAACTGAAAAAGGGATAAGAGTGCAATGCTATTGATTAAACTGTACACATAGGAATAATAGATTTGTGTTCTTTATCTGATCCTAACCATGCCTTATGTAGGTGCAGGGCTGTGTAAATTTCAAAGCACTTAGATATATTTATTTTTGCATTGGATTTGGTTAACATTCCTATAGTGTAGAGAGGGTAGGAAATGGAATCAGCATTTGATATTATAAAAACTTGACACCCGGAGACAAGCAATATTTCTTTGCTCAGAGTTAGGGAATAGTTGGTGAGAGATAGACTTTTTGTCTCCATGATTCCTAGTCTAGTGTTTTTCTCCTGTTCTAGCATCTTAGAAGGGGATAAGTGAAGTCACTACAGATCTCACATCCTTTTTGGGGGAGGACTCTAAAACCCCAGAGAGGGGTGTGACCTGAGGTTGATTTCCTAAAAAGTGTCAGGGGATTTTTGAGCAACAATTTTGAGATAATTCTATTTGCACAATCAAATCTTTGGAAATTCAGGCTCATTAATTTTCAGAGTGAAATATGAATAAAAAGGATTTGATCAGGTACTAAGTGAGGGTAGAGTGCTCCAAGTAGAGGGGATATTTTTGCAATATCCTGTAGGTGACATAGAGCCTGAATCACACAAGGAATGGGAATTTTTTTTTTTTTCAGAGTTGAATGGCAGGTTGTAAGGGGAGAGTGGAATGAAGTGAAGCGCAAGAGATAAGCCCTGCCAGATCATTAGGATTCTGGATTGTAAGGCTTTGCGAGAGATGACCAGATTTGTGTTGGAGACATACAACACAGGCTACTCTGAAGAGTGAGCTCAAGGAAGGAGTGTGGAGAGGCAGGAATTTTCATGAGGAAGCATTTTCCTAGCACAGGTATGAATAGGGTGGGTTTACTAGCAGTGAGGATTGAGACAAATGGATATATTTAGCAGAAACATCAGGGTTTATGTAGTGATTGTATGTTGGAATTAGAGAAGGAGGCTTCATGGATAATCTTGAAGTTTCCATCTTGAACATTTGGGTCAATGATGGTTTCATTTCCAATTACTTGAGTAGGGGACACAGAAGAAAGTTTGATTTGGAAGGCTGATGGTGTTTTTGAGAGCTTGTGGCAATGGAGCAGAGTGTTTCATAGGGAGTTTTATGTGTGTGTCTGAATCTCTGGGCTGGAACCATACATTGAAGGGGCACCACTGGAGTTCTATGCTGCGACTAAAGAGACAAGATTCACCTTCCTAAACCCTGTTGATCAATTGGAAGATGCTGTAGGAGCAGCATAGTTTTAAATCTCCCTGTGTCCCCATGTGGAAACAAAGACTGGGATAAAGAGTCCATGATCAACATCTACAATAAAACTAGGTGACAAACTATTTCAGTGAATCTGAAAATATTACCTGGCAGAGAAAAACCACTGGCAGGGATAAGAACTACATGAAATGGACAGCCATAAGCAGAAGCAAAGGGAAGCCGCAGGACATCTGAAATAGGGATTCAATTAAAAGCTCTAGGGACTGGCAGGTAAAAGCAGAATTTACAATGATGATGAAAACAAACAGGCACTTCCCTCCAGGATATATAATCTAATATCTGCTACAGATAACCGAAGTTATGGCCACAGTCCAGGGTGATGGTAAAGGTCTAACACTATGATATCACAGGAATGCAAAGAGTCTGCTGGAAGGTTTGGAGGGGCTGGGGGAGCCAAAGACCACAGATGTTCAAAGCTCACTGCCCAATGCTCCCTCAAAAATGAAGCTCCACCTGAGGGGCAAGTGCTGGGGGTGAAATTCACACTGAGAAGCCCATGCTCAGTACAGACAAAGGAAAGAAGATCTAGATAAAAATGGAATGGGAAAGAGAGCCAGGAGATTTCAGAAAGGAAAGTCTCCATATTTTTGAAAACGACACAAAACGACAGATGGAAAAACTCTAGAATGTGAAGTTAGGGAAGTTTTCTTAAAGCACATTTAAAAGTTCAGGAAAACTTATTTCATGTAAAAGTGATCAAGGGGGTGTTTCAAGGTCAAATCCCTATAATATTATTTTATAACAAGAGAGAATCAAGGAATGGAAGAACATCACCATGAAGAATGAAAGAACTCCAGGAGGACAGGATACTAAAACAGATCAAGATTCCAGTGCAACCACGTGTGTGTGTATGTGTGAAGCATATATATGTATGTATGTATACATATGCACACACACACATATGCATAATGCAAATAGAAATTAGATCACATGCAAATATATATATATATATATATATATATATATATATTTAGTTTTTTTATTGGTTGCTCAAAACATTACAATGATCTTGACATATCATATTTCATACATTTGATTCAAGTGGGGTATGAATTCTTATTTTTACCACGTGTACAGATTGCAGGATCACATTGGTTATACATCCACGTTTATACATACTGCCATACTAGTGTCTGTTATATTCTGCTGCCTTTCCTATCTCTTTCCTATCCCCCCTCCCCTCCCTCCCCTCCCATCTTCTCTCTCTACCCCATCTACTGTAATTCATTTCTCTCTTTTTGTTTTTTCTTTTCCCTTTCCCCTCACATCCTCTTCTATGTAATTTTGTATAACAATGAGGGTCTCCTTCCATCTTCCATGCAAATATATTTTATGTATTTTTTACCTTGTTAGTAATTATATTTTGAGGATAGTATTGCTATCCTTTTGTCATAACTACTCTGTGTAAATAAAGCAAATTAATCTTTTTATTATATTCACATTCTATTATTCTGTAACTATTAGAATCCAAATTCTTAGCGTAAAATAAAGGACATGCAAATATAAAACAAAGGATGTTAAGTAAAATTCCTGCAGTCTTGAATTGGAAATAGTAGTATAAACTTCAGAAATAATCCTATTTCTAACTGAAAATGATTAGAAGCAATGACTAATCCCATAGTCACAAACATTCCTGAAGTCCAGATGTGGTCTTTCTTTCAAAAAGGGCTGATGCCAAGTCTGATACAGAAAATCAACAAAATGAGCTTGGAGCATGTTATCATGCCACAGAGCAAGGAATCTACCAAAATCTACCCAAGTCATGACAAAGGGATTCAGGAGCCAACTAGAAAAGTCTCCTATGGCTAGAACACCTCTTGAGCGCCATAAACCTAACTGAAGTGAGATGGAAACATATCAGTATGTTTAAACCTTGAGTTCATGATACTAAAAAAGTTAATTGTTCAACATCTGGAGCATACCAGGAAATCCACCTGTTATTCTGAAAACCAGTAAAGAAAAAGAAAGAAAAAGAATACTATTGATTGCCCTGGGAAATCATCTCAGATCAAACCATTTCTAAAGTGGGTACTAGGGAAAGATTGGGCAGTGCCAAAGTGATCAGATCATGTGATTCATATATTTGTGAATCTTTTTACTTTAAGACATTTCAATTATTTCCAAAAATACATGTGATATAGTAAACAAAAAATATTTAAGGAACTTAGAGCAAAGGGAAAATATGAGCAAGAAAACCTGCAAAATATAAATCCTGAAATCCTGTATGTTTGCTGAGCTGGGAAAACATTTTATTGTAGGCATTATAGCAAAAAAGGAAAGCAAACACTACCAGCTAACAATTGATATCTCATGTATCCATGAGACAGACAAAAGCAAAGCAAAACAAAAACACAAATGCTCCAAAGCTATTTGCATTAAAATCAAAAGGAAATTCATCCTATGGGTACCGTGGTGTGATGTGGTAAAATATTTTTAAGAATATTTTAAACAGAATGTCGGGCACCCTCTCAATGTAGGGTTATGGCAACATATCTAACACAATTAATTTGCAGAGAAAACACAATTCTATGATCCAGGAGTAAAATCTGTAGTAAAAGGGTAACTCTATCTTCTCTATAAGGTCACTAATACATTTGTTTCTTTTCATCTAAAGTTCAATTTGGAAGTTCCTAGCATTTTTCAGGAGTTTTTGACTGGGCAGGAGCCTGGTGCATATCTCCATTGATGAGTAGGTAGACATCTCTCTCCCCAATCTATTTGTGTTCATTGGATTTCTCTCTCTCTCTCTCTCTCTCTCTCTCTCTCTCTCTCTCTCTCTCCTTTCTTCTTTCCATCCTTTCTTCCTTTTTTTCCTTCTTGCTTTCTTTTGATGAGGGGAGGTAAGGAAGGAGAGTACATCAGGATACATCTCTTTGAAAAGTCAAAGCTACTAGGATATTAGGAGACAGCTGATAGAATGATCCTGACTGAGATCAGGTGTTAGAGAGGAACCAGAGTCCCACTCCCAGGTTAATCTCATCGTCCAGAAGAAACAAGTTTGGTTTGATGAGCTGAAATTCATAGTGGGGTCCACATGGATGTTGGAAGTACAGGGTCCTGAATACAGGGCTTGGATCTCTTCTGGTCACATTTACCCTGGCATTACAGGGAAAAAGCTTCATAGGAACCTGAACTAGAATGATTGGTCACCAGTATCTTCAGAATGAGGAGCCCAGAGATACTTTGGGCTAAGTATCCTGAGACTGAGTGTAACACTTGGAAGAATAAGAGGGATTAGCACATGAGGCTTTCTTTAGCCAGCAGTTAGAGAGCGGTGCGTTAAAGGGTTCATCTCGGTACCTGCACACTTTGTCAATACGACAGAGAAAACTTGACACCTGGGCCAGAATAAGAAATCCTGAATGTTGTTGAGGTGCCAGGAGATGAAGAATCCCAGAAAGAAACTTTGGTTTTCTGGCTCACAAACAGAATTTGAACATTCCAACAAACTCAATTTGAGTTCGTCTGATGTCTTCCCATGATTGAAATGAGACTATGCATTTTTGAAATGAATACCACGAAAGCAATGCTGTGAACTTCCTAGTACATCATGTGGAGTTTCATGATGTCAGTATGTCTTATTAGTAGTGTTATGGTTGGATGTGACATGTCTCCCAAAAGCTCACGTGTGAGACAATGCAAGATGGTCCAGAGGAAAAACGATTGGGTTGTGAGATTCTTAACCCAATCAGTGAATTAATCCCTGATGGGATTAACTGGGTGGTAACTGGAGGCAGGTGGGGTGTGGCTGGAGGAAGTGGTTAATTGGGGGCGTGGCTATGGGGTATATATTTGGTATCTGGAGAGTAGAGTTCTCTCTGTTTCCAGTTCACTGTGATGTGAACTGTTTCTCTCCTGCCATGATGTTCAACCTCACCTTGAGCCCCAAGGAATGAAGCCAGCCTTCTATGGACTAAGACTCTGAATCTGTGAGCCCTCAAATAAACTTTTCCTCTTCTCCAGTTATGCTCCTTGGGTCTTTAAGTCAGAGCAGCAAAAAAGCTGACTAAAACAGCGAGTAATATTAGTCTTGACCATTTGATTAGTGTATGTGTAAGTCAGGGTTCTCCAGAGAAATAGAACTAATTAGGGAGAGAGTACAGGAAAAAGAAGGGAGAAAATAAGGAATTGGATCACAATTATGGAGACGGACATGTTCCAAGTTCTGCATTTGGCAAGCTAGAGGCCCCAAAAGTGCAAAGACTTAGTTTCAATTCTAAGTCCAAAGACTGGGAGAGCCAGTGCTCTCCTGGAGGTTGGCAATGTCAAATTCAATGTTTTCATGTGATTCCAAAAGCAGGTCAAAACCTATGTCTCAGTTTGAAGAAAGTGAGGCAGAAGCAGTCCCTCTGATTGGCTATTTTTGTTCTAGTTAGGCCTTCAACAGGGACAAGGCCCATCCACACACATTTAGGACAGCAATCTGCTTTATTCTGTCTATCAATTCAAATGTTAATCTCGTCCAGGCAGTCTTAAGCATTCAGAATAGTGTTTGACTGAATATCTGGGCATCCTGAGTTCCAGTCAATTTGGCATATAATATTAATTGTCACAAGTGGAATCACCTGGTGGTTTTTCACTGACATTACTCTCACTGTGATACTATCCATATACTTCAATCACAAGTGTCAAGACCGTGGAAGACAAGAAACGAATAAGGAATTTTTACAAATCAGAGAAAACTCGGGAGAAATAACAATTAATTGCAGTGTGTTTTAATGCATAGGATCCTCGAATGGAAAATAAACTTCAGTAAAAAAAAAATGGTGAAGTCAGTTTGTCATATATAGTTTAACCAGTAGCTTGTACCAGTGTTAATTTTCATAGTTTGATAATTACATCATGTCTATTCAAGATGTTGACATTAAAGAAATGTTATGAGGGATGTACAGATGTTTTCTGTAAGTCTCAAAGCTATTAAAAATGAAACTTCTTTTAAAATTAGAAAAAAATCATTTTGTACCCTTTTCTGCATATAGCTCACACTATGGTACATTCTAGCATTCTGGGCTCTGCCTGTCTGTGGCTGCTTTCTAGCCATGGGAAGGACAGGTAGGTCATTAGCTCTCCACAAGCTTCATTTGTTGAGGGATGACTTTCCCAGAGTTCCTCAGCCCTCAGTAGAACACTGATCTATCGTGGTCTGTGCATGTTTCTCAGAGGGTTCCCAACTGGATCAAAACTCGGTTGTCACAGCAGTAACCCCACATGAACAACTGGGGTACTTGTAAATGTTTAACAATTGACACCAAAAAAAGAAGAAGAAAAGAAAAGAAAGAAAAAAGGCCCAATAATATTTGCCAATCTCCACCAAGGCTGCTTTGAAGCCACCAGTGTTATACCACTGAACATGGAGTTAGGAAGAAAAGTGAAGATATACCACCCCATTCTATTTCTGACCTATAGCTACAATGGCAATACGTGACCTCAAGAGAATAGATACTAGTGAAATAATTAGAAGTGATGATGAGTATTTTTGTTTTTTAACATAATTGAAAGTTTATATGTCATCATGCACCGCATAAAGGCATTTCAGTCAGTAAAGGACTGCTTATGCAAAGGTGATTCCATAAAATTACAAGGAGGTTAAAAGATTCCTATGACCTAGTGGTGCATGGTCACTGTAATATCGTAGCACCATGCAGTAATCACGTCTATGGCGATGTTGGTGCAGTAAGTAACAAACTTACTGTGCTGCACATACAATTGTATACAGGACATTATTCTTGGTAATGATAATAAATGACTATTACTGATTTAATATTTACTATTAATAATTAGAGTGTTCTCTGTCTACACACACACACACACACACACACACATACAAAAGTTTACTATAACGCAGTTTGCAGTGTTCTGTTGCCTCATTTAGCTCATGTTCACTGTGTCTCCTGACTGCATCATTTTCCTTAATGCTTGACTTACCGTCATGTGGTTCTGTTCATACTGGCCCCAAAGTCTACAAAATCCACTGCAAAGTTGTCAGTTAGAGGCCATGTCAAATGATTGAACTAGAAACAAAATTAAAAGTGATTAAGGAGAAGAAAGGTGGAAAATCAAGAGATGGTTATTGCTTGCCAGCCAGGCATGTCCCCTTTACCAGAGTGATGATGTTGAGGAACAAGAACAAAGTGACAGAAGCTATTAAAGGATCCAATGAGGCATTGAGACTATCAAAAATTCAAGAAGGACCTGTACTTCTAATAACCTAGATTGGAGATCAGTTTATTATCACCATGACAATCATAGCCCAAGCAAAAAGTTTGTTTGCAATGTTGGGGAGGGAGGAAGACTGGTTACAACTAAAATGTTAAATTTACTGTTAGCTCTGGGTAGTTCAAATGATTCAAGGATGACTGTTCATTATGTAGTGTGAAAAGTATGGTAAGTCTGTGGGTGCTGATGTGAAAGCAGTAAAAGAATTTTTGGAAACTCTAGATAAGCTGATAATGAGTGAAAACACTCACAAAGCAAATCTTGCACATGGACCGTTCTTCCCATCAGCCTGGAAACAGTTATATTAAATCATAGATGTGTAGTAGGCAGTATCATCTAGGTTTGTGTAAGTACACTCTGATGGTCACACAATGATGAAATAACCTTGTGTATTGCATTTCTCAGGAGTTATCCATCATCAAAGGATATGTGATTATAATTTATTTATTTATTTTTTAAACAATGACTGTGTTTAACAAATGGCTTGCAAAATTCTCAAAAAGTTGAATGGTTATGACCTGGCTTCTGCACATGACAGTGCCATTAACACACCTTAACTGGCTTTGCTCCTCCCTATCCTCACTTCCCCACTTTCTCACCATCCCTGACATCAACTCCCAAATCAATCAATTGAACCTTTGCTTTGAGCTCTACTTTTAGTTGAACCCTAAACTGGTTAGAGGACAAGAAATCCTTAGTATATTACTGGAATTGTAGGGTTTTCTTTATGGCAAATAACTTGGAAGCAAATGTTCTATGGTGCCAGTAAGAAATAATAATAGGAAGTATTTATTCAGTAAAGTCAGTCTTCTGTATCTGAGTTCTGCATCTATGGATTCAACCAAGTGGAAAATACCAGAAAAAAAATAAATTGCTTTTCTATTGAACATGTACAGACTTTTTCCCTTGTCATAATTCCCTAAACAATACAGTATAAAAACTAAATACATGGCATTTACATTGCATTAGGCAATGCAAGTAATCTAGAGATGATGTAAAATGTATGGGAGGATGTGAGTAGTTATATGAAAATACTATGCCCTTTTGTTAAAATTTTTTATTTGTTCCATTTAGTATGTCCTTTTCTATAAAGGACTTGAGCATCTGAAGATTTTGGTATCTGAGGGGGTCCTGGAACCAACCCCCACAACTGTACTTACTCTGTGCCATGCACTGAGTCAAACTCTTCACATTGATCTTGAAAAAAACTAAAAGAGAGTAGAGCTATCATGACTCCAATGTAACAAAAGAAAACACTGAGATTTAGAGTCCTCAAGTCATGTCACAAAATCAGCAAGTGGCAGAGTAGATTGACGTGCAGCAAGTTTACTGCAGATCTGTGTTTTAGGCACAAGGTGAGATTAGCAGCTGCCTAAGAAACTCAAGGAGTTTGGCTGGAGCCTGGGATATCTAGAAGGCAAAGCCATTTGCATGACAGGTAGGGGACTGAGTTGCCAGGTCTGCGGAGGAGGAAAGTGTGCTGCTGGCACCAGTTGGCTGTTCAGACCTGCTGTGTGTGCTGGAAACAACACTTCTCCTAGGGACTGTGTGTTTAACGTATAAATAAACAATCCAAATGTAAATTGCAATCCTACAGTGCCATCCTCCCCCCCCCCTTTGGGATATAAAAAGTATCTGCAAACATATGCTTCTGCTAGATGTTTCTTTATGGTGCCCTCTCCACAATGACACTTAGAGACTGTGGGATGTTGTTGTTGTTGTTGTTGTTTTTTTCTTTCTGAGCCTGATTCTCTGATTTATCAATTACAAAGGACAGAAATATTCCATGCGGGTTGAAGTTGGTGTCCAGAGAAAGGGGCAGCCTTTGCCTTTTGCTGCCCAGGATACATTTATATGAGGGACTCAGACTCAGAAGTGAGCTTGGGGCTCTGCATACCAACAGTACCCACCTTTACTGCATGATAAATTGAACAGACTTGTGGCCACAAGGTAGGACAGATAGGTTGCTTTTAATGAAAGTGTCCTGAAGAGGAACCATCGTATGTACTTCCACATTACTTCCTGGTCTTGGGTCATTGCCATTATAACTAATGTTCATTATAATGCTGTGGGCACTTCAAATACCAATTTTATTTTTCAACTTAAATAAAAGAAAACAACAAAACATCAAAGCAATCAGAAGGGTTTTTAATTTGATGAAGGCTTAAGCTTCCTCTGTTGAAGTTCCAAATCTCTGCTGCAATTGCTAGGACAGCAGGTAACAAACAAGCAAATGAACATAAACAAAAACCCAAGGTGTTCCCTTTTCTCCTTGGAAACCTTTATACCAAGAAGTAGAGAGTAGCATTTTAGATATAGTTGAGGTACTCGGTCACACAATGGATCTTTATGGGGGGCTTTTTTCTGGTGAATTCAATATTAAAACCTAAGCAGACAGCCCTATTACAATCTGAATACAAAAGAGTTTTTGCCAGCTAGAGGTCTAGTGCAGTTTCTGAATGTGTGAACGGCATGCCTATGGCTTCCTGCTTCTCAGAAAGTCCTTTGAATGTTAACTCAGGAAGCCTAGGAAGAGTTTCCCCGACAACTAAATGACCTTTGCACAGTTGAGAAGCAAAGTGTTAATAATTGAGCTGAACTGAGCTGCACTGAATATTAAATCTAGCAGCAAGCACAGTAAATAATTACATTCTAATGTTTTCCAAAAATTAATGTACAATTTCACAACATTTTTGCTGTAGATTCAAATAACCTTTTAAAAAAATATGGTAATCACAATGTTTCCCTTCCTGGAGGCACCTGCATTCCCCAGAAGCAATGAATCTTTCCTCCTATTTCTGTTCTGATCAGTAGAGTGTTCCATGAAAACAAACAAACAAAAATGTATGTGCCCAGATCTATGGGGGATGCAATTCAAAATACACTGAATCACTTTTTTGTTTCTCTATTATCATCTTTTTTTTTTTTTTTTTTTAAATATGGTTAATTAAGGAGCAGACTTTTTCATACTTGGCCAGGTCTGGGACTAGGTGAGGTAGGTAAGGTACCCATGACACAAAATTTAAGGACCTTAAGGTCATGCAGTATTTGATGCAGTCCTGGGGAGGGATGAGGCTCCTGCCTAGGCCCACCTGCTGCAGTATACATCAGCCAAACCTGAGAGTAGCGGCCTGGGATTGCCAACACTTTACTCATTCATTTATTCATTCATTTACTCAATGAGTTATTTATTGAGCATCTGATGTACACTTTACTCTTCTAGATGTTCAGTAAACAAAAGTAAAATTTCTGGCCCTCACATTCAACAAACAATAAAAGAAATCATAATAAATAAGACCTGTAAGGTATATGAGAAAGGGATAAGTACTCTGGCTATGTTAAAGGGGAAAAAAACGGGCCACAGCCAATTAATATGATGCATGGCATTTTTGATTGAAAGGTGATGCCAGCAAGCCATTGAGATATGATTATGTTAAAAATTACATTCATATGGATATCGGACTCCTGCTGTTCACCTCGGCCTGCTGCGGGACTCCTGGAGAGTTCCCATTGGTTGGGAACGTGCAATAGGAGGGAATTCCGGGGGAGGAACTTGCTCTGGAGTTCCGGGAGGAGGCCAAGAGAATGCCGCATGTGTGGATGGGGAATCTTCCCGGGCGAGTACTGGGTATTGGCGGCTATTTCAAAAATAAAGTTTGTTCCTGTCTGAGTGGCTCGTGATCTTGTGCCCAGCCAGACTGCGGCAGAATAAAGAATAAAAGAGTGCCAGAAAGAGTTATGACTAGATATCTAGATTATTGGGAATCTGTGGGGATCAGCAAGAAGAGGAGTGAGATCATCTGTTCTTCAGCAGGAACTTTCTGACTGCTTTGTTGATAATGGACTGCATAGGAAGGCGTAAAAGTGAAGGAAGGAAGACCAGTTGGAAACTACAGTGATATTCTATGTCAAAGATGATAGTAGGTTGGACAAGGTGAAGACCTGCATTCTGATTTTGGATAAATTTGAGATTTGTGAAAGATATCTAACGGAAAATCTTGAGAAAGTGTTTGCATATGTGAATCAGAAGAGATGTTGATGCTGAAGATAAATATTTTGTTTGTTTTACATTACAGGAGATTGAACCCACGTGGAGACTACCATTGAGCTACATCCCAAGTCTTTATTTTGAGACAAGGTCTTGCTAAATTGCATACACTGGCCTCAAACTTTCCATCCTCCTGTTTCAGCCTCCCAAGTTGTATATTTTGGAATCATCAGCATGAAGAGGTTACCTGAAACATGAAAGTGAATGACATCTTGAAAGGGGTGAGAAAGGAAAAATGCAGAGAAGGGAAGAGATCTGAGGACTGAGTACTGGAGCATTCCAGTGTCAAGATAGGGTCAAGATGAAGAACCAGCAAAAGAGTAGAGAAGCAACTGCCAGGTAGGTACAAAGAAAACCAGGGAAGGTGCCCACAGGAAGCCATGTAAGAAGAGTTTCCTGGAAGAGAGATCCCATGTTTCTCACATATGTTGCTAACAGTCACAAAAGATGAGGGCCAAATGTCCATTGGTGAGTTATACAATATGGATCCCATCAGGGACATTTGGTAACAGGAGGTTGAGTGGGGCAGTGGGAAAAAGAAAAAAGTGAGAAAATTGGAAATACTAAGAATTAACAAAAATTTCAAGCAGCTTTTGTGTAAAGGAAAGTTAGAGAAATTGTATGATGGCTTTGAGTAAAAACAAAATCAAGAAAATATTTTCAAATAAGATCAGAGAAATGAGAGATGGAAAAAATAATAGTGTGTTTCTATTCTGGTGGGAACTGGCTCTTGCCAGGTTTATTATTCTGTTGGGCTCCTCTGCCATTAACATACTATTTTACCAGGAATATATTTATCTATGTAGCAAATAATTTAATTATTTTCATGGAATAAATGAATTTGAGATTATTTTTGATAGTAAGAGAAGCTGATGGATGTTAATATACAAGATAAGAAACTAAAATCAGAACCCTGGGATGGGAAAGTAGGTGGACGTAGTCAACAATCCAAAGAGTTCTAAAGGAAGTGGAGAAGATGAAGATATCAGCCAATGAAATATTAATTGTATGTTACTCATGAGTAATAAATTGCATGTCAGAACTTCATCACCACAGGAACTATAATACTATAAGGTCCCTAATCCAGTTATTGCATCAACACCAGGTAATATAATTGCTTGCATTTTCTTAAAGGAGTTCTTAAAATGGAAGTGAGATCTCTAGAATCAAGTAAACAGCAGCCATAAATTTATACTAGATATTTCAGATTAGTTCACTCTTGTCAATCAGAGTCCCAATCTTGCTAGGATGAATGAGAAATGAAATCTCATTAATTACTGGGTATAGCAGTTTTGTCAGAAATGTCCTAATGGTATAGCTAATGTCCTATGGTACAGCTTACACAGTCCAGATATTTCAGGGAGATGCTTTAACTTGTAAATTATGGTAGTCATCATGATATGCCTGTGTGGGAAAGTCAACATAATTGGTCCTTTGAGGATGGGTAACCAAGAGCATGTCTGCAGAGACTAGAAGCCTATTGTCTTTAGCCTTTCTTCATAATTAAATGCATCAATCTGCTTGTTTTCCTCATGTCAGTTTTCTATCCTAGGCAGAGAAATGGAAGGAATATGATGGAATAGGTTTTGGTCCCTGGAGGTGGTGGTGAGGAACCCTCCTTCAGTCTTGGATGATTTCTCTCTGCCCCTGATACACAATTTCTGCCTCTATTACAATTAGCACTTTTCCCCATCTTCCCTTGTATCAGTCAGCTTAGGCAAGTTATATGTTTCTAACAAGTATCTCCAAACTCTCTGTGAGCTTGTCTCCTAATGGTGTGTTTCTTAGCCATGTTTCATGCAGATTGGATATGGTTGTAATTTCTATCTTCTTCCCAGTGGATATGTGTTGTTGGAACTGCTCCTATCTGGCCTAATGGCAAAGACTACAACCATGAAATACTCTTAAAGTTTCTCTTTGTAAATTTCTCATATCACTTTTGCTCACAGTTTCTTGTCAAAAACACGTCACATGGCCAAACTTGATGCTGATGACTGGGCGGGGGGGGGGGGGGGGGGTCTGCTACTCACTGAGAAAGCCATCAAAAAAGTGGAAACAATAATACAACTATTCTCAGGGACACTTTAGGGAAACAAAATATCAAGACTCTTTCCTGGAGGTGGGGAAGCAGCAATAAGAAAACCAGTTAGCATTTTCTCTTATTGACTCCGTTTGCTAATAGCAAGTACTTTGAGGTTATACAGATTCTTGTGGAAATTTTGGAAAGTGGATTTAACAGTTCTATAATACTACCAAGCAGGCTTTAACCAAGCACATAACACACTTTAACTCATCCAACCCTTAGAACAACTCCATGAGGTAGAGACTATTTTTATTCCCACTCTTTCATTTTTATAAGTAGAGGGATTTAAGCACAAAGATAATGTCACTTGTTAGGAAAGCATCAGTAATGAATTGTGAGTGCAGGAGTGGGACTTTGGTGTTTAGCTCTAGGATCTGAGCTCTTACCTACTATTCTATAGTATTACTGAGGATTAGACCCATCGGACAATACTTATGGGATCCTCATAAAAGAATTGGTAGCAATCATTCTGTTTCATTCTATATAATAGCTTTCTAAAGATATCTGGAAAATACATGTTTTATTTTTTCTGTTTCCTTTGAAACCGAAAGTCTTGCTGTGTCATTTTCAGATTAAAGCTCAATTAAGGTAATAAAACACTCATGCTATTGGACTTTCAGTAAGGAGGTTACAGCCATAATCATTTACTCCTAGGAGTCAATTATCTTCCCAGATATTCAGCTGTGATTTTTTTTTTATTCATTTACTGGAATTTCTGAACCCAAATCTATCCATATCTTGTTGTGATTGTAGTGTCTCCAATTATTAAAGTTATAATGAAGATGCCACAGCAGAAATTTCTGCCTGCATTCACTGCTTTCTGTCTGACTTCCTCTCTTTCTCCTACACCTGATGTGAGAATTGGGGTTTATGAGTGCAGCAATCCCAGCATGCACTGTTAGAAGAACCCTTCCTCCCTCCGTCACCAGGATGGTGCTGTTCTGGGAGCAGAACAGGTGCACTGCTGTGCATTTTCCAGGATGCAATGCCACATGGCCACATCCACTTCCGTGTTTTTCCTTTACTTTTCTACACATACGCAAACAAACAGAGATCCCAACACAAACACTCTGAGATGTATACATACACATGCAGGCATGCACACACATTCCTTTTAATCTTTTGTTTTCTAGATGTGTCCCTTTCTGAATGCTAATTGGAAGTTAATGGGACATAATGCTAGGTGGAGCTGCCTCAAGAAGTCCCATACAAAACAGTGATGACTGCCAATTGCAGGTATTCCATTTTTTTTTTTCCTTTTTAAGGGGTTTGGGGACTTCATTAAAAAAAATAATGTGCTTTCTTCATTCCTTTTTACCGTAATTGAGTTATGAGCTCTTCGTTTATTACCTTATTTTTTAATTGATTTGATGCTGGCATAGAGGGTCTGCCTACAGTTTGACCAAAGTGTTCCCTTGAAACAGAATAGATTTGTATTTGGTTAAACTCTTCGGGCCTCTGTGCTTTCCACCTGAAAATATATGCCTCCGTCTCTTCTGGAAGTTTATTCAGTCACCGAACATTGAATATCGTATTGCATATTGCCCATGTCCGTTCTCTCTGTCCTCTCTTGCTTACCTCCTCTTAGATAAATGCTGGAACCTCTCACCACATCCCCACGGTGCCTAGAATTTCTTTCTTTCTTTTTCATCTCTTCAGACTCTGAGCTCCTTTCTGGAAAATTGCTCAGAACCCTCTTCAATTTACAACTGTCTCAAACAGTTCTAACCTGCTAATGAGCTATTGAGTTTTTAATTTAAACCTCCGCATTTCTCATTTCTAAAAATTGTACTTTGATTTTTCTTCTTTTCTTCTTGTCATCTTTTTTTTTCAGAATCTTGTTATTTTCCAATGGTTTCCATCTTTATCATCAATTTAGGTGTGTATGTGTGTGTGTGTGTGTGTGTGTGTATAATATTACTATTGAAGTAGTTCAAGTTCTTGGGGTTTTAATCCTGTTGTTTGTTGTGCCTGATGTGAGATTTATGGTGAATATTTCACTTGTGTTTTGTAATTAAATTTTTTGTCATTAAATTATAGTTATACATAATATTGGGGTGCATTCTGATATAATGCATGTGTGGATTATAATTTGCTCCAATTCTGCAGTTCTCAGTGCTTCCCCTTTCTCCACTTTCCTCCCTTCTCCTGTTCCCTTTCCTCTACTCTAATGGTCTTCCTTCTATTTATTTACTTTTTTTTTTTTTTTCAATTAGTGCTTTAGGGGCTGGGGTTGTGGCTCAGTGCTAGAGTGCTCACCTCGTATGCATGAGGCACTGGATTTGATCCAGCACCACATAAATATAAAATACAGATATTGTGTCAACCTAAAACTAAAAAATATATTTTTAAAAATTAATGTTTTATAGCTAAACATTAAGGTGAAATTAACTGTGGTATATTCATATAGGTACATAGGCTAGTTTGGTCAATTTCATTCCACCAATCCTCCTTTTTTCCATCTTCCCTTCCTTTCAATCCCCTTTTCTACTCCACTGATCTATTTTCATGGGATTCCCCTAATACACCTTTCCCACTTATTTTGGTCAGGCTTCTAAATATGAGAGAAAGCATTCAATCTCCTTGATTTTCTGAGTCTGGCTTATTTTGCTTAGCGTGGTGTTCTTTAGTTCTATTCATTTTCCTTCAAATGACATAATTTTGTTCTTCTTTATGGCTGAGTTAGACTCAGTTGTGTGTGTGTGTGTGTGTGTGTGTGTGTGTGTGTGTGTGACATTTTCTTTATCTATTCGTCTGCTAATGAGAATCTGGGCTGGTTCCATAACCTGATTGTTGTAAATTGTGCTGCTATAAACATTGATATGGCTATATCACTACAGTATGTGATTTTAGTTCTTTTGGATAAATACTGAAAAGTGGGATTGCTGCCTCTTATGGGATTTCAATTACTAGTTTTTTGAGAATTTCCATACTGTTTTCCAGAGTGGTTGCAATAATTTGCAGGCCCCCCAACAACATTAGTGTACCTTTTTCCCCACTACCTTGCTAACATTTGTTTTTATTATTTGTATTCTTGATAATTCTGATTGGAATGAGATGAAATCTCATTTTTTTCAAATATTTGTTGGCCATTGTATTTCTTCTTTTGAGAAGTGTCTATTTAGCTCTTTGCCCAATTATTATTATTATTATTTTTGCCTTGGTGTTAAGTTTTTGAGTTCTTTATATATTCTGGATATTAATCTTGTGTCTGAGAAACAAGTATCAAAGATATTCTTCCATTAGTGTGCTCCCTCTTCATGTTCTTTATTGTTTCCTTAGCTATGCAGAAGCATTTTAATTTGATACCATCCCACTTATTGATTCTTGACTTGATTTCTTGTACTTTTAGAGTTTTGTTAAGGAAATTGATACCTGTGGCAATATCTTGGAATGTTGAACTTAGATTTTCTTCTAGCAGTGGCAGTGTTTCTGGTTTAATTCCTAGGTATTTTATCCATTTTGAGTTGACTCTAGTGAGGTTGAGCAATAGAGATCTAGATTCATTCTTCTACACATGGATATCCAATTTTACCCCTTAAAAGACAATCTTCTTCAATGAATGTTTGTGGCACCTTTGTTGACTATCAAATGGCTGTATCTTTGTGGGATCTGTTGCTATGTCTTCTATTCTAACAGTCTTCATGTCTGTTTTGGTGTTAATACCACACCGCTTTTGTTACTATAGCTCTGTATTATTATTTGAAGTCTGCTATTGTGATACCTCTAGCATCATTCTTTTTGTTTAGAATTGCTTTGGTCATTCTGGGTCTCTTATTATTGCAAATAAATGTTAGCACTGTCACTGGAGAGTAGGCAGCTTAAACTCCAAATCTTAGTTTTTGAATCTCAACCAAAGAAAATTTAAAGCCAGACACAAAAAGTTGAGGAAGAGAATTTTAGTATGAGTGAAATTATAGTAAGGTTTAAGCAAAGAACATTCTTGAGAAAAAAATAGGTCATCTCTGAGCAGAGAAAGATGAAAGAAATAATGCTACTTCCAAATTTATTGCTGATTTATGCTGTCTTGAGAACTAGGTTCCACCTTCTGCAGTCTTCACCAATCAAATATTTGATTCCTCCTTCACATTGGATGGGAAGTTTTGACCCTACTTGGTCTTTCTGCATCTGTCAAGATGACCATCCCATTGGTGGGGGGGTTCATCTACAAGTCAATTCTCTGTTAATGTGGGTGCTAGAGTCAATGACCTGACAAACTTCATCTTAGTGCATCTGCACTACTAAAAAGATTTCCCTTCTGATATACTTTGAGAAACCTATGGCTATAACACCTGGCTGTACAATGATCTCAGTTAAACTTTTTAGGAGTTAACTCTTTTGATCTTTCCTTCTTGACATATTTCTTAATTAGCTCCCTTTGTTTCCATGTGTTTATTCTCAGGGTTAGTACTCTTGCTTTTTTTTTTTTTTTTTTATAAGTTACTCAATTGTTCATTAGCCTTAAAAGAAATTTAAAGAGGACCCTGCTACATTATTGGTTTACATTCCACTGCTACCTAACATAACTATTTTTTCTAGTTCTGTGAAGAATGTCATGGATGTTTTGCTGAGAATTACGTTGAACTTGTATAACACTTTTGGTATGGTCATTTTGATAATATTAATTATACCCATACAAAAACATGGGGAGTTTTCCATCTTCTAAGGTTTTCTGCAATTTCTTTATTCAGTACTCTGTAGTTTTCATTGTAGAGGTCTTTTACCTTCTTGGTTATATTCCCAAGTATTTTGTTGTTGTTGTTGAGGTTATTGTGAATGGGATAATCTTCTTAATTTCTTTCTCAGTAGATTCATTATTCGAGTTTAGGGAAGCAATTTATTTATGTATGTTGATCTTGTATTCTGCTACTTTGCTAATTTTGTTTATCAGCTCTAGAAGTCTTTGGGTGGAGTTTTGGGGGGTCTTGTAGATATAGGATCATGTTATCAGCAAACAGAGATAGTTAACTTATTTTCTTATTTGTATCCCTTTAATGTTTTTCTCTTCTCTGATTGATTTGGCTAGAATTTCAAGGAATATATTGAATAGGAATAGTGACAGTGTCTTGTTCCTGATTTTAGAGCAAATACTTTCAGTTTCTTCTCTGTCCAGTATGATGTTGGCCTTGCATTTGTTGTATATAGCCTATACAGTGTTGAGTAAGTTCCTTCTATCACTAATTTCTCTAGTGTTTTAAACATGAATGTGTGTGTTTCCTAATTTTTGACTGAAAATTAATTTCCCACAAGGCTTGTTTTCCATATAGAAACCCCTCGTCTTTGCTTATAGCTATGTCTCTTGTGTGTGTGTATGATTTTCTGTTCATTCCCCCCAGGCATATCACACTAAAAATAAATCCATCCAGCCCTCCAAGTAGTTGTTCCATGAGAGTTTCTGAATTAGCTTAGTTTGCCAAGTTGCCAGAATTGGAAGTAAAATTAAACTACTGTGTTTGCATTTTTCAGTTCAACCCTTTCAGTATCAATAAATCTCTGTTTCATGACAGGCATTTCTTAAAACCATTCTGTGGACACTTCAACTCTTTAACTTGGCCAGTAAAAATATTGGTCACAAGATAGTGGTTAAAAAAACCAACCTTTTGAAGTAGATAGTCCAAGCTGGAATTCCAGTTCTTTCATTTACTAGTTGGATAATTTTGGCCAGGTTACTTAAATTTCATGATCCTTGATTTTTTCATGAAAGAAAAAAATTAAGGAATAAAGAAGAGAAAAAAAGACAAAATAGAAGCCTCATTGAATTGTATAAAATATGTATATAAAGCATTTTGCATAATGCTTGGCACATAGTATGAATTTAAGAAATGTTAGTTTCTCTTCTCTGATCAGAGACAGCTTTCCAAGCTACTTTAAGTATCTCTAAAGTACCTTTGTTGTATTCTGAGCTAAGAACTAAGACTATATTTCCATTTGATTGAATTCATGTTAAACTGACCAAACACCTATGTGGTACCACGTAGCTATGAACTGAATATTAGTGTCCTCCCAACTCACATATGGAAACCCTAATCTTCAGTGTGATGGTGTTTGAAGAAGGGCAGTTAATTAAGTCATGAGAGTAAAACCCTCAGGATGGGATCAGTGCCCTTTTAAGAGACAGGAGAAACCTTGCTTTTCTTCTCTCTGCTTTCCTTTGTGTGAAGACATAGCAAGAAGATGGACATGTACACATCAGGAAGCAGGCCCTCACCAGACACTGGAGCTCGGGCTTGGTCTTCCTACTTCTAGAACTGTAATAAATAAATATATGTTGTATATGCTACCTAGTGTATGGTAATTTGTCATAGCAACACAAACTGACTGAGATACAAGTTCCAAGTCAGATTTTTCTACCAACCAACTGACAAATATGTCACCTTCTATACTCAGTTTCTTAGGGTAAAGTAAAGATGATCTTTCAGATCCTTTTTAAGTCTCAAACATCTTATAATTGAATGTATAGTCAGAAAAGTGTAGTATTTACATTCAAATTTTAATGGTTGAAGTTATTTCACAGATTCAGAAAGATACAAAAAAGGAAAACACATAGATTTTTGTAAGTTCCAGCGACTCTGACTTGGGTGGAGCTGGTGTTGAGAGTGAGGAGGACAGGCTAGGAAGCCACTCTGCAATTGAGTGACTGCAGACTGTCTAGGGCAATCCTGACAATGACATTTCAGAAATCAATTCAACGATCCCCATCTATCTTCTGTCTCCAGGGAAGTGAACTTCTTGTCAGTTGTAGCATTTCAAACAGATATTACCCAGATTTTTATAAAAAGCATGAGATACATTTGAATGGTTGTGACTGAAAGAGCTTGAATCAGCTGGCACTTCATTGTAACAGGAGTTGATTCAAAATAGACATTCGTCACCTGTACCACTCTGCTCAAGAGAATCACTCAGCAACAAAACACACTGCCAGAATCCCTACCAAAGGAAAACACTGTTCAGTAACCACTGAATTATTTGTTGAGGTTTTATGCCTGGAACACAGAAATATAATTCTCCTTCCAATATCCCCTCAACTGAAATACATATCATTGGATTTTAATGTAGCAAACCTAATCTATAGGCTTCTGACAGGAAGACAAACTTCCCATGGGCAGAGATGTCTTGGTTTCTTTGAGACATTTGTGTTATTTTTACACTTGTATATCAGCATAGGAGAGTAATATTTGCTCTCATTCTATTTCCCAGAAAAATTTAATTTTTAAAAGCATTTCAGGGGGGAAAAGTAATAATAATACAGGTAATCAAAACATGAAACAAGGTTCAATTTCACCACCATTTCCCAAGATTGCTCCCAATGTAATGTTTACCAAGAGGGACTAATTTGATAGATAAACCAGGCACCTATGCTGGGTATTAAAACCATCAAAACAACATTAGTTTGCAAATCACAGCTGAACCTTAATGAAATCATTTCTAATAACAGAATATAGAACTTAAAGCAGCTTCTTCGAAGAATATGATTTTGTCTACCTAGATTAAAATATTTCCCCTGTTAGTTGTCAGGGAGAATTAATTTATAATGAGGGTTATATAAAACAGGTTGAAATAGCTCCTTAGAGAGGACTATTTTATGGATCTGTAACCAGAGCTGAACAATTTGAGACCTTTACTAGTGCATCAGATTTATAATAAAAGACAAGTGTCAGTCTTTTAGTTCATAGTATTTCTCAGCTTTGATAGAACCACATTTCTGCATAAGATTCTCTTAACACTGCTAGAATTTTTGTTCCTTTTCAAATGAAAGCTACACACAAATTTTATAATTTTTTTTTGTATGTGTTTTTTATGCTATATTTAGTATTGGCCAAATTAAGCACCCCCTATAGGCCTCATGGTCCTGTGGGGACTTCTGTCCACCTAAGGATGACAGCACAGTGAGTCAGGGAGAGAAGGAGAGAGAGAGAGAGAGAGAGAGAGAGAGAGAGAGAGAGAGAGAGAGAGAGATATTTGTGGGTGGGAAATAGAAGATAAAAGTATTTAAATCTATGTCATGACACATATAGGTTCAAGAGTCAAGTAACTGTGGTATGCTTGAAAAATTGTTAAATTTTACCTAATTAGAGTAAGGGAAAATCCAAGTTGGTCATGGATAGTCAGAAACTGGGGAACTGTAGATTTGACCAGAATTCTGGAAACACACACAAAAAAGTTAATTCTTTATATTTCCAAATTCTTAAAATAAAAATGGCTTAACACTGATCTGCTAACAATTGAAGAAAATATACTCAGTCTCATTTTTCTGATCATTTTTTCTTACATGTACATGAATTCTGTGGTATCTACATTCGAGAAAAGTTTACGAGGCACTTCTGATGTTTGGTGTTTTGTACTTGCTGCTCTGGAGCTGTCTGGCAGTAGCATTGCTCCATTCATGAGGAACACTGCAGCGTCCAGGGCTTAGCCTTCCAGAACAAATGTGCATCTGAGGTCCTTACCTCTCTACTTCCTGCCACTTCAACTCATTTGTTGCCCCAGCATCACAGGAACTAAGAATTGTTCTCTCTCTGGAATTGAGTCACACTACTCTTCTCAAAATATCAATTTCTATCCTCTCACACAGACCCTTGCCTCCAAAGGCATTCAGGGTATCTTGTGACATTCTGGAGACACAATGGGATTATTAATCTCCATTATTACTAGGGCAAAGAATTCAGAGGAGAGATGCTTAGTTGTCCTGCCAGAAGATGAACAGAAGGAATGTTTAGCTATTCATTCTTTGCCGTATATTTAACATAAGATAATGAAGTGATATCTGAGTGAGCTCTCTTGTTATGTTAGCCATCTTAAGGAGCTTGAACTTCATCCTTTTTTAATTTATTCTTTTTAGTTGTACATGACAGTAGAATGTACTCTGCCATATTATACATACATGGAGTATAACTTCCCATGTATGTGGTTATACATGATATGGAGTTACAATGAATGTATATGAACACAGGAAAGTTATGTTCAATTCATTCTACTGTCTTTCCCATTGTCATCCCTCCTCCCTTTCCCCAACACTTCCCCCTGTCAAATCCGATGAACCACCCTGCCACACACACACACCTGTGCCTATTGTGAGTCAGCATCTGCATATCAGGACATTCAACCTTTGTTTTTTGGGGGGGATTGGCTTATTTCACTTAGCATGATAGTCTCCAGTTCCATTTATTTACTGGCAAATGCCGTAATTTCATTCTTCTTTATGGATGAGTAATAGTCCATTGTGTATATGCACCACATTTTCTTTATCCATTCATCTATTGAAGATACCTAGATTGGTTCTATAACTTAGCTATTGTGGATTGAGTTGCTGTAAACATTGACGTGTTGCAGTGTCACTATAGTATGATGATTTTAAGTCCTTTGATATAAACTGAGGAGTGGGATAGCTGGGTCAAATGGTGATTCCATTCCAGTTTTCTGAGGAATCTCCATACTGCTTTCCAGAGTGGTTGCACCATTCTGTAGGCTCTGTCTTCACGTTGAAATTCATGTTTAGGACTTCTCTCTTGCTTATTGTAGAATAAAATGACAGGAAGGAGAAAGACCCCAGTATTAGAGCCATCGTTTGGCGTTATACACAAAAGCCCCATCTGGAATGCAGAGGACTGTCCAACGTAACAAAAAATGGAAACCCAAGCAAAGGGATGTCCTCAGGATGGAGTGCAAAAGAGAAAATGACCCAACAGAGGGTACCAAGTACAGAAAGAAAGGAAAGACAATATTTTGACTATCAAGCAAGGAGCAGGGAAGATCAAGAGAAATCCAACATTGAAGATGTTGGACAAGTTACTCAGGAGCAAGACAGGAGTTTCCTTTCCAAGTGAGGTTGGTAAAAATCGCATCACACTTTAGTGTTTCCCACTCTACCCCAGATGGGGAGCTGGTTGCTCTCCCTATACCTTTGCTTCCAGCCAGTAATGTTCCCTGACTCTGTCAAGTGGGCATGGTAAAACAATATCACACAGCATTTGTTAAAATAACAGATAATATGCAGGTATTTCCTGGGCACATAGTAGGCACTTAATAAATGATAGATAATCTTATTTTGCTGTTTTAGTTATTTTTCAATCACCCCCATGTTTTTATTTCAAGTGACCACATAAAGCAAAACAATTGATTTGTTTTCTTTCTTTTCTTCCTCCCTTGTCCCCTTCTTTAATTTTTGTCTTTTTTTTTTTTCCATACTAGAGATGAACCTGACTCTCATGCATGCTAGGCAAGTGTTCTACTACTGAACAACAGGCCCGGCCATTATTTTATTTAGAGATGTAATCTCAATAAGTTGCCCAGGCTGGCTTTGAACTTGCGAACCTCCTGTCTTAAACCCTGGAGTAGCTAAGATTACATGTGTGCACGTTATGCCTAGCTCTTCAAAATTTTTAAAAATAGATTGGCTGGGGATATGTTTCTTCAGTTACAAACAAGCAACCTAGATGCCCTTCAATAGATGAATGTATTAAAAAACTGTGGCATATATACACAATGGACTATTACTCAGCATTAAAAGAGAATAAAATTATGGCATTTGCAGGTAAATGGATGGATTTGGAGAATATCATGCTAAATGAAGTAAACCAATCCCCCCAAACCAAAGGCTGAATGTTCTCTTTGAGAAGTGGATGCTGATCCATAATGGGGGGGGACATGGGAAAAAAATGGAGGAACTTTGGTGGGGCAAAGGGGAGGGAGAGGAGGAGAGCGGGTATGGGGGTAGGAAAGATGGTGGAATGAGATGGACATCATTATCCTAGGTCCATATATGACTGCACATATTGTGTGATGCTACATCATGTACAACCATAGATATGTAAAGTTGTGCTGCAATTGTGTACAATGAATCAAAATACATTCTGCTGTTATATATAACTAATTAAAAAAATGATGAAATAGGTTGCAGAAAACAAAATTAAATGGAATATTATCCTATGTACATGGTTTGAAATAATTAGTAGTGTCAAGTATCCATACTACAAAATTACAAGATGAATAAGTTCCAGGATCTCATATATAGCATAGATGATTACAGATATGTTAGTGTGAATGTGATATTCATCATAGTATGTGTACATGTATCAAATCATACTGTGCACCTTAAATATTTATAATATTTGTCAAATATTTTAAAATAAAAATGCCCATATTACCCAAAGTGGAAAAAACAAACAAACAAACAAACATTTTTTCTACCAACTTTCACTATGGAGGGCTGATGTTTCTACATGCACCAGTTAACTATAAGAAAATTTACTGGATCATCCAGCTTCATATCCATACTGGAGTGAAGAATTATTTTATGATTTTAAACTCTTCTTCCACTAATGAGTCATGACTAGATCATCAAAATTTTAAACAAACAGAATTTACTTCCCAAGGACACTCTTTTGTTTCCCCATGTTTTTTATTACATGTTAGGCATGTGGGTTCTTTGTCAAGAGTTTCATGATTCCCATAAGATTCTTAGACTGCTTGCTTCTGTGTCAGTTCCATGTTGGAGTGACCAGAGCCAAAGATCTTATGTAAAAGTGAGCTAATCAAGCAGTGCATTGGATGTCTTTTTAACCACAAAGAGTTACAAGTACATCCAAGATGTTGTTCTCCTTAGTGCCTGTATAGAGGAACAGAACATGGAAGCTAGTCATCACTGACCATGAGTAACCTCGTTCACATAACCCTATGGTTGCACAAATATGATAGTATATTATGAGTATGTGCTGTGGATACCTTAGAAAACAATAATCTAAGCAGAAATTTCCTGTTGTGGAGTTCTAGTAATGATCTCTGTGTTTTCTACTTCCTCCAACTTTTGGAAATCACCTTAAAGTCATTTGAAAAAAAGGGATTGAGAAAGAAGACTGTGTCAGTTTGGAAAACCTGCAAAGTATCTCAGGAGATAGACCTACCAGAGGATTGGCCATGCAGGTCCCAGACTCCAGCCTGTTGTGTCTAAGTCTTTAGAGTCCACATTGCACTTCCCAAGAGGAGACCACTGAGATTCTGTTCCTGCAATTCCACTTCCAGGGTCTAAATCTGCACTCATTATGATATAGATGTCTTTGACTAAATACTACAAATAATAGTGGCTTACACTAGACTGTAGCTTATTTCAGTGACACTTAGCAGTTACCACACCAGTAATCCAGCATTTGTAATGTTCAGGACCACATGATGTTCTTCCCTTTGGGACATGTCTCTACTGTGCTATAGTCTTCTCAATTTCTCCATAAGTTTTACCTTATGTATTTCTATGCTACAGTATTAGGTGCACTCAAAGTCAGAAATGTTACATCTAATTGTTATATCTTCCTGGAAAAGTTAACAACTTATCAATATACTGTAATCTTCTTTATCTTATAATACTTTTTGATGAAATTCTATTTTTCTAAAATTCATGTATTTATCTTTCCCCCTTCTGTGGTCAGTATTTGCATCATGTATCTTTTCCTCTTTTTTATTTCCACTCATTTTACATTCTTTACATTTATTTCCACTCATTTTATTTCTAATATATTTCTTATGCAATAGTATATAGCATATTTTTATTTATATTGTCTTTTGCTATTTTAATTTTTGGCACTGGGGACTGGATCCAGAGCTCATGTATTCTAGGCAAGTGTTCTGTCACTGAACTATATCCCCAAACCTAGGCTTTTTCTATTAAAAATAAAGCTGCATTTTTAGCCATGTGATGGATAGCAACTTGTAATTTTTTTTTTCCTGGTGTATCTTTGCGATAGATTCCTAGAAATGGGTTTGATGCATAAAATGGTAAATGCATATATAATTTCAGTAGCTATTCTCCTCTACAGGGTTGAAGCATTTTGTAATGCCCAAGCAATATATGAGGAGGCCTGTTTCTCCATAAACTCGCCAGCAGTGGGTAAAGAGACTATAGTATTTCTGTTGATTCCGTCACTTCAAACAATTACCTCAGTGTACCTTTATTATTACTGAAGTTTATCATCTTGCCATATATTAGAGTCATTTGCATTTATTTTTTTCCCCCTGTGAACTGTCAGCAGTACTTTAAATTACATTTCTGGCCTGGGGATCTTTGGTCTTTATGTCTTAATCCAAGCCCCAATATCAGATGATTAAAGGCCATAGTAATGAATTCTCAGAAGAGACTTTTTTCTGCTCCACCTAGAGCTGAGAAGGAAATGGAAACAACCTGTCTGTGAGATGGAACCATGGCTATTTCTCCCCCAGATAGCATCACTTTCTGGGGTCCCAGATCCATGTGGGGGTTTCTAACCTGACGTCTTCTTCTTGGGTTCCAGGTTTGGTCCTTTCCCCCTTTCACATGGGCACCTGTTTAAAACCAGCCTTTAGTACCCCAGAGATGCAGACTTTGGTGCGTGTTCTACCTTATTTCAAAGCAATTACACTTTTTATTGTACCTGATTTATAAATTCTTTGCTCCTACGTTATCAGCAGCTGAACTATGCTTTTAAATAATTATTTGAGAAACAACTTTATCCAGCATTTTCAATGTTCAAAAGCATAAGAATATTTTTAGCACAGGTAGTCTATAATATTGCAAGAAATAAAAGTTTTTGAAGTGGTACTCTTACAAATATATAAATGAAGAGTTGGTTATTGTCTCTTGTCTTTGCAATATGGTCCAGTTCATGAGGATGGGAGCGATTACTTTTTTTTCATCATCACTCCCAGACCTGATGGAAGAACCAGACAAATGGATGTTCCACAAGAGTTTTTGAATGAAAACAAATGAAGGTGAACAATATAAAGAACTTATGAATGAAATGGTGGTGGAGATGCTAGGGGTCGTGTTAGAAGTGAATTCCAACACCAGGGATGCAGCTGTATGCGGAGACCAGGCAGCAGCTCTTGGGAGCTGTGCATTTGCAGCAGGAATCAATACTACACTGAAGTAGACCCGATGTGGCAATGTAAAAGCAACATAGATCAATTGGAAAAGTGAATTAGCTGTGGTTATTGACTAGAAATAAAATAATAAAGTTATTTCCATTTCCAATTTATTTAAGAACTGGAGACAATGTGACAAGGAAGGAGATCTGAATTGGGCATTGTTAAGGGACAAAAGGGGAAAATATTGAAAGAAAATACTCAGGGTAGCTGAATGAAAGGATGGTAAGATCAAAAAACAATCGATGTCCTGCTTTCTGCCAAGATGGAATAAAGGGACTTGATTTACATTCTCACTCCACCCATCTCACCTCCAATTCATAAAGAAATAACTAGAAAAATATATAAATTTTCTTCAGATATTAGATAACAAACATGCAAAAAGCCTGCCATTGCTCCAACTTACTTCTTGGAGAGATCTTCCAGACTAATGCAGGAGGAGAAACTTCAGCAAAGCTCAAAGTTCTTGCTGAGTTAAGGAATGGCGTTAGGAGTTTTTGAAGCCAAGCCATAGAGAGCACAGAATAGCAGAGGGAAGAGAGCTACAAAGAGAAAAAGAGGGAGAGAGAGTACTCTGGAGATGCCCTTACTAACCAGTTTTTGCAGGGGAAGAAACACGTAAGTCGAGTGAAAGAACTTCCCAGAAGAAGCAGGTGAAGCAACACAGGACAGGAGCTCACACAGGGCACAGACAGTTCCTATTCCATCAGTTGGAGTAGATAAACCTCATCATCCACAGGGCTTGCAGTGGTGTACTCAGGAGGCTTCTGCCCTAATAGTGTGGCAAAATAGCCCCAGGATAAAGGCTTCTCTGATTCCACCTTACAAAGCTTAAAAGCAAACCTCAAAAAGATCCAAGAATTTTAATGTAACTTCTCTGGATCCTAGAACAAAGTTCATGGGTATTTTAAAAAATAAAAGAATATAGAACATCCATCAAAGTAAAATTCAAAGCATTTAACCTACAATAAAACATTATCAGATGTGTAAAAGAACAGGGAAGTATGACCCAAGATGATCAGAAAAATTGACTTACTGAAATGGACCCAGAAATAACAAAGATGATAGAATTAGTAACAAGTATTTGAAAGTAGTTATTATAACAGAATGCTCTATGTTTAAGACGTCAGAGAGAGGCAGGAGCAAGTTAAGAGAGATACAGAATATATGAAAAGGATCCCAATTCAGCTTCTAGGTGTGAAAAACACAATATTTGAAGCGAAAAATGCACAGGATGGGATTAAAAGGATACTAGACATTGCAGAAAATATCAGTGAATTTAAAGACATCAATAGAAACTATCCAAAATGAAATGCCAATAGGAAAATCTCTGGAAAATAATGAATATTAGTTGTGGGGACAAATAAGAGTAATTAATATCTGCATACTTTTGATGGGATTGTTCTCTACCTTGATTGCCATTGTGATTACATGATGGTGTTTTCAAAATTATAGAATTGAGCATTAAAAATGGATAGATTTTTCTGTAAGTGAATTATAACAAGAATAATTATTCTAAAATTTTAAAATAAAGTGACCAGGAGTGAGAAGCAGAACTAGGCTGAACTGCTGGTCAACAAACTGAAGAGGAGCTTCCCCTTGGTCCATCTTCCTTCAGGTTCCAGGTTCAGTGCTTTTCCTTTTAATTTATTCCTTCATGAGCAGAAAGACCCAGGTTTTCTATCACAGCTTTGCCCATACTAATGGTGAGAGCTTAGCATGTTACTTAGCCTCTTTTGGACTCAGTTTACTGATTTGAAACTAGGGATAATATGGATTCCTTCACTTACTAATTCATCCTATACTGGAAAATACTTGCGGAGTGGTGACTGTCAGGCACTGTGGAAAAGAGACCTAATAGCTGCCTTCAAGGAACTTGACCAGAGAATCACAGGATAAATTAGAGCAAACAGAAACACTTAGAGACCATTTGCTTCAACAGAGCAACTGAGGTCCCAATAGTGAAAATAACTTGCTCAAAGGATTTGTGTTCATTAGTGTCAGAGCCATGAGTTCAGTCCAAGTCTCTCTGTCTAGAAAAGCAGACCTATTGTTAACAATACAGCTCAAATTGGAAAGCTCTTTTACCCCATAAGCAAAGAATATTCCCTCTTTCAGCATGAAGCACAACTTTACATCAGTAGATGCTAACGGAAGCCATGTTTTATGGATTATTATTATCATTATTTTACCGGAACTGTGTTTTAAAAGCATTTCAATCATTCATCTACGTTTTAAAATGAAGACATTTTATATAAAATTTGGAATTTTTTATTTCATCAAAGAACTTTAATAACTGACCCTATTCATGCTGACCCATTCTGATGGGGCCATAAAGTAAATAGCACCTTCTCTAAGTAGTAGGGGCTCCAATTTTTATGCAGCCATTTCTTTTATTTATGTTCCTGCTTGGTCCACAGGAAACATTGTATTTGCTATCCCTGCCTAAAGTTTGTGAGATTATTCCTTAATGATTGGTTTTGGTGGCTTTCCAGCTGAGATTATTTTGGTCATCCTGATCTTCTCAGTGAATCGGCAAGGTAACCATCAATAAAAAAAAGCCAGCCTAAAGCCACCTAGCCAGAGGGTATTAACACTCAGTGGTCAAAGAATCTTTAGGCACAGCAAAACTTCTCCAGCCACACTCAGAGGAAGATCAATATCCATAAGTAAATGGTAAGGGTATTGCTTTTCTGTTTTGATTTGTGTAAAATGATTTTTAAAAAGCTTTGATTTATTTGCACTTTTCAATTCAGGAGTCCATATAGCAAGAGATCATTTCTTTTGCTCTTTACCAGCATTTCCTCTCTGGCTTTGCCTTGGAGTTCAGTCTAGTTCCATAAATCTGCATTACAAGGCAAGACATAAACAGAAAGGTACCAATAAGTCAAATTGACTCCCAAGAACTTAGCCTCTTCCTTTATTGGTGCTACAGAAATGTCAAAACCATTGTCCAACGGGTCTGTGTTCTCTGAAGTGTTTTATAAATGGATAAAGTGGATTATGCCTTAGAGATGATGTGCTGGCTAGCTGGCCACTCAGTGGGGTTTTAATTCCACTTCAGTAATAAATCAAGATGCAGCAGCATCATGCCAAAATATATTACCCTCCCCCTGTCCACAGGGCAAATGCCTTTCTGGAAAGGTACAGCTAAAGTGTCAGAGCAAGGTAAATGCCAAATATTGCATTTTAATAGCAGGACCCAGAGGCTCAGTATGCTAGCCTAACTCTTGTGTCTACTCCAGACCACAGATTCAATGGAGTTGGAAGCCCTAGGCTAGTTAGTGTGTGTGGGTGAAGGGGGAAGGAAGTGCTTGTGGCATGACATTGAATTGTGTGCTGGGTTCATTGATGCCCTTCAAATCCACATCTACCCAGAACCTTGGAATGTGACCTAAATTTGAAAATAGTGTCTTTGCAGATATAATTATTTAAGTTGAGATGAGGTCACACTGGATTATAGAGGATTATAGATCCAATTACTTGTGTCTTTATAGGAAGAGAGATGCAGAGGAAACACATAGAGAAGGAGGAAGTTCATGCAAAGACAGCTGCAAAAATTGGCACAAGATAGCTACTTGCCAAGGAACACCAAAGATCCCAGGCACCATCAGAAGCTAGGAAAACGGAAGGAAGGAAGAATGCATTTCTAAATCACTCAGAGGAAGAATGGCCCTGTTAGGGCCATTTTTAACTGTGGAAGGATAAACTTCTGTTATCTTAAGCCACCCAGTTTTAGGTTGTTTGTTATGGCAATCCCAAGAGTTGCATATAAATTGTAATGTAGGCATATAACTGAACGAAAAGGGTAGTGATGCTGCTCAGTGCTGGACTTGGGCTGGAAGCAAGTTTAGGACATACTTTAGAGTGTTTGGGTTCATGGCATAGGAATTGAGATGGGATTTTAAAAAAAGACTTAGCAACATTTATGAGGATTGTAATAGTTACTGATAATATGTGATACACAGTATTCAACAGCTAAAATTTTAAGACCAAGTATATGGGATCATGCCTTTCCTTTGAGCACTGTGGTCTAAATTTGCAAGTAGAATCATATTCTGTCCGGGTAGTCTATAAATTTATAAGTACTCATTTAAAAAGCAGTATCTTGAAAGCAGGGTGAGAAAGGGAGCAGTCAGAGGAGGGAGAGACAGAGAGAGGGGTGGAACACTAGCATGACATGATGCAAGTGGTTCCGTGGTCCAGAGTGAAGCTGCAGAAACAGAAACAAAAACAAAAACAACAACAACAAAAAAGCATGATCTGAGTAATTAAAAGCAACTTAGGAGCAACCCAATTCCCTCAGATGCATTTCTTGAGTGCTGAGAGAAGACCCACCACTTCCAGCAGTGCTGGCTAAGTCTCCCGTGTTTTCTTGCTCTCAACACTGCCATCACATAACATGCACAGTTGCCTTCCTCAGCTCCATCCCTCACACTCTTCCAAGTCTTCCTTATAGGCTCCTCTTTCCTTTTTTTCCCCTCCAAAGTCTTCACAACAGCAGCCTAAAGGGCCCATCTGGCAAACCAGGGTCTTCCTTGGGGTGGTTAGAGGTAGAGGGATTGCAGGCAAAGGAACAGATTAAGCAATAAAACCTATTGTCCTGTTCACTAAGCAGAGGTTCCAGACAAGACCCAGGACCTCTGGAAATGAGTAAATTTTATACCCCAATACCTATGGGGGGCCAGTTATATTTTGAAACACTAACCATGCTTCTTTTGCTGGTATGTCTTGATACTTCAATCCTTTTTCTTCTAATCCTAGTTGAGGGTAGAATCATTACAACAGAATCACAAAAAGAAATAAAGAGATGACACTCAGCATTTAAATTTCAAAATATAATTGTCCCTCAATATCTGAGAGTTATACATCTGTAGATTTAACCAACATGGATCAAAAATACTTTAAAGAATTATATATGATCTGAAAAATGTACAGCCTTTTTTCTTGTAGTGACTCCTTAAACAAAACAGTATAACTACCAGTTATATAGTATTTACATTGTCTTAGGTATTGTAAGAAATCTAGACATAATTAAAGTATAAGGTGTGCATAGGCTGTGTGCCAATACTATGCCATTTTATTTCAGGGATTTGAGCATCTGCAGATTTGGATATCCATAGAGGTACTGGAATCAACCCTGGGGAAACCAAGCTACAACTGTAAACATAAGTTGTGAAAGATACACCATTATGAAAGATAAGGTTTTTGGTCTTTACCAATAATAAAGAGTGGAAATTCAAATGCATGCTATACTCATGTGCTTAATCTCTGAGGTGATAAAGGTCTTCTGGGCTTGTTAGGATGGGATGGGGAAGTCAGAAGGAGACAACAAAATAGTAAGATGCTGGTGAGTGTGTCTTAGCTCTGTTTCTGGATGACTTGCCCTGGGGGGGTGGGGTTGTGGCCACTGGGATAAGACTATGTCCCCACTGCCTGCCTCTGAATTTTGGAGTGGTCCTAATGAACTAGCACAGCCTCATTTTGCTGTGATGGCATTCTAGGATGATTGACAAACTTCCTCCATTCGTGTTTCTACTCTGTCCTCAAGACTGCATCTGGAGGTATAACCAGAACCAAAGTCACAGGGAAATAGCATCTTCAGGGACAATGACATCCAATGGGTTAGCGTGCAGGAGCAAGTGACAGAAAATAAATAAATCCACTTAATAAATCCTGCTTAAATTATCCAACTGTAGTGTGCCATCTGTTTTCCTCTGCTATTCTGATAGATAATATATTTTAAGTGCTCAGTAAGTAATCTTTCTTTAATCTTTTCCTAAGTAATCTTTCAGAAGGACAGCTGGCCCCAGGACCATCTCTAAGTGCCTAGTTTGAACCATGTTTTTTGTTTGTTTGTTTGTTTGTTTGTTGTTGTTGTTGTTTTTTAACAGTGAAGTGTTCCAGCCATTTTTAAACAGTCCTATTCAAATGGATGAATTCTGTCACCACCTTGGTCAAGGGACATGCACATTTGCTTTTGACCTACATGAAGGAAAATATATTTGCCTTGCTTCTAAGATGTACCAAAGCATCTGTATGTTTTATAGGGAAGATAAACAAGAAGTCAACTGAACATAGCCTCATTTTCCAGATCTCCAAATCAATGTTTTTTCCTCAGCAAAAGTTCAAACTCCTCTCTGAACCTTGGACCAGTGCTTTTTAAAGCATGCCACATTTGATTGGAGGGAAGAAAAGAAGAGGGAAAAATTAACATGCACAGCAGAGTTCATTTTCCATACTCACTCTGATTAGTAAACAGTTCAAGTCATGCCTTCCAAGGATGATTGACTTTAATTTTATTCATAAAGTTGGGGCTGTTATTATGTGATTCCTTGTGAAGCTTTCTTTATGGAGAAACAGCACTGCTAAGTAAGTTCATATTCCCTGAGTGAGAAATCACTCCAAATAGGAAATAAGATTAAACTTGACAAGCTTTCCCCCCAAAGTGGTTTGTTCTTGTTTTCATACATATGTAAAAATTATATTGTGGGAGTTGCACACAAACCTCAATACAGCAAGTTGCATGATGTGATGATTAGAATAGTGTCATGAAAAACTACTTGCTTTCAATCTTAAATATATTGAAAACAATTTGGAGGGACCAGATTAGCTATATGCATTTTGACTCTTGCTGGAAAAAGAAATCTCAATAATAAATGGATTATAAACTGAAGTAGTAAAAATGGTGATAATGCTTAATTGAAAAAGAGAAAGAGTCTATCTTGGTGACCACTAATCATTAGCAAAGTCCTGGGTGAGTCCTCTGGTCCTTGGAGGTGAGTACAAGATCAAGTCTACCTCTTTCCTCTTTCTTCTCCTTAATAATCCCCTTAGTAATTATTTTTTATCAGCTTTCCATGATTGGATTTAGCAGTCATGAAATAAATTAGTTAATTTGATTCTGAATACATCAGAACCCCAATCCCCAAGTAGTGGGAGCAGTATTGTTTTGTAAATTACAAGACATTGAAAATCAGATTGCAATCAACCAGGGGCTGAAAAGCTACATGCAGACATCCTTCTCCCGGGGAACCCCTGCTGCCAGCGGGGAGTATAAAGCTGAGCACAGCATGGTGAGCAGAGGATGGTGACAGGAGTCCTGGGTCCTGTGTCATCAATGATGTGGACTCCGTTCCCTGTAAGTTTTGAGAGCCAGTAATTCTCCTTTTGGCCTAAACTGTTTTAATTGCTTTTATGTAACTTCCAAATGGTGGAATCCAAACTGATCCAAAGGCAGGAAACCTCAGTTGGAATTCATGTTTATTCATTTGATGATAGAGCTACGTCTTAGGTAAGCCTCACGTATGTCTATCTTGGGTACATCGCTGGTGCTTCAGAACTCAGTTTTAGGTCCAGTCCTCAGAGAGCTTTTATTCCGGGATACAACAGTAACATAGCCTTAAAAATGAATATGTTATTTTGACACTTAAGATATAAATTCAAAACATAATGGGTTAGTGTAGAGAAAAGATTATACCTGAGATTACCCTCAATATTGAATTAGAGTTGACCCAGTTATAAGGGCAAAGGTCAAGGGGAGAGTGATGGAAGGAGAGGTAGAGATAGAAGGAAGGAGACAGGGAAATGCATCCTAAATATTAATGTGCACCTGAATCCCTGACAGTCTTATTAAATTGCACAATCTGATTCAGTATGTCTGGGGTGGGGCCTGAGGTTTTGCATTTCCAACATGATTCCAGGTGTCATTCATGCTGCTGGTCCCCAGACTGTACTTTGAGTAGTAAGGTGCTTTAGAGTACAATCATTCCTTGGTAGCCATGGGACATTGGTTGTAGAACTGCCTGTGGGTACCAAATCTGCAGATGCTCAAGTGTCTGATGTCAAATGGTGAAGGATTTGTGCATAATCTATGTACATTCTCCTATATACTTTAAATAGCCTCTACATTACTTGTAGTACCTATTACAATGTAAATGCTATGCAAATAGACTTTTTTTTCAAAGAGAGAGAGAGAGAGAGAGAGAGAGAGAGAGAGAGAGAGAGAGAGAATTTTTTTAATAGTTATTTTTTAGTTCTCAGTGGACACAACATCTTTGTGGGTATGTGGTGCTGAGGATCGAACCCGGGTTGCACACATGCCAGGCCAGTGCACTACCGCTTGAGCCACATCTCCAGCCCAACAAATAGACTTTATACTACATTTTCAAGGGAAGATGACAACAAGAGTATATACATGTTCAGTACAGACACTTTTTTTAAAAAAATATTTTTTGAGTCGTCAACGGATCTTTATTTTACTCATTTATGTGGTGCTGAGAATTGAACCCTGTGCCTCACACATGCTAGGTGAGTGTTCTACCACTGAACAAAAATATTTTCAATATATGGTACATCCAGCTGGCAGATGCAGGCCAGACGTGCTTTAAGGAAATGAAATGATCTAAAGGACAGATTAAAATAAAAGTAATAACAACAACATTAATAATACCTAGCTGATGTTACAGAAAGAAGATATCCCAGAAAGAAGTGGATAGAAGTGAAATAAAGACAAAAGAGAGTCAGCAAAGAAAAAAAAGTCCCAAAGGTCACGTCTCTAAAGCATATTCTCATGGCAAGAAGATACCTGCTCTGCAGTTAACCCCTGTTGTGAATATGTTTGCACAGACCGTTGTCTCCATTAAATTACATATTTGTAACCCATAGTAAACTTCCGTGCTCGTGCGACAACTTCTGAATTTTATTTGCCTTTTTGTGTGGCTTTTTAATAGGAAGAAAATAGGCTCTCCTCCTGAGAGCTGTGGTCTTCACTGTAAATTATTAAATTGTTGCTATGGTTTATACCTCACAGCCTCTTGAGAGTTTTATTTGTGTGACTCAGCATTTATAGGTTCAATCATAGTGGAAGCATTAATGAGTTGGATTTTCTGAGACTATAAACGTGAGAGTGTTTAAACCACCAGGTTTAAATATTGCCACTTGGGGTCTATTGGCCACAACTGAACACTCAACTCCCCATCCCAACCACACCTGCTAGAACCAGGTACTTTCTTTGAAATTTAATATGACCTGTAATATAATGGGTCAGGACCCTGATCTTTAATTTTTTAACTGGTATTATTTTATGTTTTCTTTCTTTATTCCCCTAAGTCCATCCTGATATTGGACACAGGTTTTTCTCCATTTTTCATACCATCTTTTGATGGTCTTAGGAGACAGGCTGCTTCATTCCCATTTGCCTTCCTCCACAATTTCAGGACATTTTATTATTGTTTGTTTCATTGTGCTTTATCCCCAATTATTTCTTTTATTTCTCCTTTGCTATTCTTGACCAAAACAGAAGTGTTGTTCAAATACATTTCTTTAGCCATCCAGGGTTTGCATATAATTGGTTGTGTGTGTAATATTAGAAGGAGAACAGTAAAATTCTCCTTTCCCATTTGTAAACCTCATATCAGCATGGCACACCAAATTAGGAATCATTAGAAATGAGTATATTCACTGTGTGAAAAGCTGTCATATTTTGTCTCATGTTAATCATGAGCTTCTTGCCTTTGTGTCCACATCAATACTGAGACACTTCAGTGGCATCTTGTCAAAGCATTCATCGAGGAATACAAAAAGAGGGTGGGATGGCTTTTAAATCACTCTTCTGTTAGTTGACCATTTAATCCTCTGTGCAGTTTCAATCACAAGCCCAAATTAGTTGAGAGACTGATATTTTTATCTGCTTATTTATGAAAATAAGAGGATAGAAATTGGGAAGATGAGTGGAGGGGAAAAATGGTTTATTACAGAATCTCCAAGAAGAAAATAAGAACCACAATTTATTTTTGCCTTGTAGACTTTTGACATTGTGATACAACAGTTTAATTTCAGTTATGCAGATCTGCCATTATGTGAAATGTGACTTGATTCTCATCAGACATAAACCAGTGAGCATTTTCTGTTTGTTTTGTTCCCCCTAAACACTAGAGAAGCTAAAGATGATGTATCACTCTTAAGTTTTCTGTGCCACTTGCAAAGCAAATCAATTTGTACACAAAGTTTCAGATATCTGACTTTTTATCATGAAAGCAGACTTTTGGGATACATATTAAATATGCCATTCTTCCCTATACCATATCTAATTCTCATTTCCTTTTCTTCTATTTGCATGCATATACATTTTCAAGATAAGATTTATATTCTGGTTTGTGACAATCTTAAATTAACAGGATATTAATTGTTCAGCCCAAATATCTGTACCTTCAAAAAGACATAGAAATATTATATTAAGTGACTAAATCTGTTCCTCATGCATCTTAAGATTTTGTTAGAGGCATGGAAGGGATAAATCTCCCAGGAAGGTTATTGGAGGGCTATGTTAGTACTGGATTTCCATTGCAATAGCATGTGTGATTGTCAGGCACTGAGACCAGTGACCCCATGTTGAGAACTTCAGGAACCCCAGTCCCTTTTCCTCATAGGTGATTAAGTTCAGAAATAAAAACCTCTACCTAAAAACCATGGTGTTTCCATAACTCTCTTGCTGAATCTTTCTACTTTTAGTGGAAGTTAATCTGATTTTCAGTTCACAAACATTAATATTATAAAGAATATCAATAGAAATGGGAAAAAGATGTGAGTCCACTGCTTTTAAGTAGTCCAAGAAGGAGAACTGGGGCGCTAAATGTGCCCTCTGGCACAGAGGGCAGAAAATTCAGGAGACTTGGGAGGAATTCTGTGTTCTGTATGCTGCATCATATGCAGGAATATTGTACTCAATTGCTCATTGAGAAAAGCAGTTCTGCTGACCAGGAGGCTACATAAGGGGAGGCCTTTTTCAGGTATATCAAAGAGTATTATCCACTCAGCTGGGAATGGTAACTAATGACTTTTACCCTCCTTTAAAAATAGGTTAGATTCAAAGGCAGAAGATTTTAGTAACCAATACCTAATAGCATGCATAGTTTCAACAATAGGACGTTAGTAAACAGTTACTATTAAAATGTATCCATTTCATTAAAGACAGTAGGTAGGAAAATGTACCATGATAATTTTATGCCAGGGAACAGCCTACATTACAGAAATTGATTATTGCCTCTCTGAATTCATTCAGACCTTCTTCTTTGATAATGAGCAACCTGGTGTTTACCAGCCATAGAGCCACACATTTTGTGTGTGGCCATGCAACTTAATTCTGGCCAATGAAATAGAAGACTAAGTGTTATGTGGAGATAAGAAGAGATAACCTGGGTGTGTTCTGGTTGTCCCTCAAAACCAATTCTATGCCTTTCCCATCTTTTTTCCACCCTTCAAAATGAAATCATATGGAACAAATCAATGAACTCTCTTGACCTTTGACTTCCATTTCTGTTTGGCCAACAAGGCACCAAGAGGAGACCTTGAGAAAGTAGAGGTTTTGGACTCCTGCAAACTATAAGATAATTGGGGGTATTGTGATTTATTTGCAGTTCTTTTTTTTTTTTTAAACCAGATATTCATCACTAGGGATTTATATTCAAAATAATTTGCTCTGAAGTCACTTGAAAGAAATATCTTCTCTGTTGTACTAGTCTATAAGTTGGCCTGGTACATTTTATCATTGGCCACACCTCCTGATCTCTCTGTAGATAAGGGAGCCCTCCTTCCATCTCCCTGTCCATTCACACCTAGTGGTGGCAAGGGCTCTCCCATTGATAATCTCCGATATCTGGACTATCCTTTGTTACTTTTCTCTCAGCTCACGCTCCTCAATGTTCTTTTACTAAACTCTGCTCATGTACCTCACCTGAGCATACCATTTATCACCTCACCTTGTTCGTTAGAAGGGTGTGGGTGCTTAGGCTTATCTCCCCTCCACATTCTGCTTCCCACTGTTGAGAAGGCAGATGTAATAACTGCAGTAGCCATCTTGAATCACATGGAAGAAAGCAATGGGTAATACAGTAGCCATCTCCAATTTCTTTATAAACATTTTGTTTCTGCCTTACAATGTTCTCTTAGTGCTCACTGTTTGTGTACTTACCTCAAGGTCTGTTTTCTTCCTCTCTGGCATTCCCATTTGCTCAGTGGGATGCTTTTTAGGTTTGGAGTAGCAGGTCTCCTGAGGTAAAGTTGGAACTTGCATTTAGTCCCTAATCAAGCAAGGTCAAGTGGTATTTTGGTTTCTCTTCTTCCACATTCACAAGAATTCAAACAAAAGTGATATAAAAGCTTTTCTGTGTGTTCCTGATCCAGAGAAGTAGCCAGGAATGGGGAAAGCAAACATGTCATGTAACCTATTCCCCACCTCCAATTTCTCATTCCCACAACTGATTGAGGATGGAAGGGACTGGCAATGTCCCTTTTCCTTACATTGTATCTGGAATTTTTTCTTCTAATAGAGCACTGTAGTTAAGCCAGCCAGGTCCTGTGTGCTAGTGAGAACATAAAGGAATTTAGAGCATCTAGTTAGTCATCCTGTGATGGACTCAGAAAACATTTTAATTTTCTACCTGAAAGAGAAACAACTGTTTTTCAGAAGCACCTAAATCCCATTATTTCAGCTGGTGTATAGACCTAGGGTAATAGAATTTTTTTAAATTAATTTATTTATATATTTGGCTTCAGGGATTGAACCCAGGAGCACTTAACCACTGAGCCACGTCCCTAGCCTTCTTTATATTTTTTATTTAGAGACAGGGTCTCTCTAAGTTGCTTAGGGCCTTGCTAAATTGCTGAGGCTGTCTTTGAACTCATGATCCACTGCTTCAGTCTCCTGAGCACTGGGATTATAGGCATGTGTCACCATGCCTGGTGAGGGCAATAGAATTTAGGTAGAAAGAAATATCTGGAAACATTTAAGAGAATATAGTCCAATTGTATTGGTGTCCTTGGAGTCTAGCAGTGTCTTGCTAGATAGTTATTGAATGACTTTAGGACAGTCAGCCAGTATTTACTATGAGCATGGCACTAGGATAGAACAAAAACTCAGGGTTACTCTCTCAGGAGCATAAATCTATTTGGAGAAACAGCTGCTAACTGGCAAATGAGTTATGCAGGATGTGTTTTACAACAGTGCTTCCCAAAATCCAAATTAATGCTAACAAGGCTCATCTGGGGATCTTGTTAAATTACAAAATCTGATTCAGTGTATCCAGGGTGGAGCTAGGTAGTTTGCTTTTCTTAAACTTACCTAAGCGGCTGTTGCTTAAAAAACATGGATCTCATATTTTTAAAATTAATTAGTTTATTTTAGTTAGGTATATATGACAGCAGAATGTGTTTTGATTCATTGCACCACAACTTTTCATTTCTTTGGTTGTACATGATTAGCATCTCACCATATGTGCAGTCACACATGTACCTAGGGTAATGATGTTCATCTCATTTTACCATCTTTCCTGTCCCCATATCCCATCCCCTTCCCTCCCCTTCCTCCCCTTTGCCCAAAGTTCCACCATTTTTCCCATGCCTGTCCCATTATGGATCAGCATCCACTTATCAGAGAGAACATTCAGCTTTTGGTTTTGAAGGATTGGCTAACTTCATTTAGCATGATATTCTCCAACTCCATCCATTTACCCTCAAATGCCACAATTTTATTCTCTTTTATTTCTGAGTAATATTCCATTGTGTATATATACCACAGTTTCTTTATCCATTCATCTATTGAAGGACATCTATGTTGGCTCCACAGTTTAGCTATTGTGAATTGAGCTGCTATAAACATTGTTGTGGCTGTGTCCCTGTAGTATGCTGAGTTTAAGTCCTTTGGGTATAGACCAAGGAGTTGGATAGCTGAGTCAAATGCTAGTTCCATTCCAAGTTTTCCAAGAAATCTGCATACTGCTTTTGGATTTCATATTTTGGGCAGTGAGGTTAAAGAGGGGGAAGGAAAGAAAAGGAAAGACTTCAGAGAAAAAGAACAGACTGTAGTAAACCCTAAAGAATGAATAGAATATAGAGAAGCAGAACATAGACAGACAAATACACACACACACACACACACACACACACACACACCACAAACCATAAGAATGAGGCAATTCAGGCAGTATTAAAAGGGTGATGGTGTGAGTAAGTGCTTGGGAGTAGGACTGAGTCTGCTGAGCAGACTAATGGGGCACAGGGTTGGCAGTGGACTAGGAGAGAAGGTGGAAAACTAAGTAGAAATTGGATTCTGAGTGGCATAAACTGAGCAAATCTTACAAGCTGGCTTTGCCAGCAATGTCTTGTGAGAGAAGGATACCACGGGGTTTTGATGTCTTAGCAACTCCTGAAGAAAGGATGTATCTACCTGGGTCGGCCATAATCCTCCAAAACACAATCTCAAAGAGCATAAGTGAAGCAACATGGAAAGGTCTAGGAACAGGGGTGGAGCATGTGCTCAGCATTTGTGCGGGCCTAGGCTTGACTCCAGCACCCCATATAGATAAACAAAAATAACCCAAGAGCAAAATCCCTAGTATCTAAAATTCCCAAAGATCAAAAACTCAAAAATCTAATTCTGGAAAATAAATAATTGAAAAAAATATTTAAAAGACACTTATTTGCATATTAATGAAAAATTATTTAAAAAACATAAAACAAGGTAGAAGACTATATAGGCCACTCTATGCAATGAGCAGTAATAATATATATTTTGCAAGTATGAACATAGCTATGCTAAGATAGTCTCATGGGTAAAATAGCTACGAACAGATAAACATTACTTACTTTTTAAAAACTTATTGGTTCTTTTTAGTTATGTATGACTGTGGAATTCATTTTGATATAATTATACAAGCATGAAATATATCCCATGTTAGAATCCTATTCTTATGGATATACATGATGGTGGTATTCACTGTGTTGTTTTCATATATGTACATGGTAAAAATATGTCAGATTCATTCTGTTGTCTTTCCTTGAGACAACAGAATGAATCTGACACATTTTCATAGGAAAAGAAAAGACAACAGAATGAATCTGACACATTTTCCCTCCGTTCCCCATTGTCTAATCTACTGCACCTGTATTCTTCCACTCACCCCCCACTCCTTTTTATGGGTTAGCTTCCATATATCACAGAAAACATTCCACTTTTGTTTATTTGAGACTGGCTTATTTCACTTAGCATGACAGTCCCTCTATCCATCCATTTGCTGGCAAATGTCATAAAGTCATTCTTCTTTCTGGCTGAGTAATACTCCACTGTGTATATATTCATTCATCTGTTGAAGGGCACCTAGGTTAGTTCCATAGCTTAGTTATTATGAATTAAGGTGCAATAAACATTAATGTGGTTGTGTCAGGAACACATAAATTTTGTTCATAAAAAATAGATCATGTCAAGTATAATGACACATGCCTGTAATCACAGTGACTTGTGAGATGGAGGCAGGAAGATCATGATTTTGAGGTCAGCCTGGGAAATTTGAAAACCAAAAGGGCCCTGGGTGTAGCTCAGTGGTAGAGTTCCTCTGGAGTCAATAGCAAGTATTGTAAAATAAAAAGGAAAATGATCAAAAAGAGAAATGTGTAAATGCATGTTACTGTAGTTGGCAATTTTGTGCACCTGCCTTTATAACTGTGGTCATCTGAAATACTATGATAGACAAGCTAAGACTTTTCATGAAATAGATCAAAAACTATGATGGGTTACCACCCATATGCAGTTGTTCAAAGAGCCAAGAAATTTTATTCACAAATGCAAATACACATTTATTAAGGAAATGTCCACACTTTTATGTACACAGGCAATGGTTACACATAAAGACAACATTGTGACAATGTACTGTTATTGGAGTCAGAGCTGCAAAAATTGCATAAGATAAATTAGAACTCTCTAAAAGTTCTTATAGGATATATACCTCCAGTATTGGAAATTATGCAAAAATGAGATACAAAGTTTAGATAACTATAAATAAATAATGCTAAGTTTTTTAAATAATAAAAAAATGTTTAAAAAAGGAAGGAAAAACACTAAAAACAAAATTCAATGTGTGAAAAACTGTATTACAGGGATAGGCTGTGGGCAATTGTAGGGAGCTGGAGCATAAGAGTTGGCTGACTTTCACATCGTTAATTGTATTTGAAGGCTTGCATCGTCATGAATACCTGCTTTTTTCTTTCTGGGCATACTCTTCTTGGAGAAAACATTCACATTCATTTCTCTATGTGGTCTTGATCTTTCTGAAATTCTATGATTGGCTATATACATATACCAACATAAGCATTTCCTGTTAGATTTTCCCATTTTGTGTGTCATGCATCTAGGTTGTTTGGGTATTTGGAAATTCATTCTGCACGCATTCATGTACAGGCCACAGATTTGGTGAGAACAATACTACTGACTGAACAGTAACACCATTGCCTATACGTGTCTTCTTATCCTACTGTGTACATAATTATTTTCCAACCAGTCAGTAAATTTTCTGTCTTCTTCAGGAAAATGTGGCTTTAATTTATTAAAGGCAACTGTAATTTCTTCAACTGAAAGGAAGGCCAGTGCAGACATTTTAAACAAAATTTTTGTTGCTGTATCACATGGATAATCCCTTCCTTGGAACTTATTTCTTTTTTAAAAAAAATTATTTATTATTCAAATTAGGTAATATGACAGCAGAATGCATGTTGATTCATTGTACACAATTGCAGCAGCACAACTTTTCATTTCTCTGGTTGTACATGATGTAGCATCTCACCATATGTGAAGTCATACATGTACCTAGGGTAATGATGTCTGTCTCATTTCACCATCTTTCCTGCCCTCATAATCCCTCCCCGACCCTCCCCTCCCTCCTCTTTGCCCAATCAAAGTTCCTCCGTTTTTCCCATGCCCCCCTCCCCATTATGGAACAGTATCTACTTATCAAAGAGAACATTCAGTCTTTGGTTTGTGGGGATTGGCTAACTTCACTTAGCATGATATTCTCCAACTCCATCCATTTACCTTCAAATGACATAATTTTGTTCTCTTTTAAAGATGAGTAATATTCCATTGTGTATATATACCACAGTTTCTTTATCATTTATTGAAGGGCATCTAGGTTGGTTCCACAGATTAGCTATTGTGAATTGAGTTGCTATAAAAATTGATGTGGTTGTATTACTATAATATGCTGATTTTAAGTCCTTTGGGTATAGACTGAGGAGTGGGATAGCTGGGTCAAATGGTGGTCCATTCCAAGTTTTCCAAGGAATCTCCATACTACTTTCCTGATTGGTTGTACCAATTTGCAGTCTCACTAGCAATGTATGTGTGTGTCTTTTCCCCCACATCCTTGCCAACACTTCTTGTTGTTTGTATTCTTGATAACTGTCATTCTTATTGGCATGAGAGGAAATCTTAGAGTAGTTTTGATTTGCATTTCTCTAATTACTAGAGATGTTGAGCATTTTTTCATACATTTGCTGATTGATTGTAAATCTTCTTCTGAGAGGTGTCTGTTCAGCACCTTATTCCATTTATTGTGCGGTTTTTTTTTGTGTTAAATTTTTTGAGTTCTTTGTGTATCCTGGAGATTAGTGCTCTATCTGATGTGCATGTGGCAAAAATTTTCTCCCAAAAGGTAGGCTCTTTCTTCACCACATCGATTGTTCCTTTTGCTGAGAAGAAGCTTTTTAGTATGAATCCATCCCATTTATTAATTCTTGATTTTATTTCTTGTGCTCTAGGAGTCTTATTAAGGAAGGTGGGGCCTAATTTGATGTGATAAAGATTTGGGCCGCTTTTTCCTCTATTAGGTGAAAGGTCTCTGGTCTAATTCGTAGGTCCTTGACCCACTTTGAGTTTTGTGCATGGTGAGAGAGAGAGTTTTAATTTCATTTTGCTGCATATGGATTTCCAGTTTCTAGGAACTGATTTCTAACCCTCTTACACAGTCTTTTTTTTTTCCATGAGATTTACAGGTTTTTAGGATTTTAATTCTCAGATTTCAGCATTCTGGACTTTAATTCTTTGGGATTATGATTTTGGGGATTATAGACTTCAAAGAAATTTTGATCTTTTGGGATTTCAACATTTTGGATTTTGGCATCCAGAATTGTGTCAAGATTATGACCAGCATCAATCAACTTAATATGGGAAGAATCCATGCAAGAAAACCCAGGTAGCCATTGGCTTCCTGCTCAGCCCCCTGAGAGAAAGGGTACTAACCGTATATAGGAAAAGGACAGCAAGGCCTGCTACCCTTTACAGTGACCAGTCTTTCCCACTCCTGTATGGTCACAGAGCTTCAGTAAATACTCTCATTTGGGTCTTAGTGAGTGCTATCTGTAAGACCATTAGCAATGGTTCCATACATTTCTTTATTTGAAGTGTGAAGAAGGCAGACAAGAGGGAAAGAGAGACTGTGGAGTAGAGTTCTCTGTAGGGGGCCACCATATTGAACTTGAAAAAATCTAAATTCAGATCATTTTGATCTAAGCACAGGAAACACTAATCATTATACTTATCCCATAATGGGAACAACTGGAGGAAGTCATCATAAAGTGGGCAAAATCCAACCTCTTTGAACCAGAGAGGCTGTGCTTACAAATCCCTGAGACCAGCCATCCTGTGTTGGTGGCGGTTGGCAACTTCGATACACTGAGGTGAGATGGCAGAGGTCTTCAACTGCTCACAGCTTTGTACTGATAAGGACTGGAAGCTATCTTACTTCTGTTTGGTCCAGCTGGAAATCAACCTTCTTAACCAGCATGAAATTTGGTGGCCAAGATTTTTTTTTTTTGTCTAAAAGAACAGTGGTTATTGGTCTGTTGAAAATCTCAGTGTTCAAGGGGTCCTTGTTTGTTTTTTCAGGCTACTTTTTCATTTTTTTTCAAGAAAGCTTTTAGCTCCATTTGTTGTAGAAAATTTAAATCAACAATATGGGAAGCTAGATGTGCTACGACTATCAGGTAGAAGAGTTTGCTCTGGAATATACAGATTTAATGTAGAGTCCAGCCTCTATCACTCACTCTGTCACTCACTAATTACAGGTGTATGCCTAAAGTTACTGTACTTTGACACCCAGAAATGGTATTTATGGTTTACCTCTGTGGGTGCATCCATAGTTAACACCACTCAAAAGAGGTCATCCTTGGAAAGTCATGTCTTTTTCTTACCCTTCCAGCAGCCACATTGGATAGTAGTGTCTTTTGGAAGACACCAAAGAGGCAATGGACAGAGGAAGGGTACAATCCTAAGAGAAAGCAGGATAGGTACCTACCTGACCCACAGCAGGTCGTCCAAGGGCTTTCAAATGTCTTCCTCCAGGGATTGTTCACCAGGGAAGAGAGTGATTCACATTAATGCCCCTCCTAGGATGCGAATTCACCATCTGAAAAAAGAGACCATATTAACCATAAATAGTCCTTGCTAGGATTACTTGTAGAGGTCACAAGCATCAAAGATAATGATTCTAAAGTTTTGTCTGTGAATAGAGGAAGCTGGGCAACCAACGAACAGCATGAGAACAGTAAATACCTATAGAAAGGTGGAAAGAAAATCCCATTGAAGACAAACTACTTCCACAAAGAGACACATGAATAACATACGTGTAGCTACAAGGTCCTAGTGTCCCATTAGAGCATTCTTCCCACTATTTTCCTTAGGCCAATATTCTTTGAAGTTAAGAGAGGCTATGTACTATCCACCTCCTCTGTCCCTCACTTCCTGTTGCCTCTGTTAGTCATTTCTGGGCTTATTTGTCCACCCTGGGGCGAGAGCAGGAGCATAAAATTTAAATACATGAAGGGGAGAACAAGGGACAGATAATCAAAGTCCTCATGGACAAGAACAAGCGGACATGAAGAGCACATGTATGCAGGGTTGGAGAGCATTGCAGGAAGTGGGGAAATAAACATGGGGAGTGTCATAGTGAAACATTCATGTTTGAGTCAAAGAAGCCAGGAGTTTAACAGACATCTAATTTTAGAAGTCAAAAAAGCCCCAGGGTCACTGAGGTCTAAAATCCTTCCACCTTCTCTCACATCCTTGGCAGCTGGTAAATCAGAGTAATCTCCACCTTTAGCCAGCTTTCATTGTAAAAGAGTTCTTCCTTATGCTTTTACTATATAAAAACATAGTAAAGTTCATGGTTTTAATTTTACATCTAATATCAATTTTAAAATCCAACACTAAGCTCTGGTATACCAGAAGGCCAGCGGCTGAGTGCCGCTCAAACTCCAACTATGGGGCTTCAGTTACTAAAGATACTCACTTTGTCTTGCTTGTACTGACATCCAGGGGTGTTGTTGAGCTTTATATTTAGAACCTTTTACATCCAGAATATAAAAAGGAAAGCTGTTTCTTCTCCAAATATTACTAGCTCAAAATATGAGCGCTTTACTCAACTCTGCTTACCTGGAATAGTACTGAAAATGTCTAGGTAACAAAGAAGAAAACCTGTAAGTCCTGTGTTTGAATAAATTATGCTCTATAGAATAATTTACAATAAACTTAACTTGTTCTTAATAAATATACATTCTACAGATTCTGGACAAAAACCTAAAGTAAAACAAAATGACATGCATCCGGTTATAGGAAGACCTCTCAAAGATTATTCATCAATAAGTGATTCTCTCAGATTTCCCAGGCATTTCATTAATTTTTCTCCATCTTTCCTCTCTCTCTGTGTGTGTGTGTGTCTCTCTCTCTCTCTCTTAGAAAATTTTAACATGTATTTTCCATTCAAAACAATAGCTGGTGATTCTTCCTGGCACCTTGGAAGGACAGAGGAACTTGTGTAGGAACTCTCATTTTATACAAGACGGAACAGCAGCAAGGGACAAAGGAACTGGCTAAGCTGGCTGCTCATGGAACTTCAGGGGGACAGTGTGGTATTCTTCAGATCACATTCCACTGCCTCATCCCTCCCTTCTGAATTCTGAACAGCACACATTTCAACCAAAGCAAACAACTTTCTAGAATCCTGTAATGCATGGTGACTACATATGACTTCCACAGTGCTGCTCTCCCACTCGGGCCCACAGGCTGGTCTGAATGGCTGCCGCAGCCACGGGAAGGCGGAGTCAAAGCACACATCCACACCAGGAGACAGAGGTGACTCCACATCCTCCCAGAGCAACATCCAGAGAAAGGGATCTAGAGCATTCTGTAATTTTTTAAATTTTTATTATTTATTTATTTTTTAAACATCAGAAATTTATTAGTTGCTCAAAACATTACATTGATCTTGACATATCATATATCATACATTTGTTTCAAATGGGGTATGAATTCTTATTATTCCCACGTGTACAGATTGCAGGGTCACACTGATTATACACCACGTTTATACATACTGCCATACTAGTGTCTGTTGTATTCTGCTGCCTTTCCTATCCCCTTCCTATCTCCCTTCCTCTCCCCTCCTCTCCCCTCCCCGCATTCTGTAAATTTTCCATACATTTCTTATGGAATTCTCCATGGAAACTTTACATCACGGGTTCAGAGACTGCCCTCTGTTACTGACCTGCCCAGTGTCTCTCTATGTGTAGACTTTCACACAGTCCAGCAACTGAACAGACAATGGCTTTTTTACCCTCAGAATCTCACTCCCAAGACTAGTACAACTCCTTGCTCAGACACGTCTCTCTCATGGTTCTGGAAGCCCTTCTGGCTGAATTCCCCCAGTCACAAGAAGGACAGCACAGGTGCCAATATCACCAGCACATCTGGGAAGGCCCTGGATACCAAGCACTTTTGAATTTTAGCATCACCAATTACTATTAAAGCAGTAGCATTTCATTGGAAAGAACTGTCTACTCTATAAAGTTAACATCACCACCAGAGGACCAAAGCACTGCACCTCATTCAGGACTAGCAAGAAGAACCTCATTATGTTTCAAAGGTACGTTGCAAGGTAGGAGATCTTCAGGGAAGCAGTTTGGGGTATAACATAAATATTTAGAAAATCAATCTGAAATAACATGAAACTCTGTTGTGGCCTTCTAATTCCTTCTTCCTAGGACATTTGTAAACACCTTGCCTGGGTGATTACCTGAAATATTTCTACCCTGTCCAGCCAGTTCCTTTTGTTTCTCTTTCCCAGCTCCATCTCCTTTCCTCTTCCCTTTCTTCCTACCCTCCATCCTACTCTCTCTCTCTCTCTCTCTCTCTCTCTCTTTCAGAGACACAAATTAATGCATGGTCAAGGGAGAATGCCTAGGTAAGAAGCTTTGGGAGTAAAGCAAAGAATTCACACACATTCAAGGGGGGATATGGGCCATCTCCAGAGGGACATACGACTCTTTCTTTCTTCTCTTTTTCCCTTCTCTCCTTTCTTCCTTCCTCCTCCCCCTCCCAATACCATCTTTATCATTTCTATCTCTTCCTTAAATAAATGATATGTAAATTAATCAGAATTTCCCCCCTTCTTCAGGGAGCTTACGAATTCAGCAGACAATATGAATAGTAACGCCTGTTGGTGTGTTCATTGCCTTAGGAATGGAAAAGTCTCTTCCAATTATTTGGGAAATGGTCTTTGAAGTAGATAGACTTTTAATTAAGTTTTGAAGGGTTGGAAGGTAATTACAAAGCTAAATTTGAGAAAAGTGGCATGAGCCTGTTTAAAACAATTTCCTTTGCGTCAAGTTTCTCCTTTTCTTTTCTTTTCTCTCTTTTCTTTTTTGTATTTGGAAGGAAGAGAACTACAACTACTTTGGAGAATAAAACAGTCTATTGCAGATGATCCATTTTGTTGTAAGGAAGGGAAGCCAAAGAACTGAAGTTAAGGATTATAGCTGAGCATTTTAGTTTAGTGCTAGGGATCTGGAATGTCTCTGGTAAAAATTATCCTGGAGAAAACTGTTTCTGTAATATGTGTCCAAATTTGGGTGTAACCAGGAGGGAAGCCTCTCTTATGAACCTGAAAATACGCTGGAGAGCACTAGCCTTCTCAGGAGGCCATTCCATAGGGCTGGGAAAAACTAGGCACAACGAGGACTTATAGAATTAACAGGGTGAGAAAATTAGGCAAAAAGATCAGAACCGTGTGCATATATGATGGACTCATTATTCATTCATCTTGAAACAACCAGGGGCCCATGTGTGTTTGGGCAGGCGTACCTGTGTTCACTTTTGCAGCTGCGGTGGGCAGTTGTCCGACTGCAGTGTGGAGTTTTCTACGGCCTCCTGGATGTTCCCATGACTAAAGTGCCAAAGGGAAGAAGTACAGGAGGGGAAGTAGGACAAAAAGTAGTAGAAAAGCAGCTTACATTATGAGAGAGGCCCACGAACAATGGAAAAAGGAAAATAGAAGAATGAAGAGGCCTTGCGTCTCAATCTTATTGGTGGAAAATTGTAGTGGTTTCAAAATCATCTGGATCCCCCCAAAATGGGGTATTCAATGAAAGATGCTTGTGAAGTCATCAAAGGTATTTAAATAGAGTTAGCAGGGGCAGGAGCAGATTGAATTACATAATGGTATCAAGGACGAACAGGGAAGGCAGTTATTCCCCAGAAACAGAGCAGTGGGTAGCAGTAAGAAGGACGTGGCCTTGAGAGCACAGCCATTTTAAATGCAAACAATCTGAAAACCTTTAGGGAATGGGATTTTTATCTGAAGAAATTAACAAACATTAAAATAAGAAACCTTTGTGCTAATGATGCAGTTCTTGATAAGGGCAAGAGGAAAACTATTTTAACTACAGATAAAAATTTAGGGAAAATGGAAACAAAAGGTGAATCAAAAGACTCAGATGAAGAAATGACTGCAGTAGCCTTATAGTCTTTACTTGAGTTAAAAATAAATAATTTGAGAGCTTCACATCACACTCCTTAATTATGGCCAATAACTGTCTTTAAGAATTCACTATTTAACTGACATGAGAGTCCCATTTGCAGTTTAAAAATAATGTTATGATCTTACTTAAAAATAAAGGTTGCTTTCTATTTACATGAAGTTGCTAAAATAGATAGAAGTTGTATTAGTCTGTTTTCAAGAACTATAATAAAGTACCTGAGGCTAGGTTACTTATAAAGAAAGGATGGTTCATAATTTTGGAAGCTGAAAGTCCACAAGTAGGATAGCATTGGCTGTGGCAAGGCCTCTGGCCAATTACTTTATAGTAGATGGCATACAATCTATGCGGGAGGGCATGAGAGAAGGTGGTGAGATAGGACACCAGACAGAGGGGAGGATCAATAGTGACCTTTCACTAGGGTCATCTTTTAAAAGTACCACCATTTCTTAACATTGGGGACTAAGAGTTCCATTTGTGAGCCCTCGAGGGACACTTTAATCCATATCCAAATCTGCCACAGTCTGGCTGGGCACAATTCACAAGCCACTTGTCAAGCAGAAACGAACTTTATTTTTAGAACACACAGGCTGCACCACACGAGCTCTTCAGGAATTTCCTCAGAGCCCAACTGCCACCACCGGCTTCCCATGAGCCTCCCAACCCCCCACTCCTCCTGCTCTTGAGGCCAATTGGCTGGGTCACGTGGGCGGAGCCAAAAGAGTCCCCCAATGAGCAGCTCTGTGGTCTGAAAGGGTGGGGAAACAGCCCAATGTGCATCACCGCAGAGGAGCCAATCAGCTGGTAGCTGGAAGTTTGCTGGGGCCGCTGTGAGCCAATCAGCTGGAAGTTTGCTGGGGCCCCTTCAGCTGAGGCTCTCAACACAAGTCATAGCAGAAGTGATCTCCAAAAGACATTCAATCTGACCTTTGTGCAGAGGAAAAACAATATGTGTGAGGGTAAAAAAATGTTTTGAATTTTTTCTTTATGTAGATTTAGGATTCCCTAATTTCTCCAAATGGGCAAATGGTCAGTGACCTGTTTTCTAAATGTCCTGCGGACATTACTTGAATTGTGATAATACCAAAATTGTTTTATGTTGATTCTTCTCTTAAATATTAAACCTATTTGCTTTCCTTATAAAATAGGGAAGAATTTGATAGCAAATTCATATTCATCAATAAATTGTGCATTATTATTTATTGTCTCCTGAGCCAGAGGTAAAGGACAGAAAAATAAGCAGTCTCCATGGTTATGTTGATCCCCACACTTAATCTGTTTTCTTTTGACAAAGAGAATACATGATTCAGTTTTGCTCTTTTTAATTATATATTGTTTTCTACTTTCTCATTGTGAGAAATGCAAAATTCCTAAGAGGTTAAATTGACATATAACAATATTTTAAGTGTCATGAAATACTTGGATGTACTAGCGTTTTGTTATTCACGGAAATTGTTAAATGCAAGTATCCTTAAGTGTGTCTTTTAAAGAATGTGATGTAAGCGTATTTGAGTGTTTTCAAGAAAAGAAAAATAATCATTCATGGTATATGAAGTTAACTTGATATCAAATGCCTTGTTAACTGTTTATATAAAGTGTTATAACTTTTTTACTTCTGAAAATCAAAAATAAAATTTATTTCAATAAAAAAGAAAAATTGAAATGAAGACCCCTGCCCATTTTACACTCTCTCTCTAGCCTTCTGTTTGAGCTGTAAGAATTAGTCAAAATTCAAGCTGATTATTTCAAAACCTGCCTGCATGGAGGCCCCTCTTCCTCTCATTCTCTGCTGAAAGTGATTTGGGTCATGTATTCATCTCTGGTTGGAGCTGCTTGTCCTTTGAAACCCGTTTACTGGTTGCCTTGAAACCTCAGCTCTCTGAAGGGCTCAAGGAGTACTCTGATATTTGTATGATTTTGTTTCTCATTGTTAGATTGAAAGGGAAGTGCTTCACAGCATTCAACATCTTAAAAACATGCTGAGGTTGGTTTTGACTACTAGAAATAAAGCTGCCGTGAACATTTGTGACCAAATCTTTGTGTGGACATAGATTTTCTTTTCTCTCGGGGAAAGGATTGGAATGGTTTTGTTGTCCATCAAGCACATGTTTAACTTTTAAAAAAATTATGAACTAATTTTCCAAAGTGGCTGCATCATTTTACATTCTCATCAGCAGCATGTGATTATTTCAAAACCTGCCCATACTTCCTGTTATCAACCTCTTTTATTTGGCTACTTATTCCATGAGTAGGTGAGTATTCCTTGTATGGTTTGAATTTTCATTTCCCTGATGACTAATAATTTTGAGCATCATCTCATGTGATTATCAGGCACTCATATAACTTTTTTTTTGCTGAGTATCTGTTGGTAAGTGTCTGTTTATATTTTTTGCCCATATTTGTATTGTGCTGTATTTATTTATTTTGGTGCCAGAGATTGAACCAGGGATGCTTAACCACTGAACCTCATTTCCTGCCTTTTTATATTTTATTTAGGGATAAGGTCTTGCTAAGTTGCTTAGGACTCCCTAAGTTGCTGATGCTGGCTTTGAACTTACTATCTTCCTGCCTCAGCCTCCCAAGCTGCTGGAATTACAGGTGTGGGGGCCATTTTTATTCTTATTCTTAATGAGTTGTAAAAGTTCTTCACATAATATGGACACAAGCTCTTGGTCAAATATAAAATATAAATATTATAAATATTTTCTCCTTTTTTTTTTTTTTTTTTGCAGTTTTGGGGATTGAACCCAGAGACTTGTGCATGCTAGACAAGTGCTCTACTATATCCCACCCTGCACCATTTTTTTTTTAACTTACTTTATTGTTTTCTTGATGGTGTCTTTCAAAGAGTGAAAATCCTTAACTGTAAAAGACTAACTTTTTGGTGTTTCTCTTAGTATTCATGTTGCTTTTATTCTACTAAGAAATATGTGCCTATCCCAAAGTCATAAGAATTTTCTCCTCAATATTTCATATTATTAGCTCTTATTTAGGATAATCTTTTCTCCATTGGTTTTGCTACCAAAACTAATCGGCCATGAAAATGTAAGTTTTACTTTACCCCAAACCTTGTATTCTCTTTCATTGATCTTTTTGCCAAAATTAAACTGAACTCTGGTATTGTGTCTGAAAACTGGAAAACCAAGAAACTCATTTTATAATTCAGTCTAACTCTGAAGGCCTAGAATCTGGGAGATATGGACTGATATAAATCCTGAAGTCTGAAGGCCTAAAATTTGGGGACTCCAATGTTTAAGGCAGAAAAGCTCAAGAAAAGAGAAATAATTTATTCTTCTTCTGTCTTTTGTTCTATGTGGGCCCTCAGTGGATTGAATGGTGCTCACCCACATTGATAAGAATAGAACTTCACTTTGCTCATTAAACGGATTCAAATGTCAACCTCTTCTAGAAACACTTTCATAGACATACTTAGAAATAATGGTTTACCAGCTATCTGAGCATCAGTTAACCTAGTCAAATTGATATATAAATAAAATTGACCACTGCAAGTTTTAATTAATACTGTTAAATTTGTAGATAAATTTAGGGCAATTTGACATTAAACAATTTGGAATCTTTCAATCTATGAACATAGAATATCTTTTTATTTATTTTCATTTTATTTTATTTTATTCAATAATACTTTATAATTTTCAGTATGGAGTTCTCATATGTCATCTTAAATTTATTGAAGGGTATTTTATGTTTTTCTACACTATCATAAGTGAATGATATTTCAAGTTTAATTTTCCTTTTTTTTCCCCCTGCAGTTAGAGTAAAAACCATTGATCTGCAATATTAACTTTATATCTTGTACCATTCCTAAGGGTATTAGCTCACACTTGTAATGTTAGTACAATTATAAAATACCCTGGTAATTGTTTCATACAGTTGGTATGAAATCTATATATCATTTCAGGGTATACTTTGATAATTATTTTATACATTCTTGAAATTATAATTACAGCTACAATGGTGTTTCTTATATTCACTTGGATTTTCTATATAAGCAATCATACCATATCAAACCAAATCATACCATTTCATACCAATCACACCATATCAAACCAAATCATATATATCATACCAATAATACCATATCATACCAATCATACCAAATAGAGACAATTTTACTTCTCTGATCTTTTTGCCTTATGATTCTGTTGCAATTGTTAAGAACTATAATAAAATGTTAAATAGATGTTATGAAAAAAAAATCATACTTGCTCTGTTGCCAAATTGAGGGGAAAATAACTAATATTTTCCACATAAAAGATGATATTAGCTATAGGCCTTTTTTTTCAAATACATCTTATCAAATTGAGAAAATTCCCTAGTGTTGCTGGTTTTCTTATTTAGCATGATTGAATATTGTATTTTGACAAATGCTTTTTCTGCATCTGTTAAAATGACCATATATTTTTTCTCACTTTTCTTCTATTAGTAAAGTGGATTAAATTGACTGGTTTTTGCTTGTTAAATCATCATTCCCTTGTATTCCTAAGATAAATCATACCAAATTATCATATATTATTCTTTTATGTATTGTAAAAATTTTAAGTATAGAGTTTTCTAGTACTTTGTTTGAGGAATTTTGTGTGTAATTGTTCATAATTATTATTTGTTTGTACTTGTCAGGTTTTGGTATTAAGGTTCTTTTGGTCTCTCAAAATGCATTACAACAGCTGGAAAGAAAAACATACCAAGTTCAAATATGACAAGAACAGCAAAGACAGTAAAGGAGATCAAGCAGTTTAACTCAAAATGTGAACTAAGGGCCATGCTGGGCATGGCAGTCATTTTGTAAAGTCCACAGCTAGCCAAGCTCCCTGGAAGAAATCAAACCAACACAGCTTTTCTCCACCTTCAAATAATAACAAATAAAACCAGAAGGAATATCTCTGAAATGGGATGTCTCAGTAAACTGTCTAAAAGAAAGTAGTAGAGGTATTTCTTCTAACTTAAAGTTACTGAAACCACTTCCCCTCACTGTGTGCAAGGTGAGTGGGGTGTAAGTGATCTATGCACTCTTGAGAAGTGCTAGCCCTCAGTCATGCTCAACACAGCTTCTGCAGGAGCTGAAGCAAAGATGGGCCAGCAGACATCTCCCCGCATTATGGTGATAGATTAAATGCCTGTGATGCCCATAAAGGGGAGCAGACGCCCCTGATTTGTGTCTGCAGGCAGTGAATGCTAAGATGCAGGTGGATCAACAAACCCTCTATCCCGGGCAGCAATGGAGAATGGCATTTGTGATTCATAATCATGGGCATTAAGAGCTCAGATGAAGGTGGGCCAATTGACTCTCTTTCCCAGTCATAGGCATGATACCCAGTGATGGATATCAGCCTGGACAGAGGTTTCTTGCTTCAAACAGTTGATTGAAAGCCTACAACCAGGTGGTAGACTGGGCAGCCATTAGGTGCTTGGATAGCATCACTCCAGGAAGTCCCAGTGGAGGGAAGTGCTAGTTATTCACAACCACAGTGGGAGTTCAGGTGCAGGTGAATCAACTGACAATATCCTAGCCACAGGGACAGTACCCCAGTGATTTATATCAGTAAGGGGGATGCTTCTGCACCATAAACCACCCATAGAGAGCCCCAAATCACAGTATCTATGCTTGCAGATAACCACAAAGCTCTATGCCATTTTAAAGAAGAGACTGTAGAGAGGAGCAAGTGCATCGCAACCTGCAGCAGTGAGAGCAGAAGCACTGAGTTCTGCATCCTGTGTTCCTGCTCCCAATGGAAACAGCCTGTATATGCAGCACAGAATCATTGGAGCATGCAGTCTCAAGCCCCTGACCTGACAAGAATCAACTGATGAGAAATCCATAGCAACCAGGAAGTAACTCCTGTGCACCAGCACCTCTAAGAGGATACAGAGCTAAAAAAGTGATGAGCATATACTAAAAGTCCAAGTACTCATGAAATCCAAACCAGTGAGATGCAATAAGAATTTTTTTTCTGCTTTGGCATAGATTACTATAAGTAGCTCTAATGTCAATTTTGATCATACATATATTACTCTTCATTTTGATTCAACAGTTGTTCCCCTAGTATGTGATATTGTACCTTCAACCTATCTGACTGAATTTCTTCTACTATTTTAAAACATTAATTGGAGTCATTCTTTGTTTTCTACCTCAGGTTTACGCTTGCTTCTCTTAGCCTCCCTTGTCCCTCTTACACTATCTGCTACCACCTCAAGTCCTCCCCATCCATCTTTTTTCTTATTTTTACCTTGTTGGGTATTATTCTTTGCTATCTTTTCTTCTTTTGCCCAATTTTTCTCTCCTTTCCTTTTCTGTCCCTATATATTGTAATAGAAATTTTACTATCTTTAATAACTAATTTCTCCCCCTCTTTCAGAACATGACTATAATTATATACCTGCATTTGAGAAACTGTGAAGAACACCATTGACAAGTTTTGTTTTTCCTAAGGTTGATTAATATGTGGCTTCTCTCTGAAGTGGTTATAGTACATGGGGTTTAAAGTCTTGTCTCAAAATGATACTGATACTAGTAATAGCAGAGTTCACATGTATCAATACCTGGATATTTGTCCAGCCCAATAATCTTCAGATAACAAAGGTCACTAAATAGTCTCTTACATAAAAAATAGATATGATAATTATCCAATAGATGGTAGACATAAAAGCAGTATGAAAAATCAAAGGAACAAACCACCCCCAAACAGCCCACAAAACTTCAACAACTGATGCCATTGACACCAAAGTGGAGAAAATTTTCGAGAAAGAATTTAGAAAGTTCATCATTAAAACATCCAATGAACTAAAAGAAGACATAAGAAATGAACTCAGAGAGAAAATACAGGAAGTAAAAGATCATTTCAATAAAGAGATTCTGAAAAAGAACCAAATGGAAATTCTGGGAGTGAAATACTCAATAAATCAAGTGAAAAATTCAATGGAAGACATCACTGATAGCTTAAACCAAATATAAGAAACATTGGCATAGACGAAGACTCTGAAATACAAACTAAAGGAATGCACAATGTTTTCAATTAAATCATATCAGAAAAATCTTAGGAAAGAGATGAAAATCCCAAATGTGAAATTCAAATAGAATGCAAAATAGGCAAGTTGGAAAACAAATTCTCTCCAAATCACATTATAATTAAATGCCAGATATACAAAATAAGGATAAAATTTATGGAATTTTAAAAGTTGCCAGGAAAAATGGCAATTCATATTTAGAAACAAGCCAATGCATGTATCAACTGATTTCTCAACCCAGACCCTAAAAGCCAGTAGGGTTGAATTCATATATTAATATATACCAATGAGATAAAATGACTGCCAACCAAGGCTACTATATCCAGCAAAGCTATTCTTCAGAATTTAAGATGAAATAAAACCCAGTAAGTCCATTCTATAAAACATAGTCAGTGAAATATTTCATGAAGAACAAATAAAAAATAATATTTGAATAAGGTTGTATGATAAATCAATTAAGAATGAAAAAAAACAAGTTTTTATTTTAACCTTTACTTCTCCTTTTTTGGATGTTCTTCCTTCCTTTACAAATACCCAAATTTCTGGCCTATATATTTTTCCTTTGCTTTAAAAAACTTTTAAAAATATTTCTTGTAAGGCAGGGCTACTAGTGGCAAATGTCCTGCATTCTTGTTTGAGAAAAATCTCTATTTCTCTTTCTTTGAAGGATGATTTCATAGAGTACAGATTTATAGAATTTATTTTCTCTCAGTAGTTCAGTATTTCACTCCACTCTTTTCATGCTTGCATGATTTTGAGGAGAAGTTGGATGTGATTTTTATCTTTACTTCTTTATAGATAAGGTGTTTTGTTCCTCTGGCTTCCATAATAATCTTTTCTTTATCTTTGACTTTCTCCAATTTGGATATGATATGTCTATCGGTAGTTTTTACTTTTGTTTTGCTTTTACATTTACCCTGCTTGATTTTCTGTGATCTTCCTGGATCTTAGGTTTGGTGTTTGGTATCAATTTAGGGGAAATTATCAGTCATTATTGTTTTGAATATTTCTTCCATTTCTTTTTGTCTTTCATTATTAAAGAAGTCCCATGAAGTAGTTCCTTTCATCCAGCACATCTTTTCTGGCTATTCCCACTTACATGTATTTACATTGTTAATAGTTTTCTCATAGGTTTTGGATATACTGTTACATTTTTCTTTCATTCTTTCCTTCTCCCTGCTTTTCAGGTTTTGGGAGTTTCTATTTAGATATTCTTAACCTCAGGCATTCTTTCCTCAGCCCTGTCTAGTATACTAATAAGATAATCAAAGACATTGTTCATTTCTGTTACACTAATGTTTATGTCTAACATTTATTTTTGATTCTATAGAATTTCCATCTTTCTGATCTTATTGCCTATCTGTTCATGAATACTAGTTCATCCCTTATAGCCCTTAGCATATTCATCATATCTATTTAAATTCCATATCTGATAATTATAACATCCTTGCCATATCTAAGGCTAATTTTTACACCTTGTTCTGTGTCTTCATACTGTGTTTTTTGTTTATGTTTTTTTCTGGGTTTTTAGTTTTTATTTTTATTTTTAAGATTTTTGCCTTTTAGTATGTCTTATGTTTTTTTTCTAGAAAGCCAGACACAATGTATTGAGCAAAAGGAACCACTTCAATAGAAATTTAATAATGTGGTATCAAGTTGTCGGGGGGGGGGAGGGAAAATATTCTATACTTCTTTGACAAGTTCTCTGTTTTCTGAGCCTGTGCCTCTACACTGTTAATTTCACATGTGTTTCTCAATCTAGACTCCTCTCTTAGATGGGCCAGAAATGCTAAAGTGAATTGAAGTGGATTCTTTTCCTTACAAGAATACATGGAGCTGAAATTGGTATTTCCCTTCCTTCCTTCTCTGCTGAGAAGTATTTTCTTTTCCCTGTTATAAGGGTATTTTCCTTTGCCTCTTTGGATATAATTATAATAGCTTACTTAGGTCCCTCCTGATAAATTCAACATCTGGGGTATTTTGCAGTTTGCATGTACCTATTACCTTTTAAGGGTTACATTGCCTTGTGTGTTGTTTTTGCTATTGTTAAAACATTTTGGATCATACCCCAAACATTATGAATGTGATATTTTGGAGACTCTGGACTTTGCAATGTTTATCCAAATAATGTTGATTATTTTGTCTTAATAGCAGATTTAATTATACTCAAACTAAAAACTTAGTATTACCAGTGAGAGAGGCATCTCAAATTTCAGTTTAGTTCTTCTAGCCTAGGCCGAAAGCTTCTTTGTGTTTTCCAGAGCAAGACTGGTTCATAGGTCAGCCTGACACTTGGGGATATTTTATAACACTGCTTAGGACTCTCTTTCCTTGGCTGCTCTTTATGCAGGGATTTTTTTTTCACCTCCCAGCATCTGTGCATGCCTCCACTGTATGTTCTGGCTCTTTAGGCAAGAAAGACAAACTTTCCCATTAGTGATTTAGGTGCCCCATACCATGTCACACATCTGTGGCCTTCCCCCAGGATAATTCTTTGAAGACAGAAAACAATGCACTTATATTTTTTCCAAGTATTAATTCTTCTCCAAAGTCTGCTAGCTTTTGTTCATTTTCCAAGCTCTCAGGTAGAATTTATTCTTAGTATTTTATCTGAGTTTATAGATGTTCTTCTGCAGGACTGTTGTTCTGTTAGGAGATTTTACCACCATAGAAGAAGCAGAGATCATTTTCTTTCAAAATGTTAAATAATCCAGGAAATACACATGTGTAGCAGACAAAGGAGTAAGATTCTTTATGTCACAATCACATCAATAATGGTGATTCTCTATGCGAGTAATTAAAAATGTCAAGATTATGAAGGAAGTAGAATGCTTTACAAAAGATGTCCAATGAGTGTTCATCTTGATAATTTCATTTGTTTTTCATGCCTATACTTGTGATTCCTTCTGGATTGACTTACAAATTGTTTCCAGGGAAAAGAAAAAGTTGCAAAAGATGCTGATGCCCTATACAAATTCTCAAAGCCAAAATCATCCTTTCTTTATCTGTTCCATTCATGTGCACAGAAGACTGGGAGATATGACTTATTAATGCTTCTCAGTAACATCAATAAAATAATAGCCTCCATGGGTATGCAGTCCCTGCAGATCACACACCTTGGCCATGTTAATACCTTTAACAACCCACCATTTGTGAGGTACAGTTTGTTGTTGTTGTTGTTTGTCTCTAATGAATGCTTTTATAAAATACAATTTAATTTGTATATCATGTCAGTCTCAGCTTTCTATATATGTTTATAAATGCTTAATCTCAACTTCTGTGTTAACTGGTAATAAATGGTTTATGAACTGGTACTAGCAATAGTTGCTTACCATAGTGATCGGTTTCAAAAACATATCGTCTATCGGCTTTCATTCCTTACCTGTTTCACAATTTAATTTTCCTACTGGTGTTTTCTGGGGATTGTCTTCCAAATAAACCATTTGTTCTCAAATGATTGCATCTGGTCTACTTCTAGGAGAATCTAAACTGAGACACGAGAAAACCAGTTAAAGCATCCAATGTAACACTCATAGGAGTGGTTAGTACTGAGTCAATAAACAAATTAGAAGGTTCTTTTTTACTCAATGAAAAAGAAACTCAAAAACCTTAGATGTTAAACCACTGACTAGAATCTTTGGGCTTGGAAGAAGAAACTAAACACAAACGTGACTCAGACCTATAATTTCATTCCAAAGGGGGAAAATCTGATCTCAGAATTCTAATTATGTGCTGCTACTATTCATCTGATGCAAGGATGCCATTTTCTTTGTGAGTCATGTGATTTGATGATTTCTTTCACAATATCACAGTAAGCCATCAAAACAATAACTATTTTTTCTTTGGCTCAAATAGAGGCTTGTAATTGAGCTTGAAATGTTTCTACATTAGTTAAACATAGTCCTTTTTGTCCTAAGATGCACTTTATTATCCTGCTGCTATATTATGATCCTTTAATTTGAAATGGAATGAACTCAAGGTCCAGAGTACAAAAATATAATCTAGTTAGGTTGGAGTTTATAAAGAAAGTGTGCCCAGGAAATGTTATTGGAAGAGAAGAATTCTTTTTATTAATGATGTGTATTATATCATGAAACTCAGCAAGACTTTCACATCATGTAATGGAAAGTATATGGCCTTTGAGTTTTAATTCTTATTGCTCTAGCTTGAATTCTGATTTTACCATTTACTATTAAGTTTTCTGCAGTGGATTTAGTGATTATATCTCTTTCTTAAGACTGTTGAGATTTAAATGAGCTAATGATACATTTGAAAGTATCTGGCTTCAAATGAAAAGCTAAGAAATAAAATATTATTTCAATGCTTATGATTCTTCTTATTCTAGATTGAGCATCTGGTTTCTCTTAAAGGTAATACTTAATCTGTTTTGATTATCTAGACACAGTGGTGGACATCCAACATGACTTGCTGTTTTTATATAAACACTAGTGGAATTATAAAAGAAGGAGCCAATAAGCTCTTAGAAAGGGCAACCTGGCTCTGAGACCAGAGTCCAACTGTTCCTGCTCAAGATGTTTGGAATGCAGTTAAAAGAGCTCTGCCAAGCATTACCTGACTTCTGCCTCTCTCATGTCTCTTGGTGGTCATTCTGTTTCTCTTGATCTTTGGACCACATGTCCTCAACTATCTGGTCTTTTTCATGAGTAAAAAGGCTTGAGGCCATCAATCTTTGGATGGTCATTTCTAAAGGATATGAACAACTGGGGATATGGTTTGGTGATACTCAAACATACATAGGATTAACCAGGGAAGGATTTTGCTCTTTCTAACCAGGGATATGACAATGCAGACACCCAGCAGGAGGTAGCAATGGGAGATGGACTATTTCCTCTCAAGAGCCCTCCAGAAGGAGTAGCAAACAGTGGAGGGATTTGTCTTCATTCCAAACCTTGAAATTCTGATAGTTCGCTGTCCAATCAGCTCTGGTTGCTTACAGATGCCACTTGTTTGCAAAAGTTAGAGCTGGATGTTGATGACCACACACTTCCAATTACCACGGAGCTATCACCTGCTGAGGGGACCTTCAGACAGCCTCAATCTGGGTTGGGTGGCAACATGCATACCACACCCCGTCATCATAACACAGTCTTCATAAAAACCCAGACTCCAGGCCTGCTGGGCAGAAGGTGCCTTGAGAACATGAGTTTCTCTTCTCCATTCACCAGCCGTTGAATTTCTTGCCTGCTCTCAAAAATAAACAAAAACAATATCAACAACAACAAAAGAACTTCAATGGAGGGCTCTACTCTTCTTTTTGCGGTTGGAAAAAAGCACGTGGAAGAAAATTTATGTGATACAGAGTATGTAGGGTGGTGGTGGCAGAAAGCGTAGTATTTTAGGAAAGATGAGAATGGTCTAGAGCTGTTCATCATTGTTCTATCAAATAAAATTTACCTGTCCACCTTCCCCTTTCTTCCTCAAACCAAAAGGATCTCTATTTAAATGGAGCATAGTACATTAGAAAGGAAACTCTCTAGCTTTTGTTGATTGTGCTATGGAATGGAATGAAGTTCAAAAGAAAAAAATAGTCACAGTAATGTCTGCTGCATCTGAGGCCACAAGGACACTCAGTGTAACCACGTCATAAATCATCAAAGACAAATGCTCAGGAGGATCTGTTTCTCTAGGACAGCTTGCCTCACTTCATATGTCTTCTACTGCCATGATAGCAACTCTTTCATTGTTCCTCTCTTCCTTTGTTCAGTGGTAATTGTCCTTCTGCCAGACCATTCATCTCTTAACAGAGTTGTCTCCCGATGAGGAGATGTGTACAACCAGCTCTGAGTTATGCATTCTTAGCCTGGAAACCCCTATGTTTTGGTTCAGTATCTTTCAAAGTTAAAATGAAGAGAAACCAAAAGCACATAAGAAAAAAAATGGCTGCTGGAAAAGTTGGTTGGATAGAATAATGAATGCTGATGAAAACACCTCTTTTGCTGTACTCCATTAATAAAAAATAAACAATGGAATAGCTCATTTTGGAGAACAATTATTAGGAAATGACAAGAGTGATGTCAAAGGTCATGAGCATGCCAATTTTAAGAGCACAAATGTACCATGTCACAATCCTCCTGCTGTCACAATGAAACCTTCATATTATAGTTTGGAGCAAGTTAAAATGATCAGATGTATTGGTAGCTGAAATCAATGTCCTAAAAACAATTACAACCTACAGAATTCCTTAGGCTATGACGCCATGTCCACTGGGACTACTTGTAGCTGTGAGGCTGTACTGAAACTATAAAAGCATTAGCCCCTCTCAAGTTGGTAGCTAAATCTCCCACCAGGGGTCTATTTATGCTCAAAAGAGATTAATAGATTTAGGTCAGAATTTGAGGGGGAAAATTGAACAAAATACAAAGGCTCAGCCCAAAGGAAAACTATGAGTGAGTAAAAATAGAATAAGTAGCATTAGTATTCTGATTTTTCTTCACACACTACTTATGAATCCTTCAGGAATAAGACACACAAAGAAACATTCCAATAACACGAGAGATCTTATGTAAGCCTACAGAAAGAAAAAAAAATTAAAAACTGAGAACAGGAAGCATTACAAGAGGATTAGGTAGGCACCTGGGGCAGCTGGTTAGAAGCCATAGGTATAATAAATATATTCCTGATGAGGTGTGCAGTCAAATCTTTTCCTTGATTTGAGCTACAAAGCAAAACGGATTTCCTTATTGTCATTCATAGTAGTATGTGATATAAAGATAAAATCCAACTTTTCAGGGCCTAGAACACATGCAGTTTAACCAAGCATCCACTTTGTCTTCTGTGGGACCCACGCAACATCACCAGAGAGCAAAACAATGCTCTGTGGACCTGGTGCATGCAAGTTCCCTTTAAAATTTGTAAAACAGCTCCTGAAATCTTACCTACTTATAGGGTTTCATCCAAATCCTTGTTTCCTGTCCAGATGAGGACACTTAAATTGACAGGCTGTGGAGCTAATGATCACAAGTTAGTACTCACACTCTTAAAGGGCCTTGACCCAACATTATTGAATGCTTCGTCTTGGGTTCCTCTCTCCTCTTTTTAAAAGGATATGCCTGGCCTCACACTTGGAAAGCCAGTGAAAACCCCATCTACCCCTTGAGGATAGAAACTGAAGTAAGTATCTCCTCGCCTACTCTAGACTTTGGGAATTAAATTCAACACACCAAAAGCTAAAATTGAAAAAGCCCTGCTAGGGTGCCAGATGTGAAAGTGAGCTTTTCAGCATTGCATACCACCAACATCCTCTCCATACGTCGAATCACATGCTGTAAGTTTGAATTTGGTTTCTGTTTCTGACAATACAGGAGTTTCCATCTCCTTATAGAATTTCCTGTCTTACAAACTCTCTACATATTTGCACATCCTAGGTAGAATGACATGTACATAGAGGTAAGACTTTAGAGAGGCTCAGCTCATGTTGGTGGTAAGGAAAGAATGCCTGAGTGGCATTTTAAATTCAAAGTCCAGTTATTCTTGGAGCCTTGGTTCCATTACTTTCTGACATCTGCAAAGAAGTCAATACTTCTGCATGCCAGATCATTTCATTCCCAACAGGAATTCTCTGTAAGGGACATAGGATCATGAAGTCAGAACACCACAGACTTGTCTCTAATGTCTTAGGTCACACATTATAACTCAGGGAGTTGGTCATGTGTGGCATATTTAGCCCAAACGGGTAATTCCTGCCAGAATTCCCAAGTCTTTAATGTTTAAAAAGATCTGGTTCATCTTAGGGTGGTTTTGATTTGCATTTCTCTGACTGCTAGAGATGGTGAGCATTTTTTCATATACTTGTTGATTGATTGTATGTCCTCCTCTGAGAAATTTCTGTTCAGGTCCTTGGCCCATTTGTTGATTGGGTTATTCGTTATCTCATTGTCTAATTTTTTTAGTTCTTTGTATATTCTGGATATTAGGGCTCTGTCTGAAGTGTGAGGAGTAAAGATTTGTTCCCAGGACGTAGGCTCCCTATTTACCTCTCTTTTTGTTTCTTTTGCTGAGAAAAAACTTTTTAGTTTGAGTAAGTCCCATTTGTTGATTCTAGTTATTAATTCTTGGGCTATGGGTGTCCTATTGAGGAATTTGGAGCCCGACCCCACAGTATGTAGATCATAGCCAACTTTTTCTTCTATCAGACGCCATGTCTCTGATTTGATATCAAGTTCCTTGATCCACTTTGAGTTAACTTTTGTGCATGGCGAGAGAAAGGGATTCAGTTTCATTTTGTTGCATATGGATTTCCAGTTTTCCCAACACCATTTGTTGAAGATGCTATCCTTCTTCCATTGCATGCTTTTAGCCCCTTTATCGAATATAAGATAGTTGTAGTTTTGTGGATTGGTTTCTGTGTCCTCTATTCTAAGATACCATCTCACTCCAGTAAGATTGGCAGCCATTAGGAAGTCAAACAGCAACAAGTGCTGGCGAGGATGTGGGGAAAAGGGTACTCTTGTACATTGCTGGTGGGACTGCAAATTGGTGCGGCCAATTTGGAAAGCAGTATGGAGATTTCTTGGAAAGCTCGGAATGGAACCACCATTTGATCCAGCTATTCCACTACTCGGTCTATTCCCTAAAGACCTAAAAAGAGCACACTATAGGGACACTGCTACATCCATGTTCATAGCAGCACAATTCACAATAGCAAGACTGTGGAACCAACCTAGATGCCCTTCAATAGACGAATGGATTAAAAAAATGTGGCATTTATACACAATGGAGTATTACTCTGCATTAAGAAATGACAAAATCATAGAATTTGGAGGGAAATGGATGGCATTAGAGCAGATTATGCTAAGTGAAGCTAGCCAATCCCTTAAAAACAAATGCCAAATGTCTTCTTTGATATAAGGAGAGTAACTAAGAACAGAGTAGGGACGAAGAGCATGAGAAGAAGATTAACATTAAACAGGGATGAGAGGTGGGAGGGAAAGGGAGAGAGAAGGGTAATTGCATGTAAATGGAAGGAGACCCTCAGGGGTATACAAAATTACATACAAGAGGAAGTGAGGGGAAAGGAGGAAAAATATAAGGGGGAGAAATGAATTACAGTAGAGGGGGTAGAGAGAGAAGAGGGGAGGGGAGGGGGGAGGGGGGATAGTAGAGGATAGGAAAGGCAGCAGAATACAACAGACACCAGAATGGCAATATGTAAATCAATGGTTGTGCAACTGATGTGATTCTGCAATCTGTATATGGGGTAAAAATGGGAGCTCATATCCCACTTGAATCAAAGTGTGAAATATGATATATCAAGAACTATGTAATGTTTTGAACAACCAACAATAAAAAGTAATTTAAAAAAAAAAAAAAAGATCTGGTTCAGGGGCTGAGGTTGTGGTTCAGCACTAGCCCGTGCGAGGCCCTGGGTTCGATCCTTAGCACCACATATAAATAAATAAATTAAATAAAGATATTGTGTCCAACTACACACAAAAAAAATGATCTGGTTCAGTGCCAGTTTTGTCACAAGGTTTGGTAGGAAGCTTCTTTTGAAGCATTTAGGGAAAAAATAGAAAAAAAAAAGAAAGAAAAAGAAGGAAGGAAAGAAAGAAAGACATACAGCTGTAAGCTCTTTCAATACCAAACATTCATTCATTTATATTTTGTCAATTTCTATTCAAAACACGAAATTTAGATGCTATAATGACTAAGTGAAAGATACATCAACCTCCACTATAGACAAGTGATCAAATAATTTAGATGACAATAGGGACAGTAGGCCCCTCCAATACAGAGAAAGTATGACTGTGGTTTCAAAGTACTAACAATTAGAGAAAGACTAATTCTTCCTTTCTTGGGAGATTGGTAGTAAGGGAACCTCAGGAGAGGACAAGAAGTAGGATTTTTTCATTTGATGGTGTTTAAAGAAAACAGTGGGTGTTGGACTTGGATAGATCAGTCCACATTCTCATTAAGTTATGTTCCAACTGGCATTTTAATAAATTGCTTATCCTCCCTAAGCTTCAGTTTTTCACATAAAAAATAAAGGTGATAATAGCTATTGCATAGTGTTGGTATCAGGAGCAAGACAGGCAAGGCATCACTGTTAGCGCACATTACATAAATTTTAGCTGAAGTTACCAGACCAGGTACGGAGGAGACCTGAGCAGACGACACATGTCAGCCATATGTGATTGGAGATGATCTTGAGAACTGATCTTGAGAATTATGATGAGGCCAAATAAGGGTGATCCTCAGACCTCCAGCTGGAGAGTTTGGGTGTAGGAGTAGATAACAACCAAGATCCACAATTATGTGGATAATATATTAAACATTTCTAAAGGTCAGGTAAGAGAGCTGAATAATGATAGCCAACCTTTTCAGACATGTACTATGTGCCAGACACTGTTTTAAGTGCTTTTGCATTTGATGATGCTACCAAGGAAGAACAGAGAATGAATGGCCTGATCCTGGAGAGGTAAAAGGAGATTGGAGGAACTTATCAGTGAGACAATGAGGAGCTTGATGAACATAAAGGGACTGAGATACAAACGTATGGCAGACACTTGGAGTCCCATGTGGTTGATACCATGTGGCCAAAAACCAGGACTCCTCAAGATGAGAAATAGAAGTTGTGCAGAAGAGGACTTCACCCTGACAACTCCCTTTCTTCCTATTTAAATTCTTCAGCCTCCTCTAGCTTTTTTATGCCTCATTTTGAGCAGCAGTTGGAAAGAATACAGTTGAATCTCTTGCATTTGTTGAGCAACGTGCACATGTTCCTATGCCCATTGTTACTTCTTTTTCAGTTGGTAATGTTATCCACTCACCTTCCAAAGTGATATAATTGATCTTTTAATTTGATAATTTGCACCAAATCTGGTATAAATTCTATGAAAAAAAAATATATATGAAAACCCCCAAAGGGCAAAAAACTTCCCCAGAATTCATGTGGGACTTATTGAAAAAACTATTAATCTAAGATGATTTCCAACACCCCAGACTGAAAAATTATTAAAAATTGATAATACAGTTTAGAAAGAGAATAAGAAAAATGTTTCTGAGCTGAGAAACATTCTTGGCTTCTCATTCCACAATAACTCTTTTATAGAAAAGTCATAAAGTGCTGAAAATAGAGGTTTGTTCCTGGATATGTGACAGACTCTTCCTAAGTGACAAGATGGGTCATAATTTTAATGAACATTATGACACACCCTTCAATTATCCTTGGATGTGAATGTGATCATGTGAGTTTGCAAAAGCTTGAGAGTGGGTAATTTCACTCAGCATACTCCCACACCTCTATCTACAGTTGTCAAGAATCTAAATGACCTATATCAGATAAAATTAATTTTATGTTTAAAAAAACCTCACCTGCATTTTCAAAACACGTTGGGTTTAAAATCATACAGAGAAAATTACAGAGCACTGCGTAGTAAAATTATGGGATTGAAGTACAGTAATAGAGGAATAGGGAGGGAAAACATGTTGGGATTTAGTGCTGTAGAAGTTAAAACTATCAATGGATGCTCATGTTGTCATGGAGATCTGTTGCAATTGAAGATCCAGGAAGCCATTTCTTAGCCATTTCATGCAGAAAGATTTAGATTCTATTCAGAACAATTGAAATTATCCAGGCAGATGATGCTCTAAGAAACCAGTAATTGGATTAATGATGGGCCTAAAAATTACTAGTCAGATATCTAAATAATGAAAGTAAACAGATGAGAATTTAGGCAGTCCCAAGTAGGAAAACATAATAATAATAATAATAATAATAATAATAAACCTTGGTGTGTGTGGGAAAGGCACAGGTGAAAAAAAGAATAGTTAGGATTTGTTAGATGTTCTGATAACTAATAGGCTGTTCAGTAAAGGAGAAAAATAAGAAAATCAACAATGAACATTCTTTAATTACAGTATTAATTACATTATTGAGTATTAGTTGTTAATATTTTTTTCTGCATTAGAAAAGTGATATAATTGATCTTTTAATTTGATAATTTGCACCAAATCTGGTATAAATTCTATGAAAAAAAAATATATATGAAAACCCCAAAAGGGCAAAAAACTTCCCCAGAATTCATGTGGGACTTGAAGAGTTCTTTAGAAGGGAACTCACCATATCAGTCATTACCACCTCAGCTCCTCATTTGCTCCCAAATATTTGGTAAATGGTTATAATATCTACTATTTATTTAAAAATGGACTGAGGTACAGTAGCAAACATATAGCTCATTTTATACAATCTTCTCCATATTATGGGTATCACTACTTTTCAGGAGATGCCATTTGAATCTCAGAGACTTTAATTTATCAATGGTCATACAGCTTGGAAGAAGCCAAATGAGAATTCAAACACAGGTTTTACTGGCCTAAAACCTCATGGTCTTTACAATATAGTCCAATGAACAAATAAAATAGAAGTTACTTAAAAGTGAACTGGGAAAGTTAAACTGATCAGTATAGTACCATCATCATCATCCTCAGGCTTAGTATTGACAGGGAACACAACATCCCTTAGATTTCCTTTATCTTGTCACATAGATAAAGACATCAAACTGCAAGAGGAAAGGCAGTTTGGTTTCTAAGCTCTCAATTTATGTATTTGACACTCAAGTCTGACTCCTAAGAATTACTCTCTTGCTCAGAATCAGCTTGTAAAATATCTTAGTTTTTACAAGAAGGACTGTGTTGGTCAGCTTTTGTGACAATGACCAAAATACCCCCAAAATAACAATTTGAAGGAGGAAAGGTTTATTTGGGCTCACTGTTTCAGAGGCTTCAGTCCAGGGTCATCTGACTCCAGCGCTCTGGGTCCGAGTTGGGGCAGAACATCATGGTGGAAGTGTGTGGCAGAGGAAAGCTTCTCAGCTTATGTCAGCCTGAAAACAGGGAGGGGTGGGGGAGAAGGAGAAAGAGAGAAGAGAGATATGAAGGGGTCAGGGACAGGTTATAGTCCTCAAGAACATACTCCCAGTTACTCACTTCCTCCAATTCGGCCCCACTTCCCTACAGTTTCAACCATCTCCTAGAAGTCCATTCAAATTATGAATCCATTGAATGGTTAGAGCCTTCTTGATTCAATTATTTCCTAAAAGTCCCACCTCTGAGCATTGCTACACTGGGGACCAAGTCTTCAACCATAATAAGGACTATAAAGCAAAGGCTTCTGAGAAGAAAAATAAGACCATGTGGAAGCCAGCTGCCTGCCATACAAAGCACAATCAAAGCACAAACATAAAGAGGAATGGTCTTCCCATGGAAACAACAACTTAAAGCATGCTTTATTGGTTGTTTTGCTTATTTAAATATGCCATTAAAACCAAACCTTATCATGTTCTATTAAAGCCGGTTGGTTTCCTCCTATTTATTTATATAGAATCTTTTCCAGAATGATGTGGCAAATGTATAGTGTGTTTTTCTGATTAAGAAGACATAAAAAGTCATAAAATGACTTTTAAAATAATTCCAAGGCAATTCATGTGATCCTTCTAGGGAAGTGGTGGTATTTTTCTCATGTTAGAAACTTTGGGGTCCCCCAGACGATTGTCCACTTTCCAATCCTTTCCTGTTTGACAAAGGTGCATGAAGGTAAGACTCGTAAACCGATGTAGAGAGTTGATGTGGAGTTGGCTGATGACAGATCCTGTGTTAGCCTCGGACTATAGATTGCTCTCTACTGCCTTTGCACCTTCCTCGACTAAAGCACAACTGTTTGTAGAAGGCTTCTTAGGAGGAATAAAATATCTCCAAGAAGAAAATGTCTCCTGCAGGCTTAAGGGCACTGGGAAGTTCATGATTGATTAAGGTTCCAATATCTTGGCCATTATGGTTCTCACAGCTCTCTGCATTGCTCTTGGCTAAATCAACAGAATCCACTGATAAATGAATATGTTTCTGGGATTTTCATACTCTGCCTTCTCTGACTTCACCCTTGCCTACCCTTCTCCACACACTAGGTTCTCCCCAGAGCTCTAGACTGGGCTTCTGGGAATGGTACCTGGGAGGACTCAATAATTTTCCTCAAAGGAACTTCAGTTAAATAGGATGAACCCAACAGAGCTTTTAAGGAATGGGTACGCTCCCTCTTCTAGCAAGAAGGTTTCCTGTCACTGCTCAAAAATGATCTTACCAACCTTGCATTTCATAGCACACATCTCAATGAAATGCAGTTAAATCTTCATTGGAGGATAATTTGCCATGGAAGGGATATGCTAGAGACAAGGCTACCCAAGTTAACACTTGACAAAGCTTGGAGATTGGTGATTTATGACAGTTGGAAGCAAAGAGAGAGGTGCTAAAGGAAAAAAAAAAGAAAACTCTCAAGGAGATTCTGTAAGTTCCACCCTTATTGAATTCTGGCCATTTTTTCATAAACTGTGTGACATTCTGGTCTTTGTGCCATTTCACTTGTTGGGATTTCAGAAACTTCCTTAAACACATAAGATAGTCAATATCTTTTGAAATGATGTAGAAACATATACATAAAATCAAGAGTTTTTATACATTGGCATAGAAACAAAAATATTTGATTTATATTTAAAGGTTAAAATTAACATTAAAAAATTTAAAGGATCATAATTTCTTTAGAGTTCAGATTTTATGGTTAAGGAATAGAGAGTGGAAGTGCAGTAACTTTTGTTCTTTCCAGGAGAAAAGTAGAATTACACAGATGTCCAAGGGGAAGCTCTTTGAACATGGAGCTTCCGCCTCATCTTTCCACAGGTCTAGCTTTGGCTTCTATGGAGCTTAACTACTGACTAGGACAAATAGAGCTGGAACAATTAAATAATTACAGTGGCTGCAAACTCTACTGAGAAAAGGCAAGATGATAGGCATCAACAGACACTGAATCAGAAGAAAGGCCGCTTTCTCTGAAATTATAAGGTGCATCCTGTTTATTGTCATCCTGTCCCAGCTAAGACTCCAACTAATCTCAGAGAAAAAGCGAAATGAATGCCACTTATGGTCACGAGCCCCAGACAGAGCTTCATAAGAACAAGGAAGAAAGCCACTTCATGGACAAATTAAAGCTGCTATCTATAGCCTCTGAAGAGGCTTCTCTTACAGATACTCCTGTGCTCTTCTCTAGAGTTCATTTCAATCTTTACTGCTATTATCATTATTGTTGTTCTTTGCTAAGAAAGCTGGAGAGTTTTAAAGTCATTTTGGACTGAAGTTAAGGATCTATTTTATTTCAAGTTTTTCCTTACTTTTCTTATGTAATATTTTTGCTTCAGAAAGGTGTTACGTGGTAAATAAAGCAGAAAAATTATTAGAATTTTAGTTATTTTTTATTTTAAATGAGCATCAACTTTAAAAGCACAGAGTAGCAATTGCCAATTGTGATAACTAGACTGTTGGCATTAGAACAATCTGGGGATTATTATTTTTATAACAGCTTTACTGATATATAAGTCATACACCATACATTTCACCCAATTAAAGTGCACAATTCAATGATTGTTGCTATATTCACAGAATTACTATCAACACATCAATATTAGAACATTTTTATTATCCCCAAAAGAGAGCTATACCCACCACAATTCACTCCCCATTTCCCTCCAACTTCCTCAGGTCAAGGTAGCAACTAATATTCTGTCTTATGTACTTATTTAGGATATGTTATATAATTTTTTTATACATTTTATATAAATGGGAACATAAATATGTAGTCTTATATAACTAGTTTCACTTAGCATGATGTTTTCAAGGTTTATTTATATTGTAGGATGTATCAGTATTTCATTTTTTTTATTATTAGTATCCTATTGTATTGTTACATACATTGCATTGTATTTATCAGTTGATGGACAATTATATTTTTTGTTTATACATTTTTTTTGTTTTTTTTTAGTTATACATGACAGTAGAATCCATTTTGATATAATTATATAAGCATTGAATATATATTGTTCCAATTCAGACCCCGGTACCTCCATCCACCACCTACTCCCTTCCCTCTATTGATATTTCTGTCAGTTACCCATAGTTGCTTTATTTTTTAAATTAATTTTAAAAATTAATTTAAAAAATAACTAAATTTAAAAATTAATTTTAAAAATCATGGAGATACATGATGTTTTCCCATTGGCCATCATGAAGAATGTTTCCATGAACATTTGCATACAAAGTTTCCTTGTGGACATTTGTCTTCAGTTGTCTTGGATATATATATACATAGGGATGGAATTACTGTTAAGCTGATATATGGGTGATATATGTGTCTACTGTTCTTCAGAGCTCTGTTGCATACAGTGATTGTGATGCTCTATAAGCATGGAATTTTGTCTGATGCTTCATGTGTGGGAGCCCAGTGCAACTCAAAGCAAATACAAGGTTAAGCACTGTGACTATGTAAATGGGGGTGTTGACAACCCACAGAAGCCGTGCCTTATGTTAAATTCAGAGTTCTCTGTGAACAAGGAAAGAAGCCAATTGCCTTCTAAGAAGCATAAATAACTAAGAAACCTTATCGTTCCTCTCCTGTTTGTGTGATATCCCTGTTTTCCCCAATTACTTATGCTTAAAATTTATAAAACTCATAGTTTATTATCTTTTTTAGTATTTTCTCACTCATCAATAAGCTAATTGTAGAGACTCTTGGTTGAATGTGTGCTTATTAATTAGTAAAAGAAAACCAACCAACAAACTGCCCAACAGCTTTGTTAGTATTATGCAACATTTCCATTGTTCTGGTAAGAATCAAATGCATATGTATGTAATAGCTATGAGTAAGAATTACATATTTTTGGTGTTTTACATGATTTAAATATTCTCATATGTGCATTTAAAATTGTCATTGCATGAGAAGTAAAATTGCTCCTAGTTTAAAATCTTAATCTTTCTTTACTTTGAAAGCCATTAAGTGTCAAATAAACACTGTGGTGGGTGGAATTCTAAGCTGGCCCCATGACCTGTTGTACCCAACATAATTCCCTCCCCCTGAGTGCTGCAGGATCTGTGACCTGCTTCTAATCAGTGTAATATGGCAAAGGTGAATTCATGTCACCCCCATGATTAGTTTATATGTGTGTGTGTGTGTGTGTGTGTGTGTGTGTGCGTGTGTGTGTGTGTGTGTATGCACAGTTCTGCTAGCATGCTCTAGAGATATCCCCTATTGGTCGTGGAGAAGTAAGATGTTATGATGGAAGAAAGCTGGACTTTAGCATGCCAAGAGCTATCAGCCCTCCACCTGCAACTAGTGACATGGTCCTTGTTATGAGCCAGTACTTTGAGCAATCCACCTTTAAAACCTCATTTTAGAGCTTCTTTCCTAGGACCACATTGGAACCAACCCCCCTTAGCTTAGTTTCTGGAGGGAATTTTGCCTGAATATTTACTTGAGAGTCCTCTTAGGAATAGTGAAGGATTGGGGATTGACCAGAAGGAGAAGTTTAAAAGTAGTTTGATGGTGAAAGTAGATTCAGACACAATCATGGGAAACTATGGTGCTAGAATAATCCTTTCCAGTTGTCCTGAGCCTACACCAAGGATCAGACCTTTGTGGTTCTACCTAGACCAAATCACTGGATGTGGGATATCTCTGGAGTGTGAGTCTAAGCTTAAGTACAGTGAATCTCTTTGACTGGGGGTAGCTCTTGGAGGAGAACTCAGCTGGGTGTTGTTAGCAGCTATTATACCTGGTTAGCTGTGAGAATAAGATAGTCAGCTCTTGAGGGGGTATCTGGCTCATGCATTTTATCTATAACTTGAGCATGTGTAAACTGTAATTGGAGTGCCTGAAACACTACATATATAGCAGTTATATGGCAAGTATGGTTTTCCTAAAGCACGGCTGCACTACAGAATCAGTTAATTCTAATGTGTGCATCATAACAATGATGAGATTTGCAAGGGGCTTCAGAGTAGGTGCTCTTATAAAAAGAGCACGTCAGTGGTTTTCTTAAGGACACAGCAATGATACAAAGATCGTCAACAGAATCATCTAAAAATGCTTCAGAGTACTCTTGTAGAAGAAAAACATCAGTCTAATCAAGTTGAATGAAGACAAGAATCATTGTGGCAGCCACCTGACACATCTACAATGAGCAGAGAATGTTGAGTGAATAGCATGAGGGTTGTTTTGAGAATAAATTTCTGGTGGTATTAATGCATTAATAGATTAATATTGGACATACTTGCCATTACAATATTCAAGATTTACTCTCTATCAAAGTGTATGTGTGTGTGTGTGTGTGTGTGTGTGTGTGTGTGTATGTGTGTAAAGCAAAATTTTATAGTACTTAAACAGGAGGGACAGCATTAACCTGTTGTGGTCATTATATGCTTTCTAAATTCACATTGGTGATATTGTATTTAACAAGCAAGTGATATAAAGAGAAAATGTTAATTTATATTGCTGTATAAATAATGGTGTCTGTGGAAATAATTCTAAAACAGAAAAGAAGTGAAGAGTCAACTCAATGTCAATGTCTAATAGATTATGATGGATTAATAAAATAAATTTGTCTATTGCATTAATTGTTCATTTATTAATATAAATTATTGGAAACCAGAAAAACAGGAGGGAATCAAAGAACTTAAAAACAGCATACTACAGGGACGAAACCATATCAATGTTTATAGCAGCACAATTCACAATAGCTAAATTATGGAACCAACCTAGATGCCCTTCAGTAGATGAATGGATAGGGAAACTTTGGTGTATTTACACAATGGAACATTACGGAGCATTAAAAGAGAATAAAATCATGGCATTTGCAGGTAAATGGATGAAGTTGGAGAATATAATTCTAAGTGAAGCAAGCCAGTCCCCAAAAACCAAAGGCCAAATGTTTTCTTTGATATGAGGGTGCTGACTCATAAAGGTGATGGGGGGAGAGCATGGGAGGAATGAGGAACTTTAGATAGGGCCAAAGAGAGGGAGGTAAAAGGAGGGGGTAAAGGGATAGGAATGATGGTGGGATGAGTTAGACATCATTACCCTAAGTCCATGTGTGAAGACAGGAATGGTGTGAAAATAATTTGTGTACAATCAGTGACTTGAAAAATTGTGCTCTATATGTGTAATATAAAATGAATTGCATTCTTCCAGCCTGTATAACAGATTAGAATAAATAAATAATTTAATTAAAAAATACAGAAGGGAATCAAAAAGTCTCAAATGATTGGTTGGCAGAAAAAAAAAGAAATAGGTGCAAAGGAAAGGAGAAAGAGAATTAGCTCATCATTGACAAATTCTACTTGAGTTTTGTATGCAGCACTTTTTGGCAAGAAAATTCTATCTTCTCTTTGCCCCCATAGGTTTATAACATCAGGCAGATGTTTTTTTTTTTTTAGAGAGAAAGATCCCTGTCTTCATCTATTTGTGCTGCTATAACAAAATACCACAGACTGGGTGTTTTAATCAGCTTTTTTTGCTGCTGTGATTAAAAGACCCGATCAGAACAATTATAGAGGAGGAAAAGTTTATTTAGGAGCTCATAGTTTCAGAAGAATCAGTTCATAGAGAGCAAGCTCTATTTCTTGGGGCCCAAGGTAAGGCTGAATATCATGGCAGAAGAGTATGGCAGAGGGAAGCAGCTCACATGATGGTCAGATAGCAGAGAGAGAGAGAGAGAGAGAGAGAGAGAGAGAGAGAGAGAGAGATCTCCACTTGCCAGATACAAAATATATACTCCAAAGCATGCCCCCAGAGACCCATCTCCTCCAGTCACACCCTACCCACCTTCAGTTATCACTCAGCTAATGCCATCAGGGGTTAAGCTGATTAAGAGCCTCATAACCCAATCGCTTCTCCTTTAAACCTCTTGCAGTGTCTCACACATGAGCTTTTGGGGGACATCTAATACTTAAACCGTAACACTGGGTAATTTATAAATAATTGGAATTTGTGCCTCACAGTTCTGGGGGATGCGCAGTCCAAGATCATAGCACCAGCTGGTGAGAGAACCTCACTCTCTGCTTTCAAGATGGTGTCTTGTTGTGTCCTCTGGAAAGGAAGAACACTGAGTTCTCACACGGAAGAATAGATGAGGGGGCTTCTCCTCAAGTCCATTTATGAGGATACCTATCTCATTCATTACTTAGGGTAAAACGCTAATGATTCAATCACTTCCTAAAGGCCACCCCTCTTAACACTGTTGCATTGCATTAGGTATTCATTTTCCACACAAACTTTGGAGGGGACAAAAACATTCAAACCTCAGTAATCCTGACTTGGTGTACATGCTAGTCAATGTGGCTTCTCAGTCGTGGTTTAGTGTGCATATCTCTTGTTAAAAATTATTGCTACATGTGCTGGGGCTGGGACTCAGCGGTTGTACACTGACCTGGCATGTGTGAGGCACTGGGTTTGATTCTCAGCACCACATATAAATAAACAAATAGAATAAAGGTCCATCAACAACTACAAAAAAATTTTAATTTTTTTTTTTTGCTACTTCCCTTTCCATTCTCCCACAGGCTCTTCCTTATATCTAAAAATTGTCTGATCTCAAATTCCTCTTTAATTTCTTTTTCCCTTCTCTTCAGGGAATTTTTAAGAAGGAAATACAATGGATCTCATCTTTGTACAAAAGAATTATCTGAGAAATTTTGACACATATTAATGCTTGGGTCCTACTCCCAAGAAACTGTTGAGTAAGCCTGGCTGTTAGAATCTTTGAAAGCACATCAAGTAATTCTAACAAGCAACCAAGGTTGAGAACCACTGGTTCAATGGACAGGTGGCACCTATTCCAAAATGCACATAATGGAGCTGAATAGTTCTAAACTCTGTGTGCAGTGCAAAGAACCACTGAATGTAATTTTCATTCAAATCTCTCTCTCACCAAAATAGCACAGTTTCACATAATAGAAAATTAATTCAAGTATGATGTAATAAGGTAGAGAAAACTACAATTCTTGGCAGCTGGTTTTAGATTTTCACTTAGGAGAAGAGCTGCCATCTATTGGGATTAAAATATTGATGGATATGTTGGAGGTGAGTTTCTACGGGGTGTGGCCATAGCCTAGCATCCAGTCTTCAGGGAACATATTAGAACTACTCAGCCTGAGATCAGTAAAGAACAACATTTGCTGTTTCAGAGGAAAGGAAGGGGTAAAATCAGTGAGATGACCAAATTGTGCACAATAGGCCTCTTCCTGCTCTCTTCTTAATCTCTAGTAAATACATTAAACTCAATAGAAGTTTTGTGGGAGTGAATCTTCTTTGTGAAAATCAGGGAAAGTTTTCAGTTTCAATAATGGGAGGGAAAATATGAGTCAGTACAAGCAGATGTGGGAAACTGTGAAGAATTACAGTTGAAATCATAGAGGCAGAATTTTGGATTGTCTCTGGCCATAGACTAGGGAGCAAGTATTGAGTTTGAGATCTCCAAGGGTCATGGAGACCTTGGTTTGCGTTTGAATTTTACTCATAAATTCTGAATGCAAAGTAAAATACATAGCTTCTTGATTCCAAGTGGGTTACTCCTCCCAATCATTTTTCTCTGTAGGCAGACCCCTCGTGTTGAGAAGCTGGTGTGAAATATATTCCTGACATTTTGTGAGGCATGTAGGAATGATGATCATTTTCTAGATGGGAGAGTAGGATAACTCACACTCTGAATTAATTGTGTCATGCTGCCTGAGTGGCCACCGGGGTCTCAAGTTTGGGCTGTTTTGGGGGATAGGTTTGGATCAAGGATCACAGTGTTGAGCCTAACTGAAATCCATTGATCCACCAACCCCAGCATTATCCAGGTCCAGGGGCCGGAGGACAGAGAGGAAAAGAAAGGCTTTGCTGAGGCTGTGGAAACACTGCTTGAGACTAAAGCCAACACGAAACACTGGCATTTGAGGAACATGAAACAAAGGGAGAGAGGAATGGAATGTTCTGGTCTTGGGTATAACTGCTGCTGAGTCTTTGCATGGCTGACCCTACAGCTCACCATCATTCAATAACTGGAAGACCATCTCTTGTTATGCTGGCTCCATTGAAAATACCTTGCAGTAGCAAACCCACTTGTCAAAGCCTGGACTCCGTAGACACAGTGAGTCTTCAGGCTGCAGGGCCTTCCTTTATGTTTGAAAAATAATGGATGAATAGTTAGGCCAGCACAGGGTTCAACAAGGCAAACCACCTCACCTCTGTTCAATAAAGCCTGATTGACAAGCCCCTATTTAAAATGACCACGCAGGAAGACAACCCCACCATGGCTTTCTTTGAACAAGGAGTTTTCCTCCTACACACAAATTGAAAAGGTAAATTGCTTAAAACACAACCATTTTTTAATTATATATTATATTTAAAAATCAGTAAAGTCTTTGATAGGGAGAAATATTTACTGTTTTTAAATGGTGTTATATTGCTCATATATTACTTATGTATATGTGTATATATATATTTATGAAATATATATTTATGTAATTTTATATGTGCTTTGACTTTCAGTCTCACGTATCTAACTCTTTACTCAACATGTACTTTGGCTTCCAACTCCTCTATCCATTTGTTTGCTCAACCCTTCACTTGGGATGCCTGATGGGCATTTCAAACTAACCACATCCAAAACCAGATTCTTAATTCACTGTAGGCTCCTGCTCCATCCACCTTGTCAAGCCTGTTTTCATTCATTAAAAGTCTCCCCATTCATTCCATTGCTCAGGTCAATACCTATGACCAACCCTTGTACTCTGCACTTGATAAGCCTTTTGTCTAGAAGGATCCTTCCCCAAGGTACTCACATGCCTCCCTCTTGTAGGTCACTTATATCTTCTGCTCACATGTCCCCTTACCTATATCCCTAATCTTGTCCTTTTTCTCCCCTTATCTTTTATCTTTTCATAGCATTACCACCTTCTGAGGACTTATATTTGTTTGTTTATCTTTTGTAGGTATACTCCTATTACAATTGTAAGCTCTTTTGGGATGGGGCCTTCTTTGGGGTCATTGCTATATGTACACACAGAGACATACTTATACATAGTAGATGTTCAATAAACATGTGTTAAATGAATTAGTGAGCAAATAAATGAAGGAATGGTTTGAATGTAGTTCCAAAAGACAATTGCCCAGGGTTCAGTTGTCAACCTGCAGACAAACTGGGAAAGTTGTACTCTGAGGAGACATGGGCAATGAGGTTCAATAGGAACCACCTTGGAGGAGTACTTAAAGGAGGATTCCATTGAAGTAGGTATATAATCTCAGAATATCCTTAAATATAAAAGAAGAAGAGAAAAAATAATATGAAAGTTTATTTAAGAAACATTTACTTAGTGTTTGCTCTGTGCATGGGGATCTGAGGGATATAAACATAGTGCAGGCAGAATTCTTCCTTTCCAGGACATCACAATCTTATCCATTACTGTGACACTAAATGACTCCACTGTAATGAAAAATCCTCAAGTGTTTTTTTTCCTCCACTTAACAAAAATGAATTATTATTATTATTAAGTAATTATCCTTCTTTTATATTAAAATGAAGTCTATATCATAAATTATTCAAATAACACAGAAAGATATAAAAAAGAAAGCCATAAATCCTCTCCAATACTACTGTCAGAAGTTATCAATGATATCATGTGAACATCCGCAGAGACAGAAAAAAAATTTATAGAAGCTACATGGAAAAAATTGGTCAAAAAAAAGAATGACTAGTTTTTCAGAAATAGAAGTAATTATTTTTATTTAACAGATAAAAAAAGACAATGAAGCAAACAAAAGAATTGTTAATTTTCACAAAAATACTTCTTCGTGACTCAAGGTCTCTTTGCATCTCCACATTGCCTTTCCTGGGAGGCCTACAGCTGCTCTCATGCAACATGAGCCTTTCCAGATTCACTTCCTTCACTTAGTCATTTGCCCTGAAGGTTCCTCCATGCCTTTTCATGGCCGAATATCTCATCTCCACCCCCATCTCTTAAGATTTTGTTTTTAGCACCGAATAACATATTTCTTCATTTGTAAAATTTTAAAACATAATCAGAAATATCTGAATGTTACTATTCTGGTTTTCTCTTGGTGTAAGCTGTAAGGGAACCATAGTTTAATATTAATGAAAACATTTTAAGTAAACTCTTCTAAACTTTCTACCTTAGTAAAGATCAGATTTTTTCCAGAATAGCTGAATGTATCACTATTCTTCTAAGCTATCCCAGTCCTTTGTCTATCTTACAGAAAAAAAATACAAGCTTGAGTTTTAGGTTTATCATTCCTTTGCCTTATAAAAAATTATCTTAGACTTATAAATGCATCCCTTTAAATAATTGTTTGTTTGGTTTTTTTAAATGATAAGATCCACAATATTTGCAATCTCCTGGAAAAATTTTCCCCCACACATAATTGTTTTCAGAATTCATCCATCCTTTTGCATGATATTTCATTGTGCAAATATGACTGAATTCCATTCTCCTGGGGATGGGCATTTGGGTTCTTCCACTTCTCCTATCACAAAGAGCGTTTCTATGAGTACTCTTACTTAGATCATGGTGCAAGAGTTTCTTGAGGGTAGCAGTGGGGTGACAAATGGCTTGGCAGAGTTCTCACTAGTTTTAACTTCTACCAGTAGGACGTAAAATATACATTCATCCCTGTTCTTTCCAACACTTATTCTTTCAGACTTTTAAAAATATAGTAGATGGAAAATAGTACTTCCTCATGGTCTGAGTTTGTATTTTTCTGGTTACTAATATGGCTGGTCACCTTCTCATATGCTTATTGGACACTCTTGTTTCTTCTTTTAGCGACACTTGCTCAGGTCATGAAATTACTCTTCTATTCAGCTATTTTTCTTTTCTTTTTTTTAAATTTTAATTTGTTAGTCATTTTATATATTGGTTATATTGGTTGTGAATCTTTTCTCTCATTTTTGGTTGGCTTTTTCATTCCTTTTATTATAATGTTTGAAGGACAGAAAGTTCTTGGTGTTAATAGTGATGGATTACCATTTTTTTCCTTTGATGTTTAGTGCTTCAGCTGTGTTCTGAATGTTTATGTTCCCACAAATCCATATGTTAGAATCCCACCCATAAGAAGATGGTATTGGGAGGTGAGACTTTGGGAGGAGAGTAGGTCATAGGAGCTGAGCCCTCCTGAATGAGATTGTGATCTGGTAAAAAGGTGGAGAGACCACTTTCACCTGCCACCACATGAGGATGCAGTAAAAAGACCATCTGGGAAACAGAGAACCTGCATTCAGCAGGTACAGTGTATTGCAACCTCGATGGTGGACTCTCCAGCCTCCAGAACAGTGGGAAACAAATGTCTCCTGTTCAAAAGCCAACCAGCCTGTGGCGTTTTGCCATAGTAGCCTAAAAGGGGTAAGACAGATTCTTCATTTAAGGTTTTTTTTTTTTTTATTTTTCCCCCCCTTCTTTCAAAGCAAAAAAGATACTCTCCCATATTTTTGTCTAAATATTTAAAAAGTTTGTCTTTCACAAATGAGCCTTTATTCTCTGTTAACATGATGTCATATATGGTATAAGATTGTGGCACATTTTTTTTTCATAGAGCTAGGTAATTGAGAAACATTTATTAAAAAAGTATATTTGTATTATGTCAAGTATTGATAAATTGTGTCGGTTTCTGGGTTTTCCATTCTGTTTGTAACAATACTGTACTGCTATAATTAGTAAAGCTTTATAATAAGTACTAAAGTCGGGTGGGGCAAATCCCCTTAACTTATTGCTTATCTTTGGCTTTTTGTTCTATGATGTATTTTTTTAAAACAACTTTTCAAGTGTATAAATTCCACTGAACGTTTTATTTACTGAAATCCTGTTGAATCTATAGATCAGATTAGAAAGAATTAAAATCTTTCTGACATTGGATCTATTCATGTACCTAACAAATTTCACAAATGAAATCTTTCATGTCTTTGCGTAAAGTTTAATAACTTTTCCAAAGATATTCTACACAATTTTGTTATACTTTCCCCCAAGGATCTTAGTTCTTTCATTATTTTAAGTGCCACATATTTAGAAAAAAAATAACAAAAGTTTTTCCAGTATTTAAAAATATGAGTCAAGTGTGATGGTACATGCCTATAATCCACCCAAGTAGGAGGCAAAAAGCAGGAGGATCGCAAGTTCAAAGCTACCCTCAGTAACTCAGCAAGTCCCTAGCATCTTAACAAGACCCTGTCTCAAAATAAAAAATCAAAAGGAATGAGGATATGGATCATTGGTAAATTGCCTCTAGGCTAAATTCCCAGTACGCAAAAATATAAATAAATAATTTTAAAATGTGATTGTGTTTGTATATTAATTTTACACATACCCAATTTGCTGTATTATTTATTCTAGTAAATAATTTCATTATCAATCTGAAAATAATGAACATTTTTGTCGCTCCCTTCCTCATCTTTATGACTTTACTTTTTTCCTTCTTGTCTTCTGACCTGATAAGGACTTTGGTAAACACTGATCGTACACAGCGATGGTGGGCACCTTATTTCGGTATAAAATTGAATGGGAGAGTTTTCAATAGGAGAATGTCAGAGGGGCCTCCAAAGGCATGTGGCAGAAGATGCTAGTGCAGGATGATTTAGATATTTCTTACAGAATACAAGTAGTTATGACACTGAATTAGAAGGAGCAAAAATTGTGGTAATTTGTCATGGGATAGAAAAAAAAGATTTATTGTAGCCCAATTATGTATTAATCAAAGTTTATTCCATTGAAGTGGATTTGAGAAGATAGATTTCCTGCCTTTGTCTGCACCAGGTTAATAAATTCTTTCAAGGTAAAGGGGGTGCTGGCACTTATAAGATGATGACAAAAAAAAAATCATGCCAAGTTTTGATTAGTTAACTCTGGTTCCTCATATTTTGTAGAAAATATCTTACATGCTCAACATTTTTTCTGCAGGATTCTTCTGTTTCCTCTAACTTTTATCTCTACCTCAAGGAGGCAGTTCCATTACTAATCCTTTTTATTGTTTACTATCTGATTAGACTCAACTCTTAGCACTGGAGCCTTTTCTAAGAATCCCCCTTCTTCCATTAAAGAACTGTCTAAAGATGGAGAAATAAACATGAGAGTATATATAAAAAAAGGAGTAAAAATATCCCGGTATTTTAAATATTCTTTATCAGGATAAAAATGTTATCTTCTATTCATATATTGCTACGTTATTATTCATTTTTAAATTGGGAAATTTTCTTTTTAAAATTTTTTAATTTGAATTTGTTATATGTGACAGCAGAATGCATTACAATTCATATTACACATATAGAGCACAATTTTTTATATCTCTGGTTGTACACGCAGTAGAGTCCACCATTCATGTCTTCATACATGTACTTAAGACATCATTACTGATGTCCATCTCATTCTAGCGTCTTTCCTAATCCCATGCCTTCTCCCTTGCACTCCTTCCCCTTTTCCCCTTTGCCCTATCTAGAGTTCATCTAATTCTCCCTTGCCCACTCCCCCACCACCACATTATGAATCAGCAGACTTAAATCAGAGAAAACATTCAACATTTTGTTTTTTGAGATCGGCTTACTTCACTTACCATTATATTCTCCAACTCCATCCATGTACCTGCAAAACTCATGATTTAATTCTCTTTTAATGCTGAATAATATTCCATTGTATATATATACCACATTTTCTTTACACATTCACCTACTGAAGGGCATCTAGGTTGGTTCAACTGTTGAAATATTCTATATATGTCAGTTAAGTCTAAGTTCTTGATTGTATTATTGAGTTCTATAGTTTCTTTCTTCAGCTTTTGCTTGGAAGATCTATTCAGTGGTGAAAGAGGTGTTTTAATGTCACCCAGAATTATTGTGTTGTGGTCTATTTGATTCTTGAACTTGAGAAGAGTTTGTTTGATGAATGTAGATGCTCCACTGTTTGGGGCATATATATTTATTATTGTTATGTCTTGTTGATGAATGGTTTTCCTTAAGCAGTATGAAATATTCTTCTTTAGCCCTTTTGTTAAACTTTGGTTTGAAGTCTACTTTATTTGATATGAGGATGGAAACTCCTGCTTGCTTCCCCAGTCCATGGGAGTGGTATGATTTTTGCCAACCTTTTACCTTCAGTCTGCGAATGTATTTTCCTATGAGATGAGTCTCTTGGAAGCAGCATATTGTTGGGTCTTTTTAAAAAATCTAATCTGCCAGTCTTTTGATTGCTGAGTTTAGGCCATTAACATTCAGGGTTATTATTGAGACATGATTTGTATTTCCAGCATTTTTGTTTATTTTTGGTATTTAATTTGATTTTGTTTCCCCTTTCATTAATATTTCCTTTAGTGTAACACCTCCCTTTGCTGATTTTCATTGTTGTTTTTCAATGCCTCTTCATGGAATATTTTGCCAAGGATATCCTGTAGTGCAGGCTTTCTAGTTGTAAATTCTTTTAACTTTTGTTTATTATGGAAGGTTTTTATTTCATCATCAAATCTAAAGTTTAATATGCTGGATATAAGATTAGTGATTGGCATCCATTTTCTTTTAGAACTTGGTGTATGCTGTTCCAGGGTCTCCTGGCTTTGAGCGTCTGGGTTGAAAAATCTGCTGAGATATGAATTGGTCCCCCTGTATGTGATCTGATTCTTCTTTCTTGTGGTCTTTAAGATTCTATCCATATTCTGTATGCTAGGCATTTTCATTATGTGTGTTGGTGTAGACTGGTTGTAATATTGTACATTTGGTGACCTGTAAGTCTCTTGTATTTGATTTTCCAATTCATTCTTCATGTTTGGGAAATTTTCTGCTATTATCTCATTGAAAAGATTGTGCATTCCTTTGGTTTGAAACTGTGCCTTCCTCTATCCCAATAACTCTTAGATTTGGTCTTTTGATGCTATCCCATAAGTTTTGGATATTCTGCTCATGGTTCTTTACCATCTTCACTGTGTGGTCAACTTTACTTTCCAGATTGTATACTTTGTCTTTGTGATCTGATCTGATGTTTTGTCTTCCAAGTGATATAGTCTATTGGTGATGCTTTCCATTGAGTTTTTTATTTGGCTTATTGTTTTCTTCATTTCAATGATTTCTAATATTTTTTTCAGAATCTCTCTCTCTTTCTTGAAGTAACCTTTTGCTACCTGTATTTACTCCCTTATCTCTTTGTTGGAGTGACAAATTTTTGCCTGTGTTTGCTCATTTAGGTCATTCTTTAATTCACAGACCATTTTAATTATGAACATTTTGTTGTCCTTCTCTGACATTTCATCAACTGTGCTGTCCCTGCGTACAGTTATTGTAGTATCCTGGTTTGTTTGGGGAACTCTCCTCCCTTTTCTGTTCATGTTGTCTATGTGATTTCCTTTCTTGCAGTGTGGATCTGAGGTATTACAGTTTTTAACCCAATAATCTTGTAGTATCTGTGCAGATTATCTGTACCTCCCTTAGTGTTGGGCTTCCAAATACTGCTGGTGTCCCATGATGGATGCTACTGCAAGTATAGTAGGTGGCGGCAATAGCAGGAAATAACTTGGGATAGCAGTGGAGGTGCCCCAAGATGGATGCAATGTCTTTCAGAGAGGGGGCTAAAAGGGTGAGTCCTACACTGGCTTTGGGATACCTGCTCTGAGATGCAGCTGCTTCTAGGTCCTGTATGTTGTCCCAAGGTAGAGGCTACTACATGGAGAAGGCTATGGGGATGGCTGCAATGTCTCAAGATAGAAGTGGGTTAGATCTGGGCTCCCAGGTGGTGGTGGAGGGGTGGGCCCAAGCTTACCCTGGGCTGTGGCTCCCCCATAGGTCAGCAAGGCAGGTCTGGGCTGGGCCTGAGCTCCTGCAGTGCTATGCCAGTGGCTGGATGGACCTGGGCATACCCTGGGCCCTGGCTCCTGTGCAGGTCAGAGAGGTGGGTTTGGGCCAAGCCTGACTCTGGTGGTTGTGTGCTGGTGGACAGAGACAGTGCTAGGCCTGAGCCTGAGCTCTGGCTGCTGTCTGCTGGTAACAGGATGGACTCGGACCTTGCTAAGTTATTTTTAACCTGTTGTATTTTTATCAAATGATTTTTCTCCTTCTGTTGAGTATATGGTCTTTCTTCGTTAATTCATTAATATGTTGGGGATTGTGCTTACAATTGTTCTAATGTCAAACCACTTTTTGCATTTTTAGAATAAACTCAGTTTTACATATGTGATGTAATAATAGTTTATATGCTTGGGATTTTGGCTTGATATTTTGCTTAGGTTCTTCATGTCTGCTTATGAAGCAAGCAATTGATTGTAAATAGCCCACTAGTCATGTTTCACAATTAGTACACATTGTCTTGATGATAGGATTTTATAGTTACATATAATAGACATTCAACAGATACTTTCAATACCGATGATCAAATTAACAGGGTTGAGAGACTGTCTTCTTATGTTAGAAAAATTCCACTTTAAGACTATGGATTGGAAAATAAGGGAAAATCTTCCCTGACATCAGAGATATCAAAATTACAATAAGTCCATATCTTTCCAAAGAATATATACACATCAAATAGAGAATAAAAGCATTTCCAAGGCAGGAAAACATTTCTTTGGTTCTGAAATACCACAGCAAGAATAATTTGGTGGAATGGGATGCCCTGGTTCACAGGGTAGAATTTCCTGCCTTTCAGTAGAATATCCTGTCTCCCAAGATTACATTTCACTGAAAGTCCCTAATGCTGCAGTGGAAATTCAAAGAGACAAGATAACTGATGTTTCCCTCAACTCAGCGTGTCACTTGTTACCGCCATAATTACACTCACCATCCTCCCACTTCTCTCAGACTTTCACCTTGTCTCAAACATCAGAATTTAGATTTGTTTTTCAAACTGATTATATATATGAACTACAACAGGAATCATCTCATTTTAAAATGTGGTTATAGTGTCTCAGAAAACATTGGTCTTTTTTTTTTTCATTTCTCTTTGATTCAATCATCATTCCAAGACTTGATATTATTGTTCTGTCATCACTTTTTATAATCTGCCATGGCATTTCCTTTATGACTTGCTTTCATATACCAAAAATGTATCAGAATCAATAATGTAAAATGATAAAGCAACTTCAAAATAGGTAACTAAATATACATAAGCTAGAAAAATAAATACACATCTACAGCCTGCATGTTACTATAGTTTCAGGATTCCATTTTTTTAAACAAATAACAATGATCCTGAAATTAATAGCAAGAAAAATCAAAAGAATAAATGGGCCATGAAAATTTCTCCTTAACTATAGGATAAGATTTCTCACATTATTGTCCTCTCAATGTATTATTTTTATCCTTCAGCTTATATGAGAATTATAAAATCTAACAAGTGAATTGCTTTTGCCACGATAAAAATAAAAGGGGAGCCGTGCGCCAGGAGCATGTCTTAGGCTGTTACTTTGACGAAATGGCCTAAATCTGGAGATGTAACTGTGCAGGAACATGATGAAAGTCATTTAGATTCTAGTTCTGAAAACAAGGGTCAGGAAACAAAGAGCAAGTAATGTAAAGGAAGGGTCTGCTCTGTTCATTTCTGGAGCCTGTATGTCACATTATAGTGTCCCTCTTGACCCTCTGTCATAGATAGCTATCCCCAAGAGTCTTGCACCATATCTGAGTGTGTGGTTCACTGCATGGTGATTTCAATCCTGGATGCTAATAATCCACATTTCACTGCTAGGTTTGTCACTAATGCAACAAAGTCATTCCTATCTGAGTCTAAATGGTAGTTATACCAAGAAGATTAAAATTGCAGGTAAAAAAAAAAGAATTTAAGCACTGAAGTCACTTTGAAACACAAGCCAAAGATCCACAAAATGAACATTTGCTTTAAAGAATCAACCAATGTTAAAGGAGCTTCTTTGACTTTCCACCCATCCAGATCAGTTTTGGAGTATTAATAAGCCTTTGTGGATAGCCCAGGACACATAGCAAAGGAAAGGACTTTGAAAAGAATCCACACATTTAAATTAATATTGGCCTTCTAACTCCAAAAGAAGCCATAGAATTTTAAGTGGTACTTTATTGGTTTGCTCTGTGCCCTGTAAAATTCCCCTGGATTTTAATGAAACATTAGAGCTGATAAAACAGTGAAAAGCCTTGACCTAGAAAGAAAATTGAAAAGTCCACCTTTATATCTCTTATTCGTAATACATGTATGGTTATTTTTGTTTGTTTACATTAATATTTTAGTGAAGGCTACTGGGGTGTATTATAAAGATCTTGGATAAAACATGAACACCCACTTCTGATACCATGGTCATAGATAAGCCTCTATTCACTAATTATAGATGCCATCCCCCAGGCAAATGGAGAATTAAGGAGAAAATTCTGAATTAACTGAATTAAAATTTAAATTTTCTGAATTGTTCTAGAATGGATTAAGGTTATTTTCCCCCATAGTCACAGAGTATAGAGTTTTAAATAGAGATTAAGTTGAGTTATAGAAGAATAAAAGATATTATTTTCTTTCCCATATATGAGCAACTGGTAAAAAATTTGTACCTATTAAATTTTCCAGATTCTGTATTAGTTATCTATTGCTGCATAGCAAAATATCTCTGAAAAATGACAGCTTAAAACAATTGTGAACAGTTATTTCATATAGTTTCCATTGTTTAGGGATTCTAGAGTGGCTTGGCTGGGTGGCTCTGGGTCAGGGTCTCTCTTAAGGTTGCTGTAAATATGGTGATCAGTACAGCAGGCATCTGAAGGATTGACTGATGTTGGAGGGTCTGATTCTAATGTGCTCACTGTTGGCAGGACACCTCAGTTCCTCACCATATTTACCTTTGCAAAAAGCTACCAGTGTCCTTAGTACATGGTCACTGACTTCTTCCCAAGCAAATAATCCAAGAGAACACAAGTAGAAGCTATTCAGCCTTCATTATCTCAGAAGTCACACACCAGCAATTCCACAATATCCTCCTGGTTATAATTGGTCAACACTATTTAATTAGACAGACACATCCTTTGGGATACATAGAGGCTGCCTACCACAATTTGCAAACTAGAACCACATGCTATTTAGAAGGCACTTCTGAAGGCACTATACTACATGCAAATGCTACTTCAAAGAACATATATTCAGATTGCAGATACAGCCAAACAGTCTGGAAACTCGGTGTTGTATTGTTTTCTTGTGGCACAAGAAGAAGACGACTTTTCAATGGTTCCTTACTCCACTCCAAAGTGTAGTACAGATGTCATTTTACCAACCCTCACATGATGCTAAAGTACAAGTTCCTTGCTAAGAGTCACATAATACGTTGGAGATAAGTAAGGCTCTGACCAAAGTTATTTCATACACATGAAGCGTTTGCCTACGTTTCACTGTCAGTGAAAATAAGAGCCAACAAAATAAGAGGAATGGAAATAAATGTTTGAGTAAAAGGGAGAAATGCAATAGTTGCATCTGGTTGGCCGTGTGATATAATCTTCCTTTCCTAAGAGAAATAAGTAGTGAAAGGAAACTAAAGAAAGAGAAATAAAGCACAGATGGACCTGCAACAGGCTGTGTAGCTCAATCCCTTAATTTTACAAATGAGGAAACCAAGGCAAAGCAAATTTTATCGGCTTATCCAAAGCCACACAGTAAATGTAACCAGATATTCTGCAATTTAAAAGAGATTTCACAGGCCTAAGGCTCCCCTCCCTCAAATATTTTAGTGGAAACTGCATCAAATGACAGGTGAAAAGTACAAAGTTAAGTCAGTCATTTATGATCACCTAGACAAATAACAAAAATCACTGCTTGTCGATTGCAATGATTCCCAGTCTTTTAGAAACATAAATTTGGTCAAACAACTTCTCATTGTGATGATACTTCAAATCACTAGAGGAAATCTTTCTAACCTGAAAACTTCAACTCAAGGTGTTATTTAAGATTAAAGAAACATTTTGGCACTCTTACGATGACATTGCTACAAAATACTTCTGTTTCTTTTTCCTCTTTAAAAAATGCTCTCATGAATATAAAAGAAACATAAGGAACACTAATCAGAGAAAATAATTTCAGTTTGTGCCAGAAATTCTGATCAGATGAAACCATTATCCTGCAGCTGAATGTCTTTGTGGGTTGGCATTTTTCAAGTGTGTTTTAGGAACTGTTTTCCAAACTGCCATGTGACTCATTGTCTCCTTTCAACCCGGCTTTGTCTGCCTCTCTTTAGTGTGCAAAACTTTCTGATTGTCGTAATTTTATTTTCATGCCACATTACCCTAGAAAACGTTCTTCCAAACAAACGATTGCTGTCAAAAGGCAAAAGATGCGCTGTTTATCTTGGATTCTAGTGAATGAAAATAACTTATAATAGTCTGTGAGGTTAGCCTTAGAAATGTGGCTGCTTCATGGTAACTGAATTAGCGCATGCTAAATCTAACTCTGTCTCTAGGACAAAGTGGAAGAGGTCTTTGGACTAATTGATTAGAAATGGGAAAATTAATGGGCTCTGTAGATAAAGAAGCACAGCAATGATACACAGGCACCTGAATTTCTTCATCCAACCAAAGATTTACTGAGTAACAATCATTGATTGAGTTCCCACAATTGGTCATGGATGGTGTGTTGTTTGGGATTCAAGGTTGAATGTGTGCTACTAACATCACTTCTATATTCCTTTAGGGAAAGAAGCTACTAACTTCTATATTCCTTTAGGGTAAAATTCTTATTTCCCTTTGAGAAGAGGCAAATAAGTTCAAGGGAAACTTATATTCCCTTCCTAACAGATATCAATATGCCTCTTGAGAAATTTGGAATCAGAAAGCTTAAGTTCAAACCAAAGACCCTTCCCCAACAATTGCTAACCAGCTGGATAAACTTAAGCAGTTGAGGAATCTCAGTTCTTTCTCAAAACATAAGTACATATTGAATTTCCTTTATACACAATGCTTGGGACCAAAAGTGTTTTGCTTCATTTATGTTTCATCTATATTCTATACACACAGACAGGCATTAATTTTCTACAATAATTTTAATAATTTAACACATGAAGCAAAGTTTTATGGTGTGGAATTTTCCACTTGTGGCATCATGTCAGTACTCAAAAAGTTGTAAGCATTTTGGAGCATCTTTGAATTTTCAGATTTTGAGGAACACATCCTATGTCACCTCTCACTAGCTGTAAGGAATAAAGGTGTTCTCCTTGTAGGTTTAGTTCCATGAGTACTCTGGGCCATTCCTAGCATTCCCTGGGGAAAGAGGTGGCTTGCAGAGAAGAGGGTGAAATTAGTCATGCAGTATGAAGTCCATGTGCCTGGGGCAAGCCATTGACTTTAAGGACTTTCCTAACTCTTCCTGGTTTTCCCAGGGTTAACGTCCACCCTGATCCCTGAAGGATGTTCCAGTTTCCTCAGGTTGAAACATATATAGAAATTCCATGGCTCTGTTGTGACTCCTGCCCTGGAGTAAAGGAAGGACCTATTTTTCCTTGTTGTTGTTGATTTCAGATCTCACTGCAAAGACAGTGTAGCCTACTGGGCAATCATGACAGTGTGTCTGCCAGGAAATGCTACCATTATCCCTGAGTGTCAGCCCCAAGGTCAACAGTCCCTCTTTTATCAGGGGCACTCTGGTTTCATTTCTTTGGGAGCCAGACCCAAACCTGGCTCAGCTCTTTCAGCTGTGACCCATGTGTTCCTAGTATCTTCTCTGATTTCCTCTGGTTTGCTGTTATTGGAAAGCACCTCCTGTTTAAAGCTACAGTTCTTCAATCTTGAGAGGTCTACAGAAGTTACAAGCCAACAGCACCAATCAAGGATGGTCAGTGGTGGTTCAAACTCCATTAAAGATCTGAGTGCAACATGACTGGAGAAGTGTAAGGCTTGCTTTGAAAGAAGGTGAGCTATTTCCTCTACCAGGAATATTCTTGCTTGGATCTCGCCAACAGGTCTAGATCTCCTGTTCAGCAGATCCTAGCCAAGAAACTTTCTTTATAACAAGTATACCTAGTACATATCTTTGTTGTCTCATTGATTACAGCATATTGTAATTCTTCCTCTTTTTTTTTTTTTTTGTAAGAAGTACCAACGAATCTGTTGTTTTACTGATGACACCATATTATAATTATTTTTCAATTTCATTGGAATTCTATAGAGGCCAAACCCCTCTATTTACTGTTAGTACCCAGGACCATGCCTGGGTCATAGCAGGGCTTCAATAAATGTATGACTGGGACATGGATGGACAGAGCATCAACAATCACATCATATAAATCTAAAAGATCAATACTTGCCCATCCCAAACTATCATAGTAATATGGCAAATTATAGAGTAAGGTGTTGGTTCCAAGACAGAGATGTTTTTCCCTTCATTTTCCATTTCTGAGGTGGGCAGTCTCTCCCCATCCCCAGCAATAGGATGTGGTTCACATACATCTAAAGAAGTAAGGAGGAATTCTTGGAGAGTATAGTTGGGGCACTTCTTAACAAAATGCACCAATTGCCAAAATTCATGATGCTTAAGAAGACAGTATTAGGTGGAAAAATCATAGTATCTGCTGCTTTGTGTCCAAAAGTTTTCAGTATCTAAAGGTGAAGAAGTTTTAGGAACATGTTAACCAATTAAATTTGCTGTTTTCCTATTTTGGGAATGCACAATGGTGCTATATCATAAAAATCTATGCCTAAATAAATCTAAAATAGCTCTTTCAATAAATAGAAAATACTCTGAAAGGACGATGTTATATAAATTTAGCTGACAGCATTTTTTCCTTTTTAGTAAATCCATAAAATCATGGTGACTCTCATAGTCAATAACATTATATTCCATGAAGTATGAGGTACTTGTTGTAAAATTAATGATTTTTCCCTCTTTTGAGAAACAAATGGGATTAGTAAATTGCAAATGTTATCTCTTTTACTGAAGTAAAAGCACACTGAGATCTGCATGTAACTTTCTCAGAATGATGAATTTCATGCTGTCGTAATAAACAGAACACTCGATGCCTGCAAATTCCTGAGAGAAGATTCTCTGCTCAAAACCCAGGCTTTGTATTGTTGCTAAAGAAAAGAGAGAGACGGACCCAGGGAATCCACTTTAGAAACAGGCTGCGTGTTTGCGACAGCATTGTCAATTATTTCTACCTTGATATATCCCCTACCCCCATCTCCAAGGGGAAGCAACAAGAAGGCACAAAAGGCCAGGTCCCCAGGGACACTGACTTCTGTATACATTATGAGGTTGTTGCTGAATCCATTTTCCTTTCAAAGAAGATGTTTAATCTGTGTCTTCTTAGAGGACCAGAATTCTAAGAAAAATAACAGTAACAACAGGAAGAATTTTATCAGGAGGGACCTGGCCCCAAGTGGAAGTAGGAAAACTTGGGACAGTTGCTAAGTCTCTTTGTGGCCCGATCCTTCCATTTTGCTGCTTATTTTAAATAATAAGTCCAAATTAGGACTCACACAAGTGGAAATTACCCCCGATAGGGTTGGCATGGGCCAAAAACACATCAGGATGCCCAGACCAGAACTGCCATCCCACAGTTTGCTCCTCCCATTTCCCTCCATGGCTTTCAAATCTTTCTCCATGTCTTCCACTTTACCTCCAAAACAAACAGAGGGAAGCAGACCCTGGAGGTATTAATGATTTCCTTTGCCCACATTATGCAGATAGTACGTTTGACAATGTTGAGTCTTGGATGTAATACTGGCAGCACACAGCCCAGTCCCTGCCCATCTAAATAGAGGAAAGATGTGACTAGAGGAATAAATAAAAAGCTCCCTCCCATTTGGATGTCCCCAGTGTGCAATTATAGCAAAGTCTATAATTCCCGGCAGTCTCACTTAAGTTCTTGCTTTTGCTCACTCTCATGGTAGACGGTGAAAATGCTGATTTACCACCTTTCCTGGCGAGTTGTCTCAGGAAGCTCCCTGTACTCCACCTGAATTTAATAAAAACCTAGTACCCAAAAGGGTTAGAGGTGCATCTCTAAATTCCATATTTGTTCCAAGAAGAAAAAGTAATATTTGTTGTTCTGGGAGATGCAAAAAAAAAATGAAAGCAGGGAAGAGAAAAGAAAAAAAAAGTTGATATTTCACAAGTGCTAAGTCCCAAAGCTTCAAAATCCTTTCCAGCAGAATTTTCTCAATATTTGTAGACCCAGTGGGGTTGGTGGCCTTTACTGGAGTGCCTAGCTAGTCTCCATAACATCATAAACACACAACTTCCTTGTTTCAGAGAGAAGCAACTGCATATGCAACTTTTTAAAAAATTTAATTACTGTATCTCTTTTCTTAAAGCCCAGGGTTCCCTGTGAAGAGGTAGAGCACCACCCCGGGCAGGTTACTCATGGCATGGCCGCTGCTGTGAGCAAAGAGGAGGGCGTGTGGAGACCGTGAGGTAGCGTCTCGTCTGAAGGAAATGAAATACTTCATGCAGAGGGCTTATTAAAAGCCTCATGCTTGAAAAATCCATGGTAAAGGCAAGTGTTGGGAAATGACAGTTTCCCCTTTTGCTGGTCATGTTAACTTTATAGTTGGAAATGTGGATGCAATTTTGACATTTGTATGGACTTAGCAGGGAGAAAGAAAGATAGTGAAGCATGAAGTCAGTTTTTATTGGAAAAACATGGCTGAGAACAAAGCTTTGCAAGGTAGCCCCTTGCCGGGGACAAAGGTACAGTCTTCTCTTTGGGGTTTCAAGAGCTACTTCATCACAGCCACAGTAAATAAAAAAAATCAAAGCAGCAGAGGTGCCTGCAGGAGCCTTGGCTCTTCTTCTAAACTGGTTTTACAAAAAAAGACTCGAGAAATTTGGCCAAGGTATTTCAGGGTATCATACCCCCAGCAGCTATAAGATAGCTTACTGCGTTCCCCAAACCCACTTGAAAAACTCAACCCGTTTCATTTTTAAATTTTAATACTAAATTCTATATTTAAAATTTGTAAACAATAATTCTTGCTATGATACAGAATTCAAAAGGTGTAAATAGTAAATACTGAAATATAAGTTCATCCCATTTTTTATCAGTTAATTCCAGCCCTCTTCCTGTAGGCAACCCTTGTTGCCCTTCCAAAATTTCATGTCATATAGCAGCATGCCCTACATAAACTTTTCTCATGTTTATTACGAGGTTTTTTTTTTTTTTCAGTCAGTAAAGCTTAGTAAAATATACAATGATGACGTGAAATGAATATTTTTTAATAAGCCAATGAAATGGATTATTTTACTTAACTGGACACTTTTTAAATTTTGTATTATTTATTTATTCTAATTTGTTATACATGATGGTAGAATACAATTCATTTCATATTACACATATAGACACTTTTAAAGTATTAGTGTGTTACTAATGACTTTCCATTTAAATTTTTTTTTTTTTTGGTGTGTACATGCATCCAAAATATTCACACCATAATGTGAGAATTCCAATGTGAGAATTTCTCTTACTCCTCTAATTCCTCATGGGATTATGCCTTCCGCTTTTTTCTCTTATCCTACTTTGTTACAGTCTTTACACATTCTCACTGATGTTCATGATTTCCTTCTTTTTAAAAAAAATTTTGAAATGATTTTCCCAGGTTTCTAAATGGATATGGCAAAAAAAAAATTATGATGTTTAAATGGACCAATAAAAATCAGATCATTACTGTTGGGTGCAGAGCAGGCTGAACTGTGTTGTCTGCAGGGCAGGCTGAACAGATGTTGGCTACAAGATAGCCCACGCACTCAAACCCCCCTCTATCTGGTCCTTTATCACCTGTTTGTGTCAAGTCCTGCTCAAGGCTGAGCACTCAACCCCCCTTGGGCCAACAAGGCACCTTGCAGACCCAGAGGCCCCATTAGATTTGGGCTATAAAAACTCCCTCCTGCCAGGCCCCCCTCTCTCTTGCTCTCTCTCTCTCTCTCTCTCTCTCTCTCTCTCGCTCTCTCTCTCTCTTGCTCTCTCTCTCTTGCTATCTCTCTTGCTTTCTCTGTCTCTCCTGCATGCGCTTCCTCTCTCTCTTTCTCACACTCTCTCTCTCTTTCCTTCTTTCTTTTCTCTCTGTTGCACTGCTGCAATAAAGATCTTTTGGTTGCTCCGAGTGTTGTGGTCACTTTCCTTTCAATTACCCCAGGCCACCCATGGCTAATCATTGGCAAGAACAAGAGACATGGTGTTACTGTGTAAAAAAAACAGTTGGCTGGGATTTAAATGGTTTTTGATCTATTCACTCCAACCTTAATAGTATCTGGATCTCAATCAAGTCTTCAAATCTCTCTGCCTCTCATTTCCTTTTTCTGTAACTGTGAGGGGAAAATCTCAATTAGAGGTTTCCTGCCTACACATTCTGTTTCTCACCTGATACTTTCCAGGGTTTTACCCATGTACAGCTAATCCCTAAAGTCTCAACTTGATCAACACAACAAGTTTATTTTTTCCTCAAGCTGAAAGTAAAAAGGTGAACATGGTTCAATTTAAATTTTCTAGACGTTTCCTTATTTCTTGACAGAGCAATTCAAAGTTGTTTGATCTGAAACCAGTTCATCTTTGTTTCATTCAATGGTGTAGACCCTTTCGGCATTAATGCCTAGTTTCACCCTGAAAATGGGGCAGACCAAATTCCTGGTGCTGATGCAGGTCTCTGGGTATATCCCTAGATTCTGGGTACTGCCATAGCACTCATTGATGACTATGACTTGGAGCAGGGCAGTGCTATCTTCTGTCCAAACTCTGCATATCAACAGGCCTGAATTCTAGGTGATCGAATAGAGCGGAGGTGGGTGTGAGGATCTAAGACAAGAAGAAAAGTGGTCTGCGGACATTGGAACTGAGAGACATGTGAAAATGTCTTTCCTTGAATTAAGCCAAGGTCAGGACCCCCTACTCAGTGTTCTAAGGGTGTAGAACAAAGACGTCTTGGTTGAATAGTAGGCAACAGATAATTTGTTCTTACCTTTTCTCTTATTTTTTTTAACCCTAATAGGAGCTTCACCCAACAACTTTGTAGTAAGGACAAACCATGTCCAAACATTTTTCTAGGAGCCAGAGATATAGCTGGAAAGAGACCCCTGCTGCCAAAAAGAAAAAAAAAAAGTTAAATAAAATCTGTGCCCTCTTGGATCTCCCATACTGACATTATGTTCTCTTCTCTCTTTCCCATCGACTTAAATTGATGTCTTAATTAATTTGATTCTGTTAACCTGAAGGTATGGATGCCCTACTCTAACTTCTATAAGCTGTGTTTTGTATTTAAGGATCAGGATTTTTAAGGTTTAATTGCTGTTTTTCAAATACAAGTAATCTTTCAGAATTTTTTTCTAAGTCGGTTGATTCTAAAAGTAAAAGAAAAATCGATAAATAGATATATGCTATAACCACGTGACTATCAGTGACTACAGATTCCTGTAATATGCTAGGATTGTGTTTCCATCTTTGTAAGGTTTCATGGCATGACCTCAGAGCCAAAGAAAGAATATCCACATTCCAAGCTTTAAGACCAGTATAGCTCCCGTCCTCACAACTCATCACTCAATGTCTAAAATTGCAGCGTGATGCTGACAACGATTCTCTCCTTGGCCAAACTCTAACCAGGCTGCTGGGAGCCATTTATCAACTGAGCCTCAACCTTGGCCTGTGAAATCTTGAATACAACAGTTTCCCACAGCTCAAGGGCATATCCCCAGGATGAAACTATCCCCTGTCCCCCATTTCTGTGAAAGGGTAGGAACCTAACTTTTGAAAAGTACCCGTTAGAAAACCCACAAGGGTTTCATCTAGACTAGTCTGCCTCTCACCATCCACATTGTTTTTTGTAATTTTTAACTTCACTGACTCTGATTGAGCTGTGTCGCTCATCCTCCTGACTCCCTTGTTCTTCCTTTAAAAATCCTGTTCACTATCCCCCTTGTATTATTTTTCCCTTTCCCCTCACTTCCTCTTGTATGTAATTTTGTATAACCCCGAGGGTCTCCTTCCATTTCCATGCAATTTCCCTTCTCCCTCCCTTTCCCTCCCACCTCTTGTCCCTGTTTAATGTTAATCTTCTTATGCTCTTCGTCCCTACTCTGTTCTTAGTTACTCTCCTTATATCAAAGAAGACATTTGGCATTTGTTTTTTAGGGATTGGCTGGCTTCACTTAGCATAATCTGCTCTAATGCCATCCATTTCCCTCCAAATTCTATGATTTTGTCATTTTTTAATGCAGAGTAATACTCCATTGTGTATAAATGCCACATTTTTTTTATCCATTCGTCTATTGAAGGGCATCTAGGTTGGTTCCACAGTCTTGCTATTGTGAATTGTGCTGCTATGAACATCGATGTAGCAGTGTCCCTGTAGCATGCTCTTTTTAGGTCTTTAGGGAATAGACCGAGAAGGGGAATAGATGGGTCAAATGGTGGTTCGGATAGGAAAGGCAGCAGAATACAACAGACACTAGTATGGCAATATATAAATCAATGGAAGTGTAACTGATGTGATTCTGCAATCTGTATACGGGGTAAAAATAGGAGTTCATAACCCACTTGAATCAAAGTGTGAAATATGATATATCAAGAACTATGTAATGTTTTGAACAACCAACAATAAAAAAAAAATCCTGTTCACCTTGTGAGACTGGAGCTCAGCTTTTCCTCCGACTCTCAGTGGTTACTGAGTCAAATCTCTTTCACTGCTTGAACTAGTGTCTGGCTATGCTTGTTTTTGGTAATCTCAAAGGAAATGAAAGACTTGTGCAAGAATGTTTGTGGTAGCTCTATTCATAATAACTTCAAACTAGAAACAACCCAATGTCCAACAAAAGGAGCATGAACAAGCAAATCACGCTGTAATAATACAGCGGAATACTACCCAGGAATCAAAAAGAAGGAACTACAGAGCTACCGACAGCTGAGTGAACATTCAAACTATTATACTGAGGAAAAGAAACTAGACATAAAAATGGTACCTGTGTGATTAAATTAATGTAAGATTCAGAATCTGGAAAACCAATCCATAGTGATGAAGTCAGAGTAGATCTCATCTGTATGGGTGGAGAGTGACAGGTATCAATGACGAAGGGGCATGAGGGAACTTTCTGGAGTGATGGAGCTTTACGGGGTTTGGTCTGGGTGCTGGTGACACTGACATATGTTCATCAGGACTTATCAGGACCTATCATGGTCCATCTCACCATGTGGCATATCTTAGTTTTTAAAAAACAAAATTCTAGTTTTAAAAACATCTTCCCCCTGTACTTTCAGAGCTTCTCTTCATTGTCCTCTCACATCCACAGATGAGATATGAATTCCTGTGACAGTCTGATTCTCAGCCTTTTGAAGTTGCCAGTGTATCCTTTCTGGAAGCTTAAGAAATGTTCTCTAAACTCCTTGTTCTCAAATTCCACAAAGTTGTCTCTATACAGGAATCTTTTCTTTTCATCTCATTTCCCCCTCAATATGGTTTTTTCACTTTGAATACTTGTGCCTATCTTCATCTTTGGGACACTTTTTCTACTAACCTTTAAAATAATTTTCACCTTATTATGGATTGAATTTTGTCTATGCCCTAAAAGATGTTAAAGTCCTAACCCCAGTACCTGTGACTATGACCTTATTTGGAAGTAGTGTCTTTCCAGAGGATTAAATTAAGATGGACCATTAGCCGTGTGCCCTAACCCATGAAGACTGTGTCCTTATAAAAAGGAGAAATTTAGATAGAGACAGATATGAGCTCAGAGAATGCTATGGGGAAATAAAGGCAGAGATCAGGGCAATAATTCTCTAGGTTGACGAATGCCAAAGATTGCTAGCAATACACCAGAAACTCAGAGAGAGGCCTGGAACAGGTTATTTTGCACATCCCTCAGAAGCAACAAACCCTGTTTGAATATTGGGCTTGGACTTCTGTCCTCCAAAACCATGAGACAATAATCTGCTGTTTAATTTATTCAAATCATGGTACTTTTTAAGGGTAGCACTACCATGATAATGCACAGTACTTTTTTTTTTTCTTTCTTATTAAGATCTATTGTTTGGGATCCTCATCACTGAGAAAATGGACATCTTAAATTAAACCTCTGTGTTAGCTTTTTGTCACTGAGACCAAAATAACTGACAAGAACAACTTGGAGGAGGAAAAATTGATTTTGGCTTGTGATTTCAGAGGTTCAGTCCATGGTTGGCCAGTTCTATCACTTTGGGTCCAAAGTAAGGGGGAGTATCATGTCCAAAGGGCATTTTGAAGAAAAGATGCTCAGTTCAGCATTGCTGGGAAGCAGAGAGAAGAAAGAGGGAAGAGGTCTCAGGGAAGATGGATCCCTGTAAGCACATCTCCAGTGACCCATTTTCTAGCCATGACCCACTGCCTACAGTTACCACCCAGTTAGTCCATTCGAAGGAGGATGGGCTCAATGGGTTACAGTTCCCATAATCTAGTCATTTCACCTCTAAATATCCTTGCATTAACACGGGAGTTTAGGGGGGATACTTCATAAACAAACTATAACAGCCTGTGTGTCTCATGTTGAAAGAAATTCTTATATTATCTTCATTTTTTGGCTATTTTCCCATATTCATATTATTCTGTTTTTCAGATTTCCTCTGTTTTATCTTATAACAATTAGACTTAATTTCTAGATTTCCTACTTGTTCTGTGTTCCTACTTCATGGCAAGTTGATCCTAGTGTCTAGATATAATATCTTTTCAAATACCATTGAAGGTACTAGAGTATTTTTTAAGTCCTTTTCTATTTTCTTCATTGCATCGATTTTCTTTGGTAATTATGGTCTTGCTCTTTTATACTTCTTGCTTTCCTCCTGTGTTTGATCCTTCTTGGGTGATGCATATTAAAGATGAAGGTGTGTGCCTTTCCTCTGATGCTCAGTAGGAAGATTTCTTTCCTCACAGGATCTCTCCCTGCCTAAGAAGTCTACCTGGAAGACCTGTATAGGAGGCTGGGGCAGATTGAAAGAACAGCTTGAAGGCTAGTGTGCCTGGAAGCGACAAGCTGAATGACACCCTAATGCCATAATGAAAAACACCTTCTTCTCAGGGGGACAAAAGACTTTCAAAAGGAATCCTGACTTCTCCTGGGTTTATTCAGTATCTTTAAGGACATGTCCTGGAGGTAAGCCTCAGATTTCCTACAGCTCTACTGGGGTCAGGGAGCAAACGGGGCTGCAGGTGCTTGAAATGATTCCCACTTCATATTAAGCTCCCCACCTTTACCTCTCCTTCTCATTCCTTCTCTTTTATCAGTCCTGGGACTTCACACCATTAGCCCCTTCAAGCAGATTGTGTGCTGCCCCTCTAGACCCTCTTAACTTATTATGGGTTGTGGCTTCTCTCTTGCCTCTGCATGTCTCCACCCACTTCCTGACTTCTAGTGAGGTCTTGGTCTCTCTCCTATTCATATGCTCATTCCCATTCTCCTTCCTCTCCAGAAAAACTTTTAGTATCATTTCAATGTAGCTGCTAGTAGGAGATGAACTTGGGCATTCAGTCTATCTTGAATTAGAAGGTACCTTCTTCCCCTGCCTTTTTTTTTTTTTTAAGTTTTAGGAAAAAACTGATCAGATATAAATATAATACAATTACCAAACAGAGCTTATTAGTCAACTGTCTTTTTATTACAGATGATTTCCAAATCTATACTGCCACCATCTTACCATCTTTCCATCTTTCCATCATACCAGCCGATCATTTCTGGTCTTTTTGTCCCTTCTACCTCACATCAATTCAAGTCTATTTTCTAGTACCTCCCTCCGTTTCCAGGAAAATCCCCTTCCTTAACTAAAATGTGGCCTGTGCCCCCTGTCTTTTTTTTTTTTTTTTTTTGGTGGGTTCTTTGCACATCCAGACAAACTGAGGACTTCCTTTATGCTCACTGTGTTCTCGAATCCTCTTAGCTCATTCTATCTATCTTATCCCATGGTTGCAGTGAATTATCTTGTTAGCTCAGTTCACACTTGGAGAATATGGGAAACAGTACTAGCTGATTCCTTCCAGGATAAGGGCAAAAAGAATCACCTCTCTATACCAGCTAGAGTTATTTCCTTTGTACAGATGAGGTGCTATGCCTTAGCTGAACAGGAAAATTGTGCTGATTAAACATTTAAAGAAAAGAAAATGTATTTGTCACATGGTAGAATTTAAACACCTCTTTTTAAGGGCTGAATGCAAAATTTATTCCTAGTGCTGAAATTAGTTTCAAGTCCAGCAGACCAATTCCAATCTCCTCAAGTCTGCAGCCATTCTGCCCAAGCCTCAACCCCGTCTCCTTGCTTGCCTTTCTTTATGTAAATGTGGCACTACCAGTGCTTATCATATCTGATCTTTATGGTAGATAAAGATAGGATCTTTAGATAACTGAAATATGTTAGAGCAGAGACTATACACACACTGTCTCAAATGACATTGTGCTTGTGTGGTTTTAGCACTAATCTGATGTTTGCAATATTGGCCATAACTAGAAAAATAAAATCACTGTCAGGTTGAAGTCTGGATAAGTCTCATTCAAGAATTTAAGTTTTCTCTGCCTTTGGTCATACTCATATCTCCACTTGGAAAGCTCACCTTGTCATGAGTTTGTAGCCTCAGTGTCACTCAGACAAGAATAAATTGATTAGAGAACAGCTTTGAAGTCTGTTGTGGGAGTAAAATAAGGGTGGTGATGGGAGGAAGAGGGGTATTTATATTCAATGAAGTTTTGATGTTAAACAGAAAAGCAATAACAGATGGTATCTGATTATAGTTGGATTGCAGCCAACACCTCACAGGTAGATACTGCAGAAAAAGCCAAATGTGGCACCCATAGAACCTCATCTCAAACTTTAGTGCCCTTCAAGGGCTCAGGATTATGTCCTGTGTCACACAGTTGCTGATCTGTGTGTGTGTGTGTGTGTGTGTGTGTGTGTGTGTGTGTGTGTTACTCAAGAAACCTCATCATACCAAAATTTGAACGTATAGAGTAGTCATATCAACCAGGACATATTCTATCACAGAAGAAACCTTCACACAAAATGATTTTACAAAATCATACATTTCCCTGAATTTAAAACTTGATTTATTTACAAAATTAATTTTCCAAGTGGCTTTCTGTTCATTCCATCATTAGTACACGTTAATAGATAACTCCCATATTTGTGTTTACAAAACACATCAATTTATGTAGAACAAGACTAATACATAAATCAGGACAAAAGGCCCTGATTTAACATGGAGTCCTTTTGTTCACTTGAAAAAATGGCAGTGCTTCAATTTGTGCTTAGGAGAGGCTCAGGACTGACAATCGATGCCTAAGTTTATTGATGGCATTGCAACTTTGAGGTCACGTCTCCAATAGCCTGTGATTGGAAACTTAAAAAAATCTTCACAAATCCCAACAACCCAGTGAAAATCGGAAATATTTCAACAACCAGGTACTTGTGTGTTGTACATCACTGTAATGAAATCAGCTGGTTTCTTTTCAAATGTTACAGACGTAAACTAAATATCATTAATCAGGAGTGTCCTGGTTTTCTTAGTGAAAAAGAAGGCCATTCACTGCAGCAAAGAAATCCAGAGTCTTAAGATGTCCTTTAAAGTTCATGAGGGTCATGTCTAAGCAAAATTAAAAACATTACCCCCTTTTCATTTCTGTGGGAGAAACTGTTATGATAGGTATGTAAAAAATCAGACTGTTACAATAGGTATGTAAAAAATCAACATTAATCCATGTAAAGACTTTTCTCTGGTGAAGTGCATGGATGTGAAGATTGAGATCCTGGACCTAATTACCTGAGTTGAATCCTGGCTCTGGCCCCTAAGGGCACTGTGTGAATTATATAGCAGACTTCTTTTTCTTTCTTTTTTTTTTTTGTACCAGAGATTGAACCCAGGGGTGTTTATCACTGAGCCACATCCACAGCCCATTTTTCTATTTTATTTAAGGACAGGATCTCACTGAGTTGCTTAGGGTCTTGCTTGCTTTGAACTCGTAATCCTCCTGCCTCAGTTTCCAGAGCCTGTGGAATCACAGGAATGTGCCACTGAGCCTGGCTAACTGCTTATTCTTGTCATGCCTCATTTTTAAAAAATCTATAAAATGGTATAAAAATAGTATCTTTTTCATATGGTTGTTTAAGAATTAAATGAGTTAAGACAAAGTGCTTAAGAGAGTATCTGGCACAGTATAAGTACAATTTAAATGTTAGCTACTGTTATTTTGAAAAATACCTATTCTATGCCAGGTACTTTACATTAATAATCACAGTCTATCCCTCCAGGGGAGAGTGGATATTGTTATTTCTATTGTATTTGATGTGAAATGGATTTCCGAGGAGATAAGTATTTTTTCTAAGATCACATAATTAATAAGTGGTTACATGAGAATTCATACCCAAGTCTTTCTACTCTAAGCCATTTGTCATTTCAAGCAGCTAACTAGGTAACTGGGCTTTTTAACTAGTTGCCCTAGTGTTCTATCAGAGGGTCCTGGCCAGACTTGGACAGCACCCCAAGGATGCCCCATCTGCTCCTGTCCATGTATGTGGTGGGAGCAGCTAGATGAGTCGTCCAGCATGGGGCAGCAGGCTCTGCAGGGAGGCAGGGGGACAGATGGAATGATCAGAAGGCCCTTGTCCCAACCACTTTCTCTTCCATATTATCAGAGAAGCTCCCCGTGGTAGTTTCCAATCGGAGTCTGTGATTTGCTTTTTCTTTCCCTTTCAAAACATTTTAATTTTTTCATACCATATTAAATATTTCATTGTTTCTTGTAGATGAAAGAGAAAAGCTTGTTCTGAGAAATATATAACTCCTCCTTCCCCAGAAAAGATCCATCTCAGAGCAGTGTTCACAGCCAGCACTGCCAACTTCAAAAATAAATGGTTCTGATATCTTCAGAAACCAGATTTTCATATTTGTTCTCTGAAGAGCAGAGGGTACATTTTTAATAAAGCTCTAGTTGTGATAAATGGCTGGCTCAAAAATAGCAGGCAGAGGCTCAGCCAGCGCAGTGGCCTAGGAGCCATTGGGGTGAATCATTTGCCTATATAAACAGGAGCTCTGGGGGAGGTCTATTGTAAGGCTCAGCTCATTTTAACTGGGTTTCTTCATATCCCATTATCAGGTCTGATCTCACCGAAGGTGATTCGCTCACAATTCAGACTGGCCGACTCTGGCACAAACCTATCTAATGTAACCTCCAATCTAAGTCAGGAGGGCAGATATTCATCTTCTCCATCATATCACAATGTATTTCAAGTACAGTGTCAACATAACTTGAGCGTGTTTATTTGAATAAGGCTTAGGGCTTAGAAGACCCTCTGATTTAATTTCTTCCACACAGTGACTGAATGGAGATTCATTTTTGATAAAGAGAAGCATGCATGCTCAGTATCAAAAGCAATTGCTTGCTGCAGGAGTTGGGGCTGCTAGATATCATCTAGAGGAAGGAAGAGCTAGAAGGAGTTAAGTTGACTGCAGAGGAAAAAGCCAATGTCATTTTACCTCTCTCTGAGTTTGCCCATTAAACATTTAGTCCAGCTCTCCACTGTGGGTAACAAGGGAAGGAAAGCTCCAGAAAGAGTTCTGAGACAAATAATCACTGACTTAATTGCTACTTGACTCTTCTGAAGCATGGGTGAAGTCCTCTGAGTCAGCCTTTTGTATGGTGAAGTAGAGGCGTCTCTGTGGACCGAGAATTGATTAAGGAAAAGGGGTTATGTGCCATAACTGTAGAATGTTCCTCAATAGGGTGGTGCTATTTAGGCAGTCAAGCAAGGAGGAGGGATGAGAGGTATTCTTTCCTCTGTTGGGCACTGTTAAGAGAATGATGAATTTTCTTTCCACTCGGACTTGATGAACAGGAGAATATGGAACCAAAACCCTCATCCAATCCCTTCTACTCCTCTGCCACCTAAATATTAGACGCAGTCCTAAGTGTACCTTGGGGCACACTTAGAATCCATTGTAATAAAAATTGCTGGAAGATCCTTCTCAATTCCTAGCTCTAAAGAAGGGGCATGTGCTGGATATTTCCTCTTGGCTTTCTAGACTTCCTCTCTACCTTCTCCCCTTTGCCCTGTGTCCTGGGAGATTGAAATTTAGTAGCACACAAACCATCAATACAAGATGGTCTCCCTTGTCCTCTGGCATTCAATCATGTTCAATCAAGAGACAAGGGAAGGCAGAAGATAAGTGAAACTGAGGTATTGATTCCCTGAACCTTCGCCTGCAGCCTTTTTGTATCCTTCAACCAAGTGCATGTCTCCTGTCTTATCCATCTTGCAAGGACAGAGATTATCCTTAGAAAGGACACTTTTGGACTCTTACACTGTGATCAAAGATAAGGAAGCAGAGATTCACTGGGATGTAGTTTGGGGTAGGAATGGCAGAAAGATTGAGAGATCTCACATGATAGCTATCTTTTCACAGGAGGCAGAGGTAGCAGAGAGAAGAGTTTGAGGGGTTTGGGAAAGGCTAGAGAGAACTGGCTCACGAAATTCATAAATTGAAGCCATCTTTGAAGAGTGCACGGAATTGGAGACCATGAATTAGAAATGATGTCAACCTGCATGGGTGGCACTCAGAGCCCTGAAGTGGGAACAGAAAAGCAATCACTTGGAGATCTGTATAATTCAGAGTTTATCAGGCAGAGGAGATGAAAAAAAGAGCACTAAGAATTTGAAAACTTTAGTAAACAAGTGACTGGAGAAATTTATCTCAGGGTCACGATGAAACAGAAATCATGTGGAGGTGACAATTCAAGGAACAAGGGAGTAGAGGTCGCAAAGAAACTAAAGAAGGTTGCGGAAAGAAGAAGAGATCAAGAGAATGGGAAGAAGGCACGTCTACAACCCTGAAGTGTGTGGTTTTGGAGGAAGGAGGTAGTTTCTGGTGTTGACAAGTTCTAGTGAGTGATCTTGGAAATGGGTTAGAAGTCATTTGAGTTTAAATGGTCAAGAAATGGAAAGTGGGGGCTGGGGATGTGGCTCAAGTGGTAGCGCGCTCGCCTGGCATGCGTGCGGCCCGGGTTCGATTCTCAGCACCACGTACAAACAAAAGATGTGTCCGCTGATAACTAAAAAAAAATAAATATCAAAAATTTCTCTCTCTCTCTCTCTCTCTCTCTCTCTCTCTCTCCTCTCTCACTCTCTCTTTAAAAAAAAAAAAAAAAAAAAGAAATGGAAAGTGGTTTTCATCTAGATTAATAATTAGAGAGGAAGACCATCAACCAATGCCTAATTCTTCAGTAGCTTTGAACAGATGAGGAGTAGGTGCTCGATGACAATGAGGGTAGAAGGTGGGTGATATCAACTTCAAGGCAACCTGCTCTTGTGCATAAGAGGGTGGACTGATGGTTTAAAAGCACTACTGGGGATCAGGAAGATGCCCACTCCACCCCCTGACTCTAAGACATGTGAAGAATGAGGAGCTGCCTCTCAAAGAAACACTCACTTCTGGACAGCCAGGTTTCAACAAAGAGATGAAGGAAATATTAAACGATGGGATCAAGAAAATAGAAAAAGCTATTTGTCATGGATCCAGGATGCATTGAAAGGAATTAGGATAAATATGACATGTTTCCTATATACATACATGAATATACCACAGTGAATCTCACAGTTGAGTACATCCACTAGAACATGATATAGTTCATGCTTTTATTATTATGTCAAAACAGGTTATATTGTTATGTATAATTAAAAGCACCAATTTAAAAAAAAGGTGGAGGATTAGGATGGAGAAGATTAGGGAAAAGATGGATTCAAGAGAAGGAGTAACAAACATACATTCAACCTTTAACCATGAGCTTTTCACGAGGAGAGATGCCCAGTTCTCTATAGAAAATTTCGATGAGTCTGCAAGATTGATTTGATCTTTGGGGAATCCTAATCCACTGAACAAGCAGGCATAGGTATTAATTAATCACTTTAATTCTTAGCATAGTGATTTTCTCAAACTTTTTGATAGTAAGAACCCCTTTAATACTCCTAAGAATTATAGAGTCACCCAGAGATTTTTTGTTTGTATTAATAGATAGATAGAATTAAAACTGAGAAAGTTTTAAAATATTGATTTATGTTATTTTAAAACAGTAATTACAAACCCATTTCCTGTTAACATAACTAACATTTTTTTGTAATAAAAATTAACTAGTTAACAAAGAATTGTCTCAATGGGAAGCTATTAATTCTTCTTGTTGAGCTAGTATATATTTTATAAATTGTAGATGATGATTAATAGGCATGCAAATTCTGTCCTGATAAAGATTATATTGAGAAACCTGCTTTGCCTCAATGTGCAATTCATTTCTTCCTACCTTTACCTTATATAAATTGAGTTTAACTTCTTTTTTTGAACAGTTCATAACATTAGCCTTATTCCTTCACTGACTAATGAGTAGAATAATCTGCTCATTAATCCTTAGTCTTTAACCTGTGTTCATTTTTACATCTGTATGAGAGTGATATTACATTTGTTTTTGAAAATTATATTTAACAAACTATATTTTCTAAAACAAAATGAAATGTGAGAACAGAGGAGTTGTTTTACACTTCTGCAAATCTTTTCAATGTCTGGCATAATAGAAGACAGCTGGCTTCTCATATCTGATTCTGCAGTCAATCTGCTGCAGACATGTTGTTTTAATTGAAGTATTTGAAGAAAATCTGGCCTCATGCAGATATGTATTTGGGAGAAGGAGGAGTATTTTAATAGCTTTTTCAGATAATCATAGATATTCTTCTTTAATAAATGCATCAAAATTTGCCAAGTTGTAGTTTCTTAAAGGTTAGGATCAATATGGAATCTGAAACCATTTTAATAAACTTTTCATACTATTAAAATTAATTGGTCTATCTTTCACTTTGAAAGAATTGCTTACCCATGGATGATTTTCTAACATATTGCATTGGTCATTTGGAAAATATTGTTCATGAGAGTTTTGCAGATCTTCTAAATGTTGACACCCTTCATTATATAATATATTGGAGAAAATTGCACTTTTAATATCACCACCAATCTCATTTTTAGAAGCTTCAGATATTAGGAAGCTGTCAAACTTACAGGTGGTTATGTTTTCCAAAATTCTAATTTTTACTCAATTGAAAGCTTGAATTTTATCATGGGCAGCAAGTTCAGTCAGCTGTTTTTCCTTGACTTAACAGCCTCACTCACTAATTTTTGGAAATATTTGCCAAATACTCAGGTCTAAATAGCCACTGTTTGCTCCTCAGTCTTTCTTTTATGTAAAAATGTCATTTTGAAAAAAAAATGGCTAGGCAGGTTACGACACTAATGATTGCACAAGTGCCTTTCATCTAGATGACCCTCTTACTTCGGCATTGCAATGGAGTGACTTTATGTGCACTTTCATTTTGCTGCAGACTATTAAAGACATACACTCAAGAATTGAGATTTAAAATTAATAATTTTTACGGCTTCAGCAAGGACATTCTCAAGTGAAACTGGCATTTTATTTTACTGTGAGTGGGTGGCAGTGAAGAATCCGACAACTACTAGTTTAATGCCATTGCCTTGCTTCATTATAAGGTGCCAAGAAGTTTTATCCAGTATTGCTTTTGCATTCCCAGTACAAATGTCAATATAGTGGAAAGGCAAGTAGTGTCTTCATATTACTGTGGAAGTACTTTTTTGTTTGTGCACTACTGAGAGGGTCTCAGGGACCCCTGCAAGGGTGAACAAACCATAGTTTTGAAACCTTGACTATTCTCAATTTTCTTGCAAATCTCTAAATTACTAGAGAAACTTGTAACTCTGGAGGGACTTCTCTGCTGCTGTGTGGGCTACTTCCATCTCTTTTTCTCTGAGGTTTGGCATAAAGTAAGTTATCAATGAAGATTTTGTTGGAGGAAGTTCACTAGGGTTGAGTTCCTTGAGGTTCTTTACACTTTGGAACACCACTTTTCTTCCTTAATTTTTCCCATCCTTTGATTCCAGGTTTCTTCTCTCTCTTAAATCCCAAGCCCAATTTCTGACTATTTTCTGTCAGATTCCTTCCCTGGCATCCTTTCCTCTGACCACCTGTGACAAAGAGATTCCTGAAAGATCCCCATCCCCTTACTCCTTGTACCTTACTCCACATGTTTTCCTAATATTTCCAAATATTTCCTAAAAATGGGTGAGTGATCACCCAAAATAGAGTGATCAACTTCATCTGAGGGATCAAGAAAGATTTGAACAGGATGACATTAAAGTGGGTTTTAAAGGGAAAAGGAGTTTGGCAGGTGGAACTGACAGAGAAGAGTATTGTTAGTAGGAGGAACATGATACATTCAAGAGCCTTTTGCTGTGTTGAGTTGGTCGGCCAAAGACACCCATCATACTGTTGGACATGGGAACCTTGTACTTGAAACATACATTCAAGTTAGAGAGAGATTCAATCTGAGAGCCATCTGAACATTGTCCTTAGTTAGAATCATGACATTGGATATGATCCCCTAGGAAAACACGTGGAGTAAGGTACAAGGAGTAAGGGATGGGAATCTTTCAGGAATCTCTTCTTCATAGGTGGTCAGAGGAAAAGATGCCAGGAAAGGAATCGGACAGAGAATAGTCAGAAACAGGGCTTGGGATATAAGAGAGAGTAGAAACCTGGAATCAAAGGATGGAAAAAATTTAGGAGGAAAAGGGGTGTTCCAAAGTGTCAAGAACCTCAAGGAACTCAACCCTAGTGAACTTCCTCCAACAAAATCTTCATTGATGGCAATGATGAAATGATCGACAGCCTGTGCTTGGACAGTTTGATCTAAGTGATGAGGAGAGAAACCACATTGCATCAAGTGAAGAGTATGTTCAAGGATAGTAAGTGGGAGAAAAGATTGTTAATGACTCTTGAAAACCTTGACTCTAAAAAGGGATTAAGAGTAGAAGAGGGATACAGTTGTAGAGGAGAATTTTTGTATGATATAAGAGATACGTACATATTTTTAACCTATAGGAAAGGATAGATAGATAGGAGATAATAAAATAAAAGAAAATTATATTAAATGGTCCATTAGGAAAGGAGACGCTAGACTTCAAAGGATGAAATAAGTTAGTCTTATGTTGAAGAGGGATACCTCCTCTCGGAGACTGGAGACAAGTATAGCAACAGATCATTAAGTTGACATCTGTGGAGCAAGAAAGTTGGACATTTTCACATCTGTCAACCTCTCTTCTCTCTATAAAATTGAAATCAAGTTGTCTTTTTTAGAGTGAGGTTGGTAAAACTAGGAAGTGTCCCAGCCTGCATTCATCAGCAAACAGTGCCTAGGGCCAAAAGCTTATTTCTAGTACTTTATTTGTATTTGGCGGGAGGAATATGGAATGATTCCAAAGATGTGGGAGAGAAAGAAAAGTAGACCAAGAAAGAGCAAGAAAAAGGATGAGATGGGGCTTCTTGGTATCAATTACAATTGATTATGTGATATCAGAAGTCCATCTGCAGAAGGCCATGTAGAACATTGCAGAACAGACTAGGGGAAGAATGAGAATAAAGGGAGGAGAATTTTTCCAGTGCCCCATAATTCCTCTGGCCAAAGTTTTGTGCCTGGGAGTGTCAACTCCCCTCACTACTAATTTACTAATATCTCAGTGCCTAGAAGGTTCCCAGGGAAGCCATAGGGTGGAAAGTAAGATACTGGGTCCACGCAAAGATGTTGGTGAAGCAAAGAGCATATATTTGCCGGGTGGCTGGGGCAACACAAAGGGTCCATGATAAAGGTAAAACCAAGAAGTTCTGGCATGATGTATCAGAAAGTTGACTTGAAAATAATAATGTAGGATTCAATAGTCAACTGCTCATTTTAAGAATTTTTGAGCAGCATTGGCAACATATTGAATTCCATCCATTCATTTTGCCATGATTTGAAAGGCTATGGTATATTCTCCAGAAATATCCATTGGCTCCAATATAAGAATGCTGTACTACATAGGCTTTAGTTTGGAGAATTCTGGGCTAGAATTAGTAGGAGATGAAATGAAGAAGAACTACACTTAAGAAACTAATCAAAGTGACCGGGAACTAGAAATGCTGATAAGTTTGAAATCTGGTTTAGTAGAAATGAAAGGTTTAAAAAATAAAGTTAAAAAAATTGAGGTCATAGGATGACACATGGGCATTTGCTATTTTTGAGAGAAATATTTTGGTGAAGTGAGAAAGAACCTTTCCTAAGTCTTGGGTATAAATTCATGAATCAGAATTGTTGCAAAAAATCCCATTTAATTTCATTTCAATTATGAAATTATGTGTTGTATGTGTTTACCAGATGCAAGTATCCAAGATGATAGTAAGAAATGAGGAATTAAAGTGAAGTAAGGTGCCCAAAGTTATCAGTGAATGTAGGAAAGAAAATTAGATGTTGCTAGACCCAGTGGCAAAAAGGAATACGAGGGGGAATTCACTATCTCTATTGTCTAGCAGTCAACAGCACATTGGGCACTATATCAGGTGCTAGAAAGGCAATAATGAGAAAGATAATCCTCATAATCTGATAGACAAATGGAAAACACAATACTACAGTAAGGTATGTGTTTTAATGAAGTTCCATACCCTAGGCTCAGGAAATTTTTGTAGATAATACTGAACCTAAGTGTTGAGCATAAAGAGTTTTGCAGATGAAAAAAAAAAAAAAGGAAATTCAAAGAAAATGGAAGAGCATAATCAGAGCCCTGGGGAAGAGATTCAGCAAAAGAGATCATGAGGTATTGATGAACTTGATTATTTTGACGACTTTAAAAATATATTTTTCTGTGTTTCAGTGTTATTCAGAAAGTCTTCCAAGTTTTTTTTTAAAATTTTGTTGCAATGTACAAATTTATATGTGAATATATAATTTAATTATAAAAGTAATTCACACCTCAGTCTGTTTATTTTCTTGGCATTCACATTTCTTAGCTCTTGGGAGCTCTGAAGAAGGATTACAAAAGTCTGTCAGTACACGTTCCTATGCCTTGCCTTGAACACCAGGAGTGAACCACAGGTCTCTTCAGGAGGGGAACTGGGTACTCAGCTTCAAGATCAATGAGTTACAAACGCCAGTTCTAGAGTCCTGAAGACAAGCCAAAGTCACAAATGAAAATCAAGGTATTATCTCTAGAATTATCTGCTTACTGTATAAGCTGGTCGCTTTTCCTTAACTTTAGTATTTCTAGAGGAAGATTAACTCATTTTATTTTTATGGCATTAGTTTCAATCCCAATTTTTAGAAAAGCAACCAAAAAAGTGTATCAGCCTTGTAAACTATCATTAGATATTTAAAATGGTCCTGTGAATAAGTGATCAAATGGTGAGCCTTAAAGACATCTGCCTGTTTTTCAGTGGTCACCAGCTGATGTGCCACCAACATCAATTACTCCCTTACATTCAATTTTAGACCAAAGAGTGGAGACAGCCCAGAATGAGTAATGGAATCCAAGAGGCCATAGATACCAGCTTCCTCCACTATGCTTGTTACTGGTTGTATGACTAGCTAGGAATTGGCTACAGGCAGATTTTTATTTTCTCAGAAATTCAGTTTCCTCATCAGTAAAACGAAACCTAGGCATAGCTCTTATGGTATAGAATATTCTAGAAGATTAGAAGCCTCAGTCAGCAGGGATGCCCTGCCACAGGTTTGACTCTTGTAGAATGCTCCCTGGAGCTGTAAATGGTCCTGCATGGACCTTCCAAACCTGTCCCCTAACTACAATTTGCCTGATGCTAGAGTCTCTTCTTATCCATGTGTCCCTCCAGCCCCCTGCTCATTAAGTTCTCAGAGACCTGTTATCTGGAAAAAGTTGGGGGACAGATTTCATTTTGCTGGTTCCTCAACACCACTGCAATCAGTTCCAATAAGCAGGTGTGAAACAAATTGGTTCAATCAGTCAGTGGTTTGAAGGCAAGTTATTTTTAACATACTCTTATTTTTCATTGACACATGGTAATTGTACATAATTTTGTGGTACGGTGTAACATTTCAATAAATGTATACAATGTGTAATGATCAATCAGGGTATCAACCTATTCATCACCTCAGATATTTATCATTTCTTTGTACTTAGAATATTCAAAATCTCTCTACTAGCTATTTTGAAATATTCATTTAATTGTTATGAACCAAAATATCCTACGGTGCCACAGAACATTCCTCCTATCCAACTGCACCTCTGTACCCATTAACCATCCTCTCTTCTTCCTTTCCTTCCCTACACTCCTCCCAGGCTCTGGTTACCACTTTTCTATTCTCTACTTCTATGAGATCAGCTTTTTAGTTTTCACATATAAGTGAGGGCATTCAATATTTGTCTTTCTGTGTCTGACTTATTTCACTTAACATAATATTCAGCTCCATCTATATTGCCACATATGATAGAATTTCATTCTTTTTGCTGCAAAATATTCCATTGTACATGCATAACATATTTTCTTTATCCATTCCTCTATTGAGGAATGACTAGGTTGAGTCCACTTCTTGCCTACTGTGAACAGTGCTGCAATAAAAAACATACTAGTGCAGACATTTCAATGTGCTGAATTTATTTCCTTTGGCATATACCCAGGAGTGGAATTGCTGGATCATATGGCATTCTGTTTCCAGTGTTTTGAGGAACATTTACATTATTTTTCATAGTGGCCAAAGGATGTTGTAGAGTTGTTTTGTTACTAAATCATCCACTGTCCCTCAATGAATTTCTCTTAATCTGAGGAAGTCTCTGGCAATAATTGCCTTTAATACAGAGGAAAATCAAAATGATATTTGCACAGTGGACCTCATATCATTGGTCAAGAGAACCAAAAATAAGGAGAGAGAGGGTTATAAGATATGATTAGTAATATACTTCCTCAGGGCCCCAATTTCTTATCAAAAAGTGGTAGAGAAAAATTAAATGATTCAAGGAATTCTCTCCAGAGACATGAATTCCAAATAATATTTCATTTATAATATGTTTCTCAATAATATTTCATTTCAGATACGGTGCTTGCATTCTTTAGTAAAAGGCAAAATATTTGTATAATCTGAAGAGACACCACAGTATTGATGCTTACATACTTTACGTCTCAGTTTCCTCATCTGTGAGGCAAGAAGTTTGGGCCAAGTTAAGCCTTTGCTAAATATACACATAAAATTATCTTCAGAGAATCATCTAGAGTTTCTCATTAAGCTACAAACTCCTCAGATGAATCTCAAAATCATTACACTGAGGGAGAAAAATCAAACACGAAAGGCTAGATACTGCATGATTACATTTATATAAAATCCCAGAAAAGACAAAATTTCAGAGACAAAAAATCAGATGAGTAGTTGTCTGGGGCTATAGGGGAGGGCAGGGAAATGAGTTGGATTGCAGAAAGACAAGAGAAACTTCATAAGGTGATGCAAATACTTTATCTCTAGTTTGTGATGGATATTGGATGGTTGTATACAGTTATCAAAATTCACAAGACTGTATATCCCAAAAAGGGTGAATTTTACAGTATGAAATTTATATCTCACCTTAAATTTTGCAAATTTCTGGGGCTTATGAGAATCTGAATTTTTTACAAGCTCCCTCAGTGGATGTTTTATTCACTAAAAATTTGGGAACTACTGAGTTTAATAATTTATTCCTCCCTTACAAATTTAGGATTCCATAAAACTTCAATTTGGGTGACAGAGGCAAAATGTTTCATGATGTCAAAGATAGATGGCCAAGGATATTTTTGGCTGTTATGTAGACTATGAAATATATGGAAGACTAATAACTCTAAAAGTTTAAAAGAAAAAATTTGAAAGTTTGGCAAACCTCTAGCTTGGGAACAGATTTAGAAGAAGTTTTAGCTGGGCATAGTGGTACACACCTATAATCCCAGCTACTCAGGAGGCTAAGGTAAGAAGATGGCCAATTTGAGGCCAACCTGGGCAATTTAGCAAGACCCTGTCTCAAAATAAAAATAAAAATAAAACTGGCTGGGGATGAAGCAGCTCAATAGTAGAGCATTTTCCTAGCATGTTCAGGGCCCTGGGTTCCATCCCCAGTACAAGAAAGAAAGAAAGGTGGCAGGGGCGGAGGTGGGGGAGAAGTAGGGAAGGAAAAGAAAGAGAAGGAGGTAGACAGGGAGGAAGGGGAAAGGAAAAGAAAAGAAAAGAAAAAGACTCAGAAGAATGACTTGGTGTGTAGATTAGGAAGTCTCTTAGGGCTGGGCTTATAACCTGCCCATACCTGAGAAGAGGGGGAAAAATGCAGATTTTGAAAGCAATATCAGCTAAAATAGACACTTTTTTTGTTGTTATTTTGGTTGTTGTTGCATTTTTTGTTTTTGCTTTGCCTACCATCTCCATTCTTGTTTTTGTTAACCTGAGTTTTAAGTAAATTTAGTAAGCAAATGAATCCTTGTTCAAATCTCCCAGGCCTGTCATACTCTTTGAGAAATATAACACAGTGGCCAGCCTAAAGCCCCGTGGAGCACTGCTGATCACCCTCCCAGGAACTGAACATGGAAAAGGCTGGGATTCCAGCTCTTCTGCTGCTCGGGTGGATTGTGACATCATGCAAGTTGATTGCATTCCTATCTACCTTTTCATTTGGGACCATGCATTATTCAGAATATGTTTTTGTTAATTCAAAACAAAAAGCGCTCACCCTCTGGAGCAGCGCCCTGGTGTCTGAGATCATGTTATTGATGGCTAACTGCTGTCAATTACTGGGGAGGGACCAGGAGCTGCCAGCTGTTGCCTGGAAACTACCTCAGAGTGGGCAGAGGAGGCCATGAGAAGATCCAAAAACCAAATAGGATTTCAACACTGGGAGCATAATAAATGAACTTTACCTCAATAAGCAAATACTATAGAAAGAAATGATCATTCAGTATGGCCAAAAGGAGAAGCAGTGAACTAGGAGCGACCAACCTTAGATAATATAAACATACTCAAGTCACTTTGGTCAACAGAGGAAAAATGCATCTCAGATTCTCTCTTTCCTGCCTTTTTCTTTTCTTTTTTTTTTTTTGCATAACTTCTTATTTTTGCCTTTCTTCCCTTCCCATTTTTTCTCTCTGCCTCCCTCCCTCTCTTCCTTGATTCAACATTTAAATGAAAACCATTCACACATGTCCAAAAGGAGGATGAAAAAAATGCAAGGGATACGAAAAATACAATTCCTTTGGAGGAGCTTATAATCCAGTGAGAAGACCTAAAAGAGGAACAAGGACATTTAAAAGTAAATGACCTTTAAAGTAACTAAGTGCTATAGGAGCCCAAAGGAGCAAGTCCCTATTTCTCCCTAGAGAAGTTTCCTCATTATAAGCCAGTGTTTCTTGTCCAGGGAAAGGAGCAAGTCCCTATTTCTCCCTAGAGAAGTTTCCTCATTATAAGCCAGTGTTTCTTGTCCAGGGGGAAATTTTGCCTCCCTTTTGACATTTGGCAGTATATGGAGACACATGGTGAAATGACCAGATGGTAGGAGTAGAACCTTTTGGTTGTAGTCTGACATTCTCCCCTTGGAAGGAAAGACGGAAGGAGGAAGGATTGAGTAGGATGAGTCTCAGACTGTAGTGCAGATCTATAAATGTCTGTTGATGGTGAATCCCTGGGCAAAGACCGTCCATTAAAAGACTCTATTTGGGGCAGGAATGGCCCTTCTCTAGTGTCCTCTCACCTCCATGCTCATTGTCTGAAAGGTGCCTAGGAAGACTATAGTCATGACATCAATGCCATGGTGGATCTGGCAGCAGAAACTGTCAGCTAACATACTTCTCAGCAGGCTCTTCCAGAAATGAGCATTGTGTGTGCACCTCCATGGCTACCAAAATGTACACTTGGACTTCTGACTCTGTTGCTACATGAGATTTGTTACAGGGCTCCATCTTTCTTCCAAAAAGTTAGGCTGCACATCGGCACTGATCAAGGAGAATGTGTTATGTCTATAAATCTTCTTTGTTTATAAAGCCACTGTCCTGATTTTTTAGTATGTGTCTGTATGAGAATAGAAGAAAGGCTTTTTCTTTTGTGTTACAATTTAAGTGCAGAAAAATATACACCTCTCTGAGAGCACAATTTCTGTCCCTAGCATGTCAATGAAAGAGGTCAGAAACATACATGTGCACACACACACACACACACACACACACACATACACACCCCATATATATTTTTCTACAATGGTCATGTTATCTACACAGGGCACTGGCTACAATTGCTGAAACTACCTTTCTGTATCCAGCCTATCACCAAAGGATCAGCTCTGACTCCAGAAGGTAAGATCTTTCAGATGTTTATAGGATCCTCTCTTGGGAGATCATGAAAAATCATATAGGAAATATCTGATATTTTATGTCATTTTATTTGGAAGAAGACAATAAGGCAGAGAAACTCCTTGACTGCTTTCTGTCTCTCCTGGCATCTTGGTTTTGGCAGGTCTACAACATCACGTGGGGAGCCATCTGCCTTGTGTGCTTGTCTCCTAGAAGAAAACGTGGTTCTCCTGTTACGTTGTTGATTGCACTGGAGTCTCCTGGGTTCCTCAAGAGAGGAAGTGAACATACTCAAAACAGAAACTCACAGTCCCTGCCACCAGCCAGAGCATGCTGTCTGTGGAATTCATGCAATCTGCCCTCTCACTTATAAAGAAGACCCCTTCTAGTCAACAGCTGGTGTTTGAACACATTCACTGTTGGACAATCAAGAGCCACTCCAGGTGGGAAGATAACAATAAGATATGGAATATTATACAATCCTGGGTGGGATTTCTCAAAACCCATCTACCCAGAGTAACTCCTTTGAAATAGAACACACAAAGTTAAATAAAGAAACACAGATTCTGTGTTTGAGTTGGTTTGCTCACTTTGTGTATGTGTGTGTGTGTGTGTGTGTGTTGCATTTTGAGGAAGTCATTTTAGCATTAGATTCACAGTAAAAATGCTCTGGTTGACACCCAGCTTCAGGAAATTAGAAAGCAACAGAATACATTTTGCCAGCAAGCTCATGGCATTTATAAAATCCCATCACACTGGCTCATGAAATCCCCATATCGAAATGACCCATTTCCTTTGGGGGAAACCACACACAGGAGGTAGTTTATAGGAAAAATCCCAAGTTTACAGCTCTCATGTATTAGACATATCCAGGGACTGAGAGTGCATAGGGTTTTTTATATTATTATTTTTCCAGAGGATCTGACATATTTATTTTATCTGGAAATGATTTTTTTTGGGGGGGAAAAGACAATCTACTGCATCATGTCTCATCAATGTCAGAAGAGTTATCATACACAAACATTCAATAATGACTTTAAAAAGTGATTATGAACTAGTTCATTTCTTGATGCAGCACATACTACAGTAATAATCCAAATTGCCTGTGACTTATGAGTATATTTGGCAACAACCACTAGTTCCCACTGTAGTGTGAAATTAACACCACAGACTGTAGCTGTGGCATTTATTGAGCACAAGGGAGCTGATTATAGCCTCATAAATTCAAAGGCAACCTCTGCTATTACTTAATTAGAATCAGTATCTATGCATAAATTACAGTAGCAATAACTAGTACTGTTATAGTTAAAAATTTGTCAGCTTCCTTATTATAAAAACAACCCCTTATTTTTCCGCATAAACCTATAATTTAGGGAGGTTATAAGTTGTCTGTAAAAATTGTTCAGAGGGGAAAAATTGGCACATGATATCTTGGAGGCCAGGAGTGTTTTGTTTCTATGCAAACTTTTAAAATATTAATCTTGTCCTGTTGCTTTTTTTACCCTCTTAGGAATCAAACCACTAAATCCCTAATCCACCCCTAGTAATAAATTGTGTTGGCTACATACACATGTTTTCAGAGCACAAAATTTTATCTTAAAATAAGTATTGTCTTGACAGATTTTCTTCTACGATTTTTATTTTTAAAATTTTTGTAAACCATACTTCATACACACATACACATCCTCTTAACAAACATTAGACTATTGTACTCCAGATTCATTTTTATTATTTGCTAATATACATATAATGCTTTTACGTAATTGTAAATCAATGTGTGTGCTTTCTTCAGGGAGCAGGTTTTAAAAGTTTTTGGCTTAACATTTTCTCGTTTGCATGTGAGCCTCATTGATACAGCCCACATATGGCTTGATATTCTAACAAATTAATCCTCTAAAATACATCAGAAAGATAAAATTATCAGAGTTAAATGATATCTTTGCATGATGCAGATGCATATTCCAAACAAAAAGGTAATTTTTAGCCACAGGAAGAGCCAAATGTGATAAATCATCAGGGAAATAGTTGATCAAGAATGTGGAACAGGTCCATGAACTAAAATGAATCCATTAATTTTTTGGCCTTATACTGTGTTTTTAAATATCATTTGGCTAAATTAACAATTTTTCAACTAGATGTTTTTCTACTGTGTAGATGCTACCTAATTCATTTACAGAGTTAGAGCCTTATCATTTACAAAATGAGAAATTGGATATAAAGAGGCAGGATTGCTTGCTTTCTGCTTTCAATTACAGTCACTAATCCTTTTATTCTCCAGATGGTTATAACCTAGACTTTAGCAATACAATATTTTTTAAAATCACATTTTCAAACTTGCCTCTGTACAGTTGTTTTAAAACACATCATCTTGATCACTTGAAATACCTGATAGACTATTGCTAACATCAAATTGTCATTGATGTTGTTGTTATCCATTCTTAAAAAATACTTTTCCAGCCTGCTTTTCCTTGGAGGATTTTAGGGTACAGGTGTCCTAATGGCAGAAACACAAAGTGAACAAACTTTTCTTCCCCACACTCAGAAATAAACCATATTTTTTCTGGGCAAGTAAGAAGGTAAACAGCTATTGTCAGGCCCGCAGTTGGCTGTCACCAGGCATGGATTATATAAAACTATCTTTTAAAATATATTTTCGGGACAGATTTTCACAAAGAAATTAAATTATTAATATCATTCTCTCTGCTTTGCCATACAGAAAGTCTACTTGACCTCGAAAATTTAAAACCTGGCTGAGCCACCCACAGACCATACAGATGACAACTAGCAGGAATGGGCTTCTGGACGTTGTATCACTACATATTGATGTGTGCACTTGTGAATCCAGTCGCCTAAATGACAGAATTAGGTTGGCTCTGTTTAATCCCATCAAATACTTATAAGCTCTTATGATGAGGAGGAGAGGAAAATATTGCTGGACAATGACAGCAGTAATAAATGTGCGGTTATGAAAATGTGGAGAAATTACTATAGACAAGTTCAATTTATCCAGAGGGAGGGCACAATGGGGAATTTTGCCTGTCTAGAATAATTTCTGGGCTTTTCATATGACCCTTTAAACAAAAAGGAAGGGGAAGAGCCTTCTTATTTTATGTTTTATGTTAGAGGTCATCATTTCAGATGCTGAAGAACAATTCAGTGGCAAACAACACTGAGAAAGATGTATTTTAAGCAATTCAGACCATCTTTATTTTGGAAGAAAAACTATAAGCAGGTTAAATTTAATCCAAATTCCCAATTGATAAAATAATTTCAAGTATTTTATCTGGCATAGAGTTTGAAGGGTAGGTGTTGGGGAAGAGCAGTGGTTTCACTCACAGCATTTCTTCTGTATGCCTTCTCCTCTCTCCTCATGGGCTAGGTGCTGGCATGGGTGAAGATGCAAATAGCAGAACCCAGGGACAGGATAACTGAAGACAATGGTAGAGGAGAGAGGAGAAAGGAGCCAGTGACGGGGTTGAGGAGACAGAAAACAAGATGGGGAAGAAATTCCTCATAGAATAAGACCTTGGAGAGAGACAGGAAAACAAAACATCCTCTAAGATTGAGTATATGATGTGCTGTGTAACCTCAAGGGACTGCCAGGAAAGATTTGCCTCCCTTAACAGCTGGCTTTCAGACAGATTTGTGTCTGTGCTGGGTAGAGCAGCAAGGTGAATGGGCTGTTGCAGCTGCACACAGGTTTACATTTCAGGATGAAGGGGCTTTGATCCTTTGCCTGTGCATATTGTAGCAGAAAGGCACATTTTGAGGATATAAGGGTACACACTCTTGAAAGCAAGAGTCAGTTTTGGAATTTTGGCAGGGTTGCCAGCTGTAGCAAATAAAAAGAATGGCTATATTTGAATTTCAGATAAAGAACAAATAATTTTTAGCATAATAATGTCTAATGTTGCCTGGGACATACAAATACTCAAAACTTTGTTCTTTATCTGAAATTCAAATTTAGCCAGACATCCTACATTTTTTACCGGCTAAATTCAACAATTCTACTATAGGGTAGATTCAAAAATAGATGGAGTGAGGGGCAGAAGAGATGGGCATTATCTCCTCTGTACTGCAATCAGAACTTAATTCTGAGAGTGTTACCAATACTCTCTCTGGTTTTAAAAAAATCATATTTTTTATTAGGGAATATGAATGTTTGTTTACTAAGTACTAGATGTTGGGTAAAAGAAGTAGCAAGATAATATGAAATGATGAAAGCTAGCATGCATATAATTTAGGAGAATAAAATTTATTTCTTTAAAAGGTGATTTAATATAGTTTATCATCAAGAGTCATAAAAGTACCAAATGACTTGCTAATTTATATAAAGAAGAAATTCTAGGATGTGTCTTTGTGAATTTTCCTAAGAATACATCTGCATTTACTGAATTTTCAAATCTACAATAAACTATGAGGACTCGTTGTCATGTCAAATTTTATGTGCTATTACTGAGGCTTTATTTTATTGTTTCCTTATTTTTAAAATAAACCAATTACACAATAAAGTAGAACAAATGTTACTGCCGAAAGTCAGGAAATAGATATTTTGTATATTTTCTAATATGCTTGAAAAAATATTAACCAACCACAACCAAACATCCATTTTGGCACCTTATTACTAAACATATGACAAATAGGAAATGAACTCTTAAAATATATTGCCTTTGTACTCCTAGTTCAGGAATTGCATTGAGTTCTTATTCATTTAGTGACCATAAAGAGTACCCAGCTGTGTTCTCTGGGGAGCAGATGTTTCTAGGAGCCCTTGGTCTATGACGTTCCTGCGTTAGTAAAATGTTTTTCTCATGAAACTTCAATCCCCCAACACACACACACACACACACACACACACACACACACACACCACTTCATAGACACTTGGGGGGAGAAGAATTTTATACAGAAGACAAATTATAAGCATAGTACTTCCTAAAATGATCTTCAAAGATTATTTCCTTTCCTATTGGTTGCTAAGAAACCCCAAGTATTATATTCCTATGAGAGTTAGTAGTCATCTTCAGGGAAGGATTTCTACAATATTTAGCATGGTATCAAGTCTAGAACTGACTAATCAGCATGTGAGTCTTTTAGGTGGTGAAGGTATTAAAAAAATGGTCAAGATGATTGGGCTAGAGAGTGAGGAGGAGGGGTGGAAGACAGAAATGGGATAATGGCTGTTTACCAGTTAGTAGGGTAGTACAGTTGTCCCTTGTTATCTGCAGGAGATTGGTTCCAAGATACCCTGTGGATACCATTATATAAAATGACATCATAATTGCATGTATTTTTACACAATCTCAGTTGGGCATGGAAGCACATGCTTGAAATCCCAGAGACTTAGGAGGCTGAGGCAGAAAGAAGGATAGAAGGGTGGAGGCCAGCCTCAGTAATTTATTGAGATCCTGTCTAAAAATAAAAAATAAAAAGAACTGGGGATTAGTTCAGTGGAAAAGTACTCCTGGAGTTCAATCCCCAGTAACCAAAAAAAAAAAAGGAAAGAAAGAAATTTCCACATGCATACTTGCAAATACTTTAAATTATCTCTGGACTATTCATTATTATACCTAAATACAATGTAAATAGTGATTACCCTGTATTGTTTGGGGACTAAGAACAAGAAAAAGAATCTGTACATGTTCTTCACAGAGGTAGTTTTCTAAAAAATATCTTGATCTGCATTTGATTGAAACTGTGGATGTAGAACCTACAGAATCAGAAGACTGGCTATATTTCAATATTTAGTAACCAATAAGACTTGGATTCTTTCCTGTTGAATAGAAACTTGGTGTTCACCCCATCAGAGTTGGGAACCTGTAGTCACATCTCTCTAGAGTCCCTCTATTTCCTGCTGCCAGGTTTCTTAGGAATCTGGTCAAGCCGAGGGAGACCAAGAAAAAAAAAAAAAAAAGAGGCTGGAATCCAGATACACACTGTTCAAACATGGCCAAAGCAAGTTCTTAACATTTTCTCTAGACTTTAAGGCATTTCTCTGATGTTTATTCTCATTAATTTTGATTTTCTTTCTCTTTTGCTCAGAGTACCTGTCTCCCCATGTTTCACCAGGGGCTGAAGTTGAACAAAAAGCTCAGGCCAGATGCTCATGCATATCTCAGCATGTGTACTTGAAAGGATACCTTTTCAGAAGGGAGCAGTCCCTGCCAAGCCAAGCTGTGCAAGGCGATAATGATGCCTAAATGACCAAAATAAACACTGGAGGTGAGGCCGGTATCAGGGGAAAGTTAGGATGTGGAAACGTCAGAAAAAATCACAAAAGCAGCAGGTCATACCCAAATGAACTAGAAAAATCCATAATATACAGAATCTCAGACTTACAGACAAAGCAGAATCCACGATTCAGGACAGTCTCCAGAAACCAGAACTATCATTCCTTGGTGGGAACAAAGAAACTTTTGGGCTAAGCTGCTGAAAACCTGGTATATTAAGTTCCTAAGTAATGTAAGTTCTTTATGTTCATGTAGGTTTTTCTCCCAAAGAAAGGTATAAGAAGATGAGTTGAATTAGTTTAGATCGAACTGGATTGGATCACATCATCTGGGATGGGATGGCATTGGATTGGATTGGATCAGATCAAATTGAACTGATCTCCAGTGGCTGAATCTAGTTTGGCTGAGAAGACAGGCAGTTCTCAATAACCACAATTAGAGAGTCAGGGAAGAAAAATGACACAACTTTCCACACTCTGAGAACAGGTTGGAAGGGAAAAAAGAAAACATTTGATTTCTTAATCACAAGGTTTGGCCCCAAGCATCCTGTGTTTAATGTCTGAAAAGAGCATTTGGTCGGCCAACTTTCTGTTTTGCACAATGGCCCAAATGGGTTACAGCTGTTCAGTTTAAAAGTTCCTGATTCTAAACCAACTACATGTCTTGGTCTGGTGATCTGAATGCCACTGGAACCTTAGTGTTCTTTTATGGAAGAATCTCATATTCTCCCTCTCAGAAGTTTCTGCTTCTTCAGAAACAGAATGCAGATGTCCCTAAATTCTACCCTACCCAGGTAAGTTAGAGTAGAACCCTTTAGGGCTTACACTTTTAGTGCCTGGACATTTACTCCAGGTTTACTCCAGGTTTTCAGAATATGTCTACACGAGGATAGCATGTCCAGGAATAAGTTGGTGTTAACCAGGAAAATAGTGGAAAAGAACATTCTGATTTGGCAAAGGTTATTTTAAAATTTCTTCTTTTATTGTTTATTTCTTTGTTCCTATACACAGAAACCTTCTGGGATTTCCTTAAAAGTCTTATGAACCTGAAATGATTATACATTGAATCTGCACCTATGAATAATTTTAAAGCTCAACTGGGCATGAGACAGGAAATTTTATGAGTTACATACAACTAAATAGAGCAGGAAAGAAGGGAAGACCAGAGCAGAATGGCTTTATAAAATTCAGTTCCAGGGACAGGGACTGAAGGCTTTCTGTTGTGGAGATCATCTGCAGAGGAATGTAGGAGGAATTCTGCTCTGGAAATCTTGTGTAATGTTTATAAATCCATTCCAGTAACCTGGTGGAGAAATGAAAGGCACAGTGAGCTCAGAGGGACAGAAGAGGCAATACCAGCAAACCCAATTAGGTAGCATTAACATCCAGTTCCATGTGTGGATTCAGAACTCCAGTCACCTTTTGGAAAGAGGACTGGCTATGCAAGGAAGGACAAGTGTCGCCACTGCCACTCTGTTGACTTCAGAGCAGGGTTCTAATTCAAATTAAGAGTAGAAATTAAAAGAGAAAGCAAGGAAGAAGTCAGGAACAAGGTCTTGGGGTCACTAAATTTCAGAATAAATAAATAAATATGAATAAATAAAGAAGATTAGCAAACCAAGATTTGTCTAGCCTCTATTCTGCATCAAAGGAGACTGGATTGTCCTGGCACCATTCAGATTCCACTGGGGGAGACCAAAGATATTCATCAACAAGATCAAGATAGGTTCTAGTCCTTCATATTTTAGGGATTAGGGGATTAACTCAGAGCAACTACAGAAGTGAGAGGTAGTGAAACAAGGCAGATATAGCTATGTGGCTCATTCCAAGTATTATGATGTACATCACATCAAGCAAGAAACAGTAAAATATTAAAGAAGTTATGAATTCCAGTCCATGATAGTATTTGTCTTCTCAATCAGTGTTTCTCAAAATTTAATGTGCATGCAATCATCTAGTGATTTTAATAAATTTCAGGTTCTGATTCAACAGGTCTAGGGAAGAACTCAAGGTTACATATTTCTAACAACTTCCCAGGTGATACCGTTGCTGCTGGCCCACAGACCACACAGTGAGGTATCCAGAGTCTGGACCAGTGGTCTCAACTTGGACTTCACATAAGCACTCAACAATGTTGACGCCTGAGTCTTGTTTCCAGAGACTCTGCTTTAATTGATCTGGGTTGGACAATGTTTTTCCTTATTTCTTTTATTTTTTTTTTTAATTCTACTACCAAGTTCTCTATTGGCAGTTCCAGGAATGGCAAGTGTTCAGAGTTCTATGCACTCTGGGTATTTCTTCAATCATGAAACATTGCAGGGTAATAAATCTTGTCTAATTTTGTGTTTCACAGTTTGATTTGAAAGTGATATCATTGTTGATGTCAGAAATTGTTTATTTTACTTTTAACTTTTTTTCTATTAAAAAAAGGCATTTAAAAATATGTCCATACGGTACTAGATAGATTAGAAATTTACGTTTTTTCTTTCCTTTAAAAAACGTGTCTCCAGCAGTCTTCTCGCAGACCTCTTCTGTTGTGTTCATTTACTTGAGTTGCTTGGATCAGGCCCTAATGATGTGTTTGTTCTCTCATTACCCTCCTAGGCTGCAGCCAATTCCAAAAGCACATTCTTAGGAAGTTGATGTCTTGTTTAATTCCACATATTTCTCTTCTTAGAGAGAGAGGGCAAACAAGGATAGCTATCAGTTGCAAGATGTGTGGAACACATAGATAATCTAGCACTCTATTGGGAAGCCCGTTTGTATGAAGAAGATCCAGGAACTATTTTTCCACTTACATCATTCATTCTCTTAGATCTTGCTCCTTCCCAACCTCCCTGCCTCCCCCACTCCCATTTCACCCCTATTTTCTATCCTCCCAGAACAGAAGGTTTATATCAATTAAAGGGTTGGCTTATGAGGAACTTGACTCTCTACTAGGTTGATTTCCCCTTGTTTACTGTCTTCTGCAGCATTCCAGAGATTATTCTACCCTAGGCACTGTGCCTACAGTTGGAGTTTGTTTCCACCAAAGGGATCCTGGCAATGTCCATGGAGAGTAAACCACACATAACTCCTGAACAGAGAAGAGTCTAATGTATGTGTGCTTTCCTTTATAAATATTTTTTAATAAAATTGAATGCAAAGATATAGGTTCTTTCTCAGAGGAACTTACAACAGTGTTTTTCTTACTGAAGATCATTACTTATTAGTGACTGATGAAATAAATTTGGTGATTATTGACCAGCATTGTTGATAATAGATGAGGAACATGGAGAAGACAAAATATAAGAGAATATCCCACATTGTAAGAATATTATCTTTTAAAAATGGCTATCCTGTTTCAGTTATTACATGCAAATTATATTTTACTGTGAGCTGTGTTTAAAAGATGGAAAGCCACTGTCATAGTGCCATCGTCAGCCCACTTTTACTCAGAGTTTTCCAAAAAATATTATAACTCAAATGATAATTTGTTAAGATGTTATGATCTTCAAATAAGAAGTCAGCTTGCTCTTTTGGCACAAAAAGGCAATTTGCACTTTTATTTTTTCTTGTGACTCCTCTAATAAATTAACTGTTTCTAATCAGATTAGAACATTGGATTTTATTTGGTTCTCTTTCTTCCAATCTCTATTTATTACCTATTTGCCTTCCTAATCACAGAGATTTTTGTCCTCTGTAGTTTATTATATTTTTTGCCCAATCACTACAACATCTTTTTTAAAATTTTTTGAAGTGTTTTTTTTTTCCTTTGTAGGAGATGGGGAACATTTATATTTCTTCAAACCAAAGGCTTCAAAGGAACAAAATCTCTAAATAACAGGAGGCTGTTACCTCTAGGTGCTCACAGTTGCTGCCCATGGGACAGGTGAAGGGAATCACTTTGGACTGTTAGCTTTCACTTATTTCTTTCCTAAAACTGATTGGACTGAGAGTAATGCTATAGTCAATCATCCCTTCACAGCTATCCTCTTCCAGTTTGCAAAACATGGCTTAGGTCCCCCAGCATTTTTTAGGGTGCACTTCTCCAGGGTGGGAAATCCCCCAATTTACCAAACAAATGTAAAACACCAGCAAGAGCATTGGGTGAGTGGATGACCTTCATGACAGGGGTGTATCAGTGATTTCCAATTCATACTTTCAAAAATGGGATAGATGTAAAATTGTTGTCAGGTTCTGGGTCATTGAAAAAACTTTTTCAAAATATACCATGTGATTATTTTTTAACCAACAGTTCAAAAGAACAAGTGATATTATGTAACAAAAAATCTGACATTATTATAACAAAACTTATTCTCATCTACTTAAATGGTAAACCCTCACTGATTGCATCTATAAAAACAAAACAAAACAAAACTAGAATAGAAAAGATGCTAAGCACTGTCTCATTTTGAAATAAGAAATACTTATAGAAATATGGATTAATCAGAAAAAGGCTATATCCATATCACTACAAGATTCATTTCTAATAACTTTTACATTTTATATTTAATACTTTTCAAAATGTATAATAGATTTATATTGTTTCAAGTAACTATCTGCTACTAATGATTATAATAATAAATCAAGCTTGAAAATTTAAACTTTAGAGCCATATAGTTACAGAATATACATTGAAATTTCAACTTTAACATTTTTGTACATAAATAATCAATTATGGAAATGAGTTAAAGACCTTCCATTCTGAATATATATTATACTAGGATAAAATTCAGAGGGGGAGCTCAATGAAAACACACTATTGAAGAGAGATTGCTTATGCATGTTATTGGATAATGATAGATACACTTTCATGTGATATTTAGGTTATATTGGCTACATTTTTTAAAGTATTATAACAGTTTAATTTTATATGACAATATTGATATCATCTAAAGTTAATCTTTCCACCAAAATATTAGAAATTTAAAATTAAAAAGGGATATCTTTTGAAAATATTTTCCAACTGTTTTAGGAATTACACACACAAAAGTATTTAAAGTCACTGATCTAATCCTCTTGTGGCTTTTTGTCAGGAATTTTTGAGTGCATCCCCCACTTATTTATTTTGGTCCATAATCTCCCAGGAGAACATTTACGCTGACTGCAGCCTCTCATCCCCCAGGATAGTCTGAGTTGGCTGAGAGTTTTACACTGTTTGGAGTAGTAACTATCAACAGTGGCCAGGGCAAGCAGCGTAAAATCAGCTCTACATTATCTTCCTAGTCCAAAGAGGTCCCAGCTGGAGATGATTAACAGCATGAGACACTTGGTATCATAATACTTTAGTTAATAATTCTTGATAACTAGCCACTTTGGGAAGGTATATGTACCATCGATTGGTAGATAAGATGAAAAGAAACGGCAATAAAAATGGAAAGAGAATTTGTTCTGTTCATGATCTTCTACTGAGCACAAATATCTATTGCCTTCTCTTGCAGATCCCTGAAAACGACAGTAAAGAAATACATAAAGACGTTTTTTTCTTCTAATGAAAGAAATGGTTTTAGAGGTGGATGAGAGTTTTCAAAACTTTCTGGAGAAACAAAAACTGATGGACAGAAATAGAGAAAACTACAGTTTCAGAGAGCATTTCATCCAAGGAGGGAATTAAGCAGAACCTCAAAGGGGCTGTGGATTCAACAGTGGAAAATGGCATCAAAAAGGAGGATTTCCATCTTCTAAGGTCTTCTTTAATTTCTTTCTTTAGCGTTCTGTAGTTTTCATTGTAGAGGCCTTTCATTTTTTTTTTTTTTTGAGGCTATAGTAAATGGGGTAGTTTTCCTTGTTTCCCTTTCAGTGGATTTGTCAGTGATAAACAGAAATGCCTTTGATTTATGGGTGTTGATTTTATATCCTGCTACTTTGTTGTATTCATTTACTAGTTCTAGAAGTTTTCTGGTGGAACTTTTTGGATCCTCTAAGTATAGAATCGTGTCACCAGTGAATAGTGATAGCTTGGGTTCTTCTTTTCCTATTCCTATCCCTTTAACTTCTTTTGTCTGTTCAACTGCTCTGGCTAGAGTTTCAAGAGCTATGTTAAATAAAGTGGTGAAAGAGGGCATCTCTGTCTTGTTCTAGTTTTTATAAGGAATGCTTTCAATGTAGAATGATGTTGGCCTGGGGTTTAGCATAGATAGCTTCTACAAGGTTGAGATATGTTCCTGTTATCCCTAGTTTTTCTAGTATTTTAAACATGAAGAGGTGCTGTATTTGGTTGAATGCCCCCTTGTTCTTGGATAGGCAGAATTAATATTGTCAAAATGACCATACTACCAAAAGCACTATACAGATTTAATGCAATCCCAATTGAAATCCCAATGGCATTCATCATGGAAATAGAAAGAGCAATCATAAAATTCATCTGGAAAAATAAGAGACTCAGAATAGCTAAAGCAATCCCTATCAAGAAGAATGAAGCAGGTGGCATCACTATACCAAACTAAAACTATACTACAGAGCAATAGTAACAAAACCAGCATGGTATTGGCACCAAAATAGACTTGTAGATCAATGGTACAGAATAGAAAACACAGAGACAAAACCACATAAATACAGTTATCTCATACTAAACAAAGGTGCCAAAAATATATTGTAGAAAGGATAGCCTCTTCAATAATGGTGCTGGGAAAACTAGAAATCCATATTCAGCAAAATGAAATTAAGCCCCTATCTTTCAGTGTGCACAAAATTCAACTCAAAGTGGATCAAGGATCTAGGAATTAAACCAGAGACCTTTTGCCTAATATAAGAAAAAGTAGGCCCAAATTTTCATCATGTTGGATTAGGCCCTGACTTCCTTAACAAGACTCCAAAAGTGCAAGAAATAAAATCAAGAACCAATAAATGGGGTGGATTCAAACTGAAAAGCTTCTTCTCAGCAAAAGAAACAATCAGTGAGGTGAACAGAAAGCCTACAGAATGGGAACAAATTTTTACCACACACACATCAGATAGAGCACTAATCTCTAGGATATATAAAGAATTCAAAAAACTTAACACCATAAAACCAAACAACTCAGTAAATAGGCCAAGGAACTGAACAGACAGTTCTCAGAAGATGATATACAGTCAATCAATAAATATATGAAAAAATTTTCAACATCTCTAACAATTAGAGAATTGCAAATCAAAACTACCCTAAGATTTTATCTCATGCCAGTCAGAATGGCAGCTATCAAGAATACAAAAAGTAAGTGTTGGTGAGGATGTGGCAGAAAAGGCACACTGATAAATGTACGATAGGACTGCAAATTGGTGCAACCAATATGGAAACAGTATGGAGATTCCTTGGAAAATTCAGAATGGAACCACCATTTGACTCAGCTATCTCACTCCTCCGTCTATACCCATAGGACTTAAAAACAGCATACTACAGGGACACAGCCACATCAATGTTTATAGCAGCACAATTCACAATAGCTAAATTGTGGAACCAACCTAGATGCCCTTCATTAGATGAATGGATAAAGAAACTGTGGTATATACATACAATGGAATACTACTCAGTATTAAAGAGAATAAAATTGTGGCATTTGAAGGTAAATGGATGGAGCTGGAGAATATCCTGCTAAATGAAGTAAGCCAATCCCCCAAACCAAATGCCAAATGTTTTCTCTGGAATGTGGATGCTGATCCATAATGGGCATTTGGGGGAGCATGGGAGGAATGAAGGAACTTTAGATAAGGCAAAGGGTAGGGAGAAGAAGGGAGAGAACATGGGGGTAGGAAAGATGGTGGAATGAGATGGACATTATTACCCTAAGTACATGTATGAAGACATGAATGGTGTGACTCTACTTTGTGAACAAGCAGAGACATGCAAAATTGACCTCATTATGTGTACTATGAATTGAAATGCATTCTTCTGTCATGTATAACAAATTAGAATAAATAATAAATTTAAAATTTAAAAAAAGGGAAGATTTCATTGAAAATCTGTAAGGATCTATCATTACTTTTCTCCAGGTGAAAATAAACAAATGGCATTTCTTTAGAGAAAAATCAATGAAAAATTTTGAGTTTTAATTTTTGTTTTCTTTTGATCTTAGAATGATCTCTTTTCCCTGTAATCAACTCTCCTGATGATTTCCTCTAGTTAAATTTTAGTGAGCTTGTTGACATCTCATGCTTCCAACTTTTCTCAAATGCATGAGCATATCTGGTTATCTGTTCTCATTTAAGAATGAATGCTAGAAGGGAGTATAGAAGCTCTATTTTAGGGATAGGGTTTGCCAAATGGAAAGTTTTGCTTTAGTTTGAATACATGAAGCATCAACTATAATATAAGGATGCTCTTGATTTTAGAGCAAGCGAACCTTTGCTTTTGGATCTTAATAGTTATGTCTGAAAGGGAAATTTCTAGGAATACAGAAAAAAGAGATAATGGGACTTAAAATATAAGAGAAAATAGAAGTGGTAATAAGGGTTAATATTGAGGACCCAACATCTGTCCAGTGAAAGTTCCAGAAAGACAGATTAGAGAAAATGGAAGGAGGATTTCAAAGAAACAGATAATTTTCTAGGCCCCCAAAGCATGAATCTCTATCCTGAAAGGGCCTCCTGAGGTCCAGGTAAATGAGTGGAAATGGTCCCATAGACACATAACAGTGAGATTTCAAAGATCCAAAGTAAACAGAAGATCCTAAAAACTTTCAAGTTATGTACAAATACAATGGTGGCCTCCACTCTTTCATCAACAACCAAATACTGGAAAACTGAACAAAATTGTGAGGGTTCTGAAAGGACTGTTAGTATTCAGCCATTCTATCAATCCTATGTAATGGCAGAATATGAATATTAGAGAAGTAGACGGCTCAAAATTCTTACCTCCCATCATGCTTTCTAGGAAGTCATTTGAAGAAGCACCCAAGGAAAATGAGGGAGTATGTTGGGAAGTTTTCCATTATTGTAGCATTACTTACTGAGATGGTAAACATTTTTTTCTTTTTTATATATTTTTTTAGTTATATATAACATTAAGATTCATTTTGATATAATTATAAAAGCATGGAATATAATTTGTCCTCATTTAATTTCCCTTTCCTTCCCTTCTTCCTTTCCCCTGCTCCTTTCCCTATACTCCACTGATCTTTCTGCTCCCAGACAGTAAACTTAATCTAACCCAGGAGAACAGCAAAGGGAAGACCTCGGATGACAATATTGCAACAGGAATATAGCCCACATCAGGTTCTGAGTGATCTCTGTGGGAAGAAAGGGAGAAAGCTGACAGATTTCCAGTACCTCTCAATCTTTCTCATATCATGGTGACATAAATAAGACCAAAAAAAAAGAAAAATAAAATAAAAGATCATATTGTGTCCAGCACACTGGGCTGAATGGAAGAAGCTGCCCACCCCTGGAAGTGACCTGCCTCTATGCTTTGCAAACCTTAGGTCCCTCTGATTGACCCAAGTCTGAGATATAGAGAACATGGCTAATCTGGACCCTATTCATGAAATCAGGTGTTAGGAAGGCCTGAATGCTCAGAATGACAAAGTTAAAAATACCTTGATAACTAGTGATTTGTTTTGTTAAAAAAGAGAGAGAATACAACTGAATTTCTGAGAGGAACAACTTCTTTGGAGTGATATTGATTCATGGAAGAAAAAAAATGTAAGCTGGGCACACTGCAGCAGAAAATATTTATATAGTCATGTCATGATATTAAGATTGATTGATTTTTCACCATTTAGAATCCAGGGTAATAAAAAAAGTCTAAATGTAAATGTATTTAATATTGACAATATTAAAAGAAAGATACAGCCAATGGAGGTTGGGTAACAACAAGAGGATAAGAGTATGTGAAGGGAGGACTGATGACTCTAATAGATGGAAGTGGAGCCAAGAGATTCTATCTATAAAGTGAGAGCCTTCCTGCGGATTTCTGCCATCTGCCTCCAGCTTCTGGATTCTAAAGTAAATGGAATATCAAGGCATTAACCTTCTGAATGTTGTTGAAGGATGGAAAAACAGTGTGGAAAGGAGAACCACCTCCAAGGCACCAAAGGGGTAGAAATTAAAAAAACAAAACAAACAAACAACAAAAAAAAACCCCACAACAACCTGGAAATGGGATTGGAAAATTCCTTTTAAAAGAAAAGACATGGATTTCATATTTCTGTTGCCAGCTTGGTATTAGGCATTCAAATAAATATAAATTATGATAAAGAGAGAGGTGGAAGGAGGGTTTTTGATTTATTAAATAACAGATTTAAAAACCTCATTTGAAGTCTCATTTCATGGAGGTAATATGTAAGTAAAGAGAGGTAAGGGAGATGGACGGTGATAAAAGAAACAGCGGAATCCTTATGTTCTTGACAGGAAGTCAATGAACAATGCTAATATGATATTTCAAGAAGTTGCACCATAAACCTATAATTTATACATATTGGAATAACCACAAGAAGAAATGAAAATGGAAAAAGTGTGCTTCTGATAACTAGAATAGTGTTGGCTGATATGCTCAAAAGCCATTGGCTGAAAGAGTTTGCTGAATGATGTGCAGGAATGGAGGAGGGGATGAGAGAGTCAGATACTGCTGTTTACAGTCATTAAAACTCTGCAGTGGCTCCATTTGCCCCCATCCCCTCTTCCCTGCTAATAGAATATAGATTCCTATTCTTTAGAAAAGGTGATTCCTATTCCAACCAAAGAATGATTAGTCTATTGAACCATGGTATCTTCTACCTCCAACCAGTGATTCATTAGAGGATGTCCAATGAGAGATGGAGGGAGGTTCTTGGAAGTTCCTTTCTTCTTCTTTCTCTCAAAATTAACAGGTTTGAACTTTATGCCTGTGCTATTATCTCATGATCAAGAAGCAGCTAGACTGAGGAAGAAACCAACCATCCATGGAATGGCATGACAGGGGAGACCCAATGAGGTCACTGAGTTTTCAATTGCACAACCCCATCTCAGCGTGTTTGTATGTGAGGTAATAAGTTCTCCTTTTTGTTCCAATTGGTTGAGTTAGAGGCTAATTACTTATTATCAAAGAATAAAAATAAATAAAATGTGTGTTATAGTTTGGACCTGAAATGTACACCAAAGGTTCATGTAGTGAAAGATTGGCTTCCTGCTGGTTTTGCTACTGGGAGGTGGTAGAAACTTTAGGAAATGGGGCCTCGTTGGAAGAGATAGGTCATTTCAGAGGTGTCTATAAGGGGCTCTGAAGAAGGGGACCTTAGCCTTCCTTGCTACCGTCATCCACTTTTTATCGCTCTGCTTCCCAGTTTCTGTGAGGTGAGTAGATATTCTCAACCACATGCTTCCAGCCATGATGCTCTGTCTCACTATTAGCCCACAGCAATGGGGTCAAATGACTATAAACTAAAACCTCTGAAACTGTGAAACAAAATAAATATTTTCACCTTTAAGTTGTTTATCTCGAGTATTTTATCACATCAACTGAAAGCTGACTAACATAGGACCCCTCTCTAATTTTTGGATATCAGTAATATATGCCTGTGTTAATGTTTATGAAAATTTAAAATGAAAGCTGTCCATAATTTTCTTCCTATTAAACAGAAGAGTATTTTTTAAAAAAATTATATTTAAACTTTTGTGTCCTCTAAATTTTGATGGCCAGGTTTCGAGGCACCATTGTCCTCTGCTGTTCTGACTTTTGTCTTTCAAGGCAATTTGCAAAATCTCATTCCTCCAGTCTGATAACCTCAGAAATTTTACCACATAAACTCTAACAGGGAACACCTTTAACTGGTACAAAAAGAAAAGTAGATCATTTAACTATATTTGCCTATTTCATTTTCTTATGACATTTATTCTTTCAACAAAATGTGAGCAAAAATAAAAAGCTGAGAAAATGAGTGCAAGATACAAAGTGATAGGAAAAAGCATAAAATAGTCTTTTCAAAAACTAAAGAAAGTAAATTACAGATGTAAAAGAATATTGAGTGGGATTTTTTTTCTATTATTTCAGAATTTCAGTTACAGCCCAGAAGGTGAAAGAAACTAGAATCTACTACCAAAAAGTTGCAAATGGTTCAGTAATCTTCATGTTCAGTAACCTAAATCGCAGGGACTGAAAATTCATGGAAGAGGATTGTAGGATTGTTTGGAAGACAACCATATGGCTTGGGTATAAAGTGTGCCCTCCAAAACTCAGATGTGAAATGATTGGACCAGGAAAGTTATGACCTCATCAGTCCATCCTACTTTGAATGGACTACCTGGATGATAACTTGATAGGCATAGTGTGACTAGAAGAGCTAGGTCACTGGAGTTGTGCCCTGGAAGGGTTCATTTTCCCTGCACACACTCAGTGTCTGTCTGTCTGTCTGTCTGTCATGAACAGAGCAGCACTTCTTTGTCACAACCTTCCACCATGATGTTCTGCCTCACCTTGGGCCCAGAGCAATGGAGTTGGCTGACCACAGTCTGAATCTCTGAAGCCCTGAGCCAAACATAAACGTTTTCTACCCTAAGTTGTTATTTTTGGGTACTTTATTCACAGCAATGAAAAGATGACACAAGATCAGGAAAAAAAAACCCAATTGAATATTGTATGATTTATTTTACTGTCTTCAATAGTCAGTAAATTTAGGGTCCCAAGAGACCCAATAGAGGGAGCCTCAAAAAGAAAAACAAAACAAAACAGCATAAAAGAGCTACAAATGTTCGCTTCCTGCTTTAAGCTATCATGAAGAACAGAATCATTCTGAAATGTGTTGATTTGATAGAACAAGGATAAGTACTATTTATTGTAGGACACAAGGGGCTACAAGAGAGCAGAATCAGACCTTTATATTCTTTTTTTTATTAAAGAGAGAGAGAGAGAGAGAGAGAGAGAATTTTTAGACCTTTGTATTCTTATATCATCTTTGATGATGATGATGATGATGATTCATTATTATATTATTATTTTTATCTTTGAATTGTTTTTCACTTTAATGATGAGGAAAGCCAGGTTTAAAGGGCTGTGGTAGGAGGAGGGTAGAGAAACTGAGGTGATGGGTCACCCAAGTTCACTAACTCAGAGCAGAGGTCATCTCTGTTGGGGGTGAAGGTCATTAAACACTGTGTGAGTGGCTCACTGAAGACCTCCAGGAAAAAGCCGACACTTGAATACCTGCCCTGCTGTGGTCAGTTGATAGGTGAGAGTGAACTTCCATTAACTAGCCTTACCTAAGGAAAAGTTCATTTCCCCATTTTCAATTTGATCATCCTTTCCTGACCCTAAACCTCCAGGAGCCAGAGGCAACATGATATGATGTGAAGCCGCAGAGGAGAAAAGAGAAATAGAAGGGCAAGGTGAAGAGACACTGGAGATACAGACTGTCCTGTTATCCCATGGTGGGTCAGTCCTGAGCTGGCAGTAAGAGAAACTTTGAATTGAATGATAAACTCAAGTTGTGATTTAGACAGCACTACACTTTTTTCTTTCACCTAAGAATGTCTGCTATGGTTAAAAGTAGGCAAAAAGCCACAAAATATGCCCGAGCAACAAAATCTTTCTTTCTTATGCAGATAATGGGGAAGAAGATGCCTACTCATTGGGTTGGAAAGCATTGGCTGGAAAAAATAAAGATGTTTCCTATTTTTTTTTTTTTCCTTATGAAGGGAAACCCATTCGTAAAACATCCCCTATTTGGTAAAAACCACTATAGCGGATTATCAAACAATACCCTTTTGGGTTTCTGGTCATGGATTTCTCATGAAGCCATGCAAGTACAGCGATTACCTCTCCTCCCAAATATTCTACTGATGATGATGGATTCTTAAAGGAATCCAAGTTGGGTGAAGAGGGAAAGAGAGGTAGCAGAAAGATGGATAGTAAAAACATGTGATGTAATGGAGAAGAGAATCAACAAGGCAAAGAACTATTAGGAAACCTTAGGAAGCACCTGGAAGTTAAAGTTGGGATGATCCAAGAAGGGGTTGCTTGAAATGGAAGTTTCAGAGCAACCCCTTGCTTCTAATGATGGCAAGATTTAGGAGAGAATTGATTGGATGAGAATGTTGTGGGAAGTTAGATAAATAACTGAACAGGTGGAAAGTGTAGTCTTATGGACTGAATAAAATTTGAGCTGGTTATAACTTTAAGATAATTGGGCCAATTTTTCATTTTAATCTATAATGAACCAATAGATCCATTAATTTCTAATTATATTAACTCATTGGTTGTATACACCTTGAACTAACACTAAATATATTTTACCTAATTTTAAATTTCTTTACATTAAATTACATAGCATATTAGTATTAAATATTGGTTTGTTTACTTAAGAGATAAAAAATTGATTCATATCTTAGAAGACAAGATTAAATTTATAGTGATTTATGTTTACAGTGACTTTATTTTTTAAAATGCTAAAATTAAAGAATATTCCCACTAGTTAGAGATTCCTTTTGAAGAGGAGACATAAAGAACTTTTACTAAGTGGATCAATTAATTATAAGAATAAGAAAAATCACAGGAGTTGATAGTGCTTTATTCCCTGCCAAGAGAGAAGAACAAACTGTTCTGTGGTTTGAAATGACCTCTTCAAACCATCTTTCCGAGCAAGGGAGGCCCTTCTACTTAAATTCTTTATCTTATAAACTTTAAATCTCATTTTTGAGCTCATATTTTTCCCATTTGATGCTGTTTCCCAGCCAGAGTCTATGAACTTATGATTGTCTTCACATGCATAAACAAAACAAAAAAAGTGCATTTTATAAGTAGGAGCACTTATCTGTAAGTTTGGAGCCATAACCATGAATGAAAATTTATTTCCAGCAATTCTTAGAACTATTTTATTACGCTATTGTTGAGCGGGAATGTGAAAAAGATTAATGGGGATGTAGTTGAAGATCTCCATTCCTCCATTTCATGTGAGGTGGACCACAGTTCTCTGATCATCTCAACCTTGATTGCTTCTTTATATTCTATTCAAACATGAATTCTATATTCTATGTTACATATGCCCTCCCTTTCAGCCATAACCGTATGTTAGTAGGACTTCCTCTGCTTCTTTCTACCACGTCTGTGAATATGGACCACCCCCAAATCAACAATTATAAAGAGTAAAACTTAATTTAAAAACATATTAATTTATTATAAAGTTATTTTATATCTGGACATTTCATTAATCTCATTATGGGCACTATTACAAAACCAGTACTTATTATAATTTCAGGATTCTGTGTCTAAATCACTTGAGATTATTTTCAAAGTACAGAGTTCAAGATCAAACAACAACTCAAATGATTTAGACCTTGCCAAGGAAGAGAGACCTGGAAATTGGCAATTTAAAAATATTCTCTAGCTAGTTCTTATACACAGAACAATTTGAGAGCTATTTTTAGAATTAAGTATTCTCACTCATACATCAGAAAATCCAGACATTTAACTTACAGGATTTAAAAAAAATTATTTTTAAATAAATGCACAAGTACAAGATTAGACAAACCAAGAAAATTCAATTAATTGTTTCTTTGAATAATGTTAAATAAAGACTTTTTCCCCCTACCAAATTCATCAGTGGGTCATTCTTTATAAACAATATTCAATGAAGAGTGAAGAAAAGTTGAATAATTCAATACCTTTCTTTCTTTCTTTCTTCCCATACTCCCAGACCCCATTATTTTTGCTATCAGAAATTTTGGATCTGATACATTTTTAAAAAATATTCCTCAACTCTGTTTTTCCATTTCCCTATGCAAGCTTTGTATCTTTAAAAAAAATGATTTCAAAGTGAGAGATGCAAAGTTGCCTTGTAAGTTAGTATTCAAGTGCATTTCAGGGCATATTTTTCCTCTGGTTACTTCTGTAAAAATGACCTTCCTTGCCTCCTGCCTCCTCAGTGTCCCCATCGTAGTGCCTTCCTTTTCTCTTCCAAGTCTTGGATCTGGCTGAATGAAGTCATTAGTATTTCACCCTTTCCTTTGGTTTTGGCTTCTAGTAGTACTATCTTCCTGCCCAAGGTCACCCACCTCATTGTTAATTTCCACAAAACCTATTCTATTTGCATTGATCAGAATTTTGTGGGTCCCTTGAAATTCAATTTCTATAGTCCTAAGTGTTTGTCTTTCAAGACTTTTTAGCTTCACGTGTTCTCCCTCGGAGCCTGAGCCAAGCTGAATCAACTATTGAGAAAGCATTTGAGGTTTTTAAAAAGATTTTAAAGTTTTGATATCACGTGCTTTTAAGAGGGGGGCCATTCAGGTTTTCAATCTTTTTATTTAGGCAGCTACTACACCAAGGAATTGTTGATTAATTAACAAACTTTAGAAATTTGCTTATCAGAAAGTGGAAAGTCTCAAGAGCTATCTATATCTTCTAAAGTAACTCATGACTGCCATAGATATGTGTGTGTGTGTGTGTGTGTGAGAGAGAGAGAGAGAGAGAGAGAGAGAGAAAGAGAGAGAGAGAGAGAGAGAGAGAGAGAGAGAGAGAGAGAGAGAATGCATGGGGGAGGGTGTATATACAGAGAAAAAAATAAAGAAAAAAGTGAGAGAGAAAGAATGTCTACCTTGTGTGAAGCACAATAACGAACTATACAATGATAATTATAAAACAATCTGTGCTCTCAGAGGTGTATCCAGCATAATGTTGGAGGGAGTTATGTGCACAAACACTAAGAATAATTTGAGAAAGAGGCCCAGGTAGATCTGCTGAGTGCTGGTTAAGAGCAACTGCATGGCAGCATGGGAAAATACAAGGGGTTAAGGTCAAACAGATCTGATTTCAAATTCCAACTCAGCTCTCCTATGATTCTCGTCAAATGACTAACATTTACAGAGCCTCAATTTCTGAGTCTGTAAAGTCTAGCAGCACCTAACTTCTAAAGATGCAATAAGGAGTAGCGATAAAGTAGGCAATGTGCCTAGCACATGGTAGGGATAATAAATAAGTTATTATCATGGAAATAGCCTTGAAGCTGCAAGTTTGCAAATTGAACTCTTTGTATCTGAATCTGGAATACAAAAATCAACATCCCCTGCATCCAATTGTAAACTGATTTCTATTCCAAGAGAATGGCTTCAAATAAGGTCATTTTTAGGTTGGGGTCATGCTTAATGTTAAATGCTGCTTAAGCAATGTGGGTCATGTTAGGGGCTCCTAAAGCCTGTGAAGACAAAGGAACAACTAAAATCCTCATGGTTTAAAATTAGCTAGTCTAATCACACGAGAGAAAACTCCAAGATAACTTTCCCTGTTCAGAAAGGTTTTGACATCCATACCTGGAAAACATTGTACTTTTTTAAAGGTTAGATCTGTATGTGCTGCAATAAATGAATGTCAATGACATAGTAATGTGTGAAAAATTATAATGAACACCTGAAGTTCTCATTTCACAAATCCATTCCCTCAGCTTCTGCTAATGGAAATGTGTTTTGTCTAAGAGCATCTTTCCCCTTTGTTATAAAGCTGCCCTGGCCAAGAGGCCAACTCATGACCTAAGCTTGGCAATATGACACTTTCCTGGGAGTTTGGATCTCAAATGATATTTACAAAAACCAAAAAAAAAAAAAAAAAAAAAAAAGTGTGGGTGTTGGGGGGAATGTCTGCAATGACAAAGCCCTGAAGAGACTCTCTGGGTTCCTGCACAAAGGTCAGAACTTCCTTGATTCCTGTTCTTTCTGAAAATCATTACCTCATTCTTCAACCTTGGTTTCAATCTTTTCCTTAAAGAAGAAATATGCATTAGAAAATCAAGGGAAATTCTTCCATGTTCCCTACGTACAAAGCTGATCCCTTAAATATTTTTATAATACATTCTTTTTCCATTTAAATTACCCTTAGTAGATTTCTGTTGCTTCCAAATAGCCTTAATGTACAGCAATAAAGTAATAAACATATGCTTATTCTTACAAGTGTATTTTTAGTTCATTGACTTTATAGATTTTTGCACTAGAATTTTGTAACCTGTTATTTTTTAAAGAAAAAAGTTCCAATAAAGTTTTAAAAATTTAAATAGGAGTGTTCTCTGAGATGGAAACAAATCTCATTGGAATGCTCTTTGCAAACCAGGAGTAGTTTTCAATGGGAAGCAGAAGCAGCATTTATAGCAAACTGTCACAAGGCACCTAAGGGAAGTGAAGAACTGTAGCAGAGGAGGGAGAAAGGACCAGAATGGGAAATTCAAAGGTATTTGCCACCACACAAACTATACAAGACTGGTTTAAGTTCTTGCCATTTCCATAATATATGGAGATTCAAAACCTTCCCTGACAGTTCTGCACATTTCCTAGAAAAGCTCACATTTCATTCTCAGAATAATCTTGACCTCTGGGGTTCTACATTTTTGCATGTTGCCTCTGCTCTTACATCATATAACCCTGATGTAGAATACATCTCTGCCTTTCTTCAGTTTCCAGGGTAAGGGAAATCATATTAAACAGGATTTTGGAACTTAGCATTTTACTTGAATAAGTAGAAGTGGTCACAAAAAATGGGCCATGCCATTTTGGGTCTACCATCTTGCTGGCCCTTCTCTTCTGTCTCCTCTCCATGCCAAATTGCTTTCCAGAATTCCAAATTCTGTGTTTTCTCACATATATATATAAATTCCTTTCCCTATGATGTCTTCCCTCCAGCCAGCACCAGGTCCCACATAGTTTTTCATGTAGACTACAGTAGATTGGCATGGCATTCTTTTCAAGCAACAATAGTCTCTTCCTAAGTAATTTTTCTCCACTTCTCATGTTCACATGTAATATAGAACAGGGAGGTAATCTTTGTGAAGGGAATACATACAGTGTTCATAGTGACTACCAAAGAGGAGAAGACATTGGGGTTTTAAAAACAGAGAATGAATTTATCATTGACTTGCCTCAGCCAGAGAACTTTCATGACCGCATAATCCATTCAGTGGTTCATCAAATTTTTATTGTGTGCTCTCTCTGTGCCAGTAGATAATTGGCTGCCTAATGGACAATTTAAAGGTAAATAGGGAATGACCTTGGGAGCTAAAAGTCCATGAGGAGATCTAGACGCATACATTGATAGTCATAAGACAATGTTACAGTGAAGGACTACATAAATTTGGAGTAATTTGTACACAGAATACCAATGTCTTCTCCTCTTTGTTAGTCAAATATTTGGGACATAGGCAACAGTTCAAATGGAGAATCATAGGTCATATGTCTAAATATGGAGAAGGTATAAATAAAGCTAAAAGATTACTAAACAAAATATGTTCTACTCTTAATGAACAGATCTTCATGAAACCTAACAGTCCATGTCTGAGTTTGGAATTGGGGTACACCTCAGAGTCCTTATAAGCCATGGCAATGCAGTGAGAACTGGTCCATGGATTCTTGCCTGGACCATTGGCAGTCTCCTCTGCTTTTCCTGCCCTACCCTCATTCCTTTCCATACTTACTTATATGTGGAGTTGAGGCCTTGTTTACAAGATCCAGACATAGCTTCCACGAACAGCTGTCCTTTGTTCACTATTTATCCACTGGTGGCCATACTGTCCTTAGGAGGAAAGACAAAGGAAAAAAGATTCACCCAGGCTCTGAAGTCAGGGTCAAGACTGTTTAGACAGGGGTTACAGGGTCTGAGGTCTCAGAGTGTGGTCTAAAAACGGGTGCATCTCCAGAGGGGCCCACCTGTGGGGCTCCAAGGACCCTTCAGTCTACAGTGTGAAACTATATAAGAGCTGCAGAGAGACTGTCTAAAGAACAGTCATCACCCTCTTGCCTAGGCAAGAATGCAGCATTGCTTAAGCTATCTATCATAGTATTTAGATGAATCATTCTAAAATGCATGTAACACAACAGCTTCAGATGCACTAGTTTCATGTGAGAGTGGGATAAATATGTTTATTGGGTTTTTTAGTTCTTACCTGATGAATCCTTGAAGAAATTCCCTTTCTGGACCTGTAAAGTATTACGGTTATGTTTTCCAATGGCTAGTTAATAAGATAATAATAGGGAAGGTAAAATGGAAAGAAATTCTTCTTTTTGGCTGCAAATCCCAATTTAGAGTGTAAAATATAATAGGGTCATCTTCAAAGACAAAGGGCACTGTGTTTTCAAGCATTTCTTCCAACCAGACATTTTCCTATCAACCAGCTGTTTTCTGCAGGCCAGGTTTTCATCAAGGGTCTTCATCAGGGTCACAAAGAAACACAGCCCAGGTTGAGCCAAAGCCAGGTGACTCCTTCCCAACAGTTGTGCCAATTCTTCCCTTTTGCCTGTCTTGTCTTTTACCTCAATTCCCAATTTTGCTTGATGTCCTGCTTAATTTTTATTATTTATTTTTCTTCTTTCTCAAGATCGATAGTTCTTTCAGTTTCTCATCATTTCCATCAAATTCTGGCCACTTGCTCTGTTTTGTTTTCTAGTACATATGACCTCCTAGCTTCTGTTGGTTCCTCAAGCCTGACATATTGCTGTTCTGACCCCTGAGTGGCTTGTGGTTTGTGATAACCAAACTATTCTCAACATCCTACCTATCTACAGCCTGATCTACAGCCACCCTCATGTTGACCAATAGAGTGAAAACAAACAGTAGGTTAGCATTGAAACCCAATCCCCATCTGTAGTCTGACTCTCCTAAGTCAGAGAAGGAAGGATGAGGGGCTTTTATTTCTCACTTACTTGGATGCCTCTTTTCTTATAACCTTTCTTCTACTCAACCCCAGGAAACCCATACCCACCGCATACTGGGGTAGATATCAATACTGTGTAAAACTTCTCTATCTCCAAATAGTTCAGGCATATCACCCACCAGCCACAGCACTGTATCTCTATTGATCATTTCCAACTATTCCTCGCCAGGGCCTCTGGTCTATGGATCCATTTGAGTTAAGCAATGTTTCAGTCTGTAACACTCTCATTTCTCTCCTTATCCAGTTACATACCATAGTCCTTCTTTTAATAATCACTATCCAATAGTGGAATGGATTGCTCAACACACATCAAAAAATATCCTACTAGAGACAGCACAACTCTCTGTTGAGGTTATAATTTGCTAATTTCCACCATTTCTCATCAATTTGCTTTCAGTATACAAAATTCATTTTTTAATTAAATTGAAATCTGTCCCCTCATAACCTTCCCCCAATGCTTACAGTTCAGCCCTGCTGGAAATAGCAGAGTCTGTTTCCTCTTAATGATATTCCCTTCCAATATTTGAATACTTTCAGCGTGTGCCTTCTATGTTTTCTCTTCTCCAACATCGATAAACACAGTTGCTTTAACAATCCCTGTGTTGAGACAGTCCTCAGACTCAATTATCCCCTCCCTGGTTTGAGCACACTCTAATGAACACAGAAACAAGAGAAAAACAACAGAGCCATGGAACTCTCACGTCTTCAGAACAGTAGCTTTAAGTCATTACTTTGAGAAGATGAGTCTGTCTCTCCTTGCTTCTACCAGTTAGAGTTTATATTACAAAGTCACTGAACCACCAAAATGCAATATCTCCAGGAAGGATCATACCTACAAGGCAATCAATCTACAGGACACGTGGGATTTATTACAAGAACTTTTATTGCAGCAATTTGTTGACAAATGCTGGAGCAGGAGCTCGGAGTGATCAGTAATAATAAAACCTTATGGAGATAATTTCCCCAAATGCTGTCTAGGAGAAAAACTGGGATAGATTTCCTGAACCAAAGGTAGGAATTCTGGACCTTTCCCCTGGTTGTTTTTACGTGTCATCTCTGGAGAAATTTCAGATGTTTCAAATCTAAACGTACATCAAAGCTGGGATTGATAAAAAATAGCAAAGAGGTTCTATTTATCTCAATTCACTAATCTTAGCCAGCAGCTGAAAAGAATTGGAGTTTAAATCCTATTATTCCCTCATAGCTCCCTCCCTTTAGGCCACAATGTCTAGTTGATACAATTACTTCTGGGATGAGAAAGGAGGCTGTCACATTGACCATTGTTTACAGTGCTCAGGAAGAAAGGACAACTTAGTCTTCCAGATTAAGAGAATTATTATGTGTCCCTTGCGTAACTGGAAACCTTTCCAAGGGTCACTCTTACAGGCTGCCACAAAACCAGAGGCAGAAGAACCATGTCATTGTTGGCTTTGGGCTCAGCCTGCCACGTGCCACTTATAAGAGAGTGATGAGAACTACTTACCATTATGTTTCCAGATAGTGACACTACTCACTTTAAGGACAATAGGGAAGGAAAAGGCCACCTGTGATTTGGACACTGCCTAATTGTTCAATGGGTCGGGTCAGTGCAGGGATTCCTGACCCAGTATTTTTAAACGGAGAACAGATCTGGGGCACTGGCTGGCTGTAGGAGTGAAGAGGATATATAAGGAAAAGAACCCACAAGCAGAATTGACCAACACCGGAATCATCTTAAACTCTAACAGACTTCACACTGCCCAAGGCCCGTCATGTTCTTTCTTGCTATGGCCGAACACTCTAACGACAAGTTTGAATGACTTAATGGTCAGGGTCCAAGTCTCTCACACTTGTATCTTCTTGTGTGTGCAGCCTGCCCTTTCAGGCCAGAGTAGCTTCCGGTGGATTCTTTTGCCTGTTTGTTCCTTTACTCTGTATTTGAACCTGTGTTTCCCCGTTTACTTTTTATTTTTATTTTTTATTGGTTATTCAAAACACTACAAAGATTGCAGAATCACATCGGTTACACATCCACATTTTTACATAATGCCATAATAGTAACTGTTGTATTCTGTTACCTTTCCTATCCCCGTTTACTTTTTGTGCATCCAAATCTTATCTAGAATTAGAGATACAAATTGAATTCTTCTCTTTCCCAAAGCATTTCCCAATCTTGTCTACTAGAAGGAAAATCTCTCCTCTGAACTCTCCTGTTGTTGTTTTCTTTTCTTTCTTGTGGAAAGCTTCTATGTACCTTTCATTTCCCCGACTGTTGTGTTAACTAAATAGAAACTGGGCCTGGGTCATGTTTGTTTCTTCCTCGACCTCTTTCACAGAAGCAGACAAGAAGAAGTGGTAAGGGAGAAATAGAAGAAATAAATAGCTGATGTGATTTAAAAAGAAGAAGAAACTATTGGCCTGTGTGCAGTGTTCATGGAACCAGTGCCCATTTAGAGGGTCAGATCTAACATGGGCTCTTTGCACCTGCGTGCCAGACTGCGTGCCCTCAGTCTCAATAAAAACACTCTCACCTCCTCATCAGCCTCAGATTAATAAGAACCTGGAATTATTTATTTCCCAAAAGCCATAAAATAAGATTGATAACCATGACTAAATAAAAATTTTAAAACTTAATATATATTAAAAAAATACCATAGATATAGTCCATGACAATTTTTTTAAAATAACAAAGTAAACCTATATTGATATACCTATTAAGGACAAACAGGTCTATTAATACACAAATAAATCCTACAAATTAATATGCATTTATTAGTATAAAACATTCAGTAGAGGAACAGGCAAAATTTTGAGAGTTTAAAAGTAACTGTAACCATTTTGAAGGGAAATTTGAAGTTATATATCAATATGTCTAATGGCTTTCGCTCTCATGTAGACACAGGTTAGACACTTCTGACAAGAACATTCCTTAGATGATGCTGTGGTTCCTGTTGCATGCTGTCAGGTGACACATAATATCAGTATGTCTCACTTTTGGTGTTGCCAAGTTTGATAACTTGTTTGGCAATGTCTAAATCAATCCCTACAGCTATACATTTTTCATTTTGCAAGTGATAAGTAATCTTCAGGGTAACGCTTTGAGAACATGTGAACATCTGTTCTCAAAAACATTTCCCCAGTGGTTCTGGCATCCACTGAGGACCCTTGCCTGATTCAATTAAGTTTACACTGAGATTTGCAAAATGACCATTTCTTGGCTGGCATTCCTCTGTAGAAGAGAGATTTTTGTCTTTGGTATTGGGATAAAAATGTAAAATATCTCTGAGAATAAATTTTTATTTAATTTTGACTTTTAAATCATATGTATGTATATATGCAATCTTAAACCATCACTTCATATTGACATCATATTTGCAACCTAATACCTAAATGTTTCCCTTAATTCTCCTCTGTAGCAGTTTTGTATCAAAAATTTTCTATTATTAAAAACTCTGCTTCCCAGAAATATCAATGTGTTACCTTATCTGCTTTCTTCTACAATATCAAATAATTATGTATTTATAACATCAATACAACTATCAACAACAAACCTACCAAGGGAACCCTGAGATTTCTTTGTGGTCCTTATTTTATAGCTTCCTGAATGAACATGGGGTATTATATTTAAAAAAATGCTTGACCTAATTCATATCTTGCCATAAACATGCTATGGATCTGATATAGAGATATGTCCATCTGTCTTCTCCTATGTTCAGTCCTAGAGGACTATAGTTTGGTATGAACTATACACCCAAGCCCCATGTGTTAAAGACTTGTTCCCCAGTCTGTGGAACTATTGGGTGGGGGCGGAAACCTTAGTAGTGGTGCCCACTCGGAGGAAATTAGGTCTTTAGGGGCCTCAAAGGGGATATTGGGATGCCAGCCCCTCCCCTTCCTCTTTTTTTGCTTCCTAACTGCCATGAGGTGAAGAGATTGCCTCTGCTAGGTGTCCCCGACATGATGTGTCACAGTCCTAAAGCAACAGGACCAAACTGTGAGCCAAAATAAACCTTTCTTTCTTAAAAGGCAATTTATCTCATGTAATTTAATAGTGATAGAAAGGTGACTCACACCCAATGTTTACTCATTTTTAAACCTTTATTCATAAAACTGGAAGTATTTACACAATTAAAAAATCAAAAGTAGATAAAAAAGTCATTCTCAAAGAGATCTCACTCCTATTCTATCCCTCCTATAAACCCACCCACCTCCTATGAACAATCACTTTCATTTCGTGTCTGTTCTCTACTTCTTGTGTAGGTTCTTGCAAAAATTTACAAAGCCTATGTGTGTGTATGTATTTATTTATCTCCTACATGTATGTGTCCTCACTTCCTCATATCCTATGTTTGTGTATATGTGTATATATCTTCATTTCCTCGTTTTCTTTTTAAGTCAATGTAGCATGTTACATGCACTGTTCTCTACCTCACCTTATTCACGTTTCAATATATCCTGGAAGTCACTTTTAATCAGTTCATAGAGATCTTCCTCATTCTTCGTCATAACTATGTATTACTACATGTGTGACTGGATCACAGTTTATTCAACTGGTCTCCTATGAGTGGGCATCTATATGTTGTTTCCAATATTTTGTTTTTACAGACAAGCTACAGTGGCACATCTTGCACATGTGTTTGTGTTTCTGTTTTTCATGTGTGACTGGAATCTTCTGGGTAAAGAAGAAGGGACTCTGTAAAAGGGCAAATGCGGTGTTAGGTGTTGCAAGTTTTGCTCCATGGCATTGTAGCTCTTTGATGGTTTTGAGGGGCTGAGTGTGTGTGCTGGGGGGTGGAGATTGGTAGAGGAGGACTCTTTTCAAATAGCTTTATACACATCTTTTTGCCCTGTCCAGACTCGCTCTGCAACTAAGCCTCTACTGTAAATTTTTTTCTCCTAAATTCATCACTGTTTTACAGTTAGGATGTAACTGATAACTGTGTCAGAAAAAACTGGTAACTGCACATCTGTTCTTTACTTTCCAGATTGATCTCTCCAACTGCAGTTCCCTTCCCAGACCAGGTCAATATGGATAAGGAAAGTTCTATGGAGCTGTGGCCATCTTCAGTACTTAAATTTACAGTGTCAGGAAGGCAAAATGTTAACCTCTGTTCTCTGTGGGGTCTTTTTAGCCTGGGGTTCTATGTCTTGCAATGAAGTAATTAACAGGATAGAAGCATACAAATTTGTTTTAAGACGAGTTTTACATAGCATGGGAGACTTCAGAAGGTAATGAGGTCCCAAAGCTGGGCACAGTGATGCATGCCTGTGATCCAGAGGCTCGGGAGGCTGAGACAGGAGGATGGCAAGTTTAAGGCCAGCCTTATTAATTTAGCAAGACCCCCAGCAACTTAGGAAGACCATGCCTCAAAATAAAAAATAAAAAAGGCTGGGAATGTAACACAGTAGTAGATCACTCCTGGGTTCAATACCAGCATGTGTGGGGGGAAGAGTTTAAGGAAGGAAATGAAGATTCAAAGATGTTGTTAGAGTTGAACTCTTGTCTACTGAACTGGACAAAGAGTAGAAAATTATGAAAATGTGACAAGGCAGGGGGCTTGAGCAAGGGTATTTACCTGGGTAGAGAAGTGAGCAGAAAGACAAGGGTTAATCTAACAAAGTTTGCCTGTACAGATCTCCCTAGGTCTCAATTTCCCATTATCAATGATAAGAACGGTAGTTTCCTTTCAGAACAGAGAGGACATCTTTTACGTGGGAATTTATTTCATCTACTGCTTCTTTTTTCACAGTTATTCCAAATTTCATTATTTTTCTTTATCCCCCACCCCTTATTTTGGATTAGCTTCTGCATACCAGACTGGCTTACTTCATTCAACATGATAGTCTCCAGGTCCATCCATTTACTGGCAAATGTCATAAAGTCATTCTTCTTTATGGCTGAGTAATACTCCATTGTGTATATAAACTACATTTTTTTTTTTTATCCATTCATCTGTTGAAGGGCATCTAGTTTGCCTCCATAGCTTGGCTACTCCATAGCTTTGCTACTATAAACATTGATGTGGCTTTATCACTAAAGTATGCTGATTTTTAAATCTTTTGGATATATACCAAGGAGTGGAATACTTAAGTCATGTGGTGGTTCCATTTCTATTTTTTTTTTTTGAGGAATTGCCATACCCGCTTTCCAGAGTGGTTATCCTAATTTGCAGTCCCACCAACAATGTCTGAGCATAACATTTTCCCCACATCCTTCCAAAATTTATTATAATTTGTATTCTTGATATTCTGACTGGAGTAAGATGAAGTAGTTTTAATTTGCATTTCTCTAATTGCTAGAGAAATTGAATGGTTTTACATAAATTCGTTGACCATTTGTAATTCTTCTTCTGAGAATTTTTTAGTTCTTCTGCCTATTTGTTGGTTGGGTTATTTGTTTATTGGTATTAAGTTTTTTGAGCTATTTGTATATTCTCTATATTAATGTCCTATCTAAGGAGCAGGTGGCAAAGATCTTCTTATTCTGCAGATTCTCTCTTCACAGTCTTAATTCTTTCCTTTGCTGTGCAGAAGCTTTTTAATTTGATACCGTCCCATTTATTTATTTTTTTTTTATTTTTTGTGCTTTAGGAGTCTTGTTGAGGAAGTCTCTTCCTGGACTGACATGTTGGAGAGTTGGGTCTATATTGTATTCTAACAGGTACAAAATTTCTGATCCAATTCCTAGGTCTTTGATCCATTTTGATTTAATTTTTGTGCAGGGAGAGAGACAAGGGTTAAACTTCATTCTTCTGCATATGAATTTCCAGTTTCCCAGCACCATTTGTTTAAAAGGCTATCTTTTCTCCAACATATGTTTTTGGCATCTGTTTTCAAGAAATAAGAGGATAGTCAGAGTGAACTTACACCAGTTTTATTTATCTATTTATTTATTTATTTATTTAAATTTTGAAATCATGCAGACTATCATGCATGATTTTATTTTTTTACTTATTTAAATTTTGAAATCATGCAGACTATCATGCATGATTTTATTTATTTATTTATTTATTTTTGCATTACGATTCTTAGCACACCATTATACCAGTTTTATTTTAATTATTCTTTATTAGTACTGGGGATTGAACCCAGGCATGCTGTACCACTAAGCTATATCCCCAGCCCTTTTCATTTTTTATTTTGAGCAGCAGGGTTGCACTACATTGCCTAGGCCTTTCTCAAACTTGTGATCCTCCTGCCTCAGCATCCTGAATTTCTGGGATTACAGGCATGTATCACCACACCCAGCTTATACCAACATTAATTTAAGATAGCATGAAACAGGAGTTGTGTGCCCTGAACTGCTGCACTGGCCAGTTCCTATATGCCAACCACTGTACTGAACCACTCTTGGTGCTCTTGATCCCATCCTTTCTCAACTTCTCTCAGTGCCCTTGTCTTTGTTCTGAAACATTGATTTCAATTCTCCTTCTGCCCACTGATTCCCATCAGCATGTAAATGATATATAATACCTTTCATATTTAAAAAGAAAAAATAAACTTTCCTTGTGCTTCTTTTCAATATTTTGCTCTTAGACCAATTTCTCCAAAAGTCTGTCTCTACTTCCTCATCTCTGTTGCACAACGCAATGTATTTCAGAATGTCCTTTTCCTCCTTTGACTCAATCTCCTATTGTTTAAAATCACCAGCAAACACTCTGTCACCCATTCCAATGGATATTTTTTCTCTCATCTCCATTGTCTTTTGGAAGCATTCACACAACAGGGACTCTCTCACTCTTGAGCTGTTCTCCTTTGGCAGCTTCAAACATCATAATGCCCTTTATTCCCTCTTCCTTCTTTGACTCTTCTTAATTTTTCTTATGGGACTTACTCTTAGGACTTTTGAATAGCGGAGTTCCTTAGAGCTCAGAGTTACTTCATGCCCCTTCTCTCCCTAGTGATTCCATCTCTTCCTGTAGCCTTACCTGATGATAACATTTTTACTTCTCTCCAGCCAAGACTTGTTTCCTGAGCCTTCAATGCATAGAGCTTAATAATGACTTGACAGTTCTACTTCATTGCTTTACCAGTGTCCCCAATATAGCATGTCCAAAATGGAATCTCTGAATCCCCACTCTATGCCCCCAACTCCACGGTCAACCTTGGTTTTGCCTGTTCCCTAAATTCCCACATCCAATGTGTATGACTTACTAGAGCCACTATCACAAAGCACTATACACTGGGCTTAAACAACAACAATTTATTTTCTCAAAAGTCTAGATATGAGGAGCCTGAGACCAAAGTGTTAGCCATAATTTGAGGCCTCTCTTCTTGGCTTGCATATGGCTGTCTTCTCCCTATGTTACTTCAAGTTCTCTCCTCTGCACATGTCTATGTCCTAATTTCTTCTTTTTATAAAGAAAACAGTCGTATCAAATTAGGGCCCATCCTATGACCACATTTAAGTTTATTACTTTTATAGAACCTATCTCCAAAGACAGTCGCCTTCTAAGGACTGGAAGTTAGGACTTCACTGTATGAATATTTGAAGGATACAATTCAGCTTATTACACTAGGGATATACTCAAGCTCATAGCACAATTCATTAGCAAATTTTGATTTTTCTGATTTCAAAATTTCTTCCCAGTCATCTGCATCCCCCTCTTTCTCCAGCTCTGCTATAGCCCATGATGTAGTCATCTCTTGCCTGAACTTCTAGAACAAGGCATTGACTAGTCTCCCCACTTATACTGCTACCCTATACTTCATTAAAGAGTTTGTGAGATGTCCCAAACATGTCACTGATGGTGTGCCATCATTCCCTCCAAGAAGTGTTCAGTAGCTTTTGATTGAGCTCAGCATAACCAAACCCTGGAGGCCTTTCCATTTCTGGCTCTGGAATATTATTTTCACCAGTCATCTCATCCTACACAGATGCTTTTTGGCTCTCCTCTTCAACTCTGCATGATTAGTTTCTTTTTTGTCTTTAAGATTGTGTTTAAATGTCACTCTTACAAGGAAGTTTTTCATAAGATCCTTATAAAGGACAGAACTCCCACCTTATTTTTCTTTCCTTTTCATGTTTGCTTTATTCATAACTATTGCTTTATTCATAACTTTATGCCTACTTTTGACATTTTTAGCTTCTTGCTTCCACTCCAGGGTATTTTCTGATGTATTCCTGATACCTATTCTTTTGCCTAGCAGATGGTAAGCCCCAGGTAAATATGTTTGGAAAAAAGGTGTGAGTGGAGAGATGGACACTTTGCTCTGTGTAAACAGAAACCATTCCCGCCTTGTCCACCCATGTCTCCATTGTCTGCACAAGATAGAAACTCAATAATTGCATATTACATTGATGGATGAATCTCTGATTTACCGGAAACTGGGGTTTAGAGAGTTGAAACAACTGTTCCCTGATCAGCCAGTCAAGAAGCAGAGCCAGGATTGATACACTAATGTTTGAAAATTCAGGTTCTTGAAATATTGGCACTAGAAGGGACTTCAGATGTTATCTAACAGGCAGATTTTACAATGAAAACAATGAAGCTCAGGATGATTGAATGGCCCAGTTCAATTTTAGAACTTTCCTCTCCTCAGTTTGCTCCTTCTTCTTCCCCTCACCATTTCTCTCCTTTTGCCATTAGGAAGAGAGTGAGGCTGTATTGCGTATGCTCTGTTCTGTACTCTTGTGAAAGCTTTAGGAAAACAATGTCCTAATGTTTATGTACCATAGGAAGAATAAGTGTACCTATCTTAGCGCCCCCTAAAGGAACATTAGAAGTCATTTCTCCAGCTTCTAGCCTCCTTGAAATAAAGTATGTACACAATAGTCATTTGGAAGAATTATCATTATCAATTCCTGTAATGAGAAGAAATTGGAAAAGAAAAGAATAATATAATGTTCACAGCAGTAACTGAATATTAAATCCCTTGGTGTGTATGCAAGAAAATAAATACCTGTATTTCTATGGTTTTTACTTTATTTTAACCTCTGGTGATAAGTGGCTTACACTGCAAAAAGACAAACCATTCTTATTTACTCTCAGAATGTCAGATCTCATTTGCACCCCAAATGCCATCACCTTGCATAATTATCCTGACTTAAACTGTTACAGAAAAAAAAATCTAAGGGCAGAAGCTGAGGAGACTTAGAATATTAAATGCAGCCCCTTTTCTCTGAGCCTTGATCAAATACCCTAATTTGCTGCAACCATTCCAAGATGGAAATGTTTTGAATTCTAAAATAGCTTAGCACCAAATGTGTCATAATTAATCTGAAACTATATTTAGAGTGATGGAATTTGCCATGAAATCTGGAATATGCTTCAAATGTCACTCTTATTTTTAATTAATATGCCAATCTACCTTTGCAATAATCAAGTTTTACAGTGTCTGGGTACTGGATAACTCAGATACTGTTTCACGAGTGTGTGTGATTTTTTCCTAATCTCACAATTATGATAATGTAGTTCTCTCACAGATCCTTCCTTTGCTCCAAGATTGTCAAAAGAAATCTGATTTCATCCCAGTGGTGTGTTTTGTCTGAAAAACCAACCGATGTGAAATGAAGTATCTTGTCATACCGGTCACAAGTTAACAAAATGATTTTTACACCATCACATTTACCATCCTCATGATCTGATATTTATTATAACGGCAATATATTATAGAGCTTCAGTTAGCCCATTTCTTTTGACTTAAATTTGAAGTTAATGGAATTGGAAGCCCCAGATGTAAGAAATATGTCTTTTATTATTTAAGTGGAGTATGGAGTTTTAAAATATTGATCAATTTTAAAATGCATCATTCGTTTTACACTCTCATTAGGTCTCATCTTGATTTTCTATTGACTTTTAAAATATTTACTAGTTAAGAAATTTAACTAATGTGGAACCCCAAATTTTAGCAATCCTGTCACCTGCTCAAATTTCACCATATGAACAGAAAACTTATCTGAAGATACTGATTCTTCTGTCTTTACAAACATTTTGTGAGAAAGAGAGAGAACAATTTGTTGGAAGTTTCACATGCACACATATTTGAACTGACTTGGTGTCTTAGGACTTTTTATGCCATTGCAAACTGTAAGCTTATCTGTTATGGGTCAAATAAGGTTACCATGAAAAACAAGAAAAAGAAAATTATAAAACTGAGAGTGGTTAGAAACTTGTCAAGCAATTTGACACACATTATGTTTATTTCATTTAATAAAAACTTAGACTTGTATTTTGTTTGCTTCATTTTATTGCAAATTTATTTTTATTTTACATTTTAGAAGTTTTCTGCCAAAGATTTAGTTCAGGTGTTAGTGAAGACTTGCCCAGAGGTTACCTTCATTGTTTAGCTGTAGCCCAAGAATAACTAGGAGGAAAACCATGAAGAATAGCAGAAATGTGTAGGGGGAAAAAAATACCAGGAAAGCAGTCTGACAGAAGAAAACTAATTTATTTGTTCTTTCCTCCAGTAAGCCTGTTTTATGCTTTGTGTGTGTTCGCTTCTCAATGGAAAACATTGATCTCCCATAGTTATTATATTTTAACCATTGAAATCTTGCTTTTTAGATTCTACGAATCTTCCTTAGTAAAAATCCCATGAACTTTTCTGGTATTTCTCCTGCTAAAACTCCTGCCAGCTGTAAAATCCTCCTACTTTCTAGCAGTGCTATACAAGCAAGCCTAGACATGACGAGAGTCTCCCTTTAATCTGTGCAGCTCTGGGAGTTGTGTTCCGAAAGCCCTCTTTGTCCCAGTGTGCAGTCGCTGCTGTTCAAATTCCCTCCAACAAGTTTCACATCATATCACGGTTTTTAGCTTAGCCTTTTCTATCTCCCCAGTTCTTGCTCCTTGTGGCCTCAGTGAATTCATCCCTAGCTATAGGCGTGAACCATATGATCCTGCCTCGGACAGCCAAAGTACTGCTCTTTCCTGGTTCACTACGATAGGCTTGCACAAAAAGCAACAGAAAAGGTGATCTTTCCAATATTGAATAAAAAAGGAGAGAGAAATAGAAACAAATTTTCAATTATGTTGTTTCAGATAAAGACTTTCTTGAAGCCAGAAGTCTATATCTAGATTTTTTTTTTCATTAAATGAGATAATGAATTCCTCCTTTCCCCCCCCCCTTACTGAGTTTTTGGGTTGGTTTTTCTTTCGTCCACAAGCCAGAGTCTCATACATATGCAACACACATTCACATACACGCTACATAGAGCCATCTCTCTGATATGTGCATTAAGTACAATATGTGTGAAAAAACCGACCACTGTCATGAAGTCACCAACAGAAGGCTGGATTATCACACTTCAGCATCAGTGAGGTTTCAGTTCCAACCACACCTGTGGTTGCACACGTTAGGGAGTTTATTAGCTAGGGAAAAGAAGACACACAATGGTGTGGAGTGTCTCAATAAAAATGTATTGGTGACTTGGATGGTCTCAAGGAAGTCTGACACTCCTTGGATTAGAGGCTGTCGGGAAGCAGCAACAATTCTACAACCAGCTACTCAATAACTCTGATCTATGGGGAAGGCAGACTAGAGAGGAGATAAAACTGTAATTGGTAAAGAACCAGAAGTCACTTGTTAGCTAAAAAGGGGGATGTTGATGTTTGGTGTTCCTGGGTTGCACAGGGATCTGCTTCTCTGTGCTTGGACAAAATTATGAAGTGGTCTTGAGTTTTCTCCTTCTTCGTGTGCTAATGATGATGAAATATGCTGAAATATGCTGATGATGATTCTGGGAGATTATGTCCAACAGGTGAACAACATGGGCCAGCTTCCATCAACCTGGATGTCCGACTGAGCATCAGACTAGTGCCTGGCTGATTTTTTCTTTCCCAAAGGCTGAAAGACACTGAAATGCACTGAGAGGACTCAAGGTCTTTCAGGTTGAACTCAGCAGTGCTGTACCCAGTAGCCAATCCATGCACAAGAAGGGTAAGAAGCTGCCATCCAGATTTTGTTTGGAGAGAGCTAAGAAGCCTTTTGTAAAAATCCCATTATTTTTCTGCACCTGAATAATGAAGCAGAAATCCCTTTAGCATGGATCAGAGTCTCTCACTCTCTAATGAAAAAAGATGTCCAGCATTCAAATTCCTCCAGGAAAATGGATTTATCTAACTCTCAATTCTACTTACAAATATATGGAGTCTCATGAGACAGAAAGTATTTTGATCATTAATACAAAAGGAAGTATGACACCTCTTAATTGTTCTGAGTCCTGTGGTTTCTTTCAGCTCACTTTTTGTTGCCTTTAATGCACTTAACGTGTGTTTTGAATTATATATATATGGCCTCAGAACTGAAATCAGCAATGAAATCTTAAGTTTTGAAGCCTGTGATGTGCATAAATACCTAATTTTACCTAAATCTATTTTGGGGAAGATTTACCAGTAGAATGCCTTGGTCTGATTATTTGATAGAACCAATTGTACATAAAACATCCACATATATACATACATATGTGTGTGTGTACACTTACACATATGTGTATATATATATATAATAAATAAAACAATGTGAAACAAAAGGAAGCATGAAAAAATTGTATTCCTTCACTCAGTTTTGCATTCACTGAGTCCCAACCTCCTCTTTCCCATACAGGGGCAATGACTTTCTGCTCTTAACGAGACTCCATTCTTCTTTCCCACCTACCACAGAAGGTACCACCAGGAGGTTAAAGAAAGAAGTAGGAGCAGTTTGGGGTTCAGATTAGCTAATCTAGGAACCTGCCTCAAGGAAGTGTAGCTTCTGGGATTCATGATTTTGTAGTTAAGCTGGCAAGAAATGCAATAGACTCTGCAAACCCAGAATCCTTCTCCCTCATAGGGCTGGGGCTTGTACTCTTGTGCATACTACAAACTTATCTCTTTTATTTCCACTAGCACCTTGATTTCTTTCCCTCCTGCTTTAAAATACATCATCATGCTGTAGTAATTTCCTTCCTAAATAGCCTTTTGCCTATAATGACAAAAGGCCAGAACAATAATGACATCAGGCCAGAACACACAGGAAGTAGCAGAATTATCTGCTACTTCATCATCTGCTACTAATCACTCTCTACCTCTCTTGCCACCTCTCTTTTTTCTTCTGGTTGTGAAACAGGTGTTGGTTCTTCTTAGCCACACTTCTTCCCATTTGACTTAATTATAAAAGACTAGATTTGGAAGACCCAAGTGTGATTCATCTCTTTCTTTCTCCCTCCTCCTCCTCCTCCTCCTTCTCTTCCCCCTTCTCCTCCTCCTTCTTCTTCTTTCTCTCTCTCTCTCTCTTGCCTTAAGATTCATTCATACCATGTGATCCATTCATCCTCTTTATGCATTCTTTTTCTATTTAGCATCCCTAAAACCGAATGTAAGTGATTCATTCATGTATTTGTTAATTCAATAATACATGTGTTGGAAGTTTTCTATTGGTTAGACCTTCTGTGGTATCTGATTCACTGTGATATCTCAGATATTAGACAATTTCTTGATAAATAAAGGGAACAGAAAAGAGATGAGTCTCATGGAGGAAGACAAAGGCAAGCATCATCTTTCATCATTTTCTCAGTCACATGAGGGTCCTACTGGGATGCTTAGGCTCCGCACTTCTGGTTGCCCCTCTGTGAGCCAGGAATACAAACTTTTAGGGAAAAGACTTAACACCTGACCATTAGGATACAAAGACTGTCAGTTTTTTCTCAGTAAGGTGGGGATTTTCAACATTCTAATGTGAGAACACAGGACAGTTAACATGCTACTGTGGCAATAAAAACTAAACACTAAAAAATCTGAACTCTGAAATCGAGTGGTCCAAGAAATTGCTGAGGTTTGGAATGAGAGATGTTTATTGTAGGATAAGAATAGGTATGCTAATCTCACGAAATTTTATCCTTTGGGTTTCTCTGGCATTTTTAAGTGAACTGATCTTATTTTCAATAACTTTAATAAAATTCAAGTTTGAGAGAAGCGTAAAAAAATCTATATTTCATCCCAGGTCAATGTTCTGCTCTGTCTATTCTAATTTTTAAGGCAATGTGAAAAGAGTTTCAAAAAATAAAACAAAGAATTCTTCTGCTAATGCTAAAAACTGACATGCATTTGGGGTGTGTATTTTGAAACATGAACTTCCAACATGAATGAGTTTTTTGTGGCTTACCCTAGGGGGAAAAATGATTATTATAAAATTGTTTAAGGTGTTTTCAAAAGTATGTTATATGTAGGAAGAAGAAAATGAAATTTGTACTAGAAACTTTGGGGAACTCAATGGGAATGCCATTATTTGTATGGTTTTTTTTCAGCTTTATAGTCTTTATTTTTACAGAATATTATAGCATTTTAACATACTTGAGAGGGAAAAAACACAGAGAGCCACAGTAAGACCCAGTGATGTAAATCAGTTTCAATTTGCTTTTTGCATATATCCGCCACATTTTAGTCTGCCCATGTTTCTGCTATTCATCTACTGTTGAAGAAAACTCCCTCTGGTATCATACACAATGTCCACAGGTATTATAAATATCCTTTCATAGATCTCTACTGAGGGATAAAGCATGGGGTCAATTCAAAGTCAATCTTAAATTTTTAAGGCAGGCAAGTATATCATTTGCATACAGATCAGCAATCTGTTCTTTACTTAGGGAAAGATTTACAGATACTTTAAAAATCAAGCCTAATCTATAAAACAAACAAGCAGAAAGCTAAAGCTAGCCAGAGAAGGGGGAGAGAGAGGGGGGCGGGACAAAGAAACAGAGAGAAAGAGAAAAAAAAAGCAGATCAAAGTGTAATCACATTAGAGAAGAAATTCTTGTTGCTCCTGGTTAAGATTGCAAAAAGTTCAGTGGGAACTAAATCAGGACTCATGATGTGAGACTGCTCAGGAGTCAAGGTGCTAAGCATCATCTTTTAAAACTTAAGTTACCACGGTAAAGTGTAAGTTTCAGGCACTGATTGGATGGTGGAGAACAGTTTGCTTTTTAAATAAGACCCTTTCAATTATTGTCTTGCTTGATCATTGCACGCATGCGATTTGCTTTGGTCAAACAAAACTCATCTATAAAGGTCATCCTTGGCAAGTCATCCATCTTATTCTGCCCATCCTGAGGAAAAAATATGTAGCATCCCAGGAAAAGTGGAGTCACATGACTGGGACACTCAGAACTTACTCATGGAGATGCCTCTCAAATCACTCAAGGGGGCTGCCTGCTAGGCCAGAAATCTGAAGACCAGAGACAGAAAGAATGAAAGGACAGAAGAGCAACAACCACAGAGGAAAATTGCACTTAGCAAAAAGTGAGCCTACAGCTGGGCAAACACAGAAAGGTTTGGGCTCCAGACCAGATCCTGTCAAAAGAGTACTGGTTCTTGGTCTCCCCAAGACTCCCCCACTACATCTTCACCATCTGCCACCACATTGCCACCCTGAGGCTGATCCTTTAAGTCTTCTCAGGTCATGTCATGATGCTTGTCACATTAGTCCTAATTTAAAACCACTCTACAGAAATGATCAGCTCCTCACACTTTCTAACATGTCAGTGATGAGTCCCAGCCTAAATAAAACTCCTAGAGACAAAGAAGTGTCCTTTAACAATTACAAAAAAAAAAAAAAAAATCCTAAAAAAAAATCATGTAAGTCCTGACAATTATCAAAAAAAAAAAAAAAAAGCAAATTCCATAATTATAAAATATACCAAAAAAAAAAAAAAAGAGTTCTGGAAGTTTGATTTCATGTGGACAAGCTCAGGTGTCTGGGTGGGGGCTTTCTAACATCCCCCAAATACAGTCTGGAGCAATGTTTCCCAAACACGCTCTGGAAGTGTTATTCACCTTTTCCTCCATATACAAACACACACAGGCAGAAAAGTTTGAAATCCTGGGGGAAATAGAACACAGAATTTCCCCAAGGCTATGCATATGCTTATGCAAATTTCAAAATCTCTAAACCCACAAATAATACATACATTTTTCCAAACTTATCTATCCCCAGAACTCTTTTCTGAGGTGTATGCCTATTTTCAATCCCTGTTTCTCTTTGCCCACATTAACTCAACCAAGAGGTAAGTAACTACATCTTCAAGATTGCTGCTTCAATTTTCAAGTCCCTTCCTTGAATATCATTGACACTCCTCCTTCCACTCCTGCCTCCTCTCCACCTTCCTCCCCTCCTCATGCCCTAATCATGTCAGCTGGTCCCTCTGGCTATTCCCAAGGTTTCACACAGGCGTCTACCTCCCATTGTTTTCCTGTGGCTACCATAGTAAGTTACCACGGTTCTGGAGAATGGAAAACTGAAACAAAGTGTTGGTAGGGCCACCATCCCTCTGAAAGCTCTAGGGGAGAGTCCTTTCTTCCCTCTGCCAGTGTCGGGTGGCTATAGGCTACTTTTGACTTTTGGTAACAAAACTGTGATTTCTGCCTCAGTCTTCACGTGGCCTTTTCCTCTGTGTCTGTCTTCTCCCCTTCTGTCTGTTATAAGAAAATTTTTTTTAATTTAAGCATGAACTTAATTTAATTAAGTTCAGCTTAATTCCAGCATGAACTCATCTCGAGATGCTTACTTTAATCACATCTACAAAGACCTTTTTCTTCCAAATAAGATCACATTCACAGATTATGGCTGGATATACTTTGGGGCAGGGGCACCATTCAACCCACTGAACACCCCCAGGCTGAGCTCATGTCACCTTCCCCTCCTAGCCTTAACAGCACCTTTGACATGTCTTTATCACAGCATTGACCCCACTGTGTTGTGATGACTGTGCCCACCTCCGTCACACCACAATTATCTTGTAAGATCTTAGCAGAGAGAATCAGTGCCTTATTTATCTTGGAATTTTCATCTCCTGGTGCATATATGTCTGATTGAGTGAATGCTCCTTCCAGCAAACATCATCCTGCACACTCTTAAGACTGAGGCTGGGTATCTACTTCCTTTCTCAAAGACTGATAAGCCACAGTTGTTCTCAAACAGTTACCTTTTAGAAAATTTGCAAGGGATGGATTCATAATTTTGTCATGGATGGAAAACGTCTGCACTGTTGCAAAGAAGGTGGCCTTGAAACACTGGTATTGTTCTGGTAACTGGCATCATTTTTTGTGTGTGTTCATGTACTGAACAAGGAGCAAAGTGCCTTGAAATGTTCTTTATCGTCCAGAGAACCAAGTATAACCCTGTTCATCTGTCATGATGGTTTACCAATAGCATGGAAATCACAGAATATCAAAATGTTTGGTGGTCATCTTGTTTTGGGGGAACTAGGGTTTTTGCCTATGACTCTGGCCTCAAAAGAACAGTTCCCAATAGGTTATTTCCCTCCATAATGAGGAAATACAGATATTTATAAAAATGTTCTTTGCCATCCAGGAACTGATTATCAATTTGGGATAAACACAGATGTGAAAAAAAATCACTCCAGTGTCACGAAGCATGTGAGAGATACTATGTGTGTGGTGTGGTTTCTCCTCCACGGAATCTGTGTTGTACAGAAGTTTCAAAACTGTCCAAAGCTGAGCTTTTAACAAAACTCTTTGATGCCATCCAAACTCCTTGGTGTGGTTAGTAGGATCTTCTTTTTCTACTCTCTTCAGCCTTATTTCTTCTCTTTTTAAAAGATGCTTCAGTCACACTGTATTATTATTATTATTATTATTATTATTATTATTATTATTATTATTTTGGTTCTTCGTGTGTTATGTTCTCTTTCTCCTCCAGGCCTGTGAACATGCTGTGAACTCGTCCAGTCCCATCATCTTCCGCCTCCTCTTCGTTTCCCTGTCCTTTTCCCTTCTATATTTTGGGGGTACTACCTGGCTGATTCCTCCTTCAAGTATCAATCTAGATGTCAGCTCACCCACAAAACCATTCCTGACTTTCTAAGACTGAGGTATAGGCCCAACCTATATAGTCTTTAAGCTCTTATATATGATACTTAAGGACTCTATGGTAGTAATCTGCTTGTTTATCTGTCTCCTTCATCAGACTGTGGGCATCTGTCACATCTTGCTCACCTTTTAATCTCAAGAGCTAAGAAATGCCACTTGTCCATAGAAAACATTCCACAGACTTGTGGAAGGGAGGGAGGGAGGGAGGGAAACATATTCCAGAGCTAGGGGTACTTCTCTGTCCTGTGTGGACAGTAACCAATCTAGTCCTCAGATCTCCTTTCCTCTTTGCAAGTTCAGGCTCACATGCCAACTGATGTGTTAGAGAAGCCCCCAGCAACACCCAGCAGAAGGCACACACTCATCTGCTTCTGTTTGCTTCCAGCCATGAGGAAAGATGATCTATTTTCTGACTTTGATGCTTTTTGCATTTTAATGAAAATAAAAATACCATTTCCTTTTCTCACATTAACACTGAGAGGAGGCTCCCGGATAGGCAGAGTTGCCAAACTTTCTTTACTTCTTTTTTTCTTCCCTTCCCACACCGCATTTAGATTCCATTGTTTGTTACATCAGAATAAATCATCAGGCCCTGCCTAAATTTAAGCAGCTGTTAAGCTTTCCCTGGTTTTTCCTATTGACTAAGTTTTCTGGAAAAGTGCTCTCATGAGGAAAAGTCTCTTCAAGACAGACTTTAAATGCTGACAGAGTATGATTGCACCATCTAAATGAGATTCCTCTGTTTATTCAACAAGACTTGTAGAAGGAATGAATGAATGAATGAATGAATGAATGGTGTCTTCCAGAACTACCTGACTGCTATGGGTTTATTTGTCCCTGGTCTGTACCCTGTTGTAGAAAAGGCAGAATAACAGATCTACTAATCTTTCTTCATGATCCATCATTTTTAAGATCAAAATCTTAAATTTAAACCTCAGATGGACTAAGCAGTATCTATAGATAATATACTCTTGCCTCATAATCAAACAAGTTTTTCAATCTTTGGGCCATAAATAAAACAGTTATTCTGGGTGCAGTGGCACATGCTTGTAATCCCAGGAACTTTGGAGGCTGAGGCAGGAGAACTGCAAGTTTGAGACTAGCTGGGGCAACTTCACAAGCCTGGGTCAAAATAAAAATAAAAAGAACTGGGGATGTAACTTAGTGGTAAAGAGTGCCTGGGTTCAATGCCCAAAATGAACAAATAAATAAATAAAGTGTTTTTCAAGGAAGATATAGTCTCTTCAGCCTTATTCCTTCTCCTTTTAAAAGATGCTTTAGACCCTATTTGGAAACTGCAAGAGGAAGGTTACATCTTCTATTCTCACCTGCTTGTTCTCAGGCTAAAGATGGTGGAAAGGTGCAAGAGTAGATTTAAATACAATTTTTTCAGGTTTTTATCCCGATTGATAATTCCCCCAGGAGCAAAAAATATCTACTAACAACTGTGATAAAGATTTGTTAGATGATTCTTTCACATTAATAGACAATTTCTGTTTGAAAATATAAACTTGAAAATGAAATGTTTTGGCATGAGGGACCACAACTACAAAACAAGGTAATTGCCCTCTTTATTGCAATCTCTGGACAGCAGCCCAGAGAGGAACACATTCCACAGGGCCAGAGCTACAAATCAATTTACAGTCCTGGTGGTCAGGATGGCACAATAGATTTCCTACTTGCTACACAGTCTGTGAAAGCCAGACAGTCTTAATTTAAAGATAGACTCTACTGAAAATCATTCCAATAGACTAACTCCTGTGATCCCAAGTGAAATGAATGTAGAAGTTGCCGAGAAAATGTTTGTGAAAGACTATGATAATTACACACCTTATGAAAATGAGATATGGCTTACTGTTTTCTGTAGCATGTGGAAGAAAGGCACATTTATCTTGGTCTGTTTGGTAAATAATTATTTGGCTATTATGCTTCATTTTGAAGATTTTACAGGGTATCTTAGAAACTTATAACTGAAATAATAGAATCTGCATTAGCAAAGATATATTTTCAAGCCTTTAACATTCATCTAACTCAGGATAGGTGAGTTCAGACCACTAAGTTTTACTTTATGTTCATCACTAAATTCTGGCCACTACTTTTAATGTGAAACTTGCTTTCCACACCAGCAGGGGTCTAATTCCTTGAAAAGGTTTTCTTTGGGGTAAGATAAGATTATTTCAATTGGATGTTACCAGACATTCTCAGACTTGTCCTGGTGCCATTACCCTGCTGATGCCAATCTTCATATTATTCAATAGAATTCACGGGAGCATGTGAGAAAATGGTACAATGAAGAGATGCCCTCATCAGCCCACATTCTTTAGAATATGATATTGGCAGTTTCCATGAGTTAGACACAGATTTTTATCCACAACAGGAATTTATTAAGGGAGAACAGGATAAAAAGGAAACTGTCTACTGAAATCGTCTACTGCATTATTTTGAACCAAGGGAAAAAAGAATTTGAGCTTCTGTCCTGGGTAAAATGAGATTCATCTTTTTGAGGAAGAATGCTGAACTCTCAGTGTGGGAACCACATTTCCCAGTGGGAACTGACAATCTAACTCAAAGAGGAAAGCTGCCAACCACCTATTAGCCATAGTTCACCAGGAGCCAGACAAAAATTGGCTTTATTTTACTCCCATCCTCCCCAAGACACATCCCCCATTTAAAACTAAAATTGACCTTCCTTTGATTGTGCTTAAAAAATTTCAGTCCTGTGGATTTAACCAGTCCATCATGCTGGCAGGAAACAGTTCTCAGAAGGTTGCCCCCAAAATAACAGAAATTACAAGTTACTTGTGAGGAGTTTCAATAAGTCTCATGTTGACAGGCTACACAGAGATTGCAATAGATATCAGTGTCTTGCTATACCACCTGTTATTAAGAGTCTTCTATGTGCCAGTCATTTAGAAGTTGCTACACAAGCATGCATACTTCCTGCCTTCAAAAAGTTGGTAGAATACAGACAAGTAAACAACTAATTACAGTGCAATAGACGAACGATATAATGCAAGCAGATTAACATGTACCATGTTGAAACTCTCCAAACTACATCTCATGTGCAACAAGGACAATGAAACCCTTGCTACTCAAAGTGTGTTGCCCAAGCCAGCAGCACTGGAACCATCTAGAAGCATGTTAGAATGCAGAGTATCAAGTCCTACTTACTGACCCAGAGTCTTATACAATATCCCCAGGAGTTCCACATTAGTTTTGAGGCTTGCTGCTTAAAAATAGTGCTATTCAAATTTTGGTACACTTCAGATTCACCTGAAAGGCTCACGAAAACCCAGACTGTTCAGTGCCAACCCCAGAATTTTTGGTTCATTAAGTCTGCATCTAGAATTTGCCTGCATAACCACTTTCCTAGTAATGCTGATGTTTCTTGTCTAAGAACCATTTTTGAGAACCTCAGTTGTTCCATCTTCTGGAACTTGAGTCCAGAGAAAGAAGGAATTCATGACTACCATCCAGAATTGGGCTCTGAAATGTCTTATTGAGGCAATTAGGAAGACCACCCTTGGACTCTGATAACTTATACCTCCAGGTGTTTATCAGTAGATGAAGCTTCCACCCTGTTCACCCTACCCCAGATTACAAGATATGGAAAGGGAAAGTATATTTCTTCAGTTCTTCACTTAATTCCAGTTCTGAAAACAGTGTAGGTGCTACTTAATATCATTATACTTTTTTTATTTAGAAGATCATAGTAGATCTTAGTCTTTAAAAGTCTGTGCATCCTTGTCTATGAATGGCAGAGTGGACACTGAGTCTCTTGGATTAGGCTGCATGTGCCAGCACAACTTGCCAGAAAAGGCTTGCAATGAGAAGGCATTGAACACTTGCCTAGCTACTAGTAAAATAACACTGCTACAGCAGAGTGGGGAGCTGAAGCTCTAAACCACGGTTCTTATGTGCAGATGAAAGAAAATTTAAAGCCAGACATAAAAAGTCAAGCAAGACAATTTTATTATGAGTGAAAATAAAGTAAGGCTCAAGCAGAGAACAACCAAAGAAACAATGTGGCTTCCAAACTTATTGTTGTTTGATGTTTGTCAGGAGAACTGGGGTCTACCTTCTGCAGTATTCACCAATCAGATGTTTATCTTCTTCACAACGGGGAGGAGATTTTGACCCGAGTTGGTCCTCTCTAGAACTGTCATGGCAACCATCAATTGAAATCACATCTAGAAGTCAATTCTAGCTTGGACTGGCATTCCGAACATGTTTATTTTGATTACTATTTAACAAGTTCAACTCATTATGTATAATGTAATATGATTTATGGCACATTAAGTGCTGGTTCTTAAAATGCATTTATCCTAATAGTTAAAAGTATGTGAAAATAAGAATAAGAAAAGAATATTTTTTACCTATATGAAGCAACTCTGTTCATCTAAGTATTATAAGTATGTTATGGTTTCGATTTTATTAGGCAATGCAGCATGGTCAGAGCAGAAAAGATTGAGCTATGAGAGCTTTAGTCTCATCAGTGGATTAATCCATTTGATGGATTATTAATTTGAGCTCACTACTACATGGTAACTGTAGGCAGGTGGGGTGGCTTGGAGAATATAGGTTCCTGGAGACTTGCCCTTGGGGACCATAGCTTATTTCTGGATCCTTGCTGTTTCTGTCTTAGAACCATGTAATGAATGCTCTGGAAGTTGTGAGCCAAAATCTTTCCTCCTCTAAGCACACACACAAAAAAATGAACAAACAAAATACCAAAAACCAGTCTCAAAATAAAATAAGGGCTCAATCCCCAGTATCACACATACACACACACAAAAAAAAAAGAAAGAAAGAAAAAATGTTTTTTTTCCTTAAAATATTCTAGAATTGTCAGTTAAAGTGCTAAACTTCTAAAGTTTAAGAAGTGAAGGAGCTATGAACTCTGTTAATACGTGTTTATTCAAACTCACTTGCAAAGATGATGTACTTTCTCACTTATGTACTTATAATCACTTATCTTATCAAGCTTTTGGAATCACTATCTTTGAAAAGATGAGTGTTGTCTATCCCTGTCTATATTTATATCTCTTTCTCTATATCTATCTATCTATCTCAAGAAATATGGATCTTTGTGCCAAGAAAAAGCTCAGAACTAACACACCTGTCTCCCTCCCTCCCTCTCTCTCTCTCTCTCTCTCTCTCTCTCTCTCTCTCTCTCTCTCTCTCTCTCTCTCTCCCCCTCACTCCCCTTAAAGGAACAAAACAAGGCCAAGGGAGAAAGGTTTTATATTATCTGCATAATTGCCTGCCTATGACCTCTTCATTCTGCCTGAGCAGAACAAGCCCTGTGTAAGACAAAAGGCTGAAACCAGCCCTTAAAGCTTCAATTAGTATCACATTGTTAGAAGTTGCAGCTGGTTGTTAAATGTTACTGCACTTTCCTTCTTATGTGAACACTTTCTTTTCTACCACTGCTAATTGCTTTGATAAGTTTTCTCTAATGATGCACCTTTGTCCTTCATCTTACTCAAGAGCAGGAAAAAGATAAGGTAAATCACTGAAAACAGGTAAGGAGTTACACAGGGAACTTTAATAATATAAATTACTGTCATTTCAATTCTCTGGTGACCTTTGTATGTTTTATGCAAAGAATAATGAACAAAAATATCTTGGAGAAATTGTCTGAATTTGTCCCATATACATAGAAATTTTACAATGATACTATTAAGGGATTGGACAAGGTGGGAAAGAGCAAGAGAGGACTAATTTCTGGAAAATCTTCTTATAATGAGTCCATTTGGCAACTTAGCAAGTACATTTTTTTTCACTCAGATGCCAAAAGAATCTGGATTTTAGCAAATTCTATGCTGTGGGTAGAATATTAGAATGAGTTGCCTCAGGATGTTCTTTTTACACAAATCAATAAACTTAAATCAGAGACTGAGCAAACTCAAATCTTTCCTGGACTCCTTGTCCTAGGAGCTACCTATTTTCTCTGACTATAGTATTAGCTTTTGGGCTATCTATCCTTAGTTATGAAAAAACTGTCCACAAAATTTACAGCCTTATTTGCTTTGTGCTGTCCCAATGTGGGTAGAAAACCCAAGAAAGATTTAGAAGGATTGAGTGTTGTTTGAAAGAGAATAGGATGAATTTTGTAAGAGTTGACCCCCAAACCATACCCTCCTTCAAAGTAGCAAGTGATGTGTAGAAGGAAGAGAGGGGACAGGTTCCAATTCTCTATCCCAAACTTGGTTTTTAATCTCAGACCTCTTGTTATGTCAGTGAAGCCAGGATGCTATAAGAAACCAGGGCAAGGGCAGTGAGTCTCAAGTCCCTTTAACTATTTATTAATTGGATGGATAATTGGATGGCTGATAAAGTCCTAAATGACCCTCTCTTCATCTGTAAATGAAAATTAATATTACCTACCTCAACTGGTTGTAGGGGTCACACTTCTCTATGAATGTAAATATATCACTCATGGTGATCACTCTCAGTGCACTGAAGTAAGTTTTGGGAATGCAGAGATTTGCAAAGATTTCCTTATTGCCCTGAGACTTTCTTAGAGAAAATAAAAGTAGATAATAAATGCATTGTGTTCAGTAGCAATAAAGCAGACCTTCAATAAAATCTCCTTTTATCGCTGTACAAGCTATTCTGGGCTAACTGTATTCTTAAAATCTACAAACACAAGAATTCATAGAGGGAAAAAAAAATCAACTTTGGATCCCAGCATACATATTACTTTTGAAATGTAAAAGGCCTATGAAACTTTAAGGCAGTGATTTATGGCACATAAGGATTCTCAAAGCACTTAGAGTCCTAAGATCTCTCTCTGGATCTTACACTCATTAACTACCAAGAATATGACATTCCATCCCATAATAACCACTCTGGATATGTCTTTATTTGATGCGTGAAGAAGAAAAATCATCATTGATAAAAGTTTCATCTGTTCATTTCTTCTCATGTAAGGCAGCCCCTGAGTGGGTCTCATAATACGCTTTTGCATCTTATTTATGCCTTATTAAAAAAGTGAATTTGGGCAATGTGATGTGTGTGTTGAGCAAAATGATAAAACCATAAGCTCTGTACAATAATTCCTGTAGTCTAAGAAATAGATATATCAAGGCATTTTGCTTCTGTGAATTATAATGCCAAGGTTCCCCCATGTGGCTTTTCCTTTTTTGTAGCAGGCTTGTTGATAAAGCCTAAACTGTTTGTGTTTGCCACGAGGGGGTGGGGGAGGAGATGAATAAGTTATTAGAACTGTATGGGCAAATCTTCACTCTCAGCAAAAAGTAGCCTATTTATGGGACAATCTTAAAGGGCGGGATATTTTTCATTCTGACCTTTAATGGCACAGGAAAAAAAAAATAAGTATAGAAGGTTTCATGAAGAAAAGTGTAGATTTCACTCTGGTGCCAATTTGGACTTGTATTCGCATCTTTTCTCATTAGATTGAGTTAAGGATAATGAGTTCCTAGTTTCACCTTTGCCATGTTCTTACCTTCTTCCTCAATTCCTCTTAACAGAAGGTATCACTCAATGTGCATTGAAATCTTCTTGATGTGAACACAGCCCAGGTCTTTAGAGGGCACTGGGCCAAGGTCACTCAGGTCAGAACACAATGTACCAGTTTCTAATGGCAACAGGAAGCTAAGAAAACTGTTTCTGTTTGGAACCAAATCAGAAACCTGAGGGAGTGCTCACTAAACATAATGACTGCATAATTCTCTCAGATCAAACAGTGCTGAGACTGAGTTTTGGTGGGGAGAAGGAAAAAAGCCTGACTGACATAAGCTAGAAGATTCATTTTTTAAATTATTAATGCATATATTGTTATTTCTAAAATAAATTATACTTCAGTTTACAAGCAGAATAAAAATAAATAAATCCACACTCAGATATCATTGTATTCTGGTGAATTAATTCAACTATTTAAAAATAGGTATTTGTTATTGTGAGAGAGACTGTGGGGAAAATGTCATGCTCATTCATTGCCATGGCAGCAGCCTTTGGGACAGATATATAAGCTTTTTCACTAAATCTGGACAGTTATACTATGGAAGTAATTCAAATTGAGGCATAAAGCTATAGGCATTAAAATATTTATTGCTATATGACCTGTGACTATAAAATTTAAATGAACTTGTGAATCCAACAATAGGTGAATAGTTAAATCAATTTGGTAGGTTAACTGCATAGGGTATTACAAAGTCATTAAAACTAATTATGAATACTATGTAACAGCATGGAAAATATTTATGATAGACTTAATTGAAAAAAGCAGAATATAAAATTATTATGGTTGCTGTAATTCCAACAACATTCAAAGACTGAAAGTGGATATAGAAAAATGATTTTAAAAATTTATGGCAGTTGGATTAAAAGTAAATTTTTTTCAATATTGTATTTATTTGAGTTCCCTTAAAATTATTAAAACTTTTTGGAGAGGTGGGAGAGATTCAAATTATCTAAAAGCTTGAATGAAGTCAGTTACTTGATCTAAAAAAAAAAAAATGCTCTTTTTCTTTGCAACATTTCAGTGTCGGGAGCAAGATATGTCTTCATTCAAACTATACTCGATATGTCTAGCTAAGAAATATTGGGCTAGTATTCCAACCTCAGTTTCCCATCTTAAATGGAGATGATAATCATACTTAATCTTTATAGTCTTACTGTGAAGATTAACACAAGTGAAGAGCATACTTAATAACTGCTCAATACAGGTTAACTATTAATATAATTTCAATAAAGCAAAAGTATGAATGCCATTGGGAATTTGGAACTAAGGTTACTGCAGGAAACTGCTTAATTCAATTTTAAATTGCCAAAGTTCCTTAATTTAGAGTGGTGGGATGCAGTAGGAAATGGAGGGTAATTAAATGGAGGTGTCGATTGTAAAATGTCAGCAGTTTCCTACACATTTGTAAACCAAAGATAATGTTGACGGACTAAAATAGTCAAGAAAACTTTTTGCAAGGCTAATTTAACCAAAAGCATGATCTATGACAAGATAAACAAAAACGGAAATCTCTTTATACTCCATCTGGGAGTTGCTGAATAAAATTACAGATGCAAATTAAGCTCACAGTTTGAAAATGCACCGATCCATTTTGGTTTCTTTCCACACTGCCTCTCCTTTCTCAAATCACCATAACATGTGTGGTCTTTTGTGATGACATTGATTAACCTCACCTGAAAAATGTATGGCTCTGTTGCTAGATACATGTTCATGGAAGACATTTACAGGCCAAAGCCCCTGGACAATGTTGCAGAATTGGGAACTGGAAGTGCTTCTTTCTCAGTGATTTACATATATTCTGAAGCTTGGGTTCCCACCACCAGATGGATGGTTTATTTCTTCCTGGGTTTTAGGACACAGTGCTCAGGTCTCTACATGATTTGGATACATCATGTCATTCATCCCCCAGTCTCCAAAGTGTAGGCTTCAGATAGGCTTCTTGTTTTTCATGTCAGAGCAAGACATTAAATTATCATAGACTAGTAACCTATTGCACTTATTTAGAAATCTTTAGTGAACAAAGAGTGTGTGTGCACAAAGGAGTGAGTAGGAGAAAGGGAAGTGTGATATTGAGAAAACAAGCAATTATATACATATATATTTGTAGACACTTTTACCTCTTGGTCAGGCAGAAATCTAAGAAATACAATGACATTTGGTTGGCAAGACTATGGGGAGATCGGCACTTACGTAGTTCTGATGTAACTGAAAATTGATACAACCTACATGGAGGGCATTTTGACAATAGCCATGAAAATTACAAATATGGATTCCCTTCCAGTCCACAGGTAGCCCCGGTTGATTGAGCTTTTCTTGTCACGTGGTGTCAGGTACCAATCACTCTGCCTGCCTGATGCAGCCTTATGCATGGGTGGGGATCACACATGTTCTTGCTCCACCCCTTACTCCCATCACATTCGGCACAAGCTCCTTTCTATTCATTCACCAGAGGCTTCTCTCTGGGCTTCAGTGCAAGCAGGCATGTGGAAGCTTCTGGACTCCACTTCTGTGATGCCTAGGAGCTCTGGAGATAAGAGTTATCCTGAGAGGAAAGGGGCTGATTCTTGTACTGCTCCAGGGACATTGCCATTATTCAGTGTGGAGTGGAGTTTAGGATCAAAAAATGACAGGAGGTGGTTGTTTCTCATTTCAGACACCATCTTGCTCCAGAAAAATTTACACTTGCCATAGGATCACTTAACAATGTAGTAATTCCTGTCCCTATTCTCTAGAGGAGATTCCAGATGGCATAAAGGTAACATTCTCCTGTCAACGTCTAGAACATTCTGGATATTCTGGGCACTAAACAAGTTGCAGGTACTTCTTATTCATCTATCCATGTTCTATTACAGTAAAGCAATTAGCTGGATGTCCTAAGGTGGGATAAATAGAGTCAGGTGAAGGGTTGCTGGGTTGAAAGAAGTGATAATTCCTAAGGTTGACTCCAGGGGCTGCAGGGATGTGGAGATGGGTCCCCTAGATGGGAGAGGCTTCAGGAGACCACAGAGCTTCTAACAAATTAAGCAGATTTGTGTGTGTGTGTGTTTTTTAAATGAGTCGAACAATATCATATCTTCCCCAAGTTAAGTGCAGTCTCATTTCTTGTGGCCCAGGAAGGTACATTTGGTAAGCCTCTGAGAGTCCCCAGGGAGCAAGGAATTCTACTTCTGAGGGGTTCTGAGACCTTTTTACCTTTGCCAGCCCTTCCCCGGTAGGTCATTGCACTGAGCTCACAGGTAGTCATTACCTGAGGATATAGACAAACCTACCACATGCAGTCTTAGGGGAAGCTCTGAGGTTCCTGTGGGTGTCTCTCCAGGGTAAAACTGCCTACGGGTAGATTGGCATTGAGAAGAAGAAGCTCGTTCAGTTTGTGGGTTTTGGATTATTTTATTTCTCTCTTTTTTTTCATAAGATATTTTTGGAGTAACTGTGGAATACCAGGCCCTGATGTTGGGGTCAAGACCAGCTACATAAGTGGCAGGACCCAGTGTAAATTGAGAATATGGAAATTCTTGTTCAAAAACAAAGAAAAAGTTCTAATAATACTAAAATATGCAACTTTTCCTTTCTTCTGCAGTCTCTCAACTTCTAAAGTCTTTAATTTGCTACTTAATGTTCTAGGTAAATACATATTTCATTTTAAGTTTTAGAATGAATTTTGTCATTTAGCACTTTATCTTGCAATTCCAGCTTTAAGGGCAAACATAAGAGCATTTAACTTGTATGTGAAATCACTAAAATTATACAATCTGCATTCCATACTTGCGTATACATATGTATTCCATTTTTACCAGAAGAGTAGAAAATGTTTCACAAAAACAACTCAACTGCTTTTATTTTATTCTTGACATGTTTGTATTCTTAGAACACTACCCTCAGCTTATGGATGAGGAAGGAAGAACTGAAATTAAAAGGACTTTGGGTTGTCCTACTTTTCTTTTCTTTATCCACCATTGTCAAAACAAATAGTTGCCTAATATGAGAACATGAGTAAGAAAGGACATGATAAGGTTTATAGTTGTGTTTTATGACTGCTGTAACAAATTAACCCAAATTTGTTGGCTTAAAATAATAAATTGATTATTATACAGTTCTAGAGGTCTGAAGTCTGAAATGGGTCTCACTGGGCTAAGGTCACGACATTGGCAGGTCTGCCTTCCTTCTGGAGGTTCTAGGGACAAATCCACTCCCTTTCCTTCTCCAGGACTTCTTCTTTCAGAGCAAGCTCCTGTTTGATCTCCTTGGCATCTTGTGTGGCCGCTTGCATCTGGCAGGGTCCCCACTTATTCAGTTATACGCTTGCTTGTACCCACTTCTAGTCTCATGCAACTCTCATGAGTGGGTCCACCACAATTCTGTACTCATGGGGCACACAGACACTCTGTGCAAATGAGGTGTCTAGGAATTGGGAAACCACATGTCACATGCATCTCTTTCACTCACAGGCATGCTCCATGTCCCAGAACACTCTATGGAACAACACAAATCCAAAGATAAAAATATTAAAAATGTCAAGATAATGACAGAAAAACTTAAAACCAGATTGAGAACCCTTTGGAGGATGGGCTCTGTGAGACTGCACAGTTCAGGTGCCTGTGAAGCCAGCCCTGCAGCATTGAAACCAAAGGCAACTTTCAAAAAGGTAATATCAGAAAACAGTAAGACAGGCATAAGTCAACAATGGAAACAGAATCGTGACTTTCACAATTACCTTAATCATCCATTTTCACAAATCAACAAAAACATACACATACCTTCCCATACTGGTTGTTCATATTTACCATAATTCACTCAAATATGGCTAAAAAGGAGCAACAAATGGTTTCCATGGTATTCTATGGGGTCTTTTCTTCAAGTGAAATTTGGACCAGTTGTTTGTTGATTAAGAAACAAGAAAAAATCCTTAAACTGGAAAAATAATTTTTCATTTTATTAAATTTTAAAAAATGGAGGTAGAGTGTGATAATTTGATTTACATTTACAAAGTGTAATGATTAAATAAATAAGGCAATTAACAATTACATCTTTTTAAACACTTATCATTTTTTGTGTGTAGGGAAACTTCAAACTCCTTTTTTCTAGTTCTTCATAAAATATAATAAAGTGGGGTACAGAGGCCCATGCCTATAATTCCAGCTACTTAGGATATTGGAGCAAGAGGATCACAAGTTTGATCACAGTCTGAGCAACATAGTGAGACCTCATCTGAAAAATAAAAAATGAAAAAATATAATAACTGTTTTAAACTACAGTCACCCTACTGTACTTACTGTAGAATGATAGTACTTTTTGCTGTTATATAACTATATGGAAGTTACTTTTAAATACATAAATACCATAAAGTAAATTATGTAAGTTTCCATTCATTGGCAATCTTTTGATACAGGCTTATGGTTATTCCTTTGTGTATAGAAACTCTGATTGGCATTCCAGATCTTTCTCATATAAATCACACCCATGATGCATAATCTATGATTTCCAGTTCCAGTTGCTTGAAATGATCCAAGACATTTAAAGACGTTTATGAGCACTTACATACAATATTGGTGCAATCTGAGTTCAGAATCCAGTTTTACAATCTCCTCCCCAAGATTTTATAGTTACCCACACATAATTCAACAGAATATTTTATTTTGTAACTGGCATTTAGGGAGTCTTTTCAAATTATTCAAGTGTATTTTCAAAGGGATAATAATATTTTTAAAAATTTATATCTCATTGCTTTATATAATAGTTAATTAAAGTCCTGATTACCAAAATATGGCTGGCATAAATATCTAATTGAATAATCTGGTAAATACAAATGCTATATAAAGTTTGAGAACCAAGAGAACTGACTTTGGTAGGTGCATGTCTTCATTGGGAAGAGTGAAACTCTGCAGAATGGCAGATATTCATTGAATAGCCATGAACTCTCAGAACTGTGCTAACATCACGTCTTATGTGAAGAGTGTCAGTTCTTCATGTTTTATACAGAGCATGGAAACCATTATTTCATTTGGACATGTGGTTGTGGGAAAATTGCTTTAAAATACTTCTATTTAAAATGAGTGTCTTTGACAGATTCAATTTTCTTAATTTTTTTATATAAAATTCAAGGTTACTAATGAAGACTCTGTTTGTTCAATGTTGTTTTTAGGTGTCATTTTTTCTGTAACTACCTCCCTACCCCCAGGTGGACAAAGTTACTCCCTGGACTCTGACCTCCTATACCGTCTGACATAGCATTGATCATGTATTGAATTATCTGCCTTTCTGCCTCACTTGGTACATAGAAGATGTTCCATAAATATTCCATGGACTTTTTTAAACACAAAATGGAGTTTTGCTCTGAGTCTCTCCTTTCCTGGTTATGTAACCTTACTATTTTGAATACTTTGATTATATCATCTATCTTTATTTGTATTGAGCCTTCATTCTTTTGCTAAGTGAAATTACCAAATCTTTCAGTGTAGACACAGTGCTTAGAGCCTAGAACATGGAAAATTCTTTATGTATTTGCTATTATCATTTCTTCATCTATATATAAACTTTCATCTTAAATGTTGTTTTGGATAAATCTCACTTCCAATCATTTTTTTGTGTGTGTGTCTGTAGGGGCTGATTTGCAAGCATAAAGTAGATTGTTAGCCTGCTATTACCCTAAGCCCTCAATCATTACTTCTGTAACTTATCTCAGTAATAAGTTTTTCAAAAATTTTGATAATAAATGACCATTTCAATGATCATTTTTATACTTTGGTGAGAAAGGTACAAAAAGTAATAGTGTCAACTGGAAAAAAATTGAAGGAAAATAGCATGTTCCATTATTGAAAAGTATATAATGAATTTAAATATGCAGACTGAATAAAGTTCCAAGTGATCTGTTCATTAAGTTTTGATTTCCACAGGATTAAATCTTTCCTTGATATTAAGTAAAACAAAGAAAAAGGCAGATGAACTCCTTAATTTCAGTGCTAATATTATGAGAAGAGCTAACAAATTTAATTTGAGCCATGACCCTAGTCTAGAATTATCTATCTCACTAATTGCCTCTCACAGCATTAAGGTTCAGGGCACACTTCATCCTCATACACATCTATGCCAATCAGCTTTCCATCACTGCACAAACACCTGAGATCATCAGCTTATATGCAGGAAAGGTTTATTTTGACTTATAGTTTTAGAAACTTCAATTCTTAATTGGTTGGTCCCATTGCTTTAGAATCTGTGGTGAGGCAGCACACCGAGGCAGGAACATATGGTGAATCAAAGCTGCTCAATGGCCCGGAAGCAAATGAGAGAAAGCAAAAGAGGTGAGGAGTCTTATGATCCCCTTTGAGGGCATTCCTCCAGTGACCTAAAGATCTTCACCAGGCCCCACCTCTTAAAGGTTCTACCACCTCCCAGTGGCACTTTCCTGGGGACTAAGCCTTGTTAACACATGGTGGACATTCAAGATCCAAATTACGGCAACATACTTTATACACTGAGCCTTGAACCACACTCCAACCTGTTTTTGAAAATTACACATGCTGATTCTTAACTCTCCTGGCATTACCCTCTGGTTTAATTTACTCTTCCATCTTGAACATATTTCAGGTTTCTCAGCATGGTAACTTCTTACTTAGCTTATTTCCAAGTTGATCTAGTTAATCATAAATTCTATCCACTACAAATTCTTATGAGGCAAAAATGTACATTATAATTTTCATGCTGCACAACCATCATGGTAAGCCTGGTAGAGTGTCCATGGTGGCTACAGCCAACTGCACAATTCTTGTGCTTTCTGTGGAACCCAGCAATGCTGACATTGGTCTGGTCACTGCTACCTGCAAGAACTCCTGGATGATTTTTAAGTCTTAGCTTATGACATTGACATTAGCTAAGAAGCCAGACTGTATGACAAGAAGTCATAGGGAAGGGAGACAAGAGATGACCATGACCAGATTAAGTGAGTGGGAAGAAGCCAAGGGAGTCAAGAGGGAAAACATTTTCCAAAGAAGGTGAAGCACCACCAGGACACTTGTGTGGTTCATGATTTTGCCACTGACTAATGCTACTTTGGTATTTAGGTTAGTCACAGTCTCCATATTTTCAAACCCCCAACTTGGGATTTGAAATATATAAGTCACACAAACAGTGTGATGGAGTATTTAAATCATGTTTGGTCCACAAAAGCTAAGGGCCATACATTTAGACAGTATAATTAACTGTAGGGCAAAACAAACAGTGAATGAAAATAGCTCATTCCTCATTTGCATGTTGGTAGCAACCATCTCCTTACTTTTTGTCTATCCTGAGTGACAATTTTGTCTATTTTAAGTGTGAATTAAGCTTATGTTGCCAAAATAAGTTTTAAAAGACTAAAGATGCACAAATAGACCTCCGTAGGAGATTCTTCTCTGAGTGCTATAGGTTTCATATGAGCAAAAACTGTTTTAAGACCCTTGTTTTGAGAGGGCAAAAGAAATACAGTCCTGATACATAACAGGGCAATATTATGTTCCTAGGTATAAAGCACTCACATAGTCAGGTGAGTGTGGTGGCCTGTAATTACAGCAAATCAGGATCCTCAGGCAGGAGGATCACAAGTTTGAGGTCAGCTGTCTCAAAATAAAATTTTTACCAACAGGATTTTAAAGAGAAAAAGCTCAGTGGCAGAGTGCTCACTTATCATGTGCAAGGCCCTGGATTCAATCCCTAGAACTGCAAAGTTAATAAATAAGTAATAAAGTACTCAAGTATAAACTGTGATGAGGTGGGGGATGAAATAGAGGATGGGAGGACAGCAACAAACCTTTTATTTTCCTCAGTACTTTGATAAAAAGTTGTCCTTCTGCCTGAATACTGGCAGAGTTCTATCACAGTTGCTTTGAGCCTCATGCTGTATCATCTTTGTTGGATATCTATATACTTCCCAGATATTTTCATTATACCTCCTTCATCAAAATCCAAAACCTTTTTAACATTCTTATTACATTACTAATCTCAACTGTCCTTTCCCGAGTAATTGGAAGAAAATAACTTTTGGAAATAAGGTGACTGTTATGTTTTAGATATTAAGTGTTCCCCAAAAGCTCATGTAAAGCTAATGTAAGAAAGTTTAGAGGTGAAATGTTTGAGTTATGACAGCCTTAACCTAATCAGTACATTAATTCCCTGATGGTGAACTGGATGGTAACTATAGGCAGGTAGGTTGTGGCTGGTGTAGGTGGGTCCCTGAAGGTGTGCCTTTGGGGTGTCCTTGTTTAGTGGTGATATCTCTCTTCCTTTCTCTCTGCCTCTCTCTGTCTCTCTCTCCTCCTTCCTGAAGCCACATTTCCAGCTGCTTTCCTTCACCACTCTCATCTGCCATGGTGTTCTGCCTCATCCTGGGCTCAGAGCAAAGGAGTCTATGGACTGAGACCTCTGAAACCATGAGACCCCAAATAAACTTGTATGCCTCTGAAACTGTTCTTGTTGAGTCTTTTGATCCAGATGCAAATCAGCATGTTTGCTGATTAAAACAGGTGAAAAATTATTTCTATTTGACAGGGACACAGAGCTTTCGGTGCTATACCTACAACAGTTCTGTGCAAGAAGGAATGAATTAGTCATCCTACATGAAAAATAAAAGGACCTCAAATTGAGATGGTGGGTGAGGTCTTCCTCTCACTAAATTCCATGAAATGTCAAGAAGGATATTTTTAAATGACAGTAAATTTGTAACTTGTTCAGGAAAACAAAATAAAGAAAGAACTCCTGAAGGCAGCCAAGATCTAATATAAACAAAAATAGCTTAGAAATCTTTAAAAATCAGCTTAGAAGGAAAAGCCTGTAAGGGACAGAAAAAGCTGAGGACAATCTGAACTCAAAATTAAATGAAGATAAGAAGGTAGAAGAAGTTCCAAGGCAGTAATTAAGGTGTATAGTTAGAGATGTATACTCAAAAGAGCACAGCTATTTGCCCCTTTAATACCATCACAAATCTGTATTAAACACTGAGCAGCAGTCATGTAGCAACAGGCTACAGTAACTAATATGGGCACTGAGGCCAAGGAGAGAGGGCTGAGCCTCAAGAAGCAACTGAAGAAAAACTCACCTACCAAGACAAAGTGCTAAAATCAATCTTAAGACAAGTGTATGTTCACACACATACATTTACACACACACATGCACACATATAACTTTTTTTTCATTGATCCACATAAATACATACTCACATATCCTATATCAAGTACAGTTATTAATTAGGATACATTGGAAATATTCAAACCAAGATCAGAGACAAGGTAAGGTACACACTAATTCCATGACTACTTAGTATCATACTGGAGTTGTCCATTAATCAAATAAATGAGATAAAACAATTGTAGCTATTAGAAGAAATAAATTTTTTTTTTTCAGATAGGATAGAATGCCTAGAAAATGGTAGGTAATCAATCATAAAACTAATTCAAACAATAAAAGCTAAGTATAAAGTTAACATAAAAATAAGTATGTCACATATACTAAATGATATGTAAATAGAAGAACTAATAGGAGAAAAAACTCAATTTATAATAACAATGAAATCAATTCAACAAAAAATAAACCATGAAAACTTAGAACTAAACAAGTGCCATTCATAACCTATATAAGCTGTAAAATGCCTTCCTTCCCTCCTTGTTCTATTACGGACATCTCAACATCATCAAAATACCAATTCTCCCTAAGTTATCAATCTTAAGATAAATTGTGTATTCATGCACACACATTCACACTCACATGCATACACATAAAGTTAAAGTACCAAGAAGCTTTATTCTAGTTCTGATAACTTGATAATTAAGTCCATATTGAATAATAATAAAGATGCTACTATGACTATTCTGGGAAAAAAATCTGTGAAGGGGCCTGGCCCTACCATAGTAAAATCCCATAAAGCCATAATAATTAAAACAGTGTAATGGTGCATGAGGAAATGACTAAACCAATAGTATGGAAAGTCTAGAAGGACAATCAGCATTGAATGCTAGTGAATAATGAAAATGAAATATCAAAACATTGGATGATATTGGGACAATTGGCTAGCCACTTGAAAAAGAAAAAATTAGATTCATTTCTCAGACCATATGCAAAAATAGAATCAAATTAATCAAAGATCTAAATGTAAAACAGAAAAGTCTATAAATAACAAAAGAAAGCATAAGTAGATTCCTGTATAATTTTGGTGCAGAAACTTTCTCACCATGATTCAAAATGTAGTTGCAATAAAAGATTGACAAATTGACTACATTGTTTTTGCATGTATGGCAAAACAAACAAACAAAAATCCTGAGAGAAAATCAAAAGGAAAATGGCAAATTTAAGAAAAAATATTTGAAGCATGCATCATAAATATGATGACACACATAGTATGTAAAATGTAAATGTTAAGAAATAAAAAATCAGCCAGTGCATTGGGACACTCCTATAATCCCAGTGGTGGGGGAGGCTGAGGCAGGAGAACCACAACTTCAAAGCCAGCCTTAGAAACAGCAAGGTGCTAAGCAACTCAGTGAGATCTGTCACTAAATAAAATACAAAATAGGGTTGAAGATGTGGCTCAGTGGTTGAGTGCCCCTGAGTTCAATCCCCAATACCAAAAAAATAAAAACAAAATAAAAATCATATAAATATAGTCCATAGGCATACAAGACAACAAAATGACTTTTAAACCTGTGAAAAAATATTCAACTTTACTCACAATTAAGAAATTCAAATCCAAACTCTATTCACATAGAGTATAGCATATCTCATCCAAGAGATTGGCAAATTTTAAAAATATTTACAATGCATTCTGTCAGAGAGACTATGAGTGAATAAAAGCTTTTATACACTGGTTATTGGTAGAAAAGAAAAATGGGACAATTCCTGTAGAAAAGAATATGTAGAAAGAATATGACAAAAACTACATACACATTTACCTTTTGACCTAGAAATTTTACTTCTTAGAATTTACTCTGAAGATACCTTTTAAACAATATGAAAATACATATGTGCATGGTCAACACAGCATTAATTGTAATTGAAAAGTATTGGAAGGAACCCAAATATCCAAGTAGGAGGTGAGTTGAACCAACTGTGATATACACACATTGACATACTATGAAGCTATCAATAAAATAGAAACTTCTCTATGAATTGATACTGAGTGCCTTCTGTTAACTGAAAAAAAAAGCAAAGTGAAAAAAATTGAAGAAGGGGTACAGGAAGGGAGGAATTGGGAAAGGCTGATCAATGGGTACAGTTAGGAGTAAGAAGTTCTGGTGTGATAACGCACAGTGGGGTCACTATAAACAGCAACTATGTACAGTATGTTTCAAAAAGTTAGAAGAAAGGTCTGCAAACATTTTCACCATAAATTGATGATAAATGTCTCTGGGATGGAAAAGTTTAGATTGATTTAAACAGTGCACCATGTACATCTGTATTAAAACATCACATGACACCCCACTAATAAGTACAATTGTTTTGTTTTTATGTGCCAGTTAAAAATAAATTTAAATTGAGAATATAAATCCCTTCACCTGTTAATATTAATAACTTTTGGAATGAAAATAATATTATCTAAAACAACAAAAAATTAGAAGAGAGCCATTGTTTTACATTTCTTCAAATCTCTTCAATGTCTCTGTTGATGAAAGGAAGCTGGCATCTCAAATCTTCTGTAGTCAATCTGTTTCCATATGTTGTTTTGGTTGAAGTATTTGGAGAACCCAAACTCACAAGGAAATGTAGTTGAAAAAAGAAGGGGTATTTTAATAGCTTTTTCAGATAATTCTGGAAATTCTTCTACACCAAAATAAGTGGTAGTTCCTGAAAGATTGTTTGCAATGTGAAATCTGAAATCATATTAATGAGAAGTTTGTGGTTTTACATTAAAATCACATGGAGACAATTACAGAGGGTAGATGATATTAAAAAAGGAGGAGGAAGATGAGGAGGAGGAGGAGGAGGAAAGGGAAGGGGAAGGGAAAGGAGAAGAGGAGGAAGAAGAAGAGGGAGGAGGAGGAGAAGGAGGAGGAGGAAGTAGAAAGGGAAGGGGAAGGGGAAGGAGAAGAGGAAGGAGGAGGAGGAGGAGGAGGAAGAGGAGGAGGAGGAGGAGGAGGAGGAGGAGGAGGAGGAGGAGGAGAAGGAGAAAGATGACCATCTATAAGCCAGGGAGAAGCTCCTAAAACATATCTTTCCTTCAGAAGAAATAAACCCTGCAGACACCTTGAATTTAGAGTCTTAGCCTCATGATCTGACAATACATTTCTGTTCCTTAAATCACTCAGTTTTTTATACTTTGTTAGAGCAACCCTAGAAAACCAGTACAATGGGGATGGTGAGGGGAGGGATGGCAGGGTATGTTTGGGGTTATCTACCACTATTTAATGAGCTGTGTTGGTCAGCTTCAGCTTTCCATATTTACAGTAAACACCTGAGATAATCAAGTTATGAAGATAAAGGTGTTTACTTTGGATCAAGTTCTGGAGAATTCAGGCCATGGTTGGTCAACAGTGTTGCTTTTAGGTCTCTAGTTAAGGAAGTACCTATTCACTTGATGGCTGTGTATGAAACAGAGACAGGAAGAGGAAGAGACCATGTTCCCACAATCCTCTTTGAGGGTGCTACCACAGTGATGGAAGGTTTCTCACTGGGTCCCACATCTTAAATATTTCACACCCTTCCAGAGGCACCAAGCTGGGGGACAGAGCCTTTACAACATGGGCCTTTGAGGGACATTCCAGACCCAAACTATGGCACAAACCATGCCAAAATAAGCAGAGTAATAAAACTTTAAGTTTTTCTGGGTCAAGAATTCTGACAGGGCACAGTGGCAATAATTGACCTGTGCTCCACCACCTCTGAAGTCTCAGTTGAGGTGAAATGAATGGTTGGAGGACTGGGACAACTTAACTGAAGCAACATGCTCAGGTATTTTTCAGATGTCATCTGTGGGAGCAGATGTGTCCAAGATGGCTTCTTCACACATGTTTGGTACCTGAGGATGGATGCTGGAGTATCTAAGGACTGGCATCATTATTCTTTCTAAATACAGTTAGTCTGGGCTTCCTTACAACATGGAGATTTGAGGTAATTGAACTTATTATACACATGTGGGCTTCTTTCAGAATATGCATTTCAAGAGACAGGAAATGGAAGAGCAAAACTGACCCCAACGTCACTGCTACCATATTACTTACTTTGGTCTGGGAAGTCACAGGACCAACCTTGATTCAAGTGGGTAGAGAGGTATATTCCACCTCCTGATGAAGAAGTAGCAAAACTTCATTGTGGAAAAGTATGTAGATAGAATATATTATGATTATCTTTGAAAAATATAATAAGCCACAGGTAGAAGAGACAGGACAAGGAGTAACATTTCTCTAAAAATACCTTTTCTTTTAATGTAGTTTTGTCTTTGGGAAGCATTTTGATGAGCTATAACATGGGTCAGCAAACAACAGCCCACAGACAGAATACAGCTTGCTATGTTTTCTTGTAAATAAAATTTTATTGGAACTCAGCCATGCACATTTGTTTATGTATAGTCTGTAGGTATTTTCATGCTAAACAAGAAAAGTTGAGTAGTAGCAACAGAGACCGTGTGTTCCACAAAATCTGAAATATTTACTAGCTGACCTTCCACAGAAAAAATAATTTTTACTGGTCCCTGTTCTACAAAGTAAAATTTAATTAATTAACTAAATCTACAGAGCTGGGAGGGGAAACGCACTATAAAGTTGCAAGCAAATAGTGACAAATAACCTACTTGTAATTCAAATGAATAACATTAACTACACTGAAAGGGAGGAAAAACAACTAAAGTAACTATTTGACTTAGTATGTGACTGTACACCTGCAGTCTAGGGAGAAAGGAACATTGCAGATTAGTCTTGAACTCTCTTGTGGGGTGTGTGTGTGTGTGTGTGTGTGTGTGTGTGTGTTGTGATATTCATGTAAAAAAATTGAAACTCTGTGCACTGCAGAATTGAGAAAATGAATAAATGACTGGGAAAGTGTTGATGACATGGAAAGTGCTGGACATCACCTGTAGGAAAAGGAGGCTACAAAATGGAAGGGAAAAGGGCTTGAGAAAAGCCCATTGGGGTGTGCTGAAGTTGGAGGTATATCCATGTGAGTCTATATCTACCTGCACATCTACATATAACCTCAATCTCCCAACTGTTGATACGCCTAGGATCATTGACACCCAGTACCAATAAGTCTATTTAGTGACCAAATAGCATTTTCTATTAAACATATCAGGGACTCCTTGGAGAAAGGGCAAATTCTAGAACTGAAGTAGGGAATAAGAAAAGCCTGAAATATCTTCTTGTGCCAGAAAATAAGGAAGTACTCAACAAATAAGTAAATAAACAAACTTATCAAAAGGATGCAAGACAGTACTTTTCAAAATTATCAATTTTATCAAAAGCAAGGAAAGTCTGAGAAATTGTCAGACCAGAAGAGGCTAAAGAAACATAATAGTTAAATGCAGTGTGGTATCCTGAATGGGATTCTGGAACCAAAAAAGGACATTGGGGAGATTAGTGAAATTCAAATAAAGTATAGAGTTGAGTAAATGTATCCATGTTGGCTTCTTAGTTATTACACAAAACTATAATAATGTAAGATGTTAATAATAGGGAAAATAAATGTGGGGTATGCAAGAACTCTGTTATTGTTGCTGCTTTTCTGCAAAATTATTCTAAAATTAAAATATTTTAAATGCACCTCAAAAAATGCTGATTTGAAGAGACTTTCATTGGCCAAATCCAGAATGAGATAAGAATGGATTATAGTCCAATTCATAAAATAGGAATCCACGAGTCCATACTGATGATTGATATTTTTAGTGACAAAGGAAGAACTTTTTCTCTCAGTGAAACTCCAATTGACAAGTGCGAGGGAATTGTGAATTGGAAATTCACTACTTTCTACCCATTAGAGATATGACTGCTTCAGAGGAGAATCATCAGTAGGTGATAAATCTATTGGGGTTAGAGTTTGATGAAGACTGGCATTTGCATGGTCTCCAGTGTCCTCCTGGAGACTGCATGATGTTTTCAATCATGCAAAATTTTACAATGAAAAAATTCAAGAAATATCTTAGATGGGTGATCAAACTTTGCATCTATGGTGAGGGACAAAGGGACATACAGTGTGCATGCATACAGATAAAATAACCTGATTAGGACACACGAGCTTATGTAGCATTCCAACCAGGGAGAAAAGGATATATAATAATGCAGAAATATCAAAATCCAAACTGAGGAACATTGTATAAAACAACTGGCCTACATTCTAAAAATATATCAAAGTCATGAAAAGGCAAAACAAAACCAAGGTAAAGAATTGCTTCTGATAATGGATAAAAGAGACTCAGCCACTGAGTGCAATACTAAATCCTGGGCTGCAAGAACAAAGATGCTATAAAAGACATTAGTGGGACAACTGATAAAAATGGGAATATGAACTGCAGATTAGATACAAATATTGTATCAATGTCAAATTTCCTGACTATGATAACTGTGGATATGTAAGATAATATCCTTTTTTTTTTAGGTAAACACATTAAAGAACTATTGAAAGTTAAAAGACTACTACACATGCAATCCACTTTCAAATGGTTCAGACAATAATATGAAAGGGAGTCAAAGAAAGACAAATTATAAACAAATTTGTCATATTAGCTGGGCACAGTAGTACATGCCTGTAATCCCAGCAGCTCTGGAGGCTAAGGCAGGAGGATGCAAGTTGAAAGCCAGCCTCAGCAACTTAGCAAGGCCCTAAGCAATTGAGCAAGACCCTGTCTGTAGATAAAATATGAAAAAGGGTTGGAGATATGGTTCAGTGGTTAAGCAACCCTGGGTTCAATCCCAGCTACCAATAAGAAAAAAAAAATTGTCATATTAGGTAAACCTGAGAAAAGAGGTTTGGGATATCTCTATATTATCCTAGCAAGTTTCCTTTAGGTTTGAAATAAAACCTAACATAGAATTGGAGAGGCAAAGAATATTTTCTAAAAAGGTACAGATGAACATAGCTAATCCAAAGTAAGTATTGAACAAATGTAAGCTTTATTTGTTTCCTAATTAATTTGATTAATTAAAAGTTATTGAAAAATGTGCCTACATTGAAGAAGAAAAAACTGTCAAAATTTTCTCTCTTTAGAAGGTAAGGAAAACAAACATTTGATATCCCAGTTTCTCCCCAAAGAAAGAAATATAAATATTTGAGGGTTTGGATCATAAACCATGCTTATATTGGCTTCTTTTACTTGGTAGCTACCAGCTTAAAAACCTCTGGAAGGAGATGTAACAAGGAAGTTTGTGGTTTCTTAAATAAATGCACTGAATAAATGGATTATGAACACACACACACACACACACACACACACACACACACACACACACAAGGCCCCGGATTGCTGGCCGATGGGTCAAGTGCATGTAAGTGCTATTTTTGAAGAATCTATGACATTAATCCAAAAGAATACTAAATCAGCATTAATATTCAGTTTCCCTTTTATAAACTGAGAAATGCCAGGAGGAGACTTCTGCTAAATGAATTAGGGAACCTTTCTTTCCTTGCAAAAACCTGGAGGAGTTTTACAATGCTATTCTCTTTAAGCACATCACTTTATTTGACCTCACTCAGATTAAAAGATACAGCACAAATTCACTTTCATTTGACAATCAGGTCAGGATTTGTGAGGCCAAAGCAACCTTAGAAAAAATCTCAGCTGCTACAGACATATATGACCGGCTTGACATACATCATATATTCTGGATGTGTGTCTCTTTAATAACCCCTCCACAACAAATTACTCTTCCAGAACATCCTTATGTGAAATCAACTTAGATATGTGATAGGTTTTTTTGTTTTCCTCCTATGTAAATTAATAGGATGGCTCCTTAGTTCTTACTGAGGAGTTACTGAGCTTTTACAGTTACTAAATTCATGATGGAAAAATGCACAAAAAGCACACTTTGTTTCACACAAACATTAACTGGGTGACAAAATACCAAACTCAGTCTTCCTTGCCACATCCATGGTCACTATTCCTAGGTTGGAGTCTCCTTGAAAATGAAAATGATAGCCTAGAACTCTATATCCTTATTTTGCATGTGCTGTGTCAGTAGTAAACCACATTCAACAGTGTAATTTTTGGATGTCTTTATTTTCTCAAACTGAGTACATTTCTACCAATACAGAACTACTCCAAACCACCATCTTTCCACACTTGGGCTAACATATCAGCCTCCAAACCGATCTCCTCCCTTCCAAACTTCCCCATCTATGGATCCTGTCCCATTCAGCATAAAAACTACCAGTAGCTTAATATTCAAATAAAATCTAAACCCGTGATCTCACTTCAAGGTCCTAGAAACACTGGTCCCTGCCTGTCTCATTAACTTCTCCAAAAACTCCCTCCTTTCACAATTATCTAGCCACACCATCCTTTCTTCAAATGTGCCAAGCCTGCCCTGGTCCAGGGTTCGGGCACTAGCTGCTCCTCTCACCTGGAATGCTACTCCACTTCAAATGGCTCCTGCTCAACACTTAGCTACTACTTAGCTATTACTTTGCAGCCTCGGTAAGATTTTTCCTGTCCACACCAGGTAAAGGAGTCCCTCCTGTTATCAACTAATGCTCCTATTTTGTTTACTTCAAAACTTACTGCTATCTACAATTATGTATTTATTTACATGTTTATCCCTCTTCTTTCCCTCATTCCCTAAGAATGTCAGTTCCATGAGCACAAAAATCTCTTGTAAATGGCTACCATGGTTTTCCCAGTATCCAGAATTGTCAGCACTCAATAGGTACTGGCTGAAAGAACGTATCACTAAATTACAATCACAAGTAAATCAATGATCAATTAATGTCCATTGTAAAATTATAATTCACTCAATTTTTTCTGGATTCAAAACCTTACAGGATACACACGCACACACGCACGCACATGCACACACACCTGGAACTAGTATAAACAGGTTTGGCAAAGTTGCAGGACACAAAGTCAATGTTCAAAAAAAGTTTCATTCATACACACTAAGAATGAATAATCAAAAACGAAATTAAGAAAACGAATTTGTGTATAGTTTCACCAAAGAATATAAAACACTTAGAAATAAACTTAGTGAAGGAGGTTAAGGAATTAGGAATTAAAAGAGACACAAATAAGAGGAAGAACAACCAATCTTCCAATCCATTGGAAATATTGTAAGTATCCATACTACCTAAAGCAATCTGTAGATTCAATATAAATCCCCAAAGGTGTTTTCTGCAGAAATAAGGGAAAAAAAATCCTGAAATCCTGGTGGAATCTCAAGGCACCCTGAATAAGCAAAACAATATTAGAAAAGATGAACAAAGTTGGAAGCCTAACACATCCTGATTTCAAAGCATATTACAAAGCTGCAGTAATCAAAACAATATTGTCCTGATGTAGAGACAGGTACAGAGACCAAGTGTCAAGATAGAGCCTTACAATGGGCCCTGGAGTATTTGGTCAAATCATCTTCAACAAGGGCACCAAGACAACATGATGGGGGAAAGAACCATCTTTTCAATGCTGTTGAGACAATGGGATAAACATATGTAAAAGTATGGAGTTGGACCCTGACACTGTGTCATATACAAAAATTAACACAGGATAGATTAAAACCTTCAGTGTAGGACCTAAAACTATTATGCTTCTAGAGAAAATAATAGGAGGGAAATTTCATGACATTGGATTTAGCAATTATGTTTTGAATATGGGCCTCAATATTGTAGTTACCAGTGTCACAGCTATAATTCACACAAAGCATGCACCTATGGTGGTGAAATATTATTGAGCCTGGGACACAGTATTTTGTTCTTCTTGAGGACACTGTTCCCACTGCATTCTAGAAAATTGTGTCCCTGGGGATTACTCAACAGGTTTCCTGTAAGTCACTCTGGATTGAACACAACTGATTATGTTTTTACTACAAGGAACAGAGAGTCATAAAACATTCTTCAGCTGAGGAAAAGCTGGTAACATCAAGCATAGCATATTCAAAGGGATTATACGCCATTACACAGAATAGAAAGTGTGAGGAAATGGTAGCTTGGAGAAACATGAATTTATTGTTCTCTCATATGAATGTAGGCACTCCAGGACCATTATCCGGATCCAAACTCCCTCCATCTTTCTGCTCTACCATGCTTAGCACTGGTGTTTATCCAAAAGGTCACCTCATGTTTCAAGGTAACTGCTGGAACTCCAGCTTTCATTGACAACATTCCAGGCAGGCAGTTGGTAGGAAGAAAAATGTAGAGTAAAAGGACATGAGTCTTTGAAGACATTCTCCAACTTATATTTCATTTGCTAAAGTGAGGAAATATTGTGTGCCTCAGCTGGGCATATTGCCCAGGAAGAAGTGATAAATGAATATTGGGTAAACAATTAGCTATCTCTGCTCAGTTAAAAATGGTAAATTTAGCTGAATTAATGACAAAATACATTTACTGTGATTGATTCACAGAATTGACTTTTATAGGTAGAGTATAAATGTTATTGACTCACTACATAAAATTCAAGTAAGATACTACATATTTCCTGAATTACATCTGAATGTGTTTTGAGTTACAATTATAAAATTGCACACTAAGAAGACTTGCAATGCTAATTAATAAAAATTAGCCAAGCAAACTGAACATTTCTTTAGGTCTCTAACCCAAAGTTCCTTAATAAAAAATGTGATTTAAATAATTAAAATCACTGAAGAGAATAACACTTTTGTTTCTTTAGTGTCTTTTTAAAGAAACTATTTTGGGATTGTTTGCTTTAAATCTGAGTGTTTGGTTGCACAGTGTCATGTTACAGAAATCAAGGATGGTAGGAGCATTTCTCAAAGGTCTAAAACCACTCTCCTTCATGAGATAAAGCTCAAATAGTGTTCTTAATTAAAGCAAGTAAAAAATGAGCCCATACCTTGTGACTTACATGTGCAAACAAGGGTCATCTTACAAAATAAACCCAGACATCTGGATATTTTCTTCTAATGAGACAGTTATTACTTTTTCTTCCAGAAATGGAGGCTGGAGGGCAGTAGTCAGGGCAAGGCACTGTCTCAGTGGCTAGTTTATAAACCTTGTGGATTTTTGTGTTTTTTTTTTTTTTTTTGCTTCAAGATTAGCCAACTTGATCAATAATGCATTCGTCAGACTCAGCTCTGAATGACTTTTCATTGTTTCTAATAAAGGTTTGCTGTTGGTTGTGGTGGTACAGGCCTGTAATCCCACCCACTGGAAAGGCTGCGTCAGGAAGATCACAAATTCGAGGCCAGCCTCAGCAACTTAGCAAGTTCCTAAGCACCTTAGTGAGACCCTGTCTCCAAAAAAAGGGCTAGGGATGTGGCTCAGTGGTAAAGTGCCCTGGATTCAATTCCTGATACTAAAAAAAAAAAAAAAAAAATCAGAGGTCTTTGACATGAGTAATTTCAGCCAATCAACTCATCTGACTCCTCAGATGAAGGACTAGAGAGACCATCTCTGGGTTCCCTTTCAGAATGACACTCAGTGAATCTATAATTCCTTTTGCCAACCCTTGACTCTAGGGCCTACATTTAGAAAATTCTGAACTTATGATTTAAAAATCTTTATTTCTCTTATTTCAACAAAAATATAGATGATCAAAATCCACATTAACATATGTACACAGACTTACACACACCACCTATGTGTATGTGAATGAAATAAATGAGTCTACATTTATATTCAAGATACATGGGAAATAAAAAAAGTTCTGTTAATCAAAACTTAAGGAGACTCTGAGTTAATTTATGTTACTTACCGTGGCGTCTAAAATCCAAACTTCTAAGTGGGAACGGAGATAGGAAAGGAAATGAATATTCATTAAAAAAACTACTCAAAGTCAGGCAATTTCTAGCAACTTCTGTTGTAAATCATCATCTTCTGTAAAGTGACCGCTCAAACAAATGGAATTTTAGTTAATTCAACTTTTAAATAGCACTGAGCTATTACCAACTTACTGCTAGCTCTGTTCCAGTTAGCACTCCCCTGTAGGGCTCACTCTCAGTCTCCAAAATCATTAGACATACCTATTCTCAAAGAACTGTGGGTATCAAGAACCAGGAAATACAGCTTTCCCTCTGCTATGTGATCCTCAGCTTGACTCGTCTGAAAAGGTCTAAATGTATTCTAATACATGTGTTCTTTATAAAGCCTAAATTGCTGCATTCCAAATATTCTTTACCCATTTCCACTGAATTGCAAACTTCATAAGCACAGACATTTCAAGTAACCAGGTCTGGAGTAACAGGGTGCTGCTGTTACTGCTGCCCAAAGCTCTGTATTTTGAACACAAAAATCTTTGATACTTGGGATAAGTATTAAATTTATCTGAGAGGTTTCAATTTTAAACCAAATCAGTGTTTCATTTCTCACTTGCTGGATTTTTCAAACTGTTTACAGATGAAAAGAACTCTGTGTGCATTGAACCATTCAATCCATTTTGGTCGGAAGCATGATATTTTCGTTTTCTACCAAAAGTGCCTGTAAATCCCAGGGCAGTCTCATGCTGCTTTTTCTTTAATGTAAATTACCTCTGTGGACTGCTACTTAAAAAGTTCAACCAGTAGATAAATTTCCTCCATCCCCTCCAGTCTTTCTGAGGGTAATTTCTACAATCTAGCAAAACCGGCTAGCTATAATCAGATTTCTATGTTTAAAACAATATAAACAACCTGATTTACACTGAAAACCATGAAACTCTTAGGGAATTATAGGCAGCTGAGCTGATCGCTCTGGGGGAATCAGTTGTTGATGTAAAGTTGTGCATATCCAGTTTTTTTCATATTTCTGAATTTCTATTGATGATCACAGAGGAAAAAGAAAAAACAAAAGATGGGTTAATACTTAGTGAAAGGAAAGTGAAAGATCGATAGACAGGTGAGCAAGAAACGAAGGATGGAGACCAGGCAGAGACCCACACAAAGGTTTATTTGTCAAAGCTGACAAATAAAGTCCATCCCTCAATAGAGTGGAGAGAGGCCCTGAGATGTCTGGGTGCTCAGCTTTTGTGGGGTAGGAGTTTTGGAGTTGTCTTGGTGCTGTGGGAGAGACTGGGGGTGCTTGCGTCAGAGCTAGCTGGGTAGGGAATAGCATGGGATTGGCTTAGGTCGATGGCACCATGGGGCTTTCCAGAGCAAAGGGGTCGTGTCCTTCTGGATTGGCTTAGGATTATGGTACCATGGGGTAGGTCACTAATGGGGGTGGGGGGAGTTCAGATAAGAGGAAGTACAAGAAAGGAAACTTACCTCATAAGATGGCGTTAACATTTAAGATGGCTGCTCAAATGTTAAATCAGGACCCTCTACTTGGGTTGCTCTATAGCTAATACCTGCAGATCAGAAGAAGATAGGGAAGATGTCAATGAGCCTATTCAGATATCATTGAGGAAATATTTTTCTGAAATGTGGAAAAAGAAAATAAAAGCCTACAGAATTGTCACAGACTCATGGAACCCTGGTAGAAGCCCACAGTAGCAACCTGCAGCTTCAAGACATCCTTCTGCCACATCCATGTCTCAGCAGTGGTTAGCAAGAAGCTTCTAAAATAAAAATGGGTACATTTAGGAGTGTGTTGGTTGGTCAATGTCAATAATGGTGCCCATTTCTGCTTTAGGAGATATTATGATTTTTTTTTTTCCTAATGTACCTCTACTGCTTCTCAGATAGCTCAACAATCTCTTATTTTAAAAAGTTTCAGCAAAGCAAAAGGAAGTAACATTAGGAAAAGACAAATAAGATGGGCACTTTGTTATCACTGCATGAATCACATAGTCTGCACCAGCTCTTTAAGTCAAATGTACTTTTCTCTCCCCCAATAAAAGGAGGGGTTAAAATGAAATGTACCTTTAAACAACCCCCTACAAGTACCTATCTGCTGTCTCATAGTTCCAGATAACTTTCCTTCCTAATGGATGGGGCTCATCTGAAATGCTCAATTGTGGCAATAGACATGGCACTGAGGAAATTGATGAATCTACCCCTAAAGAGTTTAGGATGAACAAAAGCAGTGTTTTGAAGGTGTTATAGGACAAGAGCTAGGGAGAAAAAGAGAAGGTGCTGAGATAGATTGTGTTGTGGACTGAACAGTATCCCCTCAAAATTCACACGTTGAAGCCCTGGCCGCAGAATACAGTCTAAGGACTGTGACAGTAATTGGAGCCGGTCCTTAAGGAGGTAATTAAGGTTAAAGGAGGTCGTCAGGAGAGAAAAACAGCAGGGATACATGTGCACAAAGACACAGGAAGAAGCAGCCGTCCATAAGCCCATGAGAGGTCTTAGGAGAAACTAACCCTACTGGATCTTGGACTTCCAAACTCCAGAACTGTGAGAAAAGTAATCTCTGTGATTTTAGCCACTCTGTCTGTGATATTTTCTTATGGCAGCACTAGTAGACTAATGGAGCTGTCTAAAACAGTTGAACATGAACCAAGAGAGCCTTAAAATTTTTTTTGAAGAAATGATTGGATATGATGTGATAAACATAACTGAGGGGATCTTGACCCAGCTTTGAAAGACTTGCCTTCATGGATGTCATGGTTTTGATCTTAAGTGTACCCGCAAGATGCATGTGTCAAAGAACTGGTCCTTTGATGATGGTGCTATTTGGAGCTTGTGGAACTATTAACAGGTGGGGCATGGTGGAAATGACTCATGCCCTTGAGGGGGATATTGGGACTCTGACCCCTCCTATCTCTCTTTCTTTCCCGGTTACTACAATGTGAGCAGCTTTGCTCCACTATGCACACTCCCTGCTGTGATGTTCAGCCTCACCACATGCCCAAAGCAACAGGGCCAAGTGACCATGAACTGAAATCTCGGAAAATGTGAGCCCAAATAAATCTTTCCTCTTTAAGTTGTCTCAAGTTTTTGTCACACTAAGGAGAAAGTTGACTAACACAATATACAGATTGATGAGAAACCCCAGTCATCAGAAGTCATTCCTTGTTCCTGCACCGGAGAAAAGCAGTTAGCTGCCTGCTTCTAAACCCACCCTGAATCCCAAGCACAGAATGTTCAATGGAGACAAATTTCCCTTCATTGTCATTTTCCTTAGTTGAAACCCTGCTGCAGTTTTTTAAGGCTTGGCAATTGGCACTCTTAGAAATGGCCTGAAGCTTGTCAATTCATTTCTTTAATTCGCAGAACACTTATTAGGAGGTAATAGAATCTGACAAATTGATGGGCTCTAATAAAGCCCCACTCTGGAAATAAAAGTGATTTAATCATCAGTCAAATGTATAAGGTTAAGATGAGATATTTTCAAGTTATCAAGTTATAAAAATTAGGATGTCAGAATTCATCTTTCAGAGAAAAAAAGCTTCCTATTTAGGTTATCATAATTAGTATTTTAATATTCTTACTTGTAATTTTACATACATTTTCTTTGCTATGAGAAAATATTATATTTATCCTGACCCTCTTTTCCCAAAAAACTTAACTGAAGGATCACTATTATTTCTTAATAGTGATCCTTCAGTTAAGTTTTTTAAATGAGTGGGGTAAGTCTTGGGTCAATGGATCAACCAAATTTAGTGAGAACATTTTATGACAATAGTACACCTGTGCCTTCCCTTTTTCCCAGCCCAAAGTAAGCACAGAGCAGCTCTAGGATCATCCTGTTTCAGCAGGCAGGCTCTGAAGGTAGCATTCATACTCTTCAGCAGGCAGGTTTTCTTTTCATCTATTTATTTTTAAAAGGTATTTCAAAAAATTTTCCTTTTTTTACTTTTCATGTGCAAATGATATTTCCATTTGAGGAATTTTAGCATCAGATCATCTAGACATTTCTGATGGTATGTGGATTCTCATAACCAAAGCTCCTGGAGATGCACATATGGATTGTGCACTACACAGATGTAGAGGATATCATTCACAAAGTGGATCATATGATGCTCATGCACAATCACTAATTTTTTAAATGTTAGCTGCTATTTCATGTTTTAACTGATACATTTTTGAAATTGACTTATATCTGGGACAGACCTGCTTAAGGAGATATCTCCATCTCAATTCAAAAAATGATTCTTGATTCTTTGAGGGTGAATTGTTCTATTTCTCAAAATACTTTTTATTTCCCACAAATATAACTTTCTTCAGAATACATGTATATACTCGTAGGAAAAAAATAAAGCTCAAATAGTACAGAAAGTTAAAAGTTTCTGAAATGCTACCTTTTGATTAAGTCCCCACTTGGACACATTGTCCAAGTTCCTACTAACATGATCAATATTATTTTTATATTCTTCCACATATTTCTCATAATCCATAAAATCATTAGTTAAAATGGTAGTGAGGCATGACTTTTTGTTTTGTTTTATAAAAAATTGGTTCCTCTCATTCATTTTATATATATATATATATATATATATATATATATATTTCCTTCCCTGTTCTTATTTAGTGATACATTCTAAAAATCCCCTTAAGTTGAACATTAAAGATCAATTTCATCTATTCTAGTAGTTGTATCCCATTCCCTTGTATGGTATACAAACTTTTACTTATTCTTCTTTTGATAGATGTTTTTACTTTGGGTTTTGTTGACTGCCACAAACAGTGCAACACTAAATAATATGTATATGTTTCTTTTTACATGTATTGGTTATTTTATTCTCAAGATTGGTGTTGCATGTATTTTTACTTTAAGTAGATATTATTATGGATCCAATTCCCAAGAATGCTAGGATTCATACCTAGGATTTCTATTTTATTTTAATGATCTCATTGTTTATGTCTACGTCATTATCATAATTTATCATATGAGTTTATCGTATGTTTGAGTATTTGGTACTTAATATTTGAATATTCAATAAGGTAACTGTTACCTCTCCGTATTTTTCATACTTTTCTCTACTATTCTGATACATTCCCAAGTGATTTTCAAGATCCTGTTATCTAGTTCCAACCAACTATAAATCTATAGATAATAATATTAAATTTTATTTAATTCATTTTATATAATGTTTGGAGTTTTTAAATCATCTTGTGCACAAGAACTTCTTTACAAATGGCCAAATCTTGGTTATGTCCTTCAGTAGATTTTATATATTTCTTCATGTAGGCCTTATATTTTTCTTAAGTTTGTATCTAAGTCTTATATAGTTTTTGACAAATTTCTTTGACTTAGATATAGTATATGTTCCCTATATGGCTAGATCATCATCACTGTGAACTTGCAAATAATTTTCAATTTCATGACCAAGTAAATTTATCTCCAAAAAATAGGACTGCCAACTATTCTGGTTATCAATAGTAATTGATACTGTATAATAAATCATAACAAAATGTTCTGACTTAAATTGATTTTATCTCATGAGTTTGTGTGTCAGAAATTCAGGAAGAGCTTAGTGGACCAATTCTTTTGTTGACATGATCTCAGCTAGCATGCAGTGGTATTCACCTGAAAATAGGGCTGATGTGGAGGATTCAGGAAGGCATCCCCACAAATTTATCATCTTTTCAAGGATGGCTGGAAGATCGCACTTAACTAGGATATCTACTATGTCTTCACTCTCAGGGCCTATTTACATACCTCTCCAGAAGGATAGCTAAACTTTTTTTTTTTTTTTTAAGCTCAGACCACCAAGATACCCAGATGGAAGTTGCTAGTCCACTCAGAAGACCAGGCTAGTGACCACTATGACATCACTTCTGCCACACTCTGTTGGTCCATCCATTGTAAACCAGCCCAGATTCAAGGGGAAGGTGGAAAAAGCTTAATTCTAAATGGGAAGAGTGTCTCAAATTTTCTCACTGTCTTTAATACATAACATCAATCCTTTACTTAACCAAATAAATTAGATGCAAAAACAAAAATTTACTTCCCACTTGTTATCATTTCCTAAGAAAAAATATATTTTAATTCACACAAGAAAGTAGGTTCAGAAAAAAAAAATATATATATATATACATTTTAAATTTAAGAAGTTAGATTTAGGAAATAAACGTTGTGTTTTCTTCCTTGTTTAATATTTTTCCATGGGTTGGTGGAATCTGCCCAGTTTATAGAATGATGGGGAGAGCTGGGAAATCTTGTTTCCCCAAGGTTTCAGCCACCAATTGAGTATTCTGTGGAAGTAGTATTCTATGGAAGATTTACGGTTTCAAATGTGGATCTTCTTCTATCTCAAACTTAAAGTTTTTTCTAGCCTATATAGAAATGAAACTAAAATAAGGGCTCAAATATATCCCTTTTCTGTGCTGAGTATGTCTGATAGTCTCAGGATAATCTGATCCTGGCCAGACCTCCAATACCATGTGTTAGCTCAATGCACAAGAATTCTTTACAGAAATGGATGAATGTACCTCTAGATCCTCTAAATGATTCATGACCTTGTAGAGACTACCACGACCACTTCATATTTTACCTACTGAACACAGGTACTGCACCCAGTACAACGACATAAACACAATCTATATGAAAACAAAACTTAATCATTGGAGTGTCCCTGGGTTAAATAATGTCATGATGGTTATAGCTAGATAAATATCTATGAAAATATGAATACATAATCCTATCACTAAAGCAGAATATGAGGAAATAGATTAATCTGAAAAATATTCTGGGAACTATTATGACTTTAGTAAGCAACATTTAGATAAGAGCCTCAGATTCTTTATTAATCACAGGGAGTCATAAATAAAATAAAACAAAATGTAAGTTATTAATATAATAAACTGGTTGAGATCACCCAAAGAGGATGATATAGATTAAAAAGAAAAGTCACAGAACCAAACTCAGAGTTTTGGGTAAATGAGAAAAAAGCAACCAGCAAAGAGTTGAGAAAAAATACTCAGTGAAAAAGAAAGCCCAACATGCCCGGGTCCATGGATAAGTTGATTCAAATAAGAAGATGGTTGAGAACTGACTATTGGGTGTAGCAATGCAGATTGGTTGAGAGGACAAGCTAACCATTGTGGACAGAAGGACAAATGGACACTGTGAACAGAGCCAAACCTATTAGGAGGTTTGGGAACAGGAAGCAGAGAAATAGAGCTGCCCAGGACAGAAATGTGGGTCTAGTAAAGCGTGTTTGTTTGCTTCATTCTTTGATAGAAGTCATTTCAGCATGTTTCTATACTGATATGAATGGTTCAGATGGGATAGTTGAGCAGAGAGAAATAGGAGCAAGAAGATTGTGGTGCTCTGAGTAAAGAGGAAATATAAAACACTTAACATGGAGAAGGAAAGAGTCAAAAGGGAAACACAGTGAACTCACCAAATAGCCTAGCCAATGTAGGGTTGCATGGAAGTATTTTAAATGACATCAATCAGTAGGTAGTATTTTTCTCCAGCCTTAGTGAAGCCATGGAGTAGACAGTTGTAATAAGTCCATTTAAGAGTTTCACTAGGGAGTAAAAGGGGCAAGAGAATCAGGGAACAAGGTAAGCATCTCATATGTTATATTATGAAATTTAAGATGGATGAGGAGGTTACTGATGACATGTGCACATGATGATGACAAGGGACAATAATAAGGTAGCATTTTCAATTTTAGATTTGATTCTTATCAATGATATAAAAGTTAATCATAGACGAGAAGAAGTACTGCTCTCCCTTTCCTGGCCATGATCTACATATTGGTTTTATTCCACCCTCAACTCTCAGAGTAGTGAGAACAACATTTCTCCAAATGAAATTTGAGGAACCATTATTATAAAGAGGGACAAATGTTTGAGGACTGTCCATACTGTTTTTCATACTTAGCAACTGCACAGTTTTATACTCCTACCCACAGTGCACAAGGTTCAACTCTCTTCACGTCATTGCCAACACTTGTTATTTTCCAGGGTTTTGTTTTTGTTTATAATGGCCATCCTAACAGGTGTAAGATAACGCTTTACTGTGATTTTGATTTGCACCTTCATAATGATCAGTGATATTGTACATCTTTTTTATACACCTGTTGGCAATTTCTGTGTCTTCTTTGGAGAAATGTCTATTCAAGTCCTTTGCCCATTTTTAAGTTGGGTTGAGATTTTGCTATTGAGAAGTAATACTTCCTTATATATTTTGGACATTGATCCTTATCAGATACATAGTCTGCACCCCTGTTTATTCTTTCATTTGCTGAACAGAAGCTTTTTAGATGGAAGTAGGACTACCGGATGAAGTAGCAGTCCTATTTTGAGCACTTAGAACTTTAAAAAAAATGAAATCAAAGAGATATTTGCACTCTCGTGTCCATTGCAACATTATTCACAATAGCCAAGAGGTAGGAACAACCTGAGTGTCCTTTACCAGATGAACGAATTAAGAAAATGTGTCATATATACAATGGAATATTATTCAACATTAGAAAAGGAAATCCTGTCCAATGTTACAACATGGATGAACCTTGAGAACATTACTCTAAGTGAAATAAGCCCATCACATATGGAAAAATAATGCATGATTCCACTCTTTTGGGGAATCAAAAATGGTCAAAAAGTACTACGGTGGTTTCCAGATACTGGATGGAGGAGCAATGTGGAGTTGCTCTGCGGCGAGTGTAGAGTTGCACACATGAAACATGAAAAAGTTCTAGACATCTCTGCCGCTTGTACCAATAGTTAGCAATGTTAAACTGTACACTTAAAAATTGTTAAAAGAGTGGACCTCATATTATTTGTTTTTACCACAATAAAATATAGGGGGAGTAGATTGGTAGCAAATAATAAGTGTTTACAACACTTGTCAATGCAAAGCCCTAGGATATAAATCTGGCTTTACTTAAATTTTATTTTTTTAGATTCTTGAACTGATTAAATGCTGTATATGTATAATGATATGTTATAACCAGAAACCCACAAACAAACCCAGTAATTTTATTTTGTGATATTTCTTACTTTGATCAACTCAATCGGACAAGATGAAAAAGCATTTTTTGTTTGTTTGGTTTTATTTATTTATTTAATTTTTTAATTTTTGGAATCTACCTAGCTAGTCTTAGCACTACTTGTCTGCAATGGCAAAAGCATGCATTGGAGGTTTCTGCATTTGAGTAGTGATTTCTATAATATCACTGGGCTTCACACTGTCTTTCTTTTCTTGCTGTAGAAGTCTTTCACTAATCTAGACAAAAGTTCTTTCCGGTCTACTCCCATTGCCACTCTTATCCCAGCCCTCAAAATAACATCCATGACATGTAAAATACTTTCCCCCCTTGGTGTGTTTTGGTTTTCTTGGTTCTCTTGTGGTCAGCTTGCCTGGGACCAAGCTTTAGCCTGGTCTGGTGCTTGGGTAGGAATGCGGCGTGCCACCTCCGGGCACAGCATTTTCAGTCTCCCACATGATTGCAAGCTCCATCTTTCCCCATCTATGAAAGAGGAATCCGAGAATTTCTAATGATACAGACAAGCAGTGGAAGAAGCCCAGCCACCTGGTTGGTGGCTGGAGAAAGAGCTGCCTAGAAAAGCCGTGCAGCCTGACACAGGAGCAGGAAACAAATTTTTATTGTGCAAAGCCGCAAAAATTTAGGGGTTTATTTTTTACTGCAGGATTGTACTGCCTACTCTAACTGGCAGAAAAAAGAAGCCCAAGTGATGTGGTGCCCTAAGTGACTCTTAATATATTTTTCTTAAGGAGCCGCCTAGGATTCCATGGTTTTTAAATCCACATGGCTTTGCCAAAACCTAATTACTCACTGAAAGGTTGTATGAAGGACCCCAGTCTTCCCAACCTTCCTCCAGAAACTTCTATGGCAGCCAGTATAGGAAAGGATCATCCTTTGGCTCTGAACATTACAGGACTTGCCTTAACCCAGGTGGCATGTGGCATTATCTGCTGACATGTGACATTGGTTTCATGGCTATTAAGTCTAAAGAAAGGAATTTTTCTTGACATACAGGAAATCTGAAACCAAAGAGATTATTTCCCCATATTACTAAAGTTAAAAACTTCCAAGAAAGTTCAGGGATAAGCACATGATATCCAGATATTTACAATTTATCCCAATGGATCTGCATCTCAGTCCCAAGGTGATATGCCCTGGTTATTTCTTATCTGGAACTTTTTATTTCTTTATCACTTTTAAAGAAAGAGCTCTTCTTTTAACCTTAGATTTAAAGTGGATTTCTCATTAGCTGTTTGCCGTGGGCATATTACCAAGTATAGACAAAATGTAATTCTTTTCAAGCACAGACATCAAATAATACAAAATAAAACCACAAGCCATATGGGATGGATCATCATTTCTAGTTGGTACACTCAGTATATGATTCCTGTTCCTCAAACGAGTTAGCTGCTTTCAGGAAAAGATAGAAATGGAGGTTGCTCTTCTGCCAGTTCCTAGTAGGACATTGTCTGTTTTACAAAGAGTATCCATGCAACAAGCCTACAGATCATCTGTCCCACTGATTATTGTGAAGTTTCCTAGTGTTGACACATTTTGAGCTTGACATGAACACCTTCAAAAATAAATGGCCAATTTGACAGTATCTCAGTGATAACCAGCTGTGAATAATAATAATAATAATTCCTGAAGTCACTTTAAATTGAAACCCAGTCATTTTTCTAAAAGTTTGACTTTGTTTTCTCTCCAAATTATGTGTTTTTCCTCTTCGGCATGTTCTATTTCTGACCAGTATCTGACATTCAACATCATTTAAAAGTCCACTCTGATACAAGCGTACTGCTGTGACTGGATATATGTAATATCTATTCTTGAGTTGCAGTGTGACTTTAAAAATGATTTAACTTCCAGGTTTTAGCATTCAAACCTGCCAGAGAATAGACATCTTGCTAAAGAGAAGGCACTGGCTTTATGTCATATAAAAGTAGGTCTGATTTGTGTTCTGCAGTTTACTGTGTGATGCTGAGCAGGACTCTTAATCTTTCGGAATCTTCAGTTTCTCTTGGTGTTACTGTGAAGTAGAAGAGCTAAGATGATATGACAGATCCCCACTTTAGTGCCTGACACATTGTAGGTGCTCAACAAGTCTTAGTTCCTCATAAAGCAATAGGAAGTGATTGGGGCCTGGAAGTACCATAAAACTACAGAGAAGGATCATGAGAATTCCCAGTAGGCCCCTTTTATTGGAAAAATTATGAGATGGATTATTTCTGATCATGTCTCCTTTTTGTCCTAGGAAAAAAAGAGGCAGAATGTGCAAAATGTGTTTGTAAGCCTGTTTTTGCAACCTCTAAAGTACTTCCAAGGATCAGATTTGTTGTACACCTGAATGGCTACCTGTATCTCTGTCATATAGATGGGGATGAGTGTCCTGAGAAGAGAATACAGATCAGTCCTGCTTTCCAAACATTAGAAAGAGGAGGCAAACTCCCATCACAGAGATTGCCTAGTAGCAACCCACTACAGCCACGACCAGCCATCGAAACCTCATAAGCCCAGGGAGCACACCTTCACTCCAAGTTCACTAGTTTCTGGACTTGCTCAAATCAAAGCTGCTAAATTTTCATGGCTTCAGTGCCTTTAAAATTAAATCCTTCCAGCTATGAACGTTTAGAAATGCAGGTTAGCTCCTTACGCTTAGCAGAAGTTTTAGGAGGGAAGGCTGGGATTGTGGCTCAGTGATAGAGCACTCGTCTTTCATGTGGGAGGCACTGGGTTCAATCCTCAGCACCACATAACAATAAATAAACAAAGGTGTTGTTCCTATCTACAAGTTAAAAAATATATTAAAAAAAGAAGTTTTAGGAAGGAAATTTTGGAGGAAACAAGTAGAAAATATAAGCAGCAACCCAAGAGATTTGATTTGATTCCATCTCCTATTTGTACGCTTGGTCCAGGCTGAGCACTGTGGATACCTAAATCAGGAGAGGAATCTGTAGAGTTATATTTTCTGTCCCATCACTTCCTATTGCTTCTCCAGAAGACCCACTTAAATACCAGCCTTTCCATTATACTACGCCAGACTTTTCCAAATGAATGTCATCTCTTTCTTCTCAAAATTTACCTTCAAATTGCACACACTTTTTCTTATAGGAAAGAGGAAGAATAGAGTGAACAAGAGCAAGGACCTAGGAGTCCAGCAGTTCTGAGCTCACATTTTTCCACCACTCTACACTTGCTACACGAATCAAGCTTGCTGTGTCTTACTTGTATTATCTTTAAATGTGAGAGATGACATTACACCCACTTACTGATTCTAAGCATTAAATAAAATCATGCATGGAAAACACTAAGCAGAGTGCCTGGCCCATACAGAATGCTCTGAATATTTTGGTGGTTGTCTTATTAGTGTTGTTGCTGTCGTCATTATCATTTTTATCTCTCTTACTTTATCACAACTCGCAGAGAATAGGGATAAGGCTCCATGCTTGCATTGCTTCCCTTGGAGGATTTGACTTAGAGTCATCAAATTATGTCATGTGCATGTACGAATATGGCATAATGAATCCCACTGTTACGTATCATTATAATGCATCAATAAAATTTATTTTTAAAATATGCTCAGAAAATGTTTGTTGAATGACTTTAAATGAATATCCTTTTGCTTTAGCCTGCTTTGGACTGTAACTGATGGAGACCATGATCAACTAGCTGAGGCAAATGGAAAAATCTTAAGAATAACAGTGAGTATATCTTATATATTCAAAGGAGCAACCACAGCTTCAGCAAGGCAGAAATTCACCTGGATCTCTGGAGCAGTTGGAGCCAAGGACTTGCATATGACAAGAACCCCACCCCTGACTCTTATCTCTGCCTCTTGAGTGTCCACTTTGGTTTTTCCTTCACATGGGAAGGAGAGTGACCACTAAGGAATCCTGTTTCACAAATTTTGCTTCCCATCTCAAAAAACAAAAGTCCCTCAGGAGGATTCCTATTGGCTGAGTTCCAGCCATACATCCATTTCTAGACCAATTACTTGTAGTCAGAGCAAGACCGCATCATGGAAGATCAGGTGGCTCCTGAGGAAAATATGTAGCGATAACTGGGAAAGAGGCAGTTCCCAAGAGAGGAGAATGCCATTCCTGAAGGTAAATAAGGGAAGGAACAGATTTTACCACCTGGTTGGGCCTTAAACTGTGATCATAGTGTGCCAGAATGTTTTCAAAACAAAATTAATTCTACTATGCTCTATTTTTGTGTCTGCATACACAAAGTATTTGAGGGGTGACATGATAATAAAAGTCCATAAGGATACACAATGTTAATACTTTTATAAAAATGATGGTATGTGCTGAAACTTTTAAAATATGATGTTATCTCATAAAAAACATGCAAGCCAACTTGAATGAATCACTGACTGAAACAATATGTGTATGTATAGTGGATCCACATAACTCTGCCATCAAAAAATAAAGTGTTCCAAAGTTTTCATACTGGTAAACATCAAAAAGTGATAAGAATTGTATTTTCCTTCTGATTTTTTTAGAGTATACATTTGATCTAAATTTGTTGTTCTGAATAACAGTCATCTACTATAGATTTGAGAAATAGAAAATTAATGAGAGGAATGTATAAACCAGGAGAGAAGAGGAAAAGTGGATTTTATTTTGAGAAACTGATGTGACTCCATTTTTTGAAAATAAATAAATAATAGCAGCTTCTACCTCAAGGCCTGTCCTAAGGAGGGGGCGTGACCCTTGTCCTTGAAAAAACCCACAGAGCATTCCTAAGCACATACCCACCCTGCTGAGTTGTTTGTCTACAAATAACAGGAGAGATCTGCAGCGCCAGGTGTCCCTGATTCAGTCAGGCTAGGTAAGGACCCATAGCAACCCCCTAGAAACCACCAATTAGCATGAGACAGGGAAATACCTGGGATGCCAGATGACCCCCAAATAGTTTACCGTGGTTAATAACATGTAGGGAAACCATGTAGTTAAGCACATACACCCCAGGTGGCTTAAACCAATCAGTTCAAAGGAATCCCCCTCTTGTACTAACTAATCACCCCTACCTAACTTGTTCCTGCCAATGAATGTGCTAATCAATGTTAAGAGTTGTTGTTTGACTTTACCGCAGTAAGGAATGATTTGCTGTGTGATGTAGTGACGCATAGAGTATCCCCCCAAAACCTATAAAATCTCACTGAACAAAGGACCAGGACTCACTCCCTGGGACCACTGCATCTGGAACAGTTGTGATTCCAGGCTCGAGCTTGCAATAAAGACTCCTGTGTGCGTGCATTGGATTCGGCTCCTGGAGGTCTATTGGGGTCCCATGAATCTGGCATTACATTTTATTTTTTTCATGAAAGCAAATATGGCACCTCGTTTATCATCCCACCCAAAACATATTAAGGAAACCATTCTTTAAATTAATCAGTATTCATCAGGATTACTCATGATCTCCTTTTCAAAAAGCAACCAGGATCTCCTAGCAAAATCTGATATGTTTCATGTAACATTTTAAAAACAGATATTAAAAAAAAAATAACTCTTATCAAGAAAGTACTAAAAGCAGAGAAGCCCCTGTTGTCACTATAACTTAATAGCATTCTACCTAACAGACATTTGACACTGAATTTAAATTTGTCCCCATTTGCAGGCAACCTAACTTGCCTGGTGCATCCAAATCTTAGCAGGAAAAATTTAGCACTCAAGTTGTGATATGTAAAGACAATTTAATAATGGGCCTGTTTCCTATTTATGAGAGGGAATGAGAAATCTCAAAGAAGAGTGCAATGACTCAGGACTGGTAACAATGGTGCACTGTCATCTTAGTACACTTGCTGAGAGGAAGGGAGAGTGTATTGCAACCAGAGACAGAAGATATCAACAGATAACACCACTGCACTTCCCTTTGGCCAACCTGCAGGGAGGTGGACGTGGAAATAAACAGTTGGCTTCCTCTTTTACCTGCTTTGATCTCCTGCTAGGGCTCACATTGAACCATCTAACCAGAGTCCAGAGGGTAAGAGGGCCAGTCGTCAATGCACAAGTCAGCCTCCTAGGGCCCAATGAGGGTGGCGACAAGTAGACATTGGGTTCAGCACACCAAGGCATGATCCTCTTATACACGTGGCCCTCTGTCTGGGTCCCATCAACACATTAGCCCTCACTCATTCAGTCACCCCAGCCACAGATTTAGTCAGAGATTTACAGGAAAACCAAAACCTCATATAATTTAATATCCTACAGGCTGGAGAGAGCTGAGAACACTCCCTGCTTGAGTCCATCTATTTAGCAAGGGCTGTTTCCCTCCCTCTTTCCCTGGAGATTGGAGGTATCCACAGAACACCATTAGTGCAACCTCAGCAGTCGGGCATTAGGCATCTGGCTGCTTCTGACAGCTCTGAAGGACAATGGCCCTTGCGGCACCAGGCCCACATCCTACCAAGTCCACATGTTCTATCTCAGTGTTTTGTAATGCAAGCTCCTCTGCCCAGCTTCCAGGGATCACATCCTAACCCCTGCTCCTGTGGTGTGTGGTGTTGACAGAATTATGGCCTCTTTGCTCGGAGTTTCTGAACACCTCCCCTCCCACCCCCCGCAAGGGAAACAAAAGGATTACAAGTCAGGGAGTGCAGATGGGCTGCCTTGTGAGTCTCAGTGTCTCCTTATGTGGACTCTGGAGGGCCTTTTTGTAATATGAAATCGAAGCAGCAACTGTGTCCAGCATAAATTTTCCCATCTCTTGGGGAACCATTGAAATCGTTATTGTGAAACTAACACGTGTATTACCAAACAATTACTTGCTGCAGCCCATCAGCATTTGCTGAACTCTGTAAGAATGGAGAAGTCAGCTTTACTTCCCTCTTTTCAAGTAGCCTTCTTGGCTGAATTCACACTAAGTATAAACAATAATACCCATTTCCAAATGAACCTTATGGATAACTGCGTCACAGAATCAGTTCACCACTTTGTTCACAAATCAGATGAGACACTATACTCAGGAAAAAAGAAAAATAAGGAAAAGTGATTCTGGTGATAATTTACACAGCATGTATGTTGAATTCTTTGACCTTCCCAGTGGTCATGTGAAGCAACAGCTAGGCATTGTTATGGTCTCTGTTTTAAGATTTGAGATTAATTGGCATTTGTCAGTGTCATGGAGTTTCCAAGTGGCAGTGTCTAGCATGAAACCCACATGTTTGGCTGTTAATGGCATGGCCCTTAGACTGCTGTATGCTGCATTTTATGAAATAAAAGTACGGTCATACCAGCAGAGCCTTCCCTGGACAGGATTGTTTCCAAAGTTCCCTTATAAATAGACAGCTCAGCTTCTATTAATAGATTAATAGATTTATAATAGGTTAATTATTTCAGGAAATGTGTTCTCATTCTTTAGGCTTGTTTGTATGATATCACCAAAACAAAAATTCTTTATATTGCTTTAATGTTTTGTCTCATCAAATTCTGATATTTGAGAACAACTTGCCAGGCATCTATGATTATTAATCCCAGGTGGAGAATATAGTTGACTGGTACAATAAAATTCTTTTTGCAATTTACCTTGGTCATGGAATGACTTAGTTAAACAGACCCTCTGTGATGTGGGCACTGACTTTCTCAGCATAGGCAGAATTTTCAACCCTTGAAAACTCTAACCAAGAGCGCTGGAAAAACTTCAGCATTTATTCAGACTTTGAGAAAAAAACTACTTCAATGCATATCACTGGATGAGATGATGTACACAATATCACCTACCCAGAACCCACAACCAAGCAAGTCATTAGAAGAAAATTAATCTCAATACTTTTATTAAGGTTTTTCTTGTCTGGTCAACGTATCATTTTACTTTAACTCAGGAGGAAAAAAAACTTAGTGATTTATTCTTTGTCTCTCTACTTTAAAAGGCAATCATCTTCACTAAGATATAATGGATTGGCACGGAAATATATGATTCAATAATAATATAATACTAAAATGAATAATAATGGCAAAGAAATGTGTGTGCAAAGCATAAATTTACTAGAGGTAGATTTATTTTTCAAAATTGCTTTTTACTCTCTACAAATTTATCAGACACTAAAGCAGTCCTGAATTTATTAGTAAATGTGTGATTTAGTTTGCTCATGATTGAGAATGAAGAAAATGTGTCCTTATAATCTTTCCTTGGTGATGAGAGGTCAACAGGGGAATTGGTTCATTTTGTTACAGGATTCTATTTCTGTCATGGCATAAATCATGCATCTATGGTCAATGATAAATTCTGTTTCTTGGTCCTCTCTTTCTGTGTGTTGTAAGATACAAGCTATAACTCAGCATATATATATGCGGTATGGTAGGTAAGGACCTATTCACTTATGCCTGCTCTTCTATCCTACTAATATGGAGAGACATAATTCTTAGTCAAATCATTATTTAGAGTATATGGTATAGAATAGGCATTATTATTTAGATCTGAGACACAATAGTGTTTGTACAATTGTGCTGACTTTTTAATATAGCGTCATCATTCTTAGGACTAAAAACTGACTCATTTTGCTGTTTTCCTTAAAAAATTGTCATTAATTTTTTTTTGAATTTTTGAAAAATTTTAAAAATAAAATAAAATAAACAGAAGGAGGATTTGTACCTATTTCAGGAATTTGAGGTTAACTGAGTATCTATAAATTGGAGTGGTGTGTGTTATGGGGCAGGAGAGACATAAACTCTGTTCAAAAGGATAAGATAGCATAAGACATGAGTCAGTGTGTGTATACACACACACACAAACACACACACACACACAAACACACACACACACACACACACACACACACACACACACATATATATATATATTCCTACATGTATGTATGTATCTGTAATGCTGTAAGATTATGTGACTTAGGAACATGAAACCTAAGAGTCATTGATTCTGTTTCACCCTAACTGTGAGAGGTGTAGAACTTTGACAGTCCTATTTCTTATACCTCCTTCCTTTCTCCTTGATGAATAGGCCTACACTTTTTTCTTTCAACAATCTTTTTGGCACTGTGCTTTGTGGAGTTGAAATATCCCTATGTGTCCTTCAAAAAATAATTTTCCCAATAATTTCCCATTGAAATTGGTTGGCTCATTAAGTAAGCTTATTGCATTTTTCTCTCTATGGCTGTTTTTTTTTTTCAATATAAGCTCTTTACCCTTTCACAATTTGTTTTCCATCTTGATATTTCTGGAATAGCTCCACTCTGTTTCCAGCTTCATCTGCTTGCTAAATAGGCCCAGAATATGAGAAAAAATATTCAATATGAAATTGTATCCCAGAGAATAAACAGGAGCAACTAATTAAGATAATCAATTGTACTAGAATTTCAATCTTTGAAAAATAGTAGGGTCTAACTGGGAGTCTACTCACAGTGATCAAGTGGGTAGGTTACCACTTCTCCTGCTCCTACCAGAACCCATCTATTTTTTCCCTCTTATCCCCTCCTTGTAAAATAAATAAATAAATAAATAAATAATAATAAAAAAGGTTAACACATTTAGAAAGAGTACATGAGAAATGACTTATGTACAATAGGTCACATCACTATCACCTGAAAATGGACCCTTTGTTCTTTTTTCTTCCTCCTTCTCCTTCTTTTCTTCCCTGTGATCTTCCGTACTCCACATCTCAGTAAATGGCATTCATCTATCCAGCCAGAATATGTGGACTCCCGTTTGGCCTCTCCACCTATCACCTCCCATCATCAAGGTCTACACATGCTAACTCTCCATTATCTTTTAAATATGTCCATTTTTTCCATCCCGTTACCATTGACATCTAAGTGGGCACCATGATCTTGTGAACGACTATGGCAATAACTACATCCATAGTTGCCCCTGCATTTTCCAATCTGCAACCAGAAATGGATTAAACATAAACCTTGACACACTTATCCAATGCTTACAATCCTTCAGTAGCCTTTTTACTCTTTCTCTAGTGTCACTTACTGTTGAAAATTTTAAAAAATAAAATAAACAGAAGGAGGATTTGTACTTATTTCAGGAATTTGAGGTTAACTGAGTAACTATAAATTGGAGTGGTATGTGTTATGGACCAGGAGAGAAATAAACCCTGTTCAGGAAAAGGATAAGATAGCATAAGACATGAGTCAGGAAGCTTAAGTCCAATGTCAAGGGGAAAAGCAGACATCACTAAGAAGTCACCCAAAAGTCCACACTGATACAGAAGGGATGGAGGAGTCAGAATGAATATTGCGGAGAGAGAAAATGGGATGAATGAGTTTTCCAATGCAGAAGACTATGTGAAAAAAATTTGAGGAAGAATTAGTGACAATTTTTTTTTTAGGAAAACAGTAAAATGAGTCAGTAATTAGTCCTAAGAATGATAACACTATATTAAAAAGTCAACACAATTGTACAAACACTATTGTGTTTCAGATCTAAATAATAATGTCTATTCTATACCATATACTCTGAATAATGATTTTACTAAGAATTATTTCTCTCCATATTATCAGGATAGAGGAGCAGGCACAAGTGAATTGGACCTTACCTACCATACTGCAAGTCAATAGATAATGTCCCAAACTGGAAAAATAAAATAAAATTTGCATTTTAAATATGGTATTAAAATATAAACTAAATATGTAACAGAAAACTAAAACTTATTTTAAATGTTTGCCTCTGTGTAATTTTGGTTTGGGGTGGTAAGAAAGAAGACTTTAGGTTTTCACTAAACTTTATAGCACAATTTGACTTTTAAATATTATGTTCATATTTTAGTGACTGAATCTAGAGGCACTTAACCTCTGAGTCATATCCCCAGCTCTTTTTATTTTTATTTTTTTAAATTTTGACATAGAGTCCTGGTAAGTTACTTAGGGCCCGCTAAATTGCTGAGGCTGGCTTTGAACTTTCGATCCTTATGCCTCAGCCTCCCAAGTCTCTGAAATCACAGGCATGTGCTGCGGCACCTGGTCTATGCTCCTATATTTTTTAATTCAAGTAAATACTTAAAAGATAGGAATAGTAAAATATACTGCTAAAATATTAACAAGTAAAAGCAATATTAACATCAGGAAAAATTGTTATAAACTAATAAATGTTATTATAACAATGAAAATTCTAGCCAATGATTAAAAGAACAACTACCACATATTTATTATAGTTATATACCTGTATTCCTTTAAGAACATTGATTCAGAATACATAGAGAAATTCGAGAAAATCCACAAGCAATTTGAAAGAGGAAAATGTCAGAGAAACACACACACTTAGCTTATGACCCATCGACTCCTGGGAATTGACCATAGGAAATGGTTGGTGAGTGATTAGTCATAGCATATTTATTGATGTTAGCCAAAAACTGGAAAAAGTTAATGCCCTTATATCAAGAGGTAAACGAATAAATTAACTGTGGTATATTCATAAATAGAAAGCTACTCAGCAATAAAAAAGAGGTAACGACTGAATGCTTTACATCTATAAAATAAAACCCTCATTCTCAGTGGGGAAAAAAAAAGCCCATCACAAAAAACACATACTATATGATTCTTTTATTTGAGGCTGATTTGAGATTGCAGGATGAACAAAACTAATCTGAAGTGACAGAAAGCTGATCACTGGTTTCCTGGAAATGTGGTGGAAATGGGGAAAGAGGGAAGAGATTGTAAAGGTCACAAGGGAATTTGGATGAGTGACAACAGTCATTACGGTTTGATGTGTAATTATATACTTGTCGAGATTCACTGAGCTAGCTGTGCTATTTAATTATATATGATAACTTGATTGGGTCCTAGGATGCCCAGATAGCTGGTTAAACATTTCTTCTGTGAGAAAATTTCTGGAAGAGATTAATATTTTATTGGTTGAATAAAGTGTATTGCTCTCTCCAATGTGACCGGTGTCATCCAGTTTGTGAAGGTCCTTTAGGACCTTTTGCTCTATTTATAGAGCAAAAGCACTGACAAGGGAGAACGTCCCCTCTGTCTGACTGGTACATCAGTCTTTTTCTGCCTATAGGGCTCCTATTTCTCAGGCCCACAGACTAAACTAGCATCTACACATTTACACCATTGGCTTTCAAGCCCTAAGCATTTGAACAACATCACTGGACTTCCTGGCTTTCCACTTGCAGAGGGCAAAGCGTGGGACTTTTCAGCCTCCGTAAACACATGAGCCAATCCTCATATGTGAGCCTCTGATCACATGAACACATCCATATATATTTACATAAATCCAGACATATGTATAAATAAGTATATATTTAGTATAAGGCAATTTACGTATATTTAGTAGGAAGCGTGTTTATATATCTATAGCAGGTAATATATCTATAAAAATGCCGTATTGCATATAAATTATAGTTAAATAAACTTGGCCTTTTAAATTTGAGTTCTAAAGGAAGCACACAGGGTCTATCAAAGGTCCTCCATCCTAAGGCCTGGGAACCCATATCATATTCGTGAGCAGTGGGAACTGTGACTTTAAAGAGAGAGGCTACTTTTAGAAATCCAGTGAAAAAAGGCATAAGTGCCAATAGAAAGGGTAAGAATGCTTTTCTCCCAGGGGAGGTGACAAGCAGAAAGTGTCAAAGGCATAAAATCCACCTCACAGAGCATACTGAAGGGAGAGAAGAAGTATTATCCAGTCAAGCTACCAAGCAGTGATTTTAGCAGCAATAGCAAAGTAAAATTTTAATTAGCTTCTGAGGATATTGCTGGAGACTTCACTGAATTCATTATATTTCATTACAATAATAATATGATATACACATGCTCTACCCCATTGTGAAACCCATGTGTTCTGGGGAAAATAAAATGTATACCTATTTTATGGTCTTATAACAGGACATGGAGAAACATACCTAAGACTGTAGATACTTAACTACTCTTAATCTAAGTTCCTCATTTTTAAAATCAAATATATTAATTTAGTGATTTCCCAAGTCTCTTGTTAATTTTATATTCTAAGGTACAGTTACTCCCTCTAAAAACTCTAGGAGGTAATGGCACTCAAATTTAAAATAATAAAAAATAATGAAACATTTACCAGGCTAGTACTTGTATACATGGAAAACTCAAGCAGTTAATCAAAACCATGATAATACTATAACATCACATAATTATTTTTAGTATTATTATAAAAAATAATAACATAATATTTCATTAAAGTGAGTGGAGACAAGATAATTATACAAATATAGAAACACAGTATAATTTCCATACACCGGGAACAGCTGGTAAGCAACTATAAAGTGATAAAAATTAAAAGGACTACTTTTAAAGTAAGAAGAATAAAAAACAGTAAACATGAATGGCCATAGGAAGAAATACTTGTAAAATTTACACAGACTGCAACAAACCTCCCAGAGAGCTATGAAAGATTAAAGTGGAAAAAAAAAGTCGCAAAGTAATCTGGGTAGGAAGTCTAAGCTATCTTGACTCACGTCTCCTTCTAGCTGTCGTCATTCTCTTCTGTTCCTCCCTTCAGAGTTTAAACTTTTAAGAGTTGTCAGCACTACCCAACTCCATTTCTTTCCTTCTCATTGACTCTCCAATTGACTACAATCTCTTTTGTGCCCTCTCTGAGCCACCAAAATGGTCCTCTTTGATGTTACTAACAGGATACTTGTTGCTGAAAACCAATGACAATTCTGCAGTCATTATCTTTCCTGATGCCTCTGGAGCATTTGATAATGTCAAATTTGTTTCTTTAAAAAACAAAACAAATGAACAAACAACAACAACAAAATTTCTTCCTTTTTTCTTCTGCTTCCAAGATACTACATTCTCCTGTTTTTCTGATCCCCTACTCCAGCTGCTTGTTCTGTCTCATTTTGTGACTCCCTATTCCTCTGCTTGCCCCTCAAATACTGGTGTTCCTTGCACCTTCTGCCATGTTTACTCTGCAGACCTGTGTGAGAGGTCATGTACACTCATAACTTAGGACACAAATTTGTATCTCTAGCTAATTTCATTCTTATTCAGACTCCAAACCAGCACAGCCGGTATCTATCAGATATGCAGTCTTGGGTGTGCCACATATATCAAACTCTACCTGTACAAAATACTGTATTTTGCACTTCACACCCACTTTTCTGGCTTTCTCTCTCACTGACTGGAACCAACATGTGTTTGATTTCTCTGTGTTTTCATCTGTGATTTCTTTCTCTTCCTTATTTTATATACCAAATCACTAATTTATGCCAATTTTACATCCTAAGTAACTTGATTCATCTGTGTCTCCCTATTTTTCTGCTATTACTGTAGCTCAAGTCAGCATCATTGCTTTTCTTTCTGATTTATTAGGAAAACTGATAGCCCTGCCACAGTTTTTGCAGATACTCCCAACTTAGCCTTCATATTGCAACCAGACATCTCTTTCCTGTGAAGCTGATCAAGTCACTTTCTGACTTAAACTTTTCCATGATTCCAACAGATTTTCAGGGTAAATTTCACATTCCTTGACGTATTTTGGCCCCTCTCAACTTGGCCCCTGTCCAGAACCAAACCTCTATAGGTTGCTTTAGCCACACAATTATTTTCAACTTCTCAAATGCATCAGGATCTCTACAGAATCTTGGATTTCCTGCATGTATCTCCATCTGTCTTTAACATTCTTCTTCCTCATCTGTTTGCCTGTCTACCGTAAGCCTCATGACTAAACTTAGTTGTCACTCATCTAGGAAGCCTCATTGACTCCAAACCTGGAGTGGATCTTTACCATAACATCTCCAAGCACCTTGTGTCTCTCTTCACATCACTCAGGTTTCACTGGGTTGTCTGTGCACTATTCTTCTGTTTCCTGTTCTAAGCACCATGAATATGAGTGCAAGAACTACTTTCATCTGTTACATTGCTATATCTCCATTGCACCATTTCTGAATATGGTAGGTATTTGATAATTATGAAATGAAACCATTGAATAATGTTGAGCTATAATGATGAAAGTTGTAATACTGTTACAAGAACAGACAAATCAAAATGCAGAACAAAAGCCCCCCCCCCAAAAAAATATCTTTAGGAGTCAGAGAATTTAATAGAATTTAATGAAAGGATTCCACTATAAACAAGTGAGCTCAAGTAAGAATTTCTTAGTTAGCTTCCACAGTTGGGGTAGAGAAAAATTTTCTAAACTAAACTATATGAATAAATGTCACAAAATTACTCAATTTCATAATCATATGCATGGCTTTTAATCATAAATAATGTGAGCCAAATTAAAAGACAAGTTTAAATCTGGGGAATGAATATGTTCACTAAATATGACAAGCAAAGGGTTAAAATATTTTTATAGAGTTTCTTCAGGTTTTTAAGAAAAAGATGATCCCAGATAAATGGGCCAAGGACATAAAGAGACTTAACAGAAGGAATACAAATTAATAATGATCAAAATAATGTGTCCAACTTCCATTGCAATCAAAGAAATTCAAATTTTATGATGACACAAAAATTTTAACCTTCACATTAATAAAGATTTTTTAATGATAAAAATTCTAAGCATGCAAAGGAGTAGTGAGACATTATTATGGATATAAGAATTGCTACAACTTTTTATTAACTAGCATTCAAAATGAATCAAGAATTCTTAAACCTCCTAAGAATCTAGAATTCTTTGCCCTTTGAAGAATCAAGCCTAAGGAAAAAAATCCAAAAGGTAAAAATATAAATATTAATCACAATGTTATTTATAACCAGGTAAAATAGAAAATATTAAATGTTAATCAATAAAAACTGGTTAAATTCTAGCATATCCACAAAATAGAATATTTTGCAACCCAAACTAGGCTGGTAGGTACTAAGTAGGTAAGTAGATAGATGCAAAATTGCATAGAAAGTATTTATTACCTTTGGAAAATAACATATGCACAAATATGTTATTTTGTTATTTAACAAAAAAGATATCAAAGAAAAAAATATGTTAGCTATTGTGATGTTTGATCTGAATTGTCTGCTTGATCAGATTAATAAATGCCTAAGATTGAGAGACTTCTGGATATATCAGTGAGGGTATTTCTAGGAATGATTACCATGAATTACAGCAAATTGAGAAGGAATCCCATTCTAAATATGGTCAGTTCAGTCCAATAGGTTGAGGACCTAGGAGGAGTTAAAAAGGTGGATGAGTGAAGAAGCAGAAGCAGATGCAAGCTCAGTTCTTCTTGAGTGGGTGCTTGGATTGCTGCTTCAATTGCCTGAGGGCACCAGACTCCAGCTCCTTTATTCTTCCAAACTGAATTCAGACCAGCAACTTTCTAGGGAGTTTCTAGGCCTTCAGTCTGGAACTGGGGTTGCTGCACTGATCCCTCTTATTCTGGGGCTTCAGCTTCTTGGACTGAGAAGCTACTGGTTCCTGCAGCTCTCCAGCTTGCACATGGCCATTGTGGGACTCTGCAACTTCTGGTCACGTCAGCCAATCTAATAAATCCCCTTTTATAATCACACCTACATATATATCCTGTTAGTTCTGGTCTTCTAAAAACAATTACTAACACACATATGCTTCACCGTGGACCAAGAGATTATAAGAGATCGTATTTTTCTTCTTCTTCATATGTTTCATTATTTGCACATTTTCTGTAGTAGTACTACTTTAGTAATATATCAAAACAAAACTAATAAACAAAAACTGTGGCAGACTAATAAAAGTATTGTCCTTTCAGAAACATCAGGACTGCTGGAGCCAGATATTCACTTTTGCATAAAAAAGGCCTTTGGAGTGTGAATGTGGATGAAACTAGGAACATGTCTACAGGATGTCCTGCACTGGTTGTTGGCACAGCCAGGGCACTGGAATGCTGAAGAGAGAGAAAACGGGTTTTCCTGAGGCCCTGGTGCAGGGTCTGACATGGGGAAGAGAACACTGGTGATCCTCACAGGGGCCCAAATGTCCTAGGACTAGAACCTGAAATTATAGACAGAGATATAAGTTATAGAAATTACAGACAGAGATGTAGGTTATAGAAATTACAGACAGAGATGTAGGTTATAGAAATTATAGACAGAGATGTAGGTTATAGGAAACACGAGCTTATAATATCCTATAGAATATTAGAGACAAAAATTCAAATAAGCTTGAGATGCAGTTTCTAAGCGGCCATGTTACACACCTGTAACTCCTGGGTAAAATTTCCCAGTTCGAGAAAGCCCAGATCATAAAATAAAAACATGGGCCAGGAGTGGTGGTGCATGCCTGGAACTGAGGAGGCTGAAGCAGGAGGATTGCAAGTTCAAAGCCAGCCTCAGCAATGGTGAGGTGCTAAGCAACTCAGTGAGACCCTGTCTCTAAATAAAATACAAAATAGGGCTGGGGATGTGGCTCAGTGGTCAAGTGTCTGAGTTCAGTCCCAGGTACCCAATACAAAAAACAAAACAAAACAAAACAAAATTCAAAAAACATGGTGGGCTGGGGATGTGGCTCAAGCAATAACGCGCTCGCCTGGCATGCGTGGGGCACTGGGTTCAATCTTCAGCACCATATAAAAAATAAAATAAAGATGTTGTGTCCACCAAAAACCGAAAAATAAATATTAAAAAATTCTCTCTCTCTCTCTCTCTCTCTCTCTCTCTCTCTGTCTGTCTCTCTCTTTAAAAAAATGGTATTCCAGAAAATTTCAGAAAAGTGCTGATGTCCTGTTGGGAGCTATATATGAACTATGGATTTTGTTTGAGCCATTAAGGCAGGGACACTATCTTTCTGGGAACTCCTGGGTAAAATTCCTCATTTCGAGAAAGCCCAGATCATGTCGGCACCTTGCTTCAGCTCACAGCCTCAGGATCAAACACAGCCACCTGGAGATGAGTGTAACCTGCCAAGCACCAAAAAACCCTGTTTTCCCCCTCTCTTATCCTGTTTTTTCTTGAAGGAGGTCCTTATTGACCCCTTTTGGTCTGTCACACTATAAATAAAGCAAGCACGTGTTTTCTCTTTATTAAGATCAGACCCATCAGGTCTATCCACCCATCAATGTCCTCCCTTTTAATATGTTTCTAGCCTCCTGTGTTTATTTTGTAATTCTACTTTCATAGATTTTATTTCTCAGTCAGCCCACACTTCCGATGGTTACCCACTCACTCCCCATGCAGGACACAGCAGAAGGGTCCAGCTACTAAAATAGGAATACTGACTAGAAGGTATCCTGGAAAAGAGAGCTTCAAGGGGCTGATGAGGACAAAGAGAAATAACCAAAGAGACCTCCATGTGTTAGGGATACTTGGACAAGCAATGGCCTTTGCCCAGAGTTCTGTGTGCCTGCATTTGATACCAGCATTGAAATGATCTATAAAGCACAAGTCGGTGGATTTGTTAGAATTAAGTTCACCATGAGAAACAGAAACCCCAATACAATGATTTAAATAATTTAGAAGTTTGTTTTTTTCTAAAGTATAAACCCATGGGACAGGTGGCCCAGGGTTGAGTTGGTTTTTCATGGTATAAGAGATTAAAGTTCCCTCTACCTTGATGCTTCTCCAAACATGGACTCCACTCTCAGTACCACCTCTGGCTCTGGGATAGCTCCTCCAGTGAAATTGTTGTGTCTGCATGCTGGTCTGCATGCAGGAGGGAAGAAGCAAAGAATGGACAAAGAAACTTCTCATGCTACTGTCTGATACTTCTACTTATAACCAACCCACTGGCCAGAACTCAGTCAGAGTCACATCTAGATTCAAGAGAAGCTGGGAAACCCAGTGTTCATCCTGGGAAGTCATATGTCCAGCTCAAACTTCATCCACCACAGAAGATAAGAAAAAGGGAACTAAGAATAAATAAGATTCTTCCAAAGAAGGATTCAAGTAAATGAAGTAAGAGGGGCAGAGTTTCCAGAAGAGGGAAAACTGTGCAAAGTCAAAGAGAGTGAAGAACATCATGTGTTCAGGAAATAGTGACTATCATTCAGAGACTGGGAATTGCCAGATCAGCCATGCGGGTTTAGTTTGAGATGCATTATTTGTGTGGGGGTGGGGGGGAGCAGGGTGCCTGAGAAGCCAATGGTATAATGACATATTACTTTTCTTTTCCCCTTCCTTTCTGAATTTGTATCAGTTAACATTTTCATGGTGCGTTGGTGGTTTGTTTTTTAAAGCATTTATTGTTCCAAGTTTGTTCTCATCTCTCCAGAATTATTAAAATGACTCAAACATCTACAAAAATGTGAATTTCAGATGGATGGCATACACTTTCTCTAGATTTAATAAGCTTAAGTTTGCCAGTGTTAGCTACCCAGAACTAAAGAGATCCAAGCCAACTGGTCTTGCTCAGATTGGTAGTTTCTGTCCACTTTCTGCAATATTGCATCTTGTAATACAAATAAAATAGGCATTCAAAGGTGAGACAATCCAAGAGTCATTATAGCATGCCAGATTATGATGTCTCACCCAGACAGAAAAAGATCATTTTGTGTGAAGCACGATTGCTTCATTTCCAGTAAACTAGATTTGAAACAGGGAAAATCTTTCCCTTAACCCTGTCCTTAACCCTGATTCCAGAAAACAAACATGACAGCATTTATCTGGCCCTTGAGTGAGCCTCAAATATTTTGGACAAATGCATTATATTTTGCCCCACTTGAATGTCTTCTGGAAAGCGTGGCCAGGGAAGGAATTAGCCTAATGTCAAGTGTTCTGAGCATAAAGTGCAGCATAGAGGTAAATTCACGCTCACTGTAAAAGAGACATGGTAGTAGGAGTATGTTTTTCTGTATCTGAAGAAACTTCTGGACAGGTTGCATCCCAGACATTTTTTGCCTCTGAAGCCAGCATTACTGGCAGGGAAAGGCTTGGGCAGAGGAGGACAGAGCTAAACAGCTGGAGTCAGTTCCCTGATACATAAAAACTGACCCTAGTATTGATTGCTGACGTCTTTTGTAACCCCCAGTTTGAGAAGCATTATCTCTGGGGAATAGAATTACCCCTTCTCATTGTGTGCTCTGGCATTTTCTTATAGCAAATGAGCTTGCTGCACTGTAATCTTTTCTCTGGAAACAGCTGATTGAGCACGGACAGCTAGAACATAAACGGAAGCCCTTCACACCGCTTTACAAGTTTCAGGTTTAATCATACCCTCACTTCCCTAGAACTTTCTCGGGTCAGTGTTTGCTATAGAGCTCCTGGCCAGCCCTTGGTAAATGAAATGCAGAGGGAATAAGAATCATCTGCTTTTGAACATTTCGGCAATGTGACTTACATGGCCTTCAGTAATTCATGCATCAGTTCACGTTTGCTGTTTTTCGACTCCCCTGGCCAAGAAACATGCGAAGTTGTCAGAACCATGAGCACAGCATTGTGACCAGTATGTTACCCTTTGAGAATATCTTTTTAATTTTATTTTTTCTTTTTAATTAACAGATAAAAATTGTACATTTTTATGGGATACAGTGTGATAATTCAGTATGTGTGTATAATGGGTAAGATTGTTTTATTAAATAAAGTTCATACTATGAGTACATACATACAATTGTCCCTCAACTAGGTCTTTCACTTGGGATCATAATATTCAAGAATACTCTTTATTGCTAGCAGGAATTAGGGTTAGCAGGTGATATAAGAAACATTATTGTTCATCTGCATGAAAATGAGGTTACTGACTTATAATTTGGAGGCAAAGGATCCAGCTTTGTTAGGGTGTAACCTTTATTTATATGAATGTGATTAAACTACTAAACTTCTCTGAGCCCTAATTTCCTGACCTATATAAAATGGAGGTGATAGTAATCGTAACCAACCATATTATTAGTGGATCATGCTTTCAGTGTGGTCATTGGAATTAGCAGAGCATTTTTTAACTTTCAGGGAGATGCTTGACAATTAATTAATCATAGAATTAATAGAATAGAATCTAACTTGGATGGTTGGATTCTCCCTTCCAATAGAGGGGAGAAATCCATCGTAGATCACCTGTCATTAACCTCTAATGGTTTGAACAAAACTCCAGCACTCCACAGGAGACTACCTGAGATCTGGGGCAGCCTGATGTTCTTCCTACATGAAGGTTTAATTTCCCACCTTGGCCTCGCCTGCTGGAGTACTGGGCCAACCAGGCCAGACCACAGTTAATCTTAGATTGTTGTTTTTTGGTGCTGGGGCCTCAAGCATGCCAAGTACGCTCTCACTACTGAGCTAACCCCCAGCCCTAAGCTGATATTTTGAAAACATACCAAATAAGGCTAAATATGCACAAGTTTATAGAATCTGGCATTTGAGTTGGCTAAAAAAGTTCATATCCTTGACAAATATACTTTCAGTGAAAACCTAGCAATGAAAATGAAGAAGCCTGACTGTTAGGTAGGGACAAAAGCAGGTGTGCCGAAAAGTTCACGTCAGGTTGACTACTGTGGCTTGAATAGGACAACTCTCTTGGGTAGCTGCAATTTGTGGACTGGTTTTCATGGACCTCAGCAAATCAGACTATTGGCATCTTTTTGTTAAATCTACCTTTGCTTTCCGGAGAGAAAGCCATTAGGAAAAACCATTTCCCCTTTTTGTTAGTTTGATTCATGCTCCAGGCTCCTCTAAACCATTAGGGGATGAAAAAGTTCATTAACATGATTCCCTCCTTGCAGGTCTCCTCTCAGCTGGAGAAAAAAGAGCCTATTCCTTCCTCCCTTCCAGGAACGTCTAGAGGAAGACAGCACAGAGAGGAATAGGAAAAGCCGTGGAGGCAAAAAGTCATACAGTGAGACCTCATCGAATCACTCTTGTTTTATTTTTGGAGGAAGTTTTTCAGCAACATGTCTTATTTCCACTTGCAGGGAATAGGAGAAAGACAGCACTGTATAACCAGTTGACCCATCTTCCAGGAGCCAGCTTCAATTTGGGGGGGCATATCTGGGACCCCCAGATACATATTTTTTATTTATATATAATAGAAGAATGCATTACAATTCTTATTACATATATAGAGCACAACTTTTCGTATCTCTAGTTGTATACATAGTATATTCACACCAATTCGTGTCTTCATACCTGTACTTTCGATAATAATCATCACATTCAATCATCATTAGTTACTCCATGCCCCCTTCCTTCTCCTCCCACCCCCTGCCTTATCTAGAGTTTGTTTATTCCTCCCATGCTCTCCTTCCCTACCCCACTATGAATCAGCCTCCTTATATCAAAGAAAACATTTGGCATTTGTTTTTTGGGGATTGGCTAACTTCACTTAGCATTATCTTCTCTAACTCCAGCCATTTACCTGCAAATGCCATGATTTTATTCTCTTTTATTGCTGAGTAATATTCCATTGTGTATATATGCCACATTTTTAAAAATTTTTTTTATTGGTTGTTCAAACATTACAAAGCTCTTGACATATCATATTTTATACATTAGATTCAAGTGGGTTATGAACTCCCATTTTTACCCCGTATACAGATTGCAGAATCACATCGGTTACACATCTGCTGTTTTACATACTGCCATACTAGTGTTTGATGTATTCTGTTGCCTTTCCTATCCTCTACTATCCCCCTCCCCTCCCCTCCCCTCCCCTCCCCTCCCATCTTCTCTCTCTACCCCATTTACTGTGATTCTTTTCTCCCCCTTGTTTTTTTTCCTTTCCCCACACTTCCTCTTGTATGTAATTTTGTATAACAATGAGGGTCTCCTTCCATTTCCATGCAATTTCCCTTTTCTCTCCCTTTCCCTCCCACCTCATGTCTCTGTTTAATGTTAATCTTTTCCTCCTGTTCTTCCTCCCTGCTCTGTTCTTAGTTGCTCTCATTATATCAAAGAAGACATTTGGCATTTGTTTTTTTAGGGATTGGCTAGCTTCACTTAGCATAATCTGCTCTAGTGCCATCCAATTCCCTGCAAATTCCATGATTTTGTCATTTTTTAGTGCAGAGTAATACTCCATTGTGTATAAATGCCACTTTTTTTATTCATTTGTTAGAGTCTGTAAACAAGTCAGGATGGCGCCTGGCATTTTGCCAGGTTTGTGAGGTGGCGCCAGTGAGCCATTAACTGTGGAGATTTCTTATTGATTGACTGCTGTATCTAGTTTATGTTAATTAAGATAAGCTGTATGGAATGTATATATACCTCTCCTGTCCTACAATAAACGGCTCCCACTCCTGCTGTATCAATGTACACAAGTTGTTCATCAACCCCACCCCCGCCCCGTTTATTTTGCTGCAGCCGAACTGCGGCATCCATCATCTATTGAAGGGCATCTAGGTTGGTTCCACAGTCTAGCTATTGTGAATTGTGCTGCTATGAACATCGATGTAGCAGTATCCCTGTAGTACACTCTTTTAAGGTCTTTGGGGAATAGTCCAAGAAGGGCAATAGCTGGGTCAAATGGTGGTTCCATTCCCAGCTTTCCCAGGAATCTCCATACTGCTTTCCAAATTGGCTGCACCAATTTGCAGTCCCACCAGCAATGTACAAGAGTACCCTTTTCCCCACATCCTCACCAGCACTTGTTGTTGTTTGACTTCAAAATGGCTGCCAATCTTACTGGAGTGAGATGGTATCTTAGGGTGGTTTTGATTTGTATTTCTCTGACTGCTAGAGATGGTGAGCATTTTTTCATGTACTTGTTGGTTGATTGTATGTCCTCCTCTGAGAAGTGTCTGTTCAGGTCCTTGGCCCATTTGTTGATTGGGTTATTTGTTTTCTTATTGTTTAACTTTTTTGAGTTCTTTGTATACTCTGGATATTAGGGCTCTATCTGAAGTGTGAGGAGTAAAAATTTGTTCCCAGGATGTAGGCTCCCTATTTACCTCTCCTATTGTTTCTTTTGCTGAGAAAAAACTTTTTAGTTTGAGTAAGTCCCATTTGTTGATTCTTGTTATTAACTCTTGTGCTATGGGTGTCCTATTAAGGAATTTGGAGCCCGACCCCACAATATGTAGATTGGAGCCAACTTTTTCTTCTGTCAGATGCAGAGTCTCTGATTTGATATCCAGCTCTTTGATCCATTTTGAGTTAACTTTTGTGCATGGCAAGAGAAAGGAATTCAGTTTCATTTTGTTGCATATGGATTTCCAGTTTTCCTAGCACCATTCATCTATTGAAGGGCATCTAGGTTGGTTCCACAATTTAGCTATTGTGAATTGTGCTGCTATAAACATTGATGTGGCTGTGTCCCTGTAGTATGCTGTTTTTAAGTCCTTTGGGTATAGACCAAGGACAAGGATAGCTGGGTTAAATAGTGGTTCCATTCTCCCAGATACATATTTAATAGGGAAAAAAAGTAAAGTACATAACAGCATGACTAATATGCAATGCAGTTTTAAAAAAATCAATGTACAAGTGTACACAACCATATGTATTATATAATGAACATAATATAATGACTATAAACCATGTAACATAATGAATACAATAAAAATAATATACCACTGGAAATACCAATAAAAAATTATTGACCATGGTTTTCTTTGAAGCCAATTTGGGTGGCTAACAGGCAATAGTATAGCATTTTGCACATTTTGAATGTTCTGCCATTTGTATATATTATCTGGTTAATAAAATAGATAATTTCAATGAAAAGAAAACATTATATCACAATAAATAAAAAGTACCATAAAGTAAAATTAATATATTATAATTTGTATGTATTATAGCCTTGCATTTATTGAAAGGGAAGATGTGTCAATATTAGGTGTTAGAGATGAGAATAAGAGACTTTCTTCTTTATGCACTTGGAAACTTTAAAAATGAAATTGAAACATTCCTCACATTGAAACATTTCCTTATGACTCAAAGACACTTAATGCCACATTTATGCCCTCCCTAAAATCTACATCCTTTTAGAAATTCTGGTGTCATAGAAAAAGTGCTCAACTTGGGGTCATTATTTATAGTCTCAGGTGCTCATCATTTTCTGAATCTATCTTATCTCCAGTGTTTGTTCTCACCTGGATATCTCCCTAGAATGGACTTGGGATCAAATAAGATAATGCATATGGAAATATTTTTAAAGAATATGAGAATAAAAGAAATTACTCTCTAGATTGTCTTGTAATGAATAGTTCAAACAGTTCATAGGGAAATAATATATATGTATGTGTATATACATATAAATATATATGTATGTATGCATATATATTTGTCTCTGCGGGGTTTTTTCCTCCTGCCCTGTATCTTGAAGACAGTATACTAAGAGTAAGCTGAGAATGGGGAGAAGGCAGAGATTAGAAAAGATTTTCTAAATCCCACAGCAAATCTACTTAAAGAACCAAATGGATGGACACATTCCATCTGATTGCCCTTCTTGCAGAGGAAGATCGAATAAACAAGATGGGGAACTGCTCCAGTGGTTTGTGTGACATGGGATTGTCCTTAAACCTGAACTGAAAGAGGCAGTGAGTACATTAGCCAAACATTTAGGGGTGCAGGCTGCTCTTCTATTCTGAAGCATAAAGGATGCTGGGATCCTCCGCTGTGTCTTTGATGCAGCAGTGAGGAAACCCAACTTAGAGGATCTCAGCATTTTAATCACAAATACATGGTGCTGTGGGAGTCATCACCGAGAGGCTGTATTGGTCCAAGTGATACCACTCAACCATTGCAGACGTGAAAGACCCACGTGGCTTTTCCTGGTGTTGTGTTCTAGATATGTCCAGATAATCACTGGAAGGAAGGAATATATCCATGGTCCAATAAAAACTAAAATCTCTACATTAAATAAAATAGACACTTACAGAAAAAAAAATCCCTGGAGGGGCAAGAGTACACTTTCTAACACCTGACCACAGGTTCTCTCAACACATTCTCTCCCTCAATCCTCTCTCTCTTTTATTTTTTATTTAAGACCTATTAACAATCAAATCTTCAAAACCTTGAACTAAGAACATTGAGCAAAGCAGGCGGGGGCTGCTGTAGGCTAAACTGCTCTGAATCCCCCACAGCGCATTCAATAAATGGTGCAGGAGTTGATGAATAATTTAGCCAAGTCAGAATTAGCTGCTCTTTCATGACTGCCCCCCTTGAAGGGTGAAGTATTTGAGGTCCATTTCCAAAGACCATGTAAACAGATCTATTGTTTTATAAATATTTTAAACAAAACATATGTGTGTACATGCACACTCATACCCCCAAAATACTCTCATTTTCTTTTAAAGACAAATGCACCCACAGAGAGTGTCCCCTGTGCTTTTTAATGCCACTACAGAGAAATGTGTCACGAGAGCAAGTTTACTCACTGAGCACTCCAGTGGGATCTTTAGACCTCATTATTTCTCAGCACAATTAAATCTTTCTTAGATTAAATTGCACTTTTTCTGGACTTCCCAATCAATTTGGTACCCAGCTAACTTTTAATGTGCCATTAGATAAGACCTCAAAATAAATGTAAAGGAAAATATTCTTTATCAATGCATTCATAATGCTCAGTTTTATACAAAAGTCTCCTTCGACACATGCTATCCATATTATAAGGAAAGACTTTCAAGGTTCTTTTCTCCAAAGAAGAAACGGAAGGAATCGATAGAATTAGCACAAGAAGGGCTTTGGCTGGCAAGAAACTGAAAGGTAAAAATGGAAAGACTTTAAATAAAGAGGATGTGGTTTTTGACAACCCAGACATATTGGCCCAAATTATGAAGCCAAGCAAAACGGAGGAAATTTCAGCTCTCAAACTACAACACTCTCTTTATGATGCTCCAGAGGGAAAAAAAATTACAATGTCCTACAGGCTGAAATCTCTTCTTTCATTCACCAACCACTGCATATCCACACTCCCACCCCAGCCTGTCTCTCCTCCGAATGGTTCCAGCAAAGACAACCATCTCCTCCCCCAGTTATTTAGTTATATCTGAGAGTTTCAGCACTTGAAAGAAGAATGACTTAAAATTTACCCGAAATTAGTGAGCAAGGGATACTGGAATCTAATGAGTACTCATAGTCAAGTCTGGTTTCAACCTGCCAGGGAAGGCATCATCAGGAAAATGGCACTATAGCTTAGTTGGCAAGAAAGAGGACATTCCATTGCACACAGGTGTGGAAATAAAAGTTGAAGTTGTCTCACCAAATATGTTTTCTTAAACAGCAAAGTGAAAACAGGCCAAAAAACTTGCTGACAACTTTAAAATACGAAAATCAAAAAGCAACACAGTCTCCATGTACTGTGCAGCACAGGTGAGTCTCCATCTTCAATTATCATTATCTAAGTGTAGCACAGAGAAGGGGGTTGGGTTCTTTGTCTCATGAACTTGAACAATAAAATCTATGGACACAAGGGTGAGTGCAAAGTAACAGAACATGTTAGAATAATAGAAAGTAAAGCTCCCAAAGAGGCAGCTTGTCTAGGGTGTCTAGAGTGGCTATTGTCTAGGGGTTTCTATCGATCTTTAGGCTTAAGGAAGTCGAGCCCCTGCCCAATCCTGGGTAAGGCATTCAATGTCCATGAAGTATTCATGCTGTTGTTAGTCCAATAAAAATATCAATCAGGACTTGTTTCTTCTTTGGAGACACATGGACCCCCGTCACACGGGTCCTGATTTTAAAATACCCTTTTTTTGTGAGTTTCTTAGCAAATATCTACTGGTGCTGTTTGTGTTCAACCACCCAGGAAGTTACCCAGGGGCCCGTCCCCTACCCTTTCAGCCTTATCTCTTCCTCCTGACATTATAGGTCAACCTAAATCTATCAAGGAAATGTCAGTACAACCTGATGTAAAGTTGAAATGTTTAGTCAAACAATTCTGTGTGTGTGTGTGTGTGCGCGCGCGCGCGCGTGTGTGTGTGTGTGTGTGTGTGTGTAAGAAAAATAATTAGTTTTGCTTCTCTTTTCCCAGTGAATTCTCAGAGAGTGGGCAGATAGGCTTCCGTAGTATTCTGTAATTCTCTCTCCCATTGGATTGCATGACTGCATTGAAATTTTTCTTTTCTCTATAATGCAAACTCCTAGAAGGAAAGGGTCATGTTTTGGTCTCCCCTCATGCCTCCCAAGTATAGAGCACAATGCTGGGCATGTAATAGGATCTTGGAAAGTATGTACTGAGCTGACCCAAATTGAACCTATTCTTGCAACAAGTAAACACAGACTGCCACTGAAGTAAACACCCACAGGCTCCATCTAGGAAAGGTTGCTCTCTGTATGACGCAGCACGAGTGATAAGAAATCAAAGATGAGCCTCTTCCTGGGACAACTCATGACTTCCAAGTTAAAGCAGATGTTAAGATCTAAAGACCCAGCTGGTAGGAGTCAAGCCCTGTGGAAAAAGGGAATAGTCCCCCTCATACCCCTTGGCACCACACAAACACACATCACCCTCTCCCACCCTGACTGCTTCACCCTCACCAACCTGGATTTCTCTAGAAATAAATGTTATCAAAGGGGTTGGGGAGTGTCATCTGTTCCTGCCACCAGTGGCCCTGAGCTTCTTGAGCCCAGGCCTCCTTCTACCTCTGTCCAGGGCCTTACTGAATGAACTCACACACGGGTGAGTTGAAAACGAGAGCAATTATGCTTGCAAAACATTTAGTCCTCCTTAGAAAAGAGAAGCTCCTTTTTAAGGCTTGGAATTTTAGAGGTAGATTTTTATATAATTTGGTACAATTCAGTAATGTTCCAGACAGGAGGATGTTTACCCAATCCCATAGTCTGTCTTTTTTAACATAAATACACCTTTTACCATTTATGGCAACACTTCTAAAATTCAAGAAATGAACAGATTCTCTGTCATGAAAAAACACATTTCCCCTTGAGCCCCTGGTATTAATTTTATTTTAATGTCACTTTAATATCATTTTATTTAATGACCTTGGACTTACAGATATAAAAATGCTTATGCTTATATTTCTTGAAGAACTAAAAAAAAAAAAAGCTTTAAATTAAATACAAACAAAACTTCAAGCCAATAAGTTTTCAATTAACAATCTTAATTTGATGTGATGGATGGTATTGCTCTGCTGAGCAGCAAGCTAATCACTGCTTGCCATCTGAGCCCAGCATCATACCCATGTTATGGGTCCTTTCAGGTTTTGCAGGCTTAAAAAAGTAGATGTCATATGAGGACTCACTTCTCTATATTGCATTACTGAAAAGCTTCCATTTATAAAATGTGCATCATTTACATATTAAATCAGCCTCTGTTGTTTTCTTATTAGCTTGAGATAATTAAAGCAGTACCACTTGGCAAGAAAGATACAGCAAACATGAGCACAACACAGGCACTAAATTCATCCAAATGATCTATGTACCTGTCAGGATTTCTTTTAGTTTCAAAAGAAAACCTAACTTAAAGTGGGACATAATGGAAAGATTCCCTGACCATCATTCCACGTGGACTCTAATTGGATTGCAAGTTTGTCCTAGAGGCCCATGGAATGGGACGTGCCGATCACATGGAAGTTGATGCCAAGATCCCTGAAGAGGGTTCACGTCACTCATGCTGTGCAACTGAAAAAAAGAGATGATTCTAAAAGAAATCTGTGGTACCCTTATCAAGAAAGAACGAGAGTAGATGTGCCAAATTACCGGTAGGAATCCAAATATCCACTACATGTTTTCACTACTTTTTCTTTTTTTAATTTGTTCTTTTTAGTTAAAATTGACAGTAGAATATATTTTGACATATCATACATCTATGGAATACAACTTTCCATTCTTGTGGTTGTACATAATATAGAGTTACACTGTTCATGTATTTATATATGAACATAAGAAAATTATGTCCAATCCATTCTACTGTCTTTCCCATTCCCATCTCACCTCCCTTCCCCCCATTCCTTCCTGTCTAATTCAGTGAACTTCCCATTCCTCCCCCCACCACTATTGTGAGTCAGTATCCATATATCAGAGAGAACACTGGACTTTTTTTTGGGGGGGGGGGGAGGGACTGTCTTATTTCCCTTAGCATAACAACCTCCAGTTAACATGAATGCAAATTTTTAAAACTATTGTAAAAAATTCTCATATTCTGCAATAATAGTCCTTAGATACTCCAGAATTTCTCAGGTTTCAGTTTGAGAAACACTAATTTAATTAGAGGGTCATAGGCTATCAGAACTTAAATCTTAACACTTCAAAAAAGAGGGCTCACCTAGGAGACTAGAAGAGGAAGCTATTGTTGTCTTTCAGATATGTTGATTTTGCAATTTATATATTTATATATATAAATAGCTTCCACCTCTCTCTTCTACCTCTTTCTTATCTCTCCCATGAAGTAGGTTATCACCAAATTTAAAAATCCCATTGGGATGGTCTGACTTGAATTATAGACTACATTGCATTGACAAAAATCCACAGGGGGAGGCATATTGAAGAGGTAGTTGTCCATCCAGAAAATCAAGGGAATTGAGGTCTTGTTACTGCCAATCTGAAGAGAGGTGACATAGATCAAGGAAACAAAGAGAGATTTCAAATATGAGCCTTAAATCAAAAGTTATAAAAGCAGATATTCTATATAATGGTGGCAACTTGACCCTCTGGAGAGGTTGCTTCTCTAATGGGTAATACAATAAAGCTGTAAGGACAACCGTGACTTATTTATTCAACAGTAGTCAATAATTATTACAAGAAACACATAGGAAGTCAACTGGACTATGACATAAAATAACATGGCCTCAATAAGTGCACCCATGGCTCTTCCCCAGGTAAGTGAATTGACCTGGACAGGTGTTCACACAAGGACAGAAGTGGGGTGGAATCTTTGTTCTCTTCTGTGTGTGTCTCTTTGTATTGCTACTCAGTCTTCTGGGAGTTGGACCTAAGTTCACTCATTAGCCTTTGTTAATATGCTGGTACAGCCATCACCACATAGAAACCATAGGACCTGGATTTTATTCAGGGGACCATCTCGGTCTTGCCTCCATCCTTTGGTACTCAAGTAGCAATGTCCTTGGATCACACCAGATGGAAATGTGCTATTTAGTGGGTCTATTCCTTTGTGCTTGCAACTTTCAACAATACATATCACCCACTGTGTTTCTGGATTCCAATAGGGTCTCCTCCTGATAATGCCAGTAACTATCTGAGTGACCAGGTCACTCAATGCATTTGTTGTCTAATTCCTTTGTGTATAATAGAAGACACTTTGATCTCAACTCTAACACATACAGACACACACACAGACACACGCACACACACAAACACAGATCTAGTGGAATAATAAATAAAGGAGATCGCAGATAAGAAAATGATTTTGAAAAAATAATAGTAGTGAGCAAACATGAAGCTCTATTCAATTATGCAAGTACTGCTATGTTTCCCTTTCTCTTTCTTGAACTATTGTTGATATCCCAGTGTTTCCATGTTTCCATGTAGAAGAGCATGTAAATTCAAATTCACAAGATTGTGCATGGCAGAGGTGGCCAAAGCTAGCGCTCTGTGGTGATCTATAGATGTCAGTATGTATTTCCCACAGCCAGTCTCACATAAATGTATTTGTATGTATAGCAAAGCAGGGAAAAATTGAGCTCAATCTGTATGCTGACAATTACTGCTGCAATATTATGATTTTATTACTATGCCTTAATTAAATTCTTTTTACTGGGACTTAAACACCATGAAAACCCAGACAGATTGAATATAGCAGACCATTAAGTCACCCTTCCTTTACTCATAGGATTCTGTTTTAGGACACAAAAGGGAGAATATTATAAAGTAATTACTACTTTCAGGAGCAGTGAGTAATACCAACCCATCACCCAAACATCAGAAACTGACAACATCATTTTGTTATGCTCTGTGGCTGCAGGCTACTTTTACTTTCCCCACCCAAGACTAAAAATCCAATAATGTTTTTCATAATGGGGGTGATGTGGCCTGAGAAATATCTGTTTATGAATCATGCTAAGGAGTGAACACGCTCTGCTACACACAAGCAAACTGCTTTGCCTGGGAGGAAAACATGCCCTATGTTGTGTTAGCTCTGGGGCAAAATATCACAGCCACATCATTAGCCAGTGAGAACCTGAGTGGGCAGCGCAACATCGTCTGGTTTTGATGTCCCTTCCACATCAGAGCCCTTGAAATGAGTGTCCCAATGGCCGTGCAAAAGGTACCGTGGATTTCATCCACAAGCAAGGCCATTAAGCAAAGCAGTTCAAGTTGACTTATGTCTTGGTTAGAGAGTTGCAACTTACATTATAAAGAATGGGATTCCAGAAAACTAAAATCTAATTATAAAATTAGCCAGCAGAACATTAGCATGATTCCTTTCTTGGGGTCAAGTTCCCCCATCTAAGCACAGCCTCTAGGGAAAGCATGAGGTGAACAATTTTCCTATGCAGGGATCTTCCCTTCCACTTACCCCTACTCTGTGGCCCATGTATTTTTTTTTTTTTTTTAACAAGGATACACCCCCTTCAGGCTTGCTCTTGGCCAAGTGCCCCAGACAGAAAACAATCTGATAAATGTATTAGCCATTCATTCATTTATTCCTTTCAAAGAACATTTATTGAGCTGTGTTCTAGGCACTGGATTAGACTCTCAGAATTCAAAGGCTCGTATGATAATGTCCTCCCCCAAACTCAGAGCCGAATGTAGTATTTAATAGGACTCATCTTGCTGGGAAGAGAGGCTGGATTTTAAGTTGGGAAGAGGAATGTGGCAAAGAAAAATAGAGCATTTTAAAAAGTGATAAAGAATGTTCAAGACCAGCTCTGCCAAGGCCTGCCTCCTCTTTGTTCCTTGTTTCTATTGTTTACCAAACCATCAAATCACCTCTAAGAACCCCTGACCTTCCTACTCAGATCCTGCCTCCATATCCTTCTTCCAACCACTCAGCATTATTTGGCTTCTTTTAGGGCCAGGCACTGTGCTTTGTGAGTGCTTCAAGGAGCCCGTCTGTAAGCAGTTCACTGTGTGGCTGGGCAGAAGGTCACTACGCACGTAATCACTGTATCATTAGTGAAGTGCAATCAATATTGGAGGTTGGTGCACAAGCTGAGTATGAGAGTGGGAGTGGAGAAATTCATTCTTACCACAGGAGTTTTAAGAAATATTTTCCAGAATAGATAATATTTATTTACTTATTTTTCTTTTGCCCACTTTTTATTGGTGCAATATAGTTATACATAATGGTGAGATGTGTTGTTGCATATTTGTACATGCTGTAATTTGGTTAATACCGTTGCCCAAGATGTCCCCTTCCCCTCACTTTCTCCCCCTCCCCCAGCTCCTTTCCTCTATTCTGCTGATCTCTCTTAAATTTTCATGAGATCTGCCATGCCCAACCTCATTACCTTCCTTTTCCTTTTTTCCTCTCTAGCTTCTACATATGAGAGAAAATCTATAACTTTTGAACTTCCAAGTTTGGCTTATTCCACTTAATATAATGTTCTTAAGTTCCTTTTATTTTCCTATTAAGGACACAATTTCTTTTTCATTTATGACTGAATAAAACCTCATTGTGTGTGTGTGTGTGTGTGTGTATATATATATATATATATATATATATATATATATATATATATATATATATACATACATACCACGTTTTCTTCATCCATTTGTCTGTTGATGGACACCTAGCTGGTTGCACAGTTTGGCTATCGTTGAATTATGCTGATTAAACATGAGTGTGCATTGTATCATTATAGTTTAATGACTTTAATTTGGTGAAAAAATACTGAGAAGTAGTATAGCTAGCTCATATAGAGGTTTCTTTTTTTTTAAGGAACCTCCATACTGATTTCTATACTGCTTGTACTAATTTATAATTCTACCAACAGTGTGAAGTGTTCTTTTTTCTCCACATCCTCTCCAGCATTTATTATTACTTGTATTCTTGATGATTACCATTCTGAGATGGAATGAGATGAAATTTCAGGATAGTTTTGATTTGCATTTCCATAATTGCTAATGATATTGAACATTTTTCGTATATTTGTTGACCATTTGTGTTTCTTTTGAAAAGTATCATTCACTTGCCTATTTATCTCTTGAGTTATTTGTTATCATGTTAGTTTTGTGAGTTCTTTATATATTCTAGATATTAATCCTTTGTCAGAAGAGTAGTTAGAAAAGATTTTCTCCCATTCTGTAGGTTGATCAAAGCAGTGATGAACTGCTTTCTCAATCTTAGGAAAAAAGAAGTCCTGCAGGGAGCTGGTCCAAAAGTTACCACATCCCATCTATCTCAATACATGTCAAGTGCTACCTTTTCTCATAAAATTCCACAGAATTCTATTTGGTGTGTGTGTGTGTGTGTGTGTGTGTGTGTGTAGTGGGACTGGATCAACCAGAACTCTCAAGTCTCCCCCATTTTTATGCAATGCAGTCTGGAGGGCATGCTAATTGTGACAATGAACAGACAGCTTTCAGTAGCCCAAATGGAAACATCAGTCTTCTACTAACCATGATTCCAATTTTGCATCAAAAAGACCTCATATCCCAACAACCGACAGACCAGATTGCAATAAGAATCTGGGTCCCAGGTTGATCTCACTGCCTGAAGTTAGATTTAAAGATAGATGCATCTGAAAACATCTGAGTAGCAGTCTATAAGAAAATATGCATGTGTGTGTGTGTGTGGTATATAATTTAAAACACATACTTTCTCCTTATTAAAAAAAAAAAAAAGATCAGATGGATGTGCTGAAAGACCTACTATGTTCCTATGAAGACCTAATAGAAAGTTACAATATATAAAGAGAACAGCAGAATTTAGTAGTTTGCTAAATTTGTGTGGCTCTGTTTCCCTGATTAGGTCTGGCTACACAAACAGTCTGACTGACATGGTTGACTTCAATATATCCTCAGAGTTGAATAGCACACTAAATCCACTATCACACTTTCTTTCCAAAATCAACAAAATGAGTCTCCTCACTTCTTACTGCTTTATTTACTTTTTTCAAAACCACTTCTTTCATGGAGGGAAGGAATTGGAGGGTGGTTTTTGGTGCTTTTATGAGCTGTGGAGAGCAAAGCAAAAAGAATAGTAGATTTGACAGAGAGTGAGAATGGAATTCAAATAATGACTGAGAATGGGAAGTGAAGAGGGCTGTGTGTGTGTGTGTGTGTGTGTGTGTGTAATGACATTAATAATGGCTATATATAAGAATATTAGAAGAATACATTAAGATTCTAGAAGACTAATTTTAATATTGGATTTCTTAAGGAGTACTTTTTAAATTGCAAGGAAAGTGAGAGTATGTCTGAAAATTGTGGAGATTCCAGAAATTTTGCCTGATTCATTTCGCCAGAGTATACTTGTTCCCTGTAATATTAGTCCCAACTATGTGGTTAGAGCTGCCAATTTGGAAGCTATATATAAAGCCTCAAACTTCATACTGCTGCCAAATTCAACTGCAGACCAAAGTTGTGTCTACATGACCAGGTAGAAGTAGGAAAAAAATCAGTTGGTGCATTTTTCCTAAGCCCATTTATGTCAGGAGAAGCAGGAGCCTACAGGGACAGCCCTGCTGTTAAGTAGATATCTAAACAAGGCAGTGAGCTGGACCAACTCAATAGTCACACCCTAAGGGAGACAGAGAAACAGGTTGATTTGCATAAATTACAACCAAGGAAAAAAAGTTATACCTTGATTAAGTACTTTCATTTATAATAAAATTGAATAATGAAGATAATTATGTGTCTTCTAGCTGTTCTAATATATGACTGCCAATAATAATTTTTAAATGTCATTGAAAGTAAATCTCAAGTTATGGCATTTATAAGATTTTTTTTCTTTCTAATATGAATTATTTAAACTCATGCATTTATATTCATCAGTACAGTCTTATGTTGTGTCTTTTGCCATGGTTTATTGATTTTTCTCTATGTTATTTCTTATCTTCACAGTACTTTGCTCTGAACATTTGAAAGAACTGTGTTCATCTACAGAGTAGCATGCACCAACCAATAATTCAACTTATTTGTTCAACTTTATTTGAACTGAAGAATCATGACATCCATATTTGAAGGATTTCCCCTGATAATACAACTCTTTATCAAGAAACATGACCAATTATGAGAAATAAAAAACAGAGATCCAAACTAGAAACTGTTTGAACTCAAATCGTGACTCCCACTCCTACTCACTAAATACAAGGTTAAAGAAAAATATATATGCTTACGGCTTGTCTTTTCTTTCATTGGTATAATTTGTAATCTTAACATAAGACTTTAGCTTTATTTACAAAAGTAAATAAAGCACAGTGTGTGATGAATTCTCCTCTACTAGGAATCTGAGAAGACCATCTGGAAGGAAGCATGTGCATGAGTCAGTGGGTCCCAACAGCTGGCGTCAGTGTGCAAACCTTCTGCCACTCTCCTTTGGATTTTTGCTGCTAAGTTACTCTATTTCTAAATACACCATCGCCCCTTTAAAAAAAGCTTACAACTTCTGGCTTTCCAAAACATCTTTGGGTTTGTTCTAGGACATCCCAAACCAAAAAAAAAAAAAAAAAACCACAAAAGGAGTGATCAATAAATGCTAGAGTTGCAACATTAACCGCTTTTTGGTTGTTTTTCCAATAAACATCCAATTTCTGCATTCTGGAATAAAGACATCTTAGCTCACAAGAAAGACTGAGGGCTCTAAAGTAAGAAAGATAATGTATTGAGAGACAGTGTTTGCTAGCCTCCGTTTTCTTTTCAGTAAAATTGGGGCAATTGTGCCTGCCTGAAGGAGTTGACATGCAGACCATGTGATATGGAAGATATAGCTGTTGGCAATCTCTAAATGCTTCAGTGACAATATCATAAAGAAATGAGTGGATTGAGCCTTCTTTGAAAACACAGTTTAAGACAATTTAGGAGGGTCTATTTTCCTCCCAGTTGTCTGGAAGTTTCCATGGCAACTCTTCTGCGGACAACAGTGTCATGGATTGAAGAGGCCATGTACCATGCCTTCAAAGGGAGTTCAATTTTGGAGTCTAGTGATTAAGGCTTGCCTGGCTCTGTGAGAAGCTCTGAACACCTGTGCATCCCGGCTGATATAATACCTCTCTGTGCCTTCTCTGAATGTGGAGTCACTCCAGGGAACAGGGTCAGGGGCGTCCACTTTTTTCTCTGAAGAAAGAGGGCCACCCTTATGCACAATGAACAGTCTGTGACCTCTATAGATTCCAATGGCTTCCAGATTTGTTTCAGGAAGATGTTTGCATCCACATATCTGCTGAAAGGTTATTCTCTGGCAGGAACTCTGATTTTCTAATTGCCTGGAATTTGAATTCAATGAACTCACCTGCATTTTTCCTTTCTCTGTTGGACCGGGCATCAGTGGAGCCCAATATTATGCATAGCAAAGAAGTAACCAGTACTCACCTTCCTGAAGAAACAACCTGTGAAATCACAGAGACTCACTGCGATGGAAGAAGTTAGCCCAGGGGCACATTCCAGGCAGGTGGAGCACTTTCTTCATCACTGAAGTCAGAAGGAAAGGGAAGACTGACAGAGAAGAGAAGTGCTCCTGAGAACCCGGGAGCACATCAGAAGGAAATAGTCTCAGGAAGAAGCAGACCCGTGTTAGTTTTATACCCAGCACTTTACAGGAAAGAGAGGGAATATAAAACAAAAGATGCAGTCCCTGCCTTTGAACATTTGTTACTTCGTGGAACAAAAGCATCAAAACCGTAGAAAATGAAGTAACAATAGGTGAGATTCATGAAGTAGAGAAATGAGGTGAGTTAAGAGAATAGATAAATGGATAGGTAGATAGATGGATATCAGCTATTGAATTCTAATAAGTACATTACATATACTTAATTTTAATCTTCTCAATAACCTTGTGTATTTATACCCATTTTATAGATTCACCAAAAACCAAGGCTTGAAGATACTTTAAAAGCTGATGAGAGCCGGGTGTAGCGGCACATACCTATAATCCCAGTGGCTTGGGAGGCTGAGGCAGGAGGATCTGGAGTTCAAAGCCAGCCTCAGCAAAAGCAAGGTGCAAAGCAACTCAGTGAGACCCTGTCTGTTAATGAAATACAAAAAAGGGCTGGGGATGTCGCTCAGTGGTTAAGCGCCCTGAGTTGAATTCCTGGTACCCCCCCAAAAAAAAACACCTGATTAAAGATACATGGTTAGTAAATGACAGAGCTGGAATTTGAATCCAAATGTGACTCTATGTATGTTCTTTCAGAGCTACGAGCAGGGCAAGCCGGGTTACCTCCTCTTCACTGTTTCCTCCGCTGAGCTAACAGTTCTTTCTAACTTGTCATGTAGATCCTTTCACACTGCTACAGGTAGCTCAGCGTCAGGTTTTCGACTCTATTTATCCTTATGATTGGCATCTTTTTGTTCTTTGGTTAATTTTGTTGCAAGTGTCTTTTTCAGTTTTTTTGTGATTTCTTTTTAGAAAAAGCTTGTTCTACATAAGTAAGTTAGATTAAATTGACTCAGAATCTTGTGTTCTATTGTATCATGCCCTGCATTAAGATAATAAGTCTCAGCAATCAAAATCCAAAAACAGAACAAAATTTGTTGCCAAATACATTGCTCATATTTTTAAAATGCCACATATTATCACAAAACCAGATAACCTTTCACTCGGTGTGATGGATTCAGAAACATGGAGAGCTGGGATTCAATGGAGTTACTTAAAGTCTGAGAGAAGTAGGACAGAAGCAAGGACAGACTTCCCACATACTTACTGAAAGCAAGAAAGACAATGAGTTGGCAGCAAAGAGGAATTAAAAACCAGCAAATGAAAACAACTTTTAAGCTTGAAGATAAATCAAGCATTGTCAAATTCATTGTTAAGTTTCATTTCCTTTATGCATAAGGAGGTTTGGGGATCCCTATTATATACTTGTTGAATTAAAATCAATGTTTACTTCCTTTTGGGGGGGGGGGGGCGGGGTTTCTTTTCTTCCTCTGACAGCCTGCCTTCTAGGAAGACACTTTGGTTGTAAAGATAGAGTGACAGGTGTTCTTGCCATTCCCTGGGCAAAGGAACCACAGCAGTACTCAGACATGCAGCCCTGATGGCTTTAGTCATAGAGGCGCCTTTCAGGAGAGCCATTTCCCTTCCATACACTATTCTAAGAATTTTCAAGTTTCTTTTGTAATGTAGGAGAAATCTCTCCTTCCCTTTCCTCCCTGCTGTGCTGAGAGTTCTGCAAGGACAGGGCAAAACACTGCCCAAAGCCTCTAATCCCCAACCTCATTCTGTTTCCCACCTGGATTCCGGGACCTGCAGATAACAAAAAGAGGCAGTGAGCCTCACACAGATTTCCCCTATAGTCTCATAATCTCCAGCCCCAAGAGGCTCGCTCTTTAGGATACAATGGCTGGCTCAGCCTCCAGGAACAATTTCAAAAGTAAAAAAATCGGGAATGCTCACAGCCCAGGCTTTACCCAAATGTAAGCCTTGATACAAATGCCAAAAAGTTTAACAGATAAGATTTATGACTCTGCCAGCATAAACCAATACTTTCTCTCAAAGGAATACTTCTGCTCATCATTGCTATCATCAAAAAGCATTTATTAAACACCCATCTGCATGTGGTGCTGGGTACAACACAGGACAAGAGCCTTTTTATGCTTGAATTATAATTCTATGGCACCAACTCTTTTACCTTTCTGTGCTTTGTTCAATAAACAATGAGTCAACCTCTACCACCTACAGAGCAGAGGCCAGAGAGTAAGGATCCTGTACAAAGAAAATTTCCTGGGGCCAAAAGAATGGGGTCTTTTCTATCTGTCACCCAAAAATAAGTATGAAGGTGTTTCTTTGCTTCCACTTTCAAAGGGTCCACCTGTAAGGATGGAATTGGAGATGCAAGGAAGCAGAGAAGGCTATATTCCTTAGTCTTGTCTTTGCATCCTTGCCTCTTTTCACTTTCTTAAAAAAATTATATAACATGTGATACATAGTAAAGAATGTTTGTAGCAAATATGTGATCATGAAATACAGTAACAAAATGAGTATTATAGACCCACTAACAAACTTCTTTACTCTCAACGTGTCAACTACCTGTGGGGTTGCTCCACCCCATACACCTTTCTTTCCAGAGGTAAACTAGGCTGAATATTCTGTTCATCAGTGATTGTTTTATAATTTTAGTACACACACACACACACACACACACTGTGTGTGTGTATAATATATATATATATATATATATATATATATATATATATATGAATTATAAATTGTTTACTCACTGTTTGGTTTTGAGTCTATAAAATGAGTCTTAACATGTATTGTCTTGCTCATAAACAAAGCTTAACATCATTTTTTTTCTATACATTTGCCATTCATGTTGCTTCTTCAGTACTATGAGTTCTGTTGGCTTGATTTTCTTTTTTTAATTGATTTGGAACTGTTTAATTGATTTGTATTTCTTTACCCCAGGGTGCAAACCATGCATACATTCTTAGAAAAGTTTTGCCATTCATTAGTATGCATTCATTCAACTAGAATTGATTTTTTTTCTTTATAGTGTGAATAAAACTCAAATTTCATTTCTTTTTCTATATGGATAATTAACTCACAGCAACATCTATTCAATACCACCTTCTTTCCTAGCCATTTGCAAAACCACCTCTATCACATCGAATTTTATGTGAATCTGTTTTTGAGAAGTCTATTCTTATTTAGTTAAATTTGTAACTCTCTGTGAAAGTGCCACATTATACTGATTATAATGCTTTCTGCCTGGTTACCTAGTAATGCAAGTTCTTACAATATTCATCTTGCACAGGGTTTTGGTTCTCCTTGGGATTTTTCTTTTTCATTTAAATGTTAGAATCAGCCCATCAAGTGGCTCAAAAATCACTGCAGGGATTTTTATACAAGTTGCCCTGCATCTGTAGCTCAACTTAAGGAGAAGGTGCGAGTTTAAATATTGAGGCATTTTATACATAAGATGGTATTTGTCTGAATTTATTTAGTTATTAGTGACTTTCAATAAGGTTTTTTTTTTTGTATATATAAAATATATAACAATTTTCTCCTTACAGATCTTGGACATAATTTGCTAAACATTTTCTTGAATTCTGTTGCCATTGTATTGTATTTTCTTTTGTTGCTGGTTTTAGAAACCCAGTGTTTATTCTTCTATTTTATTTTTATATCTTGACTACACTGGAAAGTATCTTCAAGTGGTAAAAGAAAGTAGTGGACGCTGACATCCTTGTTTTTCTCTGATTTTAAAGAGAATACCATTAATGTCACTGTTAAGAATAATGCTTGATGTTATATTTTGTTTTATTTATCAAGCTAAGGTATTTCCATGTATTCCCCCCATTTGCTCAGTGTTTTATCACTTAATAAGAGTCTATTAAGAGTATCAAATTTTTGTGTTTTAATTGTGATTATAGGAAAATTATATTTATTAATGTTCTAATATTCAACCACTCTGGCATTCTAAGAAGAAATAACCTGGCTCTGTTATATTAATATTTTATGCTGTATTCCATTTATTAATATTTTATCAAGTAATGACCAATATAACATTGTTAATACTTTTTACCAAAAGGTAAAAATATTTACCTTTTGTTTTTGAGTTAATTTTTTCTGTCCTGTAATGTCATTAACATTGAGATTACCTCAAACCATGAATTGGTTTGGTTCCCTCTTTTTTTTGTAGAGAAGTATTTGCATAGTATTGGAATAATTTGTTTCTCATTAAACTGGTAGAACTCATCTAAGATGTCTGTTGGGAAAATCCTTAACAATTTCAGCTTTCTTTTCTCTTTTGATCAAATTTGTTTTTTATGCTATATTTTCAATGAATGTTTATATGTTGTCTCTGTTCAAATGAATTGGCTAAGTTTCTTCATAAGGATCTATAACTAGTCTGTTTCTAGTTGTATTTCTACTTACCACATCTTTTTCATTCCTTATATTATGTCTTCTCTTTTTTCTTATTTAATCTAAAGATATCTATCTATACTGATAATGGTTTCAAAGGGACAATTTTGAGTTTGTTGATACAGTTCTAGTCTTGTTTCTACTTTATTAATTTCATATCTTACCTTCATTATCTCCTTTCTTCAAATTTTTCAAATTTATTACCTTTACAATTTTTATGTTGAATGTCTAATTCATCGAATTTTAATATTTTTTTTCATAATATAAGCATTTAAGGGTACAGAACTTTGATATTTAATGCACTCCACAGATTTAATTTGTAGCACGTTATGCTTTGGGTTTTTAAATATTTTTTCTTTCCACATTTTTTATTGATGCATTATAGTTGTACATAATGGTGAGACTTGTTGCTACATATTCATACATACACACACTCTAGCCTTCACATATTATAGAAAACATACAGCCATTGATCTTCTAAGTTTGGCTTATTTTGTGTAACATAATAGTCTCAAATTCCATGTAAATGGCATAATTTCATTTTTCTTTATGGCTTAATAAAACTCCATTGTGTATAAATACCATGTTTTCTTTATTCATTCATCCATTGATGGACACCTAGGTGGTTCCATAGTTTGGCTACTGTGAATTTTGCTGCTGTAAACACGGGTATATCTGTAGCACCATAGTAAGATGACTTTAATTCTTCAGGATAAATACCAAGAGCAATCTAGCTGGGTGATCTGCTGGTTCCATGCCTAGTCTTCTGAGGAACCTCCATACTGATTTACATAGTGGCTTTATTAATTTACAATCCCACCAACAGTGTTAAAGTGTTCTTTATTCCCCACATCCTCTCCAGCATTTACTATTGTTTGTGTTCTTGATGAGTGCCATTCTAACTGGTATGAGACGCAATCTCAGGGTAGTTTTGATTTGCATTTCCCTAATTGCTTATGATGTTGAACATTTTTTATATATTTTTTGGCCATTTGTATTTTTTCTTTTGAGAAGTGTCTGTTAAATTCAGATCTACTTCAGTTTTAAGTAATTTTTAAAAACTTCTGCCATGATTTCTTCTTTGACTAATGTGTTAATTAGAAATATGCTTACAAAATTACAAATATACTGCAATTTTTAAAACTTACCCTTTTGTTTTTGATGTTTGGCATTTAATATGAGAGCATAATTAGTCTGGTTCCATTTTTTAAAAAAAATTAAATTTATTTTATGGTCTACTATGTGGCCACATTTTTTAAATAGTCAATGTCTCCCTCAGTAGAATGTATAATAGAATTTGGGGGATACAAATTTTACATGTTCATTAAAACAAGTTTGTAAATTGTAACATTCAAATTTTAATGTCTCTATTCTTTTTAGCTTGCTTAATCTATTAATAACTAAGAAAGGTTCATTGAAATCTCATGTAGTAAATTGTTACTTTCCTCTATAACTCCATCAATTTTTGCTTTTTGCACATTTTAGATATTTCTTTAAGTTTATACAAGTTTGGAATTTTGACTCACCCTAGAAAATTGAATCTTTTTTATTGTGTATGTCTGCATCTCTAATAATGTTTATTGTTTTGAAATTTATTTATAACTATTTTGGCTTAGTTTTGTTTAGTTATTTTTCTTTTAATCATTACATATCCCTGATTTTTAAAGTGTTTCTTATAAAGAATATTAGCTGGATTTTGTTTCTCTGTATAATATAATCATATCTATGTTTTAATTCATTATTTAAGCCCATTTACATTTATTGTCCTATTGGTATGCATGAAACTCTTTCATCAATACTATATGAGTCAAAGTTCTCCAGAGAAACAGAATCAATATGATTATTGAGAGGAGAGCAAATCTGAGGTAACTGTTTCAGGTGATTGTGGGAGTTGGCAAGTCTGAAATTCTCAGGGCCAGCCAGGCAGGCTGGAAACCCCAGTGAGGCCTGTTGCTGTCTTCAGACATAATTTCTTCCTCTTCAGGAAAGAAGCCTGTCTTTTTCTCTTAAGGCCTTAAACTATTGGATGAGGCCTACCCAAATTATGGGGGCAATCTGCATTACCTAAAGTCTGCTGAATACAAGTATCAGTCACTTCCAAAAATTACCTTCACAATATCTAGAGTGGTGTTTGACCAAACAACTAGGCACTATAGCCTATTGAAACAAATGTATAAAAAAACTAATCATTTTTGGAGCTTGCTTTTTTCTCTTTTTTTTCTTTTTCTTTTTGCCTTTTCTTGGCTGCTTTTACCTTTTTATTTGGATTGATAATCTTTATATTTGATGTATGTTGAATCTTATTCAATCCTCTGTGTCTCTTAATTTCTATTTCACATTTTTTATCATTCTTTTTCCCCATAAGATATCCTAGATCATTTCTGTGGTTCTACCTACCATGTCATCAATTTTCACTTCATCCGTGATTAATTTCATTTATTTAACTAACTCACTGGGCTTTTAATTTTGCCATTTGTATATTCTTCATTTTTAAAATTCTACTTTTGGTATAATTCCAAGATTTGGTTATTTTTCCAAATCTTTCTGGATATTTTTGTTCTTGTTTCTTACACAGATCTGATGTTTGCTTGCTCGTTTGTTTATTCTCCCCTTGTATTTCTTTAAACATTTCTTTGTATTCAGTGTCTGATAATTCTAGTACCTGAAGTGACCAAGAAGATGTAATTCTGTTGTTTCTGATGATTCTCAATCATAACTCCTTACCTTTTGTGTTTCATTAATTTTTTATTGTGAGTTCATATTATCATGGAACTTCAACTGTGGGATTCCTAAAGGCTAAAGAAAAGATGGTTTATTTCAGAGAAAATATGCATTTGCTTCTTCTAGGAGCCAGGGGAGCCAGAGGGGACTGCTAATTTGACAAGGCTTTGGCCCATTTTGAAGGTCCTATCTCTGTAGTAGTCTCAGACTCGGTTTCCTTTTCTTACTGAGAGTCTTCCTGTCTCATTGTGTGCTGCCCCAGGGATAACACTGCCTTGTGCCCACTCAATGCTCAGCTTCCTGTTCTTTCACTGCTGTCAGTGCCACATCCTTGAAAGCCATTGGCAGGGTCTACGGCTGGTGTGATCTACACAACCAGGCACAGAGGCCTTGATCACTGTGGCTCATGGCCACCACGTGCAGACAATATATTGAAAAATGCTGTCATATTTTTCCAGGATCTAATTGGTTTTATTGAATTCCATCAGAGTATTTATTCCTCTAAAATGCAAAAGATCTTTGAATGGAAGCATGGTCAACCATTTTTCAAGCTAAAAGTTGATTTCAATGTGTTTTTTTTTAAATAAGAACTCTGCTGTAATTTTATAGTTACACATCTAAGCCTTAGAAGCCCCATTACAGGGGGCTAGGTAGGGGCCAGACCAAAGGAAGCAAGCAGGAGAGTCAATTTCCAAAGACCTTACTGCCTTACCCTTGAGTACTATAACTTTCTGTCAGTGTCAGAGATGCGTTTGAGCCCCACCCATGCCCAAGATTACCCAGTTTCCATCTTAATGAGACTTCAAATCACTGTCCTTCTGCTTGGTATTCAGGGAGAAGTTTCTATCACCAGCAGCCATCACTTCACCTAGGGTTACTCAGTGGGAAGATACTGCTTCTGCCTCATGCATGTCTTTTTTGAGAACTTAGCTCCCTTATATAAATACTTCTTTTCTTTCAAGAACACCCCAGAGAAACAGGGTTAGGACACTGACATGAGAGGGGAAGAATTACCACTTGTCCTACCAGCAGGCATTACCAATTCCTATCAGCACTGGATGCCTTCAGAGTCTAAAATGATCAACTGGTAATCTAGTCCCTTTCAAGAACAGTGGTGAAGCCTACCTCCAGCAGACAGTATTCCTACTCCCTGATGATTCCTTCTTGCTCTCCTTAGCTGGATTTGCTTTTTTCTCCCATCATCTAAATGCTTGTTCACTGAGGGTTGCTAGAAAGCATGCCCTGTCTCCATTCTCTTCCCCTCAAATAACAAATCCATACCCATACAGCTGTCTCTGGATACATGTGACAAATTCTATTACAAACGTATGTGGAAAATAGTGTCACTGAACTCCAGAGGGGACGGAGCTCAATTTTGCCCCATAAGATGATTCAGATACTTCCTAGAGAATAATTGACAGGTAAGCCTGGGAGGTAGCTTCACAAGAGATACAGATGAGCAGTAGCACTAAGGAAACCCTGGGCTTAATGGACCTACCTATATGGGTAATTGTTTGATGACCACATTTGATACTTAATGAATATTTTTCTCATCCAATTTAGGAAAGCCTTCCCAAAGTCTCTCAGAACTAGCATTGATAAGATTATATAGTTGGTCATAGGTCTTTAGGGATTTTCTAAACTGGCTCTTTCCTTCCATATGGCAAGATAAAAGCTCATCCACCCCAAATTAGTGCCTGAGAAGTTTGGTGCCGAGTTACCCAGAAACAGTAAGCTGGTCCCATCCCACTCTCCTAATTTTGTTCTTCCTTTTAATTGAAGCATAATGAACCACTTCCATGTCAAAGCATGAATCAAACTTTATCTTTTTAAAAGGAACTCTGCTGCAATTTTATAGTTACAATATCTTTCTCAGTATTTTCATTACCTAGACATACTACAGAAAAGGAAAAGGGCAAGTGGATTCTCAGTCATTAAAGTCAGCACCAGAGTCTATGAATGCCCCTGAGATGTGTGTAATTGCCTCCAACATTATGCACCTTGTCATGTTTTGTTGCCCAAAACTGTGACTCTTCACTGTTTCTTATCAATCTCCCTCTTACTATGACAAAACTGAGCTTATTGCAGCCTTGACATTTGCAACATCATTATTTGCTGAAGATGACACAAGGAGCAGGGCCTTCAAGCTTCTGGAAAGCCATATTTACAGACCAAATAGAAGGGGAAGTGACTTACCATGAGATCTGCTCATTAGACGCCTATTCCTTTAATCCAATGTCCATGTTTGATGAACTGATTTTGTTCCCCCCCCCCCCCCGCCACCATCCTTTCATACATACTTACAGGCATTACCAATCCCTGCCCTGCACACACATATGCACATGCATACATCACAAAAGGCTTACAAACGTCCCAAAGGTTCTGTTAAACCAATGTATTATGAAAAGCCAACGTAGATCCAAAGCACTCAGGATCACACAGCACATTCGTTCATCTCAGATAAGCAGTGTATTTTGTGTTATCAGTGAATCCTGCAGGCATTGAGCTGAGCAAGGTGCAAATTCAGAGCCAAAGTGGTACACTGTTTTGCAGGACAGACCCTCCTCAAACCAGTTCTTGAACACACTAACACTTGCAAACTGTTGTTTTTCACATCAATGACAATGTACAGTTCTTCTGCAAGTCATATTTTCTTCATTTTTTTGGTCTTTTGTCCTGTTGATTAAGTAATGAGATGCTCAGTCATAAGACTGAGAGGTCTTTTTCTTGTATCACTGTGTGCTTCATTTCCTTGGTAACCTTCTTTTGCAACCAAAGAAAAAAAAAACAAGAATGCATTTTACTTTCTCTTTGCCAAGAAATGTGGTAAAGAAGCATAATGCCATGATTTCAAAGAATTTTCATATTCTTGGATTAATGTGCCATAGAAATTTTAAATGTACAATAAGTTTTTCTGAGGATGGACAAAATTCTGAGAGTGATGATTATGTGAATAAACCAGTTTCACTTTTTGCAAAACTGCAAGAAGATATAGATGAAAAGATGCAGATTCCCAGCAGATGCAGGGAATGACAAAACATTATTGAAATCAATATCATGATTCTGACAGAATTTTAATAAGCAAAATGAAGGAAGTCACCCACTTTTTAATGGAATTACTGATATAAAACAATTTTTTATTATTAAGCAGGAATTCACTGAGATGAGAGGTAGATCATTGACACTGGACAAATAACCATTTACCATGTTTATCCAAGTGTCCTTCCTGGCAGCTCTTAGAGGAAGATCTTCTTTCCTATGTAGAACAGGCAGTGCTGGGATCCTCCCAAGTGGAGGCAATTGTTGTATAAACCTCTTTAAATGTTTTTAGCCCCAAATAAGAGAATGTCTGCCTAACAGTGATTTCAACAATAATATATCTTAGCACACCTGGCAATAATCTGGAGATAGAGTAGTCACAAGATTGGTTAATGACCTGTTTAAAAATAAGATCAAAGTTGCAAAGATTTTCCATTTTTCTGCTCTATCATCCTTAGACTTCTTCTTCTCAGGGTCTCAAAATAGCTGCTATAGTTTTGGTCATCATCTCCTCACACAATCCCACCCCAAAGCAGGAAGGGAAGCTTATTCCTTTGTTTGTGATTTTGTTTTTGTTTTGATGCTGGGGATTTAACTCAGGGGCACTTAACCACTGAGCCACATACTCAGCCCTTTCTATTATTTTATTTAGAGGCAGGGTCTCATTAAGTTGCTTAGGGCCTCTATAAATTGCTAAGCCTGGCTTTGAACTTGTGATCCTCCTGCCTCAGCCTCCCAAGCCGCTGGGATGACAGGCAGGCACCACTGTGCCTGGCTATATTTCTTTTTATTAGGAGGAAAATCTTCACCAAAAAGTTCTTCGATGGTATATCATCTGGTCAATTGGCTGGCATTAAGTCCCATATGCATGTTCTTTCTTTAAGAGAATCTAGAAACCAGTGCTTGCCATTTCTGGCTCCTCTATTTGGACATAAATGTTGGTGTCAAGGACAAAGTGTAGGGAAGATAATTATATTATTCCTTTTGTATACTTCTTGTTCTCTTCTTCTAAAACTAAAAAAAAAAAAAAAAAAATCACCTGCCAAAATAAGGTTAAAACATTTCTCCGGGGACTGGTCTGTGTGTCCTCAGCCAGCTTCTTTCCTTTTGATGTGTTTGCTTCTCTCCTGGCCATTCCTACCCTTTTTATTTTGGTGGTGATGGTGGGTGTCAACTGGGTTACTTGGAGAAGAGCAGAACTAGCCCTGGATTTGGCAAATGATGCTTTAGGTTCAGGAATCTGCCCCACCCTTCGTTACCATGTGATCATAGGCAAGGCTCTTAGACCCTGAGCCCCATCTGTGAAAAGGAAATAATAATCCCTGCCCTGCCTATTTCTGGAAGTAATTGTGGGGGCCAAGTGAGGTAAGATGTGTGAAGCTGTTCTGTAAGCTGTCCAGCACTGTGCATGTGAAATGAGCTGAAGTGACATCCCAGGATCCTTGTTTGCACCCATAAACCCCTTAGAAATTCCTGTCTCATCCGCCACACTGAGGTCATTTTGAAAAGAAAAGTTCTTCATGTGAGTCAGAGATTTCCAAATATTGGCTGCAAAGAAGTTCATGTGTTCACAAATAAAGAGCATATGAGCAGCTGCACTTCAGAATTGGAAATGAGGGACATGATGGTCTTTTTGTCCTCTTGACTACATTGCCCTGGACAGGTCAGTACAGACAAATAGTTGAACAGGAGCTGTTACAATGGTGTATGCTATAGACTTAGAGAAGAGGCTACAGATGGTAAAGTATTTGGAACCAGGCTCCCGCTTTACAGGAGTCTTCTCCTTCCCACCTACTTTTCTCCATGGCCCAACAAGTTCACTCCAGAATACTTAGCTCCTCTAAAATCCAGTGCTTTTTAGGACTTCATAACTAGGTGTCCCATGGATCAGGATTAACCATAAGAAACATCATGAATTCTATTCAAAAAACTCAGAATGAGCTCTATGAACATTTAACTACTTAACCATGATACTTTTGATATGTATATGTGTGTGCAGGCGTATGTTGTATACCACAAAGACTGAGACATAAGACTGTGCTGTCTGTACTCTGGTGGAAGAATTATATAAGAATTCTACTCAACTCTAGTTCAAGGCACAATATGGCAAATACTAAGAAGTCTCTAAAGTGATCAGACCTGTAATATCAAACTCAAAGCAAAACGAGACTAAATCCAAGCAAAAATAAAAATTAAAAAAGGACTTAAAATGATCTTGTTTACAAGTAGAGATGTTGATAGCAAAGAATGAACCAAAGTTCAAGGTAGAGAAACAGAACTAGGTTGGAGGAAGGGAAATCAACAGAACACACATGGAAAACAGGCAGAGTATAGCAGATTATAGGGGGATTGGGGACATGGGTTTGGGTGTTGGATGTTAGGCTCTTGTTTCACACCCCCCCACACACACACACATACACACACACACCCTTTGGCAAAAAAAAAAAAAAAAAAAAAAAAAAACTATCTTTTTCTTTTTCCTCCCAGACCTTCATAATCTTGGTGTTCTATTTTTTTCCTTCTGCAGCCCTCCTTACTGGCCAAAAATTGCTCTTAGGAACAGCTCTAATATAGGTGACTTACGGTTTGGCAAGAATTGAAGGCATGCTAACATTTCATTTTAAGCCATGGCTCAATTATAAAGTAAAGGACATTGTTTCCTATCAAAGGATCTATGAAGACGAAGAGATATCACATACCTTAGCAGGCTGAAAGCCAGTGGGACTAAAAGTATATCTGAAGCCCTGCCCCAGGTATATAACATATCTGTCATGTGGGCAAGTCATCTAACCCCTCTGCCCTCCAGTCTCTACTGAGGACATGCTATCTGTCATACCTGCATCATGGAGCTGCTGCAAGGCTCATAAAATAACCCACAGGATGATACAGAACCCTGGCAATAAGAATGTTCACCCAAATCCCACACTCTGGCTGCTCAGAAGCTCAGGACTCAGAGCAGGCAGTAAAAGGAGCTGGGTAACTTTCAGGACTTTACTCCCTGCCTCAAACACTCTCCCCTTCAGCAGTTGCCATATGCATGGGACTCTGGCCTGGACTGGTCCAATTCCGGCCACTGAAGCTCTTCAGGAGAGGGCTGTGTGGCCATCAGAGCTAATAATGCACTTGCACCTTGTCCCTTCATGGGAAATGAGTGCAGAGGTACATTGACAAAGCAGATGAGAAGCCCCAAATTTGAATTGTCCTACTACCTTGTCCCAACTCTACCCTTATCTACCTATGGGCATTGGGATCAACTGCTGTGTCTCTTTGTGGTTTCTTCTATAAACTGGAAATAATACCACCTGTCCTGTCTACTTTGAAACCTAAGACACTTTTTGAGAAAATATACTCTTATTATTGTTTGTAATTCTAAGAGCCTGTTGGGTACTTTTGGATATTATTGGAAGCTCAGATATGCTTTGAGGACTGTCTCAAATTCCATGTTCTTGAACACAGCTTCCACAGTTTTCTAGGAAGAATGACTTTCCATGCTGGGCATCTCTGCATACTCCCTTAGTCCCTCCGATGCACATTAGGTCCCGCTCTAATTGCATGGATGTGTACCTCCCACGAAGGTCCTCAATGCCTAGGAGTCCTAGCTTTCACCTTTGTCTCCTGAGGAACCAGGAGACTAGCTCTGCATATTGTATTTGTAAAGGAAATATTTGGGTAAAGGAGTTTTCAATTTATTCTGGACTTTTTTGCCTGTAGGCAGGCCATCTTTGGCTTGGAGACAGGATACTTTTTTTCAGAAACTTGATAAAGGCTTGTCCAGAGTGCCAGAAGGTAAATGTGAGAATATTATGATAGATTGGGGATATCAAATGCAATTTAGGCCATTTTGTATCCAGCCTTTCCTTGTCCTCGGGGCTCTAAGGCAAAGGTGGTTTCCACCCACCCCCCTTTTTCTTATATCTTAAAAACTGTGTCCTGAAAGTATTTCTAATTGAAACACTGGAATTAGAAATTAGACCACATGATCATATCGATGGGTCCACAGCAGAAGAGCTGCCAATAAATTACTCAATAGCACTATACTGTTACTTGCTTAGGGCTCCATTAAATACACGATATTCTACTCCCAGAAGCCAAGAGGCATAAACGAGATACTTGCATTGTAAAGCAGAGGAATGTGAAGCAGCTAAACCAAAAATTTGGCTAAAGTTGTTTTTTTTTTCTTCCTTCAATGTGATCTCAAATGAAATGCAATCCAGAAGTTAAAAATGGAACAATTTAAAGGGTTTTGGTTCCAAAGCATGAAACATGCAAAAACGTAAAATGAAATGAAAAAGGAAGAATGTCAAGCCGGGCTGGCAAATCTGATTGCCAGCCATTCTTGGGCACTTTCTAAAGGGAAGTATTCCTGGGATTCAGCTGAGCCAGGCAAAGTCCCAATAATATTAATATTGCTTGCTCCGTTGCTTTTCATAGTAAAGAACATCCTGTAATGGTTTGTAATCATGTTGAACAATGTTGTGTCTGAATACATTGCTTATTAAGGAGGAGATGGTCACTGATGTATTTCCTCGTGTGATAAAACAGTTGCTAAAAGCATCTCAGGCAAATGGAATATTACAAATGATTCTAAATGCTATAGAGAGTTAAAACAAATTGTTTGCCTATACCTCCAGTTGGGATGCCATTCTTTGTAGTAAAACTGCCACCTCAGAAGACAACTTGTCCTATGAGGTTTGGAATTCATGTCTGTACATTTCTGCTGGACAAATCAGAATTCTTTTTATCACATGCAATTGCTGTATTTCAAGAAATGGTTTACAATAACACTACAGATAGGTGGGGTTTCCAGACTGTGCTAATTTTTATGTGTGTTATAAACTGCTACTTAACAAGCATTTTATTAATGAGTAAAAGAGAGGCTTAAACATGATATATAACTGTGTCAACGTCACACAACTAGTAAATAGCAAAGCTAGTTTTCTAACTCAGATCTCACTAACTCCAAACCCACAATTCCCATGAATGAAGACACTGGGCTGAGAGAGGTTAAGAATCAGAACACATCTGTTTGTACTGCACAGCTGCGATGCAAAGCCAGATGTGCCTGATTCCAACCCAAGCTTTTTCCCATTGCTGGGCCATCTTGCTTTTTGCATTTATCTGTTTTTCTTAAAATCCTCTGAACAGATAGATGGGGGTACATAATTCTCAGCTTTCTCTGAGCTTCAGCCTCTGTTGGCTATTTAGGGAGTCATGTGCATTTCCATAGACTCCTGACTGCAGAGAAAAGAAAGGCTCTGTCATTTCCATGGGGCCACCAAATCAGACCCATTTTGGGGTCAAGGGCCATGTACTTTGGTGGCTGCTGGAATGAGTCTAGATGTTGGCATCAATGTTCTGGACACCAAGACTCAGCTCTCACAGAGTTTGTGAGCATCTCCCTTGTATTTAATAAATATGATTTGGCATTTTATTCCATACCTGCACTGAGACAGGCTGCAGGGACAGATATAGAGCCTGTCCTCAAGTATAAAAATAATAGGTGACATTTGTTAAACACTTGGTATTGGCTATACATACATAAACTTGGTTAATTTTCATGCATCCCATGATCAGTAAATATAATGGTCCCATTTTCCAGATGGCAACACTGAGAATAGGTAAGCATAATTTTCCCTGAGTCTATTATAAATTAGTAGAACCACTATAGAAATCAGTTTGGGTGTTCATCAAAAGACTAGAAATGGAACTTTCGTATGATACAGCTATACTGTCCTTTAGTGTTTATCCAAAAGGAGTAAAATCAGCATACTCTGGCACTACATATATACCCAAGTTTATAACAGTGCAATTCACAAGTAGCCAAGTTATGGAACCAGCCTAGGTGTCCATCAAAAGATGAATGAATAAAGAACATGTTTACATATGTACAATGGAGTTTTATTCAGCTATAAAGAATAACAAAATTATGTCTGTTACGGTTTAGATGTGAGGTGTCCCCCAAAAGCTCATGTGTGAGACATGCAAGAAGGTTCAGAGGAGAAATAATTGGGTTGTGAGAGTCTGAACACAATCAGTGGATTAATCCCTTATGGGATTAACTGTGTGGTGACTGGAGACAGGTGGGGGTGTGGCTGGAGGAAGTGGTTAATTGGGGACATGGCTATGGGTACATAATTTGTATCCAGAGAGTGGAACCTCTCTCTGTTTCTTGATCACCACGATGTGAGCTGCTTCCCTCTGCCACACACTCTGCCATAATGTTCAGCCTTACCTCGAGCCCTGAGAAATGGAGCCAGCTTTCTATGGACTAAGACCTCTGAAACTGTGAGCCCTCAAATAAACTTTCCCTCCTCTATCGTTGTTAGATAAATCAGATCCTTTAGTGATAGCAGCAAAAAAGCTGACTAAAACAATGTCATTTACAGGAACATGGATGGAACTTGAGAGTATTATGTTAAGCAAAATAAGACAGACTCTGTGTTTTCTCTCACATGTGGAGGCTAGAGAGAAAAAAGGAAGAAGAGGGGTGGTTCTCATGAAAACAAAGGGAGACCAGGGAGTGGGGGAGGCATAAGTGTCTGACACAGCAGGGACAGCCTGTGTAAAGGGAGGATGAGGGACCTTTAGGTTCTGGAAAATGTTATGGTGCCTGACAGAGAGAGAGCTAAAGAGGAATCCAGGTTCCTGAGATCAGAAGGGCTTTTATGCCATATGGCTCATTGCCAGAGCTGAGATCTCTTCAAATGATCAGAACCAGAGACTCTTCAAAGCCATGAACATGATCTAGGCTGTTAGCAAATGAAAGGTGGGAAAGCACAATTAGTGTCATATTTCTTCACCAGATGCTTTTAAAGGGTGGCTCATTTTCTCTCCCTTTACCTCAGGTGAATTTTGGAGTGTCTTGTTTTACATCCAGCTGTGATGGTGAAGGAACATGGGGAAAGTAATATTCTTGTCTTCCAGAATATTATCCACAGCAAGCTCTTCATGAAATGCCAGCCTACCAGCACCATGCTGGGCAAGCATGCCAAGTGGGCATGCCAAGGGGTGGACACCCTGTGTGTACTCTGATTCCCACATCTAAGAACAGAAGCCTTAGGAAGATGTCAATGCATGTTTCTTTGCTTCAGCATGAGTCCCTTACCTCTCTTCCTTCAGAAAGGGGATCCAGTAAAGTATGATTTCAAGATCATATATATTACATGTCTAAGAGCATAGAGTGTTTCACAAAAGTGGAGTCATTAAATGTCATGCCTGGATCTTTGTGATAGAAGTAGTATAAGTCATTTGAAAACTAGTACTGGATGGTAATAATCCCATGAAAATCAATATAGTATAAGAGATCAAGCTGTGCCTCCCATGTCCCTGGCTCCATTCCTCCTATGTACTCATCTCTCCAGTCTGATATAGTTCTTGATTCACCTTGAGAAAGTCAGGATGGACTTTTATTGTCTCCCTGGATATGGCAGTCAGTTGGTACCAAAGGTTAAACTCTGTTTTGTATCTTAAGGACTAAAGCATGAGAGGATAGGAGAAGATGAGAGATATCTTGAGGCCCCCAAAGGACATTTCCAATCCTTCAACACTAATCATTTTATTCTAAGAACCTAGTCTTGCCTTATTTCCCAATTTCAGGGTCATTGTGGGTAAGGCTAGCAGCCTATACCCAAGAGAATAAATGAGGAAAGATGGTAGATACTAAAAATTTAGTGTTTTCATGAATTGAATTTTGAAGATTGTTTTTACTGAATGAGTTCAAATATAAACAGAGAATTAGAATTTAAAAATACCTTATTAAAGTTCTTATTTCATTTCTCTGGTTCTTCAAAGTTGCAATTCATAAATACAAGTCATTAAAGTCAGGTGGGTTGCAAAGTGCACAATTGGGCTCTCACCTACTATCTTTTCTTTTTCTTTCTCTCTCTGCCTCTGTCCCTCACTCCCTCCCTTCATTCAGCAAGTATTCTTTGAGTACACACTTTGAACCCATCGATGTCCTAAGAGTCCCAAGGTTAGCCCTCTGCCTTGCAGAGGGTCTCTGCCATCTTACATCAATTTGCTGTTGAGGCAGATACTAAAACCAATCCAATGGCACCAAGTACAAGAGTCTCAGACACCTCTAACTATTGTGCCTTTGTCTTCCTCCAATAGCTCATTCCCTGGTGGGGATGTTAGAAGTTAGAAAGCTCAGAAGAAAAATGATGAAGAAGTTCATTCATGGAGTTGGAGAATCTCCATTCTCAGCAGGTTGTTCACTCCCACTCCAGTTCTTTACATCTGGACTCTCTCAGCTTCAAACTTGCTATAGGTCATTTCTTCAAATTTCCATTTTTCCAGACGTGGGACACCTATAAAAACTTAAGCTGAGCAACAAATATACCACTTACGATAACTTTTGAAACATGCATTATGTTTTTAGAGTTGTGTTCTTTTGAAAAGGAATAGGTGAATGATGAAAGCATTTGAAAAAATATGTATTTCCAAATATATATATCTGAAAATATAAATAAAAGAGACATATAAGCTCTAGATTATTATTTCCAACCTATTTTAGTGCACCTGTGTCAATTTCATTGAAACTTTTGCAGAACTGAAAACTTTGGACTTAATGGGTTGAATGATTTGACAACAGTTGGCTTTAAGAGCCCCCTAATGATTGAATAATGCAGATGACTGAAGTCTCCCAAGGATTTTTACCTCAAATTGTTCTAAGAATGTCCTAGTGGGACTATTTCATCATAAATAATCGCCCTTGCAAAACATAACATATGATGTCTATCATTTTCTAAGCACATAAGCAAGATCTTCAGAGGCTGGCTGTTCCTCTGAGCCTCCAATCTCTATCTTTTGCTCCCTGGTGGGAATTTTTGATAATAATAATAAAAAAAGGAGTGCTTCTTCAGACCTAAATGTTTTAACCACAAAGGCCATATCGGCTACAATTCACATCATCTGCTTCTACAAACAATTCAGAAATGGCTGAGGCAGAATCCTGGCCCCCCTGACTCTTGGAGGTGGTGAGTGGCAAAGGGATTCCTTTCTCTCTTCATAACCTCAAGAAAACTGAACTCAGCCAGTGGAATTCTTGTTAGCTATTCCCAGTTTGACCTCAGGCTGTTACAGAAACAATGTTTTCCATGAGCAGCTCTTGGTTAAGAAATTTCCTCTCACCCTTAGAGTCCAACAAAGCAGTAGTTTACAAACCCTTAGCCTCAACTCAAATGGTCTATGCTGGGCCAGCCAAGCTAGCAAGAAATATAATTTCTGAATAGCTCTGCATGCTGTGTGCTAAGTTCTCATTTTATAGCCAGGAGATTTTTTAATAAACAAATAAATATATATGCTTGGGTGAGAGGATGTTGAAAATGTCTTCTGGAACATACAGACAAGTTGTAGAGAAGGGATATCTCTTGGGAAAGGGAAAAAAAGTGTGTGAGGAGGTTCTTTTTGTAAGAGGGAGGAGGATCTGTCTGCTTTGTCAATAAAGAACTTCAAAATAGGCTCCTGGTTATTTTCTTGTTTGCTCCTGCTCTGTGTCATTTTCTCCTGATAAGCTGAATTGCTGAAAATAATGGCTTCATCCTAACAAAAACCAAGGGACCTAATGCTAGGCTGTTTTCAGAAGCAGCTGGGATGAGAAAGAGAGAAGGAGAGCAGGGAGAAAAGGGAGGAGGCTGTATTACAAGGACCTACCTGTAAATAAAATTTTCTAGTCCTCGTCCTGAAAACCTAAATCATTTACTAACTCTGTATTCACCGACAAGATGTGTTAAATTATAAAATAAGGATGCATCCCTCTATCTATTCACAGGGCTTTTCATTAAGAAGCATTCCACAGCCACACCATGTAATATCCTGATGAATCTGCAGTAAATAAAGAACATGCACTATTTCCAGAAATACTCACCGTGTCTCTTCCTTCCTCTCAGGTTCTGTGTGCAGTGAAACAGTTTCCATCAACTTCTTCCATGTGTCTCGCCAACTTCATCTCAGACAGGCACCAGTACCCTGAGTTTAAACACTTTTTCCTTTCTTTTGAAGCATGTAGCCACCCCATCACCTACCTCAGACGTGTTTTTATGGAATGCCAGTCACACTAAGCCTTGGGTGCTTACCTGTCAAGCTACATAGACAAGTTTAAGTGCCAAGAACTTGGTATCAGCACCCACAGCTCCTCAAGTGCTTATCATGCCATGGATGGGATCCCCAACTCAACTAGGTCACCCTGGCTACTCCCCTTAACACTTTGAGGTTTCTTAGGACTAAGTTTAACAGCTGCTATTTTTTTCCCTCTGGTTTTGCTATAATGAATCAGCTACAAAAACTTTTCTTAGATATTATGATTTGGACCTTAAATGTCCTCCAAAGACCCCTGTGCTAAGGGCTTGATTGCCAGTCTGTGGTACTATTGGGAGACGGTGGAACACTTAGGAGGTCAGCCCCAGTGGGACAAAGCAGGTCATGTCCTTGGAGGGGATTTTGTGGCCCTGGCTTCTTTGTCTCTCATTTTGCTTCCAAGCCACCATGTGGTAAGCAGCTTTATTCCATCACACACTCTCTGCCATGATGTCCTGCCTCACCACTGGACCAAAAGCAATGGAGCCAACTGATCACGGAATGATTCCTCTAAAACCATGGGCCAAAATAAACCTTTCTTCCTTTAAGTCAAATTGTCTTGGGTTTTTTGTCATAGTAACAGAAACTTAACTAACATACTGGGAAGTCAAGCCTATTATATGACTTACTACTTATTTTCTTTGTCACAGTGGATATTGTTTCCTCAGAAAGTATCCACATGAGCAAAACGCAGAACCATGAGATGCATGAGGCATTTTATTCAGACACCTGAATGTCAGGAAAAGGCAAGCTTTCTATCTCCTTAATAAAATTGAAATGCATACTGAATTAGGGAAAATGGGTTGGGAGGGAAAACTGGGATGTCCTCGTCTTAGTTTTTGTTTCTCTTTCAACCTCAGGAACAGTTCAGGAAAACCCTTAAGGAAAAAAAGCTTATCAACAATGATAACAGTAATCCATTCATTGAAAGCTTATAAGTTTACCTAAGAAAGGAAAATGACTTGAAAATAGTTTACAATGTGCTATTCAAACAGTCTTTGTTTCATCACCCCAGTAAGAGGCCAGGCCACCCCTTTTTCCTCTCTCTTCTCTGATAAGGTGGGCTAACCCTCACAAAGAAAAACAAGCATTTTGTAAAAGCAGCCTTGAATGATTTTCCCCCCTCTGTGTTACTTGTGTGGGCTTTTTAGCCCCGGGATCTTTTAATCCAATACAACTCATTTAAAATGGATGAGAATGTTCTATCACCCAATCTGAATGCCTTTGGGAACAGAAGAATGCTTTCATAATTAAGAACTATACAGTAAATACCCAAAAATTGCAATACAGCATTTGCACAGCATGTTCTGGTTGGCATGGGGAAGTGTTCAGAGTGAGTATCCATAGCCAGGATGAGTAACCAAAAGCAGATGGTCCAGGCAGTCTGGGAAGCCAATGGGGATGCCCGGGTATGACAGAGCTGGGAACTGACAGGAGGCCCATCCTAAGGCCTCGTAAGCTGAGTCATTGCACTGAGACCCAGATGTTCTCTCTCTCTCATGTAACAGTCTCCCTTATAGGACTCTGCTTCTGCCTCGTGGCCTGTGGCTGGTACTGTGTGTCTACTGCCTACCATCTTGCTAAGGTTCTGACTCTGTCTAGCACCATCAGCTTTCCCAAGTATTTTTATCCCAATTCCAGCTCTATGCTTAGAACACATAGCTTCCTAGTCTTGTCCTATCTACCAGATCTCTGACATTCAACCTGCTCCTGAGGAACTGGGTCTCCTGATGTTCCACAGCTTGCCTGGTTTTATCTCCTTACTTGGTTCTATGCTGTACGTGGTCTGAGCCTGAGCTGTTCACCTTCCTGGACTCCAAGAATCACACACACAAATTGAGTACCTACTACATACCAGTTTGGGGAAGTTCAGCAGTACCCAAATGTCTTTCCTACCTTTATACATCTTTACATCTAGTGATGGAGGCAGATGTTAATCAAATGCCCCGTCAACATATGATTACTGACTGTGGCTAGTACCGTAAGAAGAATAAAGTGTTGTGAAACAGACTAAGACGAAATGCCTTCCCAAGAGACTGAGATTAAGCTAAAACCTGAGGAATTAGTAGAAGTCAAATAGACAAAGAACTTTCCAGGCAAGAAAAACAACATGACCAAAGATATGCTGGCAAGAAAGAACTTGGCACACGCAGTAAAATTGAAGCAAGTGAATGTGACTAGTGAGCAAGGAAAAAGCAAACGAGGCTGCCGAACTCGGCAGGAAAAGCACGATGCAAGGCCTGTCCAGTCATGGTAGGAATTTGGTGCTCTGTTCTAGGGTCATGGGAGTCACTACAGGATTGTAAGCTGCAGAAGGGCTGTCAACATATTTACATTGTTCAAAGGGCAAGGACAAGATGGGAAGTAGGGAGACCAGTATGTAAGAGAACCGTGTCACAAACCATGGAACAAACCTTCACAAGTGTGAGCCAAAATAACATTTTTCTTTTTATAAGTTTATCTCAGGTGTTTGTGATAGTGATGGAAGCTGACGAGCACATCAAGCTAACAGAAACCCAGATGGGAGCTGGAGTGGACAGGATCAAAACTGATTGTGAGAAAAGGCACAGCAGCAGGAGGGACTTTTGACAAAATGAAGTACGTGTTCCTGATTTGGGCACCATCTCACAGGTGAGGAACTTAAACCATGAGAGGTCAAATCCAGGCTTTTGATTCAAGGGAATAAATCCTTAAATAGAGCAGAAAAACCAAAGAACCAGAACTTTACACTGAAAAGAGGTAATCCTAGGCACAGCCTCCCTTACAAATATCACTGAATCCTCACAGATACCAGGAGGTCCTTGGTGTCAGAGGTGGTGGGAGGAAATGTGTATTTATCGCAATACCAGATTGATGGAGGAGAAATTTAGTAGGAATCGTTTTCCATGGTCAGGAAATTGAATGGTGTTGAAATCAGAGTTAAAACACAAATGTTTTTGTCTAGAGGCCAGAGTCGGCTTACAAGAAGCCCCAGAGCTTCTTGGTAGTAAATATTGACATAAGCCCACAGTGAAGGCTGCTGAATTGTGTAGATGGTATTTTAATGTCTATATAATCCCTTTGGTGTGCAGGGGAGAAGTTGGGCTAACTAAAAAAGCATGTTGTGCACGTGCATATGCATGTTTTATTTCTCTGAAATACTTTGTTTCTCTGTAATAATATGTACAGAAAGTACAGAAAAGATAATTAATGTCTCAGAGTGACATTGCCTCCAAAATGCTGCATATAATCACCTTAGCAGATAGACTCATTCTTTTTTCCATTCTGAAAAACAAATAAATAACAGTGGTTGAATCCATCTTACAACCACATCATAAAATCCGTTGACTCGTTAGATGGAAATGGGGTGAACTGCTTTCTTATGGGAAGGGCCCCCTTTTATGACCCCTTTAGACAAAGTTAAACCCAAAGGAGGAAAGAGATATTTTACCATCATGTTACCAGCTCTTCTGCTTAATACTTTTGTGACATGTTTTTGTTCCAAACCGAGACTTTTATTGATTCCAGCAGGAAAATGGAAAGAAAAATCTGAAGTTTCTTTGGATTGTATATTCAGCTCAGATACCAGGAAAGCATTAGAAAATTAGAGCACCTTGTTTCGATAAGGAAAGGCCAAGAATAAGTGAGCACCCTAGCCCAAGCTACGGCCATAGTCTGATATCAGATGGTATTCACTTGAAAAAAAAAAAAAATTCATCATGAGACAGAATTTGTATGCTGGAAAAACTTACAAATTATCCTAGATGAGTATGTTATGCCTCACTCAGGTTTGTTATTTTTCTTGTGCTACAGTGGCTTCGCACAAGTCAGGCATGACCATTGTGACCATAAAAATAAGTCCCTTAATAATACAAGAATAATGTTTTATTTGTCCACACTATTATTGCCACCTTATCCCAGAAAATTCAAAAGAGACCGTTTATGAAGTTAAATGGAGGGCACCGTTTGAGAGTTGGGAGTACAACAAGGGAAATGATAAATTTTTCCCTTTATTGCTGGTTTAAATGACACTGGTAGATATCATGGCAAAGGAAAACACCCATACAACAAATCAAAAGTTCACTGAAGGTTTCCTTTAAAGGAACTATATCCAATTTTTAAAAAATGTGTTTCCCAGTTAAATAGGGTTTATATTTCTTTTCCCAAAGTCAGGATACAAAGTATATGAATTGGAAATACCCTGGTAGCAGCCCTGGTGGTAAATAGCTGTAAAACCCTGAGAATGTAAGTGAACCTCTCTGAAGTTCAGTCACATCATGTACAAACGTGGAATGCAACCCAAAGATCAGTGATTGCATCCTAAGGAAGCCTCTTTTATTTAAATGAGTAGAAACATGGAAAGCCCTTGCAATCATGCATGGCTCAGAGTAAATGCTCAGAACACAAACTACTCTTATTAGCATCACCATATGTGTGATTTAGGCAAATAACTGAATTCTCTTGATCCTCAGTTTTACATGTATATTTTATTTAGAAACCAAGATAAACAGCTATTATGAATATGAAGAGAGATAACATTTATTAAAGTTATAGGCATAGTACCAGGCACAGAGTAGGTGCTCAGTGTTTTATTTCCTTCCCCTAAAGTTGTATGGGTTTATTGAAAAGAACCACAAGAACAAGAACAAATGAATGAAAAACAACAATAAAAAGCAATTTTCTTCCCATAGAAAGATCTATGGAGAAATAAAAAGGGGTTATGGCACCCTATTCGCTAGAAACTTCTGCCTACTCAATTTTTTTTTTTTTTTTTTTTTTTTTAAATCTGGGGCTCGGGGTATAACTTGGTGGTAGAGTGCTTGCCTAGCTATATGAGGTCCTGGGTTCAATCCCAGCACAAAAGACAAACAAACAAACAAAAATAAAACCTTCCTTAAAAAAATCAGCCAAAATTTAAGAGGTCACCAATTTCAGAACTACCATATCTCTTCATTTTTTCCAATTGTAGTAAAAACTACATAACATAAAATAATTTGCCATTTTAGCCATTTACAAAGGTACAGTTCAGAAGTATTAATCAACCTCCAGAACTCTTCATCTTCCCAAACTGAAATTCCATACCCACTAAACAATTCACTGTCTTTTGTGATTTGGATGTGAGATGTCCCCCAAAAGCTCACATGTGAGACAACGCAAGAAGGTTTGGAAAAAAAATAATTGGGTTGTGAGAGCCTTAACCCAATCAATGAATTAATTCCCTGATGGGGATTAACTGAGTGGTAACAGCTGGAGGGTGTGGCTGGAGGAGGTGGGAATTACAGTATGGCTTTGTATCTGGAGGGTGGAGTCTCTCTGCTTCCTGGTTACCAGGATGTGAGTTATGTCCCTCTGCCACACTCTCCAGCCATGATGTTCAGCCTCAACCGGAGCCCTGCGAAACGGAGCCAGCGTTCTATGGACTAAGATCTCGGAAACCGTGAGCCCTGAATAAACTTTTCCTCCTCTATAGTTGTTCTGGTGAAAACAAAAAAGCCGACTTAACACTTCCCTATTCTATTGTTTGTTTCTATGGATTTGACTACTATAGGTTCTTCATTTGAGTGGAATAATGCAGAATTTGTCCTTTTGTTACTAGGTTATTTAGTATGACATCCTCAAGTTTCATCCATTGCCGCAGTCCGGCTGCAGCAAAACAACCGGGGGGTGACGAATAACTTGTGTACCTTGATGCAGCAGAAATAGGAGCTGTTTATTGTAGGATCTGAGCGATATTTATATATTTTACACAGCTTATCTAATTAGCATAAAATAGATACAGCAGTCAACCAATAAGGAATCTCCACACTTAATGGCTCGCCTTTGTTACTTCACAAACCACTCCCTCTGGCATTTTGCTAGGCGCCATCCAGACTTGTTTACAGACCTTAACAATCCATGTTGTTACATGTGTAGAAACTTCCCTCTTTTTTAAGGCTGAATAATATCCCTTTGTATAATTATATGTACCATATTTTATATATCCATTCATCCATCAATTCTTTTGGTACTTTTACCCCAAATCTTTCTTAAAATACTTCCAGGTAACAAAATTGCACCTTTTCCTCTGCAGGACTTTCACTTTAGCATGTCTGGTTTGCTCAGAGGAATCAAAACCATGGAGAAAATAGGACTCATTACTGCTTCCTGCTCCCATCCTTTCACATGCAAAATTGTCATATTGTTAATGAGTTTTTTCAAACTTCAGCCTGGGCTTTCTTCCTCAGCTTAACTCAGACAAACCAAAATACTATTGTGATATATATATATATATATATATATATATATATATATATATATATATATTTTTTTTTTTTTTTTCCAATGGACCTTTATTTTAATTACTTATATGTGGTGCTGAGAATCGAACCCAGTGCCTCACCCAGGCTAGGCAAGCACTCTACCACTGAGCCACAACCCCAGCCCCTGTTGTACATTTCTTAACCATAGGACACCTTCTGAGAAATTGCCTTTGGGTGATCTGGTCATGGTATGGACCTCATAGAGTGTACTTACACAAAAGACAGCTGTGACCTGACTCAAACTATGACATTGCTAGACCAGTTACACGTCACTAGGCCAATAAGAAGTTTTCAGTTCCAGTATAATATTTTGGGACTGCCACTGTCAATGACCAAACCATCATTATGCAGCACATCACTGTAACAGAAATAATAAATCCCTTAATTCTCTTTCTTCATTCACCAGAGGAATGTTACTGTACTCAACTATTTTTTTATGGTTCCTCCCATTTCTTATCCTTTTCTTTTAAGGAGAAACATGGGGAATAATAGTGGTTCTCCCAGAAGGGAAAAAAAAATATATTTTTCCCCAAATGAGAGGCGATGTGGAGATTAAGCAGTATGGGCGCTCAACATCAAATTCTTGTGGGATCCACCAAGACTCAGCTGCTACCAATCATTCCTTCATTTACCTTTACCCAGGCTACTTAAATTACTTTGCTTCCTACTTAAATTCCTGTCTTTCCAGCTTAAATTGCTCTGCTTCTGGTTTAAATTCCTTCCCTTCCAGCTGACCCAGGAGACAACTTTGAGCTTGCCTCCTATCCGTACAGGGCAGCCTTCAATAAAGCAATCTTTTTGCAAACACCTATTGCTATAATATTGGCTTCTGTGCATGCCAGGCAGAAAGCCCTTCCTGGGCATCACCATTGCTGGCTGTGAGATTCTTCAAAATGCATTGCATCATTCCTATCAAACTGAATGCAGCAAGATACTCTTCTCTATCTTTCTGACACTGGAGATGGAGATTGCACTGGTCCTTCTCTGTTCCTATCTCCCTCCCCTGGCCAATCCTCCATGCTACAGCTCTGTTTTTACTCATAATGGTTGGCATTATAGTTCTTAATATAGCAGGGTCTGTATGCTTGTTTCTGGGGACTAGTGGGAAGATGATACGCTGGGGTCCCAGATTTGCCAAGAGATAAGTTCTTGTGGGTTTGAAGAGAAATAAAGGACATTCTGGGACCAGGAAATAACCCTGGAGGTTTAAACAGAAAAACTCTACAGTGCACTGATCCATAGTTAACAATTAGCTGCTGTGGAGATATATATATATATATATATATATATATATATATATATATATATAATTTCATTTAAAATTAATTTATTTAATTTTAATTAAAATTAAAATAAATTCAAGATTCTGTTCCTTAGTCACAATAGCCTTATTTTTAGACTTTTTTAGTAGCAGACACTAGCCATATTTCAAAGTGCTAAATAGCCATGTGCATCTAATAATTACCAGGTTAGATAGCCGAGACATGTTTGTCCTTGTAATAGTTCTGTTGGGCAATGCAGACCTAGAAATTTCTAGAGGAAGGCCAAGTTAGTACCCATTGAGAGAGAACCAATTTCACATTATCAATAGCATGACAACATAACTTATTGTCTAAATAGAAATGCTTCTGAGAGAGAAGGGAAGCTACTAGTAGTTATCCTAGGGGATTGGAAGTGTAGTTCAGTGGTACAGCATGTACTTACCATGCACAAAACCCTGGGTTCAGTTCCCAGCACCAAAATTAACAAATAAATAAATGCATAAATATCCTAGGACTAGAGAGAATTAAAAGGGGCACTATTAATAACTGTGCTGGGATAACAAGTAAACCTGGAAGCTTTGAAGCTTTGTCACCTGATCATCACATTCTTCCTGGGGACACCTGGGACACTATTTGTGTAGTGGCTTCCTGGAGTTGTATGTGGGTATCTATCAGAGTTAGAAATATAACTAGACCTCAAAACTAGAACTGGAAAAAGATATTTAAAAAGCTAGAACTGGGTCAAGCACAGTGGTGCATGCCTGTAATCCTAGAGGCTCGGGAAGCTGAGGCAGGAGGATCTTGAGTTCAAAGCCAGCCTCAGCAAAAGCAAGGCACTAAGAAACTGGGTGAGACTCTGTCTCTAAACAAAATACAAAATAGGGCTGGGGATTTGGCTCAGTGGTTGAGTGCCCCTGAGTTCAATCCCAGTACCAAAAAAAAAAAAAAAAAAAAAAAAAAAACCTAGAACTGGGATTTCTCTCTAAAGGACAGACTATCTCCTGAAGATGTGATCCACTTCTAGAAATGAGCTAATTTCTAGGTTTGGCTGAAGCCATTCATTCATTTTGGTGCTGCACTATTTCCAGTCTAGAGCATCCTAGCCCACTTTCAGATCTTTGTTTTCCCTGGGTCAGGCCTAGATGAGGCTTCTTTCTTCCACACTGAGCCAAGTGCTGAGAAATAGGGTTACTTTCCAGCAGTCTTTCTGGCATAAGACTCCAAAATTTACACAACTATTTTAGAGTCACTTTATCTGCCCAGGCTTCAAAATTCTATCAAATAGTGCAAATGGAAGGAAAGGAGTAGGAGACCTAGAAATTTCTAGAGGAAGGTTAAGTTAGTATCCCTCAAAAGAGAACCAAATATGTATTATCAATAGCATGACCATAAACTTATTGTCCAAACAGAAATACTTCTGAGAGAGAAAAGGGAAGTTCCTGGTGATCATCCTAGGGGTTGGGAGTGTAGCACGTGGTAGTGCTTGTGGTTAGCATGCACAAATCCCTGGTTCAGTTCCTAGCACAAAAATTAACATATGAATGAATAAATAAATATATTTAGAAGCTCTGTTGATCTTTGAGGGACTATGTGAGACAGAATTACTATTTTGCTTCGTGTGTGTGCGTGTGCATACACATGCATGTGTGTGTTTTGGAGGGGAGCCAAGAATTTTGGAAAAAATTTTTTTCATTTCAAAGTGCCATCAAATTACAAATCAAGCATATAAACCAAAATCTATTAAAAATATACTTTTATCCATATCCACTTGGAATGGTTACAGGTTGTCTTTACTTGGGAGTGAGGTCCTCAAGCTCCTGCCTGGCTTCTATTTGGGAACAGATGTTAACATAAGCACTGGTATTCTCTGAGTTTAGGATAGAGACAGTCCTATAGGATGGGATCTTCCCTCCAGTGCCATCAGAAAGGGGTGTGCATTGTCACTAATTTCTCAGTCTTATGGACTCAGAGATGGGAGATGGCCCTAGAATCAACCCTGAAAAAAATTATAAAGGAAATAATTATGTGGCTGCATGCCTCCCTGATTTGGGTTGGTGGACTTTTCTCACATGGTGGAAATTTAGTGATTTCATCAGCACGGTTCAAAGACTCCACTGTCCAGACTAGACTCCCAGCTGGTTCTGTCTGCAGTCTTTTCTATCATCATTAAAAACTAGAGTCATCCCTTGGTGACCTTAAAGGATTGGTTCCAGGACCCTGGTGGATACAAAAATCTGTGGATGGCCAAGTCTTTTATATAAACTAGTTTAGTATTTGCATATAATCCACACCATGCTTATATCATCTCTAGATTACTTTGAATACTGAATACAATGTAAATGCTATGTAAATAGTTATCACACTATATTGTTTAGGGATTAATGACCACAGAAAAAGTCTGTCCATTTTCAGTTCACTACACATACAATATCTTTTTCAGTATCTCAAGTTAGTTAGTTGAATCCACAGCTCTCAGCTATATAGGGATGATTTGCATTCACATATTTTCTCTGAAGGGTTATTGCTAATGGCATTGTATGGACCATTGGGGTCCAAAGACACTTAGGGATGTAATTCAGACCCCTAGTTAAAGACCACAGCTTCACACAACAAAAAGTAACCCAGTACCTGATGTGCCATGCCCCTCTTGTGGGCATTAAGATGTCGCCGTGGATAATACCCTGACATCACAGAGCTTCTATGCAATGGGGAGATAGACAACAAGCAAATAATTGAATAAAGATCATTTCAGATGGTGATAACTGCAATGAGGAAATGAGGTGACATAATAGAGAGTGGCTGCAGTGGGAAGGGTCAGCATCAGAGGGCACTGTCAGTGGGGGACTCTGGAGAGGCCAAGGGCCTGAGACCTGAAGGTTGAGAAGGAATTCAGCAGGCTAACAAGGAGCACTGAAGAGAGCTCTGCATTTTCAAAGTCAACCTGAGACAAGGCTTGACAACCTGTTTCTGGTGAGCAAGAGACGTGAGCAGGAAAGATGAGGTGAAGAAGTGGACAGAGGGTGATCATGAAAAGTTTATATTTTGTGTGGGGGGGTGGGGGGGTACTATATAGCATGTGGCTTTAAGCACAATAAGAATTCATTCAAGGGATTTAAGAAAATGATATGATCTGGTTTACATTTTTAAGGTGACTGGATGCAACACGCAGAATGGAGTAGAGGAGTGGTCCTCAAAGTTGGGTTTCAGGCCAGCAGCAGCAGCATTACCTGAGAACTTGATAGAAATGTACATCCTCAGGCTCCACCCCAAATCTCCTGAAGCAAACTCTGGAGGTGGGATCTAGTTCTAGGTTTCAACAGACTCTTCAGGAGAATCTGATTCAAACTGGACACTGCTAGATTAGGGGAAAATATCAGGCAGGACATTGCTCTTCTTGATATTGATGTTCTTACTGACATTGTTCCCGTGTTATAAGGCTAAACAGATTCCTCCATTTGGGAAACATGCTCTTAAATTTAGAATTCCCTACAGGTGGTAAGGGAGGGGAAATCAATGGCAAAAAAAGTTCTCTTTCTTTTTGTCAAAGCCAATCTTTTACACAAAGTGGTTAGAGACCTCTTTCTTTTTTTGGTGGTGGAAGTGTGGAATTCAAAAGGCTGCACTGAGACCCTTTAGTTAAGAAAAAGGAAAAATGAAAACTAAACTCTTTTCATATCTACATCTCATCACAGATGAAATAGAATAATCTTTCTGTGAACATTGGAGACTGCATTTAAAACCTGTGTCTCTTACAGACTAGAATTGGGGATGTTCTAGCCAAATGCAATTGGATGAGGTGTTACATAAATTGAGGGTAAAACCAATTAGTAAGTCCTAGTAGAGGACAAATCCCTTTACATGCTCAGAAGGAATTTTTATATGTGCACTTACACCAGAGGGAAGTAAAACCTTTATTTTGCACCCTTTCCTGGTTCCCTATGCAGGAAGATGTGACTTTATTAAGTAGTGAAGCTTTTCCCAGGCATCACTGAAAATAACCCACACTCTTTCTATGGGCTTACTGAGCTGAACTATTATTATGGTTTACCAGGGTCAACCTTGACCTCTAAACGCCTGTGGCACCTTTGAATCATTATAAAACACAGCCTTCATGCTGGAAGAATTAAATATTATATATCCATGTCCATAACTAAGAGATTTTATGGAAATGAGTTTAGTCGATTGATTAGCCAACCAGCTACACCAGGAATGGTATAGTAGTAACCATAGAGAAATACTTAGGAAAGTACTAGAGGAAAATGCAAAGGGTCAAGGATGGATGCAGATATGGTTCTAACCTGTCACTAGTTGTGTGATACTGAGGAAGTTACATTAATGCTACACACCTCAGTTTACTCACCTATGTGTTGGAGATCGAAACTGGAGTTACTTTGAAGACATTGCATGAATTAAATAAAATCTTGTCATTAAATGTCTGTTTAGCACTCAGAACACAGAAGAGATTAGTGAATTCATATGATCTCCTTCCTCTATGGTCCTTTCATCCACCCCAGGATACAGGCTGGGGAAAAGGAAGAAAGTATCACACTTAAAAGAGAAAAAGATAGAGAAGTCTTGTTTATTTTGACTTTTCTAGAAGCAAAATTAAAACTTTTGGTATCTCATTTTTGCGCAGGATTATTGTCCTGTGGTCTCTTTGAGGGTCCATGATGAAGGTGAAGTGACCATCTCAAGTCCTCAAGGAATGACTGTGTGCCTTGTTGCCCCTGCCCCAGGTGCTGGGGTGTCCACTCCCAGTAGAGCTACTCAGTCTCAGCAACTAATGTTGCTAGTTGGAAATCAGCATTCCTTTCCCTTCTGCCTGTATCTAGAAGGCTCAGAACAGAGCCTGCAATTCCACGCTCTTACAACTTGCCCACACATTTAGAAAGATATGGAAACATTCAAACTTTATGACTTACAGGCCTAAATGATAAGTGCCAATGTCCTAAAAGAATGTTCCCTGTCTCCACTCATAGAACAGATTTTGCAGAGTTCTGAAAAGGACCTACCAAAGCCCAAATTAAACAGATTAAAAAAAAAACAAACAAACTAACTAAAAAGAAACAAAACTTTCTGTGACTTAACCAAGGTTGTATAACCAATTAGGAGAGCATCACTGACTTTATCAAATCAACATCAAGTCTATGCTCTTCTCAAAGGGCACAACCCGTCCAGCCAGCCCTGCAAGCAGCACATGATGTTCCTCTTCAGACAATTTGTACTTGGAAAGTGAGCCTATCTTTAGAAATTCTCAATGTTCTCTAGAGACCAAACAATGCAACACTGATTTGAAAATGCTTACATTTTAGAAACAATTGCAAAATAGATTCATTCATTTATCCCCAAAGTAGCAAAGACCATCCCTGCCTCACCACACTTGCAATTGATATTTTATTCGTGGGGAGGTATTCTTTCTCCCATTGCTAGTCAACATTATTTGTAGCCTCATAATTTATTCACAGAATAATCCCACTTATTTGTGTTTCTGATATTTCTCTCCTAGGAGACTCAATATATTTAATGATAGCACCACAAATTTGCCCAATAAGACAGTGCAATTTGCAACCTAATGGAAAAGGGTATGTTAACAATACAGCATGTTTTCTGTATGAATAACAAAAGAATTTCCTCTGAGTGTGTCGGCTGTGAGATACACAAGGGAGAGCAGCAAGACACAGCTGCTCACGTGGTCTCCAAGAGTAATTTCCCAGCAAAAGCTGAGAGCATAGGTCATAACCCATGTCCAGCAGTAGTCGACGGCAAGTAATAACTGGAAAGAAGTCTGATCTGTCTGCCAGACAGGCCATTTTTTAATTTGTTGCCTTTTTTATGAAAAATAAAAAGAATACAGACCAACAGCAATAACAACTGACAACAAAAACTTCAACTATAGGGGAAAGAAAAAAAAATCATATAAATGCTACTGCATACCCACTAGTAAAAACAAATTGCTCTGTACTTGGAAGATACAATTGACATCACATGTCCTTTGTTTTCCCCAGATAAATTTGTCTTGAGGCCCAGTGCCAAATTATTAAAATGTCTGGTATCCTCCTTGTTATGGCTTGAACATGTGGTCCCCAAAAAGCTCCTGTGTAAAACAATGCAAGAATTGATCAGAGGTGGAATGGTTGGATTATGAGTTGCAAAACCTAATCAGTGGATTAAACCATTGACATGGATTAAGTGGGTGATAACTGTAGGCAGGTAAGGTGTGGCTGGAGGAAGTAGATGGGGCAAGGGTGGGGGAGTGCCTTTGGGGTTTATATTTTGTCCCTGGTTAAGGAATCTCTCTCTTTCTATGATTCCTTATTGCCACTTCCTGAGCTGCGTTCCTCCACCAAGCCCTTCTGCCACGATGCTTTACCTCATCTGGGGTCCAGAACAATGTTGTCAGCCAAACACAGACCGAACCTCTGAAACCAGGAACCAAAATAAATCTTTCCTCCTCTAAGTTGCTCTTATTATGTTTTTTTGATCACAGCAACGAAATAACTGACTAAAACACCCCTTGTTACTCATTTTAAAACATCCAAAGGCCTAGGAGTTTAGAGGTACAAAAGAGGAGAGAGGTGGAGTGATTCTGACATCTGCATTCAAAGAGCATATATTCATAGACGCTGGCTATGATCACTCTGTGGCTTCTTCACTTCTCACTGTCATGTGTATTGGTCCTCTATGTCACCCAGGCAGGCTGCCCACCCAAGTCCCTACAGAGCCCACTCAGGATCTCCACGCAAAGATGATTTGGCTCCCTCAAGAGTGCATTTAATCCACAGTGTCTTTAGTTCCCAGAATCAGAGCTCTGAGTGTTCATCCTTTCCCTTTGCGGTCTTCCCTCCAAAGACCACACCCACTTCCCAACCCCTCCTGGTGGTTCAAGTTTCAGCCCACAGTGGACAGAGTCACTGTCTTGGTTCTATTGTGGGATCCACTTATGTCTTTCCTCCCTAACATCAGATAGTTTTTCTAATTAATCCCTGAAATGGAAAGGGTCTCACAGTACACTTTGTGCAGGTGGTCAAGAGACCCACCAGTTCACTAAGTGGCATACCTAGATTGCCAGATTCCCTGTGGAGACCCATTACATACAAAGCACTAAAGATACAATTTTAAGTTTTGACAGTCACCTCCAGAGGTGTATACCTTGATGATCTGTGATCATCAAGTGTGAAGGAAACTCCCTCCCTCTGTCTTCATGGAAGAGCCAACAGAAGCATGCCAAAGATGATTCAATCTCAGAGTGAGGAAGATGACTCTTTGTCACTTCTTTCACTAGAGTAGAAAAATAAGGAAATCATGTTCCATCAAGAATGGAACATCCTGTTGATGAGGCTAAGAGCTAGAGTATTCACACACACATACACAAGTAGTAACTTATTCTTGTGTCCTTGCAAATACTTATTCTTCCAATGTACATTTTACTATTTGCTCAGTAAATTTTGGGCAAATGAGAACCAGTAGGAATGATAAAGTTGCAAAGTAACATACACATTGAAATGTGCTAGGTATCCACTAAATTACTGCTTGGCCTTTCATAGACATTTATATCCTTTATTTGAAGCTTTGCAACAATCTTGTAAGATACATATCATTAAATTTATTTTATAGATGAGAGAACCAAGGTTCACAGAGACCAAAAATCTCAATAGTAAATAGCCAATTATGAAGCCAGAATTTGAATTCTCATATTCTTTTCCACTCCACAATTTGATGCTTGAGAAAGAGAAGGCAAGAAGCTGCTAAATTTTCTAACTACTAAAATAAGAGGCCCAAACTGACTTGGAAGAAAAAACAAATCAAACAATCACTGTTTATTTTACAATTGCTCTGGAACAATTTTATTTATGGGATTATATATATATGGCATACTTAAGACAGTGGCCCCATAAGAAAAAAATATGAATTGTTGGGTGTGGATTAAGGCAGGGAATGTCTTGCACTGAGAATGTGGTAAATTGGTTCACTGATATCTGTTTGCATTTTGATGAAGTCTTGGTCATCTTTTATACCACAGAGCAGATGAAAGAGAAACTGGGTCAATTTAAAAATGAGAACATAACTGGAACTGTCTTCTGAAACTGGCTTATTTGCATAGCGTGGGGTGTTAGATGTCATCTCTCCAATATGATCTTTGTAATAAGAGAATAAATAGTATTATGGTATCTGGACCTTGCTCACATTCATCATTTTTTTGTTCATGTATTTACCTCATATTCAGATATAGTATAATTTTTCTGTGTGGCTTCCCTACACATTGGTAAAGGGCGATCATTCTTAAGAAAATGCCTGAAGTCTAGGCCATTGAACCCCTATCCTGAGCTCCTGACGTTCTGAGGGTCCCACTCAACTTGCTGAAGGTTGAGGGCAAGGAATCCACAGTGTCAACAGTATATACCCACTTGAAATCTATTTCTTCTGGATCCCGTGCCCCTAAGACCATGTTCTATGTAAACAAGACCCTGGAATTACTAACCCAAAGAGCCTAGAATATACTTCAGGACCTGCACAGCCTCTTACAAAGGAGCAACCTCAATCTGCAGAGAGCACAGGCAATATGCAGATCCCTAAGGGGTAGCTGTTTGTGGGTCCGGAGAGGGCCAACAGGCAGAGGTTAGACATGTGGATGCAGGTGGGTGAGTGCCAGGAACAAGAGATGGGGAGAAGAGAGAGTAAGCCTTGGAAGGGTGAAGCTTAGAGCTCAGAGTGGGGGAGGATCTCCATATGCAGTCTTGCCCCAGGCCTTGCAATGAGATGAACACTGTGCAGAGAATGTTTCTCTCACTGCCCTGGAAGCAAAGCCTTCACTTTCTTTTTCTGCTCAACTTGTCTTCCACACTGTAACCTCCATCATCCTTTAAAAACAGACTTGATCTTATCAAGTCTTGGGTTAAAAATAGCCCATGGCATTTGTTGCTTACAACATAATGACCACACTCTGAGTTTTTCCTGCTTCTTTCCTAACAGAAACCTACCCCCCCACCACCACCACCTGCCACACTTACACATTGACCACCTGGGACGATCTCTTGGTTTTTAAACACAACCAATTCAAGCTCATGTACCTTTAATCATGATGTTCTACTTGTCGGACTAGTAGATAGAAGGCACAAAATAAGTTTGTGTTGAATTGAGTTGCAATCACGATCTATTTAAGATGTTTTATTTGTGTTTTCTTTGTGCCCCCCCTTTGTCCCCTCATTTTAAGCAGGTTGCCAACCCTTTCATATTCATTAGTATGGGAAATTTTTTTCAGTGTAGAAATAATATGCTTATTTTTGGACACAAAAATTTTTTCTTGTGTACTAAAAATGCCTTAACTTTCCTCCAGAGATAATGCTCAAGAGGGGAAGTAATGGTGACCATGGGCAGATGATTTTGAGAGGGAAGAGACAGAGAAGAGAAAGAGAGACAAAGAGAAATGTCTAGATACCAAAAGTGGACAGAGATTGGCAAGTACCTGAACTTCAGTGTCTTGGAGGTTCCCAGTCCTCAGAGGAGTTGAGGAGCTGCAGGGTTAAAGCTACAGGGATAATATTGAGTCAATCTCCACAAAGTTGGTAGGACACACTATCAAGACATCAGGCTGTGGTCTTCTACTGTGTTAGTCAACTAAAGTGCAATAAGTTCACACAGGACTTTAGTCAACAGATAAATGAGAGAATTAGATAAGCAGCCATTTTTCAGCCCAAAGAATGGGCATATGGCTCTCCGGCAAGGGGCAGGATCATTTCCAGCTATGGTCACTATCACCAAGTTGACATGCTCATTGGTTATGTGATTGAGTTTGAATAGGATTTCCCCAGACCATGGCTCTAAAAGAAATTTTTTCTAGCCACTTACCAGTTGGTCCCTGTATGCCATAATATTTTTTCCTGCACAACTGTCAGACAAAGAGATGGTATAAGGCCAATTATGAGAAATGAGTCCAAAAATTTCCCAGGAGGTATTTCTGCTGGGTTAATGAAATACATTTCTCAATAGTCACAAATAGGAGTTGCCTACTCAAGGGGGCCATAAACCTGAACACCTCAATCTCAGAAGTTAAAGAAGGTGGTATATAATTAGAATGAAAGAGAAGTACTGTAGATAACTGTATGACAGGTTTCCCAAAAAGATAGGAATTGACCCTTAGAAACCAATTCAAAGGATGGCCATCTGCAACCAAATGCAGCATTCCCTACCTACTGGTGCTAATATTAAGTCTCATAGATACTGTTACTTTATTCTTACTGTTAAAAGCACCTTAAAGGTGTTTCACATTGAGCCTGCCTGTAAGCAACACAAGTAATTTTCCTTTCCTCTAAATCTCATCCTATCAAGCATTTTTGCCTTGAACTCATCCTGTGAGTTCGTAGAGTCAACTTAGAGTCAACGTGGCAAACTGCAACTTGAGATCCACCTTCTTTCTATGACTAGAAATTCAGTTGGGTTGAAGAAATCTAACCTAGCTAATCAACTGAGTCTATTTTGATACTCTACCAAATCTAATTTTGGGGGGAAAAAACTTTTCTGTAATCCATAGTAATATTCTTAGAGACAAAATTTTTCAAGAAATAAGGGAGTAGAAAATGTTAGGAGGGTCTAGTCTGAATATTAATGCTAATTTTTTTTTGTTCATAAGTCTATTACTTGCCAATTTGTTCCATAAATAAGCTATATTAGAAGAAAGCCAATAAACTCTATATTCAGTCTTAGATACTTAGAAGAAAGACAACCAATGATAAATTAACAAAGTTTGGGGGCACAAAATTGAAAAGCACTTAGCTATTCCCCACTCACTGGTTGAATGTATATATCCCACTTGGAAAGAGACCTGAAGCAAAATTTCTCCCAGCTTCCTCACCACTTAAACTCATCTACAATGGTGAAGGTATTCATGCCACCTTGGGGCATTGTACTTCCTTTCCTCCTGGGAAGCCAAAACATTCCACTTACACCAGCATTTATCCCTGTTGAGATGAGAAGATAGAACAAAAATAATCAACTACTTGATAGGGCCTCCAATCCCTTCTCTCTGTTTTGGATCCCTTCTCAGGTGGAATCTGCATTGTGCAGAGCCCATGACAGGAGGCAGAGATTCTCTCAAGTCCTCCATCTGCAGGAAGCCTTATTTAAATGTAAATTAAAATCAAAACACTTCCAGATTTGAAATGCTCACAGTTCAGCCAGACCTTGTCCTATTGTGGCAAAGTTGAAAACATTCTTTTCAACTCAGTGAGTTCAGAAACTGTTATAAGTGGAAATACTGGAGAGAAATTAACATTTTAATATCCTTTTAAAATTTTGCCTCTGTTCCATTTCAGCTCCAGTAGTACTGTTTTAGGAAAGAGCTTTGTGCAGAAGTCTCCAGGCTCAGCACCAAACTGCAAATGTATTTACTTAACTTTTAAGACTGGTGGACACTTTAAGAACCTGGTGTTTTTCCTGTATCCAAGAAATTAACTCCTGAGAGTCTCACTTTGGGGAGCCCTGAAAAGTTATAACAACAGTCTCCTTTGATAGCTAATTCAGTGACTCTGAGAAAATCCACATTTCTAAATCATGTCTATCTGATGTTTTCCCAGCATTTGCCCCAAAGTGGCACAGGGGCAAACTCTTTCACCATCTTTTGTAGTGAAGGAAGACTTGCCATTTACAAGTTAAGTAGCAACAACCAAAAAAAAAAAAAAAAAAAAAAAAAAAAATTAATGCAACACACTGAACCTTCTATCCTTATTAGTATGTGTTGAGGTTTGGAAGCCAACTTGGAGAGCCAGGCATTAGAATAATTTTCATTTACATAAGGAATTAATGAGTGCAATTATACTGAAAAAGAGGAACACTGCAGAGACATTGGGAGAGCCTGTAAGGACTTAAATGTCCTTACCTGCCCCGGTGCTTGGCGCTGTTCCTGTGGAGTCCATGGAGTACACAGGGAACAGAAATGTGGAGATAAATAATTCTCTCCAGAGGTCTGCCTCAGTACCACTTGGTGGAGCTGCCTAAAGACGTCAGTACCCTGGTCTCCCAGGCCACTAGCATGTTCCCCACCTTTCTCCCAAGTTAGAGAAAACAGCCTGGGCAACATCACCCTGCATTGTCCCATCTCTACAGCCTTCCTTACACCATTCTCACTGCCTAAAAATTCTCCATTGTGACAAAAAGTCCTTCATGACTTACAAAATCTTACACATCCTCACCAGCCCTCTCCTTCCTGGAGCAGATCTCCTAACCAGATGGGATTGTCTTTGCTTCTGAATTGCCAAGCACCTGATAACCTCTGCATTCCTTATACATTACAGGGTTAATTAATTAAGCACATGGATCCATTGTCTTTCCTTCCTGATCATAAATATCTCAAGGGCAAAGATCATATAATTTCTTACTCTTTTATCCCACTCCTCCACCAGCCTTGTATGTAACAGCTATTCAATATATTGACTGAGTAAATGAATAAATGAAGATTTAAAGAGTCCCCAGAAGCCAGGGCTGATTTCAGAGAGAACTAATGAAGGTCTCCAAGGAGGCTTTAGTAGTGAAGTGTCAAATTCAGCCACAATTTCAGATATGCTACAGATGGAAAGTTACCTTACAACAAGTATGCACAGTTGTGGAATTTGTCAGTAATAGACTGCTTCTGCTTAGCCATTTCTTTTCAATATGCATCTATCTGACTAGCAAGAGGAAAAAAATTCCTATGCTACTAGTTCTTAAGACTAAGTTAAGGGTTGGGGTTGTAGCTCAGTGGTAGAGCACTTGCCTAGCATGTGTGAAGCACAGAGTTCGATTCTAAGCACCGCATATAAATAAAGATCCACTGACAACTAAAAAAATATTTTTTAAAAAAAGACTAAAGGGAAGAATTGGATAATTCAGGTGTTAGAATATGAATTGTTCACACCTCAGGATTTGGTCAAGATGTAGGATAAGATACTTATAGATCCTGAATGTTCAGTTCACGAGTGTTTTGAAACTTTGTGTATCTTTTCTATTTTATGTTTATTTTATTTTTAAAAATCAAACATCCTTAGAAAATGCAGCATATGTATATATGTGGAGGAAGAAGGCAGTGGAGACATCTCCTAAGCATTAATAGGTTTTCCCTGGTATCCATTCTACTCTCTATCTTCAGTTTTTCTGGACGCATAATTTCCTAGCTAAACTTCTCCAGCCTCCTTTGTGGCTTATGTAGTCAAACGACATGGTTCTGAACCATGGGTGAGAAGACATAATCTGTGCATCTTCCAGGTCACGTTCTTGAAAGGAAACTGTGTCCTCCACTTTCTCTTTCACCCTCTTCCTGTCTGGGGCACAACAGGCGGAAGTGAACATCATCACCCACAATGATAAGGGCAACACCCTAAGAGATGGCAGAGTCACACAACAGAAAAAGCCCTTGGGCCCTGCATCCCCCCATGAACAAAACTGCTCTTGATCCAGACTCCCTACCAGCCTGGAGTTTTACATATCTAAGAAATTAACTGCTATCTGCTTCAAACCACTGCAATTATGGTTTTTGCTAAAGTAGCCAAATCAGTATCCTGACTAAATACAACATGTCAACAAGGTGCTGTGTAGATCCTTATATTTAGAAAATAAAAGTGAATTTAAATGTGTATTTAAGAGTGTGTGACAACCCAGGTTTTGCAAAACCAGCACTGGGAATCAACCATTAACCATTTATTAAAGTGATCTCTTAAGTTTATAAATGGTGAGGAATCTTTGTATCAAGTCTGAATTTTACATAACTAAAATTTAAGTCCAGATGAAAATAAATAGGAAGATATTACACAGTCAAGGATCTTTCATTTTTTTGTTTTTTTTAATGCCTAGCACCTAGAATAGTAGTTTATTGAATACATGGATGTATAAATGCATAAGCATACCAAGAGTATCTCCTATGGATCAAACATACATTTTCTTTTAAGAGTTTAAATTTAGAGTGAATGAAATAAGACACTTTCCTAATCCATCACTTTTTAAAAATGATGGCTAATTAACATAGTTCCTTTTTCACTTAGAAATAAAAGATGAGGTTTCTCCATTACACTAAAGCTATATAATATTTTAGATCAGAATCAAGTAAGATGATCACATGAAGTCCACTGTGAAATCCAGAGTCAAAAGATGTCACTAATAAACCTTGTAGCTGAAGGTTTTCTAATACCCTCAGAGCTAAAATCACACACAGCAAATGCAATGAGACAGATTATAATGGATGTTTTATAAGTTTTGCTTAAAAACTTTGTGTGATGAATTGAGAATTTCAGAATTAAATGGGTATAAGAAAAGGAATCATTAGCATCATAAAAGAATTCATACAGGTTTAGAAATTGGCATATAATTTACAAAAGGAAAGGAAAATTAGGGAAGATATGAAATGATGTGTGATAAAGTAAGTACTGAATGTTTACTTAATATGCAAAGTCATGAAGATCTAAGAAATTTAAAAATTTATGAAACATCTGCTGTCAATCAGTTAGGACTCATGTGCTAGGAAATTTCCCCAAAATGTAAACAACCTAAAAAATGTACATATTATAAGTGCTTTAGGATCATTTTGATTGGTGTGACTTTTCTCTTAAATATTGAAATTTAAAGGTAAGAACAAGAAATTCTGGACCACTGCATTCATTTGCCAGTGATCTCTTAGCTACCATTCATTTGTCTCTCCTTATTCTGTCTCCCTTTCCTTATCAACTTTCAGATATCATTTTGTATTTAATAATGACAGCAATGTACATTTGAATAAATTCTCTATGATCTCAATATTATTCTCTCATTTGATCCTCAAAATTCTTCTGGGGGGGGTGAAAAGGAGAATATTAAGGGTTTTTTTGTTTGTTTGTTTTTCTCAATTTACCAGTGATAAAACTAGGTTCCCCAAAGAAGTTTATAAACTTTCCTAAAATCTGATAGGTGTCAAATCCAGGACTCCAATGGATTCCATACAGTTCCCTCTGAACACTAGACTGCTGGCTCAGTGGAAAATCCCTGAGTCTCTTTAGCATCTAGAGCATACTATTACAACTTATAAAAATAGAATAGCGGGCTGAGATTGTGGCTCAGCGGTAGAGCACTCGCCTAACATGTGCGCGGCCTGGGGTTCGATCCTCAGCACCACATAAAAATAAATAAATAAAATAAAGATATTATGTTCAACTACAACTAAAAAATAAATATTAAAAAAAGAATAGTCATTTACTTACCAAAATTTCTCAAATACCTACTGTGTGTTAGGCACATTGGTAAATATTAAGTATTTATTAGTGACCAAAACAAACATGATCCCTCTTCCCTTGAATCTTACCATTCACTAAGGAAGAATACTATTAAATAAATACACTGCTGTGTTCTGAAGTTTATTTCACCCAACAATTCATATGTTGAAATCGTCAACCCCCGAGGTAATGGAGTTAGGAGGTGGGACTTTTTTGATAAAGTCTTTCTGAATGGTATTAGTGCCCTTATAAAAGAAGCTCCAGAAAGCTGAATGGGGACACAGCAAGAAGGTGCCATCTATGGACAAGTACATGAGTCCTTACCAGACACTGAATCTACTTGATCTTGCACTCTCCAATCTCCAGTACTATAGGAAATAAATTTCTATTGTTCATAAGTTACTCAGTTGATGTTATTTTATGATGGCAGCCAAATAGACTAAAACATACATTAACAATTATAGATGCACTTGTATATTCAAACAATTTAGAGGAGGAAAAGTTCATTTGGGTTCTTGGTTTCCGAGGGTCCGTCCATGCTAGGTTGACTCCATGGCTCTGGGCCCAAGGTAAGGCAGAACATCGTGGGGGGAATAGCATGGCAGAGAAAAACAGCTGGGGACATGGCAACCAGGAAGCAGAAAGAGAGTTCCATTCACCAGAGACAAATATGAACCCCAAAGTCACACCCTTCCTGCCTATAGTTATCACCTAGTTAATCAATATCGGTGGATTAATCTACTGATCAGGTTAAAGTTCCCAAAATCTACTTCTTTCACCTGTGAACCTTCGCACATTGTCTCACACATGAGGTTTTGGAGGTACCTCATCTCTAGACCAAACGCGTTTTTTGTGTATATTTAGATGAAAGTATTATGTGTGTGTGCTTGTGTGTGTGTGTGTGTGTGTGTGTGTGTGTGTGTGTACATGTTTAAAAAGTGTTTGAGCTGACAGCAGAGGAGAAAAGGAGAGCTAGAGGGAAGAATTGAAAGTGGCCCTGTGATCAATACATAAAGATGTTCTGAGTGCCTAAGACTTTTGTGAACTAAAGAAGGAACAAAAAAGCCACTGAGGCTGCAGCTTCCTGCAGAAAATGGGGATAATTTTGTGAATTCTTGCAGGCTATTGTAGCCATGTTGATGATTTTGGGTTTTATTCTAAATATAATAAGAGACTACTGGAGCTGGGAAGAGATCTGATAGTTACTACAATTTTATATTTTTAAAAGATCACTCTAACTCCTTTGCAGAGAATTAAGTGGAGTGGAGCAGAGTAGAAAGACAAGGCAGAAGGCTCTTGTAGCTCATGTGAGAGGTGATGATACTTAAGACCAGACAGCAGTGAGGGTAATAGAAAGCCCTGAATGGTTTTTAAGATATCAAAAGTGGAAATGAAAAGGCTGGATGTGGAGAGTGAGAGACAGATGGGAATTGAGGCTGGCTCTCAGGTTTCTTGAGGTGTCACTTATGGAGTGATAGCCACTTGAATATTTTTCTTTCTGCCACATTTATGGCCAAGCCCTCATGTCCACATCATTTGAGATAATCAGACTCATGTTCCAAGCTTATTGACTTACCATTTCTTATTCTAGGCAATAAGACCTGGTGGTATTTTTAACAGAAATTTATTCTTCTCATATTCACATTGAGACTGTGTTAGAGCACATAAAGAAGTATTTATACAGCTTAAAGTGTGAGGGGCAAAAAACAGGGTTTTGACAAATTTTTTTGTGCAAAGGCACAGATGTGATTTTTTTTGGTAGTTACTGCAAAGGAAAGAAAAGGCATCCCTCACTCTTAAGACACAGAAAACAAGTCCAAGTCTTCCAACACTTGTAGAGCCTTTCAAAAATAAAGATGTTAAAGATGTAGAAGGAAAACCAATTAAATTGAAAGTCCTTCTGCCTCACTGTTCACTGTTATATACACCTGAATTCTATTCTCTGATAAATGTGTATCTGGTTGGATGAGAAGGATGTTATGGTACAAAATATCATGAGTGGTAGATATCATAAGGCATGCTATATCCATCATGGTAGGTGGCAATGACAGGGTATGATAATATTATGGTATGCGTATCTATCATGGCACAGTAGATATAGCTAATAATCATAATAATTAATATATGAACATGATTTGTGGTTTGCATATGACTTAGATATATTTGTCTCACCAGTGTCCTTTTGATGGGGTGATTGTGACCATTTCAGAACTAAAAATATCAGACACTGGGAGAAGGAAGATGGTGGGCCAGAGGGAGGCAGCATCCTATGTCGCTCTGCAACCCAGATCTCTCCTAGTCGGAATACTGCATCTCTGAGAGTGTTAGAAGACCCCTATTCAGCGTCTCTCCACAGAAATCGCCAGCACTGTGACGCCCATAGGGCTCCAGGCCTCAGCATTTGAACAGGACGCCTGGCATTCTAGCAGGACCCAAAGCCTGAAGTTTTAGCCAATGCAGGGCTGGTGAGCACCGTAGCAGAATCACCTATCAACACATCTGCAGATCTCCAAGACTTCGCTCTGCTCCCATGCAGGTCACTCAGCTGCTACCCACCCACAGCACAATGCCATTACCTGGCTCCCCCCACCTCACCAGACACCCCAGAGTTGAAGGCAGACCGCCTTCATCTTGGCTCAACATTCTTGCCATATTAGGTGGGGGAAGCTCCCAGCTCCCAGCAGCCAGGTTTCAGGCTCTCAACCTTCCCCCGCCTAAGCAGTGGTAACCCAACGCAATAGCTGCCCAACACAGGTGTACACTGCAACCAGGGAGCCGCCCACAGGAGCCCCCGGTGTGACAGGTTCCTCAATTGGGAACTTCTAAGAGAGACGGAGATGGACAACAGTTTGGAGCCTAACAGAGAGACCAGGAACTGGGAAATCTCCAGGAAAGATAGAGAAATAGTACTTGGCACCCAAGTCATAGGAGCAGTCCCAAAAAGAGACTTGTGAGATGGAGTGTCCCTACAGGGACTGGCGGGTGCCACTTACCGCTTCCAGATGTCCTGTGTCAGGACCAGTCTTCTCACAGTGGTTCCCGCCACCATCCTGAGGGCAGAGACACCAGCTTACAACAGACAACCTCACCTATTAGATGAGAAGAGAAGCAGGAAAGATATGGATCTCTAAAATTAGCAACAACCCTGGTTTCTTCCTTTGAGGTTTTCTTTTTCTCTCTCTCTCTTCTACCCCTCTATCCTCCATCCTTCACATCCCCAACATATGTGAAACCAAGAACTTTGCATGAAATAGGACTTTGAGGACTGAGTCATCTGAATAATATAATATAGAGGTGTTAAATATAAAGGGCTTTTTTTTCTTTTCCTTTATTTTCTTTCATGTTTCTATCCCCCTCCAAATTATACTATTTTAACATCTGTATTTTTCTGGATACATATGTGTGTTGTGTTTCTTTTATGTACTCTACTGTCTTCCCAAGTACTTGTCTACCCTAAATTACTTCCTGTCTATTCTTTTGTTAATAACCCTCTTCATTAGATTTCTCTTTCACATTTCCTAAGATATATTAACTTTATACCCTCACCTCTTTTCCTCTCAGCATATTGTCCTACACCCCAACCCCAGTTCATAGTCCACCATCAGAAACCTTTTTATGAAACTACTGATGATATTTAGATAATAATTGAATCCAACATTTCTGTACATTGAGACTAAACTATAAACGTATTAATAACAATAAATTGTTCATAGGTGATATATTGTGGATATTGGGATCTGTTAACATTCCCTTCCCCACAAAGGAGATGTCTTAGAACCCTACAAGAGCACTATAAACCTATAGGGTAAAAACAATAAGACTCCAGACCCACAGAGCTGAAAGGGAACACACACAAGCAACATGAAAAAATAAGGGAGAAAGTGCCCCAAACAGATGAAGACACCACATCATTAGAATCATTGACAGCCACACAGAAGAAATTACAGAGAAGGATTTCAGGATGTACATGGTTAAAATGATCTGTGAACTCAAGAAAGATGTAAGAGAGCAAATATAGGCAGTGAAATATCTTCCACAATGAGCTACATAAACAAATACAGGAAGCAAAAGATCACCTGAACAGGGAGATGGAGGTTCTAAAAAAAAAAAAACCAAACAGAAATCCTTGAAATAAAAGAAACAATAAACCAAATTAAAAGCTCAAGTGAAAGCACCACCAACAGAGTAGACAGACTACTTGGAAGATAGGACATCAGACAATGAAGACAAAACCTATAATCTTGAAAAGAACATAGATCACACAGTGATAATGGTAAGAAACCATGAGTAGAACATTCAAGAAATATGGGATAGCATAAAAAGACCAAATTTAAGACTTATTGGGATAGAGGAAGGCGTAGAGTTCCAAACCGAAGGAATGAACAATCTATTCAATGAAATAATATCAGAAAACTTTCCAAACATGAAGAATGAATTGGAAATCCAAATACAAGAAGCCTACAGGACAATGAATGTACAAAATCACAACAGATCCACACCAAGGCACATTATAATGAAAATGCCCAACATACACAATAAGGAGAGAATTTTAAAAGTCACAGGAGAAAGAAATCAGATTATACATAGGGGAAAATCAATTAGGATAATGGCAGATTTTTCAACACAGACCCTGAAAGCTAGAAGATCCTGGAAAAACATATATCAAGCTCTGAAAGAAAATGGGTGCCAACCAAGAATCTTGTATTCAGGAAAATTAAGCTTTAGATTTGAAGATGAAATAAAAACCTTCCATGATAAACAAAAGTTAAAAGAATTTACACCTAGAAAACTGGCACTACAAAGCATCCTTGGAAAAATATTCCATGAAGAGGAAATGAAAAACAACAATGAAAATCAGCAGAGGAAGATAGTACCCTAAATGAAAAACTAATCAAAAAAGAAAATCAAGTCAAGTTGAATAACAAAAATAAACAAATATAACTGATAATACAAACCATGTCTCAATAGTGACCCTGAATGTTAATGGCTTAAACTCACTAATCAAAAGACATAGGCTAGCAGATTGGATTTTTAAAAAAGGCCCAACAGTGTGCTGCCTACAGGAGACTCATCTTGATAGGCAATGAAAGACAGACTGAAGGTGAAAGGATGGGGAAAATAATACCACTCACATGGACTGTGGAAGCAAGCAGGGGTTTCCATCCTCGTATCGAATAAAGTAGACTTCAAGGCAAAGTTAATCAAAAGGGATAAAGATAGACATTACATACTGCTCAAGGGAACAATACACCAACAAGACATAACAATCATAAATATATATGCCCCAAACAATAGTGCAGCTATGTTCATCAAACAAATTCTTCTCAAGTTCAAGAGTCAAATTGACCACAACACAATAATCTTGGATGACTTTAATACACCTCTCTCACCACTGGATAATTCTTTCAAACAAAAGTTGAATAAATAAACTATAGAACTCAATAATACAATCAATAACTTAGACTTTTACTGACATATGTAGGATATTTTAACCTGCATTGAGCAGATACAATTTCTTCTCAGCAGCACATGGATCCTTCTCCAAAATAGATCATACAATACGCCACAAAGCAATTTTTAGCAAATACAAAAAAGCAGAGATTCTACCATGCATTTATGAGATCATAATGGAATGAAATTGGAAAGCAATGACAAAATAAAAATTACTCCAACACCTGTAGACTAAACAATATGCTACTGAGTGAACAATGGGTTGCAGAAGACATCAAGGAGGAGATTAAAAAGTTCTTAGAGGTAAATGAGAACATAGACAAAACATAATGAAATATCTGGGACACTATGAAAGCAGTTCTAAGAGAAAAGTTCATTGCATGGAGATCATTTCTTAAAAGAACAAAAAGTCAACAAATAAATGACCTCACATTACACCCAAAGCCCTAGAAAAAGAAGAACAAATCAGAAGCAAAAGCAGTAGAAGGCAAGAAATAATAAAAATTTGAGCTGAAATCAATGAAATTGAAACAAAAAAACAAAAAAAAATTGACAAAACAAAAAGTTGATTCTTTGAAAAAATAAATAAAATTGACAGACACTTAGCTACATTAATGAAGAGAAGGAGAGAGAAAAACCAAATTACCAGCATACATGATAAAAAGGTAATATCACAACAGACACTATAGAAATAAAGAGGATAATTAGAAATTACTTTGAAAACTTATACTCCAATAAAATAGAAGATACTGAAGGCATCAACAAATTTCTTAAGTCATACGATTTGCCCAGATTGAATCAGGAAGATATACACAATTTAAACAGACCAATATCAAGTGATGAAATAGAAGACACCATCAGAAGCCTACCAACCAAGAAAAGCCCAGGACCAATGGATAGACAGCCAAATTCTAGAAGACATTTAAAGATGAACTAATACCAACCAATTCTCTTCAATTTATTTCAGGAAATAGAAAAAAAAGAGATAGCACTTTCAAAATCATTCTATGAGGCCAGTATCACCCTGATTCCAAAACCAGGCAAAGACAAATCAAAGAAAGAAAATGTTAGACCAATATTTCTAATGAACATAGATGCAAAAATTCTCAATAAAATTCTGCCAAATTGAATACAAAAACATATCAAATATATCATGCACCATTATCAAGTGGGATTCATCTCAGGGATGCAAGGTTATTTCAACATATGGAAATCGATAAATGCAATTCATCACATCAATAGACTCAAAGATTAGAATAATATGATCATCTCAATAGATGCAGAAAAGCATTTGACAAAATACAGCACCCCTTCACGTTCAAAACACTAGAAAAACTAGGGATAACAGGAACATATCTCAACATTATAAAGGTTATCTATGCTAAGACCCAGGCCAACATTATTCTAAATGGAGAAAAACTGAAGGCATTCCTTCTAAAAACTGGAACAAGACAGGGGTTCCCTCTTTCAATACTTCTATTTAACATAGTTCTTGAAACACTGGCCAGAGCAATTAGACAGACAAAAGAAATTTAAGAGATACATATAGGAAAAGAAGAACTTAAATTAGAACTATTTGCTGATGATATGATTCTATACCTAGAAGACCCAAAAAGCTCCACCAGAAAACTTCTAGAACTAGTAAATGAATTCAGCAAAGTAGCAGGATACAAAATCAACACCCATAAATCAAAGGCATTTCTGTATATCAATGACAAATCCTCTGGGAGGGAATTGAGGAACACTACCCCATTCATAATAGCCTCAAAAAAAAAAAAGATACTTGGGAATCAACATAACAAAAGAGGTGAAAGATCTATACAATGAAAACTACAGAACCCTAAAGAAAGAAATCAAAGAAGACCTTAGAAGATGGAAAGATCTACCTTGCTCCTAGATAGGCAGAATTAATATTATCAAAATGAGCATACTTCAGAAGCACTATACAGATTTAATGCAATTCCGAACAAAATCCCAATGGCATTCCTCATAGAAATAGAAAAAGCAGTCATGAAATTCATCTGGAAAAATAAGACCCTCAGAGTAGCTAAAGCAATACTTAGCAGGAAGAGTGAAGCAGGTGGCATCACTCTACCAGATCTTAAACTATACTACAGAGCAGTAGGAACAAAAACAGCATGGTATTGGCACCAAAACAGACTGGTAGACCAATGGTACAGAATAGAGGACACAGAGACTAACCCACAAAATGATAATTATCTTATATTAGACAAAGGCGCCAAAAGCATGCATTGGAGAAAAGATAGACTCTTCAACAAATGGTGCTGGGAAAACTGGAAATCCACATGCAACAAAATGAAATTGAACCCCTATCTCTCACCATGCACAAAACTCTACTCAAAGTGGATCAAAGACCTAGGAATTAAACCAGAGACTCTGCATCTATAGAAGAAATAGATGTGGATTAGGCCCAACTTCCTTAATAAGACTTCTATGGCTTAAGAATTAAAACCAAGAATCAATAAATGGGATGGAATCAATCTAAAAAGTTTCTTCTCAGCAAAAGAAACAATCTGTGAGATGAATAGAGAGCCTAAATCTTGGAAGCAAATTTTTACCTCCACACATCAGAGAGAGCACTAATCTCTAGGATATATAAAGAGCTCAAAAAGCTAAGCACCAAAAACAATAAATAACCCAATCAATAAATGGGCTAAGGACTTGAACAGACACTTCTCAGAAGAGGATAGACAACCAACAAATATATGAAAAGATGTTCATCATCTCTAGCAATTAGAGAAATGCAAATCAAAACTACTCTAAGATATCATCTCATTCCAGTCAGAATGGCAGCTATTATGAAGACAAACAACAAGTGTTGGTGAGGATGTGGGGAAAAGGGCACACTCATACATTGCTGGTGGGACTGCAAATTGGTGCATCCAATTTGAAAACCAGTATGGAGATTATTTGTAAAACTTGTAATGGAACCACCATTTGACCCAGCTATTTTTCTTCTCGGTCTATATCCAAAGGACTTTAAAACAGCATACTACAGGGACACAGCCCCATCAATGGCAGCACAATTCACAATAGCTAAACTGTGGAACCAACCTAGATGCCCTTCTGTCGATGAATTAATTTTTTAAAAGTGGCATATATACACAATGGAATATTACTCAGCAATAAAAGAGAATAAAGTCATGACATTTGCAGGTAAATGGATGGAGTTGGAGAAGATAATGCTAAGTAAAATTAGCCAATCCACCACCCCCAAAAAAATGCCAAATATTTTCTCTGATATAAGGAGTCTGACTCACAGTGGGGTAGGAAGGGGGAGCGTGGGAGGAACAGATGAATTCTAGATAGGGCAGAGGGGTGGGAGGGGAAGAGAGGGACAGGGATTTAGCAATGATGGTGGAATGTGATGGACATCATTATCCAAAGTACATGTATGAAGACATGAATTGGTGTGAATATACTTTATATACAAACAGAGGTATGTATGAAAAATTGTGCTCTATATGTATAGTAAGAATTGTATTCTGCTGTCATGTATTTAAAAAATAAAATCAATTTTAAAAAAAGAATATCAGACACTGTCCTTGGGTATTTTCATTTTATTAATACATTTAATCTTCACAACGACCTAATATCCCAAGGGTTTGAGACAACTACTGGAAGCATCACTTGGTAAAGCTTGAACCCAGGACAACAGATGTGCAGAGTCTGATACCTTAACCTTCTCTAGAGGGTGCTATATGGGCCCATGTGGAACTGGGACACTTTGGTGCTAATAAAATGACTGTGTTCCAGCAAACAGCACTATACCAGCCTCCCTGTTTTCTTTCTCTATCTGGAATAAGCATGCACTCCAGCTGATACAAACAACCTCTTGTTTGCCAATAATCTGAGGTCATGTGCTAGTTGTTCACATCAATTGCTAGGAAAATCAGCTGTCCAAAAGTGTAAAAACCTCAGCAAAGCATGGGAATTTATAGCATCACCCGTGCATTGCTGGGAAGAGGAAGACACAAGTCTCATGAGATTTTGAGGTTGGGGATAATTGCTCCCAGTTGAGGTGTAAGCAGTGGCTCCCTTTTTCAGTTAGCTTGCACCAGTCAACCTGGGATAATCATTCAAGGCCATTTTTAGACAATCCTGTTTATCATTCCACATACTGTTACTCTTCAGACCCAAATATTATCTACATATTCAGATGAAAAAACTAAAACTCAGAAAAATGACATAGTTTGCCTAAGGTGACTTCAGAGACTGCAGGGCAGCTTCACCAATTTAAGAGCTATCCCCTTCCCAAGCAACGTGTGGTCCCATGTCTCAGCTGGGCATGGCCAGTGATGTGGGAGCCTGCTAACACCCACAAACTGTCATGCACTCTGCAACCCCTCATCAAAGTGAAGACTAGATGGATAAGAACTGAATAGAATACAAAGAAGTTTGGTGCCCCAAAGTTTACTTGAAGACTGATAAGTCTATATGTCCTTATGATCAGACCACTCCCCCGCCAAAAAAAATTGCTGCTGCCCTTAGAGTGATACACAGATTAGTTGTCAGATTCTAAGATAGAATGTACCTGGATCTATGTGTACTTACACCTGATTTAAAAAAAAAAAAAAACAACTTAGAACAGTGTCACTTTGAAAGCTAATCTATTGTGAAGCCTCAATAAAAGTAGAGAACTTATAGAGAATTTTCCAAGATGTGGTTATATTTCTCATTAAAAAATCAAAAATATCTAGAGACATGAATTTCAGTTCTAGCTAGTAGTGTCCTTGGCCAAGTAACCACCTCTCTGCCTCAGTTTCTCACCGTAAAATAAAGATATTGGCTTGGCTGATCAGCCCAGGTGTTCTATAACTCTTTGCTAGACAATAAAAGTCACACCCTGTTCCTCCAATAAACATGTGCGAACAAACAGACCTGGAATGATGTTTCAACCTACAAATATCAGCTATCCAGATGCAAAGAGGTCTTTCAGATGTTCGGCCCCCAATTCAGTAGTCATTTGTCTTGTGCATAATGAATCACTGCATTCATGAGCAGACATAAAGATCAGAGGAAGGCTTAATATTAGCCCCGAATAAAGGAGCTTGCTTCCCGCAGGCAAAGCCTCCAGGAAAAGTTATCTTAATCAAAAATGAAAATGGTTGATCATAAGTAAATATTGCCAAATTGAAGCCCACAGGAGATGGATAAAAATGACTCCATTTCCATCTTTTGTCAGAGGCCAGAATAATTAATGGCCAGATGGTTCATACTTTACTAGACATCTCAGTGAGTATTCTCTCTTTATGTCAAAAATGATCACACCTTCCTTAAATCAATCCTGTTCCCCGCCCCCCCATGTGTGTATGTGTGTGTGCACGCACACGCATACACAATTCAAACAGCACCATCAAGAATTCAAGATTTAAATAAAGAGGTGTTTCTCAAATACTTTCCACCTCATTTGGGAAGCTATTTCCAGGTTAAATGATTCCCTTACTGACCCATGTATGTCCAGATAACCAAACAGACTGGTTCTCTTATTTCTGGAAGTGATTTTTTTTAAAGAAACTCACATGCCTCTAAAGCCGTTCAAAGTTAATAAGGCTGCTATCTCAAGATGAGTTCAGAAGAATCTATTCAGAAATTCATTAACTCAATCCTCTTATATACATAATAGATCAAAATTGATTGTAATAGTTAAATTTTAACTAGGAAAATTCCTAATGATAAAACTCATAGTCTCTTTTAAATACCATCTATATACATTCATTTATGTATTCAATAAGCATTTCTGAATGCTAAATATGTGACATGCTCCATGGTAATGATGAGAGATTCAAAGAAAAAATCAATTTCTAAAAATATACCTATGACCTGTCTATTTTATTCACAGGACACAATGTAGTTCCTAAGAAAATGTTGATAGCGCTTACTACTCACAAAACTTCTCATGCCATTGGAGTATTCTTGTCTACTTTCCAAAGTCGAGGACCTGGAAAATAATACCCAAGTTTGATCTCAATCTCATGGGCTGAGCAAATACATTTCCTATCCAGAAAAATGGATCTGGCTTCCAACAGTCTGTGTGACTTGGAAGATTTTGAGTTGATTAGCAGAAACTGTGTTATTTTGAGGCCGATACCATTTCTATTTCAAATAGCATAAAGTTGTTCCCCAGGAATGACAAAAATGCCAAAAGTAATTTCCAGCATTCCAGAAGATTAAGAAATTGAAAACCAAATATTTGGGGTAATATCAAGTGAATAATAAGTGTTTATCCAAATTTTATGTAAGAATATTATTGCTTACACATGCCAACCCAAGATGTCTGGATTTCATACCCATTCTTCTTTTTCCTATGTAATTAAATGACACATAAAATTCCCAAAGCAAAATACACAACAAGCTGTTACTTATGAGCCTTTTTATCATGAGTATACATTCCTTGGTCCATCTCTCTAGATACTCAAAACCACAGAATGTGCAAGAATCTCAGTGGTCATTTGCTTTCTGCCCTTTTCTATATGGGAGTAGTAGGGATCTATTAGGAGGTCAACATACCTGTTGTCACCAAATTAGTGGCAGAGAAGTGAGTAGGCTAGACCTATAAGTTCCGGTCCCTGACTCTCCACTCATATGCTCTTCATTGAGGCCAGAGCCTCAAGTATAGACTCAGCTTCCCCTGGGGGTATAGAAGAATTCTTTGCTGAAGAGAGTTTAGTCATGTAATTTTCTTTTCAATACTTCTTTTGTTCTGTTCTTCAAAGTCCTGATACTCTGGTTCATATTCTACAAGTCTCATTATTATGTATCTTTCACATCAGCCTCCCTGTAGCATGAATAAGAACAACAGTGAAATACTGAATCCCAGAACCACTGGTTATAAATTTCCTTGAGATTTGTCTCCTCCTTCAGAAGTTCTTAATTCTCTTCATTTCTTAGCTTTCTAGGTTGTAAAATAATATATCTTTAATCACCACCATCCCCTTTAGGATTTCAAAGAAATAGCCCAGCCATTCATCTTAGAGATGCACACATTTCCCTGACTTGCTCATTTATCTCGAGTCACATGTAGAAGGTTCTTTGGCAGCTATTTAGGGGAACAAAGGTGAAACCTCCAATTAAGAATGACTTATGGGTGATTCTTCAGCCAAGAGTCACCCTGTTTTATTAACCTCCTTTTCTCTGCTTTAAGAGGTGGGGGCATATGCACTCAAAATTCATTTATTCCTGTTAAGGATAATTATTTCAATTTTTGATTATGCTACAGCTATCAAAGAATGATGATGTGCCAGTGAGATGTTTCTCTCCATTTGGGAAGAAGATATGATTGAATATGTAACACAGATTAGGTCTCGGTCCATAAACATGGCAATTTAATAAGCCTATTTAAAGCACAGAATTCACTTTTAAGCTTCCCTATAGGCTCTGTTTTTTTTTATTTTTATTTCTTGACTCTGTTCTTAAATCTAAATGACATCAAGAACATAGAGAACTATCAAGGCAAATTTTGTGATATCAAGGTATAGCCTTCATTGGAAGAGATAATGGACACTACTGTGGGTGAATGAGCAGCCTCTAAGATAAGGTTCCATCTCACCAAAGTGGAACATGTGGAACGTCTCCCATCCCTGTCTTGTTCTTCTTTATTCTCTCTCTTTCCTTCTCTCTCTTTCGCTCTATCCCTGACTGCCCCCCCCCCCGATTCTTATAGCCCATCCACTTACTTCTAAGTAAATACAATGTTAGATTCAAGATGGTAGCTTAGAAAAAGGCTGCATTTCAAGTTGCTCTGTGGCTCGGTATTCAAGCAACAAGCATACTGCTTCTCAGCAAGGTGAATGAAAGAGCCAAGCTGGTTATGGTGGCAGCAGCAGCAAGGGTGCTGGTCCACCACAGAGAGAGAAACCAGTGAACATGGAAAAAACCAAGGTTGATCAGAAAAACTCAGCTAATCCAGAGGTTGCACAGCAAACTGGTGTTTGATATGTGCTCAACTGGCAGAGCGCTGAGGGGGAAACCATCTTGAGGGGTCCATGTTGCAGCTTGGGGTGAGAGGCTGGAAGATCATAGAAAATATCATCTTACTGCCCCAGTGTGTACCTACTGTGGCCTTGGGTGTACTTAGCAGAATGTGAGTAAAACAGGCACAAAAAAGATTGTACCCAGGGGAATTGGAGTCAGAAAAATGAAGGGGAGTTCAACTTGCTTTCCTTTTGAGTCTGGCGATTCACATGACCAGCCAAAGAGAGTCAGTGAATTATAAACTCTGGGGAGCACTGTGTTACCTCCCATCTGAACAGGTGGATGTGAACACATTCAGGGACTAAATGTGCAAAGGCTGTGTTATGGGCTGCAAAGTGTGTGGAGAATTGGCTCCCCTGCCCTGCAAGTAGAATTCTTGGAAGACTCCTGAGATCCAGATTCCTGCATCTCACTGGCTCTGGGGTGTATCAATCTAATCTCTCCAGAGCAGACATCACCCAACAAAGCCTCAAAATCTTAATTAGACCTAATCCCTGGCCACCAGGACTCCCTTCTTAGAACTCTGCAGCAGCCCCACCCCAGAAGTATATCCATCTGGGCTGTCCAGCTAAAACTCCAATAGATGGTACTTACCATTCTATCTTATCTTATACTTATGAGAAGGGAAGCTAAGAGGTATTTAAACCAGCTTCAGTTTTAAGCCACTCCAACTGGCAGCTTGGTGAACAACAGAAAGAGAGTAAGGGGTTAAGAAGCCCCAGTCTTTGTGCACCAGTGCTCTTTCTCTCTCTTCCTCACCCTCCTGCTCTCCATACATAGGCCAAGCCAAGATGAAATGGAAGAAGGACAGTTGCACATAGAGAGTGACAATCTATTCTCATTGACAGTTTTGAGCATCTCAAAGGAGATGATTTTTTTTTCATTTTTCATTAAGATTTTTTTTCCTTTTCATTTACTTATTTTGGGTTTCTTGCTGTGCTCATTGATTTGTGAAGATATACATATATGCATATATGTGTGTGTGTATTTGTTTTATTTCTCCCTCATTTTTAGCATTTTTTTAAATTTAGCTATTTTTCCTTACCTTGTCTTTTGTGGGTTAGGGTTTGGGGTTTGTTTATTTTGGATTCATCTTATTTGTTTGTCTCTCTTGTTTCTCCTTCTCTCCTTTCTTCTCCTGCTAACAGCCAAATCCTCTTGTTCTCTCTTTCTTTCTACTTTTTTCACTATTTCTTCTTCTCTTTTTAGCCATCACTTGCTACATCTTGTCTGCATTTTTTCTTGTTATATTTTGAACATTATGAACCCTTTTCTAACTTCCTATCACATTTTCCTTTCTTTTAATGCACTGTATTTTTATTTTAGAGCTATTTGGTTTATATAACTCCTGTCCCCATCATTCATAGTGTTGCAATTGTTACTGCTCTTTGTTTTAATGACTGATCTATTTCAGGGTTATTTATCATTTTTGTTGTTGGCAGTTGCTGACCCCACCATTCAAGTTTTTGTGGTAATTAGTGTTGTCCATGTCATAAGAGGCACCAGGTATCTATTTTAATGCTGTATATGGTTTTCGTTGGTTGTAGCCATTGTTTGTTTCCCACTTTTCTGTGCAATTCTGGGATTCTACAAGGACTCTACAAGTTCATATGGTAGAGACTCTACTGCAGAATTAAACGCAGCCAAAAGACAGCATGCTTTCATCCACATACAAATAAATGGCACCTAGTCTTCAGTTATACTTTAGTACAAAGAATAGAAGAGACCAAAAACAAAACAAACAAACAAAAAAATTAATGACCAAGTCCCAAGCCGGAATGGGTAGGAGTGGACACTTAAATCCCACTCACGGATATCCATTCCTACAGCAAAAACAGAGAAAACTAACATAAAACCTGTGCCTGCCCTACCTATGAGGTGATCTCAATCTGGATTGCTTCAGAACACTTTGGCAAAAGAAAGTCATGCCCTAAAAAGGCCTACTCATAAGAATGGAAAAGAAAGCCAGATGCAGTGGCACCTGCCTGTAATTCCAGCAGCTTGGGAGGCTGAGGCAGAAGGATTGTGAGTTCAAAGCCAACCTCAGCAAAAGCAAGACATTAAGCAACTCAGATCCTGTCTCTAAATAAAATACAAAATAGGTCTGGGAATGTGGCTTAGTGGCTAAGTGCCCTTAGTTCAATCCCCAACTCCCCCCTCCACTAAAAAAAAATTAAAAAGAATGAAAGAAATCCATCCTAAGAGATACATAAAACCCATGAAACATGAATAATATACATGAATACAAGAAATGTGGGGTGGTGGGTAACATTGTGCTGCCTAGAATTTACAATTCACTAGTAACTGACTCCAAAGATATTGAAGCGGATGAAATCTCAGAGAAAAAATTTAAAAGAATGATTATAAAAATGATCAATGAATTCAAAGAGAACACAGAAAAACAACTAAATGAATTAAGAAAGTCAGTAGAGAATATGAATGAAAATTTTAATAAAAAGATAGAGATACCAATAGGAACCAAACAGAAATCTTGGAAATGAAAGACACAATAAGTGAAATAAAATGTCAACTCAGAAGTCTTTCTGATAGGGTACACGATGCTAAAGACAGAATCTCAGAGCTGGAATACAAAATGGCCAGGCTTGAGCATTCAGACAGTACTAAAGAAAAGAAAATAATCATGATCAGAATAAACAAGAACTCTGGGACTACATTAAGAGACCAAAGTTAAGAATCAATGAAATTAAAGAAGGTTATAAGATGAAATTAATGAAATCGATAACCTCTTCAGGGAAATAATAACAAAATTTTTAAAACCTTGAGAATGAGATGAACACCAGGATGAAAGAGGCATTAAGAATCCCAAATAGATTATATTATAGAAGAACCACTCCATGGAACATTATAATTAAAATGCCTAACATACAGAACAAAGGTAGAATTTTTTAAATCTCAAGAGAAAACCATCAGTTCACATTTAGAGGCAAGCCAATTAGACCTATTTCAAATTCTCATCACAAACTCTAAAATTAAAGAGGGCTTAGAATAATATATTCCAAGTCCTGAAAGAAAATAACTGTCAACAAAGATTGCTATATACAGCAAAGCTATCCTTCAAAATCAAAATAGAAACAAAAACCTTCCAAGGAAAGCAGAAACTCAAAGAATTCCTCCCTACTAAGTTGGCACTATAGAACTTACTTACAGAAATACTCCACAGAGAAGAAATCAGATACAACTCCAAGACTCATAAATTGACAAATCTCATTTGTACAATAGCTAAGAAAATGAGAAACAAAACCAAATTAAACACTAGAAATAAATCAAAATGTTAGGAATTAATAAGTATCTCACTATAATTATACTGGATGTAAATTGTCCCAATCTTATTTAAAAAAAAAAAACTCAATGTTGTTTGCAAGAGTCTCATCTTTCAGGCCAACACAACCATGGGCAAAAAGTGAAAGAATGGAAGATGATATACCAGGATAATGGAGCATGAAAACAAGCCAGACTAGCTACTCTCATATCCAACAAAGGAGAAATTCAAGTAAAAATTAATCAGGAGAGACTAAGAAGTTCATTTCATAATGGTTAAGGGAACTATCCAACAAGAAGATATAATAATGGTAAATATTTGTTCCCCAAATATTGGTGCACCTAATTACATAAAAGAGACACTACATGAATTAAACCTTCAGAAGACCCCAGTACAGAAATATTGGAGTGATTTTAGAATCTCTCACCAATAGATAGATCATCCAGACATAAACTCAGTAAAGACTCTTGGGAACTGAAAGATATATAAATCAAATGGACTTAACAGACCCCTACAGAATATTTCCAACAAGAACTGATAACACTTTCTTCTCACTGGATCATGGAACCCAAATAAACAATCAAACAATGCACTTCAAGACACTTGAAGAAGAATAAACCAATTCCAAAACCAGTAGAAGGGTGGACATAATAAAGATCAGAGCTGAAATCAATGAAATTGAAAAAAAAATACAAAGAATCAATAAAATGAAGAGTTGCCTCTTTGAAAAGATAAATAAGATTGACAATTCCTTTCCCAAACAAACAAGAGGGAGAGGGAGAGGGAGAGGGAGAGGGAGAGGGAGAGAGAGAGAGAGAGAGAGAGAGAGAGAGAGAGAGATCACAAATTAATAAAGTAAGAGATGAAAAAGAAGGACTCTCCATAGAGATCATAGAAATAAAGGGAAACCTTACAGACTATTTTGAAGAATTATACTCCAATGAATTGGAAAATCTAGAATAAATGGATACATTGCTAGGTACTTACAACCTGTCAAAATTGAATCAAGAGGACATAGAAAGCCTAAACAGACCAATAACTAGCAATGAGTTAGAAGCAGTAATAAAAAGACTTCCAAAAAAAAAAAAAGTTCAGAACCAGATGGATTCTAAACTGATTTATACCAGATCTTTAAAAAAGTACCAATGCTAATACTTCTCAAATTATTTCATAAGATAGAAAGGGATGGAACATTTCCAACTTTATTCTATGAAGCCAATAGCACTTATACCAAAACCACATAAGGACACATCAAGGGAAAAAAAATTACAGACCAATATCCTGAATAAAATTAGATGTAAAAATTCTTGATAAAATATTAGCAAATTATATTAAACAGCTTATTAAGCAGATTGTATATCATGAAGAAGTTGATGTTTTATCCCAGAGATGCAAGGATGGTTTAACATAAACAAATCAGTAAATATGATTCATCACATCATAGAATCAGGGACAAAAGTCTCACCTCAATAGTTCCAGAAAAAGCCTTCCACAAATTTCAGCACTCATTCATGATAAAAGCACTGAAGAAACTAGAGATAGAGGAACCTAATCAACATCATAAATGCCATGTATGAAAAATCCAAAGCCAGCATCACAGCAAATTGGGAAAAGCTGAAAGCTTTTTCTTTAAAATATAGAACAAAATAAAGATGCCTACTCTCACCACTCCTATTTAATTCTAGCCAGAGCAATTAGGAAAAAGAAGAAAATAAAATGGATAAAAATAGAAAAAGAGAAAGTCAAATTATCACTGCTGGCAGATGTTATCCTATACTTAAGACAACAAAAAAGTTTCACCAAAAGACTGCTAGAGATAATAAACAAATTCAGCAAAGTAACAGGTTACAAAATCAACATACAAAAATCAATAGATTTCCTATATATTAATAATGAATTTGCTGAGAAACAAATCAGGAAAACAATCCTTTTCACAATAGTCTCAAAATAAATAAACAAACATAGGAGTAAATCTAACCAAGAAAATGAAATACCTAAATCTACAATGAAAACTATAGAACCTTAAACAAGACACAAGAAGATGGAAGGACCTCCCATGTTCATGGACAGGCAGAAATAATATTGTTTAAATGGCCATTTCCCCAAAAGCAATATACAGATTCAATGCAATCCACATTAAAATACCAATGACATTCTTCATAGAACTAGAAAAAAACAATCCTAAAATTCATTTGGAAGAATTAAAGATCCAGAATAGCTAAAGCTATTCTAAACCCAAAAAAACAATGCTGAAGTTTTTGTAATATCTGCCTTCAAATTATAGAGCTATACTAGCAAAAACTGCATGGTATTGGCATAAAAACAAATACATAGAACAATGGTACAAATAGAAGATCCAGAGACAAACCCACTCATAAACAATCATCTGATCCTTTATAAGGGTGTGAAAACTCATTGGAGAAAAGATAACTTTAAAAAAATAGTGCTGGGGACACTGGTTATCCATATGTAGAAGAATAAGCCTAGACCCTTGTCTCTCAACATGAACAAAAGTCAACTAAAATGGATCATCCTACAAATTAGACCAAAGAGGATGCAACTCCTAGGAGAAAACATGGAAACCACATCACTCTGACAAATAGGCATAGGCAACAACTTTCTTAATAGGACACTTAAATCCCAGGAAATAATGCCAAGAGTTAATAAATAGGATGGCATCAAATTAAAAAGCTTCTATGCAGCAAAGGAAACAATTAAGAATGTGAAGAGAGAGCCTACAGAATGGAAGCAAATCTTTGCCAGCTACTATTGTGACAGAGATGTATAAAGAACTCAAAAAACTTAACACCAAAAAATGCCAATTAATAAATGGGCAAATGAATTAAACAGACACTTCTCAAAAGAAGAAAGACAAATGACCAATAAATACATGAAAAAAAACTGTCCAACATCATTAGCAATTAGGGAAATAAAAATCAAAATTGTACAGAAATTTCATCTCACTCCAATCAGAAAGATAGCCATATCCATTTGCCCTTTTATACAACATAATTTCTGACCTCTTACTTTTTACAATTCTGATCTTAATGAAGTAGTACTTTCAATTCTTTCATCAGATTCCAAAGTGTGAGAGAACGAAGTACCCTCATCAGACATGAAGTGAGAGCTTGTTTCCACATCACTAAAACAATGCTGCCATTTTGAAATTTCAGATTCTCCATTTTAAAATTTTGCCTACTCTCAAAAGAGACCAATATTACAGAATAGAGGACACAGAGACTAACTCACCCAATTACAGTTATTTTATATTAGATAAAGGCACCAAAAATATACATTGGAGAAAAGATAGCCTCTTCAACAAATGATGCTGGGAGAACTGGAAATCCATATGCAACAAAATAAAATTAATCTCTCACCATGAACAAAACTCAACTCAAAATGGATCAATGATCTAGGAATTAAACCAGAGACCCTGTGTCTAATAGAAGAAAAAGTAGGCCTCAATCTCCATCATATTGAATTAGGCCCCTACTTCCTTAATAAGATTCCTATTGCACAAGAATTAAAATCAAGAATCAATAAGTGGGATGGATTCAAATTATAAAGCTTCTTCTCAGCAAAAGAAACAACCAGTGAAATTAATAGAGAGCCTACAACTTGGAAGCAAATTTTTACCACTTGCACAGCAGATAGAGCACTAATCTCTAGAATATATAAAGAATTCAAAAAGCTAAACACACACAAAAAAACCAAATAACCCAATCAATAAATGGGCCAAAGGAACTGAACAAACACTTTGCAGAAGACATACAATCAATTAACAAACATATGAAAAAAATGTTCAACATCTCTAGCAATTAGAGAAATGCAAATTGAAATTACTCTAATATTTCATCTCACTTCAGTCAGAATGGCAGCTATTCGGAATACAAACAACAATAAGTGTTGATGAAAACATGGGGGGAAAAGGCACACACATATTGCTGGTGGGACTACAAATTGGTGCAGCCAATATGGTAAGCAGTATAGAGATTTTTTGGAAAACTGGGAATGGAACCACCATTTGACCCAGCTATCCCACTCCGTGGTCCAAACCCAAAGGACTTAAAAACAGCACACTACAGGGAGACAGCCACATCAATGTTTATAGCAGCACAATTCACAATAGCTAAACTGTGGAGCCAACCTAGATGTCCTTCAGTGGATGAATGGATAAAAAAATGTGGCATTTGTACACAATGAAATATTATTAAGCACTAAAAAAGAATAAGATCATGTCATTTGCAGGGAAATGAATGGCATTAGAGAAGATTATGCTAAGTGAAGTTAGCCAAACCCCCAAAAAACAAATGCTGACTATTTTCTCTGATATAAGGGGGCTACTCAAAGTGGGGTAGGGAGGGAAAGCAGGGGAGCTAGATTACCTCTAGATAGGGAATGGGGGGGAGGGAAAGGGGGGGAGAAGGGGAAGAGCAAGGATGGTGGAAGGAGACAGTCATCATTATACAAAATACATGTATGAAGATGTGAATTTGGTGTCATCATACCTTATATACAAACAGAAATATGATAAATTGTGGTATAAAAGTGTATTAAGAATTATAATGCAAAAAAACAATAAGAGAGCTAATGTATAATGGCATAATTTGGCGTGAACATACTTTATATACAGAGTTATGAAAAAATTGTGCTGTGAATGGATAATTATGAATGTAATGCTTTCCACTATTGTCATGTGTGAAAGAAATTTTTAAAAAGACAGCTAAGAACACAAATCTTGCTTACTTACATCCTAAAATATTTAAGTTAGGTAAATACTTAGCCAGAGTATTTCCAGAGAAGAAAATGCTAGCCTCAGAATCCAGACTTTTGATTTTTATCCTTATTTCTACAATGCCCTAGTTTGTGACACTTGATAAGTCCTTTATCTTCCTTATTTTTCCTGTTTAATGATTTGAAGTTAAACATCCTATTTCTGTACTATTTGGAAATTTATACATTATATTTCTACTATTTTAGTGGTTACTTATATTATTAAATGTCACCTACACTTGAAAAAAAAATACAAGCCATAATAAGTTCTAAAGAGGATGTGAAGAAAAAAAGAATACTTTTACACTGTTCGTGAGTTTGTTCATTAGTACAATCACCATGGATAGTAGTAACACAGGTTCCTCAAAAGACTGAAAATGGAACCACCATATGACCGAACCTACCACTCCTTGGTATTTATCCTGGAGAACTGAAGTCATCATACTATAGTGATACATGCATGCCCATGTTTATAGCAGCACAGTTCACAAGAGCCAAACTATGCAACCAGCCTTGTTATCTGTCAATGGATGAATGGATAAAGAAAATGTGGTATAAATACACAATGGTGCTTTATTCAGGCATAAAGAAATTTGTGTTCAGTTTTCTCTTGTCCCTCTTCAATCACTTACAATCACTTGGTGTCAGAGGTGTACTTTGGGGGAGGAATACAGATCTTGCCATTGCCCTAATTAGCCCCTTTCCCCTTGCCTGGAGGATAAAGTTCAGCATTATCTGACCCAGAGTGACCTCTGCAGGCTCATGTCCCCTTGGTGTGCTCCTGCCTCTGGCTGGCCCTTCTTGCTTTCTGTGTGCCAACCAGACAAAACCATTTTCAATTCCTCAAACAAGCTGAGCTCCCTCAACCTGTTTTTCCAATGTTTTCTTTGCAAGAAACACTTTTTCCCTCTTAGCCTAACTTCCATTGGGAGACAATTTTAGTATTGCTTTCCCTGGAAGCCTTTTCCAACTCCCCTAAATTGCATTTAGAGACCCTGTTGTTGTACGCATTTTAGTTGCAGCTGAAAGATGATTCCTCTCCAACTGATGTGGAAAGAGAGAAGAGAATTTATTGGATCATATGACTGAAATCTATAGGTCTAGCTTCAAGCCTGGCTGCACCCCAGTTTTCAAATGTTCTCATCAAAAATGTGTCTTCCTTCATCACTTGATTCCTTTTCCTCTAGTTTTTATTTCATGTGCATATAATTTCTCCATTTGTGATAGCAAGGTGGCCACCAACAATTCCAGGATTAAACTCTATTGATTTAGCAATTCTGAAGAGAGTCTCTTCCTGGTAATTCTGGTCAGAGCTCCAGGAATTCCTCTCCTTGGTCAGTATTGGAACCCACGTCCTCCCCTAAAGGTGAGGTTAGCATCAGTTTCCTTCAGCCACATGAAATGGTAGGGGAAGAGTATGGATTCTCCCAAAATTAGAGTACTTTTTCCAGGTCTGAAGAGGTGAGATGAGAGTCTAGGAAAACCAAAAGTGCATGTATGTATGTATGTATGTATGGATGGATGGATGGACAAACAGGTAGTAGATAGAAATAGATGAGGATGAGGATGAAGATGATAAGAATGATGATAGGTAAACAGATAATAGAGTGTATATAATAGGTAAGTAGGTGAGTAGATGGATTGGTAGGTAGATGATGAAGATAGGAAAGAAAGATGATAAGAAAATGTTTCTTTAAATCACCCTTTAGAGTACTCAGATTTGTGGCATATAAGAACATGTTTTTTTTTTGTTTGTTTGTTTGTTTGTTTCCTTACTGCCTCCAAAGAACACAACTGAGGAACACACAGAATAAACAGGTATAGAAAGACAATCCTTCTGCTGTGGGGTCCTCCTGACCATCTTACCTCTATTTTCCACCTCAGGGTCATAAATCTCACAGCACAAAGCATTCACTTCTGAAGAGGTAGCAGCCAGTTGCAGACAAAGGCTGTATTTAATACCGAGTGAGAGAGCTCAGGGTTCCAGAGAAATTTAGTATGTGGATGTCTTTAGCAATTTTGAAAGAAAAATATATTTGAAGAAAATTTGGTTTTAGAAGATGAGAAGGACATGAAACCAAAATTCCTTTTAGAAGAGCATTTCTCAATTAGTTTTTGGATTTTCATTTGTTTCTTGTTTTTAATCCTGTGGTTCCAAAGGTGTATAAACTTAAGCTAAGTGAACTGAACTATTGCCTTTTAAAGCTTTCCACAGTTCATTATCTATATGTGATGGATAAATCCTAGAACAATCATGGAAGAAACTTCAAAAATTACTATCAGAAACTGTGGTATTTTAAAATCTCAGAAAAGCATAGCATAGTAGAGAGTGGAAAGGATTGGACTCTTCAGTGTTTTTTAAAATTTTTTTATTTATTTTTAAAATTTATTTATTTATTTATTTATTTATTTATTTATTTATTCATCTATATAGTTGTACATAACAGAAGAATGTATGTTAAATTATACACAAATGGAGTGCAACATTTCAATTCTCTGGTTGCACACGGTGTAGAGATGCACCATTTGTGCAATCACACATTGCACGAATCCACCACGAATCTCACTCCACCATCTTTCCTATCCTCATAACCACTCTCCACACTCCCCTTTACCTAATTCAAAGTTCCTCCATTTTTCCCATACCCCGCCCCATCATAGATCAGCATCCACTAATCAGAGAAAACATTTGGCCTTTAGTTTTTTGAGATTGGCTTACTTCACTTAGCATTAGGTTCTCCAACTCCATCCATTTACCTGCAAATGTCATAATTTTATTCTCTTTTAATGCTTAGTAACATTTCATTGTGTATATATACCACATTTTCTATATCCATTCATCTATTGAAAAACATCTAGGTTGCTTCCACACTTTAGCTATCGTGAATTCAGCTGCTATAAACATTGATATGGCTATGTTGCTATAGTTTGCTGATTTTAAGTTCTTTGGGTATAGACCAAGGAGTGGGATAGCTGGGTCAAATGGTCATTTCATTCCAAGTTTTCTGAGGAATCTCCACACTGCTTTCCAAAGTAGTTGCACCAATTTTCAGTCCCAATTTGTATGAGTGTGCCTTTTCCCCCACATCCTCTCCAACACTTATTATTACTTATATTTTTGATAACTGCCATTCTGACTGGGGTGAAATGAAATCTTAGAGTAGTTTTGATTTGCATTTCTCTTTTGAATCCTGATGCACATATAATTCTTGGGTTAGATATTTGGAAGTAATTTTTACAAATTATGTTCATGGCATACTCAGCATCTCATATGTAAATCAAACTCACACAGTCCTCTTTTGGGGGAAGAAAAGTGGCTTTCATAATGTATAAAATTCTGCTATTATACTCATTCCATTGTGGATGCCATCAAGTTTTTTTTGTGTATCAGAAACTGTGCCGGGCACTAAGAAATCAAAAATTCTTAAGGCACATACCTACCTATAAGAGTCTTAGTATAATGCCAGAAAGAGAGGTTTAAATACCTCACTGCAGTGGGGGAGCATCCAGAGCCAGTTGAAAGGTGAGAGCAACTTCACTTCTATGTTAATTCTAATAAGAAATCAACTCCATTTTTAATGGAAAAATTTTCTTAGTTTATTACAATGTTTGCTATTGGATTTTCACAAAAAAGAATCTATCATATTTAAATAGTTTCCTTTATTTCTAACTTACTTGGAATTTTTATTAGGAAGGGTTTTGAATTTTATGATGCCTTTCAGGCATCTATTGATATAATCATTGGCTTTCTTCATTTAATTTGTTGATGTAATAAATTACATTGATAGATTTTCTAATATTGAACCATCCTTATGGTCTTAGAATAAACTCTACTTGGCCATGTTATACAGTTCTTTTAATACACAGCCAGAATCAATTGTTATATGCTGTACAGAATTTTTATTTCTGTATTCTTATAGGAAATTATAGGGCTTTTTCATTTTATAATATATTGATCAACTTTTAGTATTAAAGTCCTACTAACATAAAATGAACCAGCAAGCTTTTATTCCTTTCTATGGTCTTCAGTAATTCAAATACCATTTTTTTAATTTTAAAAGATAGATTAAAGGTTTTTAAAATGCATATGTTTTGTTTTGCTTTTACCACCTACCTGTCAATTTGGAATAAGAGGAATTTTGGTCCTACAGAATGCACACATTCTCTGAGAATTGTTCAGTCAATGTCCATGTCCCTGTTTGTAGGCTGGGTTCCCTATGAAATAGACCACAATGGAGATGTGTGCAGGGCGTTTACCGGGAGCACTCCTGGGAGTGTGAACCTGTAGAGAAGTGGGGGAAGCAGGAATGAGCACACTGAGAAAAGTTGAACAGGGTATTGAGGTCAAGAATAAAATCAACAGAGGCTTTCACCTTTTGCACCAGGAGTCCTAGACCTAGGGAAGAAAAATACTCTTGAGACCAAGGAATCTCTAAAATAAAAGAGTTTATTGAGTCTTGACAGAGGTTAACCAGAAAAGGACTGTACCGTACGACAAGTATCCTCAGCTACCAACAGCAAGAGGAGAGAGCAGCTGGAAGGAAGTACTTTCACCAGATCTATAAGCCCAGAACAGTTTTGACAATGAAAATTTGGAGAAGGAAAACAAGTTGTTTACATTGAACCTACAGTGTCCATAGACAAGAGGAGCGGGATAACAGGAAGTGGGGAAAGTTTTGAAATAAGGTGATATTTCATTGGGAAAAGTAGTATTTATTGCTTCCAGACTGGTTGAGGTTGAGGCTAGATGTGAGGGAGCCTCCTGGTCCAGCCACTAGAGATTTGGATCAAGGTTTTAACATACATTCGGGAATTTGTAAAATCATTTAGCTTGCTCTGCAGCTTGTAGCTGTTCAATGATTAATTTCCCTTATCTCTCTTCCCCTTCATCCTCTGGCCCTTGTTATTAAATTAGGAAATCTTAAAATTTTTTCTCTTATTATGCACACACATGCACACATGCACTTGCACTTATGCAGACAGAGAGAGACCATTTTATTGCAAGGAATTGACTTATGTGACAAGGCTGAGAAGTCCTGCGATCTGTCATCTACAAGCTGACAATTCAGGAAAACTGATGTACTTTCAAGTCCTAGTCCAAAGCCTAAGAACTAAGAAGAGTGATGGGGTTAAGTTCTACTCTGAGTGCAGGAGAGTACTGGTTTCCCAGCTCAAGCTGTGAGGCAGAGACAGACAGAGAGACAGACAGAAAGAGAAAAGAAGAGAAAGAGAATTATTTTCCACACATTTATGTCCTCTTTAGTTTATCACCAAATGGATGGTGTCCACCCACATTAGGAAGGACCATCTTCTTTTACTACATCTACCAATTGAAATGCTTATCTCATCCAGAAGCATCCTCTCAGACAAGCCAAAAATAGTATTTAATCCAATATTAATCACCTTGTAGCTCAAATTGACTCATAAATTTGCAGTTGTAGGGGAGTGTATCCTGACAATAACCAGTCATACCTGCCCAGAGACAACCAAAGTATGGATGAAACAGTTCTCTCCTGTCAAGGACAAAAACACGTCCTTAGGAGAGCCTTCCTGGTGTGCTGAGAGCCACAGCCAAGTCGGAATGGCCCCTGGCATTTTGCCAATAGTATTGGTTGAGAGGCGAGTCATTAAGATGATGCTGGATTGATTCAATTGTATATTAGACCTTTACTGTCCGCTACTTTGGAGTTCTCGCGGGGATTCCTGGAGAGTTCGCATTGCTTGGGGAAGTACCAAAGCAGGGATTTCCGGTTGGTGGTTCCTGGAGGAGCCGCGTGGGTGGTTCAGGAGAGTTCCCGGGGAGCGTGTGTGGAGTGTGCTGGTGGAGTTCAGAAATAAAGTTTGTTCCTGCTTGAGTGGCTCGTGATTTGTGCCCAGCCAGACTGCGGCACTGGTGAGCTATCTGCAACTGTTGAGGGAAAGAGCAAATGTTGGTCCTAAGTGGCAATATCTGGGTGATGCCATTACATCCACTATATATGGTTTACTTGGGCTAAAATTTGCACTTTATCCACTTAATATTTTTTTGTAAAAAAAAAAAATATTATCACAGATCAATAACTTCGAGATTTGCCAAAACTTCCTTATACCTTTATGGTAACAAATTATTATTTCACAACTTTACCTAGAAATATGTGTGCTAAATGGATTTTAACATGCTAATTTTCAAACAGAGCCACCAGAAATAAATGAATAGTTTTTCTATTTGGCAAATATATGGTTTCAGAATTCAGGAAAAAAAGTTTAAAATCTCTCATATAATATCTTCTCTCCTTACAACTTAATGCTAACACAAACATAGTCATTGTAAAATATCTTCACTTTGTTACACTGTTGGTTTAATATTTTCTGTCTTCATTGATCCAATAATGTCCCCTAGGATTATAGAATTCCACACAATACTGTTACCACTGATATGCCTGTTTTGAAGATAAATTTTATAAAGAAAAAATATTATTGGTAAATATAGCACCTCACTTATTTATCTCCCTATGATATTTTCATTATTTTCTCAAAAAGATCACATTTCTCAGACTTCTGTGAGTGCAGTATTGATTAGTCGGATGTTCAAGCCTCTTAGAGATCTATTCTCAATTTAATTTTATAACCTGATGTCCTAATTCATGCCTTCCCACCTGTCCACCTCCAACTGAGTTAAGTGCAATGCACTCTAGCCCTGTAATATAATATTTCACAAGTGTAGTCTTGACCTAGTTTTGAAGTTATAGCTAGAAACTCTGAATTCCCCTTTGAGGGTAGTTTGCTAAGCTACACATGCGCACGCATGCACACCTACACATACACACACACACACACACACACACACAGGAAATCACTTTCCTTATGAGGCTCCCACTCTCTGGGGCCACAAAGCATATATCCCAGTCGTCCCAATCATGGACTCTCACACTCCCAGACCAGATGCTAAACAACTCTAGGTCTAGAGCTGTGCAACAATTCAAATTAACCAATTCCTAAGAGGTTCCCACACTGCCTGCCTCACACACAAGCTGCATTCTACAGCTATTGCATAATAGCTGTTACCTAATCCCATGTGTGGCGGCCTTCTCTAACTGGGAGGCTGTAAGAAACTAAGAATGCTGCCCTGTATCTCCAATGATCAATAGTGTGTCCTTTTTATTCAAAGATTAACCTGAAATTCTTTACCTCCAGGGACCTTTTTCCATAGCTGTACTCCTCATCCATGTTCCTGCCATTCTTCAGGGCACTGCATCCTCTGTGTAAATATGGTGCTTTTTGGTGGATCTGTTTCCTAACAAAAGGTAAGTCATTTGATCAGATCCTTGAAAACACAAACATTTTAGTTTCTTTGAACTCCTCGCAGTCTCTGACATGGACTCTATTACAAGCCCCTTCACAGATGTTTCCTGAATTCAACTCACTGCAGCACTGCCATGCAACGTCGTCAATCCTGCCTGACTGTGACAAGTCACATTCCTGCCATATTGAATGCTTCTTTTGTCTGCTTTTGTGCACAGAACAGAAGGGTTGAAGAATGATGAGAGGGATGGTGCAAAAGTAAACACTGGAAACAGCCAACAGGAACACTAAATTTCCAAAATACATGGTGGGAATTTAGGGTAAGAACACACAGAAGATGGTCAACAAGCCCTTTGTTAGATGCAACAACAAGATTTCACAATCTTAGACTGACTGTTCCAGGATTTTGCCATGTTCAACTTGAGTGTCAGGGATATTGAGGAACATCCTGGACAAAATTTTTTCATAGTGCAGTTAATGTGCCTCTTTGAATAATTCCCATGGTAATTAAATTCTCTTGGTTCATAATTGCATGAGATACTGTTTTGAAGACAAAACCCTTTTTTCCTTGTTCATGTGATGTGGTAATTTTCCCCCTCCAAGATTCTTTGAAGTCTTATCCTAAAATACTTTCTTGGGTTTAAGGAAAAAAAAAAACAAAACAGAAAACATTGAATAAAATTTTCTCTCTTGAACCACTATTAATTGATGATACAGAATGTTCAACAGATATCTCTAAGGAAAAGATGGTTATATTTTGTTTTTAACGCAAAGTGCTGTTTGCACAGGCAAATTTGTGTGATTAACTATGTTATGGTTATCTAAATAAATTTAATGATAAAAAGTTTGTATACCCAAAAGAAATACATGGATCAGAATTGGAACTGGAATCAAAAGCTATAGTGAAAATGAGCAGCTCTCAGCCTGGCTCTCTTTTCTGTTCTTGACCTTTATCGGCCTTTTTCTCTCTTCTTTCTCTCCCTCTACCTCTACCATCTGTTCTAATTTCTAATTGGCATCTAATTCCTTATTTGCTTCCCATTGTCCACTTTTCTACCCAACCCTCAGTCTAATTCTAGAGGCAGCCAATCAAATTAGCTTCACTTCATGACCAACTACCTTACTGGATCCCAACCATTTTTCCAGGTTATCTCCTAGGTTTGGGCTATCTTAAGTCTTGAGGCACATTCCTGATCTGATCAAGGCTTTCCCTTCACAAAGAATAATCCAGGCTGTTCCCATGAAATATGGGCTACTGATGAAGCAGTTGAAAATAGAAAGGGAAACTTGAAAGGAATGTCAACATAATCTTTTTTATCTTCCCTTTTTCCATCATTGTAAATAGGTGTTGAAAACCTACAATGATTATAGGCTTCCAAAATCCCTCATTTAATCAAATGGCAAAAGCCCTCATCTTTGTTCATTTAAGCAGGTCTTCAGGACAAGTCAAACCAACTAACAATGATTAATCGTCTATTTATTTCCATCACTTTTTTGTATATTCTAACACACCCAGAAACATGGCAAAACTGCAGAAATGGGCAAAAGATTAAGAACTCTGTCATGGTACAGAGAAGAAAATGGAGGCCTGGAGAGTTTAGATTTAAATGGAATATCTGTCTCCTGCCTTAGAGAACTCTAAGATCCAGTTAATGATATAAAACCTAGGGGGAAACTGGGCATGGCAATCCATGCTTATAACCTCAGCAACTCAGGAACTGAAGCAGGAAGATCACAAGTGCAGGTCAGCCTCAGTAACTTAGTGAGAGAAGTGGGGATATAACCCATGGTAAAGCACCCGAGGATTCAATGCCCAATACCAAAACAAATAAACATAGGGGAGGGAAATGAGAATACTGTAATCAATTATTACGTCGACTAACTCAGACTTCAAAATCTATAGGAACTCAGGGAAGGGGAAAATTACTATATACTGGCTCAGCTACACCTTATAAGAAGTAGAAAACAGAATGGTGAAGGCACAGCTCCCAGTATCAAGGGGAACCTCTGTGTGGGGACTGGTGAGCTACAAATGAGTGACCTCCTGAAAGGCGGGCCTCGTTAGGTGGAATCACTTGACAGACAGATTTCCAGATCTGACCAATGAGTTTGCAATCATCCTAAAAGTTAATCCTAAAACAAATCTTGATAGGTTTTGAAGCAAGAACGAAACATCATGAAAACAGCATTCCATAGGGTTAAGAGCAGGATCTTTGGAGCCCTGCAGCTTGGCTTGGAATCCTGGCTCCGCCAAGTTCTCACTTTGTGACCTTGGGCAAGTTACTTAACCTCAGTGTCCTCATATATAAAATGGGAATCATGATAATAGCCATAGTATGTACCTCACTGGGCTATTTGGAGGATTGAATGAATTAATATGTGCATACAGAGCCATACGTGCTCTCATTAACAGTACTGTGAGCCCCGACAGCACTAGGAGTGAACTCCTGCTCAGAAAGAAATAAACTTCATGGCGGCTGGAATGAAGAGAAGGCAGGCCATGGTGGCTGAATCTAGGACCACACAGTAAAGATCTCCAAGCAGTGTCCCCAAAAGAGGAAGAAACCTTAGTCATGGAGCAGGACTGGGATGGAAACAGAGTGAAGAATTAAAAAACAACAACAGCAACAACAAAAAGCTGGGTTCACAAGAATTTGCAATTTTAGAGAGAAAAAAAAATGTTAGACATGGAAAACTGTATGTTTTCACAATCTTGGAGTGAAATTATCTTTGGCCATCATTTATGCTAGGCACTCCCAGGCCCATAAAGATCCAGAGATTCCCGCACTTGTCATCCCTCCCTCAGTCTCCTGCTCCCCGGGCAGAGCACTGCTCTGTCCTTTTCATTCGCCTCTTATTTCCAACCCCATCCTCATCAAATCTTCCCTGGATATGTTTTACTTCCCAACTCACCTTACTCATTTGGTTTCCTTAAAGTTTTTGTTAGTTCCCATTACATCTCTACCACAAGTATTAGAATACAGCATCATACATACATACATACATACATACAGCATCAGGACACCTGACAGGACCCAGAAGAGAACGTGAGGTCTCATCTCATGTCCCCCTTGAAACTGCATGTGCAGGACTGTGTATCCACACAAGCACGATGTGAGGGAGGACCTGTTACTCCAAACAGGAGCAGGAGCCTCTACCTCACTCCTCCTTTCTGCTTATCTGATGTACCTCTTCTGAGGTTCTCTTAAAAAACAAACAAAAATTTTTCTATCCTTTTTGCCTACTTACCGAATTTATTCCTATATCCTTAGAAATAAACATGTAAATCTAAAACAAAATTTTAAAAATTAGAAATATCTAAACCTCTCCTATGAAACGCAGTCCCAAAGATGTTCAAAAGTGACCTTTTTTTAAGGCTCCAAGGACTTTCTATATTCATCACAAATTTGAAAACAGCTTGTTACCCACTTTCTATCATTTAGAATCCAGTGAATATTGGGCACCATAAATTTAGTATAGTCATGCATCACTTAACAACTCAGGTACATTCTGATAAATGTGTCATTAGGCAATTTCATCTTGTGTGAACATTACAGAGGTTACTCACACAAACTAAGATGATATAAGCAATCACTCAGGGTGGCTATTGATGTAAATTGTAAATGCTCCTGCCCGCATAACATGGCATACAGTTTTACAGAAAACTTTTTTATTATAAGTAGAAGTATACTCCGAAATAATGGTAACAAGTATAATATAGTAAATATTTAAACCAGTAACATAGATACCTATTATCATTATCAAATCTTCTGTACTGCACATGATTATATATGCTACACTTTTACATGACTGGCAGCACAGTAGGTTTGTTACACCAACACCAACACAAACACTTAACTAATATGTTGTGTTACAACATTCTAACAGCAACATTGTCATTGGATGATAAGGATTTTTCCAGTCTATTGTAGTCTTATTGGACCAATGTCATATACCGTAGTCCATCACTGACCAAAACATTACCATGTGGTGCATAACTGTCTATGCCACCAGAAATCTTTCAACAACTCCCTTGAAGATGTTATTGTTGTTCACAAATCAGGAATCTGGATTTTGAAAAGCTATTGTATCTACCAAGAGTCACTCAACTGGTAGGTACTGGAGACAAGTTTAAACTTAGGTCTTCTAATTCTCTCTCTTGCTGTTATATTGAACTTGTACTAGTTCTATCACCTGGACCATATATTATTTTCTCGTCTATTTAATATATTTTTTATTTTATTTTCATATATTATTATTCATATATTGTTTTCTCTACCACCATATATTATTTTCTATTTGCACATCATTCAGAACTCTTATTTGTGTAATGTTCCATCTCAATCTCATTATCGGCAAACACCATGAGACTATGTAGACGCTGGCCATTCCCTTCGTTGACCCTTATCTCCTTTTTAACCCACATATATTGGAATTACTGTTAGCATGCATTAGGAATGATTTTGGCTGTAAGTAGAAAACAAGCCAGCTCTAGGAGGCATCAACAATGAGGCTATTTGAATTAACCAAGTTCCCCAAAACTAGTATGAGTTCAAAGATTGATAAGACCAGTTCAGAATTAGCTAAAATTATTTCATTTTATCATTACCAAACTGACAAAAGAAAATATACCCTAACTGGGAGACAGGTTAGTGTTTCTTTGATGTCTTCCCTTTTTTCCCAAAAATTTGCCATCAGAGTATGGTTCAACCTGAATCCACTAAGGAAAGCTCAGAACTTAATGCTCACTGCCTTTGATATTGCTTAGTTGGGAGGAAGAGTAATGTTATCATCAAACTCTCAGCCTTACTACCAAATAAGAAGATTCTTACTTCCCTGGTTAGTTTCTATGCTCTGCTCCTCATTCATCATCAAACTTACACCATTGTGTTCATGGTCTCCCCCGGCCCCACCACGCAGTGATCTAGTAACTGAACAATATTTTCAAAAAAAATCCATGCTCAAAATTTTTTTAAAAATCAGACATTTTCCATAATTACATTCTATCAACCTCCCTGTATAAGCTTTTTATCTTCCTATATGTCATTTCAAGTTTACAAATGGATCCATACAGAGCAGTTTAGCATGTCACCACCCTAGCATCCCAAGCAGAGCAAAATGAATAAGGGGAAACAATTTTTTTTTTCTCCTGACAGAGCTTTTCATTTTTATTAGAGAAGAAAACCTTTCACAGATACTCCCTAGAAGACTTTCAATCGATAACTCATTGGCCAGAACTGAGTCACGTGACTGCTCCTAGCTGCAAAGGTGGCTGGGAAAGTGAAAATCCCTCAAAAGAGAAGGGAAGCTCCATGACTGACTTAACCAAGGCTGATCCAGTCTCTGGTGCCTCTCTGACTAAAACATGGGTTTAATTTCATTAAGAAGAAAGTAAGAAGAATAGAAGTTCAGTAGATTAGACAGAGGGGAATGAAGGGAAGGGAGGAGAATGGGATAAGGAAAGACAGTGGAATGAATCTGACATAACTTTCCTGTGTACATATATGAATATACCACAGTGAATCTCACCATCAAGAACATCCACAAGAATGGGGCCCTAATCAGAATAAGATATATTCCATGCTTGCATAATTATGTCAAAATGGATTCTACTATCATGTGTGACTACAAAGAACCAAACAAGAAAAAAAAAAAGAGGAAAGTAAAGAAGAATGGCTATTGGTTAGACACTAACAATGTCTACTATGTAAACATTCATACAGCATGTGCAACATTTTTGTGTGTATGATTCATGACTTGGGAAGAAAACTTATGTGTTTATATAATCTTAAATTCAGCAAAACACTCCATCCTGTCAGATGGTTTCTCTTGATCCAGTTTTATAAAGCAACCAGACTCGGTCCTTTTTGTGTGTTTTGTTATTTCTTTTCAAATCTCTAAGAGGTCTATGATTTTATTGCCCAACTTTGAACTTCATTGCGAATGATTCTGCTGGTTACCACGAGAAAAGTCTTCACTATCAAATTCCCAGCACACATACACAAAAAATTCAGAAAGTCCTGTTCCAGATGTCACCTCTTACCCCTCATTTTTAAGCTAAATGATTGATAGCTCTTACACCAAGCCTGCAGGTGACAGGTCTTTCAGGCTTTTTTGTATCAGTGGGCAAATGCCTAATCCAAATCAGCATCAGTCTGACTGTGGCTGGAATTCCATTCTTTCCTTAAGGGCTTATGTTTTTATTTATTTGTTTGTTTGTTTAATTGTTTATTGATTTATTTTGGTGGTACTGAAGATTGGGGCCAGAGTTTTGTGTGTGCTAGGCAAGTGCTCTACCAATGAACTACTAGCCTTTTCCTTTGACAGATATTTTGACTGTTAGACCTTTATTTTCCCTGCTAATCAATATCACCCTTAAGTGAATTCCCAAATACTTCCTTTCTTCTTCTTTTTTTCTAAGTGAATCTAAAAAATAAATTGTTTCTATCACTTCTGATTTTTATCAAATCTTATTTTTCCTCAATTTTATTCTCTTCCAGCTGTCTCCTGATTATTCCAATATTCAATGGTCTGTTCCTGATTGAGAAGCCCCCTTATTCATAATTCAATAATACATGTATTATAAATCATAAATGCAAAGTATATGTCCACCTGTTGTAATCAACTTTTTATAGCAAATATTATACATATAAAGTGCCATTACTTTTTTGGTCTGCATTTCTATACAATTATTTAATGCAATTTATTACAATTATGGTGATGGATAGAAAAGAAGGCATAGGAAGAAATTCTGGAAAATGCATAGGGAATGTAGCCTGACAAATGTAAATGTAAACTAATTGTAAACACTGATGAATAATTTAAGGTGTAATGAAAATGGAACTTGTATTGGTTACTGTTAGGTTCTCTGTAACAGAGACCTTCAGACTACAATAGCTTAATGTAGACATTTACTTATCTCTCTCTGCTTATAAGGCATTAGTCATAACTTGGTCAGGTGGTCAAAGGAAGTCTACCAAGGATGCTAAGAGATGCAGCCATTCAGCTCAGTCAGCTGAAAGGAACACGTCCAGAAGCCCTGAAAATATAGTCCTTCAGTTGATGGTGAGATGTTTAGCTAAATATTTGCAACTTTTTACTTAAGAAGAAAGGGAGAATGAGAAAGTGGAGATAATAGGCAATTTCCGCTTTATCATTATATCTGTACTAAATGAACAGAAAACTCATTTTACACATTTTTATAGTGTGACTTGTGACACGCACTCTTCCAATCCAGGTATTCTTATGAGGGCAATACCACTGTCAAGGGGTAAAACTGATTCATGGAAGGAGGCAAAAAAATCTTACTCTTATTATATGTAAAACATAGAAATACATACCATACATAACAGATTTAAAGTATAACTGTGGAATTAAATTTTCATGGGAAAAAAGTTAGGGAGGAAAAAATCACCTCAAAAGGCTCTTTGAGTGGCAGTAGAAAGGATACTGAAAAGAGGTGGAAAGACATTGTTCCAACCTTACTTGGGAGTTTTCAGAAACATATCTCAAAGCCAAAAAAGGAAATGCATGGCCCTTTGGCAAAGCTCATTTTATTATTCTACGTATTATTCTACATATAATAATATGTATGAAGAAAATCTACACAGGTGTCCCAGCAAGGCCTTTGGCTCTCTCATCCATCACGTCTTTCTCCGTTCATCTCAAAGGTTGTGACCTTCTCCTGTGCAGTCTTTGGCCTATGATTTGCAAAGTCCATGAGAAACCCTGAAGCTCCCATGGTGTGATAAGAATTGAAAGTGAACTTGGCTTATTTCTAACTTTCCCATAAATCCACTTCCGGCTTCAAAGCATGACTACTGTGATTCTATCCTGCAAACTCTTGAGGGCTAAATTTTATGTACATTTTACCACGTTTTTTAAAAGAATGAAAATAGAATGTAAAGAGAGAACAAGGAGGAGAAATAACAACAGCAGCTACTGCCTCATCTGTCACTACCTGAGCACTCTTCCTTTGTTTATTTGCATTGACTTGTGATCCTAGTACTTCTGGCAAGGATATTAATTTGGAAGGATATTGATGTCAAAATCCCCATGATAAAAGGATTAATGAAAATGATATTAATATTTTCTCTCTTGACTCTCTCACTCTTTCTCTCCCATCTCATTGTTTTCCTGTCCAGCTCCCACCACACACACACACACACACACACACACACACACACACATGAACACACTCACACTGGATATTGCTCAGACAGGTGAATAATTTTGCTTTCTTTAGATCCCCTCTAATAATACAAGCTTCCAAAAAACCAAGATAAATGGGATTAATCATACAAGGGTTAAAACTGCTGCTAGGGAGGATTGATTCACTTACAATATGAGTGGGTCAAACTTCATATATGCATAGAAATTTTATAAAAGAAGACCATGGAAATGGCCACTTTTGTGAGGAAAGATGCTGTTGAGAGAGGAATACAAAGTTACCAGGGGAAAAAAGAAAAAATGGCCTCTCTATTTCCTTCCTGTGGCTTTGAAAATTCTGAGTGTGGTATATTTTTCAGACTGTTTCAGAAAAAAAAAATGGCTGATATACAAACAATCTGAGTAAAACTTGTGCCCAATTATTTCTGTGGTCTTTTGTGGCATGTTATCACACTCTCCAACCCACCAACTATTTCATGTAACAGACTAGTGGCTGGATCTTCAGGATTTTTCAGATTCTTCAGCTGTGTTTCTTGCTTCCATTCAGGCCACAAGGAGACAGGAGTTTCTTTGGTCCTGCTGGACCCAGCCGTCCCCAGCTACACTGAAATCATGCCAGTTGTCTCAAGTCCTTGTTGTAAATGAGCCACAAGGCCAGATTTCATTCTGACCCTGCACCTCACTGCAGCCACTAAGGAGCCATGGCATCTGGTCACATACCATTACATGCATCACCAGATCACACTGAAACCTTGCTTTGTCCTACAGCCAATAAAGGTCAAACAAGGAAATTCACTATTAGTTTAAATATTCCATTGCCACCCATCTTCCGTTTTGAAATTGTGCTTCCATTATTCCAGGAAGCAGAAGAAAAAGAGAGAGAGAGGAGAGATTTCTTCACTCTGTTCTTTCCACAAAACAGCACCAAATGGAAGAAAAGTGGTGTGGCAGTAATGTTTCTCGCCTCACCTTACAGATGAGAGAAGTTTAAGACTCAGATTGAAGAAGGGGAATGACAACACAAGGACTTGCCTGAGAACCTGGATTCTGGACTCATCGATGACCAAGATCAGATCAGATTCTAGCTGTCACTCATGAATTGTGTGACCTTCAACGAGTCCCTCAGACTCTAGGCCTCATTCTTGTTTATTACAACTATATAATAATACACATCTCACCAAAGGGCTATGAGGAAGAAATGAACGGATGTATATGAACCACTGAGCTCAATGCCTAGAGCATACAAAGTACCAACATCATTATTATAATTATTTTGACTATCATGATCATTAAGAGACTCAGCTATTGCAAAGCTAATGTATTTCTATAGCAATCAGGATGCCCTCAGTCCTGCCACAATAACAAACAACCCCCAAAATCTCAATGGCTTGCTATAAAGGGCATTTCCTCACTCCAGTGTTTATCTCACGCCATAGAATCATCAATGGAATCAATGAATGGAACCCTCAAGTTCATCTAACTCATACATGGAGCTTTACAAGTTCATCTAACTCAAACTGACATACGATGGAGAAACCCTTTCTGAACACTTGAGAACTTTTTAGCAATCTTGTCTTAACTTGAATGCCTTCAACAATGAAAGTAACTACCTCAGAGGCAATTAAGTCCACTTTTGGAGAATTATGACTTTCAGAATGTTTCACCTTGTGGTGAGCTAAACTCTGGATAGGCACAAATTTCAATCCTATGCCCTAACTCTGAATCCTGGTGGGACATAAGAAAACTATAGCAACATCCCAAGAAAATAGCTTCTAATACTTAAAGAAAGCCCATACAGCCTTCTGTTGGTCCTCTCTCTGATTATTTTTTATGGGGCAAGGATTCCAGAGCCCTCGATGCCAACTTTGCCAAGCTATTTATAAGATTCCTAGTGAAAAACAAAATTTTTAATCAGAGACAAATATATCACTAAGCCACTGACAGTGTTGAAAGAGAAAGGTAAAAGAAACCCATAAAGTTTACAAGTGTCCTTTATTATCCTGTTTGTATTAACTAATAAACAGTAATGAGATCCTTTCAGAAATACTTAGTGGAGGAGGAAAAAAACTGAATTTAAATTATATGAACAATTTATTCTAACATATGAGAAAAGAATGCAGTGCTTCCTGAGATTATCTCATTCCTGATACTATGGGGGAGGGGCGGTGCTTTCTAGAAGTAGTAGGAAATAAGTATGAATAAAACAAAGCACTTTTTTCCAAGATCCTCCTGAGACCAATGGCCTTCAAAAGTGAAGAGCTGCAGATTGTTGGACACAGAAAACTGGCTTTTCACCCTGGGCAGGGTAGCAAACTGACCCTCTCAGTGAATAACACTAGAATTTTCATTTGGAACATCCACTGTTCTTATAAGCTCCAAGTCACACAACAAGGAACAAGAATGAAGAGATTTGATTAGTTGAAGTGTTTCCTACCTAGGATCCACTTAAAGGTCACTCTACATATAGAACTCCGACCTCCTGGAAGAAATGCTACACTCATCCTCAATGGCGATTATAATGTGGGTTGCCAAAGTCCTTTTAGGACTTGTCTGGAACTTCATTTCTTGAGCTATTTGTATGATCAACTCCTTCTTGTTATTCAAGGGCCTCCACAAAATACATCACTTCTTAAATCTGGGATTGTGTCTCAGCGGCAGAGCACCTGCCTAACGCATGCGAGGCCCTGGGTTCCATGCTTAGTACTACATAAAATTAAATAAAACGAAGGTATTGTGTCCAACTATAACTAAAGAATAAGCATTTTTTTAAAATAAATAAATAAATCTGGGTTTCCCTAGGCACATGTGTGAACATACATAGACACACACACATGCACACACTCCAAGAGTCTCAAACACATTTTCTTGTTCTATGTCCTTCATAGCATTTATCACTATCCAAGGCTTTCTTTTGTAATATTTATGAATATAAACTCTGTGAGCCCCCATGAATGTAAGCTCTATGATAGAAAGAATCTTTTCTGTTTTATTCATCCCGTTATCCCCAATATGAAAAAACACATTCAGGATATGATAGATGCTCAGAATTATTTGATAAATGTCCTACATCATGTTCCTGGGAACCAACCATGAAGCAGAGATTTGTGCTCAGAAAGTTTATGAGGAGTGATCTTTGAGAAATCCATATAATTGAAAGAGTCGAACTGTGAGTTAAATGCAGATGAGCAAGAAGAGCTTTCAGAGAAGCCTCTAGTGGGGAGAGAATCCAGTCTAGCCTTGTTTTTCCAAACAGACCACTCAGACAAGTGAGCTTCCTTGGGGGATGAGCAATTAGGGGTGAGGCAACTCCCTTCAGCCAGGGAAAATTCTCCTAAGGAAGCACTGGACTATGAATTACCAGCGGTCAACCCTCAGAGAGGTGGGTATTAAGAGACTCAGTCTGAAAGGGGGATATCAGAACAGCACATCACAGCACCCACTGGAATAAATGAATGAAAAATGGACAAATGGATCACTCCTTCCTAAACTTCTGTTAAAGAATCTCTACTCGGATCCAACATGGTGGCAGATCAAGTCTCTGACCTCTTCAGCTGCGCGGGCAAAGGGAGTCGTAAACCATCTAAATGCTGTTTTCTCAGGATCACTAGGCAATGCTGAGCTGACGTGGATCTGGGGCGAACAGTCTGGGCCTCTCAGAACACACACCAAGCCCGGATCGGCTGAATTCAAGCTCCTGTTCGCCTGATTCTTGCAGAGAAACTGCTGTGACTCAGCACTAAACAATCCCGCTGAAACAACTGGTCGGCCCTTCTGATCCTACGGAGGTTAATGCCAACCGAACCTTCATAGGCAGTGGCCACAGGATTGAAACGAGGCTTGGGAGAGACAGTTAGTACCCACCTGTTGCATTGGTCACCCGGCAAAGAGAACAAACTGTCGCCATTTGCATGGGATACCACCATGGCAGAGAACTGACATCACCAGAATGCGGCGGAGGAGATAACTTCATTGAAACCAGTGGCGACAGGTGTGTAACCCCCTAGCCCTTCCTCTCCACACAGCGGGGAAACCTTAAGGGCCCCTCCCAGCTCTCCCGTGAGCGCGATAGTCAGACCGAGGGAATCAGGAGTGGCATGGGACCTGCAGCGCGGAACTCCCGGCCACCGCTCCCACCAGTGCTGACAACCAAGGTCTCTTGCACCAGCTACCAGGGGCGTGGCTACCAGAGGGCAAGCAAAGTTCGCTGAGGGTTCTCAGCCCCAAGCTCTACAAACTTAGGGTCTGAGGGAATGGCAAACGGGGAGAGTGTGCCCAGTCGTTCAAGATAATAGGGCTCCTGGGAGCAGCAGACCTGGCGTGTAGCCAGTATTGTGGTGAGCGTCACCGGTGAGTGGGGCCTGGATTGAGGAAAAGTGGGGAAGTGAGTAGACACAAGAGAAGGCCCTTGGCACTCAGGATTGGAGACCCGCCCAGTCTGGGAGGAGGAGCTGCTGCACAGTGATTGGTTCCTGCCTATAGAGAGGAGAAGCTTGGCCCAGTGGGCACAGTTCCACCTACTGGAAGAGAAGTTGATCAAACTCTAAGACTGCATTTATTAATTTTTTTTTAATTTGGGATTTTTTTTTCATTTTCTTTTTTTTGTTGTTGTTGTTTTTTAAATTTTTTTTAAATTTTTTTAAATTTTAATTTTTATTTTTTTATTATTTTTTTAAATTTTTTTTCTTTCTTTTATTTTCTATTTTTTTCTTTTGTCTTTTCATTTCTTTTCAATTTTCTTATTCCCCCTTCCTTGAATTCTACCTGCTTACTTGCATTCTCTTTAGTGACTTCTTCCCTTCCCTTCTAATACCTTTCCTCCCAAGCATCAAATAAATTTATAGGAGTAAACAGTAACTCAGCAGTCAAACAGAACAAGAAGTAACATGAACAGCATGAAAAGGCAAGGAAGAAAAGGAGTACAAACAATGCAGAACAGCCTAAATATTCAGGAGGACCTAGAGTCATCAGAAAAATGGTCAAATAAAGAACTCAAGGAATACCTTAGACAGATGGAATGGAACCTTAAAGAGGATATGAGACAGCAAATTCAAACAGTGAAAGAACACATTGAAAATGAATTACATAAATAGATAAAAGAAGAAGTTAAGCATCTTTATCAGGAGATAGAGATTATAAAAAAAATCAAACAATAATTCTAGAAATGAAGGAAATTATAAACCAAATTAAAAACTCAAATGAGAGTATCACTAACAGAGTAGAGCAAGTAGAAGCCAGAACATCAGATAATGAAGACAAAATATATCATCTTGAAAAGAGTCTAGCCAACTCAGAAAGGCTGGTAAAAAATCATGAGAAAAACATCCGATAGAGGAAGGTATAGAGATTCAATCCAAGGGAATGAGTAACCTGCTGAATGAAATAATTACAGAAAACTTTCCAGAAATAAAAAAGGAAACGAATATACAAATTGTAGATGCATACAGGACACCGAGCATACAAAAATCACAGTAGACCAACGCCAAGACACATTGTTATGAAGATATCCAATATACAGAACAAAGAGAAAATATTAAAAGCTACAAGAGAAAGGAGGCAGATTACATTCAGGGGTAAACCAATAAGGTTAAAAACGGATTTTTCATCATAGATGCTGAAAGCAAGAAAATCCTGGAACAACATATTTCAAACACTGAAAGACAATGGATGCCAACCAAGAATTTTGTATCCAGCAAAATTAAGCTTCAGGTATGACAACAAAATAAAAATCTTTCATGATAAACAAAAGTTAAAAGAATTTGCAGCCAGAAAACCAGCATTGCAAAGCATCTTGAGCAAAACACTACACGAGGAAGAAATGAAAAAACAATAACCAAAACCATCAGTGGGAAGTGCCTCAGTAAAGACAGAGGGCGGGGGGAAAGCTAAAAATGGAGAAACAAACTAAACAAACAAACAAAAAAGATAAATAATCAAACATGGCTGGAAGTACAAACCATATATCAATAGTAACTCTAAACGTTAATGGCTTAAACTCTCCAATAAAGCGACATAGGCTGGTAACATGGATTAAAAAAACAAATCCAACAATATGCTGCCTCCAGGAGACACATCTGATTGGAAAAGACATACACAGGCTGAAGGTGAAAGGTTTGGAAAAAATATACCACGCACACGGTCCTCGTAAGCAAGCAGGGGTGGCCATCCTCATATCGAATAAAATCGACTTCAAGACTAAGTTAATCAAAAGGGATAAGGAAGGACATTATATACTGTTAAAAGGAACCATTCACCAACAAGACATAACAATAATCAATATTTATGCACCAAATAATGGTGCTGCGACGTTCATAAAACAAATTCTCCTCAACTTCAAGAATCAAATAGACCACAACACAATAATTATGGGTGACTTCAACACACCTCTCTCACCATTGGACAGATCCTCCAAACAAAAGTTGAATAAAGAATCTATAGAACTCAATATCACAATCAATAACCTAGACTTAACTGACATATATAGAATATATCTACCATCATCAAGCGGATATACTTTTTTCTCAGCAGCACATGGATCCTTCTCAAAAATAGACCATATATTATGCCATAGGACAACCCTCAGTAAATATAAAGGGGTGGAGATAATACCATGCATTTTATCTGATCATAATGGAATGAAACTGGAAATCAATGATAAAAGAAGGAAGGAAAAATCCTACATCACATGGAAAATGAACAATATTTTACTGAATGATCAATGGGTTACAGAAGACATAAAGGAGGAAATCAAAAAATTCTTAGAGATGAATAAAAATATAGACACAACATATCGGAATCTATGGGACACAAGGAAAGCAGTTTTAAGAGGGAAATTCATCGCCTGGAGGTCATTCCTCAAAAAAAGGAAAAACCAACAAATAAATGAGCTCACACTTCATCTCAAAGCCCTAGAAAAGGAAGAGCAAAACAACTGCAAATGTAGCAGAAGGCAATAAATAATTAAAATCAGAGCAGAAATCAACGAAATTGAAACAAAAGAAACTATTAAAAAAATTAACAAAACTAAAAGTTGGTTCTTCAAAAAAATAAATAAGATCGACAGACCCTTAGCCATGCTAATGAAGAGAAGAAGAGAGAGAACTCAAATTACTAACATAAGGGATGAAAAAGGCAATATCACAACAGATGCTACAGAAATACAGAAGACAATTAGAAATTATTTTGAAAACCTATATTCCAATAAAATAGAAGGTAGTGAAGACATCGAAAATTTCTTAAGTCATATGATTTGCCCAGACTGAGTCAGGAGGATACACACAATTTGAACAGACCAATATCAATGGATGAAATAGAAGAAGCAATCAAAAGACTACCAACCAAGAAAAGCCCAGGACCGGATGGGTATACAGCGTAGTTTTACAAAACCTTTAAAGAAGAATTAATACCAATACTTTTCAAGTTATTTCAGGAAATAGAAAAAGAGGGAGCTCTTCCAAATTCATTCTATGAGGCCAACATCACCCTGATTCTGAAACCAGACAAAGACACCTCAAAGAAAGAAAACTATAGACCAATATCTCTAATGAACCCAGATGCAAAAATCCTCAATAAAATTCAGGTGAATCAGATACAAAAACACATCAAAAAATTGTGCACCATGATCAAGTAGGATTCATCCCTGGGATGCAAGGATTGTTCAATATATGGAAATCAATAAATGTTATTCACCACATCAATAGACTTAAAGATAAGAACCATATGATCATCTCGATAGATGCAGAAAAAGCATTCGACAAAGTACAGCATCCCTTTATGTTCAAAATATTAGAAAAACTAGGGATAACAGGAACTTACCTCAACATTATAAAAGCTCTCTATGCTAAGCCTCAGGCTAGCATCATTCTGAATGGAGAAAAATTGAAGGCATTCTCTCTAAAATCTGGAACAAGACAGGGATGCCCTCTATCACCACTTCTATTCAATATAGTTCTAGAAACACTGGCCAGAGCAATTAGACAGACGAAAGAAATTAAAGGCATAAAAATAGGAAAAGAAGAACTTAAATTATCACTATTTGCGGACGACATGATTCTATACCTAGAAGACCCAAAAGGGTCTACAAAAAAACTACTAGAACTAATAAATGAATTCAGCAAAGTGGCAGGATATAAAATCAACACGCATAAATCAAAGGCATTCCTGTATATCAGCGACAAAACTTCTGAAACGGAAATGAGGAAAAACACTCCATTCACAATATCCTCAAAAAAAATAAAATACTTGGGAATCAACCCAACAAAAGAGGTGAAATATTTTTACAATGAAAACTACAGAACCCTAAAGAGAGAAGTAGAGAAGATCTTAGAAGATGGAAAAATATACCCTGTTCATGGATAGGCAGAACTAACATCATCAAAATGGCGATATTACCAAAAGTTCTCTATAGGTTTAATGCAATGCCAATCAAAATCCCAATGGCATTTCTTGTAGAAATAGATAAAGCAATCATGAAATTCATATGGAAAAATAAAAGACCCAGAATAGCAAAAGCAATTCTAAGCAGGAAGTGTGAATCAGGAGGTATAGCGATACCAGATTTCAAACTATATTACAGAGCAATAGTAACAAAAACAGCATGGTACTGGTACCAAAACAGGTGGGTGGACCAATGGTACAGAATAGAGGACACAGAGACTAATCCACAAAGTTACAACTATCTTATATTTGATAAAGGGGCTAAAAGCATGCAATGGAGGAAGGATAGCATCTTCAACAAATGGCGTTGGGAATACTGGAAATCCACATGCAACAAAATGAAACTGAATCCCCTCCTCTCGCCATGCACAAAAGTTAACTCAAAATGGATCAAGGAGCTTGATATCAAATCAGAGACTCTGCGTCTGATAGAAGAAAAAGTTGGCTCCAATCTACATATTGTGGGGTTGGGCTCCAAATTCCTTAATAGGACACCCATAGCACAAGAGTTAATAACAAGAATCAACAAATGGGACTTACTTAAACTAAAAAGTTTTTTCTCAGCAAGAGAAACAATAAGAGAGGTAAATAGGGAGCCTACATCATGGGAACAAATTTTTACTCCTCACACTTCAGATAGAGCCCTAATATCCAGAGTATACAAAGAACTCAAAAAGTTAGACAATAAGATAACAAATAACCCAATCAACAAATGGGCCAAGGACCTGAACAGACACTTCTCAGAGGAGGACATACAATCAATCAACAAGTACATGAAAAAATGCTCACCATCTCTAGCAGTCAGAGAAATGCAAATCAAAACCACCCTAAGATACCATCTCACTCCAGTAAGACTGGCAGCCATTATGAAGTCAAACAACAACAAGTGCTGGCGAGGATGTGGGGAAAAGGGTACACTTGTACATTGCTGGTGGGACTGCAAATTGGTGTGGCCAATTTGGAAAGCAGTATGGAGATTCCTTGGAAAGCTGGGAATGGAACCACCATTTGACCCAGCTATTGCCCTTCTCGGACTATTCCCTGAAGACCTTAAAAGAGCATACTACAGGGATACTGCTACATCGATGTTCATAGCAGCACAATTCACAATAGCTAGACTGTGGAACCATCCCAGATGCCCTTCAATAGATGAATGGATAATAAAAAATGTGACATTTATACATCATGGAGTATTACACAGCACTAAAAAATGACAAAATCATGGAATTTGCAGGGAAATGAATGGCACTAGAGCAGATTATGCTAAGTGAAGCTATCCAATCCCTAAAAAACAAATGCCAAATGTCTTCTTTGATATAATGAGAGCAACTAAGAACAGCGCAGGGAGGAAGAGCAGGAGGAAAAGATTAACATTAAACAGAGACATGAGGTGGGAGGGAAAGGGAGAGAAAAGGGAAATTGCATGGAAATGGAAGGAGACCCTCATTGTTATACAAAATTACATATAAGAGGTTGTGAGGGGGATGGGAAAATAAACAAGGAGAGAAATGAATTGCAGTAGATGGGGTAGAGAGAGAAGATGGGAGGGGAGGGGAGGGGGGTTAGTAGAGGATAGGAAAGGTAGCAGAATACAACAGTAACTAATATGGCATTATGTAAAAATGTGGATGTGTAACCGATGTGATTCTGCAATCTGTATTTGGGGTATAAATGGAAGTTCATAACCCACTTGAATCAAATGTATGAAATATGATATGTCAAGAGCTTTGTAATGTTTTGAACAACCAATAAAAAAAAAAAAGAATCTCTACTCTGGTGGACCACATCCAATATAGCCTTTTTAAAGTTTATTTTTCATCTGTTCTTTTTAGATATACATGACAGTATAGTGTATTTTCACATATTATACATACATGGAGTATAACTTCCCTTCTTGTTATTGTACATGCTGTGGAGTTACACTGGTCACGTAGTCATGTGTGAACATAGGAAAGTTATGTCCGATTCCTTCTACTGTCTTTCCTATTCCCATTCCCCTCCCTTCCCTTCATTCATCTAATCCAAACAACTTCTGTTCTTCCCTCCTCCCCTCCCATATTTTGGGTTAGCATCCACATATCAGAAAGAACATTCAGCCTTTGGTTTGAAAGGATTGGTTTTATTTCATTTAGCATGATAGTCTCCATTTCCATCCATTTACCTGAAAATGTCATTTTCATTCTTCTTTATGGCTGATTAATATTCTATTATGTATATATACCACATTTTCTTTATCCTTTTATCTGTTGAAGGGCACCTAGGTTGGTTTCATAGCTTACTTATTGTGAATTAAGCCTCTATAAACATTGATGTGGATACATCACTATTGTATGCTGATTTTAAGTCCTTTGGATATATGCTAAGGAGTGTAACAACTGGATCAAATGGTAGTCCCATTCCAAGTTTTCTAAAGAATCTCCATACTGCTTTCCAGAGTGGTTGCACCAATTTCCAGCAATCCAATGTATAGCCTCTATCTTATCATGTGACATCCTTTCAACAGCATCATATGTAAAATACATACACATCTATATAACCTTAAAATTATTTCAGTATTTGATTTTTAAAACTGTTTATACCACAAATGGTTCTAGCCCATTTCTGGAGATTTATGTCATTGCAACTCTTTTAAAAAAGAATATCTTTAATAGGCTTGTCATGAACATTTTCGTTATGATTTTGGAATCAGAAAATGAATGCTTAAGATTTTATCTCCATCAACAGAGAAAGTCCGATAGATAGTAGTTAATTTTTCAGTTTTGTTTTATTTGGTGGCTCCTTATTCCCTGGCTCTATTCCTGCATTTAGCCACAGTGAAAATTCAAGCTGAGTGAGCTTCCTGTCCCTCCTGGAGCCTGATTTGTGAATGTTTTATGTTTTTCCTTTCAGTGTATGAAATGGTTAGAAATAATAACAGTAATATTGAACTGGGGCAAGTCATTGAAAATGTGGCACATAAAAGTGAAAGGGATAAAATAACAGTCATTTTACTAGAAATGTCCGGACTGCAAGGCACTGGGTACAGGCAAACAGTCTCATCTCATGTTTTAGGGTTGTTTTCATGCAAACGTTGATGTGCTAATGTAGGAATTTATGACTAAAGTGACCCAGCAGGACAGCTCTTCCTCTTTGAAAATGTCTTTTAAAAATACCAAAGTGCATTAGAGTAACTAGAAAGCACAAGGAACTATTTTCATGTCCAGGCTAGGAAGTGAGCCTTCCTTTTCTACAAACATGCCCGAGACCTTCTCCCATCCCCAACAGATGATTCCAGGCATTGGGATTCTGACTAGATGGAGACTCTGAAGACATCTAAACACAGGATCAGAAGATGAGAGCCATGTGAATGAGTCACAAGCAAATAGGAAGAGGGCAGTCCTTAGTAATTTCCTCAGATGAGGTCTGTTTTCTTGAACTAGCTGGTTCTGGTACATGGGTGGTCTGGCCTGCTTTAAAACATCAAGAAAATAGCAGACACTGACTGTAAAGTTGCTCACCTTAAAATGACTAGGAAAGATGTAACTTATTTTGTGAATAGTAGTGATGAACAGGAGGAAAGGAAATGGTTTACTTGTAGCCACACATAATGTGTTCCTGCCTAATCCATTTTTTCTTCAATGGATTTGCGAGCAGACTAGCTGACCTGAGTCTCAACACTGATTCCTAACACCCTTACCCCAAGTTTCCACTTCAGATGGTGACAAACTTTACCATGTGCCTCGATTCATCCATCATTCATCAGTGTGGCTGGAGACTCGGAACTGAACCTTATCTATGGGTTATTAGCTGTTTGATAAGGTGAGCAATGGATAAGTAGAAAAGAAAGACAATGTAAAGGAAGAAACTTGTGGGATTTTACTGGGATTTTTGAAACAACTTGGAAGTAGGGAAGATTCCTAATTCTGGCAAAAACATAAATATGGAAATTCTTCTAAGATGCCAAAGCTTCCAGATGAGCATATTTACAGAGATAGAATAGGTTATGACCAGCATAGTGGGATAACCTAAGCAGGTTAAGGGTGTGGGAAGCTCACTACCCTTTAGAATAGTTTTCCATTCACCAAGTAATGCTAGAAGTTCCACATTTTGAGTTTTGTGCCTTTAAGGCAGTGCTAAAAAAAAAATGAAACCAGATAACAGTGATGATTTTTACCCCCCTCACAATTTTGCCAAGGACAAACCCTGCCTCTTTTTTGGTTATAAGCCAATTTTATTGAAACATGCTTGTTCCTGAAGGAGAACTTACTGATGAACTGATACAATTTTCACATTTTGCAGGTCAAGAATTTAGTTGGAGGCAAAGAGGCAAAGCCAAGAGATCAAATGATGAGTTTGGGCTGTTTAACAGAATAGAGAGAGAACCAACTCCAGAATAAGGGTATCCTGACATGCAACATATATGTCTACTCTGATCCTTCTGCAAAGTTCTGATTCCATGGGACTGACTTTTGTAGCACAATAATGCATGAACAGACAGAAGATGATAGAACCTCAAATTCAGTGCAGTATTTGAATTATGCTCTCAGTTGGTTAATCATAGGATTAAGATCCCAGATGGTCAACTTGGGAGAAGCTGGATGCAGTAGGAAAAACACATAACAATGTCGTATTTGAAAATTTTACAATTCTCTATTTTTGTATATCAGAAACTATAGAGAGAACAACTAGACTGGATTGACTCTTATCGGTTGTGGAAGTATGAAAAACTAGGTATTTTTGTTTAATTTTGTTTTTTTTTTTCTCAATGGAAATAAGAAAAAGAAGTGAATCAGCTTCCCTTCTCCTCACCCAAAGACATACTAGAATCTTCACTGGGGCATTTTTAGGTTTTATAAATAGTGGACATGGGTTGAAAACATCATCTGAAGCTTATTCTGATACAGTTAATGTCATAAATGGAATGTTCTAAAAGTTTCACTTTATTTTTTAAAATTTTAAAAAAATTTTTTTTAATTGTAGATGGACATAATATTATTTGTTTATTTTTATGTGGTGCTGAGGGTGGAACCCAGGGCCTCATGCATGTGAGACAAGTGCTTTACCAAGTTTCACTTTATTAAACAAATTGAGCTGACTCTACCTAAAATGTATATAGAGAAAGAGAACAATATAGGATAATTTCAAATCTCAGAAAATAACCAAAGCACTCTGCGTTCTCAGGGAAGCTCCACCATGTCATTTTTGTACATAAAGGTCAACAGCAATCTTCTTGGTACCATGATGGAATAAAGCCTACGTTCTCGCCATGGCCTTCAAGGTCGTCTATAATCTGGCTGTATGACTTTTCCTTACCAACCTCCTTCTTGCTTATTCTGCCCCAGACACACTGGTTTTCTATCACTCAAACATTCCAAATTGCTACTCGTCTCAACCTTTTGCAATTTGGTGTGCCCTCTCCATCTTCCCCAAATCCTTGGATGACCTCCTTGTCTTCTGATTCAAGTATTGGCTCGAATACACTTTTCTCAAAGAGGCCATTTCTGACCTGTTCATCTAAAATGGAATGCTTCAACCACTTCTCTGCTTTATTTTCCTCAAAGCTTTTAGCACCATGTGGAATAGTTCATTTTTTTAATGTTTTAATGTTTTTTATTGATTATTCTCCCAGTAAGCTTTATGGGAACACGAATCTTATTTCTACTTTCATTGCTATATCCCAAGTCCTAGCACAGTACCAGGCCCATAGTAGCCACTCATTAAAATTTATTAGAATAACTAATTCAATAGATCATTTAACATGTCAGAAATGCCCACTCCTTGTTCACTGTTTTTCAATTTTTTTGTGTGTGCTCATGGTTTCAGAGGTCTCACTTCATAGGTGGATGGCTGTGTTGCTCTGGGCCCCAGGCAGTGCAGAACATCATGGTGGAAGAGTGTGGTGGAGGAAAGCAACTCAGAACATAGCACCAGGAAACAGAGGAGACTCTGCTCACCAGGGACAAAATATAAACCCAAAATGCTCTCCCCCGTAACCTACCTCCTCCAACTACACTTACCTGCCTATAGTTAACACCCAGTCTATCCATATCAGTGGGTTAATGTACTGATTAGCTTAAGGTTCTCATAACCCAAACATTTCACCTCTGATTGTTCTTGCATTGCCACACACATGAGCTTTTCTGGGGAAACCTTTTATCTGAATCACAAGATTTATCCTTCCAGGGACACGAAATATATGGAACAAACCAGAGAGAACATAGGTCCAGGTATCTGTAGGAATCAGAAACATTTAATAATTAAAATAATAAAAGTCTGTCTGTTGGGCTGTACCCATATTCTTTAATCCCCACTAAAACCTTGTAGGATAGATATTTTTATTGTTCAATCCATTTTAGAAAAGAGAGAACTGAACTGGGGGAAGTTAAGATTCTTGCTTACAGTTGCAGTTAGTAGTTGGTGAAGCCCAGATTTGAACCCAGGCAGTCTGATTGCACTTGAGAACTATTTTTACTCTTTATTTTCTCGTTTGTGATTCAGTTCCGTACTCCATCAATGTCTCCTAAGTTTAAAGAAAAAAATGAATCTGAGTTTATTTTTTTAAGAAATTTTAGAAAATATACTAATCCACTACAGATTGCAGGAAGCACCAGTCTTTTTCACTTTTTTTTTTTTTTTTTTTTTGGATGGTGGTACTGAGGTTTGAACTCAGGGCTTCACACATAAGCACACTATTTGAGAGTTTTATCATCCTTTTAGAGTTACCCAGACTGACCTCAAACATGCAATCCTCCTGCCTCAGCCTCCAGAGTATCTAGGGCTACCTGCATATGCCACCAGGCCAGATTTCTTTTCTACTTCTTAATGCCATAAAAACAAATATTTTACCACAGCTACCTAAATTCCAGGATCATCTTGGCTTTACTATGGAAAGCAAACATTCTTACTTGTTGTTTTTTTGTTTGTTGTTTGTTTGTGGTACTGGGGATGGAATCCAGAGGAAGCAAGCACTCTCCCACTAAGCCATTCACCCAACCCCGTGGCAAACATTTTGAGTTATATCTGTCACTCAACCTCATATTATGGTAATTCGCATCGGTATGTAGACAAACTCCATTTGACTAAAGAAAGGAAATTTTCTGTAAAGAACCTAAGGAAGAAAGAAAAAGAGAGCCTAGTTCTTGTTTCTAAAGTGCAGAGTCTCCATTGGCAATGCAAGCCAAGAAACCAACTTCAAAGCATCCGGGAAAATCCTTGTTAATGAAGGGTGTCTACTCTTCAGGCTTCCAGGCGGACTCAATACTGTTTTCCCCTTTCCTGGTAGATGTTAATTTCAGAGTGGAGAAAAGACTCAAAAAGTAAGCAATACATTTCTTTTTCTTATTTTAAAGACTGTTGGGTTGCTTGTGGTTATGAAACAGCTCCCAGTGGGAATCTTCAGCGAAGCTAACTGAAACACCAAGTTGTACCTGGATGGCATGTGCACAAAACCCCATTGGAGGAGACTACTCCTCTAAGGGCTGAATTGAAGGCCTGGAAGATTGGATTTTCTGTTATCAGAGCAAATAAAATTAAATTTAAGCCTCCCAATACATTTAAAGAAAATTATCCGACCATACATATTGTTCCTTTTTAAACAAACAATCCATATGAAATGTTTTATTATTGGAAAATAAATCAATAAATAGCTTGAGGCAACCATAGTAGTGTGTGTGTGTGTGTGTGTGTGTGTGTGTGTGTGTGTTTACATAATTCCCCCTAGCTTTGAAACCTCTTTTTCTATATAAATATAATTATTTTTAAAAATCAAATAGAACAATCTCTAGTGTACTACTAAACACATGAACAAATCCAAAATAAATAACTGGAGGGGTGGCCTAATTGTATTTGATAGTTCATAGAATGAGATGCTGGCTGCAATTCATTTCTAACCAAGCTTTTATTAACCTCCAAGCTCTGGTTAACCTAGTGGGAATCTCTTTTTAAGATGACCAGGCTAACATAGATGAAGTTCAGCTTGAAGGTAGTTTTTGGATATAGAGCTGTCTGTGTAAGTATTACTGGCACATCTATCCCATCATGATGGAGTGTTCAGGCCAAGGTGGAATGCAGCTATGGTCCAAATGTGGAGGAAATGAGTGGGAGGGAAAAGAAGGAATAGGGTTCAAGGAGGCCAAGGAAAATAAAAGCAAAGAAGGAAGATGAGAAAAGAAAAGCCTTTGTCAGATGGTTCGATTTAGTTTGGACTTTTTTTTTTTTAATCTACAGAAGATAAATGGCCTTTGGATTTAGAATATTTCTGAGAAATAGTCAATGCAAATGTTTGGGGCTTACAGGTGTGAGGAAACATATACCACTCACTTTAGAAGACTATGTATTTTTTTTCACATTTAAAATATCTTTGCCATCTTCCAAACAGTACTCAAGTATTCCTCAAGTGTTTGAGATTGTCCTTGGGTTTGCTAAGAGGCCATAGCCTTGGCCATAGCAAGTGACTGGAAACCTTTATAATTGATCCTGTCCTCATGCCTGAAGTTATTAAAGTTTCTGAATCTAGATCCAAAGAAAAACTACTACTATTAATACTTAAAACAAGTGTCTATAAATTGTGAGCCACAGAATATTAGACTTATGGGATGTTAATCAGTTTTCAGGGAGCAGGGAAAGCATGATCCATTACATTTGAGAAAATTAGGTTTCAACAAAATGCAAATCCAATCATATGCCCCTTCATGAAGCAGATATTTCATACCAAATTCCCTAACCACTTTTTGTGAAGAAAAAAAAAATAATTCAGGGGCCAGTGTTAGAAATACCAAGAAATCAAACACATGATAGAAAGCAGGTGAACAAGGTAAACTTCTGCAAAAGCATGCAGAACCCTGGCAGGGCCGGTGGGGAGCCGTCTGCCTGCTTTGCAGCTCTGCCCTTCTCTCTGATTGGAGGAGCTCAGGGTTACAATCTACACAATTGGCTAATTTAAAAATAGGGGGGCAAAGGGAAGAGCTATAATTAAAATGGCTACAATTGGATCTAATCACCGCTAAATACTATACTATGAAAAAGGACCACCGACTTTCTATTCCTCATAATCAGCCCCCCATGAAATAGACTTTGAGACACGGTAGCCTGAGTAAATTCCTACTTCACCTCCCTCGCTCTTCTCTTTCATGACTACCACCCGTGGCTACAAAAGTTTTACTTAAAGTCATATGATTTTAGAAGAAGCAAAAGCATACTTTTAAATTACTTTAACATTTGTATAACCTTCAGAATTCCAGGAGGAGCTGACAGAAAAAGAAAAAAAAAACAGACCCTGAGAAGGCAGCATGACATAATGTCAAAGTACACAAGCAGTTACTTGCTGCATGTCTTTGAGTAGGGTCTGCTCAGCTGTGAGCCTAACTGCCCTGTTTAAGGTGAGGGTGAGGATCTAAAACTCACAACACTGTATGAGGTTTAAATGAAATAATGTATAAGAAGGCACCTTTCCTGGGTTGGCCTCAGAGTTCACACTCCATTAAAATTGATAAATAAACACCACCCTTTAGCTAAAAACAAACAAACAAAAAAAAAACAGAAAATAAAAAACAAACACTTGGGAAACTCTCTTTGGCCTTGAAGCCTGGGTGGAGATGATACACAGGTTTAATTCCCCTCACAGATGATGAAACTTCTAGGCTGTCCCTCCCCAGACTCTCTTCTGGAAAGGTCTTCTGTCAAAAAACACAGAAATCAATCTCAACCCAAAGGTCAATGTGTTTGTCACCTCCTGTCTAGACTATTGCAATGCTCCCAACCTGGATCTCCCACAGGGACTGTCCACTGACAGCAGATGACCCAGACGCGACAGCATACCTGATGGTTAGTCAGCCTGCAGCGAGAACAGCACACCCAGGCGGATTCTCAGCCTTGGCTGCTGTTTGACATCAAGTCCAATTTACAATCCAGGCTTTTGAATTAAATCACTAGGCAGTGATGAGCCCGGATGCTGGAAGACCTTTCCACTCCACACAGCCTGCTGATAACTTGTTGGACATGGAAGTATTGGGACACAATATGGATATCTCTTCATTCAGGGACATTTTCAATTCAAATAACTGAACCCAGGTGTGTTTCCTGTTAGCCATGTGGCTGTGCCAGGACCAAGAGGGGTCTGCATGCAGCCTTGCCTCTGCAGATCAGAGGATGGGGTCCAGGACCTCCTGGAGGATGAAAGAAGCATACTGAGAACAAAGAAGTTTTTTTTAAGGGAAGAGGTAATTAAAATTAATATTCTCGTCTGAATTTGAGTCACTTCTCCAGGTTATTATCTTGAACTGCTTAGAATTCAAAATATATTCCTGTCAACTACTCTAGAAGGTTTTTTCACTAGAATCATATTATTGACATCCTCTATTGGCTCTTCTGATGAGTGATGCATCATTGGTCCCTGATGACCAATACTTTCAGTCTGTTCATTAAAAACTCACTTCAAGAAGCTGTGAGAAATTACAATTATGGAACACAACAGGAGGTGCTGGGCTTAGGCAGACAGCTTCAGTCGATGGGACAAAGTGGGTTTCTTTGAAAAGGTAGTTGGTCCTCCTCTGCTACCACCTTGACGGCAAATTAAACTAATCAACGTGCCGTAAGTTGACCTTTGGAAGACAGAAAACTGAACTTCTTATCCCTTAAAAAAAAGTGTTTAATTTTATTTAAGATGAATTTGGTTTCTATCAGCAGATGAAAATGTATAAGTAAGAAAGCCCTGTAGAATCAGGAAGAGAAGACTAAAGAAGAGGAGAATGCCTTCTCCCAGAAAGCCAGAAGTGTGTGTAGGTGTAAGTGCAAGTGAGAGAGAGACAGACAGAGATTAAGCTTCTATATTGGATTCCCCAGTCAGCCACCTTCTTCATCATCATGGACCACTGAAAAAATATGGAGTCATGACAGGAACTTGCACATTCGTGCCTAGATCCTATCCTCCCTCCACTCACAAATCACACAAGCTTGGAGTACATAGAGGCAATGACAGTGGGAATTTTAAAGAGCATTTCGTAAATGAATTGTGCTCCATTTCTAAGTTACTCACTACAGCTCCTTTGACTCAACACAGCTTTGGGGTATCCTTCCTTTGCATTTCTCTTCTTTTTTTTTCCATAAAATACCCTCTCTCCCCTCAAGATAAGATGGAGCCCTCCATATAAGCATCTTTGAGACTAAGATTCTATCTGAATGCATGCAGTCCCTATGGAATCGCACAAATTGACTTGTAAGGATTCGGGCACACAGGTTTTTTTTGTATCAGGATAACAGGAACTTGCACATTAGTGCCTAGACTTTCTTTTGCTTTCTTGTTTCTTCCCCAAGAAAACTCAAGAGGGTTAGGGTTTGTCATAGGTCTTTTTCCAAACAGTCTATCATTCTTGATGTACCACCCAACCCTTTCCGAAAATGGCATAAACTCCAGCCAGACTCTTCCAAGAAGGAGATTATGTCACTCCTTAATCCTATGCTGCCTCCTAAATAACCCAAACAAGTTTTCTTCCCACTGAGGGAAGACACATGTGGGATCTGGGTTTCTAAGTTTAATTCCTCATTGGTGCATCACAAGAACAAACAATAGTGATCTTTTTTTACTAGATGAAAATTTCATACTAGGTGGCACCTTCTCATTGGAGTCCACATTTTCTAAAACATTCTCTGTTCAATATTTCTGTATTTTTCAACATTCCCTTCTCCTGTAGGACTTATTCCCGATTTCTGGATAATTCTGAGGTAGGGTGCTTGCAACATTGACATTGAAAGGAATGGAAGAGAAGAAAGAAAGAGTAACAATCCAGTTGGTCAATCATCTTAAGTGACTAAATATCAGGTTAGGCTGTACAAGCTAGGACAAATTGTATAAATGCCATAAATAGTCCTAGATCTCCACCCTCTGGTGTCTTACAGTTGGTTAAGCCTTCAGGGAAAAAAGAAGAATCTGTTCTTTCCTAAGAAATTAAATTTGCAAAAATCTTTTCCTTCTTCTCTTTATTTATTTGAGTGTGTGTGTGTGTTCATGAACAGACATGTGGACGTGGGTGTGTGTTGGCTTTTCTTGAGATTTAAAAATTATGAGACATAAATTGCCAAAGTTATGGTACCATAAAATTGTAATGTCGAGCACTTAGAACTACACAGAGACTTCCATACTCAAATAATAAAACATCTTTATCAAAAGACTCAAGATAAAACTGATAGAAGTTTTAGATGAACTACAGTATAAACATTTGGGAGAATACTACATAAACATAAACAGTATAATTTTGTAGCATTAGGATTGAATAATGGAACCATATCAAGAGGAACTCTCAAGTGGACAAAGAGAAAGACTGCATTAAGTAGATCATTGTTTATGTGGGATATAAACAAGATAATTCTGGCATTCTTTTCAGTGTAATTTATTATGTTAAAACATTAAGCAATCCAACAAACATATTTGAGTACCTGCTATATATAAAACCCTAAATAAAGTATTGTGAGGAACACACACTCAAAAACTGAATGAACCATGCTTCCTAGATACAGGGAATCTGATATGCAGGTCAAGTATGAACTAATATATACTGATATTACAAACTTTTATATACATCTTCTCATTTAATATTCAAAATAACCTTACGATTTTTGTGGAAGTGTTTGTTCTTCTTGAATGAAAGAAAAAATTAAAGAAAAAAAGAAGCTGTATGTACCAAAACCACCCAGAAGTAATAAAAGACAGAACTCAGATTCAACCACTGGTTATCTGACACCAAATCTGCTACAACTCATCACCTCTACAAGTCACAGTAAAATGGGACAAGAACCAAAGGTAGGGGTGGGAGGTACATGCAGTGTTATTGGCATTCCTTCTTGCTAAGGAGAATAGAAAAAAATTTTCATAAAAGTATTTGATTCGAGTTTGAAGGAGGACAGGATTCTGACAGGCAGCAGTGAGCGCAAAGGAAATCACAAAGTGAGAGAAATCATCCAAAGAGAACAGAAGATAAAGAGGTAGGAACTAGTGCACATTGAAGAAACAGTAAGCAATGCATTTTGGCTGGAGAACTGGTGATGTAAAGGAGATCAGTGACAAGTAAGGCTGGAAACTTGGGTTGGAATAAGTCAGAGTTCCTGGAATGCTTTGCAAAGAAATATGGAACCCTTTTGGCCAGCAATGGAGAATTGTTGAAGGTTTATGAATGGAGAAATATAAGAAAAGAGCTTTAAAAAGATTAATCTGGTAGTAGAATGTAGAAGAGTTTGGAAGAGGCTAAGGAGGAAGGAGGACAGGGCAATACTATACTAAAAATAATAGGAGTCTGACATATGATAGAGATAGCAGAAATGGAAAGAAAATGAGATAGACGGGAAGAGTATTGGAAATACAGGATCCAAAGGACTCCTTGACTAAGTTATAGGAGAAAATATAAATAAAAGGAGGATACTGTCATAAGTGATTATTGAATTAATTACTGAAATAAAATATAAACAAGAAGAATTTGTAGAAAAACAAAAGTGGTTCAGATTTGACTATATACAGTGTTCATGAGAGATATTTGTCATGAAAACATGTATTTTCATGGTATGTCCTCCCTGCCACATCTGTGCCCTTATACACACACTGCCGAAGCCCCAGTGATTTGGTTAAGAACTTAATCAGGCTTTATAAGTAACTGGATGTGTAATGATTAAAGCAACCATTAAGAAATGTGTGGCCAAATGCAGAGTTATTACTTATTTCAAGTCAAGCCATGTGTCTGGACAGTATTAACTACTTTTGGCAGAAAACCCCTCAAATCTCAAAACCTAATATCATGGATTTTATTTTTTCATTCATTTGATTCTAGATAATACTGGCAAAGGAAGAGGAACTCCATGTAGTCATTCAGGGACCTAGGACTATGGAAGTTCTTTAATCTTTTATTACAAGATCATCGTACTATTGATGCCAACTGGCACTTGGGGAACAAGAGAGAAAGTGGAAACTTTAATGGAAGGATTCTAGAAATCAAGTTAAAGAATTGTGTATATCACTTTTGCCCACAATTCTTTGGCCAGAACTCAATCACATGACCATAATTTAACTGTAAGAGAGGCTTAAAAACATGGAAATTATTTAGTCCAAAAACATAACAAAATAATTTCGTTGAACAAATAACATTGGCCTTCATGTCACAAATTTCAAAGACACGGTACAGGTCAGAGGATAAACAAAAAGAACCATAGTTCTCTATAAAAACACAAACTAATATTGCCATTATGGGAGGAAGAAATCATCTACTATCTTAGGACAATTGACAAAATTAATCTCTTCTTCCCCTTTTTAGGGACCATACTGCATCTGAGAATCTTTCCTGTTAAAACTTGAGGGTGTGGGTATGTGTGCATGGCATTCAATGTTGAACTACCCTGCTAAGGTTTTTTTCCATTATTTCTTCAATGATAAGTGTTATTTCTATCTTCAAAACCCAGACTTAGGAAATGCACCATTGGGAAGCACTGCATCCCACAGAGTCTGATGGTGTCAGAAGATGGAACCTAGGAAAGAGGAAACAAAGTTCCAATGGAAAAGTCTTTCACGAAAGAAGACTGGAGATTTATCCTTACAGGAGAATTTCCTGGAAGAAAGTCAAGGACCTGAACACAAAAAAGAAAGCTTAGGAGTCAAATTAGTGAATTACCTTCTTGGGTGATTTTTATTTTCTTCACTATGAAAAAAGTTATATTTAATAAAATGCCATTTTATTTTATTTATTTATTTATTCATTCATTCATTCATTTTGAATTTTCAGGAAGCAGGTTTATTGACTGCAGGTTTCAGAGAGGGCTGTTGCCTCAAAATCTCTGAACAAAAATTTTGGAAATTCTTTGAACTCTATACCCAATGAATGGCGGGGTTTGGAGATTTACATGACAAGTGCTCTCTGTTCCATCCTCTAGACCCAGACACAGGTTTCACAAGTTTTTGTTTTTGTTTTAATCAAGAAAATGGAGATAATATCTTTTTGTACAACAAGCCTGCAGACTAACTCTACCACACCTTTTGTGTGCAAACCTGCATTTACAAGAAAGAGGAATCTACCAACCACAATAATCTCTGCAGACATCCTTCTGATCTAACAAGAGGAGAAGCTGAATTATGGCAAGGGTCTTTGGGGCAGGGGGTCTCTGGCCTGCTTCAGTTCCATCCATAAAATGCCATTTTAAAAGCCTTTTGTATAAACCCTTTATGTTTTCCAATCCTTTTATAAAGTCTTAAAATCGTGCAAGGTAAAGACACAAATCAGAGAAGATATCACAAAGAGACAAATGTTCTGTCCACTGTAGGACCCAGTCTATATCCATCTGTCTTCAGAGTCCTTCAAATAGAGTCAAAACCCTCACCCACAGAAAGCTTGCTCCATGAAAGCCTTCCTAAAGTGAGGAATGACCCTCAATTGAGTGTATGATACTGGGATCATCCATTAGAGGAGCAGTGGTCAATCAGAGGACTCAAGGTCAGCCACTACACACTCTCCCCACCTCTGACTGCTTAGACAAGCCGTAATCAGGGGGACATTGGGTCAACTTTTGATATTAAGGGAATTACAAATTTTAGTAAGAGGTCAAATTTAGAGATCAGGATTTAGAAATCTCCAACCTCGTTAAGACGAAGCTTAGAGTGTAAAGGAGATACTGAGGGATACCAGTGGATACTGCTGGTGCACTGCCCAGGATTCCTCAGGTCCTAGCCACAAAAGCCCTACAGCTTTGGTTTTTTTCAGACACCTGACTCAAGGTTATTGGAACTACTTTCTCCGTAGGCTTTAAGATCTGAAAGTACCTAGGAGGGTGTGATCCCCACCCTCCCTGCCCAGAGTGGTCCATTAGCCAATGACTGTCTGTGTGGGAGCGTGGAAGTGTATTTTGGCAGTTTTCCTGCAAGATCAACTGGAATCTGAAGCTCAACCTTCCACCCCTGCTTGGTTTGCTCCTTCTCCATCCTGCCCCCCCCCCCAACTTGCTGCCTGGTCTTTATTGGTCATGCTCCCTTAACAGATTCCGAGTATCTGAATTCTCATTTCTAGTTTTGCTTCTAAGGGAACACAAGACACTCACATCATGGGTACCACCACTGCCATCTCCCCAAATGGTAATAGGCATGAATATAAGGTTTTACATTTATGGAGAAAGATAAGCACTAAAAGAAGGTGACTGAATATAATAACTAAGAGATTATTTTTGATTCTAATTTCCCCACTTGTCATACAAAATCCACAAGGGAACAGGGACTAACCTATGCAAAGACTGTGTCCTGAGGACTGTCACTGTCATCAACTGGTAACCATCCTTCCCTAGAAATCGCATGTCCCCACATTGCTGATGAAGCCATAAACAGAAAGTAGAAGGTGAAGCTATGTTAAAGTTCTTACATGAAGAACAGGATAAATTCAGTGACTTCGAAGAATCTAAATCAAAAACATACTAACTCCATATCAGATGGAACCACAACTAAATTCACAGGACAGAAAGTACATGGAATTTCTGATTTTTGTTTTTTGGTACTAGGGATTGAATCCAGGGACACTTAACCACTGGACCATATCCACAGACTTTTTTTTATATTTTATTTAGAAACAGGGTTTCACTGAGCTGCTTAGGGCCTCACTGACTTGCTGAGACTAGCTTTGAACACATGATCCTCCTGCCTCAGCCTCCCGCCAGTCACTGGGATAATAGGCGTGCACCACCACACCTAACTCACATGGGATTTCCATTTATCCATAGCACTATAGACAGATTCAAACAGAATAATTAAAGGTTTGGAACTGAAAGTGATCTCAAAGAAATATCCACTTTATATGTATAACTTATTACAAAATTGCATAACAATAAATACCTGGGTAAATGCTGAATTACCATTCAAGTTCAAGTTCATTGACTCCCTGGCTGATGATCTTCCCATACATCATACTTCCGCATTAGTATTGGTAGTAAGAGTATTCGTATTATCATGTGTCATGAACTTGGCTAAGTTCTTTATAATCAGAGACTTGTTTAATATTCTCAGTGACCTTTAAGATGGATGCCTTTATTCTCATTTTACAGAAGAATAAAGGAAATTAGAAGAGATGAACTTAATCAATGTTGCATCCTTCACTGTCACACATTGAGAACCCCAAAGACCAAACAAGAATAAAAGAAAGTTCAGGCTTTTCTCACCAGGCAAAAAAACCTGCTCTCTTTCATTGATTGATAGGCAGAAAAACCTAACTCCTTTGACTTGAACTCTAATTGCCAGACCATGTCTTAGAATAATTATAGAACTGCGTAGCCTTGTCGTCTTCCATTATCCCCTTGTGTTTCCAAGCGTTCGATGATAAATTCAATCTAAATTTGAGTCACTTTTTTAAGCAGAGGAAAATGTAGGAATTTTACTTGAATTATGCAACTTTGGGGACAATTCTTTTCTTCTATTTTGTGAAGACATAATCTATAGCTTCTTGATCATTTTATTATAGGAAACATCTACCAAATAGGGTCATCTTAACAGCATTTAACAGCATTTATGCAAAGACAGAGATCACTGTAGCCTAGGACAGAGGGAAAGACCATTGAAGAAAGGGCTAAGAAGCTTCAATATGCATCCCCACAAAGGGAGAGGCCAACTGTGGAAACATGGACGTCTGCATTCATTAAAGATGCCTCCTCTAGGAGTACTGCCTCCAGGAATGTCACCACGCTCAAACAAAACCATTGCTCCTCATTACTGAAAACCCTGTTTTGAAATGTCTTTGAAAGATGTACAGTTTTGAATGGTGAGTTATTTACCAGAAGAAAGTCTGGTTCCTTCTCTAAAATAAAATAGTACTAGTTTTTGCTTTTTGGTGTGAGTGAGACTATGGGAAAGGAGCTGCATTGCTTTCCTAGACTCAGTGTTGCCATCTATTTGAGACAATCAACAATGCCTGGAAGTAGGCGATAATGCTTACGAATGTGATTTTGAAACTGTAAAATTGTTTGTTCAGATAAGACAGAAATGGAGACTCAATGTTGGCCATTGTAAATGGGGCAAAGTATCCTTCTTCATTCATTATAGCTGGAGGAGATAGAGGTTATGGTGACATTGACCATTTCTAAGTTTTTTCTTTCCCAGAAATATAAGCATCTCATTCAAAAGTTGCTCAATACACTCATCATTATAAAAGATACCACCAACAGAAAACACCAGTGACACTGGGTCGTTTTCCTTAATTTCCTATTATTTTTTTATTGAGAAAGATCATTTTGAGCCTTTGACCCTCAGGCAAAAGTAAAGCCTCCAAGTATGAAAACCCACAGATTTCAGTCTTCTGTGAATGGTTAAATATGCACAATGATGAACTTATGGCCAAGGATGAGAGTCTACTTCTTTGATAAGGGACCTAAATATAATTTGCAAACATGTGGCTCTGACCTCCCAGAGCCAATTGGTGGAGGCTTGAAGCATCGTGTGTGGGCCAGCTGTGGAATCTGGCTTAGCTCTGACTTGAAGCCACCTCCCTTCTCTAAAAATTCTTCAAATACTAAAAGAGTCATGTGGACATAGAGTGTACAGGGGGAGGAGGTGTGGGAAGCTGCTAACAAAAGACAACAGATGAGCCCAAGAAATTTTCACAGGCTGTTGGGGAACATTCCACGTGTGAGGTTCGAAGGCTGTTGTTCCACAGTCCTCTGGTAATGATAATAGCTTATTGGAAAGCATGGGATTTTTAAATAAATTTCATTTTTGAAGAAAGAAATGTGTATGCTCCTTAGGAAGAGGCCTTGTAAATCAGATTACTCGAAGGGCTCTTCGTGAAAGCATTTAAGCTGGTTGCTTGGACTAGACCATGCACATTCAAACATGAGCAATGTAAACATGCTCACAACTTACAACAAAATCCAGGAGCTTCCCGAGAACCTGTAGCTCATATGTGCCCGCCTATTTTGGAAATGTTCAGCTGAACTTTTCTGAAATGTCTATTTCACATTCACAATCCCAGGCCAAAGTAAAATCAACACATAGAATCGTTGATATGGTCGATCTTTGTCAACTTCTGAGTTCATAGGGCTTGGGGGTGTGCCTGCATTATAGAGTTGTGTCAAAGAATAAACCCATATTCTAATCTACTCAAAATCTGTGGCTCAGTTTTCCTATTAAGGAAATATTTGCCTTAAAACGAATCCTATGCTATGCAATTTCATTTTATTAATATTGTTGATTTCATGACAGAACATTAAAAATTTTTGCTCATGGGGTATATTATGCATTTGCTCTGTGTTTCTGGAGAGAGCATATTCCCAAAATGAAAAAGGCTTTAAATAGAAAACCAGAGGGCTGAATTTCTTGAAAAAATATGCCTGTGATCTTTTTATGTATTTGCCCTATTGGATCTTATCTAAATTCATTAGTTGAATTGAAGTTGCAAAACATCATCTTGATTTTCCTTTAAGCATTATTCACAGAAGATAAAATAAATTATTTTAAAATAAAAACTCTCAGAACAAATAGTCCATAATCCTTCTTAGAGTTTGATAAAACTTTCACTGTCTGAATTATCCTGTTCCTCTTTCATCCAGAAATATCTCTTGCAGGATGATCTTAATCTGCTCACAGTAGCAGATTTAACCATGTATAAATCACTCAACAGTCCAGTCCTGTTTTCTCATCTATGTAATCAAAAAGAATTCTAAAGTTCTCTCCTAGTCCTAAATGTTCTGGAATAATATGATCTCATAATCCAAAAACATTCAATAAAATTGTTTTCATATCATTTGTATTTAATTCTATATTGTGCTATAGTAAATAATTTATTTTGTTCTAGAGGACTGGAAAAATCAATGGAGCGCTTAACTCCTAATTCAAATCCCAAGTCTACAAGTATAGGGAAAAGTAATACCATCTTTAAAACTTCATACCGTAGCACAATTGGTTATATGTGGAAAGCAATAAAAAGAAAAAGGTAAAGATGGACAATATTATCTCGAGTCTAGAGAATGACAAATTGATGGAGAAGTGGTATTTGAACAAGCTTGCTAGCTCTAGAGGAATTAATCTAGGAGAAGGGAAGTACTGAGCATCTACTATGTTGCAGAAGGTATATTACAGGATTTTTTTTTTCTCAGCACATATTATCTTAACAATTCTCCAGGGCAAGTGTTTTCATCTTCATTTTTAAAGATGAGATAACCAGTACTGGAGAGATTGTGATTTCTGCTGCTACAAATTATTCTAGCAGATACATTCAATTGTGAAATTGAAAGATAAAAGATCCTTTGGCTACAATAGAATATCTGGTTGATAATGAATTAACCAAATAGTATTTTATGTTTCCTAAATAATAAAGACCTGGCATTAAGTAATTCAAGGATTTGTTCAGAAACTCCATGCTGGGTCCACTTCTCTATGATATTCTTACCACCTAACAGTCATGGTCACAAGATGGTGGCAGGTCTAGGTTAGCTGGAAGTACAATAAAAATGAAAGATTCATCTTTGGGTGAGTGTGTGTGTATATGTATGAAAGATGTCTAAATTTAATAGAGTAAATTGCCTAACATCATAAAAACTTAGATGTTTCTGGAGAAAAATTCACCAATTATCTCATAGTCTTATTTTGCCCAGAAAGTCAACTCTTGTTATGGTTTAGATATTAGGTGTCCCAAAAAAACTCATGCATGAGACTATGCAAGAATACTAAGAGGTGAAATGATTGCATTATAAGAGCCTTAACCCAATCAGTGAACAAATCCCCTGACAGGGATGACCCAGTGGTAAGTAAAACAGGTAGGGAGTGGCTGGAGGAGGGGGACACTGTGGGCATGACTTTGGTGTATATATTTTGTGTCTGGTGAGTGGAGTCTCTCTTTTTCTTAATCATGTCCTGAGCCACTTTCTTCCACCACACTCTTTTGCCGAGATACTCTGCCTCACCTTAAGCCCTGAAGAATGGAGCCAGCTGACTGAGACCTCTGAAACCGTGAGCCCCAAAAGAAATATTTCCTCCTTAAAATCATTCTTGTCAGGTCTTTTGGTGACAGTAGTGAAAAATCTGACTAAAACAACTCTGAAAGTCAAAACTCACCCAAGTCAGAATGGCAATTATCAAGAATACAAATAACAATAAATGTTGGCGAGGATGTGGGGAAAAAGGCATACATTGCTGGTGGTAATGCAAAATTGGTGCAACAATTATGGAAAGAGATAAGGAAATTCCTCAGAAAACTTGGAATGGAACCACCATTTGACCCAGCTATATCCAAAGGACTCAAAATCAGCATATTACACTGACAAGTCACATCAATGTTTATAGCAGCTCAACTCATAGTAGCTAAACAATGGAACCAATCTAGGTACCCTTCAAGAGATAAATGGGTAAAGAAAATGTGATAGATAGATAGATAGATAGATAGATAGATAGATAGATATAGCTATAGATATGAAGAATGAAATTATGACATTTGCTAGTAAATGGATGGAGCTGGAGAATATCATGCCAAGGAAAATAAGTCAATCCCCAAAAAACAAAGGCTGAATGTTTTCTCTGATATGCAATGCTAATTCACAGTACGGGGGGTCTAGGAAGAATAGAATTATTTTAGGTAGAGGGGAGTAAAGGGAGGAGAGGTGATATGGGGTAGGAAGGAAAACGGAATGAATCTGACATTATTACCCTACGTACATATTAACTGTAAGACTGGTGGGATTCTATATCACGTACAACCAGAAGAATGAGAAATTACACTCCATCTATATCTGATGTATCAAAGTGTATTCTAATGTTGTGTAAAAGTAATTAGAACAAATGACAAATAAATTTTAAAAAGTATGTACAGGATCACTTGGAAATACAGCCACTATGGGATGACCCATTTTGAAGCACAAACAAGCTACATATATTCAGTGAAGAACACCTAGGGCAAAAAAAAGATTCTCCTATTCCCAAGAAAAATTTATTTGAAGAAACAAATGTAGTATTGACATGATGAGCCCCCCTTCAGTCCTGAACAGATGGAATTTGCACCCATCTACATTGATAATAAATGCAAATTCTATGAATTTCTGTTCATGGTTAGAAGCAACATAATTTTGTAACCACGTACCTCATCACTCATGACTTGTCCTAACTCTACTAAGGCTCTGGTGTTCCTTTTGCACAAGGTGGTTATGAGGTAATAGAATTGGGGACACAAACTCCAGGATTCTGTAACTCTAAGTCCCACCCTTTCATGGCAGGACACTGTTTTCCATCAGTAGCAAACAATGTCTTTACTAGGAGGTATATATATATATATATATATATTTAAGAAGCAGCTATGCATCTTTCTCCAAGATCTTCTTTCTTTTAATATTCTTCACCATCTCTTCTCTTTTATCAAAATTTCCTCTTTACCTTCAGTACCTTGTCTGTTACTTCTCTCTTTTATTCTAAAATTTTTCTCTCCAGCTTATACTATCTATTTTAGGAGTTATAGACATATCTGATCTCTGGGGTAGATATGCTCCTTTACATTCTGCTTCAGTAGTTTCCAGATGTCCCTGAGAATTCATATTCCCAGGAGGTTTGTGGAATTATGCTGCTGCATTCCCTCCCAGCCCTCTACCTCACATGGCTCTGGCAGATGAGGCAGAGCTGCTCATAGCGTAGAGTTAGAAAACAGGATTTGGTGTGCAAGAGGGCAATTTCAAATATTAAATCTCATAGAGTCATTGTCCGCTTTTAGATGGGAAAGAGAGCAATGAAAATTATATTTATATATATATATAACTATATATGTACATATGAAAAACAATCATCTTTAGTTTCTGTCTACCTTTCAGATGTCTAAAATTTTCATAAAATTCTTCCTCTGAAGCACTGAGAGAGACCTATAATACATAACCTGCAGTTGATAACAGTGCCATTACTCCCAGGTCATGCCCTTGAAGATAGCATATAGAAATACCAATAGCATCAGTTTAGTAGTGTGCACCATGGTAAATGAAGAACAGATAATGGCATGCAAGGACTGGAAATTAGGGTAGGAAACAAAGGGGAGAGCTCTTTCTCAGGGATGAATGTATGCCTGAGTAAAACTGCAGCCTAGTTGGTTAGACTTGGGCTTTGTGCTCATTTCTCCCAGGTGTGTGATAAGAGAGTTCTGCTACACATGGTGTCTTCATAGGCTGCAGAGCAAGGGCTTCCCACCCTCATCAGCAGCCAGGTTCCATGGCACACACAGATTTTCTTGAGAAGC